>NC_057359.1:74685217-75885217 GCF_016509475.1 Prionailurus bengalensis | reverse complement strand
ACTCCTAAAGTAGAAACTAAAAGTCCATCACTCATAATTCTACTCCAGAAATAACCACAATTAATGGATTGAACTTCCAGACTTTTTTCTGTGTTTATGTTTGACTGTATTTTTTCCTTAAGAAAATAAGATTATATTAGTATACATAATGTCTTGTAAACTACTTTTGGCTTTCAAAGAGGTTGTGCTTTTCTTTCTGCATCAATATTTATAAATTTACTTTTTTCTTCTTTTAAAAGATTCATTGATCACTTTTTGATTCATTCACTATTTATTCACTTTTGAATAATATTTATGAGCACCTATTATGTGCCAAGCAGTATAGTAGTGTTGCTGATTGAGGGGTGGTTGTTTTTATTTTTTTTTGTAGTAAAACATACATAACATAAAATTAACTACTGCAATCCTTTTTAAGAGTACATTTCAGTGGCATGAAGTATGTTTTCACTGTTGTGTAATCATCACCACCATCCATCTCCAGAACTTTTTCACCTTCCCCAACTGAAACTATGTACCCATTAAATAATAACTCCCCATTTCCACTCTCCCTGGCCCCTAGCAACTGTCACTCTACTTTTTGTCTCCATAACTTTGACCATTCTAGTAAGTGAAATTGTATAATAATTGTCTTTTTGAGTATGGCTGATTTCACTTAGCATGTCTTCAAGGTTCATTCATGCTGTAGCATGTGTCAGAAATTCCTTCCTTTTTAAGGTTGAGTAGTATGTATATACCATAATTTATCTATCCATTCACCTGTTAACGGACATTCGGGTTGCTTTACCTTTTGGCTATGGTGAATAATGTTGCTATGTACATGAATGTACATGTATCTATTTGAGTCTGTTTTCAATTCTTTAGGGTATATACCCAGAGTGGAATTGCTGAGTCATGAGGTAACTGTAGATCTGATTATTGGAGGAACTGTCCAACTGTTTTCCAGAGCAGCTGTGCCATTTTACATTTCTACCAAGAGTACACAAGCATTTGAATTCTCCACACCCTCACTAACTCTTGTTATTTTCTGGGGATTTTTTTGTTTTTAATGTTTATTTATTTGAGAGATAGAGAGAGAGAGCAGAAGCGGGAGGGGCAGAAAGAGAGGCAAGAAGATAATCCTAAACAGCCTCCACGCTGTCAGTACAGAGCCCGATGTGGGGCTCCAAACTCACGAACTGTGAGATCATAACCTGAGCTGAAGTCAAGAGTAGGACACTTAACTGACTGAGCCACCTGGGTGCCCCTGTTTTTTGCTTTTTTAAAAAATAATATCTATCTTACAGGGTATGAAGTAGTGTCTCATTATGGGTTTGATTTGCATTTCCCTAATGATTCGTGATTTTAAGCATCTTTTCATGTACTTATTTGCTATTTGTATACCTTCTTTGGACAAATGTCTATTCAAGTCCTTTGCTCATTTTAAAACTGGGTTGCTTATTCTTTAGTTCAGTTGTAGGAGTTATTTTTATATTTTGGATACTAATCCCTTACCAGATATAAGACTTGCAAATATTTACCCCTAATCTGTGGATGGTCCTTCAATCTGATGACAGTGTCCTTTTAGATACAAAAATTTTAATTTCAGTGAAGTCTAATTTATTCTTTCTGACAGTTCTAAATAAGATATAATCCTATGGCGGTGAGTGAGGGAATGGGCTAAGTGAGTGATTACTAAGTACTAAGTACTAAGGAGGGCACTTTTTGGGATGAGCACTGGGTGTTATATGTAAGTGACGAATCACTAAATTCTACTCCTGAAACCATTATTACACTATATGTTAACTAATTTGGAATTAAATTAAGAAAAATAATCCTAGGCCTTTATGGAATTTTCATGGAAGAAGACATAAATTAAATAATTAATTACACATATTCTTACTTACTAGGTAATAATTAAAGCTGGTTCTGTGAGTGCATAGACATAGTTTATCTAGCCTATTTGGTGAGAGACTTCCTGAAGATCTGAAGGTGGGATGAACAGGAGTTAGGCAGGCAGGAAAGTGTGGAGTGTTGGGGGAGAGCCTTCTGGGATAAACACACAGATGTGCAAAGGCCCTGAGGTACGTAAAGGAAATTGGAAAGGCTACCAAACTTGAGTAAAGCAGAATAGAATAGGCTGGGAACAGACAAGACAGGATGTTGAAGGCCACACACTTCTATCAAAGACAATTTGCTGCAATTTGCAAGTGAATGCAAAAATATCCTAAATCTCACTTGGGTAAGAGAGTGTACATGGGACAGGGATGAGGGGTAGGAAGTGGTGATGGATATCAAGGATGTATTTAATCATATTAAAAGAGAAAACAGGAGTAACGTTAGCTTTGGTGATTATTAGATCCGGGGACTAAAATCATGCTGCACAGACTCTCCTTAATTCTTACGTCTGTTTTCCTCTTAATTTCAGCCACATTATCTCATCCCACAGAGACTCTTCTCAGGTGTTAGGAGATGAGAGTTTTTGACCACTGGTGGTTCCTAACAACTTCCAGCAATATTACAAAGGAGATACAGAACTTTTCTCTCTTCTATTGAGTACATACAAACTTCTGTGGCTTGCCTGTGGTCTATACTTGACCTTCAGCATCCATGTCAGCAGCAGCATCACCTTGGAACTCTTATAAATACAAATTTTCAGGCCTCATCCTAGGCCAATGGAATCAGAAATTTGAGGCCCAACAATCTGTTTTCACAAGCCTGCCAGGTGATTCTGGGCCCTCAGTTTTGAGATCTGCTATATAAAATAGGTCACTGTTGACTAAGGAGATGTGGTATAATGAAGGTCAGGGCTTGGTCATATGCTTACCCCTGCAACCTAGAGAGCAAAGTCCTGTAATTGACAGAGCCCCCAAAGTCTCCTGAAGTATTTGGTAGAGAGGGGCTTCCCAAAGACAAAGGCAGGGAGTAAGGATTGCCATTATTAGACCTGAGGAAAGGACACCAGAAAGACTGACATCTCAGGTGTCCATAGTGCCAAGGCAAATATTTGGGAATCCATCTGAAAGTAAGGAGAACCTACTGGAGAGCTTTCAGCAGGGAGCCTGATAAAATTTGCATTTAAATAATAACCACTGCAACTGTGTGGCATTCTGACGGGGCGTTGGGAGTGGATGTGCAGAGAGAGCAGTTAGGGTACAATTAGAGTTGTCTACAAGTGACAGAGGACAAGTAGAGAGGTGGGGAAATGGATTCAACAGCACTCAGTGACCACCTGTACCTGGGACGTGGAGGGGGGGGTGTCTGGTCTGATTCCATCGTAGGCCACATATCTGTTGCTCCCGCACCCAGAAATCCCCTTCTCTGCCCTCTTCACCTGGTGGAATGTTACTCCCTGGTCACATCTTAGCCTCAGTGTTTCTTCTCTGGAGAAACCTGAGCCTCCAGCCTTTCACCTTTCAGCTGTTTCATGTTCATTCAGATGACTCTTCACAGTTTATATCTTATTCCTATCACTCACATAATTCTTTCTTTAATGTTTCAGCTCCTCTAAAATTCGGTGTCATCCCTGAAGGCAGGAGCTGTTTCCTCCACAAACACACACAGACAAAAACTCAGTAATTATGTGCACAGACTCTGCAGCCAGGCTGCTTGGGTCCAAATCTTGGT
This sequence comes from Prionailurus bengalensis, assembly GCF_016509475.1. NCBI lineage: Eukaryota > Metazoa > Chordata > Mammalia > Carnivora > Felidae > Prionailurus > Prionailurus bengalensis. Next base: position 75,881,614 of record NC_057359.1, on the reverse strand, counting down.
CCAACTACTGGCCACCTGTGTGATTTCACAAAGGTCCCTCCCTTTTTCTGTGCCTATTCCCTTGCCTGTTCAATGGGTCGGCTACTAGTCATACCTCATGGGATTGCTGTGAGGAATAAATGAGGCAATACATGCAAAGCCCTCAGAAAAGAACCATGCTTACAGCACGTGACAGCCTGCTTTAATGTTCTCTTCTTTGTCCCTGCCACCTCTCCCAGTATCTGGTGACTAGTAGGCACCCAATAAATATCTAAAGAAAAACAAAACACAAATAGTCTTTCAGGTACAAGTAACTGTGAATATGGGCACTGAGTGCTGAGCAGAGGAGGCACTGGAAGGTAAGCATGGCCCAGAGGGCAGGCAAGGTTATAAAGTCAGTGTTTGACATGTCAAATGGTATGTGCCTAGGAGACCCTCACAGAAAGATATTGAGGAGCAGTTGGTGAGGGGAGTCTGAAGCATAGCACCGAGTCCTGACTGAAGGGCTGTATTAGTTTCCTAGTGCTGCCATAATAAAATACTACAAATTGGGTGGATTAGAACAACAGACATTTACTGTGTCACTGTTCTGAAGGTTTGATTCTGAAAGCAAGGTATTGGCGGGGTTGTCCTCAGAAGGCTCTCAGGAACGATTCTTCTAGAGGCTTCCAGCCTTGGGTAGCCCTGGGTAGCCACAGGGGTTCTGCAGCTGATGGCTGTATAACTCCAATCTCTGCCTCCTTCCCCTCATGGCCATGTTCTATCCATCCATGTCCAAATTTCCCTCTTCTTACAAGGACAGTCATATTGGATTAAGTCTGCTCGACTCCAGCATGACCTCATCTTAACTGATTACATCTGCAACAATCCCATTTCCAAATGGGAAATCTCACATTCTGAGAATGTGAAGCCTGGGTCAAGGCTTCAACATATCTTTTTGGGGGACACAATTCAACCACAATGGAGGTGATATCCACTTGGTGGATGACTGGCACTGGATGCTATTTAAAGCCATGGTAAACAGAGATAAGTATAGCCTTGTGGTTAAGGGTACAAGTCCTGGCATCATACAGATATGGGATTGACTCTTCTCTGTGTCACCTGCTAGCTAAGACCTTGGGCAAGTTGCTTAAGTTTGCCAAGAGTTAGTTTCCTCATCTATAAAAACCTCTAGATTTTTTGTAACTATTAAATGATAGAATGATTATAAAGTGCTTGGCATAGTGCCTGTCACGGGGTAAGTGTTCAGTAATGGTATCTACTAGCTAAGATTTTCTATGGAGAGAATCTGGCATGAGAAAGAAAGAGCAGCATGAAAGAAATCCTTAATCAAGAGGAAGCACCCCATTTTAGGTTAGAAAATATATGGAAGAGCAACTGGGATAATGAGAATACTAGAAATTGTCTCCTGGTATTTAGGGTACATATTTATCCCAAGAATTTAGCCCACTGCCTGGCCTAGGGCAAGTGACTCAGTATGGATTTGCTGACTAAATTGAAAGATTATGAAGGAGACTTTTTATGAAGGAAGATTACAAATAATATCAAGGGTAGATAGGTAAGAGAGTTACCTATCAATCTCCAAAAGGTTCTCCTTCAGAAGGGAAATTATACCTATCCTGTGAATGTAAAACAGAACTGGGGGATGGGTATTATAGGGAGAACCATTTTTACTCCATACAAAAAAACATTTGCTGACATCCTTACTCCTTGATGCCTGTAAGCAGATATGGATAGCACCAGCCAAATCATTTATAGCAGGTGTCTTTGTACTAGGGAGATTGTTGGATTGGAGGCTTAATGAGTTCTTTCTACCTATGATTCCAAAGTGATAAAGAGGCCATAAATAAGAGCTATTTATTGGATGAGAGGAACATGATCGAAACTATTTAACAAGAGACATTAAGCAATATGAAAATTCCTTCCTTTCTAATTTAGTTTTAAGCCTAAACCTATTTCCAAAGGCCAAAGGTACCAGCCATTGATTTCACGTTACACTCAATCTCTTTTATGTTTGATTTTTATAGAGGAGGAAAAGCAGTCTTTGGGAAGCATTTCTGGATCCAAACAATAATCCTTAATTCTTTCAGTAAAAGCTAATGGTCATGTTAATATCCTTTAATAGAAGGAAAGCAAAGCCAGGCAAGTAAAATAGATTTTTACTTCCCATCCTTTTTAGATAAGGCATAAGAGAGAGTCCAGCTGGTGTCCTGTCGTAAGGTAAAGTTCATGATTTTTGGAACTGTGAAGGAGAGTGGGGGAGAGGCACTGAATAATAGATTGCAACCCAAGGCAAAAAGTCCCATACTTTAAAGCCCCTTCTGAAGTGAATTCTAGAATGTGCCATTCAGACCCTTCTTTGGGGATGAAAGCCTTATTCTTCTAGCGACTAGGAATGCTACTGGCCAACAGCTCTCAGTGTCATACCTTGGTGAGGCAGGAACACTTTGACCAAGAGTGTCTCCCCTTCCTGCTTCCATCCAATGACTAATCAGTGAAGATGGAAATAGGCCAGATGTCTCCCTTCACCAAGGGACAGCTCTAAAGGATGACCTCAGGTTCAAAGCTCTCCTGGAGTTGGTTGAAGCTTTGGTTGGACTTCATTTGGGCCAGCTTTTCTCCCTCTGTTCAGCCTTGCCCTCCCCTCTAAAGACATTGATGCTGAAAGCATGATCTGGTAAATCTTCTGCATGCCAGTCTCCAGCCATTGGTTTGCTGCTTCGTGGAAAACCAATCTGCCCGCCTTCTTTGAATCCCTGCTTTCTTTCAGTCATCACCCCATTTTTCTGCTTGAAATTACAGCAAAGCTCAAAACATTATTTATATTCTTTATTAATTAATCCATCAGTGGACATTTAGACTGTTTCCATTTCTTGCCTATTGTGAACAATGCTGCAATAGACATGAGGTGCAGATATGTCTCTGATATCCTGATGTCACTTATTCTGGATAAATACCCAGAAGTGGGATTCCAGGATCATATAGTATTTCTATCTTTGAGGAACCTCCAAACAGTTTTCTGTAGTGGCTTCACTATTTTAGACCAGCTTTGTGCCTACAGTTAACATTTGTACTGTACCCTTAAAAGCTTGTCAAGAGAGTAGATTTCATTGTAAGTGAATATATCCTTCCTCTTAAGACACGGTCTTTGCTTGGTTTCTGGGACATCACACTTACCTGGTTTTCCTCTTTTCACTGACTACTTCTTCTTACTGTCTTTTGCTAACTCACCTTCATCTTCCTAGTCTTTAAATGTTGGGAAACCTCAGAGATAATCCTTGATTTGTTCTTTTCTTTTTTAACTATACTTATTCCCTAGGTCAGGAGTTGCCAAACTTCAGAACCAGACAGTGAATTTTTCAGGCTTGGGGTGATATGAAATCTTTTGCAACTGCTTAACTCCACCACGTAGCATGAAAGTAGTCACAGACGTTACATTAAAAAATGAGCATAGCTGTGTTCCAATAAAACTTTATTTACAAAAATTGGGCCCACAGGCTATAGTTTGCTAACCCTTATACTGTATAATCTCATCTGGCCCCATAACTTTAAATATCATGTTTTCTAAATTCCAGATCCAGATATCCAAGTTGCCACTTAGCATCTCCACTAAAAAGTAAAAGTGAACTTTTACTGAAAGAAATCTCCTGGATTTGTATCCATTTATTGCCCTCTCAATCTATTCCTCTTCCAGTGTTCTTTCTATCAGCAAGTGGCATCACTGTTTATACCATACCAATACCATCAGACCACCTCCTTCTCCTTTACAAACTGAGTTCAAGACACAAACATCTTCCACCTGGATTATTTCAATCCTGTTTAACAGGCCTTTCTGCTTTAATCTCCCTGGAGTCTAGTCTTTATATGATGGCAAAAGAACACTTTAAAAAATCAAAATTACACCTGATATTTTGCTACTCAATACTGTCCAATGGCTTTCTATTTCATTCAGAATACATTTCAAAGATCTAACGAAAGCCCAGAAGGTCTTAAATTATCTGGCGTCTCCTCAGCTTTCCGGCCCTACAGTCCATTATATTCCTCCTTATAACCTGTACTTCTGTACTTTCTGTATGAAAATTATCAATAAATATATTGGACATGAAGACATTTTTAGACATACATAGTGCTAAAGATTTCACCTCTTATTCATTTTTTCACCCAAGAATCTGTTAAAGGACAGGCTCTAAAAATTGAGGAAATAAACCAAAAAAAGAAGATAAAAACTCAAGAAAACTTGAACTCAATGCAGAAGAGAAGAAGAAAAGGGAGTCACCAGGATGCTGGAGATGAAAAATCTCAAGATGAAGGATAAAATGTCATGGGACACAAACATGCCCCATGGGCTCCAGAAACAGAGAACTCCAAAAGGGTCATATTCAAGTTTAAGAAACTAGAACTGATAGACAAAGTACTGCTTTTGTTCACTCAGAAAGAAACTTTGCAGTTCCATTGAAAATGCAGGCTACGGGTGCCTGGTTGGCTCAATGAGTGAGCAGGTGACTCTTGATCTCAGGGCCGTGAATTCAAGCCCCACGTTGGGTGTAGAGATTACATAAAAAATAAAGTCTTAAAAAAAAAGAAGAAAATAGAAGCTAACTTAATGATAGGCACTTTAAAATCTGGGAATAAAGGGAATAAAGGGAAACATTTCTTAACCCCAATAAAAGCAAGCAAAAAATGATGCAAAAACAGAAAGGTAATCACAGTGTAAACAACTGGCAGCTCAGCTGGGTACAATAATTACATAACTATATGGAAATGAATGCAATTTGAGACAAAAGAATAAAGAAAATTTCATGCACAGGTAAGATTTTCAATAGAAGTATACCAGGGACCCGTTAAGAGTGTTTACGGTTTTATTGTGATATAATTATACTTGGAGGGTCATGATTTGAAGATGTGTGTGACCGGACATGTGTGAAAAGATATAATTTTTTTTTTTAAGTTTATTTACTTGAGAGAGGGAGAGAGCATGTGCGTGAGCGTATGCAGGCAGCGGCCAAGAGAAAGGGAGAGAGAGAATCTCAAGCGGGCTCTGCACTGTCAGCACAGAGCCTGATATGGGACTGGAACTCAGGAACGATGAGATCATGACCTGGGCCAAAACCAAGAGACAGATGCTTAACTGAGACACCCAGACGCCCCAAAAGATATAAATTCTTATCTTTGGTTAGGAAGAAGTCACAAGAAAATGCTTACAACCAAAAAATAAGTCAACTTAAAAAAATAAAAAATAAAAAGATGAGTGTTAAAACCTGGCAGCATTCCTAAGAATGATAATTCATGCTGTAAAAGGCACTACTGTTTCCCATATTTCCTTTTAAAATGTCAGTCTTTATAAAATACATAATATGTTGGCTGCTTTAATAATTTTTAAAAATTAAAAAATACAATAAAATCATCAATTGAGTGAAATAATTCTGACTTTTCCTAGACGATGCTAAATTGCCCCATCCACACACTCCAACCTTTTCTTTTAAAATCAGAGTTAAATGATATGATATACAGAGTCACTAGTGCATATGAAGCCTTCACAAAAACAAGCAACTCTTTTGTTATAACAAACAAGGGGTAAAGTTCCAAGTTGAAATTTTAGCTGGGTCAATACATTTAGTTTGGTTATGAAAATGAATTAGTGAGGTGCCTGGGTGGCTAGGTTGTTTGAGCATCTGACTCTCGATTTTGGCTCGGGTCATGATGCCAGGGTCATTGGATTGAGCTGCTCATCAGGCTAAAGCTCACAGTGAGCATGAAGCCTGCTTAAGATTCTCTCTCTCTCTCTCTCTCTCTCTCTCTCTCTCTCTCTCTCTCTCCCCCTCTCCCTCTCCCTCTCTCTTTCCCTCTGCCTCTCTCCCTGACTTGCACTCTTGCTCTCTCTAAAATAAAAAATAAAACAAATTAGTTTACAAAAATGCTGCTCTCATCTAAGAGTAACTAGACTTCAGGAATGGCAATAGGTCTATCTGCAAGTTTCAGTAAAATGGTGACGCTCCCCTCCCCATCCTCGGTCATCAACTTTCGAGCCATCCATCACTTAACGTGCTGCTGTGAGCCCTGCAGGAGTTTGGAAAACAGCCGCCAACTGTCTTGCTAAGATGAGCTATGGCACCACTAGAGAGAAAGGAAGGGAAATTGATTTGTGGGAGGCCAGCTTTTACAAAGCACAATTCCATGGGGTTAGTTACAACTATTCAATTTCCCAAATAAAAATAAAGAGCTTACTAAAGTAACAAATTACACTTTTAAAGGAACGGGGTGGGGGGGGGCATTCTAGCTGCTGGATGATAATGCAATTTTGCTTTATTTCACACATTTAGAGAGAGAGGCTGGCTGGCTGTGTTACCCGAAGATGCTGTATGCTGCTTCAGAAATATGTATCTTCTCTGATGGCATGTATTCTTTCATGAATTAAAGCCATTTTCCCCTTTTCTTCTGCAACTGGTTGATGCCGAAGCCATGTATGACTCACAAAAACAGGAGAGCTTGTGACTCTTGCTCATAGAAGGCCATATGTCAGAGAAACGTGCTTTTCCAAATATGGCATATTTGGGTTGTTTCTGTTACTGATGAACCTCTCCGTTCAACCCAAGGATCAAAGGCTGTGGGTGGCCTTGCTTTAATCCTTATGTGTCCAAGAAAGGGGGTAGGGAGGGCTATTGGCAACCACAGCCATGAAAGGAATGACCTACTACTAGGAATTGATTATTTTATTCATTGAAAATGTATTGAAGATACATTATATTCAGGTACTGGTAAATATGCGGGTAGAATGTCATGATCTCTGGTCTAATGGGGCACAAGCACATAAGCAAATGATTATAAAGCTCTTTGTAAGGGGCTATGATAAAGAAAAGCAAAACCTATAATGGGAAGACTAAGATGAGAGTCTAACAAAGTCTGAGATCCTCTTTCCAGAAAGAAGAGAGAAACAGTAAGTGAGAGCGCCCTTAGGGAGTGCTTAGACCAAATCGGGACTGTAAAAGGCACATTGACCATTACTCATGAACCCCCCACACCTCAGAAAACCCATCAAGTTATTGTCAGTAGTAGTGGTGGTATTTTATTACTATTATTCCCATTTTTAAAATGTGGAAACGATTAAGAATGAAATCGCTTATCACACTGTTTACTTCCAAATTAAAGGGCTTTTAGAAAACAGCTATAAAAGTTTACAGAAACCCCCCAGAAAAAAAAATCTAACACAAATCAATCCCCCCGCTGCTGTGACCTGAGAAGTTTCTAAGGAGAAACTCCTGTTTATGAACAATTTTCTAAGGAAAAAATATGTAATTCAGGACAATATTTTAATTAATTAAAATATGCACTCTTGTCTGGTTGCAATAAACATGCATTGTTATTCTTTTTTAATCTTTTTAAAATATTTATTTATCTTTGAGAGAGAGGGAGAGACAGAGCACAAACAGGGGAAGGGCAGAAAGAGAGGGAGGCACAGAATCCGAAGCAGGCTCCAGAGCTGAAGCTCAGAGCCTGACACTGGGCTCAAACTCCTGAACCATGAGATCATGAAGTCAGATGCTGAAGTCAGATGCTTAACCAACCGAGCCACCCAGGCGGTGAATTGTTATTTACGTGCTGCCAAGTTTAGGTCCTTGTGATTGTGCAGATGAACAAACATATGTCCAGCCTTTGAGAAGATCGCAAGCAACAGAGAGCACAGACTAGATCATCAGGTCTTCTCAATCTAACTCCCATTTCTTTGCGCTATCGCCAATGCTGTGAGTCTTCATACTTTATATGCATTTTTCTTCAAGTTTATTTATTTTGAGGAGGGGGCAGAGAGAGAGGGAGAGAAAGAATCTCAAGCAGTCTCTGCTCTATCAGTGTGGAGCTTGACACAGCGCTGAAACCCATGAACCGTGAGATCATGACCTAAGCCAAAACCAAGAGTTGGTGCTTAACTGACTGAGCCACACAGGCGCCCCATGTGCACTTTTAGAACAGTCTCCTTACAGCTCCTCAGCTCATCACTTTCCTCCCTGCAACCTGTTCAGTGTAGCTAGAATCATCTTTGAAGACACACAGCTGCATTCTGATTTTTAAAAAGGAAAATTAAGTGTATCTCTGATCCCATTCTAGTCTCTAAAACCAACACAATTCAGCAAAAACAAGAAAGAGAAACAGAAACTGTATCTCTCTCATTTTTCACCCCTTCCAGATGCACACACACACACACACACGCGCAAAACTGCACGTTACAAGGGGCTCCTAGAGGCACTTCTCTCCCTCCACCACTACTTTTCCACAAAAGCCAATAAAGGAAAAACCAAAGTTATTCAGTGATGATGGTAACATAAGGAAACTCCACACAGAATTCACAATAATAATATCTGCAAGAAGAAAGGGGCAAGAAATTTTACAAAGGAGAAACAATAGAAGAATAGCCTCCCAAATCTTCCCACAGATGAAATGCCTTTGTTATCAAATATTTTGCTGCTTTTATAAAATGTAAATACAAATGTTTATGAATTAAGAGCTCAAAAAAGATTTATGGACTCAAGGAACAATAACAACAACAATAAGATCAATGAACCAAACAACAAGGTCAGGAATGGAAGGAAAGTGAGGGAGGTGACCATCACTGAAAGTCCCATTAAAAGCCCCATCTCTGCAGCTCTTGGGTGGCTTGTCTCCTTTATCTTCTGTAAACCCTTTTTTTTTTTTTTTTACTTTTTAAGACTGCTTTTGGGGCACCTGGGTGGCTCAGTCGATTAAGTGTCTGACTCTTGATTTTGGCTCAGGTCATGATCTCATCATTTGTGAAATCAAGCCCTGTGTTGGGTTCTGAGATGATAGAGAGAATCCCAAGCAGGTTCTGCTCGCTCGCTCTCTCTCAAGAAATAAACTTAAAAAAAAAAAAAGGTTCATCTCCATTGGTGAAAATAACATTACAGCTATGGAAGCCAAGGAAAGAAGGCTTGAGAAAAGTGACGTAAAGAAGTTAAAAGCAGTTTTTAAGATTTTTTTTAATTAAAAAAATTTTAACATTTTTAAATTTATTTTTGAGAGACAGAGACAGAGCATGAGTGGGGGAGGAGCAGACAGAGAGGGAGACACAGAACCAGAAGCAGGCTTCAGGCTCTGAGCCATCAGCACAGAGCCAGATGCAGGGCTTAAACCCACAGACCACGAGATTATGACCTGAGCTGAAGTTGGATGCTTAACCGACTGAGCCATACAAGCGCCCCAAAAGCAGTTTTTTAAAAATTTTAAAAAAGGTATTTATCGAAGATACAGGAGATGAAATATAGATTTAACTGGTATCACCGAGAGTAGGATCAGGACAAAAGAAAGAAAAATGAAGTCAATCAAATATCTAAACATGTCAGACTCTTGCTCAAAACTTCAAAACACTTCCCATTGATAGAAGAATCCAAAAGCTTACCATGCTGACCAATGTCTTCATGGCATACACACACCATAGTAGGTCTGGCTGGAGAGGTTAAGGGCCCAAAGACGCCAGCCCTCATAACTTCAGTAGGGTTTCATTCATGGGATGTGATGAGAAGCTGTTGGGGGTTCTGGGAAGGGGACGACATGACCATCTTTGTATTTTGAATGGTAAGTCTGGTTGCTGGGGTGCAGGGGGAGAAGGGAGGGTAGATCACAGGAGTCTTATTGAATCTGTCCATCCTACACGGAGACCCACAGTAGACATCTGAGGCAGGACTGGTGCTCTGAAGGCAGCCCTCCTGCTCTGAAGTGTTTTTACAAAGCTTTTGCATCAGTTAAAAAGAAGGGAGTTTCCTCACACCCAGTGTGGAGCTTCTGGACCCAAGAAAACAGCTTTCATTTGTTTCCGAACTCCATGGATTCATTTGTTCATTTTTCCTGGACTCTGAATTACAAACGTCTCCTCAGAATGTTAATTACAGAATATGCATAACTCACAGTCCGTTTCTATACCTTGAATCCAGGTTCTAATTTTAGGAACCCAAAGTCACTTGGTTAGAGTTTGCTTCTTCTCAGACATTCAAAGAACTGTTCCTTTGAGCACTGCCATAGAACATTCGTCCATGCAGCCAGGCCCTAGGCCCCATCTGATGCATGTCAGTCTTGTGTGTTACTGCTTAAATGAAGGGTGGGAGGCCACCTAATGCTTTGCTTAGCCAGAGGAAAAGCATCCACAATGATCTCATATGGGAGAAGCACCACCATCTTCCCAGCAGCAATAGAAATGAGACCAGGTATGTCTAAACCCCTTCACTTCTATGATGAGAAAGTAGTTGTAAAAGTATCCAGTCTAGAGTCTGATCCATATGTAAGACCTCAATAAACAACATCACTGTTTACAAGGTGAGTATTGTTATTACTGTCTCCTGTCAATGTACAACTCCAGCATTAGCATGTAATTCATTAGAAGACATTATACAAATGTCTTCGGAATTACATTTTTAGTTCCTAATAATATATATACATAAATATATACTAAATAATATATAATATACATAATATATATACTTAATATACATAATATACATACTAAATAATATATATTTAGTTCCTAATATATATACAAAAGATATATATACACACACAAAACAGATGAGAAATATTTATAATAATAAATGACTATTTAGTTAACATGAAGTTGTGATAATAGCCACATTATTTATTTGTTTTATAAAGAAGATACTGGGTAAATATATTAGGGTGTGTAAAATCACAATCTTTAGATTAGGTACTAGAGCTTCCCTAAAGGTTTCTTTCAGAATATTAATTTAGTTGTTCTTAAAAAAAGAAGTTCTATTGTTTAGTGAATGGGGATGTATCTGATCATTCTCTTCAGAAGGACTGACCCAAGTCTTAAATATCCTGAAGTGCAATGCAATTCTCTAAGAGAGGGCCATGCTATGTATCACGTCCCACAATTTTTGGCTTTGGAACTATTTTTTACTCAGCATCTATTAACATCTCTTAGAAGAGATGTTCAGTGGAAGTCACTTTGGGAATTACTACACTAGAAAATAGACGGGTTATGCCTATTATTTTTATGAGGGACTATTGTTAACATCTAAAGTAAGGGGCCATGAGAGGGGCCTAAAAGGAAGGAAGGTGTTGCCGATTCTGCTCTTCTCCCTGATGTGAAACTCACGTCATGAAAAGAAGCAAGTGAGAGAGAACTCGGGTCATGGTGAACATTTGAGCTGGGAAGTCAATTGTCAGCACTCTGTTTGATGATTATAAATTCCTCCCTGAAGTCTTTAGTTCTGAAACCATCTGCATGTGAACATGGCATGTTCTGCCACAATCCCTCTAGTTAACACAGATGAAGATCGGGCCAGGAAGCAGCCTGGAGGTTACCTGGTACCTTCAGAGTCTGTCTAGGCTCCGTAAAGTACAGGATGCTGCCCAGAGTGGAAGACAGTTGTCCTGTTCCAACTACAAATAAGCTTCCCTTCAGCCAGATTCTCCCTGTGACCACCCCCCTGGTTCCTACCCTTGCCAAAACATGTTCTATGCTCAACTCAGTTTCTTCTCGGAAAAACACAGACGGACACCTGCCCCCTCCTCAGTAGAATCTTGTGACACTCTCGATACACCTAGGGTCTTCTCTACCAACATTCCTATGCCCTAGGCCCTTAGTTGTGTATCATGAACACAAAAGAATCCAATCAGGTTAATTCATGTGTTCATGTGTATTCCTTTGAGCAATTATACAGATAGGACTCTAGACCTAACACATGATGCCCACACCTGTTCTTGTCATCCTTCATATCAATTTTTAAAATATTACCAAAACTCAGTGTTTATAAAAAAAAATTAACAAAACCTCAGTGTTTACTACCAGGAGTCCTTATGACCTGCTTGTAAATTATTGGTGAAAAGCTGCACCAATCCCCTGATTCTGCTAGTTTTCAAGAGAAGTATTTAAGTATTTAATCCCCAGGAAATGATGGAGATCATTAAAGGTTTAACAGGATGCCCTCTGGGGTCTCATTTATTAATTTAACAAACATTTATTGAGTGCCTAAAATATGCATGACACTCAACCAGGAATATAATGATAAACAAAAACACAAACCTCGTTTTTAGTTTCACAGAGCTTATGGTGATGGGGGCGGGGAGGGGGGGAGGGTAAATCAAATGGCAATGATAATAGAGAATGTTCAGGGTTAAAATAGATGTCAAAACAGGTCACTCTGGAAGGAAATAGTTGGGTCCTCCAGGTTTGCCGATGAGTGGGGGAGGGATATTTAGGGGAGGCTTTCCAGAGAAGGCAACTTCTAAATCTGAGAGCTGACAAATGAACAGAATTTAGCCAAGCAGGTCCAGGAAGGGCTTGGGATGGAGGAGAAGGTAGGAGAGCACTCAGAGAAAGGCAGAAACCTCAAAGATTATGGCAGCTGGAGGGAAGGTTAGGGGTGAAAATTTGGAGGGCATAACGCAGTGTGCCAGCTATAGGGGTGAGCTTGTAAGAACAGGAACCAAAGCCCGAGAGCTATCTGAAGACCATGAAATACAAAAAGCTCGGTGCAGTGGCAAGGACTTTAACCTGCGTGGACCAGGGACCCATCAGGGTGTTTCAAAGCAGAAACTCAAGATGTGATTGGATCTAGATTTTAGAAAGTTCCCTTAGATTCTTTGGAAACCAGAGGTGACTGACTGTCCAGTTTTCAAAGAAGTATATAATACATCAGGTGAGACTTGCAGGAGATGCCTCTGGGGTTCTCTTTCACGTCGCTGTTTTTTTGGATGCTGTTTGGTTTCCATCGGCTAGGCAGCTCTTGGCCAACCCCTCCTGGGTGACTAGGCCCACCCAGAAACCCAGCTGCACTGCCCTGGCTTTCCAGAGCGTGGAAGAGACGTTGTCAGCAGCCAACAATTTATCTCTGCACCGTTCTCCAGTGCAGAAGTCAAAAGCCTTAAATCACTGGACACACCCCAGGAGGGAAGGTTGGGACCACATTATTTCATGAATAGGAGGAACATGAACTTTTCACTTGGGGAGTGGCACAAGCAGTCTTACTAGGCCCCTAAGGGATTCCACGGAGCAAGAAAGGTGGACACCTGTCTGGATTGAGCGACTGATCCACACAGGGGCCCTGTGGTTGAAAAACAAATGCCCTGGATATTAGCTGGCTCCGATCCAAGAACTCCAAAGCCCTTTCCTATCTGAGGGAGGCCACATCTCTCCCCGGGTGCAGCAATTTCCAATTACTTTAGGAGGAAGAAGAAATAGGGGAAATTTCACAAACGACAGCCAAGCCCCTCTGGGAGGCTTGTCCTGAACGCTCCTCACCTCTGAGTGCCTTGCACACTGCCCACCCACAGGCTCCTTTATGAAGTTCAGCCAACAGAGCCCCCAGCCCCCAGAGGGAAACGACCTAATTAAAATCACACTTTGCACCGCCAAATTGGATATGCTAGTCTCAGCTCTAAGAATGTCTTGGAAAAGTATTTGGAGTTGAGTGAGTCTTTCCCAGAAGGGAATTTCTTGCAAAAAAAAAAAAAAAAAAAAAAAAAGGCAAATTCAGCAGATGGAGGGAGGGAGAATGTCCGTTTTAAATATTCTGCTGGTCCACAGCTCACTCCTCTTGCTTTCCCTCTGTGCCCATTTCTTGTTCCATGCTCTGGGACTCCCATCTTCTCCCTTCACATGAATCTTGTAGGAATGACAAGAGAGGACATTCATCATCAAGCACTACAAGTTGAGCAATGTGGTGACAGAAGGTAAGAACATCAGGAACAACAAGACTTGGGTTTGATTTCTACCTTTTAGTGACTGGGCAAGGTACGTCATCACTTGGAACCATGCTTTCCCTATGTATGAAATAGGGATGGTAAATACCTCAGGCAGGTGAGAAGTGCTTGATACATTCTAAGTACTAGAAAAGTGATAGTTCTTGTTATTAGAATTCTCAGATTCTTTTGCATTACAGAAGTCTGATCAATAGTAGAGAGTCATTGGAGTAAGGCACGAAGCAATCATACATAATCCTTGAACGCCTGCCCATGAACTGTTAGACCTCAGGAAAGCAGCTTCCCTCTGTGAGCTTCGACATTGTTTTGTATAAAAGAGGAATTTGGAATAAGCAATCTCTAAGATCCTTTCCAGCTCTAATATCCTAGAATTCAAGACTTACCAAAGATTTACTCTCATTGTTCATTTATCCATTCACTCAACAAATATCTCAAAATCTAGTGCTTATTCAGCCCTCAGTTGCATACCACGTACTGTATATGTACATACAGCATATAGAAACAGATTATGTCATGTAGTTCCCATAACAATACAATTTTTAATCAAAAGATATTTTTCTATTTTGAAGTTTGGTTAGAGTCTCATTGCCCCTATTCAATCTATCTTCTCTGGCACAGAGCTGATTATTTTATTTTATTTTTAACTGTGTATGTATTTATCTTATTTTTTTATTTTTTTTAATTTTTTTTAATATGAAATTTATTGTCAAATTGGTTTCAGTCGAATTATGGAAAGAGCCTACATGTCCATCAACTGACGAATGGATAAAGAAATTGTGGTTTATATACACAATGGAATACTACGTGGCAAAGAGAAAGAATGAAATATGGCCCTTTGTAGCAATGTGGATGGAACTGGAGAGTGTTATGTTAATTTAAATAAGTCATACAGAGAAAGACAGATACCAAATGTGTGTATGTTTAATTTTGAGAGTGTGCATGCATGCATGCATGTGCAGGGGAGGGGCAGAGAGAGTGCAGAGCAGGACGCGGGGCTCAATCTCATGAACCATGACCTGAGCTTAAATGAAGAGTTGGACACCTAACTGACTGAGCCACCCAGGCGCCCCAAGATGAGATAATTTTAAATAAGGTTCTTAACCATGTAACAGAAGGGAAAATGAGAACATATTTAGTAAATGTTTATTATGTGCCTGCCAATTCTTTGCAGGCTGTCTCGAATGCATCTTCGGCACCATACTGGATTCTCTTAGCACTCACTACTTTCTTCTGGCCCTCAAATGCTGGTACCACTTCAACTGTCACAGCTCCTCCCCAAGGGATGGCTCATAAGCTTGCCTCTATGACCAACCATCTCTGCTTGGGTCTGCATGGTTCCTCCCTCTTGGAGTAGACCAGCACCTTCCCAAGGAGGGTCAGGCTTTGGTTGCCTGTGCAGGGTCAGCAGCATTTCCTGAATTTCAAATTTTCCTTGCCAGTTTCAGACTTGGATTTAATGCGCAGCACAGGACTGGGTATCAGGATTTCTGAACAGCTATCAAAAGCGCCAGATGCAGCAGTCCAGAAGTATAGAGTATTAGCTTTGAAAATCAGAATCAGGAGTATGAATCCCATTTCCTTCCTCTGTCCATTCTGAATGGACCATTCTGAGGTATGGATTCTCTAAACTGACTTCTCTAAACAGAAGGCCCATATAAACAGGTGGCTCTACCTCTTATGGGACAACGATGTCTCTTCATGATTGGTCATAAAAAAGTGGCTAGCATAGCAATGCATCACCTTGCATTTAT
The DNA here is from genome assembly GCF_016509475.1 of Prionailurus bengalensis. NCBI lineage: Eukaryota > Metazoa > Chordata > Mammalia > Carnivora > Felidae > Prionailurus > Prionailurus bengalensis. The sequence goes on along the minus strand of NC_057359.1, from coordinate 75,866,159 downwards.
GTCCATCCTTCTATAAGTCACTTTCCCTTTCTTACATCCTTGCTATCCTGGGATTGCATCTTCCACAATTAAGTATTAGCACTTCATCTCTGCATCAAGCTCTGTTTGCCGGGGAACCTGTGCTAAGACCATACAGTATCATACTTCTCACAGCAATCTATAGCATAAGAATTATTTTTTATTCCCAATTTACAAAGGAGAAGAAGAGTTTAAAGATGTAAAACGAATTGACCAATATCACAAAGTGAAAGTGAAGGGCAAGTTAACACTGAAACCATGGACTATCTTATTTTCAAGCCAATATTCTTAACAATAAACCATATGTATGATAAAAGTAATTTGCAAGGCAACATGCAATCTGTAAATTCTTATTGAGTACCTCTTATACATAAGATGTTTTTTATTTTTTTTAAGTTTTTTATTTTGAGAGAGAGAGAGAGAGAGAGAGAGAGAGAGAGAGAGACTGACTGAGACCATACATGGGTGAAGGAGGGGTAGACAAAAAGGGGGAGAAAGAATCCCAAACAGGCTCTGTGCTATCAGCACAGAGACCGAGGCAGGGCTCAATCCCATGAACCATGAGATCATGACCTGAGCTGAGATCAAGAGCCACATGTGCGACCAACTGAGCCACCAAGGTGCCCCATCAGATGCTCTTTCAGACATTAGAAAATTGAGGGTGAATTAAGACAAACATAATCCTGATCCATGCAATTCATGATATTTTGTGAACACATTTATTAGTTAAGATATGTAACATTAGTTGCTATAACAAACATCATAATCTCAGTGGTTTAATACAACAAAACGTATTTTTTATTCATATCACAGTACAATGAGAGTAGTCCAATCAATAACCTTATAAGAGTAATAATGAAATCAAGGACAAGTTCAGGGTAGTAGAAACCTTCCACAGAGAAGGGTTCTAGACCATTAGAAGAACAAAGAGAAATGCTATACTTAAACTGGAAGTCTGAAGGAGTAGGAATTGGCCAGGTATATGAAGTCTAGGTAGAAGTGGTTGGTTTTTCTTGTCTGGTTGGTTTTTTTTTCTTTTGTTTTGTTTTAGATTTTCTTAAAATTAGTTTTGTTTTGTTTTTAATTTTATTTTAACGTTTATTTTTGAGACAGAGAGAGACAAAGCATGAACGGGGGAGGGTCAGAGAGAGGGAGACACAGAATCTGAAACAGGCTCCAGGCTCTGAGCTGTCAGCACAGAGCCCGACGTGGGGCTCGAACTTACGGACCGCGAGATCATGACCTGAGCTGAAGTCAGCCGCTTAACTGACTGAGCCACCCAGGCGCCCCTTAAAATTAGTTTTTAAAAACAGTTTTAAGTTTATGTAAAAATTGAGCAGAAAGTTCATATTCCTCCTTCTCCTTCTCTCCTTCCTCCCGTAATTCCCCGTTATTAACATCTTGCATTCCTGTGGCACATTTGTTGTAATGATGAACTAATGTTTGTAAATTATTATTAATTAAAGTCCATGGCTTACATGAGGGTTCCCTCTTTACGTTAAAGTGTTCTATTTTAACAACATCATGACGGGAAACCAGCACATCATGCAGAAGTAGGAAGCAGTTTAGTTTGTTAGTCTGGTCTAGCTCTTCCTGTCCCAGTGTGTGCCCTATGCATTGCCAATTACTTTCCCACCTCTGAAATGCTGTAATTGTGAATTTCTGCTCTTCAGAATCCATTCACAGCTACCCACCATTTTGAAGATCAAATCCCAAATCCTTATTTTCCTAGATTTAAAGGTCCTCTACATGTTGCCCACTTCTCCAGGCTAATCTCCTACATCTTCCCTATTTTACCTGGGACTGTAGCAAAATTTCTTTCTTAGAAAATCACATAGTACAATTTATGTGAAAATATTTTTTCCTCCTTACCTGTACTTAAGCCATTCCCTCTGTCTGGAATACTTCTCTCCCTTTAGCATAAGCTCCTATTCTGCCATCCTTTAAGGGTCAGCTCCAAAGTCAGCTTTCAGATTTCCATGATTCCTCCAGCCAATGCCTTCTCTCTTCTGGGTTCTACTATACTTAATCTTCCTGCTTTTTTATGAGACACTATCTTCTTAGGAGATATCATCCCATGTATTTTATTAAGTCCTTCTCACTTGCTATCTTTCCAAAGGTAGAAGCCACACTTACCATACCTTTTTTGTCTCCATAATACTAAACACTTAGTAGGGGCATAATGTACGCTCTGTTTTGTGATTAGAACCTTCTGTGTCCTTTCCGGTCTCCCCGTTGTTGGATCCTAAGGCAGTATTCTTGCCCTGACTATACTAGGATGCACAATACAGAATGGTTCCCTCTGGTCTTTATATCCTGGTGCCTGGCGGTATGACTAGCAGAATGAATGTTCAATAAATGTAGAATGAAAGAATCAGTTCTTCTGTCTCTGGTCTTACCACACTTTATGATTCTAACTTGTCCCTCTATAGATTTCAACCCCAATATAGTAGCTGCTGTTGGTGCCCACACAGATTCCCTTCAATACCTTAGCAGTTGTGAGTCTTGGCTGCTGATAGTTCGTAGCACTCATAGCTAGAGAATTTCCCTTGGCCAAGGGTAAGTTACCTTACTCAGACAGCCTAGGAGGAGCCCTGGCCTTAAACCCCTTGGAAATAGAGCAGCCAACAATTTATATGGAGTCATAAAACTGGAAACCCTTGCATCAAAATGGGGCAGCTATGGCACCAATGATGCTTCAAAGAATCCCATTAGACCAGGCTGAATCTCTGCCTATTAGCAGAAATCTCTATTAGCAGAGATCTCTGTGCTTCTCTCCCAAAGAAGGGCCTCTACTATTGAAGGGTTTTAGAAAGCCAGGGAAATTGCTGGATTACATACACATAGCATTTTTATGCACCTCAAACACAAACAAAAACGTCTGTAACCCAAGCTTTATGTAATATCAACCTATCGACCCAGCTGTGTTCCCCTACTAATGTACCCTTTTGTTCTCTACATCTCCAAAGTACTATTTTTGATTTGTTCCAGCCATGATTTCTCATTCCTCATAGAATCCAAAACTGAGTCTAAGCCCTCATCCACCCATGAGTAACCCAAGACCACCATACTACGCATTTTGCATCTTTCCAAGAGATACTTCTTATTATAGCTTCTATATTTCTTTCCTTATACTTTTCTTTCCCCTGTGATCACAGCTGAATCTCAACTGGCTCTCAGGGACCATGGAGCAATAATTCGAAGTGGCTTGGTAGAGAGTTCCATGGCAGAGGGCCAGTTCTCCCTTCCAACAGTTCAACCCAAAAAGAATGGAAGGAGAAAAATAGAGCACCCTAGAGGCAAGAATCCTTGAAAAGCCCCTTCTCACTTAGTGAGAGTGAAAAAGTTCTATTCATGACTTTTACCACCAGGTTTAGGCCTCTGCTGAAAAACAACAAGGAATTTGGAATATCTGTTTAAAATGAGTGTAAATATTTACCCACATATGCTGAAATATTCTTGTGACATTTAGTCTGATGCACACTGCCAGGAGAGAAGCAAGCTCCTGAGCCAAACACAGGAATTTTTTTTTTTAATCTTCCCTGGGAGTAGAGCAAACATTTGCAATGATATAAAATGTATTAAATCCACTGACCCTGGAATTCATAACTGGTTATGCATCAAGTACTATCATCTTGTTCAGAACCCCAGTGTTTGCAAACTCCACATTCCTTACTCTTCCCATTATCCCATGAATAGGGTAATTCATATTATCATCATTATTATAATTAAGCAAGCAGATATGTATGCACACATTTGTCTTAATATTGTAACAATCACATTATGATTACTGAATGAATGCCTCTATTTGTAGAGTGTTTAATCATTGGCAAAGTATTTATACACTCATGATCCAGGACATGGTAGGCACTCAAATGTTCATTGACTTAATCAACCACTATCATTTACTGTATGACAGGTTCTTTGCTAAGCACTGTACATGAATTTGCTCACTTAATAAAAAGATGGATGAACTAAGTAAGGCAAGTATGATTTTTCATTTCCATAAGTAAGAACACTGAGGCTCAGAGAGGAAAAACAAATAGAAAACCATCTGATTAACAAACATACATGACATGCCCATTATGTATCAGATACTGCACTAGGTGCTGGGAATACACACACACACACACACACACACACACACACACACACACACAAAGAGTCTGTCCATGCCATGGAATTTACATAGATGAGAAAAGAAGGCACATAAATAGAAAATATCACAACAATTGCTTACCAGTAGCATAAGCATAGCAATGGGATCTCCGAGGATGAAGCAAAAACAAGCACAAGAAAAGTTCAATGAAAGAGATGAAGATCCATGTTAAGACTGAGTAGGAGTTGATAGAAGTACACCTGTGGCAGAGGGCAGAGACAGGCCACTTTTGGAGAGCACCAGAGAGTGGAGGTTCACATCATGTATACACTAATGTATGCATGAGGTACATGCCACGGACCCCAAACGCTTGGTCTGGCTATAACAGAGGGAACTTGCAGGGAATAATTTTGGAAGATTTTTGGTAGGCTCCAAACTGTGGGGCTTTGAATGCCACGCTACAGAGTCTGGATCACACAGCCAGAAAATGGCAGAACCTGGGCCTGAAATCCTTAGGTCTACTTCATAGTTCTTTTTATCACCTCAGTGATACACCCCCAACTCTCTGTGTGTACATGTGTGTGCACATCCATACTGGTGGTTTTGTGTGTGCTTCAATCACATGTGCACACTCTCTCAGCATTTCTTAGTTCACTTTTTAAAATTATTATTTTTGACACACAAAAAGTTGTGCATAACTAACATATACAACTTGATAAGTTTGGAAATAGAGATACACCCATGAAACCACTACCACAATCTATGCCATAAACCTATCATTTCCAAAAGTTGCCTCCTAGCATCTTATTTGTGTTAATGTTGTTGTTGTTGTTGTTGTTGTTGTTGTTGTTCTTTTGTGACAAGAGCACTCAACCTAAGATCACATTCTTCATTTATGGGGTGTGGGAGAAACTTGGTGAGGACTGGACTGGATATCCAGCCAACAGCAGTACAAATCACAGAAATACTTCTATTTCAAACACATTCAGTGCCTTGAGTCAAGCTGAGGAAAGTTATGCACAGAAAGACACAACTGAAGATTCCAAAGAAAAAGAATGTTTGTAGCTGGAGGAAAACATTTCCAAGTTCCATGGAGCTGCTAAAGTGTTTGGATGTTGTGTTCTTTGTAAGTTGCTAGTGTTTCTTGGGGACAAATTTACCAGGATACTTTTATTTATTTGTGTTTTTACACTGATGATGCTTTGGAACATCCCACAAGGTCTGCTGTCCAAGCTGAACGATCCCCAGGACTGAGTCAGTGAGATCTGGAGGAGGCAGCTCACATCTGTTCCCTCTGCCTGAAATCCATTCCCCACTTTTTCATTTGGCCAATTTCTACTCATTCTTCAGGTCTCAGAGAATCTCTTCTTGAATGCTATAGCCTAGGTTGATCCTTGAGGTATGCCCTTTTTAGTACTTTGTACTTCTCTCTCCTGTAACTTATCATAGTCCTAGTTTAAATTACCATCTCTGCAATTATTGGCATGGTGTTTATAGCCTCTACCACTCCACATAACACTGGGGGACAGGAAGGGTCTAGTTCACTGCTGGTGTCCAGTCTTAGTAGAATATGCAATAAGTGTGAGTTGAATGAATTAATTAAAATCAGACTAAAAACAGAATAGATCATCATGATAGCCAATTTGGTGTTTCAATAAGTCCTTAGCATCTGAGGGTTCCACTAGTGTTTACCAAGCATGAAATTAACCTTGTGGTTTTAAGAATGATGGCTTCACTGAACATTTATTGATTATATACTATGTACCAGGCTCTGAGCTAAGCATTTGATGTGTATTTTCTCATTTAATCTTCATGGCAACTTTATGAGCTGGTAACAGTGGCTGAGATGGAGATTTGTGCTCTCCTTCCATAATGTAAAGTTGATGCTGGGACGTGGCCGCTTGCCAGGGTCTTTTTCCAGCCTCCCCTTGCACACATCTCAATGGAAGAGCATTGAGCTCTGGTCAATGAAACACAAGCTGGAGTGATGCGTGTCACTTCTGGATTAAGTACTTGAGTCTCTGCAGTTCTGTCTCCATGGTCTCCCTTCTCTTTCTGCAGTGATTTTGGAAGTCACAGAGTGGAAGGAGTCTGGGTCCCTGAAAGCCTGCATGGTTAAAAATCTCCCAAGCCTGGCTAGTTTGTATTTGACTAGCATGTGAGTAAACAATCATCGTTTACTTTGATAAGAATGCTGCTAGGATTTCAAAGTTTATCTGTTATGACGTTTAGCATTACTTATACTCACTGATAGAGGTACAGTGAGTATGGCCAGTGTGCAGAAGAGGAAAGTGAAGCTTGCAAACACCAAGTAACTTCCTCAAAATTATATAGATGATAAATGATAAATGGTTACAATTAGTGATGACTCTACAGTTCCTTTGGGGGAAGGAGGACTTATGCAACTCTCTGAAAAAAAGGTAGCTCAGGAGCCTGAAGCTCGGCTTGCATGACACATTGTATGTGATAGAGAAGACTTCAGTTGTCCAATATTAAATACTAGGGGTGTGACTAATGGAGGCTATGAGAGGCTGTAGCAGGCCACCTCAAGCCAGATTGTGGCATGGTCTTGGGTTTCATGTATTAGTATTCATACATGCCAGGGACGTTACATAAATATCTCTATTACTCACAGTAACTATCAGAGGCAGATACTGCATGTCCATTTTGCAGATGACAAATTAAAGCTTAAGGGAGGCCAAGGGATTTGCCTCTGCTTCTGTGGCTAGTAAGAAATGGGATTGAAACTCAAGGTCAAGTCTCTACAATACTCTTCATATCTCAGTTGCTTGCCTCTGTTTGACGTTCTTAGTCTCAAAAGGAAGCATACATAATATTAAATGACTCTTTCACTCTCAAATTTTATGCATATTTCATGACCGTGACCAGTAATATTGGTTCTTTTTTAAAAAAAATTAAGTATGTTTATTTATTTTTGAGAGAGAAAGAGAGTCAAAGCACAAGCAGGGGAGGGGCAGAGAGAAAGGGAGACACAGAATCAGAAGCAGGCTCCAGGCCCTGAGCTGTCAGCACAGAGCCCAACATGGGTCCCACAAACCAAGAAAGAGATCATGACCTGAGCCAAAGTCGGACACTTAACCAACTGAGCCACCCAGGTGCCCCGACAGTATTTGCCCTAATGTGTTCATGTACTAACTTTGGGGGACCTTATAAGAATATAGCCTGGTAGATTTTGTTTCCTTCCTTTTATAAATGAGGGAAGGGGCACCTGGGTGGCTCAGTCAGTTAGGCATCCAACTCTTTATTTAAGCTCAGGTCATTATCCCAGGGTAGTGGGATTGAGCCCTGTGTCAAGCTCTGCACTGAGCATGGAGCCTGCTTGAAATTCATTCTCTCTCTCTCTCTCTCTCTCTCTCTCCCTCTCCCTCTCCCTCTCCCTCTCTCCCTCTCTCTCCCCCCTTCTACCTCACTTGTGCTCTCTCTCCATAAAATAAAAAATAATAATAATAACTTTTAAAAGAGCTTTATAAATGAGGGGAAATGGAGTTTGGAGAAAGAAAGCAGAGCTTGCCTGAAGCCACTCAGTGACTAGGAGGCCAATCTGAGATTTGAACATGGGTTGGCGAAACCTAAGGTCAGAAGTAGTTTCATTATAACACAGAAGCAGGGGACTGAGGAAGAGCTCATGGGGTAGGTGGGGATTGGTATTTGCAGCAGTGGTCCTCAAAAATCACTGTGCGTTGAGTATCAACTAGGAACTTGTGAAAATGGGCCCAAACGCAGAGATTCTGATTATGTCTGCAGTGACAACTAGGAATCCACATTTTTTACCAGCTTCCCAGGGAAATGTGCACAGGTGGGCTTCAGTTTCATACACTAGTGCCGTGAGGCAGGGCTTCCAGTCTGGCATTTAGTGAGGCTCAACTTCTGAAATCCTTGATTGCTCTTCCCAGCACTAAGGGAGAAAATGACACGTCTCCTTCTGGAAGCAGGCGGAGGCCTGGAGCTTCCAGTCCTGAGCATTCTGAACTTGGCTTCCGTTCTCTGTGTCGATTAGGCCTTTCAAACCAATTACCATTATATATTGCTGAGATTTATAGTCCTTGGTATTTGAGGTTACAGGACTTCCGTTCTCAGGAAGAAGCTCCATGCCATCACTTCTAATCAGCTCAGCACAATGTCTGATCTCCCCTCTGTAAGAGGGCATGCTGTTCCATTAGAGTATTAATAGCCAGGCAGAGCGGCCTCAATTGCAGTGCTTGGGGAAACATAAAAATTGGTTTTGGAGGGGTCCATATTTTTAAAGAACTGTCCTCCTTCTTATCAAAATCAATGATTCAACAAGGATGACTAAGGAAGAAAAACATCCCTGACTTCCAACAGATGGAGTGTACTACATAGAAAGTTAATGTCCCCACAGGGTGGGCAAGATAGACTTCCCTGGGCTTACCTATGGTGGAGACGGTAATTCTGGTCAAGTTCAAGGAACAAATACTGCACAGTACAGTTTCTGACATCAATTTATTTAACATTTACTAAATACCAACTGACTGATGAAGAAATGAACAAGCAGATGACTATAAGACAGCTGAATGCATATCTCCCATAACTGTTCTTTGTTTATCCATCCACCCACCCACCCAGCTGCCATCTACTCAAACCATTATTGAATGTTAGTTGCTAGCCATTATATTAAGACCAGGAGAAATTCAGACACAAAACTAAATATACTGTTCATAGAGAATGTACAATCCACTCAAGAAAGATGCATAATGCTTCCCCATGGTCTATCCAAGTGGGAATTAACTAAGTCCTTCTGCCATGTGCTCCTAGCCTATATGTCCAGCCTCATTTTTCAGTCCTCAGTCACACATAAGCTCTTCCTTCTTCCTCACCCCCAAATGTCTGTCCATTCATATCTGTGTTTGTTCAAACTCCACACTTTCTTGAAGGGGCTGTCGAAAACCTCCCTGTTTCATGAAGTCTGTCCTGACCCTCCCATTAGGTAAAATAATGCCCTCCTTTCAAAGGCCAAAATAGTTCTCAACATTAATGGGAGTAATTACTCTTTGTTCTATTTCAGAGGTATTTTTGTTAATTGTCTTCTCATCTCATGAATTTTGAGCTTCTGTGATTAAAAAAAAAAAAGGGGCTTCATAATCTCTATAACCCTTGTAATAGCCTTGCCAACATTAGGAGCTCAGAAATTTCAGTGAATTGAATGGAGGCATTCAATGAAGGATTCCAGTTGGGTAGGATTATCCCTTAAGCCCGCTGTCAAATTTCTATCTTAACTCTGTTGGCAATAGTCATGCTGAAAACAATACTATTGATATTAACAATTTTTTGACTACTTACTCTTGTTAATTATTTTAGATTTTTTTAATTTCACATATCCTTAATGCTTCTTGGTTGAGATAGCACGGTCACCATTATTTAGAGACAAGTTATCTGCTGTCTGGAGTGATCCATATATTGCTTGAGGTCCAGGTATATGTGTTCCAGGGACTATGCTCTCACCATTAGGAGACACCCTCCCACCCTGTGACTGGATTTAACAGACTGTAAGCAACATCTACAAAAGCATTCTCTCTTATGAAAGCTAGTTCCTGAGGTCATCCTGGTTCTAGAAGAGCAGGAGAAAAAGAGGAAACTCCACCCTTATTTCCCCGCTGGGGAAACAAGCACTCTGCAGTGTTATGGGAGCAACCCAGACAACTAAATTGATAGTCTATATATTTCTTGATCTGGGTAAATGCCAACTATGAGTGGAAAAGATGTTCTAGGATCTATGTTCCATAAAGAGTATACTGCCCTCCTAGGAAAGGAATCCTCTTTCAGCCCAGCATAATTTTTATTCCATTTTAAGATTTGGTTTTCTGTATCTACACTCCTTTTCTCCAATAAGAAAATAGCTGGTCTGGCTGAGATGTAAAATTTTATGCATGGCTCCCATACCTGGAGAAGTATATAAACCCAGAGGCACTGAATTTAGAATAGCTAGCCCAGCAATCCTGTTTACATATCATGCTACATTATGTAACCTAAATATCCCCATTTTTTAGAATCTTCAGAGTAGAAAAGACATAGTCACATTAAACCTGGCTTCCAATACCTGGGAGCTTATCAGAAAACCCTATTAGTTCTTCTAATGCTCTACCCTTTATTCCTTTCCCCCCTACAGTAATTTTTGGCTTCCTCAAGGGTTGTCTTATGTGTTTATTAATTGATGTGGGTTACCAATCAGGAACCACTGGAATCTACCATAAAGACCTATGATATGGTCTCTAGCCTCTGCACTGTGGACTTTGCACTAGTTGTCCATGTGGGCATCTCCACTTAATTCATCTGGTATACCATGCTCCCCATCCTGTGTGGCAACTCATCACTTTCTTCAAAGGGAGGAGATTGTTTCTTCCCTTCTTTGGGGAAGTCTCACAGCAGGGCAGCTTGGGTCCCTAAGTGATATAGAGCTTATTTAGATACCTCTTTCCATGCTACCCACACTTTTACTCCCCAGGTCCTCCTCATCCCAAGCTCCTTTTTCTTTTATGATGCATTCTTTCTCAGAAAACCTCTGGTCCAATCCTGCTTTATAATCCATTTTTCACCTCTCATCCCTTACACACAGAGTATTATGAACTTTGTCTGCATATGTCTGTGCTTAAGTTGGGGTGCTACTCTTCTAAGTAGGCTCTTCAGTCCCCACTTTATTAGCTTATGCAGATGGGGTCTTGGGACCAGCAGTGTGACTTAACATCTGCCAGACCGTAGGTCAGTCATCAGCATTCTGCTCAATTTACAAACTACTTTCACACTCAACCCTTCAGCAGATGCTCATAGAAGCCCTTTCAAAAGCACAGCATGTACCAGTATCCCCATTTTAAAGATTAATAAAACCTGGCCCACCAACATTGAGTCAGTAGGTATGATAGGATAATGTCAGTACTAGGAATTGAGGATACAGAGATGAGTAGGGCCTCTTAGGAGCTCACAAGCTAATGAGAAGGACATGATTAACACCATTTCCCCTTGCCTTCATCTTTTCTTCCTTTCTTCCTGCCTTCCTTCCCATCCCCTGGTTTCTCTTCCTTCCTATTTTTCTTTTCTCTCACCCTTCTTTCTTTCCTCCTTTCTTTCCTCCTTCCTTTCTTTCCTTCCTTTTTGTCTCCCTCCCTCTCTCCCTTTCTCTTTTTTCCCCAACAGCAATTTTTGGAATGCTCACCACATATCAGGCTTAGACTAGATGTTAAGGAAGTGTGAGGGAAACTAAGATTTACTGAATCTCAAGATTATACACAGGTAGACATTTTCATATGTGCTCTAATTTGTAACCTTCAAAAGAACCTTGGTAAGTAGTTACGATCGTCACCACGTTTTCCTCCCTTTATACAAATTAGAAATTCCTAAATAACTTGCTCAAGGCCATTCACTTGAGGGGGTGGAACCAGGATTTCAATCCAAATCTGCCTCTAAAACCCAGATTCTTTCACCACATACTAGCGGAGCGAGCACATAATCACGATCCAGTGCAGGAAGAACAATTGGACAATTGACGTGAGTACAAGGTTCTGTTGGAGCAACTGCTATTGGGGGTCAAGGAGGCTGGCAGACAGAGGGAATTTACAGAGCAGGAACTCAGGCCCAGAAGAGACAACAGTTTGCTCAAGAACATGGAGAGAGAGAGAGAGAGAGAGAGAGAACAAGAACGCACAGGTGTGTGCATGTCAGAGTCAGGGCTAGTGTTCAGATCTTTGAAAGTCAAGTTTAATCCACGCAGCACTCCCCTGGGCTGCTCACCCTCTACTGTTTGAATGTTATAGTCTAAACTTATAGGACCTGTTTCCATACAGGACCAGGTGACATCAATACCCCTTCCTTGGAAAACACAGAGGATCCTAGAAATTGGAGTAAAATCCCAGCTTTTTATATTTTCTGCATTAGATGTTTATTTCTGTACATGCATGTTTATGGGGAGGTGTGCTTCCCCAAAAGTCTAAAATATGCTCTGAATTAGTAGAGGAGAGTTCAAAGCCATTTGGCTTAGAGCCTGCTAAGGAAAACAAAAAAGAGGGTGAGAGACCAAGGCAGGAGGTATGGGTTGCTTTCTGTCCAGTTGTGGCTCTGAAATACTAAGAATCTGTTTGGGTGGGATCAGCTGGAGGGATTTAAAATTGGAGGGGAGGACTGTGTTCCTCCACCATCCCCCCTCAGCACATCTGTCCAACACTGCTCACGCCTGCTCCAGCCTCTTCCCATGTGTTACCAGTATGTTTGGCCTGGCTGGTTCCTCCCTGCATTAAGGCAAGACTTCTCTTTCTACAATTCTGCTTCATATAACATAGAACCTGGCAGGCTCAAGGCAAAAATAGCTCCCCAGAGCCCAGATGCAGGAAAATCTGGGCCTTGTTTACTCTTTTTGCAAACAAGTATCAATTAAAGAAAGGCAAGAAAGGCTAGGGTTTGCCTTCTAACTTGAGAACATCTACAAGGAATCCATGAGTTCTTCCCATAGAGTGTGGCTAGAGCTGTGATTCTGTAACAAGGCCACATCACCACCTAGGACCTATCTGAGACATTTCTTCTGGAATTGGAGGAAACCTTATTTCACCAACAGTTTTGTTTTTGCCTTGAAGAATAAAACATAGGGAGAAACTTTTAGGCAGTTAGAATCTCTTCTCTATCAAACTGGAAAATAACAATATAAAGTTAACCCAGAATGATAAAAACTATGGATGAGAAGTCAGGAAATCTAGGTTCTGCACCCAGATGACAACTGGCTTCTCTGACATTAGGAAAGGAATGCATTAGTTCAGATCAGAAATGGCGCATGTCTGACCTAGTGCTGTCACCAATACATTCCATGCTCGTGGCAGACATCACTAATCTATTGTGATTGTTTCTCATGATCTTCAAGAGGATAGCTTCAGGATTCTCAACACACTCCACTAGAGAGCAGCTGTCCATTAAACCTATTGTTCGTCTCCAGAATCAATCATCTTCTATCCTTTCTAGGTTTTGTTTTGTTTTGGTTTTGTTTTTGTTTTAAATTCTATTGCCAGAGAAGAAAGCTTTCTCTTCATTCTACTTACACATTCTCCTTTGGAAGGCATGTCCCAGCCCCACCCAATGAGTGAAAACCTACTTCAGCTGCATCTTTTTCAGGCATGCATGAATTTATCCACAATAAACTTTCATCAACTTTATAAAATTTGGAATTAGTGTAGATAAGAAACCAAATGTTTGGATACGGACCGAAAACCATTTGAAAGTGTTGTGTGTGATCCATCTAAATCCAAACACTCAGTTGGCAGTCTCACAATAGACTCTCAAAACACACTTTCTTCTGGTAATTCAGATCTAGCCATACAAATGAGCAAGGAATGTGCTCCAAACATGACGCAGACCTTTTCAGCCTCATTGATCACCATAAATTTTGGCACTAAAATGGATTAAGACCCATGGAGGTAAAAGATAAAAGGATTTTGCGTGTATGTGTGTATATGTGTATGTATGTGTGTGTGTATTCATTCATTCATTCATTCATTCATTCATTCATTCATTCATCCATTCATTTATGAGAGGGAGAGAGAGACAGACAGACAGATAGACCAACCAGAGAGGGAGACACAATCTGAAGCAGGCTCCGGGCTCTGAGCTGTCAGCACACAGCCCAATGCAGGGCTCGAACTCACGAACCCTGACATCATGACCTGAGCCAAAGTCGGACACTTAACCTACTGAGCCACCTAGGTGCCCCAGGAGGATTTTGCTTTTAGACAAACTTGCCTTTCCCGTGCCCAGATGGAGCAGGTGGAATACACCGACCCACAGTTGGAGAGGACATGGTGAATAGACAGGAGTCCCAGGGCAGACTGGACGTCCGGGAATATGAATGTGGATCTACATTCCACCCCTATCTTGTTCTGAGATTTTGACCTCTCTCATCTCTTCTTCAGACACGCAGCCCTTGTTGAATCTAACACTCAATCTAGTTCCTCTGCTCCATGGTTCCATAAATTTGTTTCTTGGCTTCTGAAGGGTGAATTGAAGATACAGGAAGTGTATAAGGAGTGGCTCTGGGAAACCTACTCCTTTCACATTTTCTGCATCTTCAATTGTTAAAGATTGGAGTAGGGAGAGGAATGCTCCAAATATCACCTTTATTTTCCCTTTTAATATTCCAAGAAATTAACTTTTCATTGTAGATGCAGTGACTTCCAATTGCAGAAATAGGAGCCTTCTGCATTTTCCTATTTTTTACTTTATCACTGTAATAAGTACCTTGGTGCTGCTGTTGATAAACTTGCTGTGAGGTCTTCCTCCTTTGGGTGTTCTCATTTTACTCTTTCTCCTCGAAGTCCCACTGTCCAGAGTACCTCTTTTTCTAAGCTTCATGCGCATAAATCCTGTGTATCCTTTAAAGTCCAGGGGTTGATCTTTCCCATGAACTCATCCAAGATCAAATTCTTTTCTGTTTACACACCTGAGCATGGACAGTCTCGTTGCCTTTGTTATTTCCCTGTTTATCATTTGTCTGTCCATGCATTTATTCTCCACTTTCCAATAGGTTTTGAGGAAGCACAAGCATGATTGCAAAAGGATCCCCTCTTAAACTACAAGCACTACAGTAGGGACCCTTATGTACATATATTTTTAATATATAATATTCCTAGAAATCAAACCTAGCTACCATTATTATTTGGGAGGGAGGGTTATGTTGGGACTCCTGAGGGTAGATGGAATTAAAGTTACAGGTCTAGTTACAGATATGGCTGGCCTTAAAAGTCAGTGTCCTCACTCGAAAATGCACGCTTCTTCAACCAGCATGCATTTCCTTGCCACAAATCCTATAACCAGTAGGTGGAAAAACTCACATACGAAAAGCTTGGAAAAGGAACAAGGGAATTAGTAACAGAGAGAGAAAATAGAAGTGTATTGTAAAAAAACATCTTACTGGGGTTAAGTTAGAGCAACTGAATGCCATAATTAGTACTGAGTTTCCTGGAAGCCTAAGTAAAGAGCAAAACATAATGGGTATCTATCTCTTGGCATCTAGTCGAAGAAAATGTAGATAGATATACATGTTGTCCTGGATTTTACTTCTGAGATAAACTTGTCACAAAAGACACTGAGCAATACATTGGAAGATGTTCACAGCAGCACTTTGATCAAGAGTCCCAAAGATGTTTTTCAAACATCTGTTTTTTATAATAGCAGCAGACAGGATGAACACTGAGAGAATAGCGCTAAATCACAATTCCAAAAAGACTATTCATTAGGGGGCTCAAAGAATATGGTCCAGAGATGTGACTTCTTCCCAGTCTGGCTTAACATAGGGATAAAAATGAGAGTCTTAAGGTTTGAATAATTAGCCTGCCCTTACCCCAGTATTTCCTTGTGATGGTAAAGATTTTGTTTTTCTTTTTGCATGAAAAATAAAACACATAATTTTCTTTTCTATATTTTGGTGTGAGAAAAAAATGTGGATTATTTGACAATTATATAATTGTGGGGTTGCTTTGCAAAAGCTTGTTTATAAGACTTCATGAACTCTACTTGTGAATAGCAGGAAGTCATAGAAGAAATGGTAGAGAAATGATCTGGTGTAGAAATTCATTTTAGGGATACAGAGTGGTCAACAAAGGCTGCCCATGCACGAGGAGGTGACATTTGAGCTGATAACTCATGAATCATTAAGAGACCCAGAGTAAAAGTTTCAAGGTATAGAGACAGCTTCCAAGAAGAACTGATGGACTCTGTCAGAATGGATCCCAGTAGAGGTGACATTTGAAATAAATATTGAAGAGTGACTTTTCCCAGTAGGCAAGGGAGAAGAGCCTTCTAAAAAGAGGAAACTGCCTACGCAAAGGTGCGGAAGCACAAAACATGAAATGGAAAATGCATATTCAGGTTGTTTTAAGTTCCTTTATGTGGTCAGATCCTGCCCTTGTAGCAAAGGGGCCAAAAATCAACCTGGAGGTCAAAAAGAGTCAGGAGATCAAAGACCTCATATGAAATGCCAAAGAGTTTGAGTTTTGTTCTGGGCAGGATGGGGTTTGTGTTTGAGCAAGACACTCATGACTGATTGTGGAGAGTAGCAGGAAGGAGTGTGAGGCTAGAACCAGGAAAATGGTTAAGATCATGCTCTCATGACACAGGCAAGAGGTGAGAAAACCAGAAGAGACGGTTGGTGTGAGTGAGGGAGAGAGAAAGGAAGGGAGAGGGAGAGGGAGAGAGAGGGAAAGAGAGGGAGAGGGAGAGAGTAGCTGGAGGGAGAGAAATATTTAGGCAATAGAATCAACTGAATTCAGTAACTTATTGGCTGGGGGAGGGGTGTCAGAGAGGGAAGAATCCAAGATGATCTGTGAATGGAGAGAACCACGGAAGGAAGAAACATCTGTCTAGGGGTCAGTGACCTCAGCAACTTGGACAGTGCCTAACTCATGATTGCACTCTGATGACTCTCTGTTAAATGAATAAACATTTCTGGAGGGGGTGACTGAAAGGAGAGCAAGGTTGCACCCAGGATTCGACTAGTGCTGTAGAATTGAGGACACTAAGTGATATGCATAGGCTTCTCCAGGACTAGTGCATGTTAATCTAATTATTATATAATGGAACCATTTACTGAGCTCTTACAATGTGCTAGGTCCTGGGTTAGGCACTGAACATTATGATGTTCTATGAAGAATCAACGACTATAGTAATAGTCATTTTAAGGATGGATAAATTCAGGCTCTGAAAGGTTAAGAAAATCATCCAACATCCCAAAAGTTGTGAGTGGCAGAGCCAGGATTTGAACCCAGGTCAGTGTGATTCAAGCCCTGCAGTCATAATCATGATGCTTGCAGATTTAGAGAGAAGAACATGGTGAAGGGCACTTAGTAAGCAAGGGTTTTCTAGGGACTGGAGGTGTCTCTTTCTCTTCTAACATATGTTTTGGCTGAGAAGTGTAGGTAAACTCTGGTGATGTTCTCGTATAGGATGTACGTGCAAATCATTCTGGAGAAAATACAGAACTGTACAGTTTGTTGGACAAATACTAGTAAGTCCCCTACTTCTCTTGAGTCTAAAGCCAATGAGCTTCCTACTCCAGACTTCACTACTTAAGAAGGAAGCAGTTAAAAGAGGAAGAACGAGGGGGCCAATGGGTTGGGATTCCTTAGTGAGTACCAGAATAAAAGAAGTGATTTTATTCTTACTGTAATGTGCTGACAACCAAAGGGCTTGGGAGCTGCAATTATATTAGTAAAGAAGAGCTTTCACAGAACACTGGCATTTGGATATTTGCAGCCAACTACTGAGATATTTAGGAGGAATGTTGAAGCTAATTCTCTTTCATAATTGCACATGAATACCCAAGGCCAAGTTTCTATATCAATGGAGGGAGACCATTTACAAGGCATGGTTTGAGAGGCCATAGGAAAATTCTTCCTTTATATATCTCTGTCATGGGGGCACCTGGGTGGCTCAGTCTGTTAAGCATCTGACTGTTGATCTCGGCTCAGGTCATAATCTTACAATCTGTGAGTTCAAGCCCCACATAGGGCTCTGTGCTGACAGTGTGGAGCCTGCTTGGCATTCTCTCTCCCTCTCTCTCTGTCCCTACCCCACTCATTCTCATTCTCTCTCTCAAAATAAATAAATAAATTAAAAAAAAATTTAAATAAATAAATCTCTGTCACAGATAAGCAAAACAGTTGGGCGTGGATAAAGAAAGTTTTAAGTATCATTAACAGTTCAGGGGGCATATTATCCAGAGTCCACTATTACTTATGACTGTCCTTTTAGTCTCTTCTTGAGGATTTCAGGTATCTCCTGCTTCATGAAGAGTTTTGATTTATTTGCTGGACTGTGCTAGCTAGTGAGGCCAACTTCCACTATTGACCAGGGTCTGCTAAACTGTAACTTTAATTCTTTCTTAACTGCATCCCCTTCCTGCACAAAAATACATCCTAACATATGGGAGTACAATCCTCATATCCCGCAATATCCTTTCTCTGCAAGGTTTCAGAATGAACAGCTGAAGTCACCAATATGACAAGAACATAGATAAAAATAGCTTTCATTTATCGAGCACGTTGGACCCTGTTCTAGATATGCTCAATAAAATACCTTGTCTGGTATTTTATTGGGTCCTAACGGTAACTCAGGAAGGGAAGTAACGATTATCTCCATGTTATAGAGGAGGGTGTTGAGTCTCAGTGAGGCATTAAAAAAATGTCCCCTTTTGCTAAGTGAGTGGTGGTTCTAGAATATAAATTCACATAGGTCTGATTCCAGAGGTCAAGATTGTTTTCTCATAGACCAAACTGTCTTTTGAATTTTACCTACTATGACTTTAATCATCTTTTTTTGCCCCTTTATACACATAGTTAAATACATAGAGAAAGAGCTCAGTTATGAGAAAAAAATAAACCTGTGGACTCTTCAGAGAGTTTTGTATCACACTTATTTTAAATCATCTTCTAGGGATGGTTTTAACCAGATGAAACCCCTAATGCACTTCTTTCTGATTTTTTTTTCAGGAGATATTAAGAAAATAAACATAAAAATAATCTGGGCAGGTCAGGTTAAAAACTATTTTCTTTAATTCCCCACTAGTAGGAGGTAAGATATCCTTTTTCAAAGGCCAGTTGGTCAGTAGGCATCAAAAAGTTTATTATTATGCATATGCTTCAATAGAATAACTAATACATTCATTCTTTCATGCATGTTTATTTATTGAGCATCTACAAATCCAGGTATTTTTCTAGATTTGCAGTGTGCAATGATGAAGGACTCATGATGATAAAAGTCAAAGTAGGTAAAATTCAAAAGACAGTTTGGTCTATGAGAAAACAGTCTTGACTTCTGGAATCAGACCTATGTGAATTTATATTCTAGAACCACCACTCACTTAGCTTAAATTCCAGTATGCAGAGAGAAAAGTACTTGTTTAATATCATAAGGGGATTTAAGCTGTGGTATTGACAGGGTTAAGTGTGTGAGGTGGGGAGAGTGATAAGAGATGAACTATTTTTTAAGGAATTAAGAAGGGGCTCATTAGAGATCTGGATGGAGAGTTTTCCGGAGGAGGAAAAACCACTGAAAAGGTCCTGAGGCAGGAATGAGCTAGTTTCATTGAGGGAACAGTGGGAGGGCCAGCACAGCCAGCCTGGAATGTGCCTGGGGCAGGGTGCCACAGGGAGAGGAGGCCAGACACTGGGGTAGTAGGGGTTAGATCACACAGGATTATGAAGACTTTAAGGGCCATGATGGGGACTTGATTCTAAGTATTCTAGGAGTAGATTGATATGATGTGACTTTATTTTTAAAAGATTCCCTATTCTGTTAAGTGAAAGGAAAAGAAAAAAGAAAAACCCTCGAGTCATTGTACAAATAGGGAAACCAATTGCCAAGCCAATAGCAGTGATGAAGGGGAGAGGTAGACAAGGGTACTGGCTTCGGGGAGGTGGCCGAGGGCAATGGAGTGAGGGAACATGGAGTAGAGCAGTGCATGTGGAACTGGTAAGCAGAGCTAGAACTGGGGATTTGAAGCTGATGCTGCTGTGACTTTGCTAAATGATCTACTGTGGGGACCTCTGGTACTGATTTCACTTCTAGAAATATATTCTAAGGTAATGATCAGGGATCTCCTCCAAGATAGGATTATAAGAATGCTCCTAGTTTAAAATGACAGAAGGTTAGAAATAACTTGTACTTGCAGACCTGCAGACCTCATTAAATAAATTATGAAAATTCCTGAAATGATACAAATCAGCAGATAATTTGTCTGGATAGTGTGATTTTCCAGTCATTATTTTTCTTTCCTTTTTTGTCTGAATTTTTGAATCTGTTGAAAATGAGACTGTTTTATTTTATAAAACAAACCAAAAAAAAAAAAAGTGTCAAAGTTATGTTTGAAAAGTAAACCTGCCCTTATTTGACTGCACTTCTGCACAGCAGGGTCCACTGACTTTTCCATTTAAAATATATCTCAAGAACTCAATTCAGTTGGCTATCCTGTGAGGACTTCACAAATACTCATGATAGATTTACTACGTAGCGATGTGAGCCCAAACTGAGGCTGACACTGGGATTCATACATGTCTGGAGAGCTGGCTGGGCATGTGTTTATTTATATGTGTAGTTTGCACTGGTTGGAGGGGGTGGAGCTGGGGAAGGCTGCAGAGAAAGAGGAAAAGGGGAATGGGGAGAACAGCTGGATGCCTATGATGTGTCTGGCATGGTCCAGGGACTGAAGTTGAAGGAGCTTTTATTCAAAGGTTTTATGGGGCACAAAAGTACAAAGAGGGCATCTTTGGTGCCCAGGAGATGAAACATGGCACAGAATGGGTATAAATAACCTCCTCCTCACTCTGGGGGAGAAGACAGACGAACCCGAGCATTTTGAAGATGCCTGAGAATGCAGAGTGTCTGGAAGTACCAGTTCTGAGAGCATCCTGATACAATAGTGCCCTTGGAAATAGGGAGAACCCTTCTCCAAGTGGATTCATCACCATTCAACATAAAAGAGGGGGGCCCGGGGAAGTAAAGGAAGAGCGTGGTAACACCATGAAGTACCTGGAGTGAACAGGCTTGTTCGTAAACCCATGTGTGGCATCTGCTGACCTCACAGAGTTAACGAGCAGGTATTATGAATTGGAATTCAAAATGCAGAAGAAAATATGAGTTATCAGCTTTAATATGACCCTATTTACACACAAATGGCAGCATGACGTGGGGGGGATTTCAGGTTACCAGAGAATGGAGTTTTAGCCCCCAGATCTTAGAGGTGGAGAGGGCACTGGAATTCTTCTAATGCCTTCCTTCTATGCCAAAGCCACCCAGTGAGAAGGTTTCTCAGTCCCTGAATGGCTCCTTTGATGGGACCTATTGACTCTTTCTTGGTATATCAAGGTAGACTCACTTCTCTCCTCTTGAAGTAATGTTATTTGGAAACATGGGCAGGGCTGTCATGGCTGAGAAGATGAGTATAGTGTGGGCCAAATTCCAATCTGTGCTCTATTCACCAAGCTGTGTGGCTGGGCCTGGTGAAATGATTTCTTTTTTTTCTTTTCTTTTCTTTTCTTTTCTTTTCTTTTCTTTTCTTTTCTTTTTTCTTTCTTTCTTTCTTTCTTTCTTTCTTTCTTTCTTTCTTTCTTTCTTTCTTATGCTGAAGGAAAGCCATTTTAAGGATTTTCCCTAAAAAAATGCCGTTAGAAAAAATTCACCCAAAGATACCATGTATACTCAAGGGCAGTGCTGAACTTGTCCTTCTAAAACTTCTGAAAAGGGCAGGGTGCTGTGACAGTCCCCACAATTCTATACCCTTCAGGTATAAGAAAGGACTGAAGTGCAAAAAAGAAACTAAAATTTAAGTAAGCTCTCTGAAAACCATGCTATGCTGAACATGTTTCACGTAGCATCCCATTTAATCCACATGATATCCCTTGAGAGTAAATTTAATTCTACTTTTATAACGAAGAAAACGGGAGCTCATAAAACTTACACCTCAAAGGTAGTAGAATCAGGACACTGACTTGTGTTTACTCCATACAGCTTCTTGGATTTACTACAGATAGTTCTTGGAGTCTTTATGATTGTTGAGGTTTTCCTGTTTAATCTCCCTCTGGTCACTGTATTGGCACCCCCTCTCCTTAACTCTCTGTTTCCTGGTTTGTTGTTGTTGTTGTTGTTTTTAATCCATTCAACAATGTTACCACCCCCTTTGCCTTTTGGGACACACAGCATGCTGCCCAACACTTTCAGCTCTGACAGTCCTAGAAAAGTTTGCAACTTTGTAACATAGCCTTCTTTACAATTTTATAGAATCTATCCAGGTAGCAATCCCTGCTACCCGTTCTATATTTTGATTCTATCATCCAATCCCTCCATAAGACATTTTAATAACTAATATAATCCTTTTCTTTTTTGAAAAAAAGCCCTCTTCTATACCCACCCCCCCCCCCCCGGTGCATGGCCCTGGGTCTAGCCAATATTTATTTACAGCTTCATTTATCTCCAGAAACTTCAGTTGAGTCCTACGAGCAGCCTTATTCTGTATCTCTTTGAACAGACAGGCACACAAACAGATGTACATGGCCACACAGAACTTGCCCTGCTTCTTCCCGTAGCTGGCCTCCAATGGACTCCTGTGCATTTATTGTCTTCCTTCAACTTGACTGTAAACTCCTAGATGGCAATACTGTGTACACAGAAGTCACACAATAAATGTGTTCTGATTGGTTTAATTCTTTTGTTACTCTGTGCTCCCTGTCCACTCTCTGCCGCCCCCTCTCCAGGTCACCTGGTTAAATAGGCTCTTGATAAATACTTACTGAATGAAATAATGAACCAGCACCAACTAAATATAAGGTGTTATTGTAATAATTGGCTGGGTCAGACAGATACTTAAATACCGCGTGGAACTCTGTGGCAGCACTGGAATGCCACTGGATATATGGAGGTCTGGCAGAAAGCAAGCTGTGGTTGGATTTGGGCACAAGACGGTGAGGGTGGGAGTGGGAAAAACTGAGCAGGAGTCATTATGTCTGGGATGAAATGGAAGGTCTGAGCAGGGAAGAAAGCAGCTGAATGGCAGACTGGCTCTTAGTATTGAAAAATCAGGTGTGAAAATCAACAGCAGCAGTAACAATGCAGTGATGATATTAAAAGTAGACTGTTCCATGGCTCTATGTTAGTTTAATTTTTTTTTCTGAGGTTGCCAAATCTTCATCCTGGATATGGAAACTAAGATGGCATTTTGGAAAAAAAGAATCATAAGGTATATTAAATTCTAATTAATGATATGCATGCTGTTGTGCTTGGGTGTAGCGTGGTGACGACCGCAACTCGTTTTGAAATGAGTCACAAATCGGATGGATTGATAGAGGGAGGGAAGCCTGGCGACGCCTAGACGTGTGGTAAGGCAAGTACAGTAAGACGGTAATTGTCAAACCCAGATGGTAGGTATGGGTACGTAGACTGTAAAAATGCTCCAACTGTTGTGTATGTTTGACAAAGTTTCACAATAAAATGCTGGGGAAGAATGCACTGTGGAGCAATTGCTACAGTTCCCTTAAGAAGAATAGTGTTGGGTCCTATGATCATCAGAGCAAAATATAGTTCATTAGGTAGAATTTTCCAGAGGGGTGATCATAAATCTCCATATTTATACAGGGCTTTATAGTCCGCCAAACACAAAGTGTGATGTCTGAAAGAACAGGCCCTGGAGCCAGACTCACTGGTTTCTGATTGCTAACTATGGGCAGCTCACTGAACTTCTCTATCCCTTGGTGGTTTCATTTGTAAAATTTGTATACTAATTCTTCCCAGAGATGTTGTAAAGATTAAATAAGGCAGTAAATTTAAAATGCTTAGAAGGTGTTAGGAAACTAAAAGCTGTGTATTAATGCTAGCTATTATAATTATAATAATAATAATTAGATCTTTTCGTTTGCTCTTTGGAATAGGAATAGTTACTCTGCTTTAAAGAAACTGAAGTGTAGAGAGAGGTCTCTTGCCCAAGACCATGGAGGTTGGTCAGAGGTGATACTGGGGTGAAATTTAAGACTTTCTTTGCCTCTTTCAAAATATGCTTTTCCATGTCCCCCGACTCCCACTCAAATGTTCAGCCAACACTAAGATGCAAGAAATGCCAAGTGCCCAACAGAGTGCTTGGCACATGGTAGGCACTGAAAAAGTAGGTGACTGATAAAAGTCCATTTATAGCACTTACTGTGTCTGTTAGCCTGCTAAGCACTACACATTATCTCAAAGTATACTCATAAAACCTCTAAGAGTTTAATTTTACTACACTATCCTTACTTGCCAGATGAGAGCAGAGGCTTTAGAAAGAGTATATTGCCCAAGATCCCACAGCTAGCAAGTTTGAGCCACAGATGCATCTGGTTCCAAAGCCCATGCATTTTAAACAACACTATAACACTTTCATGAATGAAGGGAGAGCTGCTTCAAAGCTTAGCCGAATGGTAGAAATTAGGAAACATGAGCCATTTTACCCTTAATCCACAGAGCTCCCCCTGGGTCTTTCTCATCATAGATGCATTGTATTACTAGCAAATGTGAATGTTTTGATGAATTAGGCAAACACTCCAATTGCCTGTACATTGCAACATCTTCCCTTCAAAGGCCAGGGAATGTAGACTGTACGTTCTTTGTCCAGCTTGTCTGAATGCGTCAACGCTGTCTGGGAGGCACAGAGGTGGACGCTTTCCTAGCAGGGGTGAGGCCCCTCCTGCATGTCCAGCTCCTGTATTTGTAAGATTGCCATGTGCTGTACCACTAGGCCAAGGAATGAAGGGGCCCATGGTCCCAGCCACCTCAGATTATGCAAGCCAAGAAAAATGTGCAAATCGCATGAGAAAAGCAGGCAGTCCCCAAACATCTTTATTTGTTCATTTCTGTACCCTGACGCTTTGATTGCAGTCTTGCACTTAGAAATTTCAAGATAAGTATCAGCAGCTGGACACCGGGTAAATCAGAGGCACAGACTCTGTGTAAATACTGACGTTTCGAAAGCACGAACTTATGTCCAACAGCTTGAAGCAGAGGACCCAGTGGGAAGGGAGGGGGAGTGGTGTTATGGCTTTGGCAAAGTCAACCTTCTGAGAAACTCGTGGACATGTCTGTACATGCCTGAACTTGTCTGACAAAGCCAAGCAGAGATTTCAGGATCTGCCAGATCCAGATACAAGCGGCCTGCATGCTCACAACCTAAAAGGAACGGTCAGAGGAAGTAAAGGATTAGGATGAAGAAACAAAAGATTATGGGGCTGAAATCTGGTAACAGAGGTTACAGGTGGGTAATCACAATGATGACAAGAAACTGAGCTGCCATCTGTTGAGTGGCAACCATTAACAAGATCCCACGTTAGGGCTTTTTACATCCACTCACATAGTTAACTCTACCAAATAATCCTGAATTTGGACTGTATTTGCTCCAGTCTATAAAAAAATTAAAAAAAAAAAAAAAAAAAGGAAACCACGCTTGAATGGTAAAACAGCTATCTCAAGGTCAGGACCTAGCAAGTAAGAAGAAACAGGGTTTCAACACACAACCATCAGACCCAAAGACCAAGGTACGTTACCTTGAGATGGCCCTCGTGCCCAGTGAATGTTAATTTGAACACAGAGGAAGCTCAGAACCTAAATCCCTCTAGAGTTAGAATAAGTAATAACCATTATACACAACACCATTTCACAACTATCAAAGAGGTAATATAATCTACATGCCCTAGACACAAAAGAGATACAAGTGCCAAAAAAGAGTTTGCCTCTAGGATGCTATCTAGGATGCTATCTAGGATGATAGCATTTCATAGACTAGCTATAAATTTTGGCTAGTAAACGCCTCAATTTTATCCCCTTGCAGACAGAAGTGATTTGAAGAGAGAATTCTATTTGAGAAGAGAGCAGGGAGGATGTGGGGGGAGGGGCAAGAGAGCAACTCTTTCTTTAGGAGTTAAAATGATGGGTAGTACCAACCTCTGAGCATAGTATAAGGAGAAATGAGAGAGCTTGCTGGTAAGACCTGTCGAGGACATACCAAGAAGATGGACTGGAAAAGCATGGGCACAGCTTGGTGTGATAGGCCTGGTCAGTTCTGCCAAGTGCAGATACATTGAGAAGTAAAATTAGAATGATGGGTGAGGGCGCCTGGGTGGCTCAGTTGGTTGAGCATCCAACTTTGGCTCAGGTCATGATCTCACAGCTCATGAGTTCAAGCCCCGCACTGGGCTCTGTGCTGACAGCCCAGAGCCTGGAGCCTGCCTCGGATTCTGTGTCTCCCTCTCTCTCTGTTCCTAACCCACTCACATTCTGTCTCTGTCTCTCTCAAAATTAAATAAACATTAAAAAATTTTTTTTAAAAAATAATGGGTCAGTTAAGGTTGCTGATGCTGTAGCTGTGCTATGAAGCTTACTTAGTGTGTTATGTAGGCTCATTTAACTGCAAGTAACCAGATCCAATTTTGCATAAGCAAAGAAAAAAAATGAGAATAATAAAAGCACAGAGGCATTTCTCTTGGAGCAGCATGTGCAAAAGATAATGTTAAGTATGGGAAAGAAAACTCAAGGTGATGGGGAGCATTGGGAGAGATGATGCTGGAGGGGTGACAGAATCCAAACCCTGGAGTTCTTTGTGGACACCACTAATGCACTCAGATGCAATTCTATAAGCAACAGGGAGTCAAAAGAGGAGTAACATCGTCAAGAAGCAGAACATGGGATGGTCAGATAAAGTGATCATTTGATCTGCTGTAGGGGTTAAAGAAAGGAAATCATCAAGCGTGGCAGTTGATTTTCTTGGCTATATACATAGTAATGCCATTAACTATGAAAGGTAACACGGGGATGGCAGATATGAGGTAGGAGGAAAAGGCTAATGATAGATTTAATTTTGAGCAAATTGGGTTTGAGATGCCTGTAGGTCATCCTAGAGATACTGATAGAAGCTCGTGTATGTGTGTGAGTGTGTGAGTGTGTGTGTGTGTGTGTGTGTGTGTGTGTGTGTGTGTGTAGCTCAGAAGGAGTGTTTGGGCTGGAGTTACAAATATGGAGTTGCTAGCACTGAGACACTGACTGAAGCCAGAGCAATGGATCAGGACATCCAAGGAGATGATAAAACAGAGTCTAATAGATAACCCTAAAAATAATCAAAAATAATAGTTATAGGTCAGACATATTAAGAAGACTATTTCTTCAAATTTCATAAGAGTGGCAGAGAGATAAGAGAAATTAGTAGGAAGATTACTGCAGAATGGCAGTATAAGGACTTCTGGAAATCTATTTCTCCATCAAAGCAAGGACATTGGAAAAGTTGTCAAGATCAACCTTTTCAGAATTCTAGAAATTAATCAAAAGCTTACAATAACCCGAGAGTGTTCATTGAAGAAAATCAGCTCAATCTCAGTAAGAACAGTGAGCAGCTTAGTGGCATTTTAACATGCCCTACTCCTATTTCCTTCCTCCCAAACTGCAGCCATGAAAACCAACAGCCTCACAATTATGGTAGCTGTGAAACCAGCGGCCTGCAGAGACAGAGTTTAGAGATCTAAAAAGCCTCTTTCCCGGAGAATTGTTACTATTTTATCTGCCTGGCAGTTCCCTGGGATACCCCCATTCATAAGGTTTGTCTTTATTTGACCTGGCTCAAATATTCCAGAAATACAAGGTTGTGTTAGTATCTAAAAATCAATCAATGTCATATACTATATTAATAAAGGACAAAAACCACATGTTCATCTCAATACACATATAAAGAGGACTTGACAAAATCCAACAATCTCATAATAGCACAACTCAACTCTGAATAGAAGGGAACTTTCTCAACCTGATAGAAGGCATTTATGAAAAAGCCACAGTTAACATCATATTTAATGGTAAAAGACTGGAATCTTAGGTTTGGGAATAAGACAATGATGCCCGTTCTAACCATTTCCATTTGACTTTTTCTATAGCTTCTAACCAGGACACTTAGTAAAGGAAAAGAAAAAAAGTCATCTAGAATAGAAGGAATTATATGAAACGGTCTCTATTTGTAGATGACATTGTTACTACTTACATAGAAAATCCTATGTAATCCACAAAAAACTATTAAAACAAATGAGTTCAGCAAGATTATAGGATATAAGATGAATATGCAAAATTCAATTGTATTCTACACATCAGCAATGAACAATTCAAACAGAAAAATTAAGAAAACAATTCTATTTACTATACCATCGGAGAGAATAAAATATCGAGGAACACATTTTATTTATTTTTTCGAGGAACGCATTTTAAAAATAAGTATAAGCCTTGTATACTGAAACTACAAAACATTGTTGAAAAGAATTCTAAAACCTGTAAAAAAAAAAAATAGAACTATGTCCCATGTTCATGAATTGGCAGACTTAATATTATGAACATGGCAATATTCCCCAAACTGAAATGCAGATTCAATGTAATCTCTACCAAAATTTTAGATACCTTTTTTTTTTTTGGCTGAAAAAAAAAAAAGCTGATCCTAAAAATTCATAGGAAAATATAAGGACTCATAATAGCCAAAAAAAAAAAAAAAAAAAAAAAAAAAGCGAAAAAGAGGGACAAAGTTAAAAAACTCCCATTTCCTGATTTCATAACTTACAACAATGTGGTATTGGCAGAAGCACAGGCCCATAGATCAATGAAAAAGAACTGAGAGTCCAGAAATCCTTAGATTTACAGTTGATATTTGTTAAGACTGCCCACACAAACCAAAAAGCACAGAACAGTCTTTTCAACAAGTGGTGCAGGGGCAACTATATATCCACATGGAAAAGAATGAAGGTGGACCTGTCACCATGCTACACAGACAAATTAACCTAAAGTGACACATAGACTTGAATATTATAGATAAGACTACAAAAGTCTTAGAAGTAAACTTAGCATTAAAATTTCATGACTTTGAATTAGGCAAAACTTTCATGGGTATAACACCAAAAGCATAAATGAGAATAAACAGATAAACTAGACTTTATAAAGTTTAAAATATTTTGCTTCAAGGACAATATCAAGGAAATGAAAAGGCAGCCCAGAAAACAGGAGATATTTGCAAATTATATCTCTGATAAAGGAGTCGTTTCCAGAATATAAAAACAACTATAACAACAGTAAAAAAAGACAACATGATTTAAAAATGAGCCAACGATCTAAATAGACTTTTATTTACAAATAAGATACAGAAAGGACCAATAATCTCACAGAAAGATGCTTATCAGCAGCCATGAGAAAAATGTAAACCAAAACCACAGTGATAGATCACTCCATACTCCTACTTTGGCTAAAACTTAAAAAGACCTAAGGAGAAGCCTGACAAAGATGTAGAGAAAATGGAACCCTCATATATTGCTGGTGGGAATGTTAAGCAGTATAGTTGCTTTGGAAATCAGTCTGGCAGTTTTTCAAAATGTTAAGCATTTTGAAGAGTTACCATATGACTCAGCAATTCTATTCTTATGAATATACCCAAGAAAAATGAAAAATATATCCCACACAAATGCTTGTATGCAAATATTCATAGCAGCACTATTTATAGTATCAAAAGTAAAAAACATCCAAACATCCTTCGACAGATTAATGGATAAACAAAGTGATATATCCATATGATGGAATATTACTCAGCCATAAAAAGGAATGATGTACTGATATATGCTACACTGTGAATGAAACTTGAAAATATTAACCTATGTGAAAGAAGGAAGTCACCCAAGACCTCACTGATGAATTTTATTTACATAAAATGCCTAGAATAGCTTAAATAAAAAACAAAAAGCAGAAAGTAGGGACTGGGTAAAGGAAATGAACTGGGAGTGATGAGGGTTTCTCTCAGGATATGTGTGTTTTTTTTTTTTTTGAAGTGATGTAAATTGTTCTGGAATTATATAGTGGTTAGTGTTGCACAACTCTGTCAGCATACTAAAAAACCATTGAATTGGACGTTTTTAAAAAGGTGAATTTTATGGCGTGTGAATTATGTCTGAATAAAACTGTAATAGAAAAACAAAAGAGGAAATCAGGAAACAGATGATAACAGTGTCATATGCTGTGAATAAACATACGGAGTAAGGAACATTTATAGAATAAATGTAAGGAGTGTATGGAATAAACATATGGAACATTTATGGTATGAATGTCTGGAATAAGGAACATTTATGGGATTTAGCGACAGTGAGGGTTTTGATGAACTTGGCTAAAGATGGTGGAAAGGTGGGGTAGAGCAGGTTTGATTCATTGGCCAGTATTTCTGAATTGCACATTATCCACTGGCATGCGCCACTGGGATGAGGAACGAATGAAGAGAAGAAAGCCAGATGGGAATGTGTGGAACTGAAAATGGAGGATGGAAAAGGGAAGACTGCGGGTGTAGACAACCTTTATAGAAGTCTGGCCGCAAAGGGAAGAAAGCAAATATGTTAGTCATTGCAAGGAGACACAGACTTAGGTTTGTCTGCAGTTTGTAAATCTGGGAGAAACTTCAATTTCTTAACATGGGCGAACCAGCCTCCGTTCAGTGCTGATGGGAACGATTCATGGGAGAAAGAGGAATGGGGTTGATAACATGTAATGGGGAGGGGATGGCTCTGGAGAAGTTCACCAGAGCACTGACAAAGGAATTATCTTTAGATACAAAGGAAGGGACAGAAGTACATTCTTTGTGTGATAGGAGGAACAGAGGAAAGATGGATGGAGACGCCACTTATCTTCAAGACTTGTGGGAGAACTTTGAAGTAATTTCCCTCTGCTGGCTTCTATTAGAAGGGAGGTTCCTCTGTGGAAAGCCAAGAAAGGACTGGTAGAGCTTCCAGAGCCACGCGGAGAGGATGAAACAGCTGCAAAGGTGGGAGCCTGAGAGTCATGGTGTGTGTGGGAAACATGAAAGATGGCTGTCAGTTGTTCAGGACTCAAGCAAGGTTTGGGACCATCAGTCTGTTGTGGCCTCATTCCACAGTGGTGGGCAGTTTTGTTTGTTTTTGGTTTTAATTCCCTCAGTGTTCAGCAGCAGTGTTCGGATGGCAACACGGATAAGGCAGGTCTTTGCATTTATCCAGGACAATTTTCCCAGGGAGGTCAGGGAATATTCCATGGTGAAGGAAATGAAAATACTTCATTGATAAAGGAATTTTTAAAGTGGGCACCTAGAATCTAAGCAGCGGGAAGGAAGTGAGGTCTGGGCATGACTGATAGGGAAATCTTGAGAGGTCAAAGAACTGGAGGTGTTCCTCCCCTTTCCTGATCTGTTTTTATCTCCCCCTCCCCACGTTCCCACCAACCTTCTCCTTCTTCTCCTTCTTAAAGAGATGCTTGTTTAAAATTGATTTTCTGCCCTGTTGATGTTCTCAATGGATGAGTTCATCAGTTCTTGGAGAACCATTAACTACCTGGCACCTAGATCAGAGTTAGGTCTGTTTAGGAAACTACATAATCAACTCATGGTTCAGCTTTGACAGAGGTGTTCTTATTTGACCTTCACAGCCATCCAGTCCTACAAGTGAAGCAAGAATCAACTCCCACGTGCCAAGGGACAGAAGTACCAAGAGGTTTAGGGATAAATCTTAACTGTGAAGTGTATGGTTTGAATCCAGGCCTGCCTTCTTACACTCCAAGCCATGTGGACAGATAATTTATATATGAGAACACCTACATTCAGCTCACCAAAGAAGAGTCCTATTGATTTGGGGAGCTGACGTTAATCATAGGAAACATTTTAAAAATTGTAACTCATCACACATTTTAAATGGAATTACCAATCAATGTAGTCCTTCCTTGGATTTCTGGGACATCTTTTCAATATATTCATTAACTATCCCCTACCCTTGTACACATTTCCTTTAAATTAGAACCCAAATATGAGCTAGGAAACATCCTACACATGATATGAGAAAGGTCACTACTTTCAAGGGGCTTAAAATCCAACTGGGAATATAAAACGTATCTGTGCATATGCATGTGTGAGTATACGGCATATGTTATGTGGAAAAGAGTTAATTATTTATGTTAACTTTTTAATTAACTTTCATGTGATGACACAGTTTCCTAGCAAATTCACTTGAACATCTGTTTCCTCTAGTAACTTAAAAATCAACAATATTTTTAACATTATAGCCACTCAATATTTAAATAAAACGTTTGACAAGTCTTTGAAAATCTGATGGCAGGAACTGTGTTATTTGGTTATCTTCGGACTGAATGTCGATGCCCAACAAACATTTGCTGGTTTTAATGGAGATGTTGAAAAAACAAACACAGAATCTTAATGCAAATGCAGATCTATACCAGCTGCTGTAGATCTGTTAATTTTCTAGTTTTGAGACTCAAAAATCCTTCAGTAATTAATAACTTTGTGCCTTGAGGCAAGTCTTCATGGAACTCCTGCCATATCAGGCTTTCACTCATTAAATGGGGATGATATTTTCTGTCCTCCTTACCTTAGAGGGGTACTCTAAGAATCAACTAAAGAAAAGCAAAAATTTGGTGGATGTTGGTAGTTGTTAAGAGGTTATGGAGAGTGTCTCTTACCTAGAGAGAAACACAGCATAAAATATTCTGTAGACTCATAGGCCTGCCATGACCTTTCAAAAACTGTTATTTTATAGGTAAAACCAGAGGATATTCAAAGGAAATGTTGAGAACACACACACACACACACACACACACACACACACACACACTCTCTCTCTCTCTCTCTCTCTCTCTCTCTCTCTCTCTCTCTCTCTCTCTCTCTCCTGAAAAGCCATTCAATCAAAGAATCATGACATCTTCACCCCTGATATGGGTGCATCCAAAGAGACTAAGAGATGACTCTGATCACAGATGGTTATTATTGATTAGTCATGTTAAAAAAAAATGCCCTTGGGGCGCCTGGGTGGCACAGTCGGTTGGGCGTCCGACTTCAGCCTGGTCACGATCTCGCGGTCCGGGAGTTCGAGCCCCGCGTCAGGCTCTGGGCTGATGGCTCAGAGCCTGGAGCCTGTTTCTGATTCTGTGTCTCCCTCTCTCTCTGCCCCTCCCCCGTTCATGCTCTGTCTCTCTCTGTCGCAAAAATAAATAAACGTTGAAAAAAAAAAATTAAAAAAAAAATGCCCTTGAATATTTTTTATTCAGATACTACCTTGAAAAGTTGTAGCGAAGATAATTAGTATCTACCAACTTTTGAATGAAGATTTCTCAACCTCTGTAATTTGGGTCTAGATAATTCTTTGTTGGTAATTGAGAAGAGGTTTCTGGGTACATTGGAAGATGTTGAGCAGCATCTGGTCTACCAGAACCACCCTCCACCAAGTATGACAAACAAAAATGCCTCTAGATGTTGTCAAATGTCCCAGGTTGAGGGTGGGGAGGGGCAGGGGCAAAATTACCTCCAATTGAGAGCTACGGCTTTAAATAATATAAACCAACACATTCATGCAGTATTTTGCAAGGCTCTTTTTTAAAAGGTTATATGTTAAATTCCCCACAACGACTAAGGTTTTAAGAAAGTAAATGGCTTGCTCGAGATCACATGGCTGGGTGCCAGGACAGTGATTCAGTATTCTGGTCTCCCAATTTCATGCCAACCCCACTATTCACCCTGCCCCATGCATTATGTACTATCAGGTAGGGACTTGTAAAAGCCACTGTGTCTGAACCAAAGGACTTCTGGAAAAGGAAAACATGCCAGACCCTTGTCCTCACTCTTACTCATTCTGTTTCTTACTCATTCTTCCGTGATCAGTGAGACAGGGAAGAGACTGATTTCCAATGTACCCTGTTATTCTCCTGGACTATTAGGGTTCATTATTAGGGTGTTAAAGGTCAGTGTTTCCATCTGGTCTGGAATTCCCCCTTCTTTTGGACTAACTTACCCTGAGAATGTACTTTTATTACCATATGATAAGCTCTAAAAGGGGTTTTGTTCCCCATAGACCTGTTGAATCTATTTTTCAACTGAGCCAAAGCTAGGAGGTAGAGTGACCAGTCTGTCCCAGTTTGCCTAGGACTTTCCTAATTTTAGCACTGAAAAGTCCCCAATCTGAGGAACCCCTTAGTCCAGAGGTAGAATTCTATTCCTCACATCATTGACTGGTGCTGTAAGAAGCCTGGAGAAGTTAAAAGGTGAAAATACTGTCCTCAAGTTAGCATACAACAATGGCTTCCCTGACATAGTGCAGAAAGAGACAGGGACAATTTTTAATAAAGTGTAATTAAATTCAGAGAGCAAGAGAGAGAGAAAGCAAGAGAGAACAAGAGCACAAGAGAGCAGTGAGCTTTCCATGACAAACAAGACAGTTCAGGAGACAGAGTAGTCAGAATATGTTGACATGTTGGCACACAGTTGACATGACTTGTATGGAAACATGAGAGATTTCTTTAATATAGATTCTAATTTAAGAGTTAAAAACACCCAACCATTTTATCTTTACAAAACCCCATAATATCTAAGCAGTAAGTATCAACATTTCTAGTTTATAGACAGACAAATTAAGGCTCATTTAAGTAACCCCCATGAGAATGCACA
The DNA here is from genome assembly GCF_016509475.1 of Prionailurus bengalensis. Classification (NCBI taxonomy): domain Eukaryota; kingdom Metazoa; phylum Chordata; class Mammalia; order Carnivora; family Felidae; genus Prionailurus; species Prionailurus bengalensis. Next base: position 75,832,056 of record NC_057359.1, on the reverse strand, counting down.
TTTAACAGCACAATTGGGATTTGAACCCATATCTGTGTGATTCTAATCTCTCTTCTCTCCTCTTACCCCTTTTCCCCTCTCTCTCTATAGCTGACACCTAGAAATTTCCATTATCTGAAGGTAATATGCAACTATTAGTGCTCTCTAAATACCTCTGAGGAGAAAAACAGGAGTCATTAAGTTTTCTTTCTCTTTATTAATTAACTCACATTCAATTAATATTTACTGAAGGTTTCCAGCATACTTGAAACTGTGTAGTAGTCTTAATAAGTTGGAGTTTGCATATTTCCATCTTCCCTGGTAAAAAAAAAATTTGAAGTTGTTTTTTTTTCTTCCTTGCTTTTGAGATGCTCCCATTGCCTCAGTTCACATCAAAGCACATTCAAGGGCAAAGGGGCTTCTTTTCTGTTATCTAGAATACTTACAGTATTTTATGGTGGGGCTATTAACGCACTATTAATCCATCCAGCTCTAATACTTTCAGACAGACATGTGACATGCTCAAAGCACATCTGCTAAGTGTCCTACTGCATTCAGACACTACTACTTCTGTCTTCACAAGGCAAGAATGTCTAATAAGGAGACTGGGAATGTTAATGACTTTAATATGGGCTGAAATTCACTCTTTGTTAGCCATTTTTGTACAGCTGACCCTCGACCAATGTGGGGGTAAGGATGACAACCACCCCCCCCCTGCAGTCAAAAATCCACTTGTAACTTCTGACTTCCCCCAAACTTAACTACTAATAGACTACTGTTGACCAAAAGCCTTACCAATAACATAAATAGTCGATTAACACATATTTTGCGTGTTCTAAGTATTATTTACTGTGGTCTTAAAATAAATTAAGCTGGAGAACAGGAAATGTTATTAAGAAAAACATAAGGAAGAGAAAATACATTTCCAGTCCTGTGCTATATTGGAAAGAATCTGCATATAAGTAGTCCCATGCAGCTCGAACCTGTGTTGTTCAAGGGTCAACCATATTTCAAATTTCCAAGAACCTTTCAAGCACAAAGGATACAATGGCACCGGGATTCTAATTTCCATGATTTCCAACCCTGAATTGCTTTCATCTGTTTCTTTATATACTGCTTCCTTCCTTCATTCAACGACTATAATAGAACGAAGAACAGGATATAATGATGAGTAAGGTGCTGTTCTTGCTCTAATGGAGCAAACAATCTGATGAAGCAAATAAAAAAAATATGGACACAGGACAGCAGATGCAACAAGAGTCTGTGCAGCTTGCAGTGGAAGTACAAAGGAAGAGCATGTAAGCTGGCTCTTAGGAGAATTGGCAGGCACTCTGTAGACGTGACACCCTTGACAACTTATATACAGGTAGAAGATGAAGGGGAATTACTGGGGTGGAGGTACACTGACGGGGGGGGGGGGGCATGATCAGACTGAAGGAGCTGCACATGCTATGTTACAGGTCAAAGGAAAACTCTGCCACTCCTCAGAAGCAGCATAAACTTACTCTGAATAAAGTGTATTTTTAAAAAGTGTCAAGGGGTGAGGCTAAAGGGCTACAGGAGACTGGAATGAGAAAGATTTGTTTTATGTGTTAAAGGGGATGTGCCACTGAACAGTTTAGGTAAGGGCTGGCTTTGAGAAAGATCCCATGTGCCTCATTGTGGAAGATGGATGGGTAAGGAACAGTCTCAGAGTATCTAGTTGGAGATGAGAGGCAAAAAAAATACCTTGGAATAGGGCAATGATGGCAGAATGGAAGGAAGAAGGCAGAGAGAAAAGGTTTCCTTTTGAGAGGAAAGACCAAATTTTTAGACAAGGAAGCTGAAATCCAATGGAGCACACTTGGCTTGTGACATATGGCCCTTATAGAAGAGATGTTCTATAGAACTTCAGTACAGGGCAGAGCTGTGACACAGACAGGGATTCAATCTCAGCTTGGCCACTTACTAGATGTGTGACCTTGGATGAGTTACTGAAGCTCTGTGTGTCTCAGTTTCCTAGTGTGTAAAATTAGGATAATAATGGAACTATCTCATAGTGTTGTTTTCAGGATTCAATGGAATGGTATATAAAGTACTTACACCAGTACCTGGCACGTAGTAACAACTCCATTAATCATCACTATTACCACCATCGTATCTTTCCCTACTCTTACCCATAGTAACTACTCAATAAATAATCACTATTATCACCATCCTATCTTTTCCTTCTCTTACCCTAACTTCGCCACCCACATGGGGGCTGGAAGTGTGGGTGGTAGTTGCTCATTTCCATTCTGTAGTTAAGGTAACTTGGAGGGGGATTGGCTGGATCCCCTAATTTCTTAGATTGGGCAATTGCAATATAAAACGAAATAGTTGGCCTGTTTTGATACCAGTCTTTGCTCCTTCCAACCCATTCTTCCCCCTCTCCTGGTGAGAAGTGTGGATGTGCCAACTTCTCCACCCCAGGGTGGGGCTCCCCTGGGATTTTTTGGGAAGTCTTTGCTTATGTACAAATGAGCGAAATTTTGGTGTTGCCCCATTATGGTTTGCCTGGCCAAGACCACGGAGACAGCTTGTTCTGTCTGAAGCTGGTTTTAGTTTTGAGTAAAGGCAGAATGAAGATAGCACCCAGGTGGACGTGAGTAGTATTATGTTATCAAGAAGATACATGAATCACTTTTCTCTGGGATAAAATAAAATCACGCAGAGGTAAGGTGGGCACAGGGAGGTAGGGCTCTTCCTTGCCATGTCTCCAGGTGCCCAAGTCATGACAAGGATTCTTTAAGGGTCCTCCCTGCATTACAGCATTCTGAGATAGTAGGAGATTAGAGCATGTCAGCCCCAGGAATACCCTAATGTGCCATGTCCTTCCAGGACTCTCTTCTACTTTCAGATGTGGAACCCAAGTCCCAAAGAAAAGAAAGAGCTTACTCAAGGCCTCATTGTAATTTCATGATAATAAAAAACTTCCTCACTGAATAGAAACAGTTAATTTCACCTGCTGTGTGCCAGCTTCCCACGGTAGTTCATCTGACTCTTGTGGTGGGTTTGCTTTCCTACCCAGTTATATAAACATGAGTATTTTTTTCTTCTCCTCACCACCAGCCTGGTAAATCCCTAGGGGATGAGATTCACTTTTTCACCACTGCATTATACAGAGCCCCAAACACAGAACTTTGCACCAGGTCAACTCTTCAATAATTAATTTTTGATTATTAATAATAGGTGGTGTGTCCATTAGAATGCTCTCAGGCCACACAAAGTCCACATTAGAAGGGAGGTACCCCTGAAAATATGCCTCCTAAACAGAACCAAGAGCACCATGCTAATCCCTGTATTCACAGGATTTTATTTAAACCCTGTTGGGATTTTAGGAAATCTCTCAAGTTTTGAAGTTGTTTAACCGAGTTACACAAAGGAGTGGGGCAGAGAGAAGGGGAAATGTGTACTTTCTTACCAAATGAGCTGTTTGAGACTGTGCAGTGGAGTCTTCCAGACTTAGAGCTGTCCAGCCATGCTTCTCGGGCATGCCCAGGGCTTTTGCTGCCTGGTTCAACGTATAGCAGAGGGTAAACCAGAGCATGCATCCTCAGAGGACAGAAAGATTCCAGAGCAAATGGAGATGTTGCTGAGCTATTCAATCCTAGTTCTTTGTCCCAGTCAGATAGCTAAGGGGTGATGAGAACCTAGAAGTGTTTGCTTACGGGTGACCCTTCACATGTAAAACACACCTTTCAGCCATGGTGTTCCCAACTATCATAGGAAATAGGTGCAATTAATAAGCCCTTTTTTAAAAATGAGTAAACACGGGGCACCTGGGTGGCTCAGTTGGTTAAGCACCGACTTCTGCTCAGGTCATGATTGATCTCAGAGTTTGTGAGTTCAAGCCCCACATCGGGCTCTGTGCTGACAGCTCAGAGCCTGGAGCCTGCTTCAGATTCTGTGTCTCCCTCTCTCTCTCTCTGCCCTTCTCCTGCCCACTCTCTGTCTCTTTCTCTCTCTCAGAAATAAATAAACAGTTATCCCAGCACCATTTGTTAAAGAGACTGTCTTTTTTCCATTGGATATTCTTTCCTGCTTTGTCAAAGATTAGTTGGCCATACATTTGTGTGTCCAATTCTGAAGTCTCTATTCCATTGGTCTATGTGTCTGTTTTTGTGCCAATACCATGCTGTCTTGATGATTACAGCTTTGTAGTAGAGGCTAAAGTCTGGGATTGTGATGCCTCCTGCTTTGGTCTTTGTCTTCAATATTACTTTGGCTATTCGGGGTCTTTTTGTGGTTCCATGCAAATTTGAGGATTGCTTGTTCTAGCTTTGAGAAGAATGCTGGTGCAATTTAGATTGAGATTACATTGAATATGTAGATTGCTTTGGGTAAATTTTAACAATATTTATTCTTCCAATCCATGAGCACAGAATGTTTTTGCTGGACAGCAACATGCAGAAGAATGAAACTAGACCACTTTCTTATACCATTCACAAAAATAAACTCAAAATGGATGAAGGACCTGAATGTGAGACAGGAAACCATCAAAACCCTAGAGGAGAAAGCAGGAAAAAACCTCTCTGACCTCAGCCACAGAAATTTCTTACTTGACACATCTCCAAAGGCAAGGGAGTTAAAAGCAAAAATGAACTGTTGGGACCTCATGAAGAAAAAAGCTTCTGCACTGCAAAGGAAATAATCAACAAAACTAAAAGGCAACCAACGGAATGGGAGAAGATATTTGCAAACGACCTATTGGACAAAGGGCTAGTATCCAAAATCTATAAAGAACTCACCAAACTCCACACCCATAAAACAAATAATCCAGGGAAGAAATGGGCAGAAGACATGAATAGACACTTTTCTAAAGAAGACATCCAGAATGGCCAACAGGCACATGAAAAGATGCTCAACGTCACTCCTCATCAGGGAAATACAAATCAAAACCACACTCAGATATCACCTCATGCCAGTCAGAGTGGTTAAAATGAACAAATCAGGAGACTGTAGATGCTGGAGAGGATGTGGAGAAATGGGAACCCTCTTGTGCTACTGGTGGGAATGCAAATGGGTAGAGCTGCTCTGGAAAACAGTGTGGAGGTTCCTCAAAAAATTAAAAATAGATCTACCCTATGACCCAGCAATAGTACTGCTAGGAATTTACCCAAGGGATATAGGAGTGCTGATGCATAGGGGCACTTGTACCCCAATGTTTATAGCAGCACTTTCAATAATAGCCAAATTATGGAAAGAGCCTAAATGTCCATCAACTGATGAATGGATAAAGAAGTTGTGGTTTATATATACAGTGGAATACTACTTGGCAATGAGAAAGAATGACATGTGGCCTTTTGTAGCAACGTGGATGGAACTGGAGAGTGTTAATGCTAAGTGAAGTAAGTCATATAAGAAAGACAGATACCATATGTTTTCACTCTTATGTGGATCCTGAGAAACTTAACAGAAGACCATGGGGGAGGGTAAGGGGGGAACAGTTACAGAGAGGGAAGGAGGCAAACCATGGGAGACTCCTAAAATCTGTGAATAAACTGAGGGTTAATGGAGGGTAGAAGGGAGGGGAAAGTGGGTGATGGGCATTGAGAAGGGCACCTGTTGGAATGAGCACTCGGTGTTGTATGGAAACCAATTTGACAATAAATTTCATATTAAAAAACAACAAAACAAAAAAACAAAAATAAATCAACATTAAAAAAAATAAAAATGAGTAAATGGACTCTCAAAAGGTAAGGGACTTGCTCTAAGTCACTTAGGAAGTAAACAGCCCCGTGTGGATTTGAACCTGGGACTATGGCTAGGTCCTGAGGGTCTAAACAATATGCTGTATTACATCACTGCCTCTTTTGCTAAGGTAGCCATTCCAATTTTCTGTGTCAGTTAAAAGAAAATTCTTTAAAAGGATGCTGATTTATTAACTCACTGCCTTTATCCATGGGGTCATTTTGCTGGCATTTGAATGGAGATTGATGAGGGCAGAGTATTTGGCAGGGCTCTGCAGTTTGAAATACAGGAGAGGTTTTCTTTGTAGTGGAGGAGGGACAGAGAATGTAAATTGTAAGAGCAAGTAGATGGGTTGACAAAGCTTCCCTGGAGAGGGTGTGCCCTTGTTATGTGTCACTGATCCAGATTCGTGCAGAAAGAATACACAGACGGCAATATTCTTTTTGATCACTTAGGGGTCAGGAATTATAACTACACCGATCTGACATTTTCTGTACTTTTCTGGAACTATCCTCTGCCCACAGAAGGAAGGAACATAAGCACCTCTATTCTCTGTTCATGTTCCTGTTCGACCAGTGTTACATCTGACAGGACAGAACATAAGACAATGTTACCTGGGAGGGGTTAAGCATATGGCGGGTCCATCCAAAAACTCATGGAACCCTAGGACATTCATTTCACCTTTCAGGGCTCCTTCTGCCTCCTAGATAAAATCAGTTGATTTCTGCCTCAGCTAATCACATGGGAAACTATGTTTATAAAACAGTAGGCTAAATTCTGGAGCAGAGTAGCCTTAAAAATCATAGATCTCAGAGGCAAGTAGACTTGGTTTTAAACCCTAAGCCATGTTGTTGGTTTGATCTTGAATGGTCACTCAGCTTCTTGGAACCTCAAATCCACCATATGTAAAACATGATAATGATGCTTGCCCTCTTGCTTCTTCTGGGGATGCATTAAAAACATTGTAAATAAAGTACTTTGCACAGTGTTTGACACATAATAAATGCTCGCTAAATGGTGGCTGATTTCATTATTATGGTAATATTAGACACTATTATTATCATCTGGCCCCTAGTAAATATGCATTTATGCAGCAATGTAAACAGAGACTTTATGAGAAGGAACCTCATAAAACTCAATGTAAAAAGCATTTCCAGATATTGAAGGAAACACCTCCCATCAAATCCCATGTTAATCCTCCAATGAGGAGGACCCAGGAAAGAAACTGATTTCAGCCTTTCGGCCAGCAAGTATCTGTTTCCTCTTGAAAAGTAGTGTTTGAACCTTGTAACTGATTGCAATTCCCCTGTTTGTTTTCAATGCTAGGATGCTCATATTTAGAACAGGACAATAAATTAACACTTATGTAAATACCCCTTTTATCCAAGGGCTCATTATACCGATGAAAACACTGTGGCTCAAAATGATTTATTTTATGTATTTGACACAATTGCTCCTTCCCTCTTGGAACTTGGAACTCTTGTGTTCCTTAACAAACTACTCTTCTGAAAATACCCTCCCTTTTTCTCTTCTGGTTTTGTTGTCCTCTGATGCCTCGAATATTCCACATTGTTAATGTGCTTTACCCACATCGTATTTAATTCTCCCAGAAATTCTCTGAAACATGCTATTACTTTACAGAGAAGCAAAATGAGACCTAAGAGATTTGCATCTACCCGATATACCCATCTGTCACCTACCTCCCTCGCTCTACCTATCTCTGCATGAGAGGATCTTTGTGTGGCTTATACAATAGCCCACACCAAACAGTATCAAATCTGCCCCTCCAGCTCTGAACTACCTCTTGAACACTAAAGTATTATTTCCAAATGACTACTAGGTAGCCCACAGACATTAAACACATCTGGGGAACCACATATGTATCTCCCATCTGGAAACTGTTCCTTTTCCTGTAGACTCATTCTTGTGTAACTGAGTGAAATAATTAATAAAATAAAAGTTGCGTGCTTTCGCCATTTTTCCCGGCACCACACGGTGTTAAACACATTACCTCATTTAATACTCATGATAATTTCATAAGGTGAGTTTACCATTTTTTTATAGCTGAGAAGTATGTCGTTTTCCCAAGGCTACTCATCAAGTACCAGTTGTAGCCAGTCTGATTCTTTAGAAAAGATATAAAAAACAATAGAATTTCCCCAAGTCCTGTGGGCTGGAAAATCTTCTCTTCTCTTCTTTTTCCTTCCTGGTGACATCCAATTAGTCATCCAGACATGTAAAACCAATGGTTCTCAAACTTGGATACACAATGGCATCATCTGGGGAGCGTTACCAACTACGTACACCCTGCTCCGTCCCCAAAAATTCTAAATTAGTTGGTTTGATCTACATCTTGGGTAACAGAAATTATTTAAAGCTCCGCAGGTGATTTCAAGGACAGCCAAGGGTGAGAACAACTAACACGCTAAGTATGTGTACCTACATCATGATCCATCACCCCTACTTCTCTTGCTACCACATTGACTACATCATCTCTTCTTGGATGCTGCAAGACCCCTTATCTCAGCATCCTGCCCCCCCTTTTGTTAATCCCCTGCCATCCATGCTCCATGATGAGAGTCAGAGTCATCTCAATAAAGCACAGATTTGAGCAGGCCACTTCACAGATTCAATCTGGCCATGGTCTCCTATTGCCTTTAGGGAAAAGTCTCAGATCCACCTTTCTCTCCTCTCTTAAACTCTTCCCTTTGAGTAGGTCCACGCAGCCATGGCTCCCTCCTTTGTTCCTACTGCATCCCCGGCTTGAATGTGAAGTCATCCCCAACCTGAAGGGTCAAGTTTAGATGTCCTCTCTCTGAGGCCTTCGCTGTCTGAATCTATCCTGATGAAATCAATTGCTCCTTCCTCTCTGCTCCTAAAGCACAACACTATTAAAGCACTTACAATTTCATTTTAATGTCAGCTTTGCTAGATTGTGGGCTCATTGAGGGCAGGGAGTGCTCCGTTCATTTTTCTTCCCTATGGATACAGCACACAGTATAATAGAATTGTCATAAGGGTTAAATCATAAGAGTTCCTGAAAAAGTAAACAAATGTTTACTTTTTTCATGCGACTTCCTTTGATTTCTTTCCTTAATTCAAGAAGAGTTCCATTCCTATAAGAGATTTCTAAAACTGTATCGCATGGTTGGGAATCAGAGAGAAAAAAGAGCTGGCTCATTGGGTTTCTATACAAATCATTAGAGTGATCTTGAGAAGATGTAAGTTAGCCTTTTGACACTGCACTTTTCTCTTTTTTTTAAGTTTATTAATTTATTTTGAGAGAGAGAAAGAGCATATACACAAATGGGGGAGGGGCAGAGAGAGAAGGAGAGAGAGCATCTCAAGCAGGCTGCTGTGCACTGACAGTGCACGGGACTCAAATCCATGAATCGCGAGATCATGACCTGAGCTGAAAGCTCACCAGCTGAGCCACCCAGGTGCCCAACACTGCAGTTTTCCTATCTGTACAATGTAAAAAACAATAATATTTACTTCAGGGAGTAGTCAGGAGGATTTAATGAGAGAACAGATGCAATATACTTAACTTAGAACTTGGCACATGCTAAGTACTCAACAAAATTTTTCTCTCCTCCTCCATGAAGCCTTCCTTGCCTACGCCAAACCTCACTGATACCTTCCCTTCCTATGATGTTTATTAACAAATATTAACTAAGGTTCCAATATGTAATATACACTTTTCTAATTCATAGCAGTGGGAAAACCAGAAGAAAGCCTTACCCTCAAGGAGTTTACTTTCTAGTGTGGGAGGAGAAAGCGAGACAGAATACACGGATAAGATATACAGAATATAAGATGGTGATAAATGTTAAGGAGAAGAATAAAATAAGGGAGGCAAAATGAAAATGCTGGGGTGGGGTTGCAATTTTAAGTGGACAGCTACATCCTCGGTGAGAAGGTCACATTCCAAAAGCTGAAGGGGGTGAGGCACATGCATGTATGTGGGGGGGGCCCCACATACATGTCTAAGGGGCAGAAGCCCAGGTGGGGAGAACGACAAAAAGGCTCGTGCAGTTGGAGCAGAGTGTGTGGGGAGAGTGGGTGGGATGTGAGTGAAGGGTTCAGAAAAGGAATGTGAGGCCAGATAGAGTCAGATCCTGTCTGCTGTCTTAAAGCCTTTGGATTTCACCCGAAGTGAGATGGAAGGCCTTTGGGGAGAATGGACAGGCTTACCAGGATCCCGCCAGCCACGACGTTGAGGCCAGGCTTATAGGGAAAATGCAAAGGAAGACCAGCAGCAATGTGAGTGAGAGAAGATGGAGGCTTGTACCAGGCCGGTAACCATGGGGATGGCAAACACTGGGTGGATCTAGGGCAGACTTGTCCAACTGGGTGTGGAGTATGAGAGGAAAAAAAAGGTTTTCTTTGCTGCCATTGTTGTGAGCAACAGGAAAGATGGTGCTGCAGGGAAATGAGATCGGGGAATCCGCCATAAGAGCAGATTGGATTGGAAAAGATGGAAATTGATTTTGAAAGTGGCAAGTCTGAGACTTCCAAGAAGAGACACCAAGTACCCTGCCACCCTTAGGTTTAGAGAAGGGGTCCATGGTGGCAGGAAGAAAGAACTGTTGGTGTGCCAATGATATCTGAAGCAATGACAGGGAATCACATCACCCAGGGAGTGAATGTAGATAGAGAAAAAGAGTGGCCCAGGACTGATTTCTGATATACTCCAATATCAAGACATTGAGAAAACAAAAAGGGTGGGGGGAAGGCACCTGGGTGGCTCAGTTGGTTAAGAGTCTGACCTCAGCTCAGGTCACGATCTTGTGGTTTGTGGGTTTGAGCCCCTCATCAGGCTCTGTGCTGACAGCTCAGAGCCTGGAGCCTGCTTCAGAATCTGTATCTCCCTCTCTCTCTGCCCCTCCCTGGCTCACACTCTGTCTGGGTCTCTCTCTCTCAAAAATAAACATTAAAAGAAAAGACATTGAGTTGATGAGCGAAAAAGTAAAAAAAAAACTTCTACTAAGAGATGGAGAAAGACTTGGCAGTGAGGAGCCAGCAAAACCAGGAGAGTGTGTATGATGTCTCGAAAGCCAAGAGAAGAAAGGGTTTCAGGGAGGAGGTGTTGATGAAGTGAATCATACGTTGCTAATAGGTAAACCAAAATGAGGACTGAGAATTGACTACTGGGTTTAATCATGTGAGTGTCAGTGATGATCTTGCTGAGAACACTTTTTGGTGGAGAGATGGAGGTTAAAGCTTGATAGTAGGTGATGAAAGAAAAATGGGCAGAGAGTCTATTCATCAGCTGGGGAGGGCATTATACAAGTTACAGAACCTCAACCCTCTGTTTTTCTTCTTCCTTCCTGATCATCTCCTTCCTTCCTTCTTTCCTTCCTTCCTTCCTTTCTTCCCTGGCATGTAAAGTGGCTTAGGAATACCTATTTCATGAGGATTCTAGGAAATCGTGGGTGTCAAGGATGGCAACACGTGGCACGTCTTCGATAAAATGTCCCTTCCTGCCCTTGCAGTATCCTAGGTCTTGTGCCCTCAGTGACTGGGAAAGGGTCTGCACAGGTTGGCACCCATTAAGTATCCACTGATGGGGAAAAATGAGGTCCACAATTCTCCTTCTGGTCCAGGTAGGTGTCTGGTTATTTGTTTGGATGGAATAAGAAAGCATTCTCGTCAAAGGTAAGGATGGAATGCTGGAGACCACCACCAGCTTTTCAGGAAAGAACGTTTTGGCTTAGAACCCCATGAAGCTTCTGACTGTAAATAAGAATTGCAATGGCTTCTGCTTGGAAGTGGGGATAGGAGATCTGAGGATTAAGTGCATTCTGTCCAGGACAGCCTCTTGTGGAAATGATTTCCGGAGCCCAGAGCCAAAGTGCTTTCGTAAATGATTCTGGCTCACCCCTTTCCCTATCTCCTGCCCCGTATATGCAACATTTATAAAAATAAACATTTGCAGGAGACATTTGGGAAGAGGCCAAGATGGAGCACCCAGCAAAGGATACAGATACACAGGAGAACTTAGAACTCCCAAGAAGAATATTTGTTTTTGGAGGAGGTGACAGAGGGCCAGTGGATGTTAGAAAAGACGGTGGGTAGAGAGGAATGTGTGAGTTCCAGAACTTCAGCTCTGTCTTCTGTCAGCCTCTCCTCTTCTTCACCTCTTGTACCTCATCCTTTTCCCAGCTAGAATGCATGATCCTTAAGGGAAGGCCCGTTTTTTACTCATTTTTGGATATGGATTATTTATGCAGAATGACGCATTTACCAAACACCTACTTGATGTCAGGACCTCTGCTCCTCCAGTCACATCTACCATGCATTGGATGTTCCAGAATTAACTAAGCAGCCTCTCATCCTTAAGAGTGAGTACTGATTCACTCCACTCAGATCGGCAAAAATGTCACCTCCTCATGTTCTGCCATCTCTGAACTCCCATCCCAAGTAGAATGAAGCTGCTCTTCCCACATGCTTCCTATCTCCATGACAGAAGCTCCCTGAGGGCAGGACTTTCCTTTGCTCACCTGTTATGTCCCACTGTCTCACAGCCTAGAACAGTGCCTGGAATGTAGTAGGGATTCAATTAACATGAACAAATGACACGCATCCACTTCATGGTCACTTTAGTCAATTACTTTACATCTATCTCCATTGCTACACTGATTTCTCTGGAGAAAGAGACGGTGCCATTTTCTTCTTGATTCCTCCATTTCCTGTCACACAGAAGATGCTCGGTAAATATTAATGGGGTAAACGTAGAACTAAACCTCTCTCATTCTTTATGAGTCTCTGTTAAATTATTCTCTACTTGATTAACTAATTAATAATTAAGTAATTTTATTAAATAAATATGGAATGAGGCAGAAAACAGTTGAAAAGAGACTAGTATTCAATAAAGGAAGTACAATCATCATTCATCATGCTCATCATTATCAGCAGCAAATCCTTGGGCTATATTCACTGATTCAAAAGTATTTTTTGAGGGGCACCTGGGTGGCTCAGTCAGTTGGGCATCTGACTCCTGGTTTTGGCTCATGTCATGATCCCAGGATCATGTGATCAAGCCCCAAGTCTGCACTCCACATGGAGCCTGCTTGGGATTCTCTCTCTCTCCCTCTCTGCCCTTCTTGTGCTCTCTCTCTAAAATTAAAAAAAAAAAAGTTTTGAGCATCTACTATATATATGCTGACATCATGTGAAGCACTATAGAAAGAATGGAGATCAAGAGGTATCGTGTTTGCTCACAAAGAAGTCACAGGTGAGTGCCAGGATAAGGGTACTAAGGGGGGCTGTGGAAAAGCAGAGTCTAAGCTAAGCTCAATGTCATCAGAGAACTCCTAGAGGAAGGACTAGTATAGTTAAAGAATGAATTGGAATAAATCATGTACTCAAGTGATAGTGATAAATCATATATTCAAGTAGCCTGGGACTGGGTAAGAGGTAGAGATTGAGGTGAGGAGGGTAGAGAAACATTTGCCCAGGCAGAGGGAATAGTATTTATCACAACATGTAAGTAGCAAAGTGAAAGGGCATTTAGGAAAATTACAGAAGTTCTAAATGGCCCCCAAACTAGATTGCAGGAGGGCAGGGGCATCGGGAAGAGAGAGCACAGGGTTGAGGAGAGTCAAGTAGAGTCCTGTTATTTGTGACCAGGCTGACTCCTGTATTTTCTCCTTTTTGATTTTCATAAACACATAGATGCATAAATAAGGAATGCACTAAAAAGACTAGTAAACTAATGTCCAGAGAACCTGATAGAACTGGACCTAAAACCAAATCTCCACACTCCTCAATCCAAACCACTGCACTAGGAATGGAAACTAGATAACATCTCCTGTACCAATTATAATTAACTGGGAGTGGATGTCTGGAGTCGGTGATTTTAGAAGGATGCTGTGGCTCCATCCGCCTCTTTGGGAAAGAGAGCTGGAATGGATTCCCGCCACCTTGGGTGGGTGAGGGGAGAACACAGCCCCCACCTGTCATGGATCTGGTATTTCCTGAAACTGCATTGTGCAAGTTCTTAGTTACACCACACAGACCTCTATTTCTTGGCGAATTCTTTCTAAATGATTATGGTTCTTTATTTACCCCCTTTTCCTTGTTTGAGCATTTCCTCACCATGACGCATACCAGATATTTTCCTAGAAATCCAAAAACTGCTAGCACGGGCCAGTCACACTGACGATTGTGAAATTGTCCAAATTTCAAAAACGGCTCGTTTGAGTCAGGCAAACCAGAGGGATCTCTTAGTACTCTCCTCCCTCCCCACCAATTTGGGAACTAAAGGGAATTGGGATGGTCCGTTATAGAGATCTTTATATCAAGCTGATTACCACCTCAAGAGGATTGCTTGTTCTTTGCCATAGAGGCATTTTAAGTAACCAAACCTTAAATATTGAGAAGTGTATGGAAGCTCACCTGTCAACCCTCCTGTAGAAGGACATTGGCACTTCTGTGTAGACGCATGTTTCACCTATATCACATGATACATTTCTGTGTATCACACATTTCCTTATTTGTCATTTGACAACCCATTTCACTTAGTATTCAGTAAACATTTATTGAGTGAATGAAAAGATGACTTAAACGATGAAATAAATAGGTAAATAAATAAATGCAGAAATGAATGACTCTTATCTAGCTGTAATTAAGCTTGTTGAGGAGAGGAACCCCCAAGTGTTCATCTTTGTGCTGTCACGGAGCCTATTACAGTATCTGACATACAACAGTGTCTCTGTAAATGTATATAGACTAATTAGAACATTATCTCTCCCTAGTAGAATGTTTCTCTCTACCACAGAGCGTACCACAGTACTTGTACTCAGAGTAGATAAGCAATGCATGTTTTATATCACCTCCAGGATTTGATTTTCTCCACAAGTGGCTCATAGATCACTTCTATCAGAATATAAAAATTAAGCAGGAGTAATTCCGGGTGTCATTCTAAGACCAATCATGGACACTTGTAACAAGTTCTATGGTAGATTCCAAGGCACACAATTTGGAAAACCGCCTTCTAAACCCAGAGCTATTTGAGGGTAAGAACTAAGTGCATGCATCTTTGATTCTTAAAGAGCAATGCACTACCACCCAGCACATGATAGGTCTTACTCATTGAATGGAAGAGTTTTCAGGGGGCCGTTTGATGCATTTTCGGTGTATTCAAGTGTAATGAGCATAACAGCCCGCACACAGTGGGCTTTTCTTATTGAATGAAGGTGCTTTCAGGGGCAGTTTTACTGGCTGTGGTGACTATCAAACTGGTTTGAAATTTCAAACTAAGCTAATGGAGGAAACAGATGATCCCACAAGGGAAAAACTGTACATCACAGTCATTGTTTCCGACCTGCTTCTGGAGGTTAAGAGAGACTGAATGCTTCAACTTTTGTGGAGCTGTGGGTTCCAAAGCGCTCCTACTGTCTGAGATTGGATTGTAGGAGTTCGTACCGGTATCATTATTGCAAATCTTTTAACTCAAAGATACCACCTCATAAACAGACTCTGATCAGGTTCCCTGGAAACAGACTCTGGGGTGGAGATATGGATGCCAGAAGTTTATTAGGATGTGTGTATGGGAGATACAACTGTGGGAGAGTGTAGGTGCTAGAAGGCAGCAGCAGGAGTGATTGAGCTGTGATGTAGTCACAACAGAGGCCTCAGCTGATCCCACAGGGAGCTGTGAGGTTGGGTGGCCCTGTAGAGTTGTTTGACATGAGCCAAAGGCTCCAGGCCTTTGAACCTCACATTGAAGAGTCATTGGAGGGGTGCCTGGGTGGCGCAGTCTGTTGAGCGTCCGACTTCAGCCAGGTCACGATCTCGCGGTCCATGAGTTTGAGCCCCGCGTCAGGCTCTGGGCTGATGGCTCAGAGCCTGGAGCCTGTTTCCGATTCTGTGTCTCCCTCTCTCTCTGCCCCTCCCCCGTTCATGCTCTGTCTCTCTCTGTCCCAAAAAAATAAATAAACGTTGAAGAGTCATTGGATATGGCCTAACCTTGCAACCCTGGCTGAGGAGACCCAGAGGGTAGAAGACAGCTGGTATGTAGAGAGCTGACAGTGATCAGCGGTCTCAAGAGAGGAGTCCTTCAGTCCTAACGGTGGTTATCCGTACGGCATACCACAGCGTCCAACACACAAGTTGTCTATAACTCTCATGTCTTACAGAATTTATAGTTTCAGATGGTGTGTGTTGTAGTTAACCATGGGCTTTGGGTTCAGGGATAACCAATCTGAATCATACCTCTTCTTTTTACTATCTGTGTAACCTGTGTAAGTCACTTAATTTTTCCCAAACCTCAGCTTTTCCTTTGTAAAACGGTGATTGACGATGCCTGGATCCCAGGAGAGAATATAGGCAAAATACTCTGCCTCTGCTCCCTTTTCCCTTAAAGGTCCTTCAACATCAGTTTAACATTCCTTCATTTGTAAAACGTGTTTTAGTTGGTTTGACAAATTATATTATCTGTATTATTAAAATGACTTGGATATGCACACCTATGTTTGTTTATAGCAGCATTATCTACAATAGCCTGATTATGGAAACAGCCCAAGTGTGAATTGATAAATGAATGGATAAAGATGTGATATATGTATACACACACAGACACACACACACAACACACACACAGGAATATTATTCATCCATAGAAAACAATGAAGTCTTGACATTTGCAACAACATGGATGGAACAAGAGAATAAAATACTGAGCGAAATCAGAAAAAAATCAAATACCATGTGATTTCACTCATATGTGATTTTTAAGAAACAAACAAGCAAAGGAAAAAAGAGACAAACCAAGAAACAGACTCTTAAATGTAGAGAACTAATGGTTACCGGAGGGGAGGAGGTGGGAGGATTGGTGACTTAGGTGATGGGGATTAAGCAGTGTAATTGTGATGAGCACAGGTAATGTATGGAAATGCTGAATCACCAATCGTACGCCTGAAATTAATAGAACACTTTATGCTAACTACACTGGAATTAAAAATACTAAAAAAATAAAATAAAATAAAATGACTTGGGGCAGGTACAGTTACATCCCCCTGAGCATGCTCTCAAAATTGGTGCCTTTTAAACCAACACAATTTTAGGGCAATATATTGACAGGTTTTACAAACAAAATGAAAAGTAATTGAAGGAGTCAGTGTGAAATAAACAATCATTTCTGTAACAAATATCTGAGAGCCTACACTCTGGGTCAAACCTGTTCTGTGTGCTTTGGTTCATCAGTGAACAAAGTAGATGGAGCACATACTTCTTACTGAACGAGCATCTTCTGAAAGATATTTATGTATGTATTTACATTGTTTCTACTTGTACTTAAATAATTTAAATACATAAATGCATTTTACTTATTTACTTAAACAATTCACATAAATATGTTAGAAAGTTATAAGTGCTATGGGGGAAAACAAGGCTATTTTGAGGAAGGATTCAAGTTATGTTGTTTTTTTTTTTTAAGTTTATTTATCTTGAGAGAGGGGGAGAGAGAGAGAATGCAAGCAGGGAAGGGGCAGAAAGAGGGAGAAAGAGAATCCCCAGCAGGCTGCATGCTACCAGCCCAGAGCCCAACACAGGCCCTGTCTTATGAACCATGAGATTATGACCTAAACTGAAATCCAGAGTCAGACACTCAACCAACAGAGCCACCCAGGCATCCCCATCAAGCTGCATTTTAAAATAGGATGGTCAGGGTGAGTTTCATTGAGAAAATGAAAAATGACCTTTGAATGAGAGCTGAAGAAAGGGTAGGAGCCAGCTTAGAAGAATGTCAAGTGTAGATAACAGCCAGTGAAAAGGGCCTGGGGCAGAATCATGCCTGTAGAATTAGAGGAACAGCAAGGAGTCAGACTGAGACAGAGACAAGCACCTTGACTGTCCTGGCCTCTGTACCAACCCGCAATACAGGGCCTCCCCTACCTCTTCCCTGAGCCTCTGCTTGGATAGAGTAGCCCAAAGCTATTTTAAGTCCTTCTTCACTTTCCACCTCTCCACAAAAAATAGCAAACTACACATACCATGGTATTTTATTCCAGCTATCCACTTTTTTTTTTTTTTTTACAGAAACCACAATAGTGGATTCAGTCTGGAAAAAATCACCAGGATAGAATAAAGAACATATATGCACACAAAATCTAAGTTACACACAAGCCTGGAACTGACATCTCAAATGAGCTTCCATGAGAAAGCCCAGGGCTCAGTCTTCATCTTGTTTCAGCCTATCAATTGAAGTCAGTAAGAAACTGATCTCTTATATTTCCACAGCTTGAATGTTTCATTTCTGGAGTGAAATTTATAAAATGGAAAGAAAAGAGTAATAATAATTTGTGATGTAAATAATGCTGCATGCCAACCTTCTTCCCCTGTGATCTGGGTTCCATTTGGAATGAAAATTTTGGTAGATGTACTTACACAAAGTTGTTCCCATTTTTTGGATTTATACTGTCAAGGCAGCTCCGTCATCCTGAAGGGATTTAGGAATAGATCTCAGACCCTTGTACAGAAAACTATGCAAGATTAGATCTTTCACACCTTCTAGGATCTCATTTCCGAGTGGATCCTTTCCCTATGTCAAGAGGAGCTACATAATATCAGTCCTTGAAAGCCAGTTTCGTAATGGAGATCTTGGCTGATAGCAGTTTGGTGCACACAGTAGACTGTGGTTTGGTGTAGAGATAGCATCCAGTTCTTGAAAGGACTGAATGATGTTACCATATTTCTGATAAACCACCCAAAGCACATTTTTGCTGATTTTGACTCCGTGTCTCGAGCAATAGTATCGACTCCACTACCCAATGACTGATTTTGGCCAAGACACTTAAATATCCCTCAAACTCTTCACTTATCTGCAAGAAAAGAGCCCTGCACCTAAGAACATAAAGACAGAGATCTGGTTGTGGGCCCTGCTACTTTTAACTTTGTGGCCTGAGGCAAAACATTTAATCTTCCGGTGCTCAAAGCTCCTCATCTGAATAGGCTAGCTCACAAAATATTATGGCACCCCAGGAGCTTTGCAGAGTAAGTGTGAAGTGATATTGAAGTGAAAGGGGCAGGGGCGCCTGGGTGGCTCAGCCGGTTAAGTGGCCGACTTCACCCCAGGTCATGATCTTACGGTTCTGGTTCATGAGTATGAGCCTCACAATGGGCTCTGTGCTGACATCTCGGAGCCTGGAGTTTGCTTTGGATTCTGTGTCTCCCTCTCTCTCTTCCCCTCCCCCACTTGCATGCACTCTGTCTCTCAAAAATAAATACATGTTAAAAAATATATTTTTAAATGTACTCAATGAAGTAAAAGAGGCATTAATACCTGTTGCTGGTGGTCACTGAGGTCTGCTCTTGCTGCAAAGTTCTAAGACATTCGGAAAAGTCACTTAAATTTTCCTAACCCATAAAAGAAAAAAAAAAAAAAAGAAATCAAAGACACTCACATACACACTTCTTATTCTGCTGAGATGATGGGTGTCTCCCCTCCTGGGGGAGCCCCTCTGAAGCCCAAATCTATGGCTCTCAATGCTGATCTTTTTTTTTTCACTAAGAGAATCAGTCTATGTTAATAATTAAGAACTCAGCCTGCAGGGCCAGAAAGTTTCCAGACTCCTTCACTCACTAGCTGCATGACCTTGGGCAAAATCCTTAACTTCTCTAAACTCAAATTCTACAAAGTAGGAATAGTAATAGTACTTCCTTAACAAAATGCTGATTACGTCTAATGAAGTAATGCATGTACTTGTTTTAACATAGTGTCTCGCACATACCAAGGGCTTAAAGATGGTTATTACCATTATTTTTGTTAATATTATTATAGATCTCTAAATATTATATACCTATATCTTTAAATTTGGCTTTGGAAAGCAGCCTATCAAAGGAAATGGCTCAGTTAGGTCCTTGAGGTCGTAATTTCAACAGGACAGACATTATCAATATATTTTGCTTGAAGATCATTTAAAAAAATGTTTTTAAGAAAGCCATTCCAATCTACTAGTCTGATGTGTAAGTTTAAGAGAGAGCAGGGGTAGAGGATGGCAGAAAACTGAACCAGCAGGCTTTAACTAAGGAATCCACTGTAATTAAAGTACTGGACTAAGAATAGAATTGAGGTCTTTGGCCTCTAATCAATATGTATTTAAAAGAGAGAAGAATTTCAAGTGGAAGTTCAATGAATTCTACCACCACGCACACTGCTCCCTTCAACCTTGCTAACAAAACGCAGTCACAGAAAGCACCAGAAACCTCTGGATCGGGGTTGCTTTTACTTGCTATTCCCAGATTGTCATACCCTCATGCTACAACCTGATGCTTTTTTTCCCAAAACGCTAGAAAAGGAAAAAAAAAAAAAAAAAAAAAAAAAGCCTGGGGTTTGTACAGGTACTCTGTGGCAATACACAACCTCATGCAAGTGATAGTCCTACAGACTTCTGTTTGAATCTCAGCTCTGCCATTTACATTACCTGTGTGACCTTGGGAAGATTCTTAACATCTCCTTCTCCAATCTGATGTGATTAAATGAGACCACAAAAGCCACGGTCTCTTGAGTACGTACCATGCACCAGGTAAACTGAGAGATACAGAGAAATCCATCCATGGAATCTCACCTTAGAAGATACTGAGGGCAAGATCCATCTGCACGAGTAAGCAGCAACATAAGGGACACTAGGCTTCAGAGCAGGGTAGAGAATTGAGACACATCAGACTGTAAGCCTGTCTTCAGCTGGTGAAAGTTACATTATCACTTTGTCTCCATCTGTCTTAGCCTCCACACTCATAAAGTGGAAGCAATAAAACCTATCCACAGGGTAGTTATGAGGAATAAATGAGATAGGTGTATAAATCACACAGCATTATTTTTCCCATAATGCTTACAGAATAAATGATAGCCTTTTGTTGTTGTTGTTGTAACAGAATGATCATGGTTATCCATTACTGAAGGCAGTATGTCAGGAACAGGTACATAGGTTTTCTAGATAATGGGACTAACCTGGGCAAATGTGTTTAGGCTGGAACCCAAAATGTAATTGGGGTTGGGGGGCACAGAATGCACATGTGAGCTGACAGCACTTTATAAATAGAAGGATCAGAAAGTAAATGTAGGGTCTGGACACCACCTCCAGCCCCAACTGTCTACCCAACACTCCTACACTAGTCAGTGCAAAAATAAAAACAGGAGAAGGTGCAGGTTTTAATTCAACTCAGGGCAGCCCTTTTCCCTCCATTCCTACAGATAGGACTGTGAGCTAATCCTGTCATGGGAGTAGAAGTTCTAGTAAGCAGAAAATAGGGGAAAGGAGGTTCAAAGGAAGTGTCCATGAATGCCTGGCAGAAGCTTCCATAGGTGTCTTTTTTCCTTGGTGTGAGGCCAATGGGGTATAGGCCACGGCCTTCCTGTGCAGCAAGAGGGTAGAAAGAAATGGGATGCCAGGACATCCAAACGGAGCTCAGATTTACTCTGTCCTTTCCTCATTTTATATTTGGGGAAACTGAGGCTCAGCAAAGGGGCAGCTTGGGTAAAATCATACAGTAGATGAGAAAAAGGGCGTGTGGCTCCAAACTGAATGCTGATTTCCTTTTTAATTTTTTTTTTCAACGTTTATTTATTTTTGGGACAGAGAGAGACAGAGTATGAACAGGGGAGGGGCAGAGAGAGAGGGAGACACAGAATCGGAAACAGGCTCCAGGCTCTGAGCCATCAGCCCAGGGCCCGACGCGGGGCTCGAACTCCCTGACCGCGAGATCGTGACCTGGCTGAAGTCGGACGCTTAACCGACTGCGCCACCCAGGCGCCCCTGAATGCTGATTTCCCATCACACTCTGTTCCCCTGCACAGAGCGTAACGATGGAGTATTTCACAAGAGTAGAACCAGAATGGCTTAGAAAGTCAAGGCTCCTCAGTTTATAGATGGGAATTCTGAGCCCCACATAGCAAAACGGACTTAGCTCAGGTAGTGGTGGATAGAGGGCCAAACTGGAATTAGAATTCAAGTCTGTATGTTCAGTGTGCTTTCTAGAGCCCACTCTTGTACCACCATGGAAAGCCTGTGGTTGGGAGAGGTCTCTACTTTTTAAGGTTTTCAGTGTGTAGACCAGGAGTCAGCCTGTGAAGACCTTTAGCACACTGCCTGTGGTTGCCCATGTCCCACATTGATTGCATGGGTCTCTCAAGTGGCATTTCCCATGAAATATCGCGTACACACACACACACACACACACACATAGTGGAAAGGAATGAGGTCTTTTATCAAATCTGTTTTGGACATGTTGCCTGCTTCAACATCTTCCTCGGTCTCTTGGCTGTCACACATAAGGTATAGATGCTGAGTAGGGGGGATCCAGAGGGCACCAGAACACTGACCCCGGGGTGAGCAATCAATCACTCGGGTGCTTTTCTTGCCTAGAGCATATGGCCGCTGAGGGTTCCTGGCCAGAGCTGCTGGGACAGACAAGCCATTCAGCTCCTTGGCCAGGTAGTAGTCACAGAACCACAACAAACAGCAGCTTCTGGAAATGTATAATCAAAATTGGTACAACTGCAGGGGAAATGCAATGTAGTATATTAAAATATTCCTTTTAAAAAATTTAATAAAAAAAAGGGGGGGGCGCCTGGGTGGCTCAGTTGGTGAAGTGCCCGACTTCGGTTCAGGTCATGATCTCATGGTTCAAGGGTTCAAGCCCCATGTCGGGCTCTGTGCTGACAGCTCAGAGCCTGGAGCCTGTTTCAGATTCTGTGTCTCCCTCTCTCTCTGCCCCTCCCCTGCTCATGCTCTGTCTCTCTCTCTCTCTCTCTCTCAAAAAAATAAACATTAAAAAAAATTTTTAAAATATTCCTGCAACCATGGCTCTGTCTTTAAAAGGGAAAAAAATAATCAAACACAATGTTTCATATTTCAGTTTTAAACGAGGGGGGCTCGGTTTTTAACGTCAAACACGTAGTTCAGAGCAAGGCATGCAGTTGAGTTTGTAATTTATTTTCATGTGTTTATTTATTTATTTATGGTTAGCTGAGTTCCAAAAAGGATCTGATGCAAAGGATTTGTAGTTTTTTCTTTTCCAAGTTTGGTCAGGCCCAACATTTTTCATTAAGTGGCTTATCACTATGCTGGAAATATGGGGGGTGGGCAGGGTGCAGAAAAAAGAAGTGTGATCCTTGGCCTTAAGTTCTCAATTGCAAGGAACAAAGAGGGTGTAATGACGGTGATGTCCACAACACTATGGTTTATCAAAATATCAAATGTTCTAACCCAATTAAATCTTATCAGTTCTTGGGACTCTGGGTGACTCAGTTGGCTAAGCGTCTGATTCTTGATCTCACAGTCATGAAATTGAGCCCCGAGTTGGGCTCTGTGCCAAGCACAGAGCCTGCTTAAAATTCTTTCTCTCTCCCTCAGCCCCTCCCCACCCCCCACCCCCACTCGCATGTGCACTCTTTGTCTCTCTCTCAAAAAAAAAAAAGAAAGAAAAAATTAAATCTTTCCAGGTGACACCAGACACAAATAGAATCTTCATGACTTATTCATGACTGAGTTGCTACCTGACAAAGGAAAGATGGTCTATTCAGGGTCTCCTGTGGGGTAGGCTCAGAGAACTAAACCTGGAATCTCAGAATGTTTGACTCTGAAAACAAATCCTTGACTGAAAAGTGTGGGCACTAAGGGAAAGGAAGAGAGGAAGAAAGGCTGAAATGGTTTAGGAAGGCATTATGAAAAAGATGTTATATGGATTGGATACGAAAGATGAGTAAGGGTTTGGTTTTGGTGAAACTCAGGAAGACACAGCAGTGCAATGGTAGACTACCTACTCCTTCACAAAATGTACGAACCCAGTTTGTACATATTCCTTACCTACATGGTGCTGAATACCTCCTAAACTCAGCCACTTGCCTTGCTTCCTGCTGATGGCTCCGGATAACCTTAGGGTTACTAAGCCCAGCTCTCATCTCTCCCCAGGTGGGGAGGGACCTGGCTTTGGCCATGGCGTCCACTGGGCCCACTGTAGTTAGAGGTATAGGAATTTCAGCTATCTTAGGATCCATGGAGCACTGGACCCCCCAGATGGGCTAGGTGGTACACCCCAGAAGTAATGCTGATGGTGAGGACTTCTGTCAAAGGAAAACAGAAGGCTGCAAAGGTGCCAGTAAATGAATTCCTTTCTCCACTTTTCATCCTACCTTTGACAGGCTATTCTGAGATGCAGGGGTTCCACGTGGAACCTCCTTGATGAGGCCCTAAATGACCAAGCAACTGCCCCGTTTTCATGACAAGCAGTGGCCAGCTTGTTAAGGCATTATCCTGCAATGGCTTTCCCTTGATACACCTTTCTTGCTTATTTCTAGAAAAGTCTCCTTACTCTTCTTGCTCTTCCTACTCATGTGTTCCCAGCCTCCTTTGATAGCTTCTCTGTAGTAGATTCTTTGAACACGTCCAGGTTTTAGTCTTTGGGCCTTTGCTCATCTAGGCTCCCTTTTGGAGACAGTCGGGGCAGAGGAGAGGTGATTCCTATTGCCAATGAATCTCAAAAATATTTCTCCAGCCCGACCTGTTTCCCTGACTTCAGACAGCCATCTGATCAGTATCTCCACATTAAGTACCCCAAACTTACCAAGGCTAAACCAAACTATTTGTCCTGTCCATGTACATGTCACAAACAAATCTCTGCTGCACACTCCCCATCTCAGAAAACAACTCTTCGAAACTGCTATTGCAGGGCTCATCTGGACATTTTTTTCTCCCCCGCCCCTGTTTCTAATCCATCAGCTGATTACAGAGTCAATTTCACTTCCTTCCCCTTCTATAGCCCTCATTCTGGTCTGAGATGCCACTTTCTCCTGCTGGATTACTGCAGGAAGTTCCTAACCAGGCTCTTGCTGCCAGTACACCCCCTACTTTCCACCGAGCAGACTGAGCGATTCTTTTAGAACATAAATCAGATGACATCTCTCCTTAGCTTAAAAAACATCTTAAATTTTCCATCTTACGCAGAGCAGAAGCCCGTCCTCCAAATGACCTACAAAGCTCTCTTTGATCAGCGTCCCCAAGACTTCAATAACCCTTTCTTTTCTCTACAGCAGTGCTTCTGGCCTCCTTGCCTGTCCTCAAACACGCCACACTTGCTTTCATCTCAGGGCCTTTGCACTTGCCGTTCCTCAGAGCAGAGGGAACATTTTCTAGATATATACCTGACTCACTTCCTCACCTCCTCAGGTTTTTGCTCAAAATACTCCTTCCCAACAAGGCCTGTCCTGACCATCCTAGTTAACCTTGTTACTGAATCCATTTCCCTACTTTATTTTTCTGTATACCACTTCTCGCATTCAACATGTTAGGTATTTTACTCATTTATTTGGTTTATTGTCTATCTCCACCCTCTAGCAGTAAGCATCATGAGCCTTGGGCCCTTCCTCACCTTCACATCCCAGCCCTTGTCACGGTGTCTGGCACATAGAAGGTGCTCCATAGACATTTGTTACACGAATGAGTGCTCTAGTGACCCTGGGTACTCTGTGATGGTCTTCCATCAGTGTTTCCCACTGCTGAGGTGAAGAGAAAGGTTGTGCCAAGATGCCTTCATGGTCATTACTTATGGCTCAGGGCCTGAGCACAAGCTGCATCTCTCATATGCAGCAAACTACAGCCCGTGACTCACCATCACTGAGGAGGGTGCAAGAGTGTTAACATGAGCACTGTCCAAGTTTACAAAAGGCTCTCAGCCCCTTCCCTCAAGGAGTCTGCGACTCACAGCGTAGGTAAGACATTCCCAAGTAGCTGCGATAGTGCGCTGGCTACAATGAATTATAGAGTGCCATTTGTGCATGCAAAGGGAAAGAGGTAGTAGTTGGAAAAGGCTTTAATTTCTCATTTTGTCCAAGTCTTAATGTGGTATTTCAATAAGCAGAGATGAGAAGGAAGGGTGGCATTCCATGTGGGATACAGGAAGGAAGGAAGGAAGGAAGGAAGGAAGGAAGGAAGGAAGGAAGGAAGGAAAAGGAAAGAAGGAAGGAAGGAAGGAAGGAAGGAAGGAGAGAGGGAGGGAGGGAGGGAGGGAGGGAGGAAGGAAATGGAGGAATGTAGGAATGTAGGAATGGATGGGTGTTTACTGTGGAAAGATAGGGTCTGGCAGGAATAGATTCTGGAAACTGGCCGAGCACTGGGATTTATTCAGGTTCTAAGGAGCAGCATTATAGGTGGGCCTAGGATCAGCAGAGGCCTCAAAGAGCTGGGAATTGGGCAACACTTTGTGGGAGGATTACAATTCAGCATCTAATGGCCCTGCCAGTATCCCCAAAGTCTCTTCACTCAGAGAACAAAATATAGATGTCAAAATGTGTATTTGAGGGAAGTGAACAGTTCTGTATGGCTTACATACAAGTGCTGGCTAGTGATGAAGGGAGAAAGCAACTATTAATATAAAAGTGACAATTTGCGGGTGTTTGTGTTGAGCAAGAAATTCTTGTGTGAATGGTTTTCAATAATTACTGATGCACATCTGGGTATCAGATTCGTTTATATAGAATTTCATTTATAATTTGCTGATCATTGCTCCCATCCTCTCACCCTTTAATGGTTGGGAAAGTTAATGCAGTTTCTATAAGACAAGCAATTTATGCTATAGTATACATTTGGTGGCCCTGTTAGTAAAATGATGCCCTAGCAGAAGCAGAGTATACAACAATTCATCACAACATGGCCTCGGTCCTCAAATAGCAGACATAAGGATCTAGAACTAGATCACAATTTTGAGCTCCAGCCCTGCTAACTTTTAGTCATGTGAACTTAGACACCCCTCCCAAACTCCATTCCCCTTTCACTGAAATGGAGATAACACTGGGGCACCTGGGTGACTCAGTTGGTTGAGTGTCTCTTAGTTTCGGCTCAGGTCATGATCCCAGGGTTGTGGGATCAAGCTCCATGTCAGGGTCTGTGCTGAGCGTGGGACCCGCTTGGGATTCTCTCTCTCCCTCTGCCCCTCTCCCCAGCTCGCTCACTCTCTCTCTCTCTCTCTCTCAAAGAAAGGAAGAAAAGAAATGGAGATAACACTAAGGTAATTACTAACAAGAGCCAATGAGATAAGATCCAATGAAGAGTGTTTTGCCAACAATAAATTTCAGGGTGAGCATCAAGGGTTTGTGTTCTTGTCAGTTTTTCCTTACATATCAGTTCTGCTGTCTCCTCCTTAGTGTTCCTACTAAGAGACCCTCTGGTTTGAGCTCCCTCTGTCTTGCTCCCAAGAGCTCAGTGCTGGAGTGGCCAAAAGCAACCTGCGGTTCCCAAAGAAAGGAGATGAGGGGGCTACCTACAACCACAAATGGGAGCTTCCTTCAGTGAAGAGTGGATATAAGCAGGCTCATTCACTCATGGAGATTGCAATCAAAATGCTACTTATCATCCCTCATCATCTTCTTCAAGGGCAAAAAAACATGCCTTTTGGAGAAAATAATATTTTCATGGGCTTGCTGCAGCTGACTTAAAAAATATTATAAAATATTCCATAAATGAAGGATTCATATCCATAATATATAATCTAAAATATCAATAAAAATAAGTCAATTAATGAGCAAAGGTTGTGAATAGCCAATATCATAATCTCAGAAGAGAAAAAGTTAATGGCCTATAATGGCATAAAACTTATGAAGATATGCTCCATCTCACCAGTAATTAAGGAAAAGTTAAAAACAAACAAACAAAAACCAGAAACAGTCTATAACAACATCAAAGCAGACCACTTTACATTCCTCAGCTAATCAAAAATTAAAATTCTGCCATATTCTTTGGACAGTTCAGTAGATTCTAATCATCCTGTGCCCTGTGTATCTTAGCCACTTTAAAGAACCTCAGAATCTTTTGTGGTGGAAGGGGATGAGGGGGGCCACTACGGTTTTGTTTACATGAAGTTTTCCATTTATCTGCAAAGCCTTGCCCATTACTTTGTAAATTATTCACTCAACAGCCAGCTCCAAGTACAGACTAAAAACTGTGCTGCTCCCATCCATGTTTACCAAAGGTTCTCCCTTTCCCCATCCCCTCAACCCCGTTGATCACCCTGGATACCCGTAGGTTGAGAAAACCAGACTGTTCCCAGCTGCTGAGGACTCCGAAGTGTGCCTATTCAAGTCACTGAGATAAAAACTAAATATTTCATTAATAAACAAATGATTTTGTTCACATCACTTCAACTCTCCAGGTTTTAAGACACTTTTTAAAAGGATCGGGGCGCCTGGGTGGCGCAGTCGGTTGAGCGTCGGACTTCAGCCAGGTCACGATCTCGCGGTCCGGGAGTTCGAGCCCCGCGTCGGGCTCTGGGCTGATGGCTCAGAGCCTGGAGCCTGTTTCCGATTCTGTGTCTCCCTCTCTCTCTGCCCCTCCCCCGTTCATGCTCTGTCTCTCTCTGTCCCAGAAAGAAATAAACGTTGAAAAAAAAAAAATTAAAATTAAAAAAAAAAAAAAAAGGATCATTTCCCCTGCATTCAGTGGGACATTAGGCTCAATGACTTTTTTAGATTCTTCATGATTTTATGACCCTATGACTCTGTAGTTTTCCAAATGCTCTTTTATTACTTCAAACATAGTATTCCATGAAAATTCAGAGGACTGGGTGGGGGGTTGGAGAATTGGCAGAGGGAGAAGGGTGAGGGACAAAGGGGAGGTGAAGTGGTCCCAATTGCGTGTTGGAATCCTGTAAAAGGAACTTTGGGTCCCAGATGAAACCTATAGAGAGTTTAAATAGTAGCATGTGCACAAAGTTAAAGTGGAGAAGCATGTGCTTTGCCAGAGCACACATCTGAGTCTCACATCAGGCCAGCAGCCTTGGGAAGTGGGGTCTTGTAGCCACCCTTAGACACACATGTAGCCTTTCTTGCAGAATCCCCCGGGAATCTGCCCCCATAGGAACATCCTGTCCCAACATGGAACAACCTCTCAAAGTCCTGTCTCCCCAGTGATAGAATGGGTACCACCTGCACAGCTATGCCATGGGATCCCACCATTCCCTCCTTAGAAGAGGCTGCTGGGACACACATTTGGCTCTGTGCACATCTGGCGATTGTGTCAGAGTCTTGGGAAAAAAGATCAAGCTCTTTGAAAATGGGATTATATTTGTGGCTGTTTCTCCAGCTTCCCAGAGAGTGGGGTGGATGGGTATGTGGATAGGGCAGACATGTCTAAAGCCAAGATCATTGGATTGGAAGTCAGCAGAATTTCTTACCTTAATGAAAAAAAAAGGAAATAACAAAAGGACCAATTAATAAAGTGATTTATTCTATTCAGAAATATTTATGGAGCTCCTACTATGTTCTACTTCTAGGGACAGGAACAGTTCTAGGCTCTGGAAACACCTCAATGAAACAAGACATACAGGTTACCCACTTTTAGAAATTCAGATTATAAAGGGAAACAGGATGAGAGGCTAAAGAGATGGCTTACTTAAATGGCTCATCACTATTTCTGGTGCCTAGAAATAGCTCATTAAATGGTATTTAAAATTACCCAGTGGTAAATTTGAAAATATATATGTACTCCTATGTTTATCACAAAATTATTTATAATAGCGAAGATATGGAAGCAATCCAACAGTCTGTTGATAGATAATTGGATAAAGAAGATGTGGTACAAGGGATACAATGTAATATTACTCAACCATAAAAAGGAATGAAATTTTTCCATTTGCAACAACATGGATGGACCTAGAAGGTATAATGATAAGTGAAATAAGAGTCTCAGAGAAAGACAGGGGCACCTGGGTGGCTCAGTTGGTTAAGCATCCAACTTTGGCTCAAGTTATGATCTCATGGTTCATGAGTTGGAGCCCTGCGTAGGGCTCTGTGCTGACAGCTCAGAGCCTGGAGTCTGCTTCAGATTCTGTGTCTCCCCCTCTCTCCTACCATCCCCTGCTCGCACTCTCTCTCTCTCTCTCTCTCTCTCAAAAATAAATAAACATTAAAAAAATTTTAATAAATAAAAAAGTCTCAGAGAAAGAAAAATACCCTGGAATTTCACTCATATGTGGAATTTGAGAAAACAAAGGGAAAAAAAAGATAAACAAAAAACAGACTCTTAAATACAAAGAATAAATTGGTGGTTGCAAGAGGGGAGGTAGGTGGGAGTATGGGTGAAATAGATAAAGGAGAGTAAGAGTACACTATCTTGATGAGCACTGAGAAATGTATATAATTGTTGAAGCACTATATTGTACACCTGAAGCTAATATAACATTAGCTAGTATAATGAGTATATTAATTACACTTTAATTGAAAAAAATACCCAAAGCTAGGTCAGCCCATGAGGGCAGGACTCTGTCTTTTGCATTATCCTTCACAGTCTTCTAGGCATTTTATTATTGAATGGCTGCGTGAATACATGAAAGAGTCAAAGTAGATGTAGGACTTGGTCACTCTCTTTCTGGGACTCAGCTTCCTCCTCTGTACAACAAAGAAAGGAGGATGTCCTTTGATTGCCACAAGGCTCCCAATGACAGTTGCATCACAGTGCCCCACCCTTCCCCAGCCCAGAGAATTCAGTCCTGTTCCTTAGTCTCCCTCATAGGACCTTCTACATGGAAACTACCTACCTCTATTTTCAAACTTCTCTCTCATCAGCTTCTTACAAGACCTCTATGCTTGGGATGAATCAATATAATCACAACCTTCTATATTTCCCATGAGTTTCTTGCCCCTGGGAATTTAGCTCTCAGGGCTTTCTTCTTTCCATACAGCTGACTTTTTCTGTTGTTCAAATTTCAGAATCCATCACCATCTCCAAGGAATATCCCTTACTACTCTCCTGCACCCTGTACATCTAGGGTGGGGTTGTGACCCCTCTGTTGTGCTAAGCTCCCTGGGCTTGTTCCTAATTTAGCATGGGATACAATTAAATGTGATTCTCTATTTTTGTGTATTTCCTCCTTTTGAGACCAGAGACAATTTTAGTCTCCAATGTATCTCCAAAGACCTTCTTATAATAGCTGCTCAGTAAATGTTTCTTGGGTTGAACTTAAATGCTATCCTCTGTAAAACAACGAGAAGAGTTGCCAGCCATTATTTTATAGTAGGTTCTCATGAAGAGTCACAAGAATTTTCAATTTTATAAAGTTTAAGTTCTTGGAAGACACACATCTAATACAACATGCTTTATACCTTGTCTAGCTGAAGAAACACATTGGGGAAATTTCAAAGTCTGGATGTTAAAAATAATCTATCATTCTGTGGTAAGCTGAAATAATATTACAAAGAAACATCAAGGCATTAAAGTGGAAACTCAGTTATACTCAACATAAATGGGTCTTAAACCTAAGCCCTGCCACTTAATTTAGCTCCCTGCCTTCTCTCGGAAGCAATACAAACCAGTATAAATAGCACAGGTTTGGGCATGACATGAATCTGGATTTAGTTCCTTTCTCCATCTTTTTGTAACTCTGTGAACAGGTAAAAGTAATACTAAGGTTCAGTTTTGCTCATCTGTGAAGTTTTGGGGTGATGCGGGTTCATGGGGTCCAGAGCCAACCACTAACAAAGGATTCTTGGAGACGTCTTTGGTGCATAAAGGTGATTTTATTGAAGGATGGGGACAGGACCTGTAAGCAGGAAGAGCTGCAACTTAAGTGTGGGGGGTGACCCTTTTTTGGAATTGGGGGAGATAAAGTCAAGAGGGAGTTTCCAAAGAGACTTTCACATGCTAAGGACTTACTGGAAGCCTAGCTATTGTCAAGCTAAGGTTGTTTTTCCCTTTAGCAAAGCATTAACATTAAGACAGGAGGGAGTTCCTGGACTTTAGGCCATGATGGGATTGCCTTTTTCTGGTAAACTGATGGAGACTCTTATCAGTGTAACTTTTTTTGTTTTT
This sequence comes from Prionailurus bengalensis, assembly GCF_016509475.1. Lineage (NCBI taxonomy): Eukaryota > Metazoa > Chordata > Mammalia > Carnivora > Felidae > Prionailurus > Prionailurus bengalensis. Next base: position 75,800,566 of record NC_057359.1, on the reverse strand, counting down.
TGTTTTTGTTTTGTTTTGTTTGGCCTTTTGTGGTTTGGGGTAGCCTACAGTGTTCAAGGAATATCTTACATGTCCGACCTGGGGGAGGGTAGATGTGCTACCTGTGCTGTGCCCCTCAGCCTGCCTTATGCTCCCTCATCAACATGGGATGTTGGTAATACTTTATGAAGTCTTAGAAGCATTTAACATAGCATCTATCCCATATGAGATGCGTAGGCAATTAGTATCCTCCCCACCTCCATTTATAAAATGAGTATCCTGAGATTGAATTCACCCTTGGCCATATCTATGAAAATGGTATACCCAATTACAGGCAATTGGTGACAATGAATATATATATCTGCTAAAATAATGAAAATGGTGGCATCATAAATGCCCTATGGTTGACCATCAGCACTGCCTCTTGAAATATATTTGACTCACTTAGCACTTAGTTTTCTGATGAAGAAAGAAGAAAAAAAGAGAAAGAAAAGGAAGAAAGAGAGAAGAAAGAGATAAAGAAGGAGGAAGAAATAAAAAGGGAAAGAAGAAAGGAGGGGGAGGAAGAGAATTAAATTGCTTTGGAGAGATGAGAAAATTTTTACATTTTCTTAAACTAGCATAAAGAGATAAAAGAACTTTTATCACTGGGAAATATTTCTTGGAGCCTTCAGCCTAGAACAGTCCTAGTGGATTTTGTCTGTACCAAAGGATACCATAAGAGGAAATGGGATGAAGTGCTTTCATCCTGATTTAAAAAAGGCCTATTGACATCTCTTAGGATGAAGTGCTCTACACTTGTGAATTTCTTGGAGTTCCAAGATGGCCATGGCCTATCTTTCTGTGATCCAAGGCGGCATATTTGCAAGGAGGTCTGAACTGCATTTCCTGATTTAGGTTCAAAAGTCTGATTTTTTTTAATAGCTCATGGAAGTTAAAAATATTCAAGACTTGACTTCAGGGAATTACCCTTTAAAAAATTATTATTTCTTTAGAAAGTGCCACATGTCTGTTTTTTTCCATCTCATCATTGGCATGACCATTTTTGCAGGCTTAGTAATGATACTCCTTTTAAACTTTAGTCTCAGCTATGAGGCCTTTTAGGAGACAGCCAAAGTCTCCTTATTTAACTCTTCAATGAAACAGCGAGAAGAAAAAGTTGAGCTTCCTCTGTGCTACAGAAACAGCTAAACCAGGCTTGAGATGCAATCAGGTCTGCCTGTGCACTGGTTTTAAGATCCGTGGGAGGGGTGCATGTCAACAATTTAGAACTTTGCTTTTCCTTGACTATTTGGTTTAATAATTTCATCAGCCATTTTTTTTGTTTGTTTGATCTCTTTTAATCCATTTTGTGTTTCTTTCATATGTTATGACATTAGAAACCAAAATGCCAGAATGGACTATAGATGCCTTAGGCACAAGTGTTTCTGTTTCATTTTTTTCTCCCTGGTTTCTGATTATGAAAGGAATAGAGGCTCAGTAGAGGAAATGTGAAAAAAGAAAACACTAGAAACCATATAAAACATCCATATGCCACCAACCAGAAGTGTGTGCTTGTATGTACACACACACACACACACACACACACACAACACTACTATAAATATGCTGGCCTATTTCTTCCCAGTTTTTACACTGCGCCTCTTGTTTCTCTGTCTTTACATATTACTTATATAATTTTATTTTCAGCTTTTTTGTTGGATCGCATTGCCTTCTTTTTATTTTCAACCTTAGATGAGGCATTTAATTGAGTCAATATTACTCTTTATTTCATGGTAATTATCATTGATTTTTTCAAGGCCTCACACTTGTTTTCTTTTACTTTATACTTTATGCTCCATTCATTGTTTCTTCCTTCCCTCCCCCTTCTTCCCTTTCTTTCTCAAAGCATCCACACTAGTGTATTTGATGTTTCCTTAGATTTACCATCAATCCTGAAAAATATTTTATAGATGTATATATTTTTCACTTACATAAATAAAATTATAAATTTCCTGTTTATTTTGTTTATTCAATAAATACTCTATTTTCAATATCTAACCTTATTTTTCTAAGTGCATCCATTTCTTCTGTGACTCAACTCTATCATAAACACCCTCTCCTTTTTAATTTATCCAGTATTTTGGTAGGAGGCATTTCAGTTGGCTCTACTTCCTTAACACCACATATATTTTATGAACAAATCTGTCATGCATGTGTCTTGACTGACCTGTGTATGACTTTCTCTGGCGTAGGTACCCAAGGGCAGGATTCCTGGGTCCCTGGACACGGACATATGTGATATCACTTAATACCACCAGATTTGCTGTGTAGGATGGCTGCGGCAGCTCAGGGGCTCACCTGCAGTGCAGAAAGGTGGGTTCCTAGCCCCTCTCCCCTCATGCCCAGCAATGTGCAATGCTTTCTGACTTTTAAAAATCTGTCAACCAGCTGGTTATAAAAGAGTCTATGTTCTCTCTGCACTTTCTTCTCCAGACCTTCACATAGCTCACTCTCTCCTTCAGTCTTTGTTTGAATGGTTTCTTTTTTTTTTCCATGAGGCCCTTTTCAAAATTGCACTTCTTGTTCCCTTTTTCTACTTTATTCAGTAGCACTTTGTGACCTCTCACATATTAATTTTTTTTTATTTTTTTAATGTTTATTTTTGAGAGAAAGAGACAGAGCGTGAGCAGGGGAGGGGCTGAGAAAGAGGGAGACACAAAATCTGAAGCAGGCTCCAGGCTCTGAGCTGTCAGCACAGAGACTGTCGGGGGACTCAAACTCATGAACTGTGAGATCATGACCTGAGCCGAAGCCCGACGCTCAACCAGCTGAGCCATCCAGGCACCCCTCACGTGTGACTTTTTTAAGAATGTTTCAAATGTCCTTGAAAAAAATGCATATTCTCTGTTGGGTATAGGATTCTGTATGTATCTATTGGTTTGCACCTGTACTAATTATATTTTTGCAGCATTTAAAATATTTTTGCTTATTTTTAAGGCCTACTTGGGGAGCCTGGGTGTCTCAGTCGCCTAAGCATCAGACTCTTGATTTCAGCTCAGGTCATGATCTCATAGGTTTGTGGGATCAAACCCTGTGGTCAGGTTCCACAGAACCTGCTTGGGATTCTCTCCCTCTCCTTCTCTCTTTCTGCCCCTCCCCCACTTGCACGGTCTCTCTCAAAAAATAAACAAACTTAAATAATTAAAGTCTACTTGATTAGAAGAAAGTGTTAAAATCTCAGCCTACAAATTACCAGCACACTATTTCTCCCTGTACTTCTGCGGGTGTTGCTTTATTAATTTTGAGCTAAGTTCACACATGTTCATGAACATTGTACATTTTTGATTTACTGTTCTAACTATGCTGTTCTTTTGGTCTTATGGCCAGTTGTATGTCAAATTATATTTATCTGTCATGAAAATTGCTACTTCAGCCTCCTGCAGTAAACATCATCATATGCATATTTCTATACCTCTGTGTACACTATTTATATCCCTGTATTTTAATTTTTTTCTAAAATGTAACAAATCAGTAGATCTTAGCATAAGAAATACAATCTGAAAACTTCTGGCCTTTGAGCAATGAATTTAAACATATACACCAAATGTATCATTATATTTTATGATGCCATTTGTTTCTGCAAATTTATTTTGTGCGATTTGCCATGCTTTCTCTTCTTATTTCACCTTTTCTACTGTTCAATGGGTAAATTTTATTCTGTTGTGTTGAAAGTTACACGTTCTTGGGGCACCTGGGTGGCTAAGTCATTAAACGTCCGACTTTGGCTCAGGTCATGATCTCAAAGCTCTTGAGTTCGAGCCCCCTGCGGGGCTCTGTTGACAGCTCAGAACCTGGAGTCTGCTTTAGATTCTGTGTCTCCCTCTCTCTCTGCCCCTCCCCTGCTTGCTCTCTCTCTCTCTCTCTCTCTCGCTCAAAAATAAATAAACATTGGGGCGCCTGGGTGGCGCAGTCGGTTAAGCGTCCGACTTCAGCCAGGTCACGATCTCGCGGTCCGTGAGTTCGAGCCCCACGTCGGGCTCTGGGCTGATGGCTCGGAGCCTGGAGCCTGCTTCCGATTCTGTGTCTCCCTCTCTCTCTGCCCCTCCCCCGTTCATGCTCTGTCTCTCTCTGTCCCAAAAATAAATAAACGTTGAAATAAATAAATAAATAAATAAATAAATAAATAAATAAACATTAAAAAAAATTTTAAGAAAGTTATATGTTCTTTTGTGGGGTTTTTTGTTTTTTCTTATTTATTTATTTAAATTTAAATCCAAGTTAGTGAACATATAGCATAATGATTTCAGTAATAGAATTTAGTGATTCATCACTTACATATAACATCCAGTGCTCATCCCAGCAAGTGCCCTCCTTAATGCCCCTTGCCCATTTAGCCCATCCCCCCATCCAACACCCCCCCACACCCACACACACACATCCACACTGTTTGTTCTCTGTATTTAAGAATCTCTTATGGTTTGCCTCCCTCTCTGTTTTCATATTATTTTTTTGCTTCCCTTTCCTTATGTTCATCTGTTTTGTATCTAAAGTTCCACATATGAGTGAAGTCATATGATATTTGTTGTTTTCTGACTTATTCTACTTTGCATAATACACTCTAGTTCCATCCATGTCTTTGCAAATGGCAAGATTTCATTCTTTTTGATCTCCGAGTAATATTCCATTGTAAAGTTGTACGTTCTTTTGAGTGTTCTCAGAAACCTAAAACCAATTTATTACGAATTATAATTGCTTTGTTTTTCATTTTCCCATCAATTCTTAAGACTTTCAAAGTGCATATTTTCCTCTGATCAAGACAAACGTTTGAGCCCATCCTCTCCTTCCTTGATCTTATCCCCTCCAGTCCCTCATTGTATTATAGGGAATTTTAATCTGAATTCCCACATATTTGCCTTTTCTTTCCTCTGTTATTTACAGGAGAGTTATTACTGATTAAGACAAGAACTTTTACTAAGGTACTTAACGTTATTCCAAGATTTTCCCCAGATAAGTGATTATCTCCTTGTTATATTAGTTCCTATAAGAGTGTCTTAAAACAGCATTTTTGTATTGAAACTTCAGACACTTTGTATGCCTAAGCTTATTTCACTTTTGCACTGGAACGTGACAGATATGTGCTTTTACAAAACACTTTGAACATGTTTCTTCACTCTCCTCTTGAATCCAGTGCTGCACGTAGAATGTTGACTTTGACCTAATATCCTGTTCCTTTGGAAATCGTGTATTTTTTTCTCCAGAATTGGATCGACTTTTTTCTGGTATTTAATTTTATTTTTTTTATTTTTTTTTTTTAATTTATTTTTGGGACAGAGAGAGACAGAGCATGAACGGGGGAGGGGCAGAGAGAGAGGGAGACACAGAATCGGAAACAGGCTCCAGGCTCTGAGCCATCAGCCCAGAGCCCGACGCGGGGCTCGAACTCTCAGACCGTGAGATCGTGACCTGGCTGAAGTCGGACGCTTAACCGACTGCGCCACCCAGGCGCCCCTAATTTTATGCACTATAATTGGTTATTTATTTTTTGTGTGTGTCTTGTTTGATTTTGTTAACCACATTATTTAGCACTTTGAGACTCTTCTATCTGAAATGCTACTTTTATTTATTTATTTTTAATTTGGGGACATTCGCAATTGTTATTTCTTCAAACATGACCTCCTCTCCATTTTTTACCCTTTTCTGGTACTTCTATTATAAGGATACTGACATTCTGCTTTTTCCCTCCATCATTTTTAATTTCTTTCTGACACCTTCTAAGAATTTTCTTTGACCTGATTTTCCAGCCTACTATTTTATTCTTTGCTGTATCTATGCTGTCATTCATTTGTGAGAGCTTTATTCCAATTATTTCAATTTGCCTACCTACCTGACAACTCAATTTTTCAGGTAATTTATTTTCTTGCTTTATATTCCTAGACTTTCTTATTACTCTGGCTATGGCTTTTTATCCCCCCAAGCAGATCCAAGTTTCAGGAAAGCAGAGGCCTTACCTTATTCACCCACTTCTGTATCTTAATGCCTGATAAATATGAGGAATTCAAATAATATTTCCTAAATTATGCTAATTACTGAATGAAAGAAGAGATAAATGTATTCATGGTGTACCTTTTCAAACATGTGAATGAGTCTTTAGCATCTTCAAAGCCCATTTTATTGATTAGTGGCAGAGGTTTCGTCTTTTTTTAATGTTAATTTATTTTTGAGAATGAGAGACAGAGTGTATAGGAGAGGAACAGGAACAGAGAGAGAGAGGGAGAGAGAGAATCCCAAGCAGGCTCCACAATGTCAGTACAGAGCCTGATACGGGGCTCAATCTCACAAACTGTGAGATCATCACCTGAGCAGAGATCAAGAGTCGGCTCCTTAACCAACTGAGCTACCAAGGCAACTCAGTGGCAGAATTTTTTTTTAAGTTTATTCTGCTGGAGTTTAATTTGTTGCTGAGTTTTTAGTGCCTAGAACCATGCCTAACATATTGTAGTCATAGAGCTCAAAAAAGATTTTTGGAGTGATATACGTGAATGAAAAGGTAAGTTCCACAAAATGTTTCCATGGTATAGTAGGCTGAATATAGGATTTGCCTACCTACGAACCTCTGGAATCCGTTACACTACCTGATATCACAAAAGATGTGGCTAAACTAAGGATTTGAGAGGGAAACTTGTCCTGAATTACGTAGGTGGATCCTAAATCCAGTGCCAAGTATCCTTTGTAAGAGTGAGTCAAAAGGAGATTCAACAGACACCCACAGGACAGGAGGCAACGTGGTCATGTGGGGCAAGGTAGGAGTGACACAGCCATACACCCAGGAATGCCAACAGCTACTAGAAGCTACAAGAAGCAACAAACAGATTCTTCCCAAAATTCCATAGGAAGGCTGGCCCTGTGATACACTGATTTTGGACTTTTACCTACAGGAATTGGGAGAGAATAATTTCCTATTGTTATGAACCATAACGTTTGTGGTCATTTGTTGCATCAGCCACAGGACACTAATAAGCACAGGGAAATGTTTTGGAAGCCCTTTATATAATACTCCCTCACCCCACCATTTTGATATTTCTAATGCACTTTAAGATATTAAAAGATCTAGGGGCACCTGGGTGGTTCAGTCGGTTGAGCATCTGACTTTGGCTAGGTCATGATCTCACTGTTGGGGAGTTCGAGACCCACATTGAATTCTGTCTGTGCTGACAGCTCAGAGCCTGGAGCCCACTTGGGATTCTGTGTCTCAAATCTATGCTCACACTCTGTCTCAGAAATAAATACTAAATTTTTTAAAAAAGATATTAAAAGATCTATAAACTCTTGTGAATTTATTTAGGTCATTGTTTCAAACCCAGGCTTTTTTTAAACTGGCATTCACCTCTTCTCTCTTTCCTTATAGCATTTATAGCCTATGTGATGATGATCTTATAGATAACACTTTGAAGAATATGAAATTAAATATTCTTCACCCTAAGATTAGGTCAGAAATAGTTGCAAAATCACAACACATGAATGATTATTCTTAAAACAATCAGTGCCGGGACACCTGGGTGGCTCAGTTAAGCATCTGACTTCGGCTCAGGTCATGATCTTACAATCATGTGAATTCAAGCCCCACATCGGGCTCTGTGCTGACAGCTCAGAGCCTGGAGCCTGCTTCAGATTCTGTATCTCCCCCCTCTCTGCTTCTCCCCTGCTCACACTCTGTCTCTCTTTGTCTCTCAATAATAAATAATGTTAAAAAATGAAAAAAAAAACAATCAGTGCATTGTTAGTGATACTTTATATTATGGAATTCTTGTTCTCAACAGCAAAATGGACTTTATAAAATATCCTACATGGATTGGGACAAGATCAATTAATAACCTGAAATTTGTACGTGAATTCCATTATTGCTACTTCACATTCCACTAACATTAGTAACACTACGTATAGCATATAAATCAGCATATTTCTTATATACTGTTCTAACAAACAAATGCTTATGTTATTGTCATTTACCTAAATACATCAGATTATAACTATAATAAGCAGATAATTGAAAACTGTCCTTGATCCACATATCCATTATAGTTCACAATTAATTGAGTAGGGGTAAGTGTTTAAGGACACAAAATTCTAATCCTGTACCCTCTTGCATTTTGGAAAGAAGACACATCTTAAAGCCAGAAATGTAAGACATGACATGCAGCAGAGGACCACCGAGCAGCTCTTAAATCAGGACAATTGCTTATTAATTCATTTCACATCTTTTCGGCCAAATACTTATTGCAATGTCCTTGTATATAATAGGCACTGTGATAGGCACTGGTTTCATAAATAAGAGTGGAAAAGAATTTAAGGAAGCATTGTTTAGTTAACACCAGACATATTTGTTTGGAAAAACTAAGGTCCAGGGATACAAAGAAGTTTGCCAACAGTCACACAGTGAGTTAATAGAATAACAGGCTTAAACTGTAATACTATTAATTTAATAAATCTACTGACAATGCATATATAATCAATTTATGTCAAGGATGAGCACAGATTTAAAAGCTACCCTTGTTTTTTTTTTTCTTTTACACAATCATTTAAAATTTATTGATACTTTATTGTCTTGTAAACTGTTGATTTTGGTGAATGGCCTATAAGCACATGAAAAGAATGTGTTCTCTGCGGTTGGGTGGAGTATTCTATAAATGTCAATTAGAGTAAGTTTGCTAACAGTGTTGTTTGGGTCTCTTGCATTCGAACTAATTTTCTGTCTACATGTTCTATCAATTACTAAAAGAGAAATGTTGGAATCTGCAACGCGGATTTGTATGTTTCTCTCTTTGTTCCTATCAGGTGTTGTTCATGTGCTTTTAACTCAGCTGCTATGCGTGTGCACAGTTAGGATGGTTAAGCTTCTGGGCGAATTGACTTGACAGCCTTTAGTAAAACAAAACGTCCCTCTGTATCTCTAGAAATACTCAATTTTCTGATGTCTATTTGGAGTGACATTAACATAGTCACTCTAGTTTCCTTATCATTTGCAATGTACCTATTTTTTTTATCCTTTTAGATCATTTACTCTTCGTACTTTTTAGCCTGTGTTTTTACTTTAATTTTTTAAATGGTTATTTATTTTTGAGACAGACAGAGCCCAAGCAGAGGAGGGGGCAGAGAGAGAGGGGATCACAGAATCTGAAACAGGCTTCAGGCTCTGAGCTGTCAGCACAGAGCCCAACAGGGGGCTCAAACTCGAAATGGTGATATCATGACCTGAGCAGATGTCTGGTGCTTAACCACTGAACCACCCAGGCGTCCCCATCTTTATGTGTTTTTAAACTTCAAAGCACATTGCTTATCATCAGTGCCCGGTTGTATCTTACTTTGTTTATAATAGGATGATCTCTGGGTTTTTTTTGTTTTTTTTGTTTTTTTTGCTATAACATTCACATTTAGTGTAACTACTGACATGGCTGAGTTTGAGTCTACCATGTTAGAATCTAATTTTTTAGTATTACCTTTTACCCCCAGTATTGGCTACATCATATCACTCTATTTCCTTTACTCCTTGCTCTAGGGTTTACAGTGAGTTTCTTCACCTTATCACAGTCTGCCACCCAATACTATTATGTTTATTCACGGTCTCTAATGTCCTTTTTGCCTCATTACCTGGCTGGTCCTCGTTTTCCTTAAAAACCCAGTTCAGTCACCATTTCTATCTTTCTCCTAGAATAATGTAGGCATTTCTCCTCATCTGATCCCCCAAAGCTTCTGTTGTACTCATCATCCTAGCTCCGTTATTTATGGGACATAACCTTGGGTAAACACTCGATCTCTACGTTCCTGATTTCTCTCACATCTTTAAAACAAGGACACATCCACCTGTTGGGGTCATTACAAGTATTAGATATTCTACTCAGTATATGTTGGCTATCATTATTCCACATTATTATAGCCTTTTTTGGCATGTATTGTAATTCTACTTACTACCCTGTTTCCTACTTGACTGAGATGGCAGGTCCATGACTGACTGACTTTTCTTGTGTCCTTAATGCCAGATAGTGGTGGGGATTTAGTACATCTTCACTGAATACTGCAAAGGGAAGGGTCTCCCTTAGGGATCAGATCCAGCTTTGTAACTGACCTTCTATGGGATCTTAGATCACTTCCCTTTCTAGGAATGATAATATGGGAAGTGGTTAAGGCCCTCTCTAATCATAGGGGTTTTTTTTTTTAATGTTTATTTATTTTGAGACAGCATGAGCAGGGGAGGGGCAGAGAGAGAGGGAGAGAGAATGAGAATCCCAAGCAGGCTCCACGCTGTCAGCACAGGACTCAAACTCACAAACTATGAGATCATGACCTGAGCCAAAACCAAGAGTCCGACACTCAACCGACTGAGCCACCCAGGCACCTCAATCGTATGATACTCATAAATCTATCAAACTGTAAGGAGAAATGCTTTGGTGATCTTCATCTTTTCCTTCAGAGAATTTATTCCAGCCTAGGTCTGGTATCGACCAAGTATAGGTGCTCAGAAGTCCCCTGGCAAATGCAGGCACCCCAACCACTGACAAGAGCAAATGTTACTTAAGTCGGTAACTCTGATGCCCTCAGTTCTGATTATTAAGCAGTGTGGCAGGTGGATATACACCATCCTTCTATTGCAGCAAGACCTGAGAGGCATGTTTATGATTTAGTGTGTCAAATCACAGAGAAGCTGTCACCTGTGTTGTCACATGTGAAGGTGACTATAAGTTGAGCTGACAGAATGAGTAAGGCCCCCTTTCTCACCCATTCTGTGTTCCATCTCCAGCAACCTGATTTTAAGTAAGACCTTTCTTAAAAAAAAAAATCAATAAAATAAAATAAAGTAAGACCTTTCTCAGACTAAGGCTGCTAAGACCTCGACAATTGCTGGCAGCAGTGTTTTCCAGAGGCAGAGGAAAAAAAATGCAGCTGTCACTTATGGAAATCCCAAGAACTTGTACAGGATATTTTGAGTCAAGCAGACCCAAATTCTGTGGGACTGAGCTCTGCCACTCAGTGGCAAATTTATGAGCATCTCTATGCCCTGGTTTCCACATCTGTAAAGTGGAGATAGTATCTACATTGTATGATTACTGGAAGAATTAAATAGATATATACAAAAGCTCTTGGTCAATTATAAGTTGCCAATAAACATAAATTACAGTTAACTGAGAGAGTCAAACTTAAATTTCCACATTTAGCATCTTTATAAACCGCATAATTCTAGTTTTTATTCATGGGCTGTGAAGTACATTCAAAATAATGCAAATTTTGTTTACACGGTTTAGATTTTACAGGGCTTTGGGAATAATTTTGTGAATGGAAATTTTCACTGTCTTAGAGTGAAGAGAAGCAGTGGAAATTGGGCTTATTCTAATTTTGCTCTACCGTGTTTTCCAGAACTTGGGGAAGGGGTGGAGTCGTGTTGCTTACACACACTTACACACACACACACACACACACACACACACACACACACACAGAGTTCCATCCTTCAACTTCATATGGATGTCCTGTTTTCCTAAACACGAAGGGCAGAAAAATCAAAGAAAGCAGTACACCTTGGTTGTAAAGCAGAGACACTCATACCAATCCCATACGGTCGCTGTGAGGAATAAATGAGCTAGATTTATGTGACTACGGTTTCGCAGACAGTCACATCATACACAGAAGTGTGTGTCTAAGAGGCAGCCGTGGGGAGTGAGGAATCATCGAGGACTCTGAGGTCAGAGGCCCTGAGCTTTGAGTTCGGCCTCTGTTTCTTTGTCCTGGCTTTCCGGCAAGATGGAGGACCTATCTCTCACAAGCTCACGGCCTCCACCTCCTGACATCCGCACCTGTCTCATGGGGCTGTCACAAGGAGGAAGCAAGATGCTGCACAGAACCCGTACCTGGCAGCATGTTCCACAAGTGTAAGGTAGACAGTGGGTTCTATTGTAATTACAGAAAAGCAGAGGGCCCCTGAGTTAGCCAGGCAATTATTCCTCCTGTCCACTGAAGTCTTGAGGAGCCCACGGCAGGGCTCAGCCACCAGAGACACAGAGGTGAAGCTCATTCCCCACGCAGTGGCAACAGCGTTCACACCGTGTCTCCAAGAGTGCTGCAAACCTCAGCTTAATCGTCTCATAAGTGCAGTCAGCCACGAAGAAGAAACAAGCGTCTGCTGCAGAGAAGAGTCCCTTTCCAAGAGGAATCCACCACCTTGGTCTAGTCTGGGTTGGGCACGGACACCATTCTCTCCCTGAGTCTCTGCTGTGTCAATTTGCACCAACGAAAGGGATTAATGAAACAAAATTTCTGCTCTGAGTCCTCGGCCATCTCAGACACAAAGGAGACAAACTAAAGGAAGGATGTGACTAGTCTGGCGACTGGGAACGCATTTTCCTTTAATATTCACATCGGTGACATTCATTGGCAATGAGTGCAGACATCCATTTTAACTGAATATTAGGAACAGAATGAGAACATTCAGAAACGTGACAATACAAACGATGTGCTAAGAACTCTGTTATATGTGTTATTTTCTGCCCCATTCATGGAAAACGACTTTAAGCCTCTGGCCTTTTGTTTCCATTTTCTGTGTTTACCAATACTTGATACCTTGGTTTTGCAGAATGAGCTCTTCAAAGACACAGGCAGTATCTCCTTCAACTCCTTATTGCCCTGCCTAACACAGGAATGGGTACTAAGAAATTACTTAGTGCATGGGGCGGGGGGGAGCAGGGTGTTGCATGGGGGACCAGGCAGTTCTGGCCACCACGCTGGACATTGGATGCTGGAGTAGAAGGAGAAGGTCCTGGAAACTATGTCATGTGAGGAATCAATGAAAGAATGAAATAGGCTCTAAACTAGGAGAATGGGGGGGATGGGGAGGGAGAGGATGATGAGGCAGCATGAGACCTGATCAGCAAAACCCCTTGTGGCTTCGGAGACCAAACCTAGAGCACAGTCTCAGAAGGGAAAGATTCTGAAGACAGCCCTGGAAATGGATGATGGCATTCAGCACCTCTCGCCAACACTTCAAGGATTTTTACCAGCAGGGATTTTTAAATTTTGAGTCAGAAAGTCTGATCGACTCTTGATCATCACTCCAAGAAGTTCAGGGTCCTGAGTGAGGTCATTCAGCTTATCCGAGCATAAAAATACAAAACAGCAGCAAAACTTCATCTGGGTAGATGATTGTTGTTTTTCCTCTGTGCCTACTTAGAATCACTGATTTTTCTTCTGAGGGGAGAGCATTTTTCTAGAATAGTGTGATGGCATCTCTTTTTCCCTAAAGTCCAACCTCAGAGCTTTCCAAAGAATACACATTCCAGACTCAGTCATCAGGGACCCCTCAGTGGACAGCCAATGTTTTGGTACAAAGGAACCCAAACAGAAGCAGTGGGGGAGAAGGTTCAGTTGCTACCAAGCTTCACGAGAGGAGGGTGTTAGACGATCGAGAACGATAGCATGTTCAGCTCTGAGGGAATTTTAGACATGAGCAACCTGGGGCTCAAAGCAAAGTGACTTTCCTCATGTGACTTGAGAGTGACCGACCCAGGCAGCAGAAAGTGATGTCACCATGCCCATCCAGGGCCTGGACTCTGCCAGTATACATCAGCGGCCACTTGGCTTCCCCAAGAGTTGGAAGCAAAGCTGGGCCCTGAGTTCTGGGGAGGAGCCAAGGAGGAGAGAAAGGGTAAGGGACAGACACTCCAGATGCCCCTGCTCAATTCCCCAGAGCTTCCTCAAGTCAATGAGTGAGTCAACAGCAAGCTTCTGAGACAAGGGCAGTGCCCTCAGTGTCCCTTTGTTGTCTGTCATCTCCACAGTACCGATCACAAGGCTGGGCTCCCAGAAGGTGCACAGCCCAGCCCTTGCACCTGGCAAGGTCTCACCTTGCACCCAATAACCATTTGCTAACTGAGTAAATGTGAGATAAAAAGGAAAGTAACTTTGCCCCATTAACTTCTAGAAATCAGTCTGAGGATGGAAAAACCATAAAGGGGAAGGAATAGGAACCAGGTATCAATAATACTCTCTGAACTGACTGTAGGATCTTGTACATGGCAGACCAAACAGGCACGACCCCTGTCCTCATGGCATGTATATTCTCATGTTTCCTACCCGCTTTAATAGAGGAAATTATTCTTTACAACAACACCTTCCCTGTATTTCACCTTTCGCTGCACCCAAAACCAAATTCTACAATCTGGGGACCTAACAACGGGTAAGGCATTCCCCTGCCTGATTAGTACTTAGGAGATTTATGTTCAACACTGTAATTCCCGAGGCAGGTTATGCCTGGTCTCTAAGCCTCGGTGTCACCATCTGTAAAATGAACAGATTGGGAGAGATGTCCTCTGGAATTCCCAGGTGTGGAATCCCAGCGCCTCACCTGGGAGCGGGAAGGAGGCTGGCGGTACTTCACTTAAATCTGCAGCGCCACCTTGTGGTTATCAACAAGGAGCGCACCAAGAGCGACAAGGCAAGAAGGCTGAGTGATGGTCTGTTAACACGGCAGCCAAGTCAGAAGATGACCCAGGGAAGGAAAGGGGAAACTCTTCCCTCCCAGGATCTGATGAACAGAATACGGAAGTTTTCTTTTAAGTCTGAGTCTGCAGCCCTTGGAAACATCATCCTGCTCAGAAACACCAAGACTGTCCTCTCACAACATAATGGGGGCTACAAGCAGAGGCTCAGAAAACGTGTTGGCCCCCATCACTCCGCCCTTACATGCCCTTCCTTCAGTCTACTGGACAGTGACGGATGGAAGGAGGCTGGGGCAAGACGCAGGAACCAGAGACAAAACAGAGACAAGCCAGTTTTCTAGGCCAAACTCCTCTCGCTCAGGCTATGGGAAAAGTATGTCGTTGCTTGCAGGGTCTGGGAGGTCCGAACATTTTCAAGCTTCTGATTCCAGTTATTTCCTTTTATAACTTATATAGCCTTTTATAACCATTTTTTTTTCTTTTGGATATGTTATTAAAAGGAATCGGTCCTATCCCTGAGAGGCCATATACCAGGTCCCTGACCCCAGTTACACAGCAGTCAGCCTTAAAGCTGTGATACCCTCATTCCAAACACCAGGCTGCAGGTTAGAATTCACCACCCATGGAGCCCACCACAGGGAGACCTCTTAAGTATAATTTGCAGTCTGATGGAGAAGAGAGGAAGCTTGCAGGAAAGGTGAGGGCCAGTCTGAAAATACGTGGTCCCCGAAAGCATCAAGAACTCTAAACGGTCATTACTTCGGACGGGAAGCGATGCAGCATGACAGAACAACATGACAAAAGTTATCAGCTGTCACAAGCGTCACTCTGTACTAAGCACGGAGCTAAACGTTTAACATGCACTATTGCACTTAATCCCTATAACGACATCATGAAGTAATTGGTTTTATTATTCTAATTGCTATAGTAGAAAAAAACAAACACAAAAAACCAAGCCTCTGTAAAGAGAAAATAACTCACCCACAGTCTCCCAGCGAGGAAGCGGTGTCACCAGGGTCTGAAGACAAGGAATCTGTTCTGACTCGGTCACCTGGAAGGCTTGGACCAGTACTCAACACCTCCAACTTCTGGTTTCCCTAGCTCCAGAAAAGATGATACAGCAATTTCAGATTAAGGGCAGAACTCTGGGTCAGATCATGCTGTCAAGTTCTTCCTAAAATCTTGTATTATGTTCTGCAATACGTTGGTGGGGACTGAAGCAGAGGCTCATAAACCAGCACCCTAAAAGGGAGTTCAGGTCACTAGTTTGTTTCGTTTGGTCTGAAATCTGTTAAATATTTGAATTTAAAAGACTGACCCTCTGTTTCATCCTGGCTCCTGTCTCTCCGTATTGTCTTTTGCCAGCTTGGTTGCCTGCCTGAACGTGGTGGACATGTGGGTCTGAGACTCTTGGTTCAAGTGAAATCTAAGCCCAATCAGACATGCTGGTCATCAGAGTGCAGGCCACTGTAGAGGCTAACCTCCCTGCCAAGCTGCCTCTAGTAGCATTTATTATTATTATTATTAGTAGTAGTAGTAGTAGTAAAGCATGAGTATCCCAAGCTCTGTTTTCTGCTCTGAGTAGCTTATGAGCAACTTGGACTAAGGTTATAATATTGCTGAAAATATGCTGACCTGGATTTCAGAAGACCTGAATTCTACTCTTAGTTGTGTGATTCTGGGCAAACTTAGAAACCTCCTGAGCTTCAACTTTCCCATCCATGAGAGGTTTAGTGCAAACCGTGTAACGTACTGTGTCCCTGAACCACAGACTCTTCCATTCTGATTGGTTAAAGCTGTAGTTTTCTATCCTAGCTGCACAGCCAGGCTGCAGTTCATGTACCTAGGTCCCACACACGGGCATTTAATTGACTTACGCATCCATATAGATTTTTTAAAAACTCCCCAGGAGATTCTAAGATCTGCAGCTAAGATCAAGAGTCACTGCAGTATAGGGTGAGTTTTGAAATTTTATGCGTCTCATAAAGGATACAGAGCAGTTAAAAATAAAACTGTCCAAACTTAAAAAATTAAACTATATATTCAAAATTAAACCTAGGACTGTCTCAGATACCAGGGTCTTTCCCATTATATTCAACGTGGCATGGTACTTAAAAGAACACAGTCCCTCTTTCCTTAGAATACTTAAAATGCTATCTATCCATCTATCATTTTTAAGTAGGCTTCATACCCAGCACAAAGCTCAATACAGGGCTTGAACTCACCACCCTGATGAGATCATGACCTGAGCTGAGATCAAGAGTCAGATGCTCAACTGACTGAGCCACTCAGGTGCCCCTAAAATGCTTTTTAAACTGCTCAACAAAATTAAAAATGTGTAGCTTGCAAAGCAAGGTGTGGGTGTGCTCTGGCTTTTCCTGGGTTCTCCAGTTCCCAGCAAAAGAATAGGTAATATCCTCCAGGTGAGTCTTCTAATCCCTCAGATTAGGTCTTATGACCTTATTTCCAACCTGTTAGTCCTCAGTGAAGAGAGAAGCTAGAAAAAGGTGGGAAGAGTGAAGGAAAAGCTTGCTGCTATTGATTCTTATATACCACACACTGAAAAAACACGCAGCCCTTTTTAGATTTTCTAATCAGTTAAAAAGCCCAGATTAGCACCATCCAAGGAAAGAGAAATGTCTCCAAAGCTCAGTTTGTGCCGACACCTGCAGCTTTCAGCAACTCTATTTCCCGCTTCGGGCTCCAAATCTATCCGTCACATCACACCAGCCCATTCGCAAATGCAATCTGGCTTCACAAGGTCTCTTGTATTCATCACATTTATTAAGTTACAGAAAATGAGTGATAGTCGTTAGAGAATATAAAAATTATTCTCATTCAGGTGTCCAAATGAGTCTCTTTGGCTGGAACATGAAAAAGGAACCCTGGCTGACTTCTCTGTGTGCCCAACGGCTGTGCCAGGAGGTAGAAAGTGCTGGGCAGCCCTTTCTGGAAGATTAGCTCAGCACTTAACGCTAATTAAGCTTCTCTCCTTCAGGCTTACTTGCTGAGTGTCAACTATGCATCTGGCCTTGGGCTAGGGCAATGTGACTTTGGATCTGGTACTTAATCCCTGTGAGCCTCTTTTTCCTCATCTTTGAGATGGGTGGAATAACGTTACCACCAGAACTTTGTAAATGACACGATACTAAAGTTTTGTCAAATGTAAAACATTACAAAGTGCTTTTTATTCCTTTTTCCCTCTAGAATTTTATTTAAGATGGGGTCATTTTTATGAAATGGACCATTTCCTATCCATTGTAATGTGAGGTTCCTAACTCACTTGTGAGGGGGCCTCAAATTTCCCCCATGCCATTGTGATTTGTGGGGTTTTTTTTCCGTGTGGTCCTAATAAGGACAATTCAAAGTCTGCTTCTTGACCCAGTCCCTCAGAGTCCCTGCCCCTCTCTCCATCTTTTTATGTTAAATTTCAGCAACATCCATGAACCTTAGGGAAGTGGTTTGTGTTCCCATGGAATCCTACACCTTAGTCCTGGGTGACTCCTTGGAGTAACCTGGTCTAATTTTCCATCCACTCAAGAAGGAACTTGGACTATTCGGTGGGGAAAAGAAGCTCCAGAGAGTCTACTGCAACTATCTGCACACAGTTCTAATTTTGACATGGAAGAGAGGTCACATCCATTGCTTGTGATTAATGGATGGAAGACAAAGTAGCAGATTGCAATAATTACCATTACGACGCACTGGCATGGGGCTGTCTGGGAATTCAGTCTTCCACCTCTGCACATAATCAAGAAATAGCTATATTAAAGAACATTGGGTGTGCTCCACGCTGGGCTCCACCATAACTCATAGCATGCAAAATACAGGTGTGCCGGGTATCTCTCCTTTGTCCTTCCAAGATACATGTTCTACCCTTCTCCATCCTTCTCTGTGTCCAGAGTGTCTTATCCCTCTGGGTTTGTTTGCCTTCTAGCCCAGGTTAGCTTCATCTAGTGGCAAACATTTTCAGAAGGTGAGAGAGAAGGAGAAAGATTAAGTCAGCGTACTCGTTCCACCGCTCCCTGCCCTATGGGTTTGTCATGGGCTGGCTGTGCTAGGATGATGGCTACAGCTCCTTCCAGGAAGCCTCCCCTACTCTGTCTGGGTATATGTGTTCTCACGGCCCCCGAAGCAGTCCTTCCTTCCTCCTCTTCAGATCCAGATGTGACACAGGTGCCCTGCTGCACTTGACCTAGAGAGCTGCACTAGAGCTTGCGGTTTCCCTACACCCTACCCTCACCTTTGTCAATAGTTCCTTTATCATCATCTCCTCACATTACTTACCCTTCTTTCTACTGGGACTCTGAATGATAAAGTGGGCTAAAAATAAATTTGAGAACACAGAATTTAAGGCATAAGTGGGGTGCCCGGGTGGCTTAGTCGTTTAAGCAGCCAACTCTTGATTTTGGCTCAGGTCATGAGCCCAGTGTCATGGGATCAAGCCCCTCATCAGGCTCTACACTTAGTGTGGAGCCTGCTTAAGATTCTCTCCCTCTGCCCCTCTCCAACTCACTCTCTCTCCCTAATAAAAAAAAAATAATTTTAAAAAAAGACATAAGAAGACCTCAGAAGTTTTCCCGTGTCATCTTAGTGTTTTCCCTAAACCCTGTATATTTATAGGTAAGACCAGGAAAGGTGAATTGACACAGGAAATGAGTAGCAGGGATTAAGAATTCATAGTTCCTGACTCAAGAGCAGACACCTCAAACCTCTTCTCTGTTGCCTCTCTGAATACTACGGAAGAGCTACTCGAACTATAATTCTTTTCCAAACAGACAAACACTACGAAGGCCAGGTCATCGAAGTTAACATCCTCTGCGATCCATCATGCTGACAGCAGATACCCTTGATGTGATGTGATGAGAATGGCACTTCATCTTGGAGGTCTTCCTTCCCCAAACCCCAAGCCCCAATTTAAACATGAGAAAAACATCATACAAACCCACACTGAGGGAATTTTACAGAATGCCTGACTTGTACTCCTCAAAACTGTCAAGGTCATCAAAAATAAGGAAAGTCTGAGAAATTGTCACAGGACAGAGTCATCTAAAGAAACTTGCCAACTACATGTGATGAAGTATCCTGGTTGGAATTCTGACACAGGAAAAGGATGTTAAGTAAAACTGGTGAAATACAAATAAAGGGTGGCATTTAATTAGCAGTAACATACCAATATTAGTTCCTCAGTCCTGACATGTATCGTAATGATGAAAAATGTTAATAACAGTAGAATATGGGTAAGGGATATACAGGAGCTATCTGTACAATCTTTGAAATTTTTATGTAAGTCTAAAATTATTCTAAAAGAAAAACATTTTAGGGTCGCCTGGGTGGCTCATTCAGTTAGGGGTCTGACTTCGGCTCAGGTCATGATCTCATGGTTCGTGGGTTCGAGACCCGTGTCGGGTTCTGTGCTGACAGCTCAGAGCCTGGAGCCTTCTTCAGACTCTGTCTCTCTCTTTCCCTCCCCCCACTGATATTCTCTCTCTCTGTGTCTCTCAGAAATGAACATTAAAAAGTTAAAAAATAGGGGCGCCTGGGTGGCTCAGTCGGTTGGGCATCCGACTTCAGCTCAGGTCATGATCTCACGGTCTGTGAGTTTGAGCCCCGCATCAGGCTCTGTGCTGACAGCTCAGAGCCTGGAGCCTGTTTCAGATTCTGTGTCTCCCTCTCTCTCTCTGACCCTCCCCCGTTCATGCTCTGTCTCTCTCTGTCTCAAAAATAAACGTTAAAAATTTTTTTTAATTAAAAAATAAATAAAAACATTGTATATAAAAAAACGAGTTGCCACTGTCCTCAGAAATCAGATCCGAGTGTGAGGTGCATGAACACTTCCCTTCCCTGGCCAATCAGTAAAAGACTATGCAGAAGAAAAGCAATTTTAAGGTTTAAGCAGGAAAAAAACGCTTTAAAGCACAAATTCTGGAAAGGTAGTTTTAGAAACTTTTGTGAAACACTAAGACCATAAAAAGACTTCCTAAAGCATTGATCTTCACAAACAATGGATCGAAAATAATGTTACATGTAATCAATTTCACTGTCAGTATTGTTATATTTATTTTTTTAATTGAAGATAAAGAGTTGGAAAAGGAAGGATGGCAAAAAATAAAATTCACTTAAATCCAGGTAACAAAAATGGCTGTACCTCTGAGGACCAAATATATGTATCCATATTTAGGACTGTCAGAATTTTTGTGTATTTTTTTAAAACCAAATCTATCGACTATAACCTTCTGCTGTTTGAAAAACAATTTTAATGTATATATTTAAAAGAAGACCTCAGATATCTGATAGAAAGTCACATTTTGTGAATCAAATCCAAGGATTAAGTCTTCCTTAAATTGCACCCGGGACTTAAAAAATAAAGGGAGAGAGAGTTGGCCAAGTGCATTTGGGATTTTATAGACTATGCAATGAAACAAACCCCAAATTCTTCACGATGTAGACACTGCTCTGAAACCCATCTAAGTTCCCTGCTTGCCTCTGAACACAGGAAGGTCTGAGAAGCCCACAGGTCACCTGCTCATTTAAGCAAGGAAGGAGGTTTCTATCAATCCAAAAGCATGGCAGAATGGGAGGAGAAAAGGGGAAGAAAAGAGATAGAGGAGGGAGGGATGCACTGGAAAGAAGAGGAGGAGAGCAGAGATGTCGCACTTGACCACACATCACAGAGGTATTTTAGGAGTACCTGATATGCCTCCAGGGTTTTAATTGTGGCTACAGCATGTTAGCCAGGGTAGCCATACAATCTGTCACTAAAGCAGGGCACTTTTGAGAGTGAAAAAGAGTGCTACTAACAATTAGGCTTGGATAAAGATACAAGCCAAGACCTTCTGGCGCAAAGGAAGACCTACAACCCTCTAATTATGAGACGACATGCCAGTATCTCTCGAAATGTGAAATAAGGGAGTAACATTAAGTTTAAAAACACCATCGTGTTATACCCATCACAGCAATATCGTAGTGGCTATCAGAAAGCCTTTTTTTTTTTTTTTCATTACATGATGAAATGCTTTTGACAGCTCATCTGCACTCCTGATGCAAATTCTGATGGTGGTGCCATAATGTGGATGCCTCGTATATGGTGCCAGCATCTGGGAAGGGCACTTTGCCTCAACGGGTCTCCATTTTCTATGCTATAAAATGGGACTATGCAATGGCTTCCTCTTGCGGTGGTTCTGAGGACTAAAAACAGTGTTTGTGAAGCTCTTAGGATGGTAGTGGGAGGCATGTAATAATTGAGAGCTCCTAAGTCACGTGGCAACGTTGTCATCCAATCAGTCTGTCCTTTCCATTCATCCATTCATCCATCCATCAATTCACTGAATATTTACTGAACACATAATGTGTTTCAGGGACGATGGGAGGTACTGGTGACAAAACGGTGAGTGGCATTGCCAGGGTCTCCCCATTGGACCTCACTGTGTGGGGTTTGATACAGAAATCAGTTACTCGCTTCACAGGGCTACGAAGGAAGATTAGAGCTAGAAGCACTTGTGTCAGAGGAGCCTGATTTAGGCTATGAGAGCACTTGTCCAGGGGGAAGATTAGGCAGAGATCTGAAAGGTGAGAACTTCCCTAGATGAGGAGGGTGCAGGGCGAGAATGATTTCTTGTCTACAGAACCACCCGGACAAAAGCATGATGTCCCTGTTTCCCACCCTTCAGGAGCCTGGTCTTCCTGATATCAAATCCTCTCCCTCTCTGATCCAGCTACCTGGTAATCAACCCATACCACCCTAGTGAATAGAGGGCTGAGTCCAGAAACTATGAAATTCTAGAAATTAGCAATATGGTATTTCATAAAGGGCATATAATAAGTGGCCTTTAATGTTCTGTTTAATCTTGACAGACCTAAAATGCAAAAGGCAGGAAAACGACACAATGGCCATGACATCTGGGGGTTATCTATCTAGCAGCAAAGTCTGGGATGAAGGTAAGGGAGAGACCACAGGTGGAGAGAATAGTTTGGAAGTGGCTTGAGATGGTGGGTATGAAGAGTCAAGAATTTCAATTAGTTTTATGACGTGGGAAAGAAGGGAACTGCAATTAGAGATATCTAAAATAAAGGGGCACCTGGGTGGCTCAGTTAAGCATTTGACTTCAGCTCAGGTCATGATCTCACAGTTCATGGGTTTGAGCCCCATGTCAGTCTCTGTACTGACAGCTCAGGACCTGGAGACTGATTCAGATCCTGTGTCTACCTCTCTCTCTGCCCCTCCCTGCTTGCACTCTGTCTCTCAAAAATAAATAAACATAAAAAAAAAAATAAAGAAAAAAAAAGAAATATCTAAAAGGACAACTCAATAGGTCTTTGGAATCAGTTATGGAGATGAATCCAAACCTCTGGATTTGGGATCCTGAGAGTACAGCAGGAAATGATGGGGAGGAGAATTTAAAAGAGCAGGTTTGGGGAATGCCTGGCCGGCTCAGTTGGTAGAGCATGGGACTCTTGATCTCAGGGTTGTGAGTTCAAGCCCCACACTAGGTGAAGAGATAACTTAAAAATAAATCTTAAAAAGGGGGGAAGGTTTGGGAAGGAAGACAAACATGAGCTCTAGATGAGTACTACGTGCTGGTGGGATAATTGTGTGGAGAGGCATAGGAAGGTGGGCCTTTAAAACCACACCCTGCTATGGACATTTCCAGCCCAAATCGGGATTCCTCAAGTGACCAATGCATTCTTTACAGGCTTCCATTCAGAGTCAGCCCTCAGGTCGCCTGGGTGGCTCAGTTGGTTGAGCCTCCAACACCTGATTTTGGCTCAAGGTCATGATCTCAGTTCAAGGTCATGATCTCATGGTTCATGAGTTTGAGCCCCATATCATGCTCTGTGCTGATGGCGTGGAGTCTGCTTGGGATTCTCTCTCTCCCTCTCTCTGCCCTCCCATGTGCACTGGCTTGCTCGCTCTCTCACTCTCTCTACCTCTCAACAAATGAATAAACTTAAAAGAAAGAGTCAGCCCTCAAGTTTGGGAAATGTGCTTACTGTTCTGTAGTAAAGCATCAAAGTAGTTTGGTGCTCTGATTCTAGCAAATCTCAGCTAAACCCAATCCATGCAATACGTCATCTAATCACCTCGAGCAGTAACTTTTTTTTTTTTAAACTTTATTTTGTATTGAGAGACAGAGCATGAACATGGAGGGGCAGAGAGAGGGGAAGACACAGAATCCAAAGCAGGCTTCAGGCTCTGACCTGTCAGCACAGAGCCCGACGTGGGTTGAGCAGTAACTCTTTATCCTCACTGTAAAATGCAAGTATTACTTATCTCATAGGTTTTCTTTTTTTTCCTTTGAGCCTTTAATGAGATAACACAATGGAAAATGCCTCCCCCCAACACACACACACACACGTAAAACGCCTGGCACGTAGAAGTTACCTAACTACAGCAGCAATTATTATTTATTATTTTATACATGATAGGTTTTTTTTTTGTTGTTACAATTTTCAAAATATTCATTTCATATACTGCATCATTTAATCTTCACTACCATAATGGTTTTAGGCCATTTCACAGGTGGGAAATATGAGACTTAGGCAATCAATGACTTCTACAGTTTCTAAATGACATGGCTGAGGCCAGTAATTTCAAGTCTTTTTTTTTTTCTACTCTGCCATTCTGCCTCCTACAGATCTGGGGCATGGGAGCTGAGAATTCTCAAAAATGCCATCATATTATTTTATGTCCTTGGGAGCTATATACAGTATTTTGCATTTTTATATCAAATTTAATGAATATCACATAATTTACGTTGCTTACAAATAATGTAAACCCAAACTTAGTCCACTTTCCCCTTATGGTTTGCATTTTTGTGACTTCAAGAGCTTTACTGAGATATAATTTACATACCATAAAATTCACCTATTTTTAAGTGTACAAATCAATGACTATTAGTAAGTTTATGGAATTGCACAACCATTATTATGCAATACAGATTTAGAATATTTCTATCACTCCATGAAGATCCCTTATGTCTGTCTCTGTAGGTTTACCTTTTATGGACATTTTGTGTAAATGGAACAACAATTATGTGATCCTTTGTGTCCAGCTTTTTTTTTTTAACATAACACATTGTTAAGGTGATCCATTTAGTAGTATGCATCAATTGTCCATTCCTTTTTATTGCTGAATAATATTCCATTATATGGATATATCACATTGTGTTTATCCATTCACCAGTTGATATGCATTTTCATTGTTTTATGTTTGGGCTGTTATTAATAATGCTATTATGCATAAGTAACATCAAGTGTTGGCAAAGATGCAGAGAAAGGGGACCCCTCTTGTACTGTTTGGTGGGAGGGCAAATTGGTACAGCCACTGTAGAAAACAGTATGGAAGTTCCTCAAAAAGTTAAGACAGAACTACTCTATGATCCAGTAATTGCACTCCTGGGTATTTACCCAAAGAATAGAAAAATACTAATTTGAAAAAAATACATGCATCTCTATATTTACTGCAGCACTATTTACAATAGCTCAATTATGGAAGCAGTCCAAGTATCCACCAATAGATGAATGGATAAAGAAGATGTGGTATATATATACAATGAAATATTACTCAGCCATAAAGAATGAAATCTTGCCATTTGAAACAACATGGATGGATCTAGAGAGTATAATGCTTGGTGAAATAAGAGAAAGACAAATACCATGTGATCTCACTCATATGTGGAATCTAAGAAACAAAACAAATGAACAAAGGAAAAGACAAACCAAAACACAGACTCTTAACTATAGAGAACAGATGGTTACCAGAGGGTGGCAGGATGGGAGACATAAGGGGATTGAGAGCACCTTACCTTGACGGACACTGAGTTACTCATGCAATTATTGAATCACTATATTTTACACCTGAAACTAATATAGTACTGTATGTTAAGCTACACTGGAATTAAAATAAAATATGATTACAAAAAATAATGCTATTATAAATTTTCAAATGCAAGCCTTGTGTGGCAAATGGTTTTATTTCTTTTGGGTATGTACCTCAGAGGAGAGCTTGCCTTATTGTTTTCTGAAGTGACTGCACTATTTTATATCTCCAGAAATACAGGAAGATTCCCATTCCTCCACATCCCTGCCGACACTTAATACCGTCTGTCTTTGATTACAGATGTCACAGTGGATGTGCAGTGGTATCTCCTTGTGGTTTCCATTTGCATCTCCCCAGTCACTAAGGGCATTGAGCATCTTCTCTTATGCTTATTGGCCACTTGTTTATCTTATTTGATAAAATGTGTATCCTAATGTTTTGCACACTTAGTTGATTGCCCTATTGAGTTATATAAGTTATTTATATATTTTAAAGTCCTTTATCAGATATAAGATTGCTAATGTTCTGTCCAAGTGCATAACTTGCATTTTCATTTCCATAATCGTTTTCTCTTGCCATAAAAATATTTTAATTTTGATAAAGTCTAATTGTTTTTTTTCTTTTGTGAACCATGCTTGTGGGTTTTAGTGTTGTTTGTGTTGTTTTTGTTTTTGTTTTTAAGATTTTATTTTTAAGTAATCTCTACACCCAACGTGGGCCTGAAACCCACAACCCTGAGTTCAAGAGTCTCATGCTTTACCAACTGAGCCAGTCAGGCACCACTGGACCATATTTTTGATGTCCTATCTAAGAAATCTACTCAATTCAAGGTCATGAAGATTTCCCCCTAGGTTTTCTAGATCTATTTCAAGTTATTTTTTTGTGTGTGTTATGGGACATAAAGGTAGGAATTCATCATTTCTATTGTGTTACTCCTTTCAAGATTAAGCTTACAATTGCTTCTTTGTTTTCATTTTTCTTATGCTTTGTTCTTTTCCTCTACATTTGCTTCTAATTTTTTAAGTCAGTGTACATCACATTTCAGTTTTATTAACATATAATTGACAAATAAAATTGTTCGTATTTAAAGTGTACAACTTGGGAGTGGGGGCGCCTGGGTGGTTCAGCCAGTTGAACCTCTGACTCTTGATTTTGGCTCAGGTCATGATCTCACAGTTGGCGAGATGGAGCCCCGTGTCGGTCTCTGTGTTGACAATGCAGAGCCTGCTTGGAATTCTCTGTCTGTCTGCCCCTCCCCTGCTCGTTCTCGTTCTCTCTCTCTCAAAATAAACATTAAACTGTTGATATATACATATACACTGTGAAACAGTCCCCACAAGCCATTGAACACATCCATCACTACGCCTAGTTACCATTTTCTTCTTTCACCATGTGAGAACAGTTAAGAACCACCCTCTTAGCAAATATCAAGGATACAGTACAGTATTGCTCATCAGTTATCACAGACAACTTACCAATCTTGTAACTGGAAGTTTATAGTGTTTGACTAAAATCTCCCCACCTCCCTCAACTTCCCAGCTCCTGGCAACCACCACTCTATTCTCCGCTTCTATGAGTTTGCCCGTTTTAGATCCCACGTATGAGTGAGATCGTGCAGTATTCTTACCCGGCGTGTTGCACTTTGCACAATGTCCTCCAGCTTCTCCTATCTTGTCTGAAATTGCACTAGTTGCTTCTCTCATTTATTTCTAACCTTTTCTTAATTAAGACTATAAATTTACCCCAATCACTGCCTTAGCCATATCACACAAAATGTACTAATTCATGCTGTCACTGCAGTTCAGATCTCAATGTTCTGGTTTCCATTATGCATTCTTAACGGACAATGTAGTTAGTATTAGTCTCTCAAATGCATGAGAGGGACTGTGGTTTACCCTTTTGTGACCAATTTCTATTTTGTTCGCAGTGTGGTCACATGATATTATCTTTTGATGTCAGGCCTTTAGAATTTTCTTTGAAATTTTATGTGGCCTAGTTTATGAAATATTCTTTAAGGACATTTCATATGCTCATTTACTCTTTTACCTCTTTCCTGACCAATTTATTTTTCTTCTTTTCAAATTTTCATTTAAATTCTAGTTAGTTAACATACAGTGCAATAGTGATTTCAGGAGAACCCAATGATTTATCACTTACATAAAACACC
Organism: Prionailurus bengalensis; assembly: GCF_016509475.1. Classification (NCBI taxonomy): domain Eukaryota; kingdom Metazoa; phylum Chordata; class Mammalia; order Carnivora; family Felidae; genus Prionailurus; species Prionailurus bengalensis. Next base: position 75,773,139 of record NC_057359.1, on the reverse strand, counting down.
CAGTGCTCATCACAAGTGCCATCCTTAAAACACATCACCCATCAACCCCAACCCCTGCCCAAATCCCTCCATCCTGATGAGTTTCTAAGTAAATTAAAATCTCCCACTATAATTATGAATATACTATTCTCTCCTTATGATCACATTAATTACTATGTAATATAGTTTAAGGTTATGGTATTAAGGGCATACACATTCAGGAGTCTTATCCTAGGAGATTATGATTTTATGGTTAATTAAAGCACTTTTTAATCCCTAAATAATTTTTTTGCCTTGAAGCTCTTTCTGTGTAAAACCAATTTTCTTATTCAAGCTGCCTTTGGCTCTATGTGTCTTGTGTAACTCATTCTACCTTTTCATTATTGACATTTCTCTACTTTTTTTGTTTTACTTCAATCTCTTGTCTGTGACAGTTAACTGTTATTTTTAAATCCAATCAGAGGATTTCTGTCTTTAATCAGGTGAAATGAATTTATCATATTAATGGTGATTATTGGCTTTTGAAGTTTATCATTCTGTGTTCTCTATTTAAAACACTGTTTTTATTTCCTCTTTTCTTGCCTTCATTTGTATTCACAAAATTTTGTTTATTTCCTCTACTAATCTTGAAGGTATACATTTGTGTATGTATGTATATATATATACACACACACACACAGCATTTCCTTTTCTAGTGTTCACTTTTAAAATGTTGAGATGCAGGGGTGCCTGCCTAGCTCAGTTGGAGGAATGTGTAGAGATTACTTAAATTTTTTTAAACACTTGAAAAAAATAAAATAGCATTTGAAATGCATGTAGAACAACAAAGTCTAAGGTAAACTCCCACCAAACAATTCAAAGAGCCTAGAATATTTTATCTTGTTCATATGGCCACCCCAATCCTTCATGCTACTGTTTAGGAATACTTTCCAAAGTAGTTATGTTTTTGTGTCCATTAAGAGTTACTAGCATGTGTACTAATTACTTTATTCACCATTATTCTTTGTGGATCTCTTGACAAAATTTTCTACTCTCTCAAACACGTTTAGCAATACTTTTTGTGATGCTACAGTCTTCTTTCCTGAAAATTTATTTAATTCACTATCAGTCTCGAGTAACATTGAGGTCTTACAGAATCATCAGCTTAAAACTGCTATCCTTTGGTATGTCAAATATATTATTCCATTCTAGTCTCTGTGGCTGATGAGAAGTCTACTGAACATCTAATTTCTGTTTTTGATTTTTTTCCCTTTGTTTGCTTTTAAGATTCTTTTCACTATGTTGTGTCTAAGTATATGCTTATTTTAATTTTTCCTTTCTAGGACTCGCTGTATTTCTTTAAACTGATGTCTCCCATCTCTCTCCAGTTCTGAAAAATCACAGTTATTATCTCTTTAATCTTCACTTCCTTGTCTTGTATTACCTATCTTCTTCCTCTGGGACTTCTTTTCTTTCTTTTCTTTTCTTTCTTCCAACAAGTATTTTTAGAGTAACTTCTTTTTTTATTATTATTTTTTTAACATTTCTTATTTATTTTCAAGAGACAGGGAGAGGGTGCAAGTGCCGGGGGCGGGGCGGGGGTTGGATGGGGAGACAGAGTGAGAGGGAAACACAGAATCTGAAGCAGACTCCAGGCTCGGAGCTGTCAGCACAGAGCCCGACGCGGGGCAGGAACTCATGAACCGTGAGATCATGACCTGAGCTGAAGTCAGACATTTAACCGACTGAGCCACCCAGGCGCCCCTAGAGTGCCTTCTATGCACCATATATTGTTGTGGTTAATAGTAAATCCCCAACATAAGATATTGAAACTTTAATTTTCTGCTCCATGACTCAACCTCTTTAAAAAAAAAAAAAATTACATCTGTTTTGATCTCTGTGCTGTAATCTGGGCAATGTCACTTTTTTTACCTTCCAATTCTTTACTTCTCTCCTCAGCAATAACTAATCTACTATTTAGCCTGATATTTTTTAAAATTAAGATTATATGCATTTTCTCCTTCATAGTATGTCTTTTTTCTAATTCTAATTATTCTCTTTTTGGTAATTTGTTGTTCATTTGTTTACTTCTATGTTGCTTTAATCATTTAAAACATCTTTATTTGATATCCTCTTTCTTATATTCTGTAATTGGGTGTATTAATTTTCTGTTTTGTTGTTTCTGTTGATCTCCCATGTGGCAGATCATTTCCTCAAGTAATTTGTATTTTTGGATTACGTATTTATTTTCTTTGGTGGTCCTCCCCCCACATTCTATCCCTTCTGTCAATGAGAGCACATGTCCCTTTGATTTTGGAAGTGTCTCCACAGCGGTTTGTTACATTTCTTCCTGCCAACACAGTGGGGTTTGCAATGGTCTTAGTGTGCTTCTTGCATTATTTTCCTCACTTGTGATCCTGGTCCTTGTGAGTAAGAAATTCTGACCCAACACTCGCATGGCACATGCTAGGTTTTTAATTTCTCACAGTAGATTTTTGTTTGTTTTTCTCCAAGAGCAAAGGCAGAATACAAGGTTTATTGCTACTTTTTTGCACTTCCAGATTTTTTTTTCCTTCTTGCCTGGATTCTACAGTCTTGCAGGGTCCTGGATTTATTTGTAGCACTGAAAATTCCTGGTTTTCTACAACCATAAATGGATACTTTCTGTCTCTACAGAGAGTTCAATTTCTATCTTGTCTGTTACCTTGTTAAGCCTCAATTGCATTAACTTGAAAGTATATGCCTCTTTCTCTCTCTCCCTCCCCTCCCTATCTCTCCCTGCCCCTCATGGAATTCTCACTCTCTTTCTCTTTCTTCCCCTTGCACAACTTGTGCCCTCTTTCTCTTTAAAAAAAAAAAAAAAAAAAAAAAAAAAAAAAAGCATATGCATTTGGCTGAGCTCTCTTAATTCTTAACCTTCAGAATTTGTTTCAATCTTTCCTATGTGTTACTATATTATTGTTGTTATAATTAAGGTATCATTCAGAGTAAGTGTGGGTCTCTGAAGGCTCAGCCCATGGTGTCCCTAGAGATGTGAAGTCAGGCCAGAAAGAAAAAAAGACTGACTTTTATTCTTTAGTGTGGTCTTTGGGTATCCTGGCTCTTCCCTGGCTTTGGCCTTGTAACTCCAGCACAGAGTGGATGGATGTCCACATGCCTTACTTCATACTTCTCTCCCACAGTTTACCTTCACTCCTACTTTCCAGCTATTCAGCCTTGATCACCGCATTCCTTCCAAGGATTTTTCTCAAATAAACGCTTCTTATAAACGTTTCTTAAACCAATTTATAAAGTTGCAGTGCATAAAATTACATCTTTAAAGCAGTGATCACATTGAAGCAGGGTGCTGTGTAACAATGTAATAATACTCAGTAATATACATAGTACAATAACAAATCCCCCAGCTCAGTTCTCGGATAGCGCTTGAATAACCCAGGAGAATAAACCTCCAGAAGGCATAGACTATTCGGTGTATAGTTTTATAACAAGAGAACTGCATTGCCTAATGTAGTAGCCAACTGTTTGAACATTTGAAATGTAGCTACTGATGGGGTTCAGGACAGGTCGTCACCAAATATTTCATTTTGGCATATTATTTTGTATTAAAATTACTTAAACAGCTAGACAAGGACTCTGACAGGTCTTTGTTCCCCTGAGAGCAGGAAATAAATTCCCCATGTGAAGGGTTCCCTCCGTGTACCTGGAGGGTAGAAGACATGCTTATTGCCAGATATAGGCAACTCGGGTCTGTATAAACAAACTTCATTATTTTTTTCCATTAATTTGATAGCCCCAAGCCCAAACACCTTTGACAAATCTTCACAAGTAATTGTTTCTTTGTTTAAAAGGTATAAAAGCTGCCTGCTTTGGTCACTTCCTTGAGTCTCACTTTCCTATGAACTCCATACATTTGAGATTATATTTGTTTTTTCTATTAATCTGTCTTACGTCAATGTAATTACTAGTCCAGGGGCACCTAGGTGGCTCAGTTGGCTAAGCGTCCAGCTCTTGATATAGGCTCAGGTCATGATCTCATGGTTTGTGGGATCGAGCCCTGCATCAAGGCCTTTTTGGGACTCTAGCTCTCTCCCTCTCTCTGCCCCTCCCTTCCTCTCAAAGTAAATAAACAAACTTAAATTGCAAAAATTATTAGTCCAGCCACAGAAGCTAGGACTACTAGACTAAGGAATTGCAGTTAAAACTTTAAATTAATTTTGATTGTAATGAATTCAAAGTGAAAATGGACACTCAATTCAGTCATTGAAAATCTTTCAAGTACACTTGGAAGAATTTTAATATGTGAATCTCATTTTCCCACACTGAATTTGATGGAATCTAGAGATCAGCTATTTCTGATGACAACTTAGTGTTCAAATCAAGATGTGCTGTATGGATGACCTGGTCAATGACCTCAGGTTGCTCAGGACTAAGGGGTGTGCCAGTATGAGGGACTTTCAGAGCTAAAACCTGGATAGCCCCAGGAAAACCAGATGGGTTAGTTTAAGGACAAATACACACTAGATTTCAAAGAATTTTAAAAAGAATCCAAAATATTTAATTTATATTGTTTATGTGAAAACACATTGAAATAATAGATATGTTGGGTAAATAATATATATTTTTAAAATTATTTCACCTGTCTCTTTTTACTTCTAATGTGGCTACCAGAAAAGTGAAAATGACATACGTAGGGGGACCTGGGTGGCTCAGTTGGTTAAGGGTCCAACTGTTGATTTCGGCACAGGTCATGATCTCACAGTTCATTAGTTTGAGCTCCTTGTCGGGCTCTGCGCTGACAGCATGGAGCCTGCTTGGGATTTTCTCTCTCCCTCTCTCTCTCTCTCTCTGCTCCTCCCCGACTCATGCTTTCTCTTTCAAAATAAATAAACTTAAAAAAAATTTTAGTGATATATGTAGTATACATTATATTTCCATTGGCCAGAGTTGACATAGAAGAGATATCACCTAGAGTGATTATCTATTTATCTACCTACTTATAGTTTAGCTATTTATCTGTTTATTATAAACATAAAATAAACAGTTAACATGTTCCTGGTACAGAATATATGCCAAAAATGATGTGAAGTCCTGAGCATGCATTATTCCATCTCATCTTGGCCTCAACCTTGTTAATAAAGATACTATTAGTTCCCTTTTATAGATGAGAGCATTGAGGCCCAGAGATGTTAAGCAATGCATTGAAAAGTGTACCATTCTTGGTAGGTAGAGTTAGGATATTACTCTGGTTTCATCTGCTTCCAGAACAGAAATTACCTATCATCTGAGATGCTGAAGATGTACCAGATGCTCTCAAGATTCTGGGTCCAGTGAGTCTGAATCTCGTTTAACAGAAGTTAGCTCAATATTGGCTGAATAAATTGCATCTCCTGTGGGGATATTGCCAATGGTTTGAGGTTCACACTGTGTTAATTTCTTATTGATGCTGTTACAACAAACTACCACAAACTTGGCGCCTTAACACATCACACATTTATTCTTCTATAGCTCTTGAGGTCAGAAGTCTGACACAGTTTCACTGGGCCAAAACCAGGGTGTCAGTATGGATGGACTCCCTTGGGAGGGAATCCATTTCCTTGGTCATTCCATCTGCTAGAGCAGTGTTTCTTCCAGGCTTTACTTCTTGGTTCCTTCCTCCAGCTTCAAAGCGAGCAGCTTAGCATCTTCAAATATGGCTATTCATCATCACATCACTTTCTCCCCTTGTGTCTTTGTGGTCAAATCTCCCTCTGCCTCCCACTTATAAAGTTCATCCTGGTTACATTTAGAACTTGCCCAGAGTAATATAGGATAATCTCTTCATCTTCACCTCATCACATCTATAAAATCCCTGTTACTGGATAACACTCACGAACTCCTAGGATTAGGACAGGAAGATTTTGGGGTAGCCATTATTCAATGTACCACACACGCCTACAAATACTTCCTATTTGTGCATGCCCATGATTTCCATGGTAGTCATAAAAGTGAGCATAGAAGAGTCTTTTTAAAAAGGCTGGATTGGGGGCGCCTGGGTGGCGCAGTCGGTTAAGCGTCCGACTTCAGCCAGGTCACGATCTCGTGGTCCGTGAGTTCGAGTCCCGCATCAGGCTCTGGGCTGATGGCTCAGAGCCTGGAGCCTGTTTCCGATTCTGTGTCTCCCTCTCTCTCTGCCCCTCCCCTGTTCATGCTTTGTCTCTCTCTGTCCCCAAAAAAAATAAATTAAAAAAAAAAGTTGAAAAAAAAGAAAAAAAATTAAAAGGCTGGATTGTAAGCAGCTGTACAGAGTACATTTATTAACATGTCCAAAATATTGCTTTTAAATATTTATTTTCAGAGAGAGAGAGAGAATGCAAGTATGAGTGGGGGAGGGGCAGAGACAGAGGGAGAGAAAGAGAGAATCCCAAGCAGGCTTCACACCCAGCACAGAGCCCAACACAGGGCTTGGATCCTGAGATCATGACCTGAGCTGAAATCAAGAGTTGGATCCTTAACCGATTGAGCTGCCCAGGCACCCCGACATGTCTAAAATATTGCTAAATGCCTATGTAAAGTAAAATTTCACAGGAGAACTAGAGATGTAGACAGCATTAATTCTAAATCTTAGTATTTTCTTGGTCAGCTCTCTTAAAACACATATTCAAAGATGTTTGTATTTTGGCTTTCTTCACCATAAAATATTTGTAAAAGTATGCTACTTCAGACAGCACATATGACATAAACTAATAAAAATAAGAATAGATGAGACTCACATGATTTTATGTGACCATTTTATCTGGTGTGGTGGACATAGACACTGTGCTTTTGTTCCTGAGGAAGCTGACTTTAGCACCTATGAATATGCATAATTTGTAAATTCTTTAATAGAAGAGCTTCTGTACTTGTATTATAAGACACTGAGAAGATACAGCCTGGTTATATAATACGTGAGATCTTGTCAGGTAAATAAAACATTATTTATGCTTCTAGTCTACAGAAAAATGCATAACTTATCTTAAAACATCTTGCTTTTATATGGGACTTGTACATGTTTCAGAGTGCAATGATGCTATATCCAAATGACCCTCACAAATACCTTTGAGGTAGGTAGACTAAGGTATTTTCCCAGTATGGGAGGAAAAAGAAAAAAAAAGATTACTGAGAGAGCTCAGGTTCACTGAAGGTTTCTGAGCTATCCATTCAGAGAGATATCAGAATACAGATAGAGACCTTGCAGCCCCTGGTTCTGTATACTCTCCTTTAAAAGCTATCCACCTACTTGGGGTGCCTGGGTGCAGTCGGTGAAGTGTCCAACTTTGGCTCAAGTCATGATCTCACGGTTCATGACTTCAAGCCCCCCGCTGGGCTCTCTGCTAGCAGCCCAGAGTCCGCTTTGGATCTCGGGTGCCCCTCTCTCTGCTCCTCCCCCCACTATGAGAAATAAACAAACATTAAAAAAAACCTAAACTACCCTCCTACTTAAGCCATACTGATTATGACTTTATTTATTACATATTTTATCAAGCATACTTTAAACATTCAGTTTCTTATCTTAAAGGAATTGAGAAGTGCTAATATTAGGCAGATGGAGAAATAAAAGAACACAAATAATTTGATGTGTTCAACAGAGACATTCACTTGGTCTTTTAGCCCATATCTTAATGTATTCAGGAGTTTCGACTCACTTCAGTCTCCACTCAAATACTTTCTTAGGAAGTCTTACTGTGTTCAATATTTTCCCATCAAACTTAGAGTATATACACTATGTGGCTTGTGTGTGCTTATATAAATTATATATATATATATATATATATGCACATATATATGCGCATTATATACATATACACATATATACACATACACACAAAGTGCATGTGTGTGTGTATATATGTATACACATATATATATATATATATATATATATATGTATATACACACACATGCACTTTATTTGTTGTCTGTGCCTCTATGCAAAACCACAAGCTTCATGAAGGCAGTAATTTTTGTCTTTGTTCAACAATTTATGGGGCACCTGGGTGGCTAGTCGGTTAAGTGTCCGACTTCAGCTCTGGTCATGATCTTGAAGTTGGTGAGTTCAAGCCCCACGTAGGACTCTGTGCTGACAGCTCAGATCCTGGAGCCTGCTTTGGATTCTGTGTCTCCCTCTCTCTGCCCCTGCCCCACTCTCGCACGTGCGCTCACTCGCTCTCACTCTCTCTCAAAAATAAACATTAAAAAATTAAAAAAAATAATTTATGCCACTACCTAGACTCGTACTCAATACATAATAGGCGCGCAGTGAAAATTTGTTGGAAAAATGAATTAACAAATCCAAATTCTTATCCAAATAAATGACCGTGCCTTTGGCAAGAAATAGTTATGAAAGTAACCTCTTACATTTTAGAGCATTTTACCCTTATATGGCACCTTTCATGTAATTTATTCCAATTGTACAAATGAGAGAACTTAGGCTCATAGAAATGGCCATGGTTACTCAATAGTTTGGATATTATATAGGACATATGTACTTATGATATTCATATCCTACCTATGGTATATATTTAGATATAACATATATAATGACATATTTGGATATAAATATAAATGGTCCCTCCTTCTCCATCCCTAAATGCATCAATGAATAAAAAATTCACAGTTGTAGAAGAGTCTTTTACCCCTCCCACATATAGAGCAGGACTCATGCTTTCACTGAAATCTAAGAGACAAAACTTATTAGTAGCCCAAGGGGCTGGTTTTGACAGGTAGTACAGCATGCGTATTTCTATTAGTATTTACCATGGAGTAAAATGCACTCACAAACTTTTCCTGGACCTCCCTCATCTCAGCATTTTTATTCTATCCTTAAGAGTTCAGATTCTTTTTGAGATAATTATTTAAAATAGAAGAGAGATAATTCAGCAGGGCCTCATCTCCATCCCACTTGTACAGCTGAAATGAAACCCAGTATTAGAAACAAATTCTTATGCTCAGGAAGAACAGAAAATGCTCCATTTGCCAACAGTGTCCACATTGATTAATCTGTGCTCATGTTGTGGTTGGGTCTAGAGAAAAGCATGTAGCCATATTTGCATAATTTTTTGCAAATCCATTCTACTCCTCAGTGGGTGCATATTTCCATCACAGGCTTCATTCAGCTTAGATTAATATTCTCTGGAGTCACTGCAGAATTGGACAATGGTGTTCCTCAAGGGGCAACAGTAAGACCAGCAGCTCCTTCACTGCACTGCATTCCAAGTAAAGGCCATTATTATGGCATCTTGTGGTTGAAGAAGAGAACTGACATTTATTGAATGACCAAGGATTTAATACTCACTTAAATCCTCCAATAGATGAACAAAAATGCAAAGCAGGTATGTCTCTTATTGTACTACTGAGACCATTGTGGCTCAAAGAGGTTAAATAACTTGTCAGTGTCCAACAACTATTATGTGTTGAACCAAAAATTGAATTCACGTCAAACTTCCAGATATTTATACTACAACAATGCCAATCTTTCTCTTCTCTAAACCCATGCTTGCTTTTAAGGAAGGGAAAAGGGTCTGGAGGAATTGTCATATGTGGTCTCTAAGAGCATGTTTGCACAATAAATATTTAATAAAAATAGCCCTGAAAAGTTTTTCTAAATGTTCAAATTTGGGGGGGGGGGAAGGTATATACACTTATTAGGGACTCAGTGCCTTCATGCATTTCCTATAATGTTAGTAGCAAATTATCTCTCCATGTTGGGAGAACTTGGGTTATTTGTAACTAGAGTACAAATAAACAAAGCCAACTGAATTTTAAAAAATACCAAAATACCATGGTATATCTATCCACGACATACCACGCAAAGGAGAAATTAATCAGGTGGAACTCAGCTGTTGATGCTCACGTTAATATTCCGTAAGACTATTCGATAAGACTATTATTCCTTTTCAGATAATTATTTGCTCAGATCATACTAAAGTCTATAAAGAATGAGGGAGAAACTTGTAAAGTTCTCATTCTCAAATCATCAAACCTGAAAAACATCTTGACCCAGTGAGTAGAAGCCAGTGAATGAGACCATATCAGAATCAAAGATAAGGAGAGAAAGCTATCTGAGGCCACGTTCCTTTTATTATTAACATTAATTCTTCTGGATTATGGAGTTACTGAACAAGCCATGAACAGGAGTAATGAAACCCAGACTACAGAAAGGCCACTATCGGCTAACTACTCTCTGCATCACCAATGCCACTGGCATTATCTATAAACCACATTAACACCCTTGCTCCCACATTCACACCAATAAGCATGTAAACACAACAAAAAAGGCAGATAATTGAAGTTAGTGAAAATGGCTATAAAGAAAATATTATAAGGTGATGTGGTAGTGATTTGGGGGCAAGGTAAGGTTACTTTAGGTTGGTCTTCAGAAAAACCTCTCTCGACAGGTGACACTTGAATGATTACTAAGAGCGAGAATTCTTCTCATAAAGGGGTTGGCATGTGCAGTCTCTGAGTTGGGTAGAAGTGCAATGTATGTGAGAAACATAAATAAGGCCATTGCAACAAAGGAGGAGAAGGAGAGTAGGTCACAGTGATGAGTTAGGATTTATTCCAATTCCAGTTCCATTGGGCTCTTATTGGTGGGATTTCAATAAAGAAGACATGCAGCATGATTTATACTTAAAAAATCCTGCTGAATGGAAAATGCAGGACAGTGCCCATGACCAGCGCGAGAAACAAAAAACTCTTATTTAGGGAATTTGGGCTATCATGATGGGAAAGGGTGGTTGAGACAGCAGATTGACTACTGACTGAAGAGTGAAGAGTTCACAGTGCTTCACTCCAGGTAGAACATATCAAATGAGCCTTAGGATTGATCTATTACCTTTCCTTACATGCCATTAAACATTTGTGCTTTGATACATCTGTGCCTTGAGCCCAGGGATCAATCCACATGAAGTTATAACAAGTACACACTAGTGTGGCTTGTGGTTTCCAAGATTATGCACGTGGAAAAGAAGAGAGTGATCAATTGACAGAATGAGTTATAAAGATAAAATGTCAGCTACTTTCCTTAGTCTTGGAAGAGCTTTGGAAGGAATTATATCCAGGGGTGGGGGAGTGGGAGGCTTAGAGAGCCACAGAAAGATCAAAAGCAACCAGGACAGAAACACTGGGATGAAGGAATAAAACAGGGGGAAAAATGAGTAGCCAGGAGGATGAGAGGAGGGACAGAAGAAAGAACCACCAAAATGTGTGTGACAGTGGACATAATAGAGACCCACAGCGACAGATTTAGGAATTCCTTTTAAATCCTAGAACAACATACCAATAACAACAACTACCATTTTCCATGTATTTTTTTATATGAGAGAACTTGTGATAAGTGTTTTATGTGCCAGATGGGGAATATGAGACTTTGAGAGGTAATACAACTTACCCAAAGCCCCACAGCCATTAATTTGTAAATTCAAGATTCTAATCCAGATCTAATTCCAAACCATTTCTCTGTCAACTAATTGGCCTATTTTTGAACTGTACATAAGCGGTATCCTACAGTATAAAATCTTTTATGCCTGGAACATTTTCTCAACATTCTGAAATTCACTCATGGTTTTGCACATTCATTTTCATTGCTATGTAATATTCTGTTGTAGGACTATAATACATTTTAGAGTTGACAAACACTTGGGATATCCCAAGTTTTTATTATTACAAGTCAGGGTGCTACGAACTCTGCTGTGAGCATCTTTTAGTGCACTCATTCAATTATTTCTGTTGGTATATACTTAGAGGTAGAATTGCTGGATCGTAGGGTATACGTATAATCAACTGTAGGGGATACTGCCAAAGAATGTTCCAAAGTGGTTGTACAAAATCCCTTCATTTTTACAGACGGAAAAAATGAGGTCCTTGGAGAGGAAATAGTTACTAAAAAAGAATAAGTTGAGCCTGGACTAGAACCCAGGCTGCCAACTTTCCAAAGCTAAGTGCTCTTTCCAGAACAATGGCTCCTTCCCCTTCCCTATTCTGAACTACTCAAATGAGAACTTGCTCGTTCATTTCTATCATTGGTCCTCTACCTAAATTACTTTCCTTTCTCTTCCTTAAAACTCCATGATAAAATTCTCTAAGCAGAATTAATTAAAAACACAACAGAACAAAACAGTATAACCATTTGTGGAGAGGCTGGCTGATGTGAAAACCAGACTGTTACTCCCATAGGTCTCCTGTGTACCTTTGAGTCAGCTGGGATTCCTTAGGGAGTTTTGTTATAAAGATGAGTCACTGGCTTTTGACCACACATGAGAATAAGTACCACTGTATTAAAGAAAGAGTAGCAGCATTTTCCACAAATCCTATTTCCTTCCACGTTCTTTTTTTGGGACACCATTTCTGTATTCACCTCGATGTGAGAGAAGCAGCCAATTCCACTAACCGCCATAACAAGCCAAAACTTTTCTTTAAGCACATTATGATGTAATAAACATATATATTTCAAAGGCTTACAAAAAGGAATAGAACATAGTAGACAATTTCTTTTCCCACTGTTTTCTTAATTATGGAGAAAACAGATGTGCAAAATCCAAAGTGTGTGTGTGTGTGTGTGTGTGTGTGTGTGTGTGTGTGTTTGTGTGCACTCATACACACTCATTTTAGAGACTTTTCTAGGGGTCATTCACTATTACAAATCCATATAAAGCATGCTGGGTTTATGGGCCAGTAGGTAGAGAGAAATTTTGTAGGATTCCCACCCCACTTGATGTCTGATGTTTTAATTTTCCTTCTACTGAAAGGAACTCCATGTATAATCTTGCTTTCATCACACTCACCAAGCAAAAACTTTGTCCAGTCGTTCCCTCTCTCTCTCTCTCTCTGAATCGCTGATGTTCCATTTGGTCAGTAATGTCCCTTCTATGTCTGAGATATTCTAGAAGAGTAATTGCTATTTGATAAAACTGATCTAACACTCACCACATTCATTCAGTTGTTTGTCCTTCTTTCAGTAAATAATTGTTGAGTACCTACTACACGCCAAAGCCCTGGAGGCATCGTTATCCTAAAATTACATTGCATGTGTGTCTGACTTTGCTTTGAAAGAGAACACTGTCTAAGGGAAGTGCATCTCTCTTTGTGATGGCACAGTGAGTAGCTTTGGAAATGTTTCCCACATGTGTCAGCTTCTGGGAGGATTGTATTAAGACAATATTTTAGGTAACTTCCCAACTCAGGGAGAATAAGGGCCACAACTGATCAGCCTTATCCGCTAAGACTGAGGGAGTGGATGAAAGTATGTGTTAGCATCATTGTCTAACTGAATTCTTGCAAAGAAGGATTCAAAAGATCAGAGTGGATGGAGTCAAGAAAGCCACAAGTGGTTTTAGCAACCAAGCATCAGACTGGATGTGTACAAGAATCCAGAAAAATTCTCAGCATGTGAGGATATTGGGTGAGTCTTGGAGGGATCTGGGGCATACTTACCATCTTTTTCATTCCAATCCTATCCTATAACTCCCAAGGGAAAAAAAGAAAAAAAGACTTCAAATGACTTACTGAGCAGCACATTACAAAGTAGAAATGTGTCAGAAAGAAATGTTAAAGAAATGAGTCTTAAAGAAAAAGGTGTCCCGAGGTCTGTCTGTGAAACCTTGGGAAAGTCATGCCTCTCCTTCCTGGAATCAGTTACTTTTTCTAAAAGAGGAAGTAAGAACTTGATGAGGTTGAAAGATGCATGGAGAAACTTGTCTGCTTCTTTAACAGCCTCCTCAATAATCAGAACAAGGGCTTTGCCTAACACACCTAAGAGTAAGCAGGGTTCCCTCTTCCCAAGAGACGATCCGTAGGAGCGATGATCCATAGAGGTCCTTGTGAGCCTCTTTTGGGTGGGGTAGCCAGCCCTGCTCGGCAGATGGACCCAGATTGCAGTCAGGGGTTGGTGAGTCATCCACAGCACACGTTACTCATTCAGGTGCATTTGCATTGGACTCCGCAGCTGGGAACAGGCCCCAGACTCAGAGTTTGTTTATTTCCACGGACGATGGATGTCCTAGAGCTTGTTGTGAAATAAGAAATTTATAAATTGTTATGTTCTACTTCTGACAGGCTTCTCTCTTCTGTTGATGATCAGCAGCCTCTCAGACAGTCTCTTGTTCCATTCTAGAGAAAGGGAATTTGTTGGATTGAACACTGACTAGGTTGTCCTGCCCTGGATTGGAGTTTTTCGTATCGATTATTTCATCTTACCTTCATAACAACCCCATGAGAGATGTTTAATTACCCTCATCTTAGAGATGTAAGAGTAGAAGCCAAGAAAGTATAAGAGGATTAGCAAAGTTTCACAGTAAGGAAGTGTAGGGCTAAGATTGAAACCCAGAATTGTCATCTCTGAAGCCATTTTCTTTAACCTGCACCACACAGCTTCCATCCCAGAAAAGAGCATGCATTCGTACATCATTTCTTTTCAGTTCTCACAATTACCTTCTGAAATTGAAGGCAATATGAAGATACATCTGGAGAAACTGCGATGAAAATTAACATTTACATTTTCTTGTCATTCTGTTCCTTTTTTGTGGAGAGAGACTATTTATGTTTGTAACTTAGGGCCAAAACTAGAGTAAGGCTTAAAAAATATCTGTGGAACTGGACTAAGTTAATCTTGTGTCCAACAAGATTATTTTAGAGATTCTGTTGGTGTCCATTATTGGGCTAAATTTGAATTATGGTAATGTATAGAACCGAGGATATGGTTAAATGATAATTCAAAGAGAGAAGAAATGATCAAAGAAATACAAATGAATCATATTATCACTGTAACATAAAAGAAAAGAAAAGAGAACAGTTTGAAGATAGTCAGTTGGAGAACAAGGTTATACGCATTTGGAAATGTGGAGCGTAACTTTGGGGCAGAAAACTGCTACTGACGAGGGCCCTGAAGAGAAACAGATGTCTCCACGTCTCTGGCTCACATGAACACACAAAAAGCAAGCTCTGAGGCAAAGCATCAGCAACATTTGCATTCTGAAAACATGCCAGTGTAATATAGGTCTTAATATAGTGTTTATCCTTCATATTCTTTTTTCAAAAATTTTTGTTTGTTTCTTTTTTGACTACCCTGGGTCTTCCTGCCATTAGAATTTTAGAAGCAGATCGTTCATTTCCACAAATGTCCTTCCTAAGGTTTTCATTGTGATTGCACTGAATCTGTAGATCAATTTTGGAAAAATGAACATCTTAACAACAATGAACTAAAAACCCAAGAGGCGCCCTCGGCATATGTTTAGAGTGTTCTCTCTGTGTAGCTAACTCTCCTCTCTTACCCTGTACCAGGGATTCTAGCCACGTTGGCCTTCTGAGAGTCTCGGCTCCTGCTCTTCAGCTGAGGGAGTTGTTTTGGCTCAGACTGTGCTCCATTTTCCTGCTGCCAGGCCTGGAAACTCTCTCAAGGTGGTGAGGTCTGACAACTGCAGGGTCCATCTTGGTTCCTGCCCCTGAAGGACCGCTGTCTACCTTTACGTGAACTCTTCAAAACCCCTGGTGCATACATTTGGTTTGCTTTTTGGTTTCAGTGGGGTAAGGTCAATATGATCCCTATTACTCCCTCTTGATGAGAAACAAATTCAGTTATTATCTTGTAATGAACTTTAATAAAATAGGATATATATATATATATATATATATATATATATATAATCTCCTCTGTGTGTGTGTATTTGTACATATAATCTCCAATGAAAGTTTTACAGTTTGTCATGTTAGCCATTTCTTCTTTAGAGGCAAATTTTCCTCTGGTACTATTTTCTGTCTGCTTCAAGGATTTAAAAAAATTTTTTCTTTTCCAATGTTTATTTTTGAGAAACAGAGACAGAGCACAAGCAGGGGAGGAGCAGAAGGAGAGAGAGACACAGAATCCCAAGCAGGGTCCAGGCTCCCAACTGTCAGCACACAGCCCAATGTGGGGCTCGAACCCACAAACTGTGAGATCATGACCTGCGCTGAAGTCGGATGCCTAACCAGCTGAGCTACCCAGATGCCCCAGACACTTTTTAAAATCATTCCTTCTAGAGATAGTTGGCTAGATAGGAGTTCTTCCAGCTTTCTTTTTGTCTAAAAAAATTCTTTATTTTGCTTTCTTTTTTAAAGTTTATTATGAGAGTGTGCACATGCGTGCACCAGCAGGGGTTGGGCAAAGAGAGAGACAGAGAGAGGTCCCAAGCAGGCTCCTGTCGTGTACTGTCCCCACAGAGCCTGATGTGGGGCTTAAACTCATCAACAGGGAGATCATGACTTGAGCTGAAATCAAGAGTGAGATGCTTAACCTACTAAGCCACCCAGGTGCCCCCATTTTGCTTTAATTCTTAAAAAAAAAAAAAATTTTTGCTGGTTATAAAATGCAAGATTAAATTTTGGCCTTTTTTTTTAACGCAATACTTTAATAATGTTGCCTTGTTGGGCTCAGAGTTTCATTTTTCCTGCTGATTCATCAGCATCATTCTTACCTTTGACCTTATGCACATGTGGTTTTTTTTTCTGTCAGCTCTTAACATTTTTTTTTTTAACATGAGTTTAAGAGATTTGATCATGATAGGCCTAGTATACTTTTCTTCATGTTTCTGCTGCTTGAGAGCCAGTTGTGCTTTCCAGATATGTGGGTTTATAGTTTTCATCAAATATAGTTTTTAGTCATTATTTCTTCAGATGCTTTCTTCTGTTATCTTTCATTTCCTTTGGAGACTCCAATTATACACATATTTGGTTATTCTAAGTTGTCCCATAGCTCACTAATTATTTGATTATGATGGCGTCTGTCATGTTTATGCATGAAAAGTTACTCCATTTGTAATTAGTAAACATCATGGGGAGATAGTTTCAAGATATTCAAATATCCTGTTTCTCATCATCCCTAACTATAGTATTGACTGATGCATGCAATATTACTCTACACCAAATGGTAATTTTCTATCTGCATCATTCCTTTTACGTTTATTAAGTATAATTCTATAATGTATACAGAATAATGACCTCCCCCAAAGAGGTTTCATACTAAACCCCAGAGCCTGTGAGTATATAATGTTTCATGGTAAGGAAGAAATAGAATTGCAGATGGAATTATGGTTACTAATCAGCTGACCTTAAAACAAGAAGACTGTCCTGAGTGATATAGGTGGCCCAACGTAATCATGAAGGTGCTTTAAATTGGGATGAAGGATAGAAAAGAGTGAATGTCAGAGTGATGTGGCATGAGACAGATCGGTCATCCCTGGCTTTAATGATGGCATTGTGGCAAGCCATGAGCCTAGGAATACAGGAAGTCTGAAAAAGCTGGAAAAGGGAAGAAATGGATTCTCCCACAGAGCCTCTAGAAAGGGGTCACTCCTGTGCCAACACGACCTTCTTCCGACCTCGAGTTTTGTAATTGTTTTTTAATTTTAAAATAAATCTGCATCCTTCCAATCCACTAAATTTGTGACAAGTTGTTACAGTAACAATAGAACTAATATAGTCTACTCTAAGGAAGAGTGACTTTGTCACTCCATTTATTTACTCATTCATTCACTTGTTCATTTATTCTATCAGTGTAGACTTATGGATATTTATTTTATTTTGTGGTTTTTAACTGAATGCTATAATTTTCTAATTTGTTGTTTGACTCATCATAGATCATTTCTAGATTGGGAATTTGTTCCAATGGATTCCTATGTCCTTCCAACCAGTCTCCATCATTGATGGAGTACTTTTTCCCCATCCAGTTCTTGCATTCTTAACCCAATGTTGGAAGGACATCCATGAATCAGATTTTATACTTTGCTTGCTTCTCAGGTATGCCGGTAAAATTGATAATGCCTAAAACCAGCATAGTCCACAAAAAAAGATATTAAAAGTCATATACATTCTTACGTCTTTGAAAGCCTGATTTAAAATGTTCACAGCCTTTAATCCCTCATGTTTGGAACTGACATAAAAGACAATAATACGAGTTCCTTAAATGTCTTACTTCACCATTGGAGTTGACATTTTGCACCATAGTTTTGCCTCCTCATACCTTCATATCAATGTTTATTTATGCCTTTACCCTAAAAGGAAATCAGAATACATGTGTACAACACGGACAAAAACTCACCACAGCCAAAGATTGACCTTTAAAAAGTTCTAAGTCAATAATTAGTACCCATACAATCCAAAGTACTTTTGCCTCATTAAAATATGCCTTTAAAAGATATGGTTAAATATGTATCTGCAGCTTGTTAACAACTTGACATGGATCTGAGGTATTAGAGGCCACTAAAAACTCAAAGAAAGTCATACAATTTACCTCTGATTAAAATGCATGTAAAGGAGAATATGACATCTGATTTACAAATGACTTCTCAGAAATAAAAGTGTTCTGCAGAATGATCCTTACTTGCAAATGAAAGAAAAATATATACTGATATTTCAGGGTAAGGACTACAGAAAATCATAACTTTCACATGTTGCCTTCATTTGTTTTTATTCACTTAAGTAATAATTTCTAGGTTATTAGATTATAATTCTTTGAATATTCCTTTGACAAAAAAAATAGCCCTCCAGGTTTTCCAAAATCCAAGCTCAAACAGCTCAAAAATCTAACACAGTCGTGATTTAAGTATTTAAATAGGAGATGGCATCATTGGCATATAGAGAAAACTTCCAAAACAAAGCTGTTACTTTCTTGACAAAAAATGAAAGAGAAAGCAGGTCCCTGCCTAAGAGGAGAGAGAGACAAAGCAAGCAGGACAGTCTAAGCATTCCCTGAGTAAGGGGGTAGCTCCAGAAGGCAAATCCAAATTGGAGGGTTGCAACCTCAGTGTTTTTCACTCACCTTTGGCTGAAGAAAGAGGTGGGAAGAGGTGGGAAGGACTCATGAGGAGGCAGCATGTGAAGTGGGTCTCACAGGACAGGAAGGGTTTTCTGTAACTCAGAGGGGCAGAATGGAAGACAGAGCAGAGGTGGGAGCTTGGTGATTCCACACAGAAAGTCAATCCGGAGCAAAAGCACAGAAATGGGAACTTTGCACAGTTAATTCAGTCTGACAGGAGTAATATAAAAAGGGAGATGAATGATGGGAAACCGGAGTCATAGGTTGGAGTGCGAACATGACAAGCCTTGGAGGACATCCTCAGGTGGGGGACATGGTTGCCTCCTTTCCGGCATCTATCACAGGCCTCGCAAAGCATTCATGTTGTTTGGCTGGAAAGATCCCTTTCACTTATACTGCAGGGTTTTTCTAAACTAACAAACAATATACTTTCCCATAGGGTTCAACTCAGAGGTAGCACCAAATCTAAGACAATCAGCTCATGACATCTCTACAGATTCAGTGATTGCTTCAGAGGTGGGTCCACAGCTCCAAATGGAGTCACTGGAAGAAGTCCTTGACTTGTTATGTATCTCTGTATCTATCTACATGGTGTAATGTGAAGGTATGATACCTCTGACTGCTCGTTAAATGGTTTGCCAGCCTGAAAGCCAGCTAGAGAGGAAGACTGACCTTTGGAAAGAAACCAAGAAAGTAATAGAGAAACAAAACTGAAGTCCCTATCAAAGTGGAGCCAAAGCTCAAATTATCTCTGGATTTTTCAGGTAGGTAAAGCAATATATTCTTGTTACCTTTAATGTGATAGGAGTTTCTTATTGTTCCTTAAAATGAAAGGTGTCCTGACAGTAATGAATCACTAAATTCTATTCTTATAATTATTACACCATATGTTAACTAACTTGAATTTAAATAAAATAAAAATACTGTGTTCAAAGGTTTAAAAAAAAAAAAGACAGAAAGGTGTCCTGATAGACTCATTATTTAGAAAACATCTAAGATGCATTAGGGCATCTTTGAAGGTTTTCAAACATGGATATAATGTAATTAGTGGTCTTATAGGAAGAACATTCTGATATCTCAGTGGAAGCTGGATTGGAACCAGAACAGACAAATTTGGAAAGGGGGGGTGGTGTGCCTGGATGGCTCACTTGGTTAAGCATTCAACTCTTGATTTTGACTCAGGTCGTGATATCATGGTTCATGAGATCAAGTCCCACATCAGGCTCTGCAGTGACAGCATGGAGCCTGCTAAGAATTCTCTCTCTCCCTCCCTGTCTGCTTCTCCCCAACATGCTCTCTCTCCCTCTTTTGAAAAAAACATTCAATATTTTCTTTTAAGTACAAAATAAAAAAGAGAGAGAAAGAGTATTGGCAATGATATGACACTAGTTCAGATGGGAGATAAATCCTAAAGTTAGGTATGGTGATGTATATATGGAAATATAGAGAAACTGAGAAACATTACCAGAGTTGAAGAGTCTCTTCATGTTGACCACTAGGTGAGAAATATTATTTTACTCATAATTTATACTCTATTCATTTATCGTCATAAGCGGTGGAACATGTTAACACAAATTCCAAGCAAGCTATGCATAGACTTTGTTATTAACATGGTTCTGGCATGGAAGAACACCTGAGTGGCTCAGTTGGTTGAGCATCCAACTCTTGATTTCAACTCAGGTCATGATCCCAGGTTGTGATATCAAGCCCTCCACACTCAGCACAGAGCCTGCATAGGATTCCCTCCCTCCCTCTCTCTCTCTCTCCCTAAAAAAAAAAATGTAAAAATGAAAAAAAATCAAAAATAATAATAATTAAAAAACTAAAAAAACAAAACAAAACATGGCCATGTCATGGAAGTAATAATACTTGGGGCTCCATTATTTTAGATTATTCTTTGTCCAGTTCGGCCCAACCATGTTAGAGTATCAACAACAGGAGTGAAAGGGTAAGGGAAAGAAGAACAAAGATGGAGAGGGAAGGAGAAGATGTGGGTAGAGAGGGGACCCAGGGTTGGGTAGCTTCCAGAAAAATGTTGATCCCAAATCACCTGACTCAAGGGGATGACAACAACAAAACAGAGTAGAAAAGATAATAAGGACAGGGTGAGTATGAGATAAAAATATTTAATAATAATTATGACGATAATCATGGTACTAATAAAGCAAATAACATGACTTAATGTTTATCAAGAAGTTACCGGGTGTCAGCCCGTGTGTAAACAGTTGACATGTTCTACCTCATTCAACCTCTGCATCCACCCTACGGACTGGATGACAGTCAGCCATAGAAAGCTTAAGTAACTTTCCCAAGGCCCAAGTGCTCTCAAGAAATGGAGCTAATGCTGAACACAAGTACGTCATGCTGTTGTAAGTAAGAACCAGGTTTTTAGAAAATGCCAGCTCTGTCCTTACCTCTCTAGTTGGACCTCTTCACCAAATGACACTGCAACACCAACCTGGAACGTTGTTCCTTCCTGGTGCTAGCTCTCTCTAGCTACCTCTTTCCTTGCCCTGAACATCACTTCTGGCATCATTTCCATGAGATCAGAACCATATGGCACCTCTAATGGCATTCCCTCTGCCACCTCCATGATGGTATTGACTGCTGAACTGTCTGCTTTCTATGTCCGACTGAAGACCCTGTGAGTGCAGACGTTCCTGCTTTGCTTACTTAGTCCACCATGAAAATTCAGTAATTGTGTTGAATGAATGAAGTCAGCAGGCAGTGAGTTGAGAACAAAATGCTATATGTAATAAAGAAATATGTGTGTATGTTTATGTGCGGGGGAGGGGGACTTGTTTTCAGAAATAAGATCTGAACAATGACAAGAATGTACTCGGGCCTTTCTTTCCAGTGTCTTGGAGCCTGGCAGGGAGAAGGGGAATTCTGTATTGGGCAGCAAAGTACATTTATTGATCCTTGTGATTCCCACACATCTCCTTTCTAAAGGCTAGATCTGGCCGGGAGATCCCAATTTCAAGTGGTCTCCAAGGACACTTGCTAATGAGTGCAAGAACTTTGTGGGTGAAAGGGAGAGAAGAAATGACCAATGAGAGAACAGGCCACATACTCCAATCTACTTCCACAGGCACTCAAGTAATTAAAATAAAAACAATTACTCATATACAGAGAGCAGGTCAGCACATTTTTTTCACAGAACAAAGGAAATGCACAACTCCTAAGAGGCAGTGATATAAATATTTCAGCTCATAGTAAGTCCAGGACCAAAAGGTAAAATAAACTAGATTTAAACAAACAATTTGACACAGAACTGCACAAGGCATTGTGAAATTCTGCAAAATTGCAGATCCGATTTCCCTGGAATATACTTCGGCCTAGCAAAACCCTGACAATTATTCATGTTGGAGGACTAGGCAGAAATGCAGACAATGGGAAAACAAACACTCAATCATCAGGTTTCAGAATGCCACAGTGTCCAGAAAATGCCTATGTTCATCTCTTTCCCCCGAAGCCTGAGGCTGGCCTCCCGATCCCTATGTCTTCCGGTATGTATTTTGCCATGAACAATAAATGTGGGTGTTCACAAAAGAGAAGACTCTGATTGCACTAAGCCCTTTGGTAAGAGGGTCTCTGCCCTCATACTGGGTTTGCCTTCTGCTTTTCTTTGTTGACAAGTTACTATAAGCCAGGTCCACAACAACTCAGGTTTTCTGTTGTTGTTAATTAAAAATTTTTTTTTTGATTTTCAATGAGACCCTGAATTGTGAAGTTGTATTCTTCTGTATCTACTGGGCAAACATTCAGGTGATCATTCTGAAATCGTATATCTGACTCACACCATCGCTTGCCATTCTTCTGTGATCTCCCATGGTCTTCAGGACAAAGTCCAAATTTCTGAGCCTGGCACCAGAAGTTCTCCTGCTCGATCTCCGCTTATGTCTTCCAACTCATTTCCCAGAATTATGTGGAGATTTTGAGCTGGCTGGATTGCTGCACACCTGCAGCATTGTTAAGACTGATTTCCTACCTGTCATACCAGCTGCAATACCTCTCTATTCCATCAGTCTTGTCCATTTGGAAATTTCTAGCTAACCATTCATTCATTTTAAATGTTTGAGAGAGGAGCACAAATGCATGCGTGTGGGTGAGGGACAGAAAGAGAGGGAGAGAGAATCCCAAGCAGACTCCTCACTGTCAGTGCTAAGCCTGACATGGGGCTCGATCCCACAAACCAAGAGATAATGAACTGAGCTGAAATAAAGAGTTGGATCCTTAACCAACCAACCACCCAGGCACCCCTCTATCTAGTCCTTTAGTCTGAGCTCAAGAATTACCTTCTTTGTGAAATCTTTTCTCATTCTCATAGGCAGACCTTGGAATTCTTCCTCTGTATATGCCCAGCTTCAGGTTGTTCAGACCTCCACTTGATCACTTAGAATGCTCTATCATTACTTTCTACCTTCAAATTGATTTCTTCTGTAAGGCTATGCTTCTTAGGGAAAAAGCTGTATATTATTCTTCAGCTTTCAGGACTCAGCATACTGCCTAATGCAAAATCAGTGCTTAGCAAATAACTGTTAGGCTATAAATCTAATTTCATTTTCCTGAAGACGATAATTTTTGTTCACTTTTCATTTATGCATTGAATAAGGGTCTACTGAGTTTCTCTCACATGCCGGCCTTTAGTCTAGGTACTGAGGATAAAATAATGGGTAAAAATAAACCAGGTCCCTGTCCTTATGAAGTACACTGGCTGGAGGAAGAGTCAGGAATTATTCCAATAATCCCAGTGGTGAACATACAGCCAAAAGAAATGCTGTTATTGCAGCACTATGATTGGTGGATCACTGAAGGCTCCATGAAAAAAGTGATATGAGAAACCATTAGACATCAATGTTTGGAGGTGGAGAGATAGAGATTATTTCAGAGAAATGAGGTGGAGAATTCTGATGTTTCATGATGGCAGGAAACATGGTTCATTTGAATAAAAATGGTATCTGGAGAACTGTCACAGACCAGGAGTCTGGAGTTCTCTCTTGTCCAGCAAGAGAGTGGATGTAGAATTGAATATGAGACAGGCTAATGTGTGGGAGGAGACAAGAGCCCTTAACACGGGCTTTGTCTCTGTATTTATTGAGCTCTCAAGGTCTTACCCACGCAGTAAATGTGAAGAAAACAAGACCTTACACACATGATGAATGCAGAGAAAGCAATCAAACAGTAATCATTAACTTGTGTGTGTAAGAAGCAAAGGGTCTGGGGGCAAGTGGCGTTTGTGATCAAAGTACAATAGTATATTCTTGTCAGATGGAAAGTAATTTCCTACAGGTGATATAACAAGTTACCAGTGATTCCATTACAATATGTTGCTAGCTAACCTAGGGCACTTTTGACCCATGGTGGCAGCTTTCTGCCCCGTTTTTTTTCTAAGCCATTTATGTAAGTAGATCCTATTTCTCCACAGAGAAGGAAGTTCTAAGGGACATTTGGAAATCTAGAGAAATGTTTGGTGGACATAACTGGAGGGTGAGTACTGGCTAGTAGGCAGAGACCAGGGACTGCTAAATATCCTAGGATGCTCAGGACGGCCCCCAAAGAATTAGCCAGCCCAAGATGCCAATAGTGACAATGCTGAGACACTCCAATGTAGAGGAATCTGGTTTCCAACAAGACTGGGGGGTTGGGGGGGGGGCGGGGCAGACATCACAAAAGTGTTTGCAGCCCATGTAACACCATGTAACATAGTTTGTAAGAATGATAGGAAACAATTAAAAGATTGAGGGTAGAGAGATGGCATCATCTGGTTGTCTCTTTATTAAAATCACCCAGGGGCACCAGGGTGGCTCAGTCAGTTAAGTATCCAACTTCAGCTCAGGTTATGATCTCATGGTTCGTGGGTTCAAGCCCCGCATGGGGCTCTGTGCTGAACACTTGCTTGGAGCCTGGAGCCTGCTCAGATTCTGTGTCTCCTCTCTCTGACCTTCCCCCACTCATGCTCTGTCTCTCAAAAATAAATAAATGGGTAAAACATTTTTTTTTAAATCATCCAGACCACACTGTGGAGACATCCTAGATGGCTATCTGATCTTGGATCAGAGAGGAGCGAGAATGGATGAGAAAACAGTTCCCAGATTTTTGAATATCCAGGTAAGATAAAATGCTCTGGACTATGTTTCTCTCCCACTACCTGCACTTACTATCCACTCCAGTATCTTCCACTATTCCTGTAACTATTTCTTCTATTTATTTCTATTTCTTCTTTTTCATTCACAAGAGCCATGCCTGTTTTACAAGGTCACAATACCTAAATAGATACTACAGAATACCTTATAGCTGGAAAAAGATCTTTAATACCATGTAGTCTAAATTCTAGTTCAATGCTCAAATACCCTGAATGCTGACAACCACGGGAGCTTACTATTTCCCAAAGTAGCTCTATCCTCTTGGAAAAATACAATATACATCACATTCTTGCCAGTCAGTGGTCTACAGGAAGCAGAGGGAACGACCTCATGGCATTTAGGGTGTTTCACGAGACGTCACCTACCTCTCCATCTTTCAACAGTTGTGTCTGTGCTTCAGCTTCAAGCACAAGCAAGGGCTTGTAGCTCCCTTAACATGTTTCCACTGCTCTGTAGTGTGCACATGCTTTTCCTCTGCCAAGAATGCCCTCACTGTGCTCACCATGTCTGTGTGGTAAACCACAAAATGTCCTTTGCAAGGATACTCAGGCATGGCCTACCTTGAATAGCTTCGCCAAAAATCTCCTGTGAATTAACCCCTAATACTGTTCATTGCACATACTTATCAAAGTAGAATGTGATCCCTTAAAAGTAGATTTTTTTTCTTATTTATCTCTGGCTCTCAGTGCAATTCATGTAGGCTCAATTATCTGATAGCAATTTCCAGTGCTGGCATGGATGAAGAGAGACTCCCTTCTCCTTTGTTCCTTCTACCAAGAAAGTTCTCTTCATTCCACCTCTTGATTGTACTGGTTTCTCTGCTGCTGACCATGAGGAATGACCTCTTGCTGCTAGTGTGGCAGGCTGCCTCTGCTTGCCCCATGAAAGTCATGCTCTGGATGGTCACTCTTTTCTGGAGGCCATGTCATCCAGCTCTCAGGCTTTAGCTCCCCATTGGTTTCTTACCTGCTCCCTGCTCACACCTGGACCAGAGGACCCCCTGAGACCTCTTTATCGCCCCATATCACCCTTAGCTTGCCAGGGAGGAAAAACCAGAGAAGAATATAGCAGAGTCATCAGGACAAAGTACATAGGCTCTCTATGCATATCTGTAGACATATGCTAAAATCTCATTTACACTGTTTGGGAACACATAGGATCCTATGCTTTTTTTCTATACCCCTACATGATGTTAAGCAACCAGAACATCAAGTGTCATGTGATAATTACAGTTCCCATTCTGGCATTCCTTGAGCAACAAAGTAAACTCTGAATTTTGAAAATACGCTTTCTTGGTTTCCCCTCTAGGTCTTCAATTTTGCTGCTTGCAGAATGGAAAATAGGGATGTGTGTATTCCCAGATTGTTCTTCAGTCAGGTCTGTTCAAAAAGTTTATTTGGTGAGAGTCTCCAAGGACATACACTCAAGCCCATTCAGATCTAGTCAGTCAGAAACTTCATGGGTGGGACTCAAGCATTTGTACTTGGAGAGACATCTCCAAGCCATGCTGGTTGTCAGCCCTGACAGAAAGCCACTAAACAAGAATATCTCCAAAGTGATTCCTACTTAAGTGCCAGCCATGCATTGACTACATTCATATATATGGAGGGCCACTGCTATAAAATTCCACACCGAGCCTCATCCATCCAGGACGCAAAAGTGTGACTGCTTAGGCACTACTCTGGTGAATGTTCAGAGTTTAACAGCTTGGATTACCTGTTAAAAATTCTGTAATTGATTATCATTTATGTGTTCTTGAAAACCTAAATATAGTACTGTTTCCTAGAAGTTTTCAGATAAAACAAAGTATTTCCAGGGAATGGGAACATGCTAAAAAATAAAAAAAAATCTTATAGCTAAGAAAATAGGCAAAGTGAAGCTGAAAATTATTGCACTCAAACTCAGTTTAAATTCTGAATCCTGTGGTTATGTGCTTAGTGTTTTATGGAAAAATCAGTGTTTTATGTTTTATCTCTGGGCTTCAATTTCTAATCTGTGAACTGGATGGATTAACATAGTCTACAGGTTCTTAAATAAAGGAATGAGGTTCATGTATCCAGGACCGCAGTGAATTTTTTTTATGTGATTTTAGGAGTAGTGGTGCATGTACTGGTCTCATGTTAATACTTAGCCACAGGTAAAACTAATTAAAATTAGGGTCTCGATTGGAGACAGTGACTAATAATAAATTGAACAGCAATAAAGGAGTTATAAGATTCCTTATTCTATTATATAGTTACAGTGACCTGACTGCTACTCTGGATTTGATACATGTTGTAGCTATGCAGTACATAATGATAAGATTTCAAATTTATATGAGCTTAGTCATTTGGGTGTATTTATTAATCATACAATTCAACCCAAAAGTCCTCTTTAGTGCCTAAAGTATTCTGTATTTTTGTTCCTATTAATTTGTGTCACATCAACTACACTTCTGTCAAGTTTCTATAGCCTTTGATTACCTGATGATCATAGACGAGTCTCAACACGATAACAGAGTGAAAAATAAATCAAAAACCTTCCTTTTAATGATGATCCCACATTAAGATGAGAACATTCCCAATTCTTGAAACAGCCTTAAAGATAGAGGGGGGTTCACCCCCATGTTTATAGCAGCACTATCAACAATAGCCAAAGTATGGAAAGAGCCCAAATGTCCATCGATGGATGAATGGGTAAAGAAGATGTGTCTCCATGTATATATACAATGGAGTATTACTCGGCAATCAAAAAGAATGAAATCTTGCCATTTGCAACTATGTGGATGGAACTGGAGGGTATCATGCTAAGTGAAATTAGTCAAAGACAGAAATCATATGACTTCACTCATATGAGGACTTTAAGAGACAAAACAGATTAACATAAGGGAAGGGAAACAAAAATAATATAAAAACAGGGAGGGGGACAAAACAGAAGAGACTCATAAATATCGAGAACAAACTGAGGGTTACTGGAGGGGTGGTGGGAGGGGGGATGGGCTAAATGGGTAAGGGGCACTAAGGAATCTACTTCTGAAATCATTGTTGCACTATATGCTAATTTGGATATAAAATAGAAAAGAAAAGAAAAGAAAAGAAAAGAAAAGAAAAGAAAAGAAAAGAAAAGAAAAGAAAAGAAAAGAAAAGAAAAGAAAAGATAGAGGGGGTTATGAGTTACTATCTCTTACTAGAATGAGAGCACCTGGGGGTATGAAAAGACATTTGCTCAAAGTCACATAGAATAGCAACATTGAAACAGTTTCCACCCCACAGCACTACTAAGCCCAAGCAATGGATGCCATTCTCTGCATCTTTCCCCACCACAGCTAGTAATGTCTTTCAGAGAGGAAAAATGTAACGTGTTTTGAGGAGTCATTGTGTGGAAGACAGGAGAAGCAACTAATTAATGCAAACACCTGCCTCTGGTCTCCTCTTGTAGTTAGACGTTTGGAAAGTCTAGTTCTCTCTTCCTATATGAATGTCTTCATATAAGATATTTAACTTCTTTGAAGTTCAGTTTTCCCTACTTATAAATGGAAGATTAGCTGTAGCTCCCTCATACGGCATCAGAAAGCTCATTTAGGGCAAAAATCAAGTCTTTCTACAGATTTATCTGTGGAACTGAGTATGACACCTTACAGATGCGTAAACATTCTTTTCTATTTCCTTTCCACATCCTCACCGACCAGTCACCTTTAGGAGTCAATACCATTCTCCAAAATGCCACAAGGTATCAACAGAGAGAACATACACTCACACAATTTTAAAAGCCCACCCCCTAATTACTTTTCCCTCCTGATTCTCTCAATTGTGTTATTCTCCTAGAAAATCGCTTATCCCCACAACCATTTCAACCCCTCTGTGTCATATCCTCTTAGTACTTCCAGCTGTGTTTCCTCATTTCCTCTCTGGCTTTCATGTTCTCCACTGGACCTGAAGGAGTCTCCAATTCACTGGTCATAGATTTTATCAGGTCGTAAGTCCCAGTCTGTGAAGGCTTTCCCACCTAATCTGGTTTCTGAGAACCTGCAGTTACCTGGGATGAGCCCAAGCAGCTCCCATTAGACTCAGTCAGAAAGCGAGTGCGGGATAGAGGGAAAACATTTGGATTTCTTGGCTGTTTCGGGCCTGACCCCAGTGACAATCCAAAGCATTTTCTAACCACATCATTGGAAACGCTGTGAGTCAATTTCTCCCTAGGTATCAATAGATGTATGCTTAGAGTTGATCAATATTAAAGCCATCATACCATATTTATATTTTTAATAGAGGGAAGCATAATGGATGAGGAACAGTGAGCAAAAGGTCTTCTGTACCTTTCCAAGAAGCTGAAAAAGTTCCTCTCTCCAAAATACCAGAACACATGCTTTTTTTTTCCTTAGTTGAACCTGACCCATTTTTAAAATTTTTATTCATTTTTCTCTCATTAAAAAAATCATTGTTCTACCAACAATGAAGCGACAGAAAGAGAAATCAAGAAATCGATCCCATTTACAGTTGCACCAAAAACCATAAAATACCTAGGAATAAATCTAACCAAAGAGGTGAAAAATCTATACACTGAAAACTATAGAAAGCTTATGAAAGAAATTGAAGACACAAAAAAATGGAAAAAGATTCATGCTTCTGGATAGGAAGAACAAATATTGTTAAAATGTCTATACTACCCAAAGCAACATACATATTCAAAGCAATCCTATCAAAATAACACCAGCATTCTTCACAGAGCTAGAACAAATAATCCTAAAATTTGTATGGAACCAGAAAACACCCTGAATAGCCAAAGTGATCTTGAAAAAGAAAACCAAAGCAGGAGGCATCACAATCCCGGACTTCAAGCTATACTACAAAGCTGTAATCATCAAGACAGTATGGTTCTGGTACAAGAACAGACATATCAATGGAACAGAATAGAGAACCCAGAAATGGACCCACAAACGTATGGCCAACTAATCTTTGAGAGCAGGAAAGGATATCCAATGGAATAAAGACAGTCTCTTCAGCAAGTGGTGCTGGGAAAACTAGACAGTGACATGCAGAAGAATGAACCTGGACCACTTTCTTACACCATACACAAAAATAAATTCAAAATGGATGAAAGACCTCAATGTAAGACAGGAATCCATCAAAATCCTCGAGGAGAAAGCAGGCAAAAACCTCTTTGATCTTGCCCGCAGCAACTTCTTACATCAAAATAAAAAGCTTCTGCACAGCAAAGGAAACAATCAACAAAACTAAAAGGCAACTGACGGAATGGGAGAAGATATTTGCAAATGATATATCAGATAAAGGGTTAGTATCCAAAATCTATAAAGAACTTATCAAACTCAACACCCCCCCAAAAAAAATAATCCAGTGAAGAAATGGGCAAAAGACATGAATAGACACTTCTCCAAAGAAGACGTCCAGATGGCCAACAGACACGTGAAAAAATGCTCAACATCACTCATCATCAGGGAAATACAAATCAAAACCACAATGAGATACCACCTCACACCTGTCAGAATGGCTAACATTAACAACTCAGGCAACAGATGTTGGTGAGGATATGGAGAAACAGGATCTCTTATACTGCTGGTGTGAATGCAAACTGGTGCAGCCACTCTGGAAAACAGTATGGAGGTTCCTCAAAAAACTAAAAATAGAACTACGTTACGACCCAGCAATTGCACTACTAGGCACTTATTCACGGGACACAGGTATGCTGTTTCAAAGGGACACATGCACCCCCATGTTTATAGCAGCACTATCAATAGCCAAAGTATGGAAAGAGCCCAAATGTCAATCGATGGATGAATGGATAAAGATGGGGTATATATATACAATGGAGTATTACTCAGCAATCAAAAAGAATGAAATCTTGCCATTTGGAACTATATGGATGGAACTGGAGGGTATTATGCTAAGTGAAATTAGAGAAAGACAAAAATCATATGACTTCACTCATATGAAGACTTTAAGAGGAGACAAAACAGGTGAACATAAGGGAAGGGAAACAAAAATAATATAAAAACAGGGAGGGGACAAAACAGAAGAGACTTAAATATAGAGAACAAACAGAGGGTTACTGAAGGGGTTGTGAGAGGGGGGATGGGCTAAACGGGTAAGAGGCACTAAGGAATCTACTCCTGAAATCATTGTTGCACTATATGCTAACTAATTTGGATGTAAATTTTAAAAAATTAAAAATAAAATTTAAATATAATCATTGTTCATTTGTTTGCTTATTAAAAAAATTGGGGGAAGAGGAGACATCTATTTAAAGAGACAGTATTCCAGGCTATAGGCTTTTACAAATAAATAAAATACAGTTTCTGTCTCCAAGGAAGACAGTGGATAAAGACAGGTACACACTCAAATAACTATCAACACAATGAAATAAGCGTGATGAGGTGTGTGCATCATAGGAAGATGGCATTAAGTTGTGAGTGGCTTTTTCCTACACAAGACTGTAAGGAAGGAAGTCTTACTGGGTTACTTGATCTGCTTTTTGAAAACGCAATAATCATACAATGGAGGGAATTGTGCCGGAGAAGTCATCATACAATTGGGCACATTATAGGAATTTAGACTTGAACTTCTCAGTAAGGGGAGCTATTGAAAAAAAAAAAAAAAACTAAACAGGAAAAAAGCCATTTAGAATGTTCACTCTGACAGCCAGTGGGGGACAGATTGGTGGGAAAAATATAGGAAGTGACCAAAATAGTAAAGAGTGGTAGCAATAGGTCAGGCATGAAGGGTGTCTGAACCAGGGGAATGACAATAGGAATGAAGAGAAGAAAGGGGATGTACTTTAAAAGCACTTAGGGGGTGAAACTGATAGGATATGCTGACCAAGACGCAGAAGAATGAAGAAAGGAAAAAGAGAGTATGCTCTTGTACTTACGATGGAAATGTGCTTCTTAGGTATAAACCTGGCTCAAAATATCCTATTAAGTTGTTTTGATTCTCTGACAACATCCTCCCCCCCCCCCAAAAAACAAAACAAAACAAAACAAAAAACAAGGGAGTCTCTTCCCTGAGCTAGAAGTCTGTATCTTGTTTGCTTTGGTCGTAAGTGATCTCCCCCAAATAAAATGGAAACAAAATCCCTGTGGCCAGTTTACTTCCACGTGTAAATCATTTATTTACCTCGCTTTTGCGGAGAATGAAGCCCAAACGCCTTACCATGGATCACAGGTAGCATGATTTGGTCTCTGTTTACCTTCCTAGCCTCATTTTCCCACTCTTTCCCAATTCCTAGTCCTCTGTATGCTATGACCCAACCCTGACCTCAGAGAACTTCTGTTTCATGTATCATTGAAAATGCAGTTTTCTTTGCCAGGAAATGAACAAGACATGCACAACGTATGCACAAGAGCTCTTGCACTGCCTAGTGAGCCTTCCTCCTACTTCCTCATTGTTTGCCCTTCTTACGCAGAGTTTACGCCACGTTCTTCTCCCCCAGGCCTTTTGCACCGACGTAATTACAATACCTGCCACTCTTATTTCTGTTAAATATATTCCTTAAACCAAACTCTATGCTGGTGACTAGGATTACATCCATAGATAGCACCAAGTTGCTACCATCTTAGAAATTACTAGAAGTAAAGATAAATATTCAACCATCACCATTTGTGTGGGTTTTTAAGAAAAATACTTTGTACTTTGGGAGTATAGTCTTTTGAGTTTAACCAAGCTAGGGGTCATTTGTACTGGATTATAACATGATATCATTATAATCATGGAAAAGGGAGCTTGGGTAAACATTCTTCATATGACAGAGCAATTGAAGGCTCACGGAATGTTAGAATTCAGGGACTACATAGTCCACCCCCAAAGTCATGGTTGAGATTCACTCATTTGAGGCATAGGCAGGAGCCCTGATAGCCTGTGATATTATGATTTATAATAAGAAATATATATATAGTAGTCTCCACTTATCCATGGGAAATATGTTCCAACCCCCCCCAACACCTGCGTGAATGCCTGAAACCACAGATAGTATAAACCCTATTTATACTATGTTGCTGCCTATACAGACACACCTATGATAAAGCTTAGTTTATAAATTAGGCACTGTAAGAGATTAACAACAACTAATAATACATTAACTGTAACACTATAGTATAATAAAAGCTATGTGAATGTGGTCTCTCTCAAAATATCTTATTGTGCTGTACTCACCCTTCTTGTGATGATGTGAGATGATAAAACGCCTGCACGACCAGGCGAGACCAGGGAGGTGAATGCAGCAGGTGGTGAAGTGTGGGCATACCTGCAACCTTCTGATGCTGGCTATATCAGTAGGAGGGGCATCTGCCTCCAGACCTCAGTTGGTGCAGGAAACTGAAACCCCAGAAAATCAAACCAAGGATGAGGGGGGAATACTGTATTTGGTTTTCCACCCCATTCCTGGCACAGAGCTCTTAAAACCCTTGCAATTTTCTGTGATAAGAGCCTTAAATGTGTCTTTTTTATGTTAATTAAGTAACTTTTGGAAACCCCTTAGGTAACTTAAGGGTGGGGCTTGGTTGCCAGGGGAACTAACCACATGATTCGAGGTTGGAACTTTCCCTGACCTCTGGGGAGGGGAGAGGGGCTGGAGATTGAACAATCACCAACAGCCAGGGGCACCTGGGTGGCTCAGTTTGTTAAGCATCTGACTTCACCTCAGGTCACGATCTCGAGGCTGGTGGGTTCCAGCCCCGCTGTTGGACTCTGTGCTGATAGCTTGGGGGCCTTGGAGCCTGCTTCAGATTCTGTGCCTCACTCTTTCTCTGCCCTTCCCCCACTAGCACTCTGCCTCTCTCTCCTTCAAAAGTAAGTAAACGTTAAAAAAAATTAAAAAAAAATCACCAACAGCCAATGATATAATCGATCATGCCTATGTAATGAAGGGTTCAGAGAGTTTCCAGGTTGGCGAACACATCTACACAAGGGAGGGTAACACACCCCAACTCCACATGGACAGAAGCTCCTGCAACCAGAACCCTCCCAGATCTCACCCTATGTATCTGCATCTTGCTTCATCTATATCCTTTATCAGAGTCTTTAATAAACTTGAAACATAAGAGTTCCCTTGGATTCTATGAGCCACTCTAGCAAATTATTCAAACCCAAGGAGGGGTTGCTGGAACCTCTAGGTCAGAGGTACAGGTGAGAAATAACCAGGGCTTATGACCGGCAGCTGAAGTGTGTGAAAGCGTGGGGGAGGCAGTCTTGTGGGATTGAGCTCTTAACCTGTGGCATTTGATTCTGTCCCCAGGTGGGCAGGGTCAGAATTGAGTTAAATTGTAAGACAGGAGCTGGTGCCACAGAGAATCGCTTGGTGGGAAAGCCTCCACGCATTTGGCGACTGCAAATGTCAGAAGTGAAGTGTTGTATATGCTTAGTAAAGGCGACCCCCAGGGAGGAAACATACAGTAGTGAAGAGGTGGGTTTTTCTCTGCATAGGAAGAAAAATTCTGATGTTTTCCCTTTACAGAGCCTGAAAGCTAGGTCAAACTTTCTAGGCTGGTTGATGTCTGACTCGGAGGAAACAGAATTTTGCTCTAAGCCTGGCCTGATTGGCAACTAGAAGCTCCTGTAAATTTTATTTCTAGGTATGCCCTTAGGATCTGAGTCCTAGGAGCAGTGTGTTCACAGGTGGAGGTCTGGGAAAGAGAAAGCCGAAGGAAGTAACTGAAAACTTTGAGGAGTCGTGGGTGTATTGCCAGTGTCCGCCTGTGGCTCTAGCAGGGTAGAACCTTGCGTGAAGATTGTGTGCATGTGCGTGTGTGTACTTTATTTATTTTTTTAAAGATCATTTATTTTGAAAGAGAGAGTGAAAAGAGGGCATGCATGGGAGAGGCAGAGGCAGAGAGAGACGGAGAGAGAGAATCCCAAGCAGGCTCCACGCTGTCAGCACAGAGCCCAATGTGGGGCTCCATCTTAGGAACTACAAAATCATGACCTGAGCCAAAATCAAGAGTCAGACGCTTAATTGACTGGGCCTAGGACACCTAGGTGTCCCTGCGTATATTTTAAATGAATGAGCAAGCTCATTAATGGATGAGCGTGAACAAATGTATGAATCCGAGAATCAAAGAGTAAGAAAAGCGAAACACAGTATGAGTAAATATGTAAATGATGAAGTATTTGAGAGTCATGAATGAGCTAATGACTGATGTAGTTAAAAAAGAGGAAGTTGATGTGATTACCTGGGTGCATAGGGATGATGAAGGGGAAGTGAATAGGAAATTAAATGAATATGGGATGGAACAAATGAGTCTGTATAAGAATCTTACTCAAATTGGGGCGCCTGGGTGGCGCAGTCGGTTAAGCTTCCGACTTCAGCCAGGTCACGATCTCACGGTCCCTGAGTTCGAGCCCTGCGTCAGGCTCTGGGCTGATGGCTTGGAGCCTGGAGCCTGTTTCCGACTCTGTGTCTCCCTCTCTCTCTGCCCCTCCCCCGTTCATGCTCTGTCTCTCTCTGTCCAAAAATAAATAAAAAACGTTGAAAAAAAAATTAAAAAAAAAAAAAGAATCTTACTCAAATCAATTTTTCCAGAGGAGAAAAAAAAAAAGCAAATCCTGGAATTTGTAGGAATGGGTGTGAGGGTTAGACTTTTCCGTCTCCGTTAAAGTCATAAATCCTGACGTGTACTCCCCTCTGGAGAAGAGTTTAGTTCAGTGAATGTCTGAGGTTTGACTGTCGTATAGAGCCTGATATTGGGATTTGGGGGTTTCAACAAGGTGGTCTTGAATTACTGGAAAGGCCTCTTTTCTTGACCAGCACTACCAAAATGAGAAAAGTGGCGGGAACCTTGAGCTGGGGTTTCACCAGGATAGATCAGGTGGGCCACTTCCCAGGAGGTATTAGATTTAGAGACATTATCTTGCTAATGTATCAAGGTGGGTTTTTGTTTTTGTTTTTTTAAGTTTAGGAACCTGTTTTTTGCAGTGTGAAGAGTAGTATTTTATTAAAATGAATGCCTTCCCCACCCCCCTCAAATTCTCCAGAGATTGAGATATATACCAAGGGCCTTGGTATTAATTTGTACTGAGAAACAGAATGGCCAAGGGCACTGTGATATTCTCATGCAGGATAGTGCCTTTCTAACTGGGGTCTTCAGGCTGTCCACCTCATTATCTCTTGGGATATGTGATAAAAATGCCCCTACCGAGTCAATGTATTTGGAAATATAATCTGGAGTGCTACATTTGAGAACTACTGATGTAGAATCTCTAAGACTACCTAAATTGTAACTGGAAGAGCAACATTGTTTATATATTCTCCACAACTGGTCCTCAGCTTAGAGAGAGCAAGGAGGCCTCGCTGTAACTGCTGTCCTGGATCTTTTCGATGGGAAATCTTCAGGTCAATGTGCTAGACCTTCCTCGAACAGCTCTTGAAAGGATAAATTCCTCTCTCTAGGTTTCCCTTGATAACCCAGCTCTCTTTTTGTCTTATCCATCTTTGCTCTGGCCTGAGAATTTTACTCTTCTGTTTTGGTAGATTTTGTTGTTTGCTGTTCGCTTTGTTTTGGGAATTTAAACATATGTGCTCTAATTTAACCTCCTCTTTTTAGTGCTTTAGTGGTTATGCTAAAAATTACAGACATAATGAACAAAGTCCTCAGTTAACAGATATTTTTATTCCCATGGTGAACAATACAAGGACTTTATTCTTCTCACTCCTTCCCAGCACATGTGTTATTGTCTTCCAGTATGTGAGTTGCAGCTTGAATGGTTTTTAGTTTTTAACCTTAAATTAAATGCTATTATTGTTTTCGGATGGTGTTTGTTTGGATATGCCCAAATGTTTGCTGTTTCTTTGCATCCTAGATCTCATTACTGGGATTTTTTTTTTCCATAAGTACATCCTCTATAAATTTATTTTATGATAATTTATTCATAATATATTATATATATGCATATATATAAACATGCCAATTTCAGCCTTATTTTTAAAGGTTTTTTTTTAATGTTTATTTATATTTGAGAAATAGAGACAGAGAGGGAGTGGGGAGGGGTAGAGAGAGAGGGAGACAGAATTTGAAGCAGGCCCCAGGCTCTGAGCTGTCAGCACAGAGCCTGACACAGGGCTCAAATTCATGAACCACGAGATTATGACCTGAGCTGAAGTCAGATGCTTAACCGACTGAGCCACCCAGGTGCCCCAGCCTTATTCTTTTTATTTTTATTATTTTTAAATTTTTATTTATTTTTGAGAGAGAGACAGAGACAGAGACAGAGGGGGAGCAAGGAGGGGCAGAGAGAGAGACAGAATTTGAAACAGACTCCAGGCTCTGAGCTGTCAGCACAAAGCCCAACGTGGGGCTCGAACCCATGAACTGCAAGATCATGTGACCTGAGCTGAAGTCAGACACTTAACCGGCTGAGCCACCCAGGCACCCCTATTTCAGCCTTATTCTTAAAAGATAGTTTTGCTGGCAATACCAGTGAATCCAACCAAATGTTTATCAACACTGAAAATATTTTCCCATTTCTTCAATTACGCT
Organism: Prionailurus bengalensis; assembly: GCF_016509475.1. Taxonomy (NCBI): domain Eukaryota; kingdom Metazoa; phylum Chordata; class Mammalia; order Carnivora; family Felidae; genus Prionailurus; species Prionailurus bengalensis. Next base: position 75,735,770 of record NC_057359.1, on the reverse strand, counting down.
GGCCCTACTTGATTTCCTTTTCCTCTGTCATTACAATTTAAGTACCAGGATCCATACATTTATTTTTATTTGATTTAGAAAAAAATTTTCTTTGGGTTGAAGAAAAAAATTTTCTTTGGCTGTCTCTGTAAACTGGAATTATTAATATGTGTTTGATAGAGTTATAAGAGTTAAATTAGATGAGCTACCATAGGTACAATGGGGGCCTTTGGTAGTTCCTCAAAAAATCATATTTACTAATAATAGAGATCCTTGCATATTTCACTGCAATCAATTCATGGTGTCTCTGCGAGGGTAAGCTTACACAATGTGTTCAGTAAATACTCAATGATTTAATGTTCAAGTAATCCCAAGCTAGTAGAGAAATATAAGTGATTTCAACTCTGAAGTGGCTGGACATTCCAGATGCACTGATATAGAGCAAGAGGACAGGCAAGAATGTCCATGTGATACTCCTAGCAGTGTACAACCTGGCCTTCTTGAGTAAGGACATCTGTCAGCTGTTGGCTAACTTTTGGCATGGAAAATTACCCAGGAGTCCTCTTAGAAACACTACACGAATACATTAGGTTGTGTTACAAATATTAGATAAAACAAACAAGCTGGTATTTTTCAGAGGCCTTTTTTGGTGTGCTTTCATAAATCACAACATGCCTTTACTGTTTTTAAACTTAACAAGTGTAACTCCCCTTGGCTTTGGACGATAGTGATGCAATGGTAGTGATTAATACCATAATTATAGCTTAAATTTCTACAATTTCTTATCCCCTAAAGGTTTCCAAAATCTTGGCTTGTTATCATCTACAGATACTCTGAGTACAACATACTTAAAAGAACTATAATGGTATAAACCAGTTGCTAATAACTGTGCTTTAATAGGGGCCAGAAACGGAAGAGTCAATCTGACCCAAATGGAACTGGAGGTCAGAATTTTGGAGACAAGATATAATTACCTGTGGACTTCTGGTCCAATGTTCACATTTCAGGAAGGATAGTTCTCTGTGCTTATAAAACACAGAACCATGCATAGTTAAGAGTTGGAAAAGCCCATGCCATTGTAATTCCTTCCCACAAATGTGGAAATAAGACTTAGTGAAGAAAATAGGCTTTTTGAAGCTTTACAATAAGTTAGTGGGACATCTTGGAGCGCCTGGATGGCTCCATCAATTAAGCGTCTGGCTTCAGTTCAGGTCATGATCTCGCAGCTCGTGAGTTGGAGCCCCGCGACGGGTTCTGTGCTGACAGCTCACAGCCTGGAGCCTGCTTTGGATTCTGTGTTGCCCTCTCTCTCCACCCCTCCCCTGCTTGTGCTCTGTCTCTCAAAAAATGAAAAAATGTCAAAAAAAATTTTTGAAGAGTGGAACATCTGGGAGGTAGAGTCTTAGATAGTCCTACTGTCTTCCTCTTTAGGGTTCTTGGTTACTCTGGACTCCACAGAGGGCACCCTTCTTACTGACCCATGCTCCATGAAGGTTGGTGAAGAGGGTTAGAAAAGTCACTTATTCAGCTCACGGTAACTGGTGTTTGTAATATGCATCAGAAACAATACACATAGCGGGGATCAGAGATGACCTGAATACAGGTCTGTCCTGAAGGCTTGGAGTAATAATGGCTGAAATGCACTGAGTGTTTATTATATGCTGAGCGGCATTCTAAGTGCTTTATACAGACACAGAAGTGTATGTATTTATGCCCACTTAATGTTTACAACTACCCTGAAAAGGTGATGTACATTCTGAGGCTTCCATGTACATTTTCACAATTAAATAATACACCATTTCAACCTTTTCATTTTGAGACCATTTTAGACTCACTTTCACTTGTAAGAAATAATGCCAAGAGACTTCACATGCTAGTTACTTAATCTCCCTCGATGATAACATCTCACAATATCACAATCACATTGATACAATCTACCTATATTGTTCAGATGTCCAAAATTTTACATGTACTCATTTGTGGTGTGTGCGTGCGTGTGTGTGTGTGTGTGTGTTTACTTCTCATATGTAGGTTCGTGTACCCACCACCACAGTCAAGAAACAGCACTTTTATCCTCACAAGGGTCCCTTATATTGTCTTTCAGTCAAGTAGATAAACATATCCACCTCCTTCCCTCCACCACCATCTCCAACCCTACTCCCTGGAAACCAGTAATCAGTTCGCCATCTGTTTTAATTTTGGCATTTGAGAATATTATATAAATTGAATCATACAGTGTGCAGCCTTTGGAGATTGCTATGTTGTTGTTTTTTTCCATGTTGAGATGCCTCCCAGTTGTATCAACAGTTAATTTTTTCTATTGCTGAGTAATATTCCATGGTATGGATGTACCATACTTTGTTTAACCATTCCCCATTAAAGGACATCTGGATTGTTTTTAGTTTGGGGCTATTACAAATAAAGCTGTTAGGGATATTCGTGCACAGTTTTTTGTGTGTGTGTGTGTGTTTTTTTTTTTTAAGTGAACATAAGTTTTCATTCTCAGGGATAAATGCCCAAAGCTGCAATTGCTGGGTCATATGGTAATTGCATGTTTAGTTTAATAAGAAACTGCCAAACTGTTTTCCAGAGTGGCTGTGTCATTTCAGATTTTCACTAGCAACATATGAATGATCATTTTCTCCACATCCTCACCAACATTTGATATTTATTATCCCACTTTTGATAATGTTACTGAGACAGAGGACAGTCAAGTAACTCTAATTATTCATTCAATAAATATTTGTTGAGACAAATACCATTCTATGGGCTAAGGATACAGCAGCAAATAAAACAAAATATCTGGGTTTGTGGAACAGATATCCCAGTGAGAAAGAGGATTTTTACAAGAAATGCAAATAGATAAAAACCACAGTATGTTACATAGTGACAAGCTCCAAGGGCCATAATTGAGTAGGGAAAGGGGAGTGGGATGTTTTCAGGTAGAATTTAACTTTCAGAAAGGGTTGGCTGTGAAGGTAACTTTTTTAAAAAAAATTTTTTAACGTTTTTTAATTTATTTTTGAGACAGAGAGAGACAGAGCATTAATGGGGGAGGGTCAGAGAGAGAGGGAGACACAGAATCTGAAATAGGCTCCAGGCTCTGAGCTGTCAGCACAGAGCCCGACACGGGGCTCGAACTCAAAGACCAAGAGATCATGACCTGAGCCGAAGTTGGATGCTTAACCAACTCAGCCACCCAGGTACCCCTGAAGGTAACTTTTTTAGTAAAAACCAGAGGAGGTAAGAAGACTAGCCGTCTGGACGTCTGAAGAGAGCATGTTTGAGGCAGGGGACCCACAAGTACATAGCCCTGATGCTAGAGCTCACCTTGGTGAGTGTGAGAGACCTTGAGGTGTCTCCGGAGGCTGGAGGGAGGTGACAGGTGGACAGATCACAAAGGGCCATGTGGATTTGGGGGATGACTTTGGGTGTGACCCTGGTTGAGACTGACGACCACCAGCATGGTGGTGACTGCACGTGACTGTATCATTATAGGATCACGGTGCAGTCTTTAGCCAAGCCTCCATAAGTAAGCAGAAGAACTTGGAAGTCCTCAGGCTTTAGTAGATAAGAGAAAACAGCAATAAACAATACCACTTGGTAAGTGACACTGTGGAAAATTTATGAACAAGCTGAAGGGGAGAGGAGGGAGGGAGGGACCGTCTCCACCTGGAGGAGAGGATGCTCCCCTTGGCCTCCCGTCTGCCTGCTCATCAGCTTTCAGGTGGGGACCCAGAGCAGTCAGAGACCAATTCTCCTCTCTCTCCTCCATCCTTTCCCCACATCCTGTTCCTCTGCCTTTTTCTCTCCTCTCCTTTCCTCTCTTCAGCTCTTTTCTTTAAGGAAACAGGGTTAAGGGCAATCTGTAACTCTATAAAGGAGCTTTTCCCCCACTTCCCTCCTTCTGATAACGTTACTACATTGACATTAACGTAATGATAACATGTTTGAGCCACTGGCTTCTCTTACGGCCAGAGCTAGAGGCTGAGTGTAGCTCTTTAAGCTCCATTTTTTTTTTTCCCCATCAGTGGTTAACTTCAAAGACCCTTTGGCAATCTTCTCAGACAGAGACTGCTGGACAGTGACATGAATCAATTAATGCCCACCTCACCTACCTCTCTGGGGTGTGGTGAAGATGAAAGGAGACAGGGTGGGTGAAAATGTAAGTGGATGATCCCATGTGAAATGCTAATTAATCACTACTTTAAAAATAATTTATTTTACAATGATTTCAAACTTACAGAATGCTCATAAGAACAATGTGGAGAAATTCTGTATCCTTGCCATGTGGTGGATGAATTTGTATGGGTTTGCTAGGGATGCTGTAACAAGGTACCACAGACTGGATGATTTAAACAACAGAAATTTATTATCTCACAGTTCTGGAAAGACCGAAATCAAATCTGAAGCTGGAGGTCAAGGTGTAGGCAGGGTTGGTTCCTTGGGAGGGCTGTGAGTGAAGGATCTGCCCTGGGCCTCCCTCTGAATTATAGATGGAAGCCTTCTCCTTGTGCCTCTTCTCATTACTTTCCCTCTACATGTATCTCTGTGTCAGCACCTTTTCTTCCCCCCCCCTTTTTTTTTTTAAGTAGGCTTCATGCCCAACATGGGGCTTGAACTCACGACCCCGACTGAGATCAAGACTTGAGCAAGAGTCAGATGCTTAACTGATTGAGCCACCCAGGGCCCTAACATCTCCTTTTCTTATAAGGACACCCATTTTAATGGATTGAATCCACACTGATAACCTCATTTTAACTTGATCACTTCTGTAAAGATGAGTTATCTCCAAATAGGGTCTCACTATTGGGTTACGGGGAGTTAAAATTTCAACATATGAATTTGGAGGAGGGGGAACATAATTCATCCCATAGTACATGGATTCCCCACTTTTACTCTCTCTTTTCTCTTCTCCCCCACATGTATTGTCCTTAGTCTTTTTCAGAACCATTTGAGAGCCACAGCAGATAAGGTGCCTGCATGACTCCTTCATTCTCCAATGTGTATTTCTGACAGGCAGACACTCTCTCATACCAGATCAAACAAACCTCCAAAGCAGAAAATCAATACTGACATAGTACCACCCTCCAATCTACATACCCCATGCACATTTCTCCAATGGTCTCAACAGTATCTAATTCGCTTATCTGGGTGAGGAATCTGTTCAGGAATATATTGCTTTTAGTTTGTAGATCTCCTCACTCTTCTTTAATCTGTAAGATCTACTTGGCCTTTCTCTGTCCTTCATGCTCCTAACAGTTTTTAAGAGCAGAGTCCTTTCATTTTGTAGGACAACCTTCAACCAGATTCTGCCTGATGTTTCCTTAGGACCTGATGCAGTCCATGCCATCTTGATAGGAATACCACAGAAATCACACTTTCTTATTCTCCGTGACTCACATGGGGAGACACAATGCTGACTGTTCTAACCACTGGTCATGACAACCTTGATCGCCTGGTCACAATGCTAACTGCCCGATTTCCCCACACTGAAGTCACCACTTTTACTTTGTAGTTGACGAATATGCGGGAGGTATTCAGAGATTACCCTGACATCTTGTTTTTTGCAGAAATCTACCCCTGCCTTAGCATCCATTGATAACATCTGCCTAAGTCAACCTCAACTATGATAATTGCCATGTGGTGACTTCTGTTTCCATCATTCTTTCTACATTCATTAGTTGGCATATTGCTACAAGGAAGAAATATTCCTTCACCCCATTTATTTATATGTTTGTTTGCTTTTTAGTTTATACCAGTGTGAACTCATAAAGTCCCAATTAATTCAAGGGGTTGTGAGATGTTACTACCACCATTTTAAATGATCCATCTTTGGCCAATGGGAGCACCTTCTAACTGACTCTCATGTCTTTTTGACATACTTCGTTTGACATTCCTTATTTTATGACAAAACAACATAGTCCATGCTCATCTCATACTTTCTATTTCTTGGTCCTGGAATCAGCTATTTCTTCAAGGACTCTATTCCTTTTGGTGGAGGACGATATTTAGAAGCCAAGATTGTCTGGGTGTTCAGTGTTCTCACTGCTATTGTTCTAGAGAAATTGTTCATTGCTCTCGAAACTCCCAAAGGACAGAGTTAGGGAAAAAAATATATGTATGGATGTATATGCATATATATGTATACATGTATGCACATATACATATATGCTTATATATATGTATATAGACATATATACACATTCATGACAATCTGATTTTAAATGTCCACAAATTTGTTGTCACTCCTCCCATCAGTGGGTAAGTTTATGTCCCTTTCTATTAAAGGTAGGTAAACTTGTGTTTCATGTGTCACCGGATGAATGTGGCAGAAATGATGTTATATGATTTTTGAGGTCAGGTCAGAAAAGGCTATGCAGTTTCCACCTTTTTCACCAGAATACTTCCAAAGGAACCCTGAGCTAGCATGTAAGAAGTTCACCTATCCTGGGGATTCCAGATGATTTCAGGTCAACCCAACCAGCTGGTCTTCCCAGCTGAGGCCCCAGGCATCATGGAGCAGAGTCAGTCTGTGTTGCCTGTGCTTGCCTGGGCTCCTGACCCATAGGATATGCAAACAGAAAAAGTGGTTGTTTTATGCAACAGTTTCGAGATGGCTTGTCATATAGCAACAAATAACTGGAATAACTTCCAATTCTAATACCTCAGAGTTATTTCCAGATTTGTCTTTTTATTTTTATAAATCATGTTTCCAACATTGAGAAAACTGGCTTTCATTATTCTCAAAATATTTACTCATTTGCTCAATCATTTGACTTATTTGCTTAGGATAAGCAATCTCCTAATCACACCGACTTCATCTTCTGTTCTCCTTGTGTCCTGCTGGCCCTTGGGCACACCACTGCCCTCATGCACTACCCCACTGCACACACTTGTCAGCACCTCTGGGCAGCCAGGTGCACAGATCCCTCTTGGTCCTCTCACCCCCAGCCCCACTCTACTGCCTTGGCTGGGGGACATGCTGATGTCTTTGAAGGAAATGGAAGGGAAGAAGGAAAGGAGGGGGAAAGAGGGAACAGAGAAGGGGAATTCTGTTGTTGTTTTCATTTTATTATGGCTGCAAGCAATCTCAATGTCCAGATTTAGACAACAGTTGACAAATTACTGCTATACCGACATTGGTATAGTATCTGCAGTATAAAAGGTCATTAAACTGTAAACCTCATCACAAGTGGGTTTCCCTATACATTTCCCTAGCTGGGTCCTCCACCCTCTGACCTTAGGTCCTTTCTTATCCATGAGACTGCTTTTCATTTTACTTAATATGCAGCCCCTCTTTGTCTCTAGGGGGTCATCAGTTTGCTCAGTTAGTTTCAAACTGAGGCAAAGAAGGCTGATCAAGAGAGCATACTGCAATGTGCTTGGATACCCTTGGATTACCTGGACCGGGCTCTTGAGGGACTGAGATTGCACAACAGTCGGTCGGTGAGAGCCAGAGGATTTTTTTTTTATTACGCACAAAATGACCCTGTTTTTACAACCTCAAGAGCAGCTCGTGTAATGCATACGCACTTTGAAAAGGAGAGTGTTGTTTATCAGATGTGTAGTCTTTCTTTTTCATGTAATAGAACTGGATTTGAGTCCAGTTTGTATTTTACTAGCTCTGTAGTCTCAGTCAAATCATTTTCCTCTCTTGATCTCAGGGATTATTTCTGACAAAATAAGGATTCTAATGCTTACCTTAGAGAATTGGCATCTTAAAAAATGATAGAAGTATTCTTAGGCTTTCTAGTGAGTTTCTTTCCAAGAAACGGTTTTCATTAAACCATGTTTTCTCCTTTGAACCCTGTAAGCTCCATGTTGCATAGACACTCAGTTTGTGTTCATGCATATTTTCCACAGGATGTTGAGTCTAGAAATATAGGTTCTATTCCTGATGCTAGCAAAGCTCAGTGTTTGTGTATAAGACTCTTACAAACTGAGGCCCTCAGCTTCCCACATTTATATCAAGACACTGGCTCGTCTTAGATTTCTAAGTCTAAATTCCCACTAGAAGCATCTAGGGAAATGTTTAAAAGTACAGATTTCCTCGGTGTCACCAGAGTATGCAGTTGGGGCCTGTTTATCTGTTTTGTCCAAAGCTCTGACGTGAGCTTTGATTTAGCCAGCCCAGCTGACCCCACTGGATGATCTGGAGGATGGTCTTAGTGAAAAAAACAAGGCATAGTAACCAAGGGCTCCATTTCTGGGGATGCATAGACATAGATGCAAATGTTAACCCCTTGCCCCAAACTTGGCTGGTTGACCTTGGACAAGCCATTTAAACATCTTCCAGGCTTGTCTAGAAAATAGATAATAATACTGTGATTCACATATAACCTCTGGGTAGTTCAGAGTCCCCCCATCCCCACCCCCACACAAAAAAATTCATCAAATTGCTTCACACTCTCAAATTGGCCTGTGGAAGTCCAAAGTCCCTGAAAGATATTTAGTTTCTCTTATGATCTGATGTTCTACATTATTACCCCTTCCCATCACTGCATCGATTTAGGCACCATTTTCTCCTTCAGTTTACATAGCAGCAGCAACAAAATCACTCATGTCAGCACACAAGTTTGGTACATTTTACTGGAGAATTTTGGGGGCTTCCCTGAAAGGCTATACACAGGCTCCTCTGTCATCAGGAGGCTCCCTGCTTCTCTGTTTTCCTCTTCTTTTCCATTCACCCTCTCCATCCTGGAAAGTCCTGGGCACCCTAAAAGCAGGGCACGGTCACTTTGCTCAGGTTTTAATATCAAACATGCATATCGAAACCCATTCAAGTTTTCAGAAGAACAAAGCTCTTTCTATTTGCCAGGCTTCCCCTCCTTTGACAGCAGTTGTGGTCTAGGGATAGCAAGCAGATATTCTTGGTTTGCTGTCTGTCTTTGTTTTTGTTCTCATTCCACATGTCAAACACTTAGCACAGTTCTGGCATCTGTGGCTTTCCGATCATGTGTGACACAGCTACACAAAGACAGCCTAGCCACTCTCTTCCTCTGAAGACGTTACTCCTTCTATACCCACTCAGGCAACGCACATTTCTTCTGATACGAACCCAGCTAGTACCAACCACTTTCCTCACATCCAATTTAGTATGTAAATACAGACTAGGCAGAGGATGGTATCTGGGTATTAGAGCTTCAAAAGTCTGAAGTCTGATTCTAATTTTTTTTAATGTTTATTTATTTTTGAGATAGAAAGAGTGGGGAAGGGGCAGAGAGAGAGAGAGAGAGAGGGAGAGAGGGAGGTACAGAATCTGAAGCCGGCTCCAGGCTCTGAGCTGTCAGCAGAGAGCCAGACCCAGGGCTCGAACTTGGAAACAGCAAGATCATGACCTGAGCCGAAGTCGGTCGCTTAATCAACTGAGCCACCCAGGTGCCCCAGTCTAAAGTCTGATTCTAAAACAACAATGACTACAAGCATTGAGTGCCAACCAGGCACTTCCTGTACTATTTCTTTCAACTTCCTGTTTGTTTGTTTGTTTGTTTGTTTGTTTTCCACAGAAGGAAACTGAGGTTCTGGGAGATTATTAAGTGGTTGAGTTAGGATTTGAATTTGGGGTATGTCTCTACAAAACCTTGGCTTGTTCTACCACATAATGTTCTTTTAAAAATAAGAGAGATCTAGCCTTTGTTACATTGCAAAGACATTAACTGATCTAAAAGAGGTGTTGATAGACAGAGACCTAATCATGCCATACAAAACTTAATTGAACTTTATAACTTCATACAGCATGCCCTTCTCAAAACATTTGGCAATTTAAAACAGAAAAAAAAAACATGATTCAATGTTTCCCTATATATATATATATATATATATATATATATATATATTTAATGTTTATTTATTTTTGAGACAGAGAGTGTGAGTGGGAGAGGAGGAGGGAGAGAGACAGAGGATCTGAAGCAGGCTCTGCACTGACAGCAGCGAGCCCTATAAATGTGGGACTTGAACTCACAAACTGTGACATCATGACCTGAGTGAAGGTGGACATTCAGCCAACTGAGCCACCTAGATGCCCCTCCTTATATCTTGATGACTGACTATATAATAGAACTGATGAACTCTGTGTAGATTTATCAGAAAAAATGACAGGACAGGAGCGCCTGGGTGGCTCAGTCGGTTGAGCATCTGACTTCAGCTCAGGTCATGGTCTTGCAGTACGTGAGTTTGAGTCCCGCATCGGGCTCTGTGCTAACAAACAGCTCAGAGCCTGGAGCCTGCTTCAGATTCTGTATCTGTCTCTCTCTCCCCCTCCCCTGCTCATGCTCTGCCTCTCTCTGTCCCTCAAAAATACACAAATGTTAAAAAAAAATTTAAGAAAAATGACAAGACAAATAGTACTTTGGGTAACGTAATTAATTCACATATTTGATGCTTTATGACTTAAGGAGATAAATATATGTGGCAATTTCTATTTTAATAATTCTTAATATAAACACACAAAGATTAGTATTTTATTTAAATTTCCCACCTGTTAATTCAATTTGGAAAAAGAATAGGTAGAGACGGAAATAAAATAGGTATAATACATGGGAAATATCTATCAGAAAGACTCTGGTCACAGATACAACTGATATTTATATATTACTCTACAGTCTATAAAATACACATATATTGTCTCATTCCCTCCTCATAACATGAGGAAAGTCTTATAATCATTGGACTGGTGATATAACTTAGGTTCAGAGAGCTATGCAGAGTTGCACAAAATGACATTCAGGAAAGGACAGAACCAGGAATTAAACTGGGGTCTTCTGTCACTGAATTTCATGTTGTTGCCATTCAATCATCCTAGGAGGAAGCAGATAAATAAGTATAAGAGCTGACTATAGCCTATGTAATTTGTAATAACCCAAACCTCAGGTTAATCAACAGTCAAAAAAAAAAAAAAAAAAGGAAAGGAAAGAAAAAACTCAACAGGAACTGTAGTTTAATCATTAATTCACTTACTATTTATTTAGTTCCCACTATGTGCCAGGCAAATGGCAGTGGGTTTCCAAGAATGGACAAGACACGAGCTTGCGGACACACAGGGAAGGTAGCCATTAAGTAAACATAATTTTGCCCAGTTTGAGATCCATTGGGAAGAGTAGACAACTGATGTTTAGATCCATGTTATGGTAAATGTCCCACTGTTTTTATTGGCACATTCTAAGATGAGAGGCATGTGCAACCCCAGGCTACCCTGTGCGAGAGCCTGTAGCCATAGAATAGACATCAGTGAAATGCAGCATTCTCTCAACCTGTGGTTTCTATGGTCATTGTGTCTGACAATGGCACCTCTGTTTAAACACACCAAACCTTGATTTACCCGGAAAGGTTTACCAGACACTTACGTAATGTAGACACTTGTCACTTGACTATATTATTTATTTTTCAATCAAACAAAAAAAGCTTATTGCAGAGTATTCAGTTAACAGTCTCTAGAAACTGAGGGAAATCCATTTTCCCATCTCCCAAAACTTCAACATTTAACATAGATAAGGTCTCCTGTTTTCAAGTCTTCCTCTTAGTCTGCCTCTTGTTTCTTCAATGCGTGTTTATGCCTACATGTAGTATATGTAAGCTTTATGTGCGTATAAACACAAGAATATAATCAGCACTTTTGAATTACGGACCCAATTCAAGGACAAGAACATGATCTTGGAGTCACATCTACTAGTGTTTTCCTCTTCATTCCATCCCACTGCTTCATTGTTTATATGGAGATATTTTAAAAAGTCAAACAATAGTATGAAACTTTTATCAAAATAGCAAAATATCAGTCCTTCACCACTGAGTCCTACTTCCCCGAGGCTCACAGTTTCAACACATTCAAAATATTTATCTGGGTACTTGCTTCCATTTTTCTAAATTATGCAATATATATTTTTAGTCCTAATTCTGGACATTATCCATGAACTTTTAACTGTGTATGATGAAGTTTTGGCTGCTGTCTTACAATATGCCCCACGGCCCATTCCTTGTACCAACACATAAGCACACACATTTTCCTTTCCTTAACTTCTTAAGATAGTTCTATCACATTTCAAATTAAATCAAGGTTTAGTGTTTATATTATTAGACTATGTAAATATCTTAAGAGCTGAGCCATGAAATACAGCATAATTATTTCCTTTCTTTGTATACATTTTCTTTCCCTTGGGTTTAAAATCGCCTCAACAATCCATTTGTTCAGGGATGTTTTTAAAACTCCAAATATCCCCTAGAACAATACAACTTGTTATTTCGGTTCAAAATGAAAGAAATGTATGTATGTATGTGTGTATGATCTGTTTTTTACCCTTGGAGACCACTGTCCTGAAGCCCACCGTTCTTGGGCTCTAGTGCCAACTGACTACTAACCGCCTGTTCAAGTTTTGCAAATAGCTCTTACCTTGAGTTTCCCTTTATCCTCCTCCTGGGGACTCCTTTTGTCTTCTCTGCAGTACACAAGCTGCTATTTTCTGACTGCCATCCTTCTCTTATTTATATTTTCATTCCTTATTTTACTGGAACAAATGAGCCTAGTGTGTAAACTTAATATTTTGAGTTCTTGCATACCTCAACCCATCTTTTGCTTTGGCTTTTAGCTTTTACATTTGAATAAGAATCTAAATATTAAGTGTTATAAATTCTTCACAATTTTAAGACCTTGCTCCATTTTCTTCTAGTGTCTGGGATTGTGTTATCAGAACTGTGATGGCATTTTGATATCCAATATTTTTTACATGAACTGTTTTCTTCTGCTCCCTGAAAATTCTTTTTTTTTTTCTTTAATTTTTTTTTTTCAACGTTTATTTATTTTTGGGACAGAGAGAGACAGAGCATGAACGGGGGAGGGGCAGAGAGAGAGGGAGACACAGAATCGGAAACAGGCTCCAGGCTCTGAGCCATCAGCCCAGAGCCTGACGCGGGGCTCGAACTCACGGACCGCGAGATCGTGACCTGGCTGAAGTCGGACGCTTAACCGACTACGCCACCCAGGCGCCCCTCCCTGAAAATTCTTATCACCTTCCCAACATCATCAATGTTCACAATTTTCACTATGGTAAACTTTAATTTGTACTTGTATAATTATTTCACATATGCATGCACACATGCGTACGTGCCCACCCACACACTGTTTCCTCCCTTCCATTATCTGTGGTCTTTCTTTCTGGAACCTCTACTAGTTATTTCCTGGACTTTCTGATTGATCCTCTAGTATTTTGACAATTTCTTCTCCTATTTTCCATATATGTATCCATTTTCTCTACTTTCTGGGATATTTTCTCACCATTATTTTTCAATTCAATTTGAAAATATTTTTGAGGGGAAATCATGGGTGTTTTTAATGTTTATTTTTATTTTTGAGAGAGACACAGAACACAAGTGAGGAAATGGCAGACAGAGAGGCAGACATAGAATCCAAAGCAGGTTCCAGGCTCTGAGCTGTCAGCACAGAGCCTAATGTGGGGCTTGAGCTCATGAGCCACAAGTATATGACCTGAGCCAAAGTTGGAAGCTTAACTGAATGAGCCACCTAGGCTAATAACTTTTTTCTAATGACTAACTTAATTTCCAATAACTTTTTTTCTTTGTTCTTAGATCATTCCTTTTCCTAACATTGCATTCTTGAGTGGGGGTGTAACAATTCATTTTGCATTTACATATACTTACATTTTACCTCTGAGTATACTGTTACATTTTGGGTTTTGTCTTTAATGTTAGAGCCTGTCCTCAAATGCCTGGGAATCATCGATCATCTATTATATTTAGGAATAAAGAAGAAAAATCTGCCACATGAGTGGGTTTTGTGGATTACTGGGTTGTCCTCTCTGTATGTTGATGTAATAGTACTCAGTTGTTTCACTGGAATCTTCAAAAGCCATTACTTTATTTTTCCCTCTGGGCCACTCAGGATCTCCAGAGAGGAAGCCCCATCTCTTGGCTAGAGAGGGTAGGGAGTATGTGGTTGCCGTTGATAATATTTGCTTAATTTTCTTGTTTTCAAAATGGCTTTTCGCTTCATCCTCTGCTTGACTGGACTTTGTACTTTAAAGTAGCCCTCATTCTACATCCCTTTATAACAAAATACTTGCCTTTGCTGCAGAGTCAGGAAGGGACAGTTGCCTGACAGCACAGGGCATAGAAGAGCACCTGGGGGTCTAACTTCTTGTGCAGATTCTAGATCAGTCAGTACTTTAAGCCCTATGCCTTTCAAGCTATCCAATGTCTATAATTTTTTAGCTTTTCTGGAGTTCTATGATGCAAGTAAGCTTTTTTTTTTTTTTTTTTTTTTTTTTTAATAAGGATCTCTTTTGAAAGGGTTTCAGGATTTTCCAGTCTGTTAGGTCAGTTACAACTTACTCATCTGCTTTCCATCTTTGAGAAATGTGTTAATGCCCCTTTTTCCAGGTCATCTTGTCTCTGGTTCTCTGCATCCTTATGAATTTACACATTTTAGTTTCATTATCATCATTTTCATGGTGATTCAAAAGGAAACATATAAAAACACATATGCTAGATTACAATTTTAACTGAAATTCTTCTGTCCTACATTCACATAATATGAATCTGTATAATGCAAATTATATGAGTACAGGCTATTTAAATAATGTGATTATAGACTATGATAATATAAGCATATTACCTCCAGAATTGCAAAATGTAATAGAAATCCTGGAACTCAACCCTTTGCTATTATTTCTCATGGGAACTACTCTATACGGGAATTTTTAGGTTTCGTGCGCTTTTTCAAAAACATGGACCTCAAGCATACTGAAGAAGAGGCACGCAATTTTACACAAATTCTTGTGAATTCCCTAACAGGGATATATGAGAATACATGGGAAAGAAACCTTAGGAACTGGAGGAGGGGAGGCCTTCCTGAGGAAATGACTTTTATATGAGACAGGGAGGATGAGTCAGAATTGGTCAGTATAACTGGAGTGAGAGAGTATGTGTATGTGTATATGTGTGTGCCTGTGTGCGCATACGCACATGTGTTTACTGGAGATGTAGTGCAGAAAAGACTGGGAATAAAAGTGCTTCAGCCTACATTGAATAACTTTGGCTAGAGAGGGCCTACATTGGGTCTACACTGAACAACTTTTAGATGTTAAGGATGGATGGAGAGCAAAGTGAAACCATGGGAGGATCTTTAAAAAGAAGACTAAACAAATCAGATTTTAATGTTAGAAATACATTTCTTTCTCTAGAATGCAGAATCATTGTACAGGAGTAAGAGTCAATGTTAGGGATTCAGATGGGAGGATACTGTTGATACCCAAACAGGAAAAGTTTGGATCAGAGCACACTTGTGGTGTGTTAGAGAGAAATCAGCGGATCATAAAAACATTAGGTAGATGAATTCAAATGACTTGATGATGGATGAGGTTTGAGAGTAGACAAAGACAGAAAAGGTGAGGATTGTTATTTGTTCACTCATCCATTCACTCATTTGTCTCAGAAACCCTGAGTAAAATTTACTCTCAAAAGGGAACATGGGTGGTAAAGCATATTGAGAGTAAGAGACTGTTAACAGTTCTGCTTTTGAGACACCTGAAATTTCAAGTTGAAATTTCGTGTAGGAAGTTGGATGTGCTTTGAAGTCATGGGTTCTTCTGGACTGCAAGTAGATGAGAAATATGAGCATAGAGGCCATCGGTGAATCCATGAGAGTAGAAATCACTCAAGAAAAGCATGTTCACTGAGAAGAAATATGAGCCTGGAATCCATCTCTCAGGACAGGCAGAGGAAGAGAAGCCACCATAGGACTTTGAGACACAGTTACTAGAAAAGTGGAGGGAAAGCAAGTCAAGTGAGTTATCAGTGAAGCAAAGGGAACAACACAGGAAGGAAGGAATGGTTAATTAAATAAAGAATTGAAAGGTGTTCTAATGTGCAGCCACAAGGAGGTCACTGACGATCTTGTTGAAAGTGTTTCAGTAGAGTTGTAGGAAAAGCCTAATTGGAGAGGTTCAAAAAATGGCTGAGAAATAAGGATATGTAGACAGCTAGTGTAGAAAATATCTTCAAAATGCTTGGCTAAGAAGGAGAGGGAAGAGAGAATTGGAGGATAAAGAGGGATGAAAAGGAGAGGAGGAAAGATTATTATAGATTGCTAGTTTAAAGTGTGAGAAGTAAACATTTTAAAAATGGAATAATCCAGGGGCGCTTAGGTGGCTCAGTCGGTTAAGCACCTGACTTCAGCTCAGGTCATGATCTCATGGTTCATGAGTTTGCGCCCCACGTTGGGCTCTGTGCTGACAGCTCAGAGCCTGGAGCCTGCTTCGGATTCTGTGTCCCCCTCACTCTCTGCCCCTCCCCCACTCATGCTCTGTCTATCTCTCTCTCTCAAAAATGAAACAAAATAAATATTTTTAAAAAATGGAATAATCCAGTGAGAAAGAAGAAGCAGGGAATGAGATAGGGGTATGGATAAAGGGAGGAGTGTGATAAGTCAAGAAAGGCTTGGGGTATGTAGCACAGATGTCAAGACTTGTTTTTCTTTTTTCCTTTTCTCTTCTTTTCTTCTTCTTCTTCTTCTTCTTCTTCTTCTTCTTCTTTTCTTACATAAACAGGGAAGGTGTGAGGATGGGTCATATAAAACTAAATTTATAGGTCAGGTTGTAGGCAACTGAGATGTGTATTTCTAATGCTTTTATATTGTTGGTTAAAAGGAAGTGAAATAATTTTCTGTGAGTGGGATGGCAGAGAAAATGTAGAAATTTGGAATAGTTATTGAAATACTGGAGAAAGGGAAAGTAAATTTAAAAATATAATTGGGTGCCTGGCTGGCTCAGTCGGTGGAGCAGGTTACTTGTTCTTGGGGTTTGTGAGTTTGAGCCCCACATCGGGTGTACGGTTTGCTTAAAAATAAAATCTTTAAAAATATATGTGTAACTGAAATTGCTTTGAAGAGTGAAGGGCGAAAACTGATGATCATCATTTTATAATGACATCACATGTCTGATGTTGTAGAAGAACACCAGCTTGGGGACAGAAAGATCTGGATTTGATCTGCTCAACAGTTTTCCAGTAAGTAAATGAATTCAAATTTTCTTTTTTTTAATTTATTTTTTTAAATTTACATCCAAGTTAATTAGCATATAGTGCAACAATGATTTCAGGAATAGATTCCTTAATTCTCCTTACCCATTCAGCCCATCCCCCCTCCCACAACCCCTCCAGCAACCCTCAGTTTGTTCTCCATATTTAAGAGTCTCTTATGTTTTGTCCCCCTCCCTGTTTTTATATTATTTTTGCTTCCCTTCCCTTATGTTCATCTGTTTTGTATCTTAAAGTCCTCATGTCAGTGAAGTCATATATTTCTCTTTCTCTGACTAATTTCGCTCAGCATAATACCCTCCAGTTCCATCCATGTAGTTGCAAATGGCAAGATTTCATTCTTTTTAATTGCTGAGTAATACTCCATTTTGTGTGTGTGTGTGTGTGTGTGTGTGTGAGTGTGTGTGTGTGTGTATACACATATATATATATATATGTGTGTGTGTGTGTATATATATATATATATATATATATATACATATACCACATCTTCTTTATCCATCCATCCTTTGATGGATACTTGGGCTCTTTCCATACTTTGGCTATTGTTGATAGTGCTGCTATAAACATGGAGGTGCATGTGTCCCTTCGAAAAAGCACACCTGTATCCCGTAGATAAATGCCTAGTAGTGCAATTGCTGGGTCGTAAGGTAGTTCTAGTTTTAATTTTGTGAGGAACCTCCATACTGTTTTCCAGAGTGGCTGCACCAGTTTCCATTCACACCAGCAGTGCAAGAGGTCCTCTTTCTCCACATCCTCGCCAACATCTGTTGTTGCCTGAGTTGTTAATGTTAGCCATTCTGACAGGCGTGAGGTGGTATCTCATTGTGGTTTTGATTTGTATTTCCCTGATGATGAGTGATGTTGAGCATTTTTTCATGTGTCAGTTGGCCATCTGGATGTCTTTTTTTTTTTTTTAAACAGTTTACATTTATTTATTTTTAAGAAACAGAGTGACACAAAACATGAGTGGGGGAGGGGCAGAGAGAGAAGGAGACACAGAATCTGAAGCAGGCTCCAGGCTCTGAGCAAGCGGTCAGCACAGGGGCTTGAACCCACGAACCGTGAGACCATGACCTGAGCCGAAGTCGGATGCTCAACCGACTGAGCCACCCAGGCGCCCCTGGATGTCTTCTTTCAAGAAGTGTCTATTCATGTCTTTTGCCCATTCCTTCACTGGATTATTTGTTTTTTGGGTGTTGAGTTTGATAAATTCTTTATAGATTTTGGATACTAACCCTTTATCTGATATGTTGTTTGCAAATATCTTCTCCCATTCCATTGGTTGCCTTTTGGTTTTTCTGATTGTTTCCTTCACTGTGCAGAAGTTTTTATTTTGATGAGGTCCCCATAGTTCATTTTTGATGAATTCAAATTTTCTGAATCTCCATTTTGTCATCTGTACAATGGGGTAATTTTATCCACTTTGCAGAATTGGGCATTGGCAGCCTTTGGCACATGGCAGCTATTATTTTTATTAATACATTTTTTTGTTTTTGATTCATATCCAAGATGTATGTAAACTTGTTCCCAGTTAAAAAAATATATATTCTCCAAAAATCACTGAAGACATTTACTCCTTTCCTTATAATTAAAAAAAAGTAGTTCTGTCAGTTTATTTCACTGTGTTCTTCAGCGACATTAATTCCTTACGATGTTGCTAGTTACCCAGCCAAAACAGTTTTAGTGTTCAAATATGTTTAAGACATATTTCTTTATATTACAATAAAGAATTGGGTTTCTTTATTATGAGACTTATCGGTGTCTTTAATATACCCATGTGCATTATGAATTTTTATAAGAAACATATAACTTGTGACAGTACCCAAGGTTTTTGGATCAAGATTTTCTTTTTCTTAGGACAGATATTCTGGGACTATTAGTCTTGGGACTAATATTCTGTAGAAATCCTCAGTAAATATTCCTACTGATCAGAGACCTCTTTCAAGAGGATAGGAAAGATTATTGCAAAACTCAATAAACTAGTAAAAAGATATCTCTATCCCCATGTTCATCGCAGCATTATTTACAATGGCCAAGACATGGAAACATCTGAAGTGTCTGCAGGTGGATGAATGGATAAAGTAAATGGAGTATACGTATAATGGAACGATCATTCAGCCATAAAGAGAAGGAACTCCTAATATTTGTGACAATATGGATGAAGCTGGAGGACATTATGCTAAGTTTAATAAGCCAAGACATAGAAGGACAAATACTTTAGGATCTTATTTATAGGTGGAATTGAAATGAAATTGAAGTCCTAGTAACATGGTAGGTTACCAGCCAGACTGGTAGCTGCCAAGAGTTTTGATGTTGGGAGAATGGAGATCAATTGGTCAAAAGGTAAAGACTTTCACTGACACAATTAATAAATTCTGGGGATCTACTGTATAGCATGGTGACTATTAATAATACTGATTGTGTACTTAAAATGTGCTAAGAGAGTAGATCTTAAGGGTCCTCACCATATCAATAATAAATAAATACATAAATAAATAATGTAACTATGTGAGATGATGCATATGTTAAGTAGCTCAATTGTGATAATAATTTCATAATGTATAGGTATATCAAAATATCATGTTGTACCTTAAATATATGCAATCTTTATTTGTCAATTATACCTCAGTCCAGCTGGGAAAAAATAAAGGGTAGGGTGCTATAACTGTCTTACCATTGAGAATCCCTTGTGTTAATCATTAATTCTTTATTTATTTATACACATGTTTATTCTTTCACATTTCTTTGGTACATGCATTCAGTGGTGTACCAAAGCTGGCTTGTGTTGCCCCACAAGAGACTACTGTTAAGTTTTCAGGAATTTTGCAAGTCAGCTGACGTCATGTTAATGGCTTGAAAACGACCATGGTGGGAGCATTCACGCCACAGAAATTGGCAAGCATGACAGATCTGAGCTTCCTCTTGTGGAGAGCCAGTTGTTGAACATTTACTAGCACACCACTGAAACAGAGTTGAGACCATACAATATTAAGGTGAATCTGACATGTTTTCTGCACTTGAGAGGCTTCCTTTCTGTTGGGGAAGAAATAAGAAATGGACCCAGATAACTATAAAACACAATGGGAAGGGATTCTTAATAATTGTAAAAAATAATATTTATCAAAGACTTGCTACGTGTTGGGCATAGTGCTCCTCATGTACGATCTACTGAATGCTTAAAAATAAGGTTGTGAAGTAGATGAATACTATCCTTGTATATGTAACAAAGAAGGAGGCACAAAGTGTAAGTAATTTGTTTTTTATAAATTATTTTCTAAAGTGTCAAAACTCTAACTCAGGTGTCTGACTCGCACGCAGGCCCTGGGCATCTGTTTTATCCCATCTCCCATGCATTAAGAGATAGTCATCTACAGTTGTATGGGGGTTCTGATAAGGGGAAAAAGAGAGGACAGAAAAAAGGGAAATGACAGCCTTTTGCAGATACTTCATTTATGCTTCCAATGAGTAGACACAGCCCTTTCCCCCCACCTGCACACTCCACGCAAGCACAAAGGAGTGAGCGGAGGTGAACCATGTCATTAGAGGCCTCAACTCCAATTGTCCTTGTCTCTGGCATGGAGCCAGATCCCCTGCTCTAGTCCGTGTCGTTTTTCTCTAAGGTATGCACAAAGTAGAGGTTACTCATGTCACATCTGTTCCTGCTTTGTGGGGCCATTGGAAAAAAAAAATCACTGACTTTATTTTCCAAGAGAGACCCTTTAAGAAAGGCCGGATGCAGAATGGCCAGCAGGGAAACCTGTGTACGTCCTTAAAAGTGATTCTTCCAGCTTTAGTATTCATAAAGCATACCTTGGCATATGTGTTCAGACTCTAATGATTCCCCCTGACCCCTGTTCAGGTTTAGAATTTCAGAAACATCACAATGCTACATTCCTTCTCTGCAAAGGAAATCGGACCTCTATGTCTATATTACACACCCATATGCAAAATCTTCACAGATAGGATTGGCTTTTCTATGGTTTTTCACCAGAACAGCTTCCAGCTTTAAAGCAGCCTTATATTTTGTGTCCTGGTTTTCTAACTCAAAGGCTTTCTTCTGCTAATGGCCTTTGTTTGAAATGAATAGTGTTTTTAGGGAGCCTTATTTCTATGATTCTTCCATATCTTATGTATTCTATTTAAAATACTCATGGTACACAGCTGGATACAGTTATAGGCAAATTCTATGTCTGCGCGGCAATTCATATTTGAAAGTAAACTGAAGAAATGTGGACAATTTTCAGGCAATGTGCACAAAAACTTCTTGAAATGGGGCACACTGTGTGGCTATCAGGCTGATTCCAGAAAACCTGGATATCCTTTTCCTCTTCTCTCATGGAAAATTAGTAGTAATGCAATTAGTAAGTAGATATGTAAAAACATTATGGTTACGAGAGTAAGATCCTTAGGGGACTGAGGAGCCACTAAACTGCTAAGCTACAGAGTGTCATGCTGTGGTCTGTATTTTCAGGAGACTCCCTCTGATAACTGTAGAGAATATATTAGATGGGGAGACCCTGAAAGGAGAGATCAGAAAAAGGCTGAGGAAATAGGACATTATTCACATTCATCACCAATTTAGTTAGGAGTGAGGAGAGGTCTTACTTCTGGTCAATCTTGACTGCTCTATTTGAAACAAGCTCTTACATGTGCAGGGATGGTAACATTTCTGCTCATTGACCTGGGTAACTAATTCTCTCCTTACGTACTTATGTCTTGTCTCCCCAGCCATATACTGGAAGTTCTTGGTGGGTAGAAAATATGCTTTGCAATGATACATGTCCTCCTGTTTAGGACAGTATTTTTTGACTCAGTATGTATTTTTTTTAATTCTTATTTATTAAGAAGACATTTATTAAGACATATAAAAATTATATACATTTTAGATGTATGGTGTGATGTTTTAATATATGTTTACATTGTGAAATGGTTATCACAATCAAGCTAATTAACATATCCATCATTTCCCATAATTGCCATTTTATTTTTGGGGCTGAGAACATTTGAGATATACTCTCTTAGCAAGTTTCAAGTATACATTATTATTAACTATTAACTATTATTAGGTCTACAGAATTGATTCAGCTTATTTTTTTTTTTTTGGTTCATTTCTTAGATTGTACAAATAAGTAAGATCAGTATTACTTGATTACACTATTACTGGTAATTCTCTCTCTTTTTCTCCCTCCCTCCTCCTACCCCCTTTCTTGCCCTTTGGACAATCTACACAGGCCATTCTTGATGCTGGATACATCTCAGTTCTGCATATCCATTTATTTGCACATTGGAGATAAAATACCTGAGTTTCTATTTCCACCTGTGTAACGACTCTTGTAGGACTCATGGCAAATCACCAACTAATCTGTGCCTCAGCTTTCTTGTCTTTCAAATATAGTTATTAAATTAAATATATGTTAAGGGCTTGGAATAGTTCCTGGCACAGGACACCTGGGGGGTTCAGTCGGTTAATTGCCCAACTCTTGATTTTGGCTCAGGTCATGATCTCACAGTTCATGGGATTTAGCCCTGTGTAGAGCTCTGCGTTGACAGTGAGGAGCCTACTTGGGATTCTCTCCCTCTCTCTTTCTGCCTCTCTCTCTCTCAAAATAAATAAATAAACTTAAAAAAAAAAAAAAGAATAATGCCTGACATATATCAGGCATTTAACACATATAATTTCATTTCCCTTCCTAAATTTTTCTACCACTTTTTGGTCTGTCTAGCCACTCCATTGACCTTTGTCTTTTGATTTGATAGATCTCTTCTTGTTTTCTTTTTTTTTTTTTTAATTTTTTAAATGTTTGCTTATTTTTGAGAGAGAGACCGAGCATGAGCAGGAGAGGGGCAGAGAGAGAGG
This sequence comes from Prionailurus bengalensis, assembly GCF_016509475.1. Taxonomy (NCBI): domain Eukaryota; kingdom Metazoa; phylum Chordata; class Mammalia; order Carnivora; family Felidae; genus Prionailurus; species Prionailurus bengalensis. The sequence goes on along the minus strand of NC_057359.1, from coordinate 75,712,888 downwards.
GAGAAACAGATCTGAAGCAGGTTCCATGCTCCAGGCTGTCAGCACAGAGCCGATGTGGGGCTCAAACCCATGAACCGCTGGATCATGACCTGAGCCGAAGTCAGATGCTTAACTGACTGAGCCACCCAGGCGCCTCTCATCTCATTTTCTTATAAGGATACAAAAATAAATTAATAGAAAACAATTGTAACTTCATTTAAAACAAAGACATGCTTGGCTGGGAAAGAAAGATGTTTTATTGTTTTGTACCACCTGACTATGACAGGTGATTGAAATACACTGCCAGGTCTCCATTTACTGGGCCAGTTACGTGGACATGTTATGTTCTGCAGCAATTCATTTGAAAATGAACTGACCTTCACTAAGTGGGATATGGTTTACCAAAAGGGGAGGACAATTGAAAAGAGGGTTATGAAGTGCCATTCATTACGTATTCCTCACTCAGAGTTACCCAGAGAGTGTCTGCATGGCTTTATTTATTGAACACCCATTTCTGGAACACCTTCAAGGCTCCAGACTGGGAAGGAGGTGCTACTGCAGACTTTAAGGTGAAGAACAGTGTCTTTGATCCAAAGGCATCCGTCAAGTAGGAACAACAGACAGGCTAAAGCTAAATGGCAATGTGATGGGTTTTCTGCTGTGAATGAAGGATGCTTTGGGAACACAGGGAAGGCAGTAAGATGCAGAAGAGGCTTCCCAGTGGGTGTGATGAGAATATGAATGGAAGCAATGATGGCACTGGAAAACTCCTACAGGTTGTCTGGCCCAAGATCCTCCACTATAAACCAGTAAACTAAAGGCAAGAGAAACACCTGAGCTCCTGTAGCACACTCCAGGAAGCTGAAATGAGAAGCTTTTCAATTTACACATGGACTTGTGGGATATGGGCAACATTGTTGGAGGATGGGTTCTTGGGGAGCAGATACTGAGATGCAAGGTGTTTATTAGGGAGCAATGTATATGAGAGGAAGAGAGAGGTGTGGGATTGATTGAGGGAGAAGCACAGCTATGCAGGTCTGACCACGGCTCAGCCAGTCCTGAGAACAACTTGTCAGAGTGCCCCATTAAGCTCAAATGGCTTTACATCCCTATCCCAGTCTCTGGAGGCAGGCTTTCCCAGCAGGGTATGAGCCTGTGAGGCAGTTCTCTGTGGCTGAGGTGGACGCTGAGTTGCTGGCAATTAGAGGCTCTCTGCTGACTGCATTCCCAGTACCTGGATAGCATGCTCTTCCTTAAAAGGGATCTGGATGGCACAGCTTTGTGCCTACCAGAACAGAACTGGGTTCAGCTAATATGTATTGAAAACATACTATGTGCCAGACTATTATATATACATTATCTCATTTGATTCTCCCAGGTAGCTTTTGATGAAAGTATTCTTTTCCTATCTGTAAGTTAACAAATTGATGGACCAGTATCTTTTTTTTTAATGTTTTGTTATTTTTTTAATGTTTTATTTATTTTTGAGGGAGTGCAAGTGGGGGAGGGGCAGAGAGATCAGAGACAGAGGATCTGAAGGAAGCTCTACCTTAACAGCAGGGAGCCCAAGGTGGGGCTTGAACTCAGGAACCCATGAGATCATGAGATCATGACCTAAGCTGAAGTGGGACGCCACAGACTGAGCCACTCAGGTGCCCCTGGGCCAGTTTCTTCATAGCTGTGAAAATGTCAGTGGCAGAACCCAATGGGTCTGAGAGCATTGCCTAGCATCATTTGTATTTGAGATCAGCAGCAGGCATTGCAACAAACATATCTCAGGAGGGAGCACAGACAGAATCAGGCTATGGTTTTGTTTAAGACAAACTGTTGAATTTCAGTCAAAATGGCCAATGTCTGAGTCTACTTCTTCCCCTGAGGATTTTACAGATATTGCTGAGAAAATAGACCATTTTGGGGTGCTTGGGTTGTTCACTTGGTTAAGTGTCCGACTTCGGTTCAGGTCATGATCTCACGGTTCATGGGTTTGAGCCCCGCATCAGGCTCTGTGCTGACAGCTCAGAGTCTGGAGCCTGCTTTGGATTCTGTGTCTCCCTCTTTCTCTGCCCCTCTCCTGCTCATGCTCGGTTTCTCTCTCTGTCTCTCAAAACTAAATAAAAATGTTTAAGAAAATTTGAAAACAAAAAGAAAATAGACCATTTTTATCATGCAAACACAGGCTCCACCTTTGGGAAGAGACCCCTAAAATTGTCCTAAAATTGTTATTTGGATAACCCCTCCATCCAAATCAGGAATCTCATCTATAATGCTCTAGACAGGTTGCTTGAATATTGCTAATGACTGGACACATGCAACCTCATAAGGAAGTACCCTTATTGTGATTTGCTACCCTCTGGAGTCACATGGGAAAATAGCAACTCCCCTTCCCTTTGTCTTTTTAGATAAGCAAGAGCAGCCCTCATGCAAACATCTCTTCTTTCCCCCACATTGCTAACCCTGGCTAAAACACCATGACCTTGGTTTATTTGCCCACCCTCTCTCAGGTTTTCTTCCTCATTCATGCAGTGGAGGTAAGTATGTCCACCTAGTAGGATTGTAAAGCTTAAATGAAACACTGCACTTGCATGGTAAGCACTCAAAAAACAGTAGTCCTTACGGCCAATGCCACTGGTCTTACATTTATTCTCATGGGGAATGAACTGGAGGGCACTCTACTTTAATTTATGAGGACACATACTTCATTTACAAAGAACATGAATGTGCATAAATTTCTTTTGTTTTTGTTTTATTTTCTCCCAGATGGAATGTGTGTTGGACCCAGGTATGGTGCCCCAGTGTCTGCACACATAAGACTGCTTACAGGGTATAGGAATCCCCTGCACCCTATGGCTTTCCAGTGGGCATGTTTGTTTGTTTATTTATTTAACATTTATTTATTTTTAAGACACAGAGTGTGAATGGGGGAGGGGCAGAAAGAGAGGGAGACACAGACCAGGCTCTGAGCTGTCAGCACAGAGCTCAATGCAGGGCTTAAACCCACAAACCATGAGATCATGACCTGAGCAAGGTACCCCTCCATTGGGCATGTTTAAAACACTGTTTGGGTGGCTTAGTTGTTTAAGAATCCGACTCTTGATTTTGGCTCAGGTCTTGATCTCAAGGTTTTTGAGATTGAGCCCTGGGATGGGCGCTGTGCTGACAGTGCAGAACCTGCTTGGGAGTCTTTGCCTCCCTCTCTCTGCCCCTCGCCTGTGCATGCTCTCTCTCTCTCTCTCTCTCTCTCTCTCTCTCTCTCTCTCTCAAAATAAATAAATAAACTTGAAAAAAATAAATATGCTGGAAAATTTGAATTCACATCCCCATATTGTGTGGAAGTAAACTAAGACTTAGAGTGACAGCCTCATCCAAAATCACACACATAGACAGACAGTCAGAGCCAGTACTTGGAGTTAAGCATGCTCTTTCTTACATCCCAGAGGCACTGAATAATGTACGGGTTATGGCCTTCTTGGAAAATCTCATGGATTCTCTCCCTGGAGAGAAGGGGACTTCTCTCTCTCTCTCTCTCTCTCTCTCTCTCTCTCTCTCTCACACACACACACACACACACACACACACACACTTTTGTTTAATTTCAGGAGGCATATACGCCCTAAAATGAGAACTCCTAATTTAAAGACACTACAGTTAATAGTCCCAGTAATATAGAAATCCAGCTGGTAGGGAACGATTTCTGTGATCTCCTGAATAGAGAGAACAGAATTGGCAGAGAAAATACTAAATGGGTAGTGGATTCATTGTAAGAGAATCAGTGAAATTTGTATGAAAATTTCACATCTCTTCTATATTAGGAGAGGCTAATATTCTTGGAATAAAGAATGAAATCATGGGCACTCAGAACAGAGCTCCTAATTTTAAAGCTAATGCATGTTCTATTAGCTGCATATGTCAGAACGCTCTGATTCATAATTCCACCAGGCCTAGAGCTATCTGTCCCAGGGGACAACAGAAATAGAAAAGAGAAAAAAAAAATCAGATGTTTGTTATGTCTTTGGCCAGGCCCAGACACATGGCGATGTTTGTTTGTTTTGTGTGAGCATCTTTTTCTGCTCTCTCTTAAACTATTATGAGAACTTCTCAATTCTAATCATCTCTCTACCTCCCTGCCTCCAGAGCTCCCCCACTTTCTTATACATCCTCCATATAAATCTCGCCCAAACTCAGGGCTCCTGACACTGCACCTGCAGAACTGGTGAAAAGTATAGAGTCCTGAACCACACCATCAAAAACTGAGGTTAACATAAGGTTTCACTTTGAGCTTAGACCTCTGCATTTGTAATTAGTGGCTTCACGGATTCTATGGCTTGGTCATGTCTGAGAACTTTCTCTAAGACATACCAGTCACCTTTCTACAATTCTCCAGCCTAGAGTACGCTGTGCTAGTTGTTCACGGTAGCTCATTAGCGCTATAAGAACCTCTCAACACAACTATCTAGTCTTCCGTGACCTTCCATAAGAAGTCCTAAAAAGGTCAGCATGTTTCATTTCTCAGTTATTTTCCTGGAGGGTTATGAGTTTCTGAGAGAGAGCATTATAGTGTAGCAACAGCATTGCACTGAAACCCATTAGATGGATCTCCTGTCCCGAGGAAACCATCCTCACCTTCAGCCTGTCTAGGTCACTCGTATCTCTTGATACTGACTCTACCTCCACAGTGCTAGTCTTCACTCTGGTCTTCTTCTCACCTTAGTTGTGCAGAGTAGACCTTTCCTTCCTTATAATACCTGGCCAGGAAGCAGGGCTGACTTCCACTATAAAGAACATCTTTTAAAACGAAAGATCTCTCTCTCTCCAAAGTGGTTCACATATCAATTGCCAAGAGGGTACATCTCTCTCCAACTCATCACAAGACTGTTACCTTGTATAGAACTATTACGAGTCCTATCCTTCACCTGCCTCCCACCTTCCATGGCCCTACCATAACCTAAATGATTGATTCTCACCTGTAGCTACATGTGACATTTATCTGTGGAGTTAAAAACAAAAATACTGATGCCTGGGCTCCAATGCAGATCATTAAATAAATTTCTAGGAGTGCCTGGGTGGCTCAGTCGATTGAGTGTCCGACTTCAGCTCAGGTCATGATCTCATGGTTTGTGAGTTCGAGCCCCACATCAGGCTCTGTGCTGACAGCTCAGAGCCTGGAGCCTGCTTCAGATTCTGTATCTCTCTTTCTCTGCTCCTTCCCTGCTCATGCGCACGCTCTCTCTCTCTCTCTTTCTCTCTCTCTCTCTCTCTCTTTTAAAAATAAATAAACATTAAAAATTTAAAAATAAATTTCTGAGGAAAGGCCTGCAGCACAGTTATTTTTTTAAATGTCCTCTTAGGTGATTCTGGTTAAAGCCTGGGTTCACCGCTACTAATTTTAAAAAATTCCAGACTCCTACATCTAGCCCTGGTTCACTTTCATGATTCAGACTTAACCTTCATTTCCAGTTTTATGCCCTTCTCATATTCATCACACTCTATGTATCAGTCATAACTCTAGGACATCTCCGACATGAAAAACAACACTGATCCTTCAAGCATCGATTAAAACGCCACCCCCTCCATCAATCACCCCTGATTCCCACCATGTGAAAGCAACTCTCCTTCTGAACTCCCCAGCCCTTTCATTTTGTCTATGCCACACTCATCACAACACGGCCGTTCTATCTCACATTAGAGTTTTCATATTCATGTACCTTCCTCTCCATTAGCCCATCAACATTCTTTATTATAAGGCATTAAAATTAGCATTTGTTCTATTTTAGTTGCTATATTAATACAACCTGTATTTGATGAATAGTCTTATTAATGGAAAATTTAAACATCCATCACACTACATTTATAACACTTAGCTTCCCATGCTTTACAGGAGACAGTGAAATTAGGTGTAAAAATGGTAAAACCAAAAATAGGTGATTGCAAAATTGACAGAGATCTTTAAATTTGAGAGCTGAAAGACCTTAGAGATCAGTTCTACCACCTTATTATACAGATCAATAGAACAAAGACCAATGAGAGAAAGGAATTTACTAAGCTCATACAGGCCTTAGCAGAGAGCTGGGATGAGGCTCCAGACGACCCTGGTAAGCACTCCAGTTGCTCTCTACTCTACCACGCCAAATAATTCACACTTAAAGCATCCATAGGCATAGTTATTATATAGCAAGAAAGCATACTCTGAAAGCAATTAGGTGGTATTACACTGTGCCATTTGTGGCTGGGGGAAAGTAGATTTTTGAGGGAAGAGGTACAGGTTTCTTGTCCCTGTTAGAACCATTACCAAGAATCCCACTGCACTTTCCATGAAACCCTGCCATTGATAAAGCTTAATTCATCACAAACACATCTGAATGCACCAAGTAAACATGAGTCAAAGCTCCAACTTCACCTGATGATTTGACACCTTTCTTTGGAACCCAGATGGTTTTTCATGTATTGTGATCCAAGAATATGATTTATCATAAATAAAATAAGACTAATTAGGGCCCTCTATGTTCTTAGCATGATGCTAGATGCTTTAAGGAAAACTGAGATGTCTATGTCATGGTAAGTGCCATCATGAAATTTCTAGGTTGGGGAAGATTAACACAAATACCCAGTTGCTTTAAAATAAGACCAGCAGGCAAGTATAAGAATAAATAAATGATATACAAGTGTGTGGTAAAGAAACACCTTCGCTATTTAATACCAAAATTGCCTTCTCAGGAGAGGAGAGCATGCCACATGAGAGACATTTTAGTTGTTCCCAGAATCTTACTGGGTTTAGTTATCCTAAGAAAGTCTGGAGCTGAGTTCAGGGATGGGAGTTATAAAAGACCCAATTCTCTTGATCTTCCTTAAGAACAACATTCTTATCCAAAGCTCTTTACATCACAATCCCACTTTTTCAGGAGTCTTCTCAGAAGTCCTAGAACCTGCATTTTCCCCCTGTTAGTACTTAATTGTCAGATGAACCCAGAAGAGCTCACAATGGAAGCATTAATTCAGTCCTTAAGCAAACAATAACATTTGAGGCAAGGTTGGCTATATGTTATGGATTCCATGCACCAAATTATTGCTTGATGATTTGCCCTTTACCTCGAGGATTTTCCAGGTATACTAACAGAGTCTCTTACCAAGGAAGGGCTTTTCTCCTTACATGCTATATGTCCTTTTTGATGCTTGTTGGGTTTATGATGCATTATCTGTTATGATCTCTCAATAAAAGCTTCTGCTTCATACGCTGGGCTTTAGTCACGGCTGAAAGCACTATGGAAATTGTTTTTTTCTCCCATTATCATTTATCTTTTCCTTTACTGCCCTAAAGAGGTGCTAACGTGACTCTTAGCAATGAAGGGCAGTTTTTCTTATCGTGGCCTGGGTTTCAGCATGCTAATGTAAGATATCAGGGTGATGCTAAATTATTCCATTTGTTTAAAAACTGACACATAAAAGGTATTTCACATGGCAGCACCAACCAAATCATATCTGACCTGCCCCACTAGTGACATTTATGGAGAAACAGGGCTATTGTTGGCTGGTTGCAGAGAGGAAAGTGTCTTTGTCATATAATTGATATTCCCAAATCCTATAAACATCATGCTCTCTTGAGAGCTATATTTTAGAGTCTGGTGAGCTCATGTTTTGTTCACAAATTTTAGGGACTTTGCAGGAGTATTTGGAGTTCTGGATGTGAGGCAAGCTTCTGAATGCCAAATACTCAGGACTGGATGCTTGATTTTCTGGATCTTTGTAAATATAACCTCAAATGCCAAGATTTGAATCAGATATATCAGAAGGGTAGTTTTGACTACTGGAGTGATTTAGAACAGTGATTCTCATTTTCCAGTGTGTATAAAAATCACCCAAAGGGCTTATTGAAACTTATTCCTGGACCTCCAACCAATAAGATTCTGATTTAGTGGGTCTGGGGTGGGCCTGAGAATTTGTATTTCTCAGAAGCCTCTAGCTGATGCAGGTGTGCTGGTCCACATAAGGGCATAGGCTAAGTTAGGTTACAAAATATAAGATGACCCTTCTTTCAGATGTACATTGTTTATTTTTATAATTTCCACCAGAACTAGAACACTTTTGCAAGAGTGGCCTTTATTTGGTTGCTCAAACTAGTCAGGTATACTGAGGCCTCTAGTGTTTTGTCCCCATTTTATCTGTCTAGAACCTCTTTTATTATCTGTTGGTGTGGCTCATTTTCCAAGCCTCAGTTTAAAAGCTATTTCCTATGAGAAGCCTTTTGTCACCCCTTTATGTTCCTGAGTCCCCTCTACTGTGTTTCCGTACCACCCTGGACAATCTCTATTATTCACCACCTTTCCATATTGTTTATTTAATTGTATGTCTAACCACCTAGATTGTAATCTTCATGAAATTCTAGACTTTTTTCAATAAGCTCGCTATTATACCTTCAAAACCCAGCAAAAGGATTAACAATTACCATTAGCATGGTAGTTGTACTATAACTATTGTTAATTGCACAAAAGGGCTCAAATCCCATTTAAAGGATAGGAGAAGAATTGATGAAGTTCTGGAAAAGAAAGAGAACACTGGAGGAGAGCCACACAATGCTTCAGAAATTATCTGATTTAATTGATCCAGTGTATTGGTAAGGAACTGAAACCCAGAGAGGGAAATAGGATGGGTCTAATATGTTCCAACTAGTTTTCACTCCATTCTTATCTCTTCTTCCTAGCCCCAACTTTATGAATTTGAACATCCTTAAAGAGAGGACAAGAGTTCTATGTCCAAATAGGAACTGAGTTAAATCTAGGTGATACAGAGGCTACTTAACACCTATTTTCTCCAGACTTCTCCACCTCAAGAGAATATGAAGTGAGGGCACGTTGCTATTATTACCTGAAACTGGCTAGCTCATTGTTCCTTCTGACATAGCTGCAAGACCTCAGTTCACCTCCCTCCCACAAATCCCATGTTATTTCTGAGTGTCCTAGTTTGAGTGCTCTGAAAAGCAGACTCTCATTCAAGATTTGCATGCAGGTGGTTACTGGGGAGTGCTCCCAGGAACACCTGCAAAGGAGTGAGGGGAGCAGGATTGGACAGAGAAAAGTCAAACTGTAACTTGGTAACATATGAGGAAGCACTGGAACTCAATTCTCTACAAGTGGTCAGAAACAGAAGGGCAAATCACGTCTCCTGCTATTGCCCTCTATTTTTTCTTATTTAACCAAATGTTCACAAGATAGGCCCAAAGGATGCTGCTTCAGAATAGATGCCTCAAAATCAGTGAGATTCTGGGAATGAAAATGCCGGGGCTAAATACATTGAATGCTATGTTATAGGTCATAACATGTATTCTCATGTATTTATCACTATCATTTTATGGGGTTGATTTTACAAGCTAGGTAGGAGAAAGAATGCTCTTACAAGTAAAAAAAAAAAAAAAAGATGAACAAACACCATGGATTTTTCAAGAATCTCATACATCTACCAAGTGGAGTAACTAAAAATTGAACCTAGATTTGTCTAATTGCATAGCGGCTCATGATTGAAACTGGACTCAGTGGCCAGAATTGTGAGGAGACTTGGAACCAATGCTATAGGAGAAGTAAAAGAACCGACCAATGCTTAACAAGGGGGAGGTTCTAGCTTATGAGAAAAGGGGAGAAATGATTAGCATTTTCAAGTCTTTGCAAGGTAACCATCTTTCTACAGAAAAGATCGGTACTGAGGGGGACCAGGACAGCAGCAGGGCAACTGGGGGCTGAATACCTCAGAGCTATTGCAAGTTTGTTTCCAGACCACTGCAATAAAGCAAATATCACACACAAAACACTGCACATACCTTAATTAAAAAATACTCTCTTGCTTGAAAATGCTGTCATTTGAGGTAATAATCACTGATCACAGATCACCAGAACAAATACAATAGTAATGTAAAAGTTTGAGATATTGAGGGAATTACCAAAATGTGACACAGAGAAATAAAGTGAGCAAATGTGGGGAAAATGGTGCCAATGGACTTGCTCGAGCCAGGGCTGTCACAAATCTTCAATTTGTAAAAAAACAAGAACAAAAACAAAAAACAAACAAAAAACTATCTGTGAAGGGCAGTAAAGCAAAGTGCAATAAAACGAGGTATTCCTGTGTTAGGATTGACATCCGATCGTGGCAAATTGTTAAAAAATGTGGCAGTGATGCCTGTGGCAACAAAAATCCCATGACTATTATATATGATAATAGTAACTAAAAGAACTTACACTTCGATAAGGACAAATAGGCAATCAGGGGAAGTGCCTCAGTCTATGGAAGCTGGACATTTTCATGGTAGCCCTGTTAGTGGGGGAACCAAGTATTCAGTGAGAATGGTTAAACCCAGCATTTCCAAACTATATTCTGCACAATCCAAGTATTTCCCAGCGTGCCAACAGGTGGCCAGAATGAAAATAGTTCTGCAAATAGGAATGGGAAACAATTAAAATCAAATGAGTCTTCTCTGCTAGATTTCACAGAGCTTTGAACATGGATATTGTGGGGCTCTAATGAATTAGTGTAGTAGGCACTGATTAATAAACTTACTGGATCAGAAAACCACCTTTCCATGGAAACTTACTAATACCCTGTTGGGGGAATGCTCGTGAGGTGGTGATCTCTGAAGTTCCTTCTCATGCTGAAATTCTTGAATTCCTCAAACACCAAATGAGTCAAGGAACTTAGGATTTAGTACTAATCTTGGAATGGATCACTGTGTTTTCTTCAACGATTTCCTTCCCTTTCTTGAGTCCTCGTTTAGTGTCCCTGGCTAAAAACAAATTATTCCTGAGACTTTTCACCTCCAATATTTTGTGGTTTTATGGAGGCTTCAGGGCATCACAGAGGAATTTCACATACTTGACAGATCTCTGGGGCCTGCCTTCTTCTAATGCGAGTGAGTTTCCAACCTGGTGGCTTTGAGTGAGTGCATATTGTTTTCTGGTTCCTACTCTGCTGGATAGCTGCTTGAGATTGGGAAGCCAAAAGGACCTCCCATTCTGACGGTTTCCAAATTAGTTTTGCAGACCTCAGCAATTCAGAGTGTTTGAAGACACTGCAGAGATGTGCAGCTCTGTGGTTGACCCCTCTGCAACAGTACATAATTCTGAAAAACTTGGAGCTCCTCCATAAAGCCATATTTCAGTTGCACATTTTAGGCATGAGATTTCAGCCAAAAGCCATAATATAACACTGCCGAGGATTTTTTTTTTTTTTTACTTGCAAAAATATGCATTTGGACAAAACCTAGGAACTTAAAATTACAGGAATTGAACATACCTTCTGTGTTAACTGAAGTGCTACAGGTCAAATGATAAATCATTGAAATGTAGAGTTTGATGCCTTCCTAGAGATTTCCAAGTCCACAGTCCTATATAAGGCTTCAGTCTTCCTTATATCTCTGTGAAGTCATTTCTTAACTCCTTGATCACACTTATTGTGAAAAGTATGCGATTTCTGAGGCAGACCAATGAAAATCATACATCTCTTAACATTAGGATGGGCTCTCTTCTCTTAAGTGCGTTTTCTGTTACACCCATCTGTATTTCCTGTTCCACATTCTAAGAATTCAAGGAGAAAAAGATCTGTTCTCTCCTCTGTGAAGTGATTTGAGTTTCGAAAGACAAAAAAGCAGCCTCCTTCACCATCTCCAAAACAGTTTCAATTTTTCAACATAAGCATTCCCTGCCCCATCACTGGAAGTATTGTAAGCAACCAAAATAAAGCACAGTATTTGAATTCAAAAAGTCCCGGAGTCCTAAAACCTAGTGACCCTAATGACCTGCATGCTCATGACCTTGAACTCTCTACTTAATATCAGTGAGCTCCAGTTTAAAATAATAGAGAATCATAATTACATCACAGGGTTGTTAAGAGGAAGAAATGAGGCAAAACACATGAAGCCTTCTTCATGGTACACTGTACTTCTTCCCACTCTGCACTGGCTTTGTCTCTCTCTTTATATAAACCTGATATGATATGACATGACTTCATACCCTTTTATCATGCAGTGTTCCTGCTTGTCTCCCAGAAAGCCTGGGGTCTGGAGGTATACATAATTCCAGGTAAATTGCAGGGCTGGAGTCTCACCCCTATGATTTTGGCCGTTCCACTTCTATTAAATGAAACTACTCTGCAGTGTCAAAACGCTTCATTTCGTTTCAGACATTGTAATGCAGACCAAAGAAAGAAGACCTTGAATATTTTTCAATACAATATTAATATTGGTGAGAGTGCATTTGAAAAAGCCAAAGCAGCCAGTGCGCTTGGACAATAACTAATTTCCTTAAGGATTATTTTATTATGCACTCAATGTTCTGAAATGCCAATATCTGCAGATGCAGTGTGATTACTTTGCCTTTTTCGTTTCAATTACTCTTTAAGAAGAGTGATCATTTTTCATTATGGAAGAAAAACTTGCATGCTCTGGACTAACATAATAGAACAAACAACAAAACATCATCTCTCTGTGAAATCTGACGTCAGATTTAATCATGCAGGAGGCAGTGCAGGTCACTGGACTGGGATACAGGGGCCTGGGCCTGGCCCCCTCTTTGCATTGAATTGATATGTGGCTTTGGGAAGCCAAAGCTTGGCCTTTTGTGGTCCTCTGTCTCTCATCTGTTCATTAAGGGGCAGGACTAGATGGTGTTTAAGGACAATTTTACCTCTTTATTTCTAGTGTTTACAATAGGAAAGAACCTAATTGGGGGAGCTATACCCAATGGTCAGCCCAAAGAGCTTCCCACATAAGGGAGCAGAAAATACTCATTCAGTTTTAGAGACGCAACTTGCCTGAGATCTTTGCAAAACAAATTACCTGCCAATCAAGGACCAAAATGTATGCCTCTTGCCTCCCAGGAAAACTGTCTTTCTGTTCTATCCCTCTGCCCCTGGAAACCACTCAGATATGAGCTTCTTGATTTCTCTGGTCTCATCTGCCTACACTTCCGCATAGATAGGAGATACAGATGTAGAAAATGCTGGTATGGGATTCACACCATGTCATTTTAAGATGTTATGCTGAAACAGGGAATGATGCCTTGAGTTTTAGCTCTTGCTGTAGATAGATAACTTTTATATTTGAAAGCTTTTTCCCTTCTCTTAAAATTATTATGTAACATTCTGAAAATTCTCTCCCAAAACAGGTTTTTCTGAATTGTGTGATATAAATGGCAAATCTATACTTTGAATTTCTCTCGCAAAGCCTGTTTGATTAAAAATACAGAATGCTGTTGTATACTGGAAAAAAAGATAGAGGTAAGGAGGATCCAGGGTTTGTTGACCCTGAAGGTTAGGAGTTCTCTGACCTTGAAGCAAAATTTCACCAGAATAAGCCTGTTTCCTTATATAGTAAAAATATAAAAGGCCTCAGTTTCCTTACATAAAAAGATAAAACTTCTGTCTCACAGAGTTGTTGTAAGTCTTAAATTAGATAGGATATTAAAATTCCTTACCTAGTGCCTGGCATACAAAGGATCTCAATAAATACACAATAGGTATTGTAAATGAGATTTGAACCAGAGCAAAATTTCATAAACACTACTCTGCATGCCCTTCAGTGAGGTTTGCTGAACTATCTCTAGGTAGAGCTTCTAATTCCAAAGATGTATCTTAAAACAAAACAAAACAAAACAAAAAAAACCCCAACATTTGAATGACTTGAATTTATATTTGGGAATGTGAACTATAACCAGCCTACAAGTCAGGTTCATCTACTCTCCCCATGATGTAGTTCAATTACATATTGATTTTATATTACTTTTTTATCCATAAAAATAAAATTATAAAAACTCTACATTTCAATGATAGTATATGTATTCTTTAAATTCACAAAATACACACCCAAAGGGAGAATTGGTAAGGGGTTTATAAGATTTGATTCATATCACTTCAGTCCTTGGGCCAAGAAAGAAGGAAGAAAAACATTCCTGGTTGTCTCAAGTATAAGTGAGTCAAGGCCATGTCAGTACTTGAGCAAGGACTTGATCATACATACCCCTCCAACAATGCAATTAAACAGGGGGATGGTGGCTTGAAACTCTCAGAAACATTTGCACAATGTGGTGGGTTATTCAAAGGAAAATAGTTTCTTTCTCCTTTAGTGCCAGAAAGTTCCAAAGAGGGAGGGAAAAAAACAAAACAAAACAAAACACTCCAACTCTGTCATTCTCCATGTCAGGCACTTTATAATCATCACCTCATGAAATCATCACAAGAACTTGGTGAGTTAGATATTCCAATGCCCATTTTACAGATGAGAAAACTGGAGCTCAGATAGGGAGAGTCACTTATTTTTCAAATTCTCATAACTTGAAAATTTAAATCTGTCTTATATTGGGAATGGTTCTAGGAAGATTTGAAATCACAGTTCTTGGTTTTCTTGACTGAAATTCTATTATTTAAATGTTGGGGATACAGAAACCTCTAATTTGGAGATTGATTTTATTATCCACGTGCTGTTTGTTATCTCATGTGCCACCATTTCCTTGTCCATGCCATTGCTGACCCTGAACCTTCTTCAAGTCTTTGCTCAAATGCCACTTTCTCAACAAGGCCCAAGTTGTCTACCACATTGAAACCTGCAATACTTCTTTCAGCCTGCACTTCCCACTTATTACCCTGTCTACATTGTCCTGTTTTTTCATAGCTCTTTTCAATGTCTAACAAGCTATAGAGTTTTATATTTGTATTTACTGTTCCTTGTATTTTCCTCTAGAATATAAACAGCAGAAGGGCAAGAATTATCTCAACTTTTGTTCACCAATGTTTCCTACTCATTTATAACAACACCTGGAATCTACATATTTTTTTAAATGTTTATTTATTTATTTTGAGAGAGAGAGAGAGAGAGACAGAGAGAGAGAGAGCAGGGGAGGGTCAGGGACAGAAGGAGAGGGAGAGAATCCCAAGCAGGTTCCTTGCTGTCAGTGCAGAGCCCAAGGTGGGGCTCGATCTCACGAATCATGAGATCATGACCTGAGCCACAATCAACAGTTGGACACTTGACCGACTGAGCTGCCCAGGCACCCCATCACCTGGAACCTGTAAAGAGCTCAATCATAGTTATTGTATGAGTTCCTAATTAAGCATGTCACTTGATCCATTGTTAGCAAGTATGGCTTCAGAATCTTTCTCAACATGCCCTTATGGTTAGCCACTACCATTGTATCTGAGTTATAATTTTAACTGAAACTTAAATACTGTGCTGCTGTTTCCTTTTGTATAAAATGAATATGTAGGTGGTACCATCTACCATAGGCTGTGAGGACTAAGTGGCTTAATGTGTATAAAGTGCTTAGCACAGTGTATGGTCTGTAATAGGCACTCACTTTTTTTTTTTTTCCTCACTCTTATTTACTGGCTTTCCTTTATCTGGCCTATAGCATATGTACCTAAATAGTTTTAGTTAGAGGGTGTCTGGGCTGCTAAGTCAGTTGAGCAGCCAACTTCGGCTCAGGTCATGACCTCATGGTCCATGAGCTCACATTATGCTCACCGCTGTCAGTGCAGAGCCCACTTTGGATCCTCTCTTCCCCTTTCTCTCTGCCTCCCCCCATACGCATGCTCTCACTCTCAAAAAGAAATAAAAATAGTTTTAGTTAAAGCACATGTAAGAATCTACATAATTGAAGAATAATCTCGATTTTCCACCTCATTCTGATATGAGAAACCTTATGACAAGCCCATTAAAGAAGGCTTCCTTAATCCTGCAAGGCAGAATCATTTGTTAACTCACTTTTATTTCCACAGTATCCAGTATCTATCAGCCTTTATATCCTGTGTCATGTTTATTAGCTGCCTTATCTACAAGATGTGAATTCTTACAGGGCAGTGTCTATGTTTTGTTACTTTCCTTACTCCATTTTTCTCAAATGGTTTTTGGCTTATAGTATACATTTAGTACATATTTATTATATGATTAACATCACTATAGCATGTTGATGCAAGAGTAACAGGAATTGCTAAATTTCATTACTATGGTACATATGGGGTTATGGAGGCTCACAGAAGGAAAATGAATCAAAGAAATCATACAGCTAGTTATTGTCCAAATTAAGGCTAGAACCCAATTTTACAAACCCTAAGCCCTTTCTGGTATAACACTTCCACTTTTCAATTAGATATGCCTTGACTTAATTCATTAACTTTCTTTTCTTTCCTTTAATTTCATGGTAACCTTGAGGATGCCCCTCTATTGAGTCAAACCTTTAGAAATAAACTCCTACTGGATAATTCTACATAAAGCGATCAGAATAAATATTACACAGAGTTGACAATTTATAATATCTAGCCTGTGACTGAACTAACTAACCCTTAGGAAAGGCTGAGTCACTAAGTCTGTCCTAGAATCAGAGATTGTAGATTTGGCTGTGTGCTTAAGAGGAAAGATATGATTTCCTTTGAATATGTTTCTCTTCCAGATTACAGTCAGAGACCTATATTTATCAGACCCTCTAACACATTTCCTACCTTGAATTGCACCTAGTAGGACCTTCCACCAAGTGTGGGAATCTCTACTCACTGCTTAATTGTCCAGTGTTCACCCAACCTCAGCTTCCACACATCAGTTAACAGAGCATTTACTGCCTTCAAAAAGTCATTATGGGGCTATTAGCTGCAGTAAATTTAACTGAGAAACACCTCATGGTAACTTTGACCTATTAGCCAGAGGTCTCTTGTCTGGACCACAAAGCACATCATCCTCCCTCCCCCACTCCCAGAAGACCATCTGATATTTGGAAATGGTGACCACTGCCTTTACCCCCACCCTCAACATACCAATCCAAGTCATCTCTCCTCTAAGCAAAATGTCCTTCTTGCTCAAGCTATTTTCCTTGGGTAGTAAACCAAAATGTTTGGTCCCTTTCTTTTCTTTGATGGCAAAATCCCTTTGATTTACCATAAAAGATTGTTTTTGGACTCCCAAAATGAAAGGGTGAGTTGACCAATAACAAGCATATCATTCAATAGTGTCTTTCAGAGACAGTCTCATTCCACATCATTTAAGTGGTATGTGGGAAAGGAAAAGGAAAAGGAAATAGCATTTGTCAAATGCCTACTATGTTTTGGTCACATCACATTGATTAAGTCCTGGGATCCTCCCAACATCCTTTGAAGTACATCCTTATACCACATTTTATAGGTGAGAAAACTGAAATTCAGCAGTTTTAAGGAACTTGCTCCAAACCAAACATCTAGAAAGTGGTAGAGCTGGAATTTGAACCCATGTCTGTAGATTTCCGCAGGTTGTTCTCCTGGCATTCTTCCCAGATGTCTCCTGTCTCAGGGTATAAAACTGTGGTCAAAATTCTGCTTCTTTTATTTTCTGTGAATACCTCCCATGAACCATAAACAATATGGTCTTCCAGTAAATCTGACATAAATTTACTACAAGGGCCACAACTGGCCAAGTGAATGATGCATCATGCCCAGTGGTCTGTGTCTGAACATGGTCCCAAAGGGCAAAGCTGTGTGATCATTGATATTCTGTGTAGGAGTACAAGAGAAAATTTAAAACTAAGTGCCTTACTTAACGTTTTAAATAGATTTCCCTTGTGCATTTTTCCTCTTTATGAATGACACAGCCATTGTATCTTTGGCTATACTTCCTCCACACATCTGAACTCCCACTACCAGTTCTGCCTTTCAAAGATTTCTCATATCTGTACTCTTCTCTTCATCTCTTAATTAAGACTAGGCTCCTCATTCATTTGTCCTCGTTACTCTAATCCCTCCTACTTGGTCAACCTAACTGTAGTCATATTTAAGAGTAAATATATTCCTCTTTTAAAGTGCATCAAGAGAGATATTTAAGAAATAGATCCAAGCATATCACTTCCCTCTTCAGAAATCTTCAGTGCTATTAGGGGGAAGAGTCGTCATATTTCCTTTTTCAGGAGACTTCACTAAAATAACACACTTCGTCACTTGGCGAGTGAACAAATTTCTCAGTTGGCCTCCATTTCTTGACTGGGTAGAGCTAATCTACTGAAAGACTATGAACATTAAGAATTTGTTCTTTCTTTTTTTTCTGTCAGGGACCAGTGCAATACAGCACACTGTGACTTATGACATTCTAAGGTAAGGATGTGCACTTTGCAGACTAGAGTTTTCTCCTATCCTGTATCAGTCAGCATGGGTAGATTTTGCTGCAGTAACAAAAGACCCCCAAATCTAGTGACTTAAAACCATGAGTATTTATTTCTCACTTATGCTCTATGTCCATGACAGGCAAGCAATAATACGGCTTCACGTCATCTTCACCCCAGGACTCTCAGGCTAATGGATTAGCAACAATGGACCACTAATGGCCATGAGGGTGGAGGGAAAGTAAACACAGATACAGGGAAACTTTCACTGGCTCTCAAAGCTTCTACTCAGACACATGTCACTTCTGCTTACATCCCACGGGACAAACAATTTTTTTGTGTTTTTTGTTTTTGTCAAACCTGAATTAAAAAGAGTGGGGTGTTATACCCTGTCCTAAGTAGGGGTAACACAAGAAAAAGGCACCAAGTGGGAGTAGACTGGAGGGTGAAACAGGGAGAATTAGCAAGCCTGTTTAGCCCCATGCCTTAACTAAATAATCTAATTGGTATTTAGTCATTAAAAGGAACAGGCTGACATTCTGAGCTGATGCTCAGAAAGGGGAAGTTGTTTGTCTCACTCCGCAAAGATTGTGAGCCTCACAGTAAGAACTAGAAGCTGAAGCTCTTTCCACTTAATCAGATCGTTTCTCAAGCTTCATTGCCCATGTCTGGCACAAGGTAGGTGTCTAGTACACGCCTGTAGACCTGAATAAAATTTATATGACCCACTGGTCAATCTCTCCCTGAAATGTGTTATTTCTATTCAATAAACACAGCTTCCACCTGTGTTCTATGGGCTAGGAAACTCCACCACACTCTTAACGCAGAACTTCCACAGTAAATAAATCCCCTATCCTTCATCCAGCCTGTCCAGACACACATTTTGATTCCTATATTGGTGTCATATCACCAGACCCCCAAAACAATAAATGAAAAACAGACAGATGTCTTAGGAACAGGAAAAACCTCCACGTGCCACCCCTCATTCTTGGTTTAATGTTAATCCCATTTCCCTGCTTCTAGGCCAACAATCTTCTCCCTCAAGCCCCAATCCCTTCCCTCTCTGGAAGAAAGACTAGGTATTTCTTGAATTCATTTATTGTGTTTTTCCTTCTCTTCAGTCATCTTCCCTAGTAACGTCTTCCATATGTCTGTGAGCCATTGTGTTAAAGAGCTCTGCCCAAAGTCCTTATTTATTCTGAGCAGATTGGAATGGCAGCCTTAAGTCTGGTATTTCCTTGCGTTTGACAGCTTGAATTACAGACTTTGGGTACATTTAACGTAATCCATTCATGTGGAATGGCTGTTGTTCCTCTCATAGTAGTTTGAAAATATAAATATTTACAAACCCCTAAGACAAAAGCTCTTACTGACAAGGTCTCTAAAGCAACAGCTCCATGGACAGGAACCTTTCCACTTAGAGTTTTTCCACTGACAGAGTCTCAATTCTCCTGGGTCATGTGCACTCCATTTAATGTTAATGGAATCTTAGTGAAATCACTGGAACTTATGTCTCTACATGTCCAAAGAGGAAAGGGAGTAGAGTGAGAGTATGGGGGACAGATTTTCTCAGCAGGATACAGTTAGCCAGCTCCTTTAAGGCTAGCCAGAAATGAAGTTCTTGGAATCGAAGAGAGTGTCTGACCCTCTAGGAATTTCTACTACTTTGTGCCTTCTCTGTTCCAGGCACTATGATAAATACTTTGCATACCATAATTTATTGATAACTCATAATCCATTTCACTGATGTAGAAATAAGGCTTTGAGAAATAAATAAGCTCATACACCTAGCAAGCAAAAATCCCCCAGCAGGGATTTTACCGCAGACTTTGTTTTTACAGATAGAATTGGAAGGACTAGGAGAATATTATATGTAAGTTATCTGAATGCAGATAGAGGGTAACAAATGGAAAGGAAAAAAAAAAGACAGAGAGAGGGAAGCAAACCATGAGACCCTCTGAACTACAGAGAACAAACTGAGGGTTAATGGAGGGAGGTGGTTGGGGGATGGGCTAAATGGGTTATTGGTATTAAGGAGGGCACTTGTTATGATGAGCACTGGGTGTTATGTGTAAGTGATGAATCACTAAATTCTACTCCTGAAATCATTATTACACTCTATGTTAACAACTAGAATTTATTTTTTTTAATGTTTATTCATTTTTGAGAGAGAGAGAGAGAGGGCAAGGGGGTGGAAGGACAGAGAGAGAGGGAGACACAGAATCTGAAGCAGGCTCCAGGCTCTGAGCTGTCAGCACAGAACCTGATGCAGGGCTTAAACCTACGGACCATGAGATCATGACCTGAGCCGAAGTTGGACACTTAACCAACTGAGCCACCCAGGTACCCCTAACTAGAATTTAAATAGAAATTTGAAACAACAGCAACAACAAAAGAAAGGGTAACACTGGAAGGATCTGTATTTCTGAACAAATTTGTTAGCTACACATGATCTACAATAGCCACATTAGATCTCCTCTATTTGTGCTAATTTCTTTTACCCTATCAGTATCAATAACTCTCTCTATTCATCCTTCTAAAAGATATATCCATCCATATTAGTTGGGATTGGTTTCAGCTGTATATGAGGGAAATAAACAACAATACTTTAAGATAAAAGATTAGCTCTCCTTTTAAAGCACATTGTGGGGAGGATGACTGAATTTGGTATAGTGGTTTTATTTATGTCTGTGACATAGGATCTTTTTACCTCTCTATTCCACCATCCTTTCACTGTGAACCTCTTCCTCATGGACCAAACTGGCTGCTACAGTGGCACCCATAAGAACCTTGCTCCAAGAATCAGGAAGAAGAAAGAGGAAGGATACATAGCATCTCTTTTAAGAAGATTTCCCATAACTACCTTCTACACAATACTTCAGCTTAGATATCTTTAACCAGGACTTTGTTGCATGACAGCACCTAACTGCACACTAGGAAAGAAAATGGGAAATTTAATCTTATGGGTGAGTAGTAATGTGTTCAGCTGAAGAATGTGGCTCAGTGTTACTGGGAATGGGGCAATAAATATTAGCCCAGTTGATAGACATTGGAACCAAAAATAGAAATCCTGAGTATTGCTCTAGAATTTTTGTCTTGGCTAAAGAGAAATTTAGCAGAATGAATACTGGGAAGGAACTAGAAGACTTTGACTCGCCATATTTCAAATCCCAGCTTAAGTACCACCATGAGGAGTTAGAAAGAATTCTGGCTTCAGCATCAAACAGTCATGGGCTCCACTTCTTTCTAGATAGATGGTTATGGTTTAGCAGGCATATATACGTAACTGAACTACTTAAAGAGTGGAACCAGACATGAAACCCCTCTCTCAAACACACCCTATCACAATGCACAGTGGATAGTAAGAGAACAGTTTTTGATTTTGTTTGTTACTTATAATCTAAGTGAGTCAAAGAATATAACTGGTACAATATGTTAGACACAGCTCAGGGTCTTAGAGAACCAAAATTTCAGGGCACAAGACACCAAACAAAGTGAAAATGCTACAGCAAAGCCTGAGTCAGTGTTTGCCCTGCTATGGACTCAAGATTTTACTGAGCCAGAAAAAGAGGAAGAGCCTGCAGATAAGCCTCACATCTAGGCAGGAGAGAACACAGAGTCTTTGGAGAAGGTGAAAGGACTTCATATTTTTTAAGTCTTCATGTAAAAATGGGGTGCAAAAGTGACCTCATCTGGGGACATGGACTAGGTGTGCAATGTCTAGGTATGTGGCCAAGGCCAATCAAGGATACCAGTCCTTAGCCCTGGCAATAGAAGGTCCTGAGGGGCACCGGACAGGATGAGGGTAGATGGCAAACAATTGAAGAAATAAAGTTTGGCCACATCCTGGAGAATCTGTGGTCAGTGATACATTAACCAGCCTTGGCCTCACAAAGTTTTAATTGGAGTCATTTCCCATGAATGCAGCCAAGAAAACTTTAAAAGGAAAGAAAAGGGACAAAAACAAAGAAAAACCAAAACCATTCAGTGGGGGCCCACTAGCTTCCAGGACCAGCGCAGACAGAATTCAAGCCCATGGGATTTTAACCCTTTCTCCACTTAGATTCTGGAGTCAGAATTGGAATCACATCCGGCCCCACTACTTACTAACTGTAGCCCCTTGTGGAACTCATGTTATCATGTTTCTGATCCTAATTTGGGGGATATTTAAAAAAGAATACTTGCTTCACAGGGTGGTTGTGTGCATTATATGAGAGGAGAGATTTGAAAGATCGTCATAAGCTACAAAACACAATATTCATGTGAGTACTTAATGCAGAGGAAATTCACAATGGCATTCTTTCCAATTCTGATGATCCTGTGTCCACTTTCTATAGCTTGTCCTCATTTTAATATGGGTTAATTTATATTTTACATTTTTGGTGGTCTCATATTACTAGCAAATTCTTTTGAGCTAGTATAGTCAAATCATGATGTCTTATAGCTTAACATTTTTCCTGTTTAACAATTTATGGGAATAGGATTGTGAAAGTTGGTCAAGGTAACAGCTATTGAGTCAGAAACCAGAATCCTAACATTATATACCTTCTGTGTTAGAGAAAAAGGACTTCAGGAGACTCTACCAAACTTGATTATAAAATAGAACAGTTATTCTACATATGACTGCA
Source organism: Prionailurus bengalensis (assembly GCF_016509475.1). Classification (NCBI taxonomy): domain Eukaryota; kingdom Metazoa; phylum Chordata; class Mammalia; order Carnivora; family Felidae; genus Prionailurus; species Prionailurus bengalensis. The sequence continues at coordinate 75,690,201 of NC_057359.1, read as the reverse complement.
TACCTTACCAATAATAAAGAGTGCAAACTCAAACATCTTTATTCTGATTAAAATTTTGGTTTGGAATCAATAAGCATTCCCTACATAAGGGAACATGATAATGTGTTTATGATCTGTAGACATTACTTTGGTCATGGATATGGTAAAAAAAAAAATTCAAAAGCATCATAAACTTCGAAATGAGTCAAAAATAACATGTGTTTACATGAAATTCTTCTAAGAACTTCCTTAAAAGTAACAGGGGCTTATGCTATATCCAGTGACCTGTGATTTATCTAATATTCGACCTCTATTGCATGTCACTCAATTCTCGCTCAAAAAGAGAAGGCTGACAGTGTAATGCGAAGAAAGTGTGGAATGGGAAGCTTTGAAATGGAGAGAGTGGGTGCACGAGGAAAATACTATGTGAGCTGAAAGATAAAAATAATACTGGAGTTAAGTTTTAAACCTAAGTTCTTTTATTAATTAGCTGAATGACCCTGAGAAGGTTATATATACTCAGCAAGTTGTAATGTTTTCGTGTGAAAATGGCATTCACAATACCCAGCTCTCAGTGCTTGCTAGGAAGAGAAAAAGTATAGGACATAGGAAGAGCACATTGTCTCCCTTTGACCCTCTACTTTGCCATATGTTATAACTGTGTGACCTTGGGCAAATCCTCTGTGTTTCTGTGCCTCAATTTTTTCACCTACAAAGTGGTGAAAATACTAGCACCTGTCATATTTGAATGGTGTGACTACTAAGTATGTTGGTATGTTAATATACATAATTTCTTAGTGCCTGGTACATATTAAGAGCTAAATGAATAAATGGCTGCTGATGTCTATAATAAAGTGCCCAACATATACGAAGAGGATAGTCAATTATAAGTGTTATTATATTTATTCAAGAATATTTTCCCTTTTATACTCATAGCCAAATGGGAACATTAAACCCATTTTGTAGATTAAAAGACCAAGGCTTAGCATCTGGAAGCTATTGAAATCCCACAAATACCTGGGACCATAACCTAAGCTTTTTAAATTCCAAAATTAAGTATAATTCCATATAAAGTATTTCAGAAGTCAGGCAGACCCTCTGGTTTCTCTAAGAACATGCTATTTCCATTAGAGCTTTCTCACCCCAAATTTCAATCCCAAATTGAAAAGGAAAGTTACTGCTTTAAACTGACAGTTCAGAATTCATTCCACTTGTCTAAGTTCTTAAGTTTCATATACATGTATATGGAAGTTAAATATATTTTCTTGAATGTGATTTATGAGGACTTTCTGACAAGGTTCAAGAGGATCACTTATAATATACCCCTGGACTGCATGCCATAATCTAAACACTGGAAAGAAAGTTTAGGGAAGCAATTCCCCAATTTCACCATCGGTGAAATCACAGTATCTTATACTTGAAGCACTGGCCCCAGTGATTCAACTTGCCTTAGAATCAAAATTGACTAAAGTTATTATAAGTTTGTGGCTTATCTGGTTTACATTAAATACCCAAAGAGAAATGAATATATCTATGGCGTCAGTGGAAGAGAGAAAAATGGTATCAGGCTCCAAGCCCAAGGGAGGTGGCTCTTCTCAAGGAAAGACTTAAATAGAATTACTTCCTTTCCTCCTCTGGGAGACAGAGACACAAGTCAAATGACCAGGCAAACAACGAGTGGAGAATAAGACTAACTCAACCTAAAGGGCTGGGTGACTTTCATGGTCTCTGTTTTGGACTACTTTGATTTAATGGTGTTTTGCATTGTCCACTACCATAAGGGTTATTTTCCAGATTATGGCACTCTTGGGGATCATGTATATCAGTAGATCCCTAATGCCAACAAAAAACTTAACATGCTTTCCAAGGATCCTGTATCAAGATGCTTTGAATGGCAAGCAATAGCAAACTCAAGTCAAACTGGTTTAAACCATAAAGGGGATTTATTGGTTCATGCAATATAAATGTCCAGAAACAGCACTGCTCTCATAGAAGGCTTAACCCATTGGCTCTAAAGAAAATGTTAAAACCCATTTTTTTGTCCCCCCCCCCCGCCGACTTCATTTTCCAGTTTTGTTTTTTCAGTGTCAGCTTTACTATTATTATTTTTAAAACTCACTTTCTCTTTGGTCCCAAGATAACTGTCAGTAGCTCCCAGAGCTTCAGGTTTCCTTATCCACATCCAGTGGTAAAAAAAGACATCATGATCCTATGATACACCTTGGAAATGAAGAGGTTTTCTTGCATAAAACCAGTAGAAGAGTATCTTTATTTACTCCTGCCAACTATAATCTCTGAACCAATCATCTTGAATAAGGGAATAGGAAACACTGATAGGTTTAATCTAATCAGGACTTACCCCTCCCCCCCCCCCACCCAAGCTGGAAGTGGAGCTAATCCTATCAGATATTTAAGGTTTAGAAATGTGGAAATTGGTGGATTGGATACTAGAGAAGCAACTAACAACCTTCAATGTCTGGAGTCAACCTATTTTTCTATACTTACCCCCACTTTGGATTATACTTTCCATGCACATGGAACTATTTCCAGTTTGGCAAGCACACCTTAATCTTCTACTTCATTCTACTGTCCTCCTGAAATGACCTTTTCTGTCCATATTTTCTAAATCATATCCATCCTTTAAGGTCCAATTCAAACAGGCCCCCCTCCATGAAGCTCTTCCATATTATTCTCTGATAGGGATTCTGTCTCTGTCAGCTTATTTCCAACAGCAGTTGATATGTCCTGACTTTCTGAGTCTGATCATTCCCAATCTTCTCTTCTATCGTACTACATGTGTCTCTTCTGGATGCTGTGACCGAGAAAGATTGTGCTTCCATCATCATTGATTCTTCTTAAAGTACCAAGTACTTGCTCTGAATAATGTAGGGAAATCAGCCAGTGGGTTTTGGAGGCCATTTTCCTGGTGACACACAGTCTGTGTATTTCCCTTACTAACACTAAGACCAGTCCTACTTCTTTGAAAAGGTGTTAGCATTCTAGCAATTTGCTTATCGAGTAGCCAGTCCTTCACACTTCACAACTAGTTAGTGCAGTGAGCTTGTGAGCTGAAAAGCAAAAAATCCAGAGGCTTAGAAAAAACATTTTTTTTACTTTAAAAAATTATCCCTAATTCAGCAAACAGACTTGGGCCATAAGTCAATGATTAATGGATCAGAATAAAGCAATATTTCCTTTCTTTTTCACCTTCTTTCTCACAATATCACTGTTTAGATGACATGTACCTGAGGGGGGGGGGGAAGTCTTGTGTGTTTTCAGAAATGAATACTTTATAAGCAATGGGACTGTCTGCAGTGTTGGAACATAGAAGTAGAAGCAGTAGAAGATGGCACACCGCAGAGAGCCTTAAATACCAGGCTAAGAATCAAGTTTCTTATCCAGGAAGTAGAATGGGACCATATACAGGCTTAAGCCAACAAGTGACCTGATTGCATTTCTGTTCACCTTGTTCAGAGTCCTAGCAATTTTCTTTCTTTTCCTCCCTTCCTTTCTTCCCCCCTTTCTCTCTCTGAGAGAGAGAGAGAGAGAGAGAGAGAGAGAGAGAGCATGAGAAGGGGAGAGAGGGGCAGAGGGAGAGAGAGAACCATAGCAGGCTGCATGCTCACCCTGGGATCATGACCTGAACCAAAATGAAGAGTTGGACGCTTCACCGATTGAACCACCCAGGCGCCCCCCGCACCCCCCACAATTTTCTTACGGGGGAAAAGAGTTCCTTTTTCCCTTTCAAATTTTTCTGTTCTTATCTTTGACCATATCATTCACAGATACCTCAAATGTAGCACATTGAAAATAAAACTGGATTTTCCTCCAGAAATAGGTCTCTCTCTCATGTCTTCTTCATCTCAGCAAATGACTCCACCATTCACCTCATTTCTCAAACATAGAGCCTGGGGAGACACCCCAGATTTTGCCCTGTCTTTGGCTCTGCATACTGATCTACAAAAAAAAAAAAAAAAAAAAAAAAAAATCCTGTAAATTTTCTCTCCACACATATCCCTGAATCCAACCCTATGTCTCTGTCTCACTGGTGGCCAGTATCTTAGTCCAGAAGCTCCTGGATGGCTATGATAGTCATCTCATCAAGATCTCCAGGTCCTGTCATCCATTCTCCGCACCAGGTAAGAAAAACTGGCTTCTGACCCATTGTCTCACTTCAGTTCCATCCACTCTTCCTCTTATTCAGCCAGCACCTTACGCTTGTCTAGCTTCCCCACCCTCACAGCCTTTGGATACACCATTCACTTTGCTTGAAATGTTCTTTCTTTATCCTCGTCATTAGGCTGTGATTCTCTCTCTCTCCCCCTCCCTCCCCCTCTCTCTCCCTCTCTTTTGGCCTCAGCTAAAATAGCATCTCCTCAGAATGGCCTCCCTTACTACTGTATGTAAATGGTGAGCCCGTTGATCCCTGTTTTAATTCCTTGTTCGCAGTATGTATCACATATTTGATATGTGTGCTTGTGTATTGCCTTTATTTTTATGATTTGTGTGTTTCTCCCATAAGAATGTGAATTCACAAGGCAAAGATTGTGTCAGGCTTATTCCCCATTTTACCCCAGCCAGGGCTGGATTAAATATCTATTGAACGTAAGGAATTTCTGTTAATTTCTGCCTGTCTATTGTATTTCATGGGGAAATTTTTTTGAGTCTAAGCTCCCTCTGAATATTAAAACAGTGGATAATTTAAACTCCTTTATTATCTAAATAATCAATGTCTAAAAAAGAAAAAAGAATTCTTAAGACTTTGTGGGATTCACGTTTTCTTCATCACCAGGAAATATCCTTGATGAAATTGATGAATGCACTTGAGGCATATCTTGAGAAACAGAAGGCTGGAATCTGAAAATGGCAATCTGTGCCCTTATATGGCAAACCAGACTTTTTCAAACAAAGATCCTCAAATCCACAGAGTCCTTGTGGTCTGAGATATGCCACTGTGATTCACTCAACGACACTGAATGGTGTTCTCCAGGGGATGAGTGCATACGCTTCTGGTTGCTTTTCTAGGTCCTTCACTCCCAATCCTTTTCCCTAAGAGGGGAGGGGGCTGTGGGTTTGCCAAGGTCCAAGCCTATACACCCCTTACTTCTATTCTAGTTCCATGTTCTATTTCAGTGAGAGGAATTGCTCCATCTCACGCTTCCCAGCTATCAACTTTTCTTGACAAATCTTAAACCCAGATTTCTAATCTCGGTCTCACTTTCTAATCAGGTCTATTTTTCCATCTGTCTGCATCATGTATTCCTAATACTGTGCCACAGATTGGATTCAAATCTGAGCCTGACAAGTTGAAATCTATCATCCCTGCCTCTCAGCCTCAGCTGTACAATTTGATACTTTTTCTCACCAATGCTTTCTTTGTACAAGGCTTTGTAGTTTCACCTCATTAATTCCTGCTGTAAATATACAAACACGTGGAAGTGGGGAATGGTTCCCAGTATCATTTTATACAGTTGTAAAGACTGTGCACTGCACAACTCTAGAGGTGTCATTTATCCTGCAGTCTATGTGAATGGTGCCCTCTGGAGTTGTGTCTGGAACTATCTTGGACTTGTTTCTACTTTTTCCATCTTCTGTGCCAAATACAAGACTCTCTACATTATGACCACCAAGAGAATGCTGTTGACAGACCATTTTGGCCAATAGTGGTGAGGAGCTAGAAGTGTCAGAGAATGTCAGATCCACATCCTAAATCTTCTTTACTGGATTCTGTAAGACGCTTGCCGTGTCTCCCTCCTCACGTAGGTTGCTCTGTTCTGAAAAGAATGTGTTTTTGTTAAGTGTTGTCAATTTATCTCTTACTTCCTTGTGTAATGCTCCCATTGTGAAGGCATCAAGCTCAATAAAGAAATGTGAAGTTGAATAGCAGTTATTTCCTGATGGCTCTGCACAGAGATTGGTCACGGTGGTTACACAATCAGAAAATTGGAACACGGGTCGCCCATGCTGAGCACTTAGAAAATATACTTACAGTAGCAATTGGCAGAGGGTTCTCACACAGAGTCATTCAAGGAGGAAACTCAGAAACAACCTCTGTGTCCTAGTGCTTCGCCCAGGACCTGGCATTTGGTAGGGACCCTCCAAACATATGCTGAATGAACGAGTTGGAGTTACCTTTGCAATGGCGGGAATGCCTTTGTGTAATTATCCTGTATCTAATGTGATTCGATAGAAGAGATCTGGTTGGGAGACTAGATACACAGCAATGAGTGATTCTTAGCATTTTCAAGGGCTTCAGGACTCTACAATTACTGTTTATACCCACTTAGATTTTATACACTTAGATTTGTACCTTTTCGTGATTGGATTTGTGAACCAATAGTTACCACAACAATTTAAAGCTGTCTGCAGTAAAAATAATACATCTGTTTGAGTGCTCATCAAAACCAATTTTCAAAATAATTTGCATATGCACATAATCTATTATCAGTAGATGAATATTAAATAAATTATCAAAATAATGAATACATATATAATATTTTATCTTTACATCTTTATCTTCTTTAGTGCTCTGGTGAAGATTATGGCACATGACAGAGGGTAACTCCATGAGTTAATGAATGAGCCAGGGAGTAAACACTGCATCTTCCATTAATGTTCAGAGCTCCTTGAGGCATTACATGTAGCCCTCAGGGAACCTAATCTTTGAGACATTGTAGCTGTTCTGGATGCCTTGACAAAGAGGAGAAGATATGGATATAACTGGTACCTGATAGGTAAGAGCTACTGCAATTGCATGTTAAATTAAGCTCTGATATTCCAGACGGGGATGTGCAATGGATTAAGTAGGTCTCATTATGTAAAAAAAAACCACAACAACAACAAAAAACAAAAAAACAAACAACAACAAAAAAAAACGAAGCAAACAAACAAACAAACAAAAACATTAAAAAGTGAGTGTATGAGGTCGTATGGATAAATCAAGGAAAGAAGTTCATACTGGAACAACTCTAAGACCTCTTCTAGCTTTGTAAACTTTCTGACTCTGGTTTAGAGTGTGCCCATATCTATAATGAGACCAACTTGAAGCGTCTCTGTGATTCAGGATATTTTACTTTAATTGTTACCCTCAGTTTCCCCAGATGGAATAGCCCAGTTCGCTTAGAAACTCTCAAATTTTTCAGTATTGGTCAACCACCTTCCTGCATTCCAGTTATACTCCCAGACTAGTCTCTTTCTATCCCATTTTCTTTCCCACCCCACCTCTTTTTCTCCCTGCTTCCCTTGGTTTCTACAGTCTTTTCACCAACATTTTTGAATATCAATGATCAGATTCCACATCAGGTTATCTGTCAGGCACTGGCGTGTAAAAGTAAATAAGACCTCCTCCTTCCTCCAAGGTCTGTCCCAGTTTTTCACACCTGCTGCTAAAATACCCCTGCTTGTAGACTACACCTCCCAGACATGAGCTGCATGAGAATAGGGCAGTGGTTATGTGTTTATCACGTTACCTCCATTACCCAGACCAAATGCCAGATACTTCACATCCTATTTGCTGAACAAATAAATCTAAGCTAATCTCTTACCCCAGAACTCTCTCAATTATTCTACAGAACACCAGTCTGGGAATATAGTCTTAATTGGCCTAATGTATTCAGGCAATACAACATCCTCTGTCTCCTGCTAAGACAGTCACAAATCATTATGAACTTACTAAAGGCTCTGAGAAGTCCTGTAAGAATGAAATATGTTAAACCTGACTTCTGCCAATGTTTCCAAGTTTATTTGAACACAGAAATTTATGTTTTTAGTATAACATCTCATACAACTAGAAATCTGTGGGAAATGCCTTCAGAGTTACATCCTTTTCAGAAGTAAAGAAAATGATGGGAAACCGATGGTGCACAGATTTGACGACAGATAGCACTAAACCAGAGCAAAGTCATTAAAGGAGTGTCACATTCAGTTTTTTATGCTTTGTTTCCCTCCTAACACACTATGTTCCAGCCATTTCCTAAGGACCAGAGCCACATCCCTGTTCATTCCTTTGTCACTGCTGTTTCCTCCTTAAATGGCCACCTACTTTCCCCTTCATCTTGCTCCCTGCTTCCTCTTTTCCTCTTGCTGCCTCCTTTCATCAATAAAAAAATCCCTGAAGCTTGGGTCAGATACTTCTTTTTTTTTTTTTTTTTTTTTTTTTTGAGAGAGAGAGAGAGTGAGCAAGCAGGGTAGGGTCAAAAGGACAGGGAGAGAAAGAATCTTAAGCAGGCTTCACACCCAGTGCAAAGCCTGATGCAGAGTTCGATCTCATAACCTTCAGATCATAACCTCAGCCGAAATCAAGAGTCTGACGCTTACTAACTGAGCCACCCAGGCACTCCCACAGATACCTCCACTTTTTAGACACTATCCACAGTAGCTTGCCTTCACAAGCCTCCCATCCCTGTCCTGTGCCCCTAAGAGGAAATAATTTCACCTTTAGCGGATGATTCGGCAGTTTTTACTTCAGTATATTTTTAATATCCCAATGGCGTATATCAGTTTACCTTTTTGTATCAGGACTTGCAAGGGAGCTTGTCAAGAAATGTGGATTTCAGATGGAAATCAAGATTTCGTTTTTCCTAGATCCCTATCACCTTGTATTCTCCACAATTCCTAGGACAGTTCTCTTCTTACAGTATTACTAAAAATGGAGTGGTTATATACCAGGGTATGACCATAAGCCAATTTGGAAACTGACCTAAACCGGCTCCCAAGTTGTTACTGCACATGTATATTCAGTCAGTGTGTATATGTTGGTGTGATGGGGTTTTTTTTGTTTGTTTTTGTTTTTTTAAATTTTTTAAATGTTTATTTAATTTTGAGAGAGAGAGAGAGAGACAGAGTGTGAGCAGGGGAGGATGAGAGAGAGAGGGAGACACAGAATCTGAAGCAGGCTTCAGGCTCTGAGCTGTCAGCACAGAGCCTGACGCAGGGCTCGAACTCATGAAATGTGAGATCATGACCTGACCTGAAGTCAGACACTTAACCAAATGAGCCACTCAGGCACCCCAAGTGTGTAATGTTTTTAAGTCTACTATGAATCTGCTCTTATTTAGTACTTTGCAAATGGCAGGAACAGCATGGGTCACCCACCCATTTCATCTGGCACCAATGTGCTTCCAAAATAAAACGATGCTTGACCTTGCTGATCCTTCAGTCTATGGCTTATTTATTATTTGAATATCTAATTTATAGGGAGAAGACATCTGTGGAGAGTATATGATATATCTACTTTAAGTTAAAATTTTTCACAGATTAAAAATTTTTTTTGTAACTTGTAACTTCCTGGTATTTGTTTATTCTAATTGTTTTCCTAACTTTGGAAGAAGGGGATATTCATTCATTCATTCATTCATTTTTTATTCTCATAAGTTTTTTTTTTATCAGTCTCAGAACCCTATTTACCGCATAACCTCTACTTGTAAATGGGTGATGTTCTAAAAATTCATTTTTAAGTCAGTTGTTTGGGCCACAGATTGCATAGTTCCATAGAAATGACCATAGAATTTATTGTTAGATCTTTAGGCAAATTTGCCAGACTTAGTTAACACAAAATGTAGCTGAACAGAGCAGTCTACGTTTATTAAGACAACAGTACAACTACAATAATAAAAACTTCCGTTTTGAACAAACAGGAAGATAGAAATATTGAATAGAAACTTTAAATTTCTATCATATGTTTTTTTTTTTTCAATGTTTTTTATTTATTTTTGGGACAGAGAGAGACAGAGCATGAACGGGGGAGGGGCAGAGAGAGAGGGAGACACAGAATCAGAAACAGGCTCCAGGCTCTGAGCCATCAGCCCAGAGCCCGACGCGGGGCTCGAACCCACGGACCGCGAGATCGTGACCTGGCTGAAGTCGGACGCTTAACCGACTGCGCCACCCAGGCGCCCCTATCATATGTTTTTAAAGAGGGAAATGAGAGATTTATTTCCAGTAATGCCAATTGTACCGTGCACAAGTTACAATTTATTATACTGGAAATAGCGAAAGTTACATCAATACAACCCCTCTACCTAAATCCAATCTTCAAGAACAGAGAGGTCTGGCCATTTTGTTCTCGCAACTTGCCGAACTGTTCCCTGCTGGAAATGACTTTATTTTATTATTTTAAATTTTATTTAAATCCAGGTTAGTTAGCATATAGTGTAATAATAGTTTCAAGAGTAGAATTTAGTGATTCATCACTTACATGTAACACCCACTGCTCATCCCCATAAGTGCCCTCCTTTTAAACCAGAGCAAAGTCACCCATTTAGCCCATCTTCCCCAAGAAACCCTCAGTTTGTTCCCTGTACTTAAGAGTGTCTCATGGTTTGCCCCTCTCTCTGCTTTTATCTTATTTTTCCTTAACTTCTGAAGAAAAAAAAAAGTATTCAAAAGCCCAAGTCTGCAAATCCATTCCAACCAAAGGCATTTTGAGAAAGATTACTATGAATTTAACTTTGAAAATGTCTTAGAGAGAAGAATATTATGTCCCATAAATGGTATGAATAGTTCTTTGGGCTTTTTAGCTTATGATCCCAGAAGGATTTTGGAACAAGAGGGCACATTTTTCCCTCCAGTTTTAGAGAAAAAAGCATATTAGTTCTACTAAGTCTTTATTTTCCATTAGTACTTTAAAGTTTACAAACTGTTCTCATTTGATCCTCCCAGGAGCCTAAGTGGTTGGCACAGAAGTAAAAATAGCTACCATTTATGAGAGGCACTATTCTCAGCAATTTGTCTCCCAGATCTTCAAGTAGTCCTATGAGATAAATACTATCATTACCATTTTGCAGATGGGAAGAGTGAGGCATGGGGAAGGTAAACAACTTTCCTAAAGCCACCCAGCTAGTCTGGGGGTAGGGCTGAGGTACAAACCCAGGCAGTCTGGCCCCATATGTTGTGTTCTTATCCAGTGCTCCAGAGGGTCTACTGAGACCCCAGCAATACTCATTCTTCATGACTGACATGAAGAAAGATATGTTTGACCACAAACATGACAGAATAGCCTCTTGAGGGGTAAAGAGCAATGCAGAGGATTGAATCTATAACAGTTCAGAGACTTCTGGGACCTCCAAGCCTAGTTGAATGGAATTTCCAATATGGACACAGAACACCAGATCATGTGTCTTCTCACGGAGGCACTTTTGAGGGCAGGCAGTCCTAGAAATTCTATCTGTAGATCTATAAACAGGAAAGTCTAGAAAATCAAATCACTTACCCAAGACCACTGAGCTCCTAGATGAGAGGGCTGGGACTAGAAATTAGTCTGTAGATCTCCAAGTCTATTGTACTCCCCACTCCTCCTTCTCTACGGCTGTCTCTTCTGGCTTTCCAGCTGTCATCTAACTCTGAACAGTGGCAAGCCCTCACTCTGCCCCTGGCTAGGCTTGATCTCTGTCCAAACCCCTGTTTACTCATCAGAAAAATGGGGAGAGCCAACCCCCTATGCTAAGTGGATTTTGAGAATTAATGATGCAGAAAAGATGTTGTAAGATAACACTATGAAAACATATACAAAGCAGCACAATTTTCCAGAATTGTGGTGGCATGCTATGTTCCATAGAAGTAGATTTTCCATATTACTGAACTATTCATCATATATATATATGCATATATATACATATATATGCATATATATGCATATATATGCATATATATGCATATATATATATATATGATTCTTTTTCATACATTCTTTTTTCAACTTTACCTCTACATTCCTAAGAATAGTAAAATATACACACCCTACCTTTGACAGTCTTCCAGGCAAGAACAGAGACTGCTGCTCACAAAAATAATCTGAGACAGGTTACTAGGAGAATAACTGAAAAAGTACAATGTGAAGAAAAAAGAATGATGAAGTTTCACCTACAAATTTGGGGATGGCTGCAAGAAAGAGGTAGCACTTCCATGAGTATGAGAGGTAGGACTTGAGGCTGAGACAGATGAGGGCAAAGGACATTTTGTTCCAGGTGGAAGAGGTTCTTTGGACAAAGGGCAGTGAGAACTGTCAGGCATGTTCAGTGAATCGATATGAATTTCATGAAAAGACACTCAGGCTTGCTGTAGTGTCTGGTGAGAGCCAAGTCAGAAAACAAACTTCAGAAGGCCTTGCAACTACAGATTAAGACATGAGGGCTATTTGTTCACAGGCAGATAATGAGGACAGAGCCGACTTGTTCTGTTGAGCAGAGTTAAGTAAAATCAGAGCAGGAAAAGCTCTGTGTAGGAGGCAGTAGTTCAGGCAGACCTGGGCAGGGAGACCAAGTGCCTAAGATTACATGCAAATAACTGTGGGCAAGAGTAAGGCCAAGGAAAGCGGCTTGGGAAAGAGGGAGGAGGTTAACCGGCCTGACTTTTAGGACACTCTAAGTGGATGAATGATAATAGGGTAAGTCTCCCAGCTGTGTGAAGTCAATAAATGGACTCCTGCATATGTGTGTGGGTAAGGGACAAAAGGAGGAAGATAGCTTGCAATTCATTTTGTCATAACAACTATTTCAGAGGAAAGATCTGGATGCTTCAGAGCATCATCAATTATTCACCCGGTTTCTGGCAACCTTTCAAAACATCTTATAGGTTTGTATGTTATTTACTTCCTTGCCCTAATGCATCCCTCCTCCTGTTATCCCTACCTCAACCCTGAGTTGAAACAAAACTGTAATTAATTTTATATAGCATGTAGAAAAATAAAGTCCAGGGGAGCGTTCTTCATTTCCTGGAGGGCAATGACTCTCGACTGCCTGAAGAAATGGAAAATGATTTTTAGCATCTTAGGGAGAAGAAAAACAGCAATTCCCAATGAAGCTGTTTGCTCTCTGTGTTCAGAAGGAGGAATGAACTGGTTTGGACGGGACCTCTTTCTATAAAACAGACTTAAAATGACGGCATGAGGAAGAGGACATGAGAAGGATGATGCAAAATTATGAGTAACATAAGACATAAATAAAGTGGCCAGCATAGTGCCTGGCACAGTGTGTTGGGGTTTAGCTGTTTTTATCACCCCAAGATTCTAAATGTGAATTTGCTGGTTCTGTGATTTTTAGGAAATAAGACAGATAATCACATTGAATTATAGGGACAGCAAAGTACTGTCTCAGGATTCTGGCAAAAGATCTTATGACCAGTCTTTTTCTAACTTTAGGGATCTAGTTGCATGAATGAAGCCTCTATTCTTTTTTTTATTAGACTCACAAAAAAAGTTGAAAAAAAATGGTACAAAATGTTCCTGTATATCTCTTAGCAGCCTTTTCCAGAAGCTAACATCTTACATAACCTTGGAGCAATTATTAAAACTATGAAATTAACATGCCTGCAATTCAAGTAACTGACCTACAGACCATTTATGACGTTTTCCAATTGTCCCACAGATGTCCTTGCTCAGGCACAGGATCCAATACTGGATTATGTGTTACTTTTGGCTGTCATGTCTCCTTAGTCTCCCCCAGTCAGGGTCATGTCCTCAAGGTTGTTTTGTTTTTTGTTTTTTCCATTCATGACTTTGGAAGAATACAGGTCAATTATTTGGTAGCATGCCGATCATCTCCTATTCCTTCATACTTAAGTTCAGATGACACCGTTTTGCCAAAAATGTCATAAAAGTGATGCTGTGTCCATCTTACGGTATCATATTAGGAAGTGAATGGTGTCCACGTGTTCCATTGCTAGCCATGTTGAATTTGATCATTGGTTAGTCATTTCTGCTGGTTTATCAATGTGAAGTCAGTTTTCTCCCATGTATTTAGTATCTTGTGGGAAGGTAGTTTAAGACTAGACAAACATCTTGTTCCTCATCATATCTCCTCCCTTAGATTTTGGTTCCTATTGATTAATCTTACCTGCAAAAATTATTGTTGTGGTGTTTGCCAAGTGATGATGGGCATCTATGCTTCTTCATTTATTTATTAATTGGAATTCTACTAAAGAAAGAGCTTTCCTTCTCCTCAATTCAGCAATTTATTAAATTATTTGTGTATATTGGGATGTCTGGGTGGCTCAGTCGGTTAAGCCATTCTTGATTTTGTCTCAGGTCATGATCTCACAGTTGTGAGATCAAACCCCACGTCAGCCCCGAGCCTGCTTGGGATTCTCTTTCTAGTTCTCCATCTGCCCCTCCCCTACTCACTCACTTTCTCAATAAATAAATAAATAAACAAACAAACAAATAAATAAATAAATAAATAAATAAATAAATAAATAAATAAAGTGTTTAAATCAGTATAGAACAATGAAATATTTTATTTTGTGGGCTACAATCCATTAGTATCATTTTTTAATTTTATTGTTTATAATGAAATTAGCCATAGGAAGCTCCTTCCACTTGGCTCCTATATTCTTTTTACATACTGTTATAATTTTTGAAGCATTCTCTTATTTTCTGGAATCATTAATTGTCCCAGGCTCATCTTATATTTTCCCTGTCCTAATCCTGGAATCATTCATTTTCCCAAGGAGTCTGTGTTCATTTTATTAAAGAATGGTAGTTAGAAACTGTTTTGGGGCTCTAGGTATTCTCATTGTGACTTTGGTATCATTACTTCCAGGGCTTCTCAGCAGACAGAGCTAGAACTTGTAAGTATGCATATATACACACACATTTATCTATTTCTACATCTATTTACCTGTATATATACATACATATGTACATGTGTGTATACTATTAAATCTGTGGAAAACTTCACTAACTTGTACTGTATTGATTGTACTGTATTGTACTCTCTTTTTGTCATTAGCTTTACAATTTATAGTCAAAATGCTGTTTTGTGGGGCACCTGGCTGGCTCAGTTGGTTGAGCGTTCGACTTTAGCTCAGGTCATGATCTCGTGCTTTGTGAGTTTGAGCCCCACGTCAGGCTCCGTGCTGACAGTTCAGAGCCTGAAACCTGCTTCGGATTCTGTGTCTCCCTCTCTCTCTGTCCCTCCCCCACTTGCGTTCTGTCTCCCTCTGTCTCTCAAAAATGAATAAACGTTAAAAAAAAAAACTTTTAACAAATCCTGTTTTGCAAAATTACATAGGTTAGTCATTATCCTCCTCAACTCCCACGGTTTGATGATATTTATCTTTAATGTTACTGTTTGTATTCCACTTGAGATTGACCTCAATCCCAAATCCTGATTGTGAAGTATGCGTGTATTTGGTATGCCATCCACTATCATTGCTCTAGAAGTCAGAACTTTACAAACAGGTAGACTCACTTGCTTTTATTTCCTCCAGCCCATTCCCATCCTCACATTCTTTCCTACCCACCCTTTAGGCAGTTAATCCCATTAGTTTCTGGTTTGTTTTTCTGTACTTCTTTTTTGACAGATGTGCAGATATATGTGTGTTAATTTATGCCACCTTCTTTGTCACATAAAGGATTATGCACTAGAGATATTAACAGAACAAACAGAAGAAAGCTCCTATTTTTTTAAGTTTATTTATTTATCTTGAGAGACAGAGAGCACACATGTGTAAGTGCAGGGGAAGGGCAGAGACAGAGGGAGAGAGAGAATCTCAAGCAGGCTCCATGCTTTCATCACAGAGCCCAATGTGAGGTTTGATTCCACAAACCACGAGATCATGATCTGAGCTGAAATCAAGAGTTGGATGCTTAACTAGCTGAGCCACCCAGGTGCCCCAAAGCCCCTATTTTTAATGTCTCCAAGTACTGAATAACCTGAAAATATAGATATAGAGAACAGGAGTAGACAATTATTGAAGCTACATAAACATAGGGTCTTAAGAAGGGAAGACAATAGCGACAAAACAAAGTTACTCAAATTTAAGCCTATAACTCTTCTGACAGCATAGACAGAGAAGTTTCTATATGTTGTCCAATAATCAACAACCCAGAAAAGTTGGAATACAGAGCCAACTTCTACAAAATTATAATGATTAACTTGCATATAAATGATACTTTATAAGTTATAAACCATTTTTGAGAAGCATTCTTTTACTGGGCACTCCCACTATCCTGTGAGGTAACTCCATTTTACATATGGAGACATTGAGGTTCAGTTACTTGCATATTTGTGTACCACCCTCACCAGGTGGTGAGCCTCCTGGTAAGCAGTGCATTGTGCCTTATTCACCCTTCTGATGCCCAGCAGAGCTCTCTGGCACCTATGGAGGGACAAGGAAACACTGATTGTACAAGATTCAGTGAAAAATCCAAGACAAGGAGCGAGTCAGTGGGAAGGTCAGGAATCCTAAATGTATTTAATGAGCCAACAGCACTGGGGATTCAACATTTACTATATGCTTGATACTAGGAATACAAAGATAAATAAGGAAAGGGTCATGTTCTCGAGGAATTCACCATCAGTATGAATAAACAGGTAATTAGAATGTGATGTGTATGCTATGGCACAGATAATCATTAGGGTTTTCAGAAAGTACTCTTGAGTAAATATGGTCCTTTGGGATCCTGGAGTAACTAAGAGTGTAAGACAGGCACCTTTTGGTATAAACCCTTTACTTGGGGCCTGGGATTTTTGCCCTATCCCTCTTTTCCTACTGCATTCTCTCCCGTATAATGCATTCTTATTCCTTAGGTCTCATTTTAGACTTTGTTTCTTCCTCCAAGATGCACCTAATTCTGTTTGGGTTTGAGGATCCCCATTTGGAGTTTGCTATTATCCTGTATTTTCTACACGAAAGTATTTTATATGCTGCATAAATGCTGGGGGTGAAAGGTTGCACTAATCTCTGCCCTCTTGGAATGCTGTTGGGTGGAGAACACATGGACTACGTTACTACCTCTCCATGTTCCTGCTAACGCAAAATGGAGTAGTCATTAGGAGACCCAAGGTCAGTTGCCTTGTTTGGAATCTGACCTCTGCTCTTCGCAGCCATGTGATTGTGGACAACTTGCTTTAACCTTTCTAAGAGTCATTTTCTTCTTCTGGAATGTAAGTACAAACATGATCTGTGGTTAAAATTAAGTTGATTATAATAATAAATGTCAAGTGCTCATACATGTCTCCCACCTAGAAAACACCCATTAGTTTTTGATTCTTATTCGATCCTTCACCAAACTACCAGATTCTATAGCTCACTGTGATGTCTCCTCTGTTCTAACCACCCTGATATAAACCAGTAGGCAGGATAAGCGCTCCAAGAACAACCACTTTTGACCCACAAATCTTTTCACCTGACTGCCCCCAATTTCACTTCTAGATTGTGGTTTAGTATTTGTCTTCTACCTGTCCTCTGGAAAGTCTCATTCCAATATTCTGCTTAAGCCATCTCTATTCTGTTATCTTGGCCACGAGGCCAATGAAAATGTCGACTCAATGTTATTTGAGTATGCTTTGGATTTCGTTAGCAAGTGTCTATGCAAAAAAGAACACAAATGCTGATCCATACATCTCGGCTCCCTAGAATATCAGAGTGGGAAGGAATGCAGGGAGAAGACCTCATTTTACGGATGGAAAAAAGCTGAGGTCATAAAGCAATTCAGTAGAATTACCAAGATTAGAACTCAATCTGCTCTCTCCAAAGATTGAATTCTTTCCGACCCATAAATAGGCACATAAAAAGAACAAATCAGGTCACTAAATTTACCCTTTTCAGAAAAATTAGTACAAATTCTCTCCTAGTATATAGATATGGAAATCCTTGGGAAATCTAAGCCAGACTTGATTTGTCTTTGGGGACCTATCTCTGAGGATTGAGAAATAAAAAAAAAATTTTATTTTTGAAATCTCAGTTCTGTGGCCTCAATTGTATCTCCCTCCAATCTGCCTAAATATATGTGTTGAAGCCCTAACCTCCAATGTCACTATATCTGGAGATAGGATCTTTTAGGAGATAATTAGGTTTGAAAGAGGTCATAAAGGAGGAACTCTAATCTAATAGGGCTGTGGTCTTACAAGAAGAGAAAGGGAGCCTTCTCTCTCTGTCGTCTTCCTCTCCCTGTCATGTGAGGACACAGTGAGAAGGTGGCTGTCTGTAAGCCAGAAAAAGAAGACTTAGTATGAGAACCTGACCATGCTGGCACCCTGATCTTGGACTTCCAGCATCCAGAAATGTGATAAAATCAATTTATGTTATTTGGGTCACCCAATCTATTGAGTATCTTGTTATGGGAGCCCAAGCTGACTAATATACCCCTAATTACATCCCACCTGCAATATGTATGTGTTGTAAGTCTTTAACAAATATAACTTTGAGTTGACATCTGGTGAATAAAGCATGAACTTGCAATGACATCTCTTTTCCTGATAAGTGCTATCCAATTCTGCTAGAATTAATACCAATGAATCCAGAATGGTAATGCTAGGTGAGGGGTGAAAGAGGGAAGGAGGGACTTGAAATAATATTATATTGTGCTCACATGGAAAGGATCAGTGCTTGAAATGACAATCATCAGATTTGGGGAGATGTGAGGCAATGATCGAGAACCCTTCTTATATTTCAGCAGCAAATGGGCATGTCTCCCCTCCTATACTCCCACCGGTACAGAACTGTTCCCAGTGGGACACTGGGATTCCTCACTCAAGTCTAATTTTAAGTGAATCAAATGAGGTGGCACTCTGCCACATCCCTCTGGAAACTATTCGAAAATCGAGCAGATCTCATCTTTTGAAAATGTTCCCTGCGTAATGGAAACATGAGGAAGGGGAATATACTACAGACCCCGGATGCATTTTTCAACCACAGTGGAATGCAATATGCCAGACACACTTTTATAGTGGTCAGGATGGACGTGGGAAAGATTTGGGGGAATAGAACAATAAGTTCTGCTGTCGTCTTAAATCACTTTCACCACTAGATGCTCTCAAGCACTAGTCATTAAATGACACAGTGCTAGGCACGTTGGGAGTGGTTCGATTCCACTTCAACCCAAGGTATGTAGATATGGTTACATGGCAGCTATCATCTAGATAACAGCCTAGACTTTTCTACTTTTCATATAGATATTACAGGGTGAGGACAGAAGAGATGAATTCACTTAGTAGTCATTCTATCCACAAACTCGTACAGAATTATAGCTGAGATGTCAGCTGGGGCCTCTCTGAATCTTGAAATTTTGATTATGTTTATTTCAGCCCCTGGATTGATAACTCCAACCCAATGCAAACGCCAAGATTTTGGGGAGTTCCTAGAAAGGTTTTGTTCTCAAAATTATCTCGTCTCCTGGCTTCAGGGTCTATGGGTGTTTCTTTGTTCTACATCTTGTTAACGCAATTCTTTTTATTTGGCCCCAAGCCCCATTACACAAGTCCCTCTCAAGTTTGGTACTTAACAGTCTGGGGGAAAGACAGGAATGTATTTAAAGGGAAGCAAAGCAAATGATTTCCAAAAGCAACACTAGTTTGAGGTTTGTTAAAATATATTTTTAGTTGTGGGGCACCTACCTGGGTGGCTCAGTCAGTTGAGTGTCTGACTTCGACTTGGGTCATGATCTCACAGTTCGTGGGTTCGAGTCCCACATCGGGCTCTGTGCTGACAGCTCAGAGCCTGGAGCCTGCTTCAGATTCTGTCTCTCCCTCTCTCTCTGCCCCTACCCAACTCACGCTCTGTCTCTCGAAAATAATAAATAAACATTAAAAAAAATTAAAAACAAATCTTTTATTTGTTCTACCACTGGATGTTTTAACTAACCCTTTATCTTATAGTCTCAACCAGTTTTGATCTTTTTTTTCCTCCTGGCTCTAAATCCAGCCCCATAAACCCATCCCCATCTCTTATTTTAAGAGTGAAACAAAAAATTTATCCTGATTTAATTAGTATACCAAGGGATCATCTGTTGCTGCAACTCTGAAGCTGGAAGGAGATTCCTGAGCTAGGGAGAAGGCAGGCATATGCTCCTTTTATCCTAAGCAAAGGACCCTCAGCATTGTGGAAGCTCTGGGTTGGAAGGCATCAGAAATACCATCTTATCCGCCCCACCTCCTCCATACACAGAGGTTAGTAATGTGCTCTAAAATATGTGCCAAGTACCTGTCACATCTGAATTATCTCCAGGAAGAGAAATTGCCAGTCATTTTATGAGGACCCATCATGTACTAAAATCAGCATTTCAATGTTACTAATACAATTCCAGAAAACCACCCCATGAGGCAATTTTTATTATCTATACTTTGCAAGTGAGAAAATTGATCCTCAGAGACAGGAGGGGATATTTTGCCCAAAGATCAGGGCAAGTTAGTTGTAGAACTGCTATTCAACCCAGCCATGTTTGTCTCCAGTCTGTCTATAGTGTGGTAGGTAGGGGCACAGATTTTGGCATCAAATTGGAACTGAGTCTGGATTCTGAGACTTTGGTTTTTAACTATATATCCCTGGCTTCACAGCTTGTTTCCTTGAAAAAAAAAAAAAAATTAAAGAAATTAAAGAAACAAAAACAGTACCAAACCCTGAAACTCATGATAATTGAGTTTGTTTTGGGGAAGTGCTTTCCTTGGTATCTAACATGGCTAAGTGCTTAGTAAATGATATGTCTTGTTAATAATATACCAATTTATTCCTCTGGGCCACAGTTTGCCCATTGATGAATGACCATATCTGGGCTAGAAGTTTCCACTCTTTCCAGCTCTTCATAGTCTATGGTTGCACTCTCAGCTTTCAATAACTGCCACATAGACTTGTTTTGTTTTGTTTTGCATCTACACCCTTCATTCACCTGGAGAAGTCAGGATGGGAACAGCTCTTTTCTTCTCTTTCTTTGATACCCCCCATGGAGATAGAGACAAAATCCATTATTACACTGTCTCAAAGACAGCCCAAGGTCTAGGAAAACAAACAGAGGCTTTAGAGTGTTCAACTAGTCAAGATTTCTGCCACTCCGGTCTTGCATCGGATAGGTGTTCTGAATCAGAGTGAGTGACAGACAAATCCACTAAGTGGGCAAGAAAAGAAAGCTCCAGCCAGTGTATTTCATTTATTCACCTCCAAGAAGAGAATCCCAGTCAAAAGAAAAAACAATTCTGCCTCTAGTTGTAACTAATTATCCAGCAGCAGAAAGGCACATGGTGGAGGTGCCTGCCTAGTGTCCAAAGCAGAGCAGATGTTTTCAATTGTTACCTTCTTTGTAATTCGACCCTGGAAGTAAGAATTTAAAACCTGGAAACTAATAAGAATACACGAACCTCACAAAGGGACATACATAGCAGAAGAAGATAAACACCATGGATAAGAGAGTGAATATATTTAGAGTCATCACATGGGAGTACTTAGGAATCATTTTTCCAATCAGATCACATCCCAGGGACACAACTGCACCTCTAAATACCTTTTAATTGAGGGGAAAATATGGCAGGTTCTGATAAAGGTATTTTCTTTTTATAACAGAAAAATTGCAGGATTTCTTTGTTATGCCAGGATTGAGCACTGGGCCAATATTTATCTGAGAAGCTCTGGTATTCTAACACATTTGACTTGCAAGCAGAAAACACTGATATATCCCAGATAATAGAGGAATTTATCAATAGTGCCATATATTAAGCTCCAGTAGAGATCTAAAAGATTTCTGAAGATAACTAGGAATCAGTGGCACCAAAGGCAAAAGCTAGAGAGAACCCAAAAATCCGAATGATCAGGTAAACCCAACATAGCCATTTTATGGATTGGGAGACTGAGAAATGGAGAAGCTAACTGGGTTAAGGTCACAGAATGAATCAAAGGCAAAATAGAAACCACGCCATGAAATTTAGAGAAACCTGAAATATATGGGTAGATAATCACATTTATTTATCTCCCATATAACTGAGTGCATTACTTTGATGGATGACTAAAACACTTCTAATTGCACTTTTCAAGCTTGTATAGTGAATGATCAATACACCAAAGAAAGAGAAAGCTAATTCAAGACTATAATGTCATCTTTTACTTTCTTCAACCTTCCTCTGGCATAATATTGAGAAAACAATTAGCCTAATATGACTCTATGTCACATAGATCAGCACCTTTGGGGTGAAAAAAAAAATGCCAACAGGAAAAAGTCACACATGAACTAAATGAAATGTTTACATCTGCCTCTTGAAAGAAGGAAATCTGTGGCCTCATAACAGGAAGTGCCTCACATAGTAATAAATTGCAATTTGAAAACTTCTCTAAATGATTCATAGTATCTATTTGACATCATAGAATCCCAATCTTTTAGGAGGATACTACCTAGAGCTGTCCCATCTGATACAGCATCCCATCCCACTGCAGAAATTGTGGAATACAACAAACAGCTCAGCTTTATTTTAAAGGCTTCTATTGAAACAAAACATCTAGAATCCAACACAGGTATCTGATAGAACACTCTTCCTTATTTTCCACATTTCTACTCCAGAGATGTGGCCTCTCTGGAGTAGTACTTCTTGACCACTGTTGGGCCTTTGATGACCTCTAAAAGCCAAGTCCAGTTCAATAATTACCCTTTAGATGTTGGAGACCAGAGGTCAGGTGCTCCCTAAGTCTTCTGTTTCCAAACTACTACCAAGTCCTTTCCATTTGAAAATCCTCTATAGTCTTTGATACTGTTATGGTTAATTTTATATGTCAACTTGGCTAGCCTATGGTACCCATTTGTTTGGTAAACACCAGTCTGGATATGAATACCTATGAAAGTAGTTTTTACATGTAGTTAACATGTAAATCACTAGACTTTAAGTAAATTATTCCCTATAATGTGGGTGGGTCTCATCCAATCAATGGAAGGCCTTAAGAGCAAAGACTGAGATGAGATCTTCCAAAGAAGGAATTATCCTCAAGACTGCAGTAGAGAAATCCTGCTGGAGTTTCTAGCTCATTGTTCTTCAAAATTTGAACTCAGACTGCAACAGAAATACCAACTGTTACCTGAATTTCTAGGCTGCCAGCTTGCTCTATGGAATTCAGACCTAAGGGGCCCATGTTCATATAAGCCAACTCCTTACAATAACCTCTCTCTTCCCTCTCCACACTTCTCTCTCTGTGCAATAAAAGACCTTGTTACAGTCGGTTTTTTTTTTTTTCCTAGTCTGTTGCCCATATTGTGCATAAGACAATGTTAGAAATTATAGTAGCTTCAAAGAGGAATAGAAGGTATTTCATTTCCCTCTAGCGATGGAGATGGCAAAAATCAAAAGCTTCCCAAATGTACAGGCATTTAACATTTATAGACACAAATGTCTTCTCAGGGGATCCTAACTTCAATCCCATAAGTTAGACATTAACTCCATTTTATAGATGAGAAATGATAGGCCTGGGAATATAAAATGATTTGCCCAAGACCTCTAGAGTCATAGGTGGTAAAACTCCAAGTCCGATATTCTCCCTACCACCCACTTCCATGGCTTCCTCTAGATAAGTAGCTATAGTAGAGACTCTTCTGTGGCTGTGCTGCTCATTCATGGGAATCTGACCCAATGCAACCAGGAAAGGCAGAAGGAAAGACCTCTGCAAAGGTCAGACCATGCATGCATTGCCTGAGGCTGTTGTTCTCCATTCCAGCCTCAAGAACTCTTAAGAGATCAATGAAAACATACATTGGGAAATAAAAGGCATGAGAAAATTTTACAAATTGGCTAGTTCTCGCTTCCTGTTGGCTTTTCCAGCACATTCTTGGCACCCGATCAGAGTAATGTGGTAATGTGGTAAACAGTCTCTCTGAGATGCTACCCATTCAGAGACAGTGGGCAGCGAGATACCCTAGCCCCTTGATGCCCTAAGGGCTTGTCTGAACATCCTGAGGTTTTCATAGCAACCAATGTGGTCGACTTTTTGTCGTATCATGTAAGTTTGCATTTTAGAGAATCTCAAGGCATCAACATGATGGCACTCTGCTGCTGGCTCTATTTCGGAAATGCCAATAAAGGAGGTTTGCTTCATGCTTACTTGATGTCTAAAGAAAATGTGCAAGCTCAATCTTGTCTTGTCCTAACTGGCATAATTACCCATTGCGGTATGAGGTTCATAGGATTAGAACCAGTAACAAGAAGTCACATTGTGCCCTATCTCAAAGAAAACAAGTATCTAGGCCCTTGGAAAACAGATTCAGTAGGGGAGTTAACTCTCACATTTGAAAAGGATTCCCATGTTATGATGTAACAGCAGCAACTATGATTTATTAAGCACCTACTATGGGCCAGGTATTTTATAGACGTTATTTACAATTCTCAATTCTGGTAACAACCATGGAAGGCATGTAGGAGAAAATTGATACTTGGTAAAAGGAAGTAACTTGCTGAAGGTCACATAGCTAGAAAATATCTACCCCAGGCAGGCTTGTCCAACAGATGTGTCTGCTACTAAACTGAAGCATTTGTCTTCAGATCATATATAAAACATGTTAACTATTTACAAGGGAGAAATCTTCTCCTTCCCTCCCTCCCTCCCCTTCTCCCTCCCCTGCAACACACACACACACACACACACACACACACACACACACACAGAAATTCTTCCCATTGAAATGGAATTTAAATGACATCGCAACAAAAAACGGCTATTCTATTAAACCAAGTATACTTACCTTTCAGGACACAGAAAGTGGTTAGTTATGTTAGGTGGTCAGTTAATACTTGTGAAATGAAACATGCATCATTTATGCCAATTGATTGAAAGCATTTCATCTAAGACCTTCTCTTCCCACCATCCCACTGAGTATATTTCTAAGAAGAAAGCCATGGATTATTTCAATAAGCCTGCACAGAGCATATACTGTGGTGGGAGAAACAGTTCTAAGAACTGGGATACTTTTCTTTCTTTTTTTTTAATGTTTATTTATTTTTGAAAGAGATGGGGGGGGGGAGGGGCAGAGAGAGAGACACACACACACACACAGAATCCGAAGCAGGCTCCAGGCTCTGAGCTGTCAGCACAGAGCCCGATGCGGGGCTCAAGCTCACGAACCATGAGATCTTGATCTGAGCCTGAGACACTTAACTGACTGAGCCACCCAGGTGCCCAGAGAACTGGGATAGTTTTATAGAAGACAGCTTGCTGGCTTCTTGAGAGGCATCAGTGCTCCAGGGCAGATGGCCTTGTAAACTGACAATATCTGTCAGACAGTGTAATTAGTCCCAGGTACGTGCACATGCCAAGACAGCACAGTGGAGGACTTATATAGACAGCCACAGAAAGTGATGAAAACCTGCAATGTTCCAGTGCTTGACCAAATGTAGGGTCCCTTTGTTCTTCCATGCTTATTCTCAGAGAATTTTTTGCGCGTGTGATTCTAGGTTTTTCTCTTAGAACCACAGGATCATGGGATTTGGCAAAAAATCATGGGATAAAGCAAATTTTTGTCTCTGGCCATAGGATGGGTTAGAGAAGTGAAAGGCTCCACAACAACACAACACTTAGAAACCCTAGATATGAGCGTTCCTTTTAAACACATAGCTGAATTCACAAAAAAGTAAGAGTTATGTGTAAGCACTAAAAAAAACAAAGAAGGAATTGAGCTCCGGATGATGGTCAGATACGTCTATGCTGCAGCTGCCCTAGGAGGGTGGGCCACAGGGTGAGGTGGAATGTGGGGGGTGATGTCGGGGTCTCAGTAATGTACAGTTGGGATTAAATGCCCTCATGGGATCTGGAGAGGAGGATTTGGGCCTGCTCAGGGATGGAAATTGAAATTCAGACATCTGTATCATGCCAGAACTCTCAAAATTCTATGCCTCTGTTAAAGGTGGACTAAGTTTGAATCTGCCCTCCTGAGAAACAGCATCATTTGTGGCAGCCTGTCTCTGTGGAGCCTGGGAAGTTAGAACCCGGTCCAAAGTATGCTGTTACTGCCTCTTCATATAAATGCCATTACATGTTCAGTATCATTTTCTATTAAAGAAAGCTTCTCTCTCTTGTCCTTGGCTCTTTGTTGAAAAAAATATATAATTAGAGATTTTATAATGATATGGAATGCTTTTTGATAAACTTGTCCAAATGTTCATTAGAAGAGTTTGTTCCAATTTACATTCTCTCCAACTGTGTATGGGGGGATGAAGCCCGTTCCTATCCTTCTTTACCAACCTCTGGGTACGATACAAAAACTATTTTAATTTTTGTCAATATGATAAAGTAAAACAGCTTGCTTTCTTTCTCTTTCTTTCCTTCTTTCCTTATTTTGAGAGAGAGAGAGAGAGAGAGAGAGAGAGAGAGAAAACATGCATGGGGGAGGGGCAGAGAAAGAGAGGGAGAGAGAGAATCCCCAAGCAGGCTCCACACTGTCAGTGCAGAGCCTGACACGGGGCTTGAACTCATGAACAGTGAGATCATGAACTGAGCCAAAATCAAGAATTGGATGCTCAACCAACTGAGCCACCCAGACACCCCTAAAATAGCATACATTTTTAAATTGAAGGTGCATATAATTGTTTTCCTGTGAAGTCATATATCCCTCGACATGTGTTCGAACTATGTTTATGTCATTAGTGAATTATTATTATGTGTCTATGTGTCACTTCCCATTTTTTAGTCCAGCTGCTTTCCTTTTTTCCATTTTTGTTGTTTATAATTAATTATACTTAATACTTATCATCTATTTATTACCTATTACCAATATTTAATACCTACACATCATGCATATATGGTATGGCCCCCTCCCTAAGGAGAGAAAAAAAGAGAGAAAAGAAAAAAAATAATAACTTCAAGGTAACCTGGCTATGAACCTACGTGACAACATCCCTTAAGACCGTGTAAACTGAGACTACTTAATCTGACTACATGTTTGTGTGTGTTACCATATATGGGAGACAAAGAAATAGAAAATGTATTTAAAAAACTATGCCACGAGATGTTCAGGGCTCAGTCCTTTGGGTACGAACCCAACTGAGCCGTGCTGGCAGGAATAAAGTTGCTCCCTGGAAAGAAAAACCTCGGTGTCACGACTCTCTTGTGTGAGAATCCTGTTACACTTATACATCATGTTTCTGTGTCAGGCACTTATTTTCAATGATTGACATGTTAATATTCATTCAATTCTTACAGTAAATCCGATAGGGTAGGGACTGTTATTGTCCCCATCGATACACAGGTCAAAACAAGTTCAGAGAGGTTGACTGATAAAAGATCTTGGGGACTTAACCCTTTTGTTTGCTACACTGGCTGACTGTTGCACATGTTGAATTATTGTTATCATGTGCTTTGTAATTAAAATTATGAGCCCATCTTCAGTGAGTTTCTACCTGGGAGAATCCAGTGGGACTTGAGATGAAGGCATACTCCTTCAGAGATTTTCATTTGCCTGTATTATACATTCTGGATACTTCATTGGTGATTTTAAATTTTTTTAAGTGTTTATTTTTGAGACAGAGAGAAAGAGAGAGAGGGAGAGGGGCAGAGAGAGAGAGAGGGAGGCACAGAATCTGAAGCAGGTTCCAGGCTCCGAGCTGTCAGCACAGAGCCCAATGTGGGGCTCAAACTCACAGATTACAAAATCACAACCTGAGGCAAACCAACTGGCAAAACCAACCAGATGCTTAACCAACTGACCTACCTAGGCACCCCTTCACTGGTGATTTTATTTGTTTGTTTGTTTGTTTGCTTATTTAAAAAAAAAATTAGGTTTATTTATTTTCAGAGAGACAGAGACAGCATGAGCGGGGGAGGGGCAGAGAGGGAGAAAGAGAATCCCGATGTGGGGCTTGGACTCATGAAATGTGAGATCATGACCTGAGCCAAAACCAAGAGTCAGATGCTTAACCAACCGAAGCACCCAGGAGCCCCCACTGGTGATTTTAAATAGCATTATTGAGATATATTTTATATGCCATAAATTACATATCAAAGATTTCTAGTACATTTACCGAGTTGTGCAAGCATCACTATAATCTAATTTTAGAACACGTTTATCACGTGGAAAGAAATTTCATGTCCATTAGTAAACAGTCCCCATTCCTCCCCCCTGCCCCCACTAATGTACTTTTTGTCTCTGCAGATTTGCCTACTTGAAACATTTCATAGACGTGGTATCATACTGTATGTGTTTTTTATAGCTGTACTCTTTGACTTAGGAACATACTTTTTTATGTTACTTTCTCAGCCTGAGGCCTAATAATGGACAATGCTAGTTATACGATGAAATCCACAAACCCACATGATGCTCTGTCCATATCTGGGGAGTCTAGGTTGTTACCAATTCCAGTTTCTTGTACCTAGAAGGGAGGCGATTGCTCAGCCAAGTCCCCAAGAGGACTCCCTAAAAATGGAAAAGGGGACTTACACCTGTCTAATTCTCCTTCTACACAGTGGTATCATTCATAGGAATCTGTTCCTGTGGGGATCTTGGGGATGGGAAAGGTCCACCCTGGAACTTAGGGTGTACTGTGTTATCTCCGTCTTTAAGTAAACATCTCCATGTGTTTCTGCGTCATTTTTCATTAAAGTAACTTTGCAGTCTCTGGACCCATTGGTGCCTTTCCAATGATTACAGCATTATGATATATGTGGCAAGCACACTGTGGGAATACAGATTATTTCAATGATATAATTAGCAGATTAATGTGATAGTTATGAACATGACCCTCATCTGGCAATTGGTGAATACCAATTTGTTCATTATTCATTTCTTTGTTAGATATGCATTGGATCCATGTACAGTTAACCAGTCTTGTAGGAGTATGAACTATGTTGCTGTATAAAGTGAAGATCTCTGGCCCAAGAATCTTGAATTCTAATGAAGGAGACTTACATTTTTTTTTTTCAATCGCACACGGAACAATTAGACAAACTGAAATCGTAAAACCTAGCTGACCAATTTAAAGACCAGGAAATAGACAAGCAAAATGTCATATCCAGAATCACAGAGTACCCCACCCAGATCTTCCTGTGTCTACCTTACCTCTGGCCACTGCCTAGCACAAGCAGACAGCCAGAGGTACCTGGAAGTTCATATCCTTCCCGAGTGGCTCTTACCAACGAGAGACGGGTGTAGCAGTGTGAAAACCCAGTTCCCTTGCCTTGAGTCAGTAACCCTTAGAAGTAACATGCTCCAGATCTCCCTATGGGACCATGCTGAGCTGGGGACTTCACTTGAAATCACACCCTTGCTTGATTTCATCCCATCCTTCTCTTGCTTCTCCCTTATCAGTCTCTCCTTGGAGCACTTCCTTAATAAATAACATGTGCATGAATCCTCATTCCAGACATTGCTTTTGGGAAAGCTAACCTAAGACATAGCATGAGTAAATGGTGGAGCCAGAATTTCTGTCTGTGATCTCTATATTCAAATTTCATACATTCTCTTTCATACCACAGAGGGGACGAAAGGAAGACTCAGAGAGGTTCATATTTTTTTCTTAAGGGCTTGCATTTTGTAAGGGATTCAAATCTGGCATTCTAAAATACTGTGGTGTGAGCTGTACCACACTGCCCTTTAAAACTTATCCCAGGGAAATCAATCTATACTCATGAGCAAAGATTCCTTACAATCTCCCAATCAGAATTGTACTCATACTCTGAGTCTCAGTTTCTCCATCTGTGGAGTTAGGACACTGCTGATCTCTTCATTACTTTTTTTTTTTTTTCTTTTTTAACTAAATGGACTAACACATGGAAAATGCCTGCATAACAGTTGACACATAGCTACATGCTCAGTGTATGTTGTCCTTCACTGAAGAGCCAGGGTAAAGAAAACTTCACCAAATAAGGACTCCAGTGATCAAAACTGTTTTGGCCAACCACAGGATTTTCTTGAAGCAAAGCCTCCATTTCCGGAAAAATACTGAAAAATAACAAATAATCCTGTCAGTTCCCCATACAAGATGGACTACATCAATGTCTCCATGGACCTGGTGGGTAAATAACAGAGCTCATATGTTCAGAAGGTTTCTTAATAAAGTCCAGCCCCTTTCCAAAGAAGAAAAGCCACGGAAGACAGGCATGCCACATTAAAACTGCAGTGACCCAGCCAGCCCTTCCTAACTGCTAACTAGGCAATTCTCAGGAGCCCAGGGAGGAAATCTAGAAGGATATAAACATGAAATGAACCAAGCGTGCAATTGATTTTCTGTTCTCTCTTTTTTTCCCTTCTGTTTTGTTTTGATGTGTGTGTGTGTATGTGTGTGATATTTATTTATTTTTATCATCATCAGGACATTAGTACTCAGAGGGAGGAAAATGCCTCTTGAATGAGATGTTTGTAGGGAAAATTACAAGGCAGAGGATGCTGACTTTGACCGAGCAATGCCCTCTGAGGATTGGGGTGGATCAGAATGGCTTCTCATGTTTTTTCTGCTCCCCTAATGGAAGTAAAATAACAACATGAAATAGAGGGGATGGAACAGCCAGCAGGAGGATAAATACCAAGGAAGCGATGTAAACACAGCCCCCAATTTCCCCAGCGAGTAAGAGAATGAGGAATGTGTTATTTATCTCTTTGTAATCTGCAAGGCAGAGCGTGGAGCTGCCCTCCTTTGGGAATATCTTCTATAAATAATCAAAGAATTGCAGGATGGGGGTTTGAATGAAGTGAAGGAACCCAGGGGACAGAATTTCTCTAAATTCCAGGTCTTCAGACATCTCTTCCAGGAAGCCTCTCTTGATCCTCCAAGGC
This sequence comes from Prionailurus bengalensis, assembly GCF_016509475.1. Classification (NCBI taxonomy): domain Eukaryota; kingdom Metazoa; phylum Chordata; class Mammalia; order Carnivora; family Felidae; genus Prionailurus; species Prionailurus bengalensis. The sequence goes on along the minus strand of NC_057359.1, from coordinate 75,659,783 downwards.
AGTAAAAGAAGAGGAAGAGGCCCTTTGAAACAGAAACTTTAGAAGTTGTTGACTGTGCCCACTCCCCTTATTATTTTAGTTTAGAAAACTTGATGCAAACTGTAGCTAAGTGACTTACTAAGATTGCCCTGCACTTGAGCTGAGTATGTAGTGTGGGTTCTGGAATTAAACCACCCACCTTGACCTCTGCACTCATTAGTCATTAAATGTGTTACCTTGGGAAAGTTATTTGACTTTCCCAAGCCTCAGTTTTCTCATCTGTAAAACTGGGGTAAAACTCATCATAATTCCCACTTTTAATAGGATTGCTAGAAGAAAAAACATGGTAATGACCATGAAGCTCAAGGCACAATGCCAAAAATATATTAAGAGCTCCATAAAGCCTACAGATTACAGTCTTCTTGTTGTTGTTCTTAGTCATTAAGAAACATAAGTAGAGTCTAAATGTATGTGTTCCATCTTCAAACCCACCCTTCTGTTCTCTCCACTCTGTCATTTCTAATCTCTTGACTAACATTTCTTATTTTCAGCCAAGTTTATTGTTCCAATTTATAATGCCTGGTGGCATGTATATCTGGTGTAATTAGGTACTAGGTTGCTTGTGGAACTTCTCAGGCCAGACCTCAGCTCATAGAAACCCAGTAGATTTCAATAAATGTTAGCCAGATAAACAGGGTCCTATTTCATCAGCTACAAAGAATACTGATGGATTTGGCTTGGCAAATGGAGTCAACCATCTCTGATCAAGATGATTCAGTGTTTGCTGACCATGAATTGAAATGATTAAAATCTATCCTTATAGGGAAACTTGGATTTTTTTTACAAAGGGCAGGACTTAGATGTCCTTGTCCTTGGACTTAAGGAACATTAGAGCCTTCCATGAAGAAAGGAGAACAGAGATGATGCTCCACATAAGCAATCGTGCTAAAGACTACCAGAACTTACTTGTAAGAACATTCTTTAATCTTTGGGCTTCTGCTAAAAAGTCACTCCATTAAAGATGTTTCCTCAGTGTCCCCATTCAATAGTTTCCACTCCCCCCACCATGGCATCCTGGAGTTTTCCCTTGAAGTATGTTGTTATTCTTAAAACAAAATATCTATTCATGCATGGTGTTGGGAGTGGAGTCGGCTGTTGGTTAACAGCGGTCTCCTCCATTAGGCTGTAGATTTGCTCAATACTAGTAGAAATGCAGCCTGCTTTTCTCCGTAATTGTCCTCAGTGTCTAGTGCCATGCCTACCTGAAACATTGTAAGTGCTATTAAACATTTCTTCTCACTGAATGAATGGATATATGCATGGGGCAATCAGGAGACTCACCTGCATAGAAGGAGCTGTTGTGAAATAAAGAAACAGATGGATGAGGGGTCCCCACAAGGACCATGGCTAAATCCCTACTCTTCTTTGAGCCTCCATTGGCTTTTCTGTAAAGTCAGAGGCCACTGTGTGGCCTAGGTTTTTATGATTCTCTAATTATTTACTAGGAATTTTGCATTTTACTAGCCTGTACCCATTGGTAAGAACACAGATAAGATAGTTCTTTCTAATAGGCAGAGAAAGGATAGTAGAGGGGTTTCTTTCTTTCTTATTTATTTTTATTTGAGAAAGAGAGAGAGAGAGTGAGAGACAGACAGCATGAGCAGGTGAGAGGGGCAGAGAGAGAGAGAGACAGAATCTTGTTTTTTTTTTTTTAACGTTTATTTATTTTTGAGACAGAGGGGGACAGAGCATGAATGGGGGAGGGGCAGAGAGAGAGGGAGACACAGAATCTGAAACAGGCTCCAGGCTCTGAGCTGTCAGCACAGAGCCCGATGCAGGGCTCAAACTCACGGACCGCGAGATCATCACCAGAGCAGAAGTCGGACGCTCAACCGACTGAGCCACCCAGGCTCCCCGAGAGACGGAATCTTAAGCAGGCTCCCTGCTCAACAGGAGCCTGACATGGAGCTTGATCCCATGACCTGAGCCTAAATCAAGAGTCAGACACTCAACTGACTGAGCCAGCCAGGCAGGTGCCCCTCTTTCTTCATTATTTAAACATTTATGTAGCATCTGCTATTTTCAAGGTCCTAGGAGAGGCAGAGTTGATTAAAACATGGCTCTTGACTTTGACTAGCAGAGACAGAGAATGAAAGAAGAAAAAAAAAAAGGGTGAGGATTAAAAAGGACGAGAGGAGGTGGAAGAAAGGAGGAGGAAGAGGAGGAGAGAAAAGCATTTTGTCGAGCATGGTGCCGAGTATTTTACAGATCTCATCCCATTTTACTAATGTGGAAACTGAGGTTCAGATTAATTCTAAAGCCATTGATGGGCCTGTAGTTATACCAAATCTAGCTGCTTGTGGTCTTGACCCTGGGGCCCAGGTCTCTGCCCTACTGCCTGGTGAAAACACAGAGGTAACAAGGCAGTTACAGCCATGCGATGTGTGAGAACCTTGAGTGGGAGCAGTATTGTTTGTATTTTCAGTCCAGCATCAAGCCTGACGCTCTTAGTCCTCCGGGGTGTCTCTCTCAGTGCCTCAGCATGCTCTTCCCTCTTCCCCTGCACTTGCCAAAAGAAGAGAGAAGAAGACAAAAGAAAAGCGTTCCAGAGTCAACTGCAGAGACAAAGATGATTTTCCCTGACAGGTACAGAAAGAGAGGAAGCTTGCAGAGGCATGGGACCGAGACAGGGTGGGGAGATGGCAGACAGGATCCACGGAAGCCTGAAGCACTTTGGCTCCCCTCCTCAGCTCTCCCTTCTCTTCTCTTGTACCTTTTAAGTTCCATTCCCTATTTCAGTGGGATTTGAGGATTGCACTAAAGTTGCAGTAATTAGAGGTGCCGGAGGCAAACTGATTTTTCAGCTTCCAAGGAAAACAATTATCCTAATCTGGTCTGCCTTCCCTGCTTCTCCCCAACAATGGAAATTCACTAGGTTCAGAGAGGACTGTCATAGAGGAGACACATCGCTTTGTGGGACTACACTTTGCCCAAACTTCTCTTTTTTCCTTCTCATTTTATTTCCCACTGGTTTATCAAGCATCTACCGATGCTTCATGTAACTAGCATTCATTGAGCCCTTAGTAGGAGCCCAGTGCTTAGTCAAGAGCATTAGATGCATTATTTCATTTACTCTGCACAGTGACCCATGAGATATGTATGATCATACTCATACTTCTTGTTTATCCTGGAGATTTAAGTAACCTGCTCAAAGTCACAACTATTAAGAAGAGGAGCCAATATTTGGACTCTTTTGTCCAATTTCAGAGCATGTGCTCTTAGCGTGTTATTATATAGTCTCTCAACCACAAACCCTGTGTTCATTTACCATTCTTCCCTTTCTATAAATCTTGAAACCAAGGCACAGAGAGCTGTATGATTTGACCCAGGTTACACAGCTTGAAGGTGGTGAAGGCATTATTTGAATTCTAGCCCATCTGATCCCTGTGTCCATGTTGTTCTCACCACGCCAAGCTCTTAATGGAGGCTGCTGTGCCAGGGTTCATGATGACATAAAATATTTGTATTTAAAAAAGACCGTCTTAGTTGGTAGGTAGAACACTGCCCAAGGCAAGTAGCGTGGACAGTGGGAAGTCAATCCTTTTCATCCACACCAGGGCAGGGCTGCAATATTCGTTCTCTATTTCTTTCTTCTTCTAGGATGCTCCCCAAATGTTTATTTCAGTCTGATTTCCTTTGTCAGAATGAGGCAAGTAGAAGAGGGAAATGTTGGATATATGCAGGAGGAAGAAGGACAAAGAACAGGAAAATAAACGTGATACCTGACAGGGTGTTTGTGACAATTGAGTAAACCCTGTAACATGGACACAGGCATCCTGTTGCTCAAACCCACAGCACGCAAAAGCATAAAGCCCCAGTTAGCCTGAAAATGACTGAGAAGAAATGACCCCTCTACTGGGGGCGCTAGGGGACTCCTAGTAGATATTGACTATATATGGACTAAGGGTGAAAGAAATCAGACTCTGCCTGTGCAAAGTAGTGCATAGTAACTAGCATAGAGCCTGTGCAATTGTATGCAGTTTTCTCTTTCTGGGAAGTCACCGCTTATTCCCAGAACTCTATGTGAATGAATATTCCACTCCTTGATTATAACTGCCCATGAAGATCAAAGCCCCACATCTACTCTGCACAACTGAAATCCTCTTTCTGAGTTCCCCTGCATTCCCTCCTTGAGAGTGTACTTTTGTTTTGCAGTAAAGTTTCTTCTGCTATACTTTGACTCCTTCTTGAATTCTTTCTGGGGCAGAATTAGGAACCTGGCACTCAATGGCTGGTGGCTGAGGTCAGGTGCGAGAACCCCCCCCCCCCAACCCCCATCTCCGGTATCAAGATATGAAGGCAAAAAGGCACCATACACCAAAAACACTGCATTTCCCTAGGTAACACCCAAGCACTTTTGAAGACTCTTGTATTTTGATGATTTCAAGAAGTTTAGTTTTTAAGGGCTCTGGAGTAGAAATCAAATGATCAGTTAGGGACCTTTCCTCTTCAGAATTCCTATTAAATCAACATTTGACTTTTGGGGAGGTCATTTTCTCTTTCTGGGTTTCAGTTTCATAGAGCCATTAGGTAAGGGAATTATATTTGAGCAACATTCCTCAGAGTAGGTACCAGAATCAACTACGGGTGTGTGTGTGTGTGTGTGTGTGTGTGTGTGTATTCTCAATGCAGACTCTTACTGACCCAACCCACATCTATTGATCAGAATTTCCGGGTATAAAAACCTACCCCTGAAATAAGCAGTCCAAGTGATGTCCACTGAAGTTGGACTGAAGGAATTAAATTTCATTGACCCTCAGTAAAATAAACAAAAGAAAGAAAGAAAGAAAGAAAGAAAGAAAGAAAGAAAGAAAGAAAAGATCAAGGAAGGGAGGAAGGAGGAAGAGAGAGAGTGGGAAGAGAAATAAAGTTAAACACCCAGAAAACCTTTCTTTTATTCCTATTATAGCTATGGAGAAATAAATGGAAAGATAGATGGAGGGTGGAGAAAGAGCAAGGTGGCCATTGACTGGTGACATTTTAAGTTTATATGCAGATATACTTATATGTGAAGTAGATTTATATACATATATACATATACATGTACATGTACATATATAGCACTTGCCATGGTATCCAAAGCATAGGAGAAGCAGAATAAACCCTGTTGATCTGGCTGTTTCGTTAGTAGTTTTCACTAACTACACAGTTGGAGCCTCCAGTTCTGATTGCCTCCAACCCCCAAACCCCTGTTCAGTACTGGCTCCATAATTGGTGGGGCCCAGTGCAAAATGAAAATGCAGCGTCCCTTATTTAGAAATAATTAAGTATTGCAAGACCGTAGCGGTAGAGATCACTAAACTGAGCACAGGGTCCTATTAAGTTCAGGCACATATCTGACACTGGCCCTACCCCAAAGAGGATCAATTATGTTCTTTGTTTTCTCATAGCCTTTGATTATAATAAAAACTCCAACTAGAATATCACTCTATCTTTTGTTGTACAGAACCCTGCCCCTTCCTTTAGATGATTAAAATTACTCAAGAACAGAGCTGGTTTGCTGTCATAGTTGTAGACCCAGCACATAGTGCAGAATTTCATACCACAGCTGCTGAATAGTGCTTTGCTGGACTGATTCACAGGAACAAGGAGATGGGAAGAATTACAGGTGTGCAGGGTGATTTGAGCCAGTTTCTACAAAGTCTTAAATGCTATGTCTGGGTGTTTAGACTGTTTCCAATGGTCAATGAAGTTTCCTTAAGAATTACTGTCTTGGTTTTGTATATGAGGCTTGAATAGTGTAGGTACTTCTTTTCTTCTGTTCTTCTCCAGTGACTGATGATATTGTGATTTATAACAAATATATATTCATAACAAATATATATTCATAACAAATATATATTCTGGCACATAGCTCCTAAAACCCGAGGGATTTCTTAAGTGATCAGAGCAATAAAGGGGTCTTTTGTTATGTCAGTTAAGTGACTTTTGAACCACACCTAAGGGTAAGAGCTGGTTGCTAGGAGAACTAAGTGATTAAGGGGGTTGAAACTTTTAGCCTCAACCCCTCTGACCTCTGCCTTTAATCACCAAGGGCCAATTACTTAATCAATCACACTTAAGTAATGAGCCTCCATAAAAACTCAGAACAATTGGGTTAAGAGAGCTCACAGGTTGGTGGACGCATGGAGACTTGGGGAGAGTGGTGCTCTGAGAGGGTATGGAGGCTCTGTGCCCTCTTTCCACTTGGCCCTGCTCATTTCTTCCTTCTGGCTGTTTCCGAAGAGTTATATCCTTTTATAATAAGCCAGTGATCTAGTAAGTAAAATGTTTCTCTGAGTTCTGTGAGACCCCTCTAGCAAACTGATTGAATCAGAGAAGGGGGTCATGGGAAGCTCCAATCTAAATAGTCAGTCAGTCAGAACCTGGGCTTGTGACTGGTGTCTAAAGGGGTTGGGGGAGGGGGCAGTTTTGTGGACTTGAGCACTCAACTTGTGGAATCTGATGCTAAGTCTGGATAGACAGTGTCAGAACTGAACAAAATTATAGGACACCCAGCTGGTGTTGGAACACTGCTTGGATGTGCCAGTGAACCTTCCCCTCCACTCATTAGAAATTAAGTCCAGGAACCCAAAAAGGATCTAATCTCTTTGGGGCATCTGGGTGGCTCAGTTGGTTAAGCATCCGACTTCTCGGCTCAGGTCATGATCTCATGGTTTGTGAGTTCGAGCCCTGCGTCGGGCTCTGTGCCGACAGCTCAGAGCCTGGAGCCTGCTTTGGATTCTGGGTCTCCCTCTCTCTCTGCCCCTCCCCTGCTCACACTCTGTCTCTCTCTCCCCTTCAAAAATAAATATTTAAAAAAAATACTAAATGCATATACTATTGTATCAGACTCACGCCAGAGATTTGTTAACATCCATTAAGTTAATAAGCCTCTGCTGCTATTAATCCTAGACTATGTAACACAGTGTCAGTCAAATAAGAAACAGCTGGACCCCAAGTCTACTTTGCAATGTAGTGTCTTCCCTGGAGTCTTCTTAAAAACACTCATGTTGCACTTGCCATGAGCTAGCATTGTTCTCAGTATTTTAAAAATATTAACTCAATTAATACTAACAATAACTGTATGAGGCAGGTACTATTATTTATATTGTAGATGAAGAAACTGAGGGCAGAGAGGGCTCAAGTAATTTACCCAGACTCACACTTTATAAACTTTTTTGTTTAACATTTATTTATTTTTGAGAGACAGAGACAGAACACGAGTGGGGGAGGAGCAGAGAGAGAGGGAGACACAGAATCCGAAGCGGGCCTCCAAGCTGTCAGCACAGAGCCTGATGGGTGTCTTGAACCCACGAACTGTGAGACCATGACCTGAACCAAAGTAGGCGCTTAACCAACTGAGCCACCCAGGTGCCCCAAGTTTGTTTATTTATTTTGAGACAGAGAGAGAGAAAGAGACAGTGTGAGTGGGGGAGGCACAGAGAGAGGGGGAGAGAGACAGAGAGAGAGAGAGAGAGAGAGAGAGAGAGAGAGAGAGAGAGAGAGAATCCCAAGTAGGCTCCACAGTACTGTCAGCACAGAGCCTCATGCAGGGCTTGAACTCATGAACCATAAGATCATGACCCCAGTCATTTAAACGACTGAGCCACCCAGGCATCCCCCAAGCTCACACTTTAAAGTGCTCATATTAGTTTCTAGTTTTCATTTTCTCTATCTATGGTCTTCTGTTAAGAATGCTGTGGTAGGGGGAATAATAGGCTACTATCAAAGATGCCCGTGCACTAATCCCCAGTACCTATGAATATATTACCTAACATGGCAAAAGGGACTCTTCAGATGTGATTAATAAGGGACATGAGGTGTAAAGTCTACCCTGGATTATCTGTGTAACTACCATGAAATCACATGAGTCCTTATAAGAGGAGACAAGAGTGTCAAGGTCAGAGAAAAATTTAGTAAGAGAAACAAAGATTGGAGTGATATGGGGCCATGAGCCACAGAATATAGGCAGCCTTTAGAAACTATAAAAGGTAAGAAGACAGATTTTTTCCTAGAGCCTCCAGAAGGAATCATAGCTATATTGATACCTTTATTTTAGCCCTATAAGACCCTCTTATCAAATTTCTGAACTCTGAATAGTAAGATAATCAATCTGTGCTGTTTTATGCCACTATGTCAGTGGTAATTTGTTATAACAGCAGTAGGAAACTAATACAAATGGCATCTAGAATTTATATCCTATGTCTCTGAGGTGTCAAGCAAAGCCTGTAAGTAAACTTCACAGGTGCTATACAAATCGTATTTTATTTTTTAAAAAAAAATTTTTTTTTTCAACGTTTATTTATTTTTGGGACAGAGAGAGACAGAGCATGAACCGGGGAGGGGCAGAGAGAGAGGGAGACACAGAATCGGAAACAGGCTCCAGACTCTGAACCATCAGCCCAGACAGAGCCTGACGCAGGGCTCAAACTCACGGACCGCGAGATTGTGACCTGGCTGAAGTCGGACGCTTAACCGACTGCGCCACCCAGGCGCCCCTACAAATCGTATTTTAAATGAGAGTATCTCGAACATCTCCTACTCTGTGTTATTTGGTACTAAAACACACACACACACACACACACGCACACACACACTATAGACACATGTATGCATACATTCAACTTTATGTGTTTAACTGGCTCTCCACTTATTATCACTTGAGAATTCACCTATGTCATTAAACACTATGTATCAGGACCTTTCCTGAGGCCTTTGAGTCTCAACAAATTATCAGCTACGAGGTATTAGTGTAGGGTAGGGTAAGAGCTATGGAATTGGTTTTGCCACATGGCTTATCCCCGCTGTGGTTACAGAGGAAATGCTACAGTTGATTCAGATAAAGGACGCTTCAGATAAAGGAGAACCATATATACATCCTGGACTTTGGTGAATATGGAGACAGGAACTTGACTAATGCCTGAAAAGGCCTAACAGGGAGACACTTACTGAAGGAGTCTTTGGCAGCTAGAAGTGCGCATGGCTGTTGGAGTCCTTTCTTCCATGATGCGGGAAAGGTACATGTGTCCTCTGGGGCAGACAAGGCAGTAAGCCCCCAGGTGTCTTGCCTGCTCAAAAACTGCCTGCCAGGTGAAGAAACCCAACAGAGACAATCTGTGTGGGCTTGAGGGATAGATTTCAGGGCTGAGGTATGGTAAGAAATATTCAGCCGGAGGGGCACTGGAATCAGAAATCATTAAATGGGAGGATCCTGTTGATGGCAGAAGAGAATGCTTAATAACCCCCAAAATACCCCACAAAGGAAAGAGCCAGATTTCGAACACATGCCATAATCAGTCCAACATCAGCTTTAAATTGTACTGGTCAACAGTGTTGCCTCTATCCCGATATCACCTTGTGAACATTTTATAAAAGGCACACCCTCCTTTTGGAGGCAGCACAAAACTAGTTGACAAAGCAATTAGGTGATGATTTACAAAAATCTTCCCTTCCTCAAGTGGAAGCAGCCCCACACCAGAGTACATAGCTTCCCAAGCAGATTGACTAGATTCCTTGCTCCATTGGCTGGGTACCTTATGCAGAATGTAACCTACATAACCAAATGTGGCAGTCCTGGTGGGCAAGGAGAAGAACACGGCAGGGAAATGGTGAAGGAGCTGATAACAAGAGCTTTACTTCTAGGTTTTCCAGCTGTGTGGACCAAAGCTGGGGAAAGGGAACATTTTTTAATTGGTGGAGATTGGCTTTGGGTTCTACACTGAGCTGGGAATGAAGACTATGTATTAATGTCTGAGAAGGACCAGAGAAAGTATGATTCCCCCGAGATACAAACCAAGAGTATGGGGGAAAAATCAGTCTCCACAGTAAATGAAAGGGGTGATGATGAAGAGAAAAAAGTTACTTTCTACTTGTACTTTCAATAAGCCAGTGATGAATATTGTAAAGAATTTGCCTTTAAACGTATTATGAAGAGCTTTGTGAGAAACTACAATGTGTCAGGTCTCCAGGTCTCTTGTTCCCACTTCAGCCACATAAAATCCTCTGTCCTCAGTTTTATTTACTGGACTTTGTGAAAGTTCACTTAAATGAAGATTTTCATGGTAGGAAATATTTTAACATCACTAGTTTAAGACATACTTTTTTTAACAGCTGCATATAATTAAATATGCCTTTTATTGTAGTTGACTGCACACACATTTAACTGTCCCTACTGGACTATAAGATTGTTTTAAAAGAAGAGACTTTATCTTTGCATTTGTAAGAGTGTTTGGAACATAGGAGGTCTATATATGCTCATGAACTTAATGAACGATTCTGCTCTGACCCACCCCGTGGGAGTCACAAACTCAATGACAATTTAGTTTTCATCTTCAGGTGGTGGTAAGATTTCAGCTTAATAGGAAGATGCGCTATATTTTAAACTTTATATTTGATTACATGAATATAGAGCTTTGATCCACATTCTCTCTAGATAGAAAATTTGGTCATGCAAAGGCAAGTAGCCTAGGCGATGATAACTTGTAATGATTCCAAGTGCCTCCCTGTACTAAGTGTCACTTGTAGCAGGAAATTGGCGATTTTCAGTTGACATGAAGTGGAAAATTATTTCATGTGAATTGATGCTGGATGGCTCTATTTTTACTAAGCGAATACGGAATGGCTCAGCGTGCAGGAAGCATTTAGCGCAAAGTGAGCTGACATCGATTGGGCTGTAGGGCAGGGGTTCATACTGAAAATGCCAGAGGAAGACCAAAGGTGTCATGTCAGATGAAGCCAGCATGCCTGCCTTTTAGCCTCCAATTCCTGTGGGATGCCCCGGTGGAAGGGAATCAAGAGGCTTAGCCCCCCGGGCTGGTTGTGGAATGTTGTAGAAAGCAGGTGTGGAATTTTTTTCTTGTAATTGCTCTCCCTCCAAATTCTCATGCCATTGTGTAATCTGGCCTGGGGTTTGCCACTAACCCACTGTATGACCTTGTGCCAATTGTTCCTCCTCTCTGAGCCTGTTTTCTTGTCTATGCAATAGAGGAACTCAAACTGGCCCTTCTAGTGAATTTTTTAAGTATAATCCGTATGCTAAGTGCTCAAGACATATCTTATTAAATATTCACTGAACTTCTGCAACACGGGTCCTATCCTTTTCATTTTATAGCTGAGAAAATTGTGGCTCAGGGAGATAAACTGAACTGCTCGATGTCAACTGGCTAGTGCATGAAGGAACAAGCTTCTGAGTCTATGTGTCCCTAATATGTAGAGATTGTATCAGTCCCAATACATCATTCTACTCTTAAAAGACATGAATTCATACTTGAGCTGCATGCAGTTGTTTTTTGTGTTTTTGTTTTTTCTGTAGTGGGAAAAATTTGAAGTTAGAAATCTTAAATCTGGATTTATCTTAAATTTAAACTGTTATTTATTCATCATGGACAAGGCATGTTGATCTTTTGGGCTTTAGTTTTCTCAAATGTGGTAGGCAGAATAATATCCCCCAAAGATGCTCTGGCCCTAATTCCCAGACAATTTCTAATTACCTGTGAATAGGTTACAAGATAACATGACAGAAGAGACTTTACCAGTGTGATTAAAGTTAAAGACCCTGATATGGGGAGATTATCCTAGATTATCCATGTGGGTCCAATCTAATCAGGAGACTCTTTAAGGGTAAAAGAGGAAGGCAGAAGACTAGGGAAGAGAGAGATGCAATGTGGGCAAGATTTTATACTCTGTTGCTGTTTCTAAAAGGTAGGGGTTCTCAGAGAGGTCCCCAGCAAGTAACCAGAGACCTAAGTGCTACAATCACACGGGACTGAATTGGATTCTCCCCTACACTGCCCAGAAAGAGAAGAGGGAATTGTGAGAACATCCTGAGATGCTAAAACCTAAGGTAACATGGGCTTAAAGGGTTCCTTGAAGCTTGTGTTATAAAAACACTTTCTGCTGGGCAGAATCTAAAAGAAGGATATCATGCCTTATTTTTGGAACCGATTTAAAAGGAAAAAGTTCAGAAATAAACTCAAAATCCCTGGCCAAAGACAAATTAAGTACAAGAAGGAATCTCTAAATTGCTTCTAATCTATCCTAGTCTCTTGGGTAGTGACACTGAAGTCTGAACTGAATTGCGCTCAATGAGGTTGCCAGACTTGGGAGAAGACAAACACTAATGAATTCAATATTATTCAGGAAAAAAATAAAAAGGAAATTTCTCTAGTTTGAGGAAAAAAGAAAAAGAAATAGCCTGTAGGCTCTATTATTATGCTTAAGCAAACTACTCTTAGCTGTAATCCTTCATTGGCTTTGAACCCAAGTGTTCAGGGATCTAAGATGGCTAGTGGGTGTTTCTAGAGGGAAGGTAGTATTGCTGTTTCAGGAAGTGCTATGCAGTGGTCTGAGCTCAGGCCCTAAGAGCCCAGTGGACCTTGGCCTGACCCGTTCAGCCTTCTGCCTTTTCTCACTTAGTCCTCCCTGTGTGTACTCCCCTTGCCCACATTCTCAATCACTGGTGCAACCCAACTTATCCTTCAAGAGTCAGTTCACGTGGTGCTTCTCTTTGAAGCTTATCAAGTATAATCTAAATGCTTATCGCTCCCCAATTTTATCCCTAACACAAACCTCTCTGGGAGCCAAATTTATATAGTCAACATTCTGTTTGGTATCTGCACTGGGAAGCTGCAAAACATACATGTCTGTAATGCTGACTCCTATTCTACTTCCAAAATATTCTACTCCCAATCTCTGCCATCTCAGTAAATGGAAACAAAACCAACTCAACTGTTAAAACCCAAATCCCCGAATCATTCTTTATCCTATCTTTTTTTTCCCATTAGTCACAAGCAATCCAAGTATTAAAAATTCCCCATTCAATATCTATTCTAAATTGCCTGCGGGGCGCCTGGGTGGCGCAGTCGGTTGAGCGTCCGACTTCGGCCAGGTCACGATCTCGCGGTCCGTGAGTTCGAGCCCCGCGTCGGGCTCTGGGCTGATGGCTCAGAGCCTGGAGCCTGTTTCCGATTCTGTGTATCCCTCTCTCTCTGCCCCTCCCCCGTTCATGCTCTGTCTCTCTCTGTCCCAAAAATAAATAAACGTTGAAAAAAGAAATTTAAATTGCCTGCAATTCTAATGCTATCACCACAACCCAATCAACTATCGTTTCTTACATGGACTGTTTGACTAGCCAAACTTCCCCTGACCCCTCCTGTGTCCCTATCATTTATTCTCATGTCCTCTATAATCAGTAGTCTATGCAGATGCAAGACAGAGCTCTTAAAATACAAATCAGCTCCTTTCACTCTTGTGCACAAATCTTTTCTTGAATGAATGGACCCACCAAGCAGAATTAGGTGATTCTACCTGTCTTTTTTTTTTTTTCTACAGAACTTTCCTTTTACTGATCATGTAGTATTTGTGTAGAGAGCGGACTCTGCAATTCCCATCCCAACTGTATATCCCTTAACCCCTACACTAAGACTTCCTAAGTTGATAGTTCTAGCCCAGTGAAAACAGGACTCAGGTGGGAAGGACATGTGGTAAGGATGAGGTACCCAACAAAGTTGGGGGTCAATCATACACACAGGGTCACACAGAGAGGTGGAAGCTACAACAGGACTGGAATCTGGTCCTCCTGACTCCCGTCCAGTGCTCTCTCTACCACACCTCACTAATCCCTAGTCATAAAGGCATCAGGCAACAGAATATTCACCTTAGTGAGTGACATCACCTCTTAGTTCTAAGAGGGCCACATGTCATTTCCTTCACTAAACACCCAGTTCTGTGCTAGTTTCCATTCCAATTAGACACCGTCTGGAAAACATGAAAGAGTGGAATATTTTCATATGAGACCAGAACTCCAAGTTGGTCAAAGAGAATGCACCAAAGCACTTAGGTTGTCTGGAAAACACACGTAGGTGCTCAAAAGTGTGTGTTTTCATGGAGAAGGATGGACGTTTTGGAGGTTGGTTTAGTACAATGGAGGTTTTTCCAAAAAGTATATGGAAGGCAATGATCTATGAAGTATGAGAATGAGCTCCAGAAAGAAATCTGTTTTGTAAGACTGCAGAAAAAGAAAAGTACTAATTTCCCATATTTCTTAATCATCACATGATGATGTTTCCAACCATGGGGAAACCTGTTACTGAGGCTCTGACAGAATACCCACTGATGCCTGGTATATGTCGGCTCCACATGAGCCTACCCTTCTGTTGTTCCACAGCTGTGGAATCCTACAGGATGGATTGGGTGCGGAAAGGGTGAATAAAGACAGAACTCAGGAACTTAAAGTAGCTGGAAAAATTAGCTTCTGTGGTATGTGTTGTTAAAAGATATGTTGGCTGCTTTTGACTGTCTGTCTTTAGTGTTTTGATTTCTTACCCCTGTGGCATTTGCAGGCTTAGATTTTGGTTTGATTGCATAGGCCACCATAGCTTTAGAGCCGCATCAATCTAATGACCTCCTTGTTTAATTAATTGAACAATTCCTCCTTCTGGTTATCCTCTCCTGTGTGAGAGATTAACCAAAAACTTACTGTTAGCATCACTCTCAGCTACCATCAAAGTTGAGTTGCTCTTGTCTCATTGTGCTCCTCACAGGTTATAATGTTAGATCCCTAGAAGAACTGTCTTTGCTGTTCACCTCATTGTTCATCTTGTTTCTGTTTCTCCAAGTGCAGTGAGACCATCTTATGGCTGTGAGCATGAATTTAAGACCTTTGAGAGAACACAGCACATTAAGGATACTCTAGAGATAACTATTACTGGGATAATACCAGTATTAGTAATACTGGGATATTCCCAGTATTACTGGGAAAATACTGGCATCCCCTGGGGGTCGCTAGGGCCCCCACGGACTAAACCAGTTGGTATCAGAATAAATCAAAGAATGTACCTGAAAGGGCATCAGTCTGTTTTAGCCAGGTAGCTTGTTTGTTAATTTCTTATATTTGCTACAATACCAGAGGTGTGGATCCAGGTACAGCAGGAAGTATTTGCTATGGCCAGTCTCTTCCTTGTTCAGCCAATAACTAATATAAAACAATTCTATTATCTAAAACCATCGCAGCAAGAAAATCTAGGGACTTTGTTGTGCAGCTGTGGCCTTAGCAGCAGATACAGAAATAGTTGCCAGAGTTAAGGAGCAGTGTCTGTGCATTAACAGAGTAAAGGAAGTAGTAAAACAGCAAAAGGAATAAAGGTTTCCTATTAAAGATGAGATCTTGATCCATGATCCTGGGAGAGCTGTCCAACACAAGACACTTTCTACTTCTGGAGAGGAACCACCCTAGCCAATTTTAATTTTAGATTTCCAGCTGGCATGAAGCTCTAAGAGTCTGGAGAAGCCCTTTTACATTGGAGGATGTGGACCCAAGGTTCAAGTCCCTGACGTCTGACTGCCAAATCTTCCAAGGAGGTTCAAAGGCAGCCTTTGTTCTTAGTGATTGCAAATCAGAAAGGTAGGGGGACAACTGGAAACTTGAGGTTGGAGACTCATAATCAGATATTTGTGAAGATATTTTAGAAGAAGTCAGGGTCTAGTTTGGTTTACATATCTATAACAGAACCTCAAAGACAATGAACAGGACTAGAATCTCATATCCACAAGGTTGTATTATAATTTTCTAGTGAAACAAATTTTTTTCCCCTCAATAATCACGCCCATTTCTATCAAAGATAATCACAGTTGAAACTACTTTGTTTCCAAAATAAATCTAATCTCTTTAAACTTGGCTTTATTACTTCCAGAAGTACAGCAAGAATAGTGACTGATCATACAGGCTCTTTCTAAATCCGCTTTGCTGGAACTCTTCACAAGGAATTTTAGATTGGACTTTTAAAAGCCTCTCCAGGCTAAGAAAGCAGACCAAGAACTCACCAGCAGACTCTGCATGAAATACTTACAGATTTGGGTGAATTCCTCTCTTCTCGAAGTCCCCAAATATCCTGAGGTTCCCGTGCCTTCCAGGAAGTGACCTTCCTTACTCATCTGGTAAGTTCCAGAAACCCTGTAAGCAACACACCAGGCCAGTTTTCCCAAGAGGGTTTTATTAGCACCATAAAGGCAAACTTAGTTGCTTGAGACTGTCTGATCATATTTTATTTTACACATACTCTCAAACATGACATTCTAGTCAAAGCCTTGGTATTACAACCAATGTTTCCATTTGTGTCCTATTACTGAGGAAATAGATTCTTTTATTATTATTATTATTATTTATTTATTTGAGAGAGAGAGAGAGAGAGAGAGAGAGAGAGAACATAAGTGGGGAAGAAGGGCAGAAGGAGAGAAGTTGTGAAAAAAATTATAGTCGTCCTTATCAGTTCATTCAATCTCTTTTTTTTTTTTTTGAGAGAGAGAGAGAGAGAGAGAGAGAGAGATCGAGAGAGAGAGAGAGAGAGAGAGAGAGCGCACATGCAGGCAGGGTAGGGGCAGAGAGAGGAAGAGACAGAATCCCAAGCAGGCCTGATGCTGTCAGTGCATAGCCTGAAGTGGCACTCAATCCCACAAATGATAAGATCATGACCTGAGCTGAAATCAAGAGTTGAACAAAACCCACTGAGCCACCCAAGCGCCCCTCAATCCCGTATTTTAAATTCACATTCTGTTTGAATCCAGGTTTTCCATTAGTTCTGGAAGTTCTTACCCAGTTCAGTTTCATGATCTTAAAGTTATCAGAAACCTACGGTCTAAAGTACTCAGCAGAGTCCTTCCCATGAATCTCTCTGAAGATGAGGCGTCTTTGCAAAAGCATCAGTGTAAAATAATGACTGTGGGTATATAACAAAAAGACTTTCAAAAAAATAGCCACAGTTAAAGATCTGATGAAAGTTCATTTGATAAGGAAATGTAATTATTTCCATGGCATACAATAATTTAAGGTAATAACTGAACAAGGAGAGATTGACAAATTTATATAAACTTTAAACAAGTTTTGGAATACCTGTATTAGTCACACATATCCATGAATCATTTCTTATTTTATAATGTTTCTCCTGTAATTTAAAATGCTCAAAGAAAGACTCAGACAACTGCCCTGAGAGCCGGCAATAATTGCTAGGACCCTAGCTACAAATGGAGTGCGCCCACATTTCTGTCCAGCTGTGTCTAGCCACAAGTAGGTACAAGACACACTTCTGTTAGGCCGTTATTTTGGGGGACACCAACCTGATGGTTGCCAAGCCAAGTTCTCAGGACACAATATGAGACAAAGAAGAAGGCAATAGCTGTCCCTGGGCGACAAAGGATCAATAACCAATGTTTGTTCCTGTCAATGTGAACTTGGAAAGACAGACTTCAGTAAGATTTCTCACCCTTTGCTGGCTTCTGCCAGTTCTCCAAGGATCCCACGTGCAGGCTCCAGAGCCAGGTGATGTCCCAGGAGATCTGCTCTGGGGCACCAGACACTCTGGAAGAGGAAAAGTAGTTTTCCCTCTACCCTTTACAGCGAGTGCCTGGCCAAGACCCCTTTATCTCCAGGGCACCTCCTAAATGGATAAGCTTACCTAAAATGGTTAAAAGTTCTCCGTAGTGGTCTCCATAATTCAAGATTATCTTTGGTAAAGTTAACCCTGTTCAGCCTTAAAGCAAAATGTTATTCACCTGGGCTTCACACTGGACCCAGCCCAGCTTAGGTCGGATTCAGTCTGGTTCCTAAGGAGGAATCACTCCGACCCGGGCACATTTCAGCCCCAACTGGGTCTGGTTTCCACATCGGAACCACTCTGTTCCTGGACCCGGGGAGGTTTCTTAAGGGGACCCCGTCCAACTCCGGGCAATTTCTGGACCCAGTGTAACTCTGGCCGGGTCAGGTTTCCCAGTCGGAACCGCTCTGTTCCCGGACCGGCGGGTTTCCCGGTCGGACCCAGGCCACCTCGGGGCGGTTTCCGGACCCAGTGTAACTCTGGCCGGGTCAGGTTTCCCGGTCGGACCCAGTCCAACTCGGGGCGGATTTCCGGACCGAGGGTAACTCTGGCCGGGTCAGGTTTCCCGGTCGGACCCAGTCCAACTCCGGGCAGTTTCCGGACCCAGTGTAACTCTGGCCGGGTCAGGTTTCCTAGTCGGAACCGCTCTGTTCCCGGACCCGGCGGGTTTCCCGGTCGGACCCAGTCCAACTCGGGGCGGTTTCCGGACCCAGTCTAACCCTGAACGGCTCAGGTTTCCCGGTCCGACCCAGTCTGACTCCTGCGGGTTTCCGGACCCCGGTGTGGACGAAGCAGTGCCGCGGTCAAGTCTGAAAGCTCCTCCCGGAAAGCTGGGGAGCTGCGACCCAGGCTGCCAGAGAGACCTCCCCGCCTCCTCCAGACACAGCGGAGCAGCGGCGCAAGGAGCCCAGCAGGTACCTGCGCCTTGTCGGGCCTTGTTCCTGGGGGCGCCCGGCTCGGTGTCCTCTCCTCCTCTCTTCTGTCACCAGAACTGTTAAACGATAAACTGAGGCACAGTAACATTTTTTTAAGAGCTTGAGCAAAACCATTTTGAAAAGGGCAGCGCCGAACCAGAAGTGGCTAGGAGTGCTGCTACACCAACAGGAGCTGGAGAGAGACTGTTGTAGAGAAAAGGCAGAGGCAAAGCAGGACAGTTATTGATTGGCTATAGCTTAGAGCCTAGTTGGCTGTCTGTGATTGGTTGTCTTCAGCATTTTATAAGATAACCCTGGGACTTGTACAGGCTTAGATTTTGGTTTGCTGATGTAGGCCCCCCCCCAACCAGTGTAATGGCCACCTTGTTTAATGAATTTAACCTTGTCTACACCTAAGCCATGTGGAGAATAATAGAACTTTGAACTAGAAACCGAGACAGCCCCCAAGCTGTGCTCCTACTTACCTCAAGCAAGAGACTCTCTGAGCCTCTGATTCCCTATTTTCAATGTGAGGAGCTCAGCTGTATTGGAATACCGCAGAGCATCTCCCATGGAACAGCACTTTTCAAGATGCTGAAGTTTAGAATCTGTGCTAAAGTGAGTTTGGGTAGAAGTTATGACACATATGACACGTTATGATTCATGATGCATAGTAGCTATCAAAAGCCCTGATGAATCCTTTAGCAGTGGAACTCATTTTTCCATGGAATCTTTGAAAGGCATCCTGTAGAAACAAGGTCCTGCAGAATTCTTTGGGAAAGACTGGATGAAGTGCTTTCAAACATTTCTTTGG
Source organism: Prionailurus bengalensis (assembly GCF_016509475.1). Taxonomy (NCBI): domain Eukaryota; kingdom Metazoa; phylum Chordata; class Mammalia; order Carnivora; family Felidae; genus Prionailurus; species Prionailurus bengalensis. The sequence goes on along the minus strand of NC_057359.1, from coordinate 75,640,668 downwards.
GATTTAATCTATGATCTCGTGGAGAGTACGCTAGACCTTGTAACTGGAAGTTCCAGATAATTAACTCACATTCAACTTTTCCAGGAGGTTTTTTTTTTTTTCTCCCTTTTTCTTTTTCTTTCTTTCTTTTTTTTTTTTTACCCCTCTACTCTTAGTCAACTGTTCCATATATTCATTTCTTTTATGTGTATTAGTCAGGACTCTTTTAGTCTCTAGTTACAGAAGCCTAATTGAAACAGGAAATGGATTGAGAGTGGATCTTTTAACCTATCATACCTGAAAAGTTCAAGGATAGTATAGTACACGAGATTATCAGCAAAGATGGGTACCACAGCCCCTCCCATTTCTGTGCCCTGATAATGCTCTATAAAATCGGGTTGTGGATTCTGTTTCTGCTGTTCTTCATTCTGACTGAACTTGTGGGTTGCTGTGGCCAATAAAATGTGGCAGAAGTGATGCTGTTCTAGTCTGGGCCCAGCCCTTAAGAGTTTTGATTGCTTCCTTTTTTGCTCTTTTGGAATGCAGCCACCACGTACATAAGCTGGAGCTAGACTACTGAATTACAAGAGAACACTCAAGAGACATGGAAGGAGGGGAGGAGATGGAGACAGGGAGAAAGATGGAGGGAGGGAAATGGAGGGAGGGAAGGAAGCTAAGGGAGGGAGGAGACCAGGGAGAGACCCACCACATGGATGAGAACTGAGGATAAGAGTGAGTGAGGCCCCTGGGCCATGTTTGTACTGCTTTTCACTAAGGCAGAATGTTGGAGGATAAGGTACCATTTTCCTAGCTTTCATTTGTTTAAAAAAAAAACAAAAACCCAGAAAATTAGCAGGTCTGAAACGCTGTGTCAGAATATATTTTGATTCTCATTTCCCTGATAGCTAATGATGCTGACAGTCTTTTTTATGTGGCTACCAGATATAAACCTGCAGGCTCTCTCACTTGGGGATTCTCTCTGGAACACCTGTTTTAATTCTAAAATGTTTGTTTTCTCTTCTTTTTTTTTAAATTTTTAATTTTTTTAAAATTACATCCCAATTAGCATATGGTGCAACAATGATTTCAGGAGTAGATTCCTTAGTGCCCCTTACCCATTCAGCCCATTCCCCTCCCACAACCCCTCTAGCAACCCTCAGTTTATTCTCCATATTTATGAGTCTCTTCTGTTTTGTACCCCTCCCTGTTTTTATATTATTTTTGTTTCCCTTCCCTTATGTTCATCTGTTTTGTTTCTTAAGGTCCTCATATGAGTGAAGTCATATGATTTTTGTCTTTCTCTGACTAATTTCATTTAGCATAATACCTTCCAGTTCCATCCACGTAGTTGCAAATGGCAAGATTTCATTCTTTTTGATTACTGAGTAATACTCCATTGTATTTTAAATTATTTTGAGGGATATATCTAGAGTTGAAGAAGAAATAACACAGAATCAATAATTGTAAATAATAGGTCAGTAGTTTTTAGGAAATCATTTATTTCAAAAAGTGTCATATTCAAATCTTTTGTATTTTTAAAAAATGTTTATTTATTTATTTATTTATTTATTTAGAGAACAAGCAGGGGAGGGGCAGGGGGAAAGAGGGAGACACCGAATCTGAAGCAAGCATCAGGCTCTGGACTGACAGCACAGAGCCCGATGCGGGGCTCCAACTCACGGACCATGAGATCATGACCTGAGCTGAAATCAGGTGCTTAACTGACTGAGCCACCCAGGCGCCCCATAAAAACTGTTCTTAACAAAAGTAAAGTATGAGAATATTATAGTCTGTTCCAAAAGGCTTTTCACAAATGAGAAAATATTTAAATGTGTTCTTCAGATTTATCATAATCAGAATATGTTGGTAAATGACATAGTAAATTGTCCTTAACTCTCCAGAAAGAAGAGTGAGTGAGGTCTCTGGGCTGTTGTAACCCCAGCCAAGCTACAGACTGAACAGAGCTTCCTTGTTGATGCCAATCAACACAATGTGGAGCAGAAGAGCCACTAACTAATCAAAAAATTTAAGAAATTAAAAAAACAAAAAGCCATTGTGGTTTTAAGTCACTGTGTTGGGAGGTATGTTAAATAGCACTAGATAACTGACAAAAGACAAAATAGTGTTACCATAACAAAAATATAAAATACATGGCGTTAGCTTTGGAACCAGACTGTAGGTAGAGGCTAGAATAGGGTGATGAAGAAAGATACTACTAAATGGAAGATGTTTGAGAAGTGTGGAAATTCTTATTGGAGACTGGGAGAAGTATCCCTTGTGTTATGAGTGGAAACATTATCACCTATGGGAAAGTAGAAAATTTAAGGCAAAAAGGACCTAATGAACTTGTGAACCTTGCCAAGGAAATTCTCAAGAAGAATATTGACAGTATTCGTTGGCTTCTTTTATTTGCTATGCTAAATTAAGGGAATGGAGGAATAAATTAAGAAAAACCTGTTCAGTTTCCAAGCAGAATTTAGAGAAAATATTTCCAATCTAGGTATTGTGGGCTTGGTACATAAAACCCTCTCTCACTCCCATTACTCCAGCTGGCTTAGGATTAGAAAAGTAAGAAACAGTCCCAGGGAAAATATCAAATCCTGATTTCTGCCAGTGAAATGTGAGAATGGGGTCAAGGTAAAATCAAAAGTGTTCTTAAAAGACCCATTATTAGGATATCAGAAATTATTAAAATTCTTGAAATCTCTGTCAGTCCATAGTTCTCAGAACTTAAACTCTTTTTTTTTTTTTTTTTTTTTTTTTTGAGAGAGAGAGGGTACAAGTGAGCAGGGGGCAGAAAGAGAGAGAGAAGCAGAGCTTGTGTTTTACCCAAAGCAGGGCTCGAGTTCATGAACCCTGAGATCATGACCTGAGCTGAAGTCAGAGGCTTAACTGACTGAGCCACCCAGATGGTCCATAATTCTGCGAACTTAAGAGTATTGTCCACAGCACCCAGATTCAGAACCCCAAGTAGAGAGCTCCAGTTTGCAGAGATGTATAGACATGTGGAGCAGATTATAATTTGTCTAATGGAGCAGATTATAATTTGGTATATAGAGGGCCCACAAATTTGCTTATGTTAGTCTGACTGTCCTAATCTCTTTAAAAAATTTATTCCATTGAGGGGCACCTGGGTGGCGCAGTCGGTTAAGCGTCCGACTTCAGCCAGGTCACGATCTCCCGGTCCGTGAGTTCGAGCCCCGCGTCGGGCTCTGGGCTGATGGCTCAGAGCCTGGAGCCAGTTTCCGATTCTGTGTCTCCCTCTCTCTCTGCCCCTCCCCCGTTCATGCTCTGTCTCTCTCTGTCCCAAAAATAAATAAAAAACGTTGAAAAAAAATTTAAAAAAAAATAAATAAAAAATTTATTCCATTGAGGTAAAATTTACATACAGTAACTATCACTGATTTTATGTATGCAGTTTGTTGAGTTTTGATAAATGTATGCAGTCAGGGAACCATCACTAACATCAAGATACAGAATATTTTAATTATCCGTTTGTCATCAAACCCCTCAGCCCAGCAAAGATTTGTGATAGCTGTGGATTTGCTGTCTGTTACTATAGTTTTGCCTTTTCTGTAATTTCCTACAAGTAGAGTTAGGTGGTATTTAAGAATTTGTGCCTACCTACTTTCCCTTATAATAATCCTTTTGAAATTTATCAATGTAACATACATATCAATAGTTTGCTTCTTTTTACGGCTGATTAGTATACCGTCGGTGTGGGTATACCACAGTTTCATTATCCTTTTACCAGTTGGTGGACATTTGAGGTTTTTTCTGTGGTTTGACTATTAAGAAAAAACCTGCTATGAACATTCCAGTACAGGTGTTTATGTGAGTATAGGCTTCCATTTTTCTTAGATAAATACTTAGGAATGGGGTTGCTGGTTGTAGAGTAAGTATATATTTAATGTTATAAGAATCTGCCAAGCTACTTTTTCAAGTGATTCAGCATTTTGCATTACAAGTAACAACTGGGCACACCAGTTACTCCAAATGCTCACCAGTACATGGCGTGTCTATTAAACTCACAAAATCCATTTGGTAGGTATATATGGTGTCTCCTGGTTTGAATTTGAACGTCCATGCATGTGCTTATGGCCATTTCATTTTTCAAACAGAACAAACTGTTTGTTTTGTTATTGAGTTGTGAGAAAAAAAACTTTAACAAATATGAATCCTTTATCTAAGATGTTTATTTTGCCAATTTTTCCTTGCTTACTCCCTGATGTACTTTATTCCTTTTTTTAATGTTTTATTTATTTTTGAGAGAGAGAGAGAGCATGATCAAGGGAGGGAACAGAGAGAGAGAGGGAGACACACAATCTGAAACAGGCTTCAGTCTCTGAGCTGTCAGCACAGAGCCCTATGTGGGGCTCAAACTCAAGAACTGTGAGATCAGGACCTGAGCTGAAGTCGGGCGCTCAACTGACTGAGCCACCCAGGTGCCCCCTTCTTTATTTCTTAATAATAGTTTTCAAAGAATAAAATTTTTATTTTTGATAAAATTTGATTTATGTTATCTCACTCTTGGTTCATGATTATATGTTCTAAGAAGTATTTGTCTAAACAAATGCCAAGGAAATTCTTCTGTGTTTTCTGCTAGAAGTCTCATAGCTCGGGCTTTTATGGTTAGCTTTGTGATGCATTTCAGGTTAATTTTTGTATGGTGTGATTTATGGTCAAAATTCTTTTTTTCTTTTTATTGTGGATCTTCAGTTTCTCCAACACTGGTGAAAAGACAGTCATGGGTTGACTGGGTGGCTCAATCTATTAAGCGTCCTATCCTTGATTTCGGCTCAGGTCATGATCTCATGGTGGTGAGATTGAGCCCTACATCAGGGCTCTATGCTAAGGGTGGAGCCTACTTGGGTTTCTCTCTCCCTCCCTTTCTCTCTGCCCCCCACCCCCTTACCCCCTTGTATTCTTTCTTTTTCTCCCTCTCTCCCTCTCTCCCTCTCTCTCTCTCTCTCTCTCTCTCAAAATAAATAAATATTTTTTTAAAAATTTAAAAAATAAAAAAGAGGGGCACCTGGGTGGCTCAGTTGAGCATCAACTTCAGCTCAGGTAATAATCTCATGGTTTGTGATTTTGAGCTCTGCATTGGGCTCACTGCTGTCAGCACAGAGCCCGGTTCAGATCTTGAGTCCCCCCACCCTATCTCTAAAACGTCCCCAGCTCTCGCTCTCTCAAAAATAAATAAACACTTAAAAAAATAAAAACAAATTAAAAAAAAAAGAGAGAGAAGACAGTCATTCACCTATTGAATTACTTTGATATCTTTTCCAAAAATATATTGACCACATATGTGTGTGTCTATTTCTGGACTTTCAATTGTGTTCCACTGACCTATATATTTCTTTACTTATGCCAATACCACATTATTTTATGTCTCTATAGTAAGTCTTGAAAATAAGTAGGTTTAGTCCTCCAACTATGTTTTTTATTTTTCTAGTAACATTTTACCCTTCCAGGTCATTTGCATTTCCATATACACTTTTTACATGTTTATTCATTTTGAGAGGGGCTGCAGAGTGAGAGGAGACAGAGAATCCCAAGCAGGTTTCATGCTGTCAGTGCAGAGCACAACATGGGGCTCAATCTCATTAATCTTGAGATCCTGACCTGAGCTGAAATTAAGAGTGGGACTCTTAACTGACTGAGCCACCCAGGCACCCACATTGACATACATATTTTATGATTAGCCTATCTATTTTTTCTACAACAAATTAGCTGAGATTTTGACTGGGATGGTTACAAATCTGATAAAAAACTGTTCTTTTAATGAATTGTGTCTTCTCATTGTGGATATGGTATATCTAATTACTTAGATCTTTAGTTTGTCTCAGCATTATTTTGTAGATTTCAGCCCTTGGGCATATTTTGTTAACTGTATCCCTAAGTATTTCATAATTTTGATGTTATTGTAAGTGGTACCTGAAATTTTTACATTTTTAGTTGTTTATTGTTAATATATACAAATAAGTTATTTTTCAAGAAAATAACTTAACTGAGTCACATAAGGTTAATCATCATAAAGTAAGCAATTTGGTAGCATTTAGTATATTTGGAATATTGTGCAATCATCAGTTCTGTCACATTTCAAAACACTTCCATCATTTCTAAGTAAAGTCTCTTTCCCCTAGCACTGGCAACCATCGATCTTTATTCTCTGTTTATGGATTTATCTAATCTGAATATTTCATATAAATTGAATCATACTTATGTGACTTTTTTGTCTAACTTTTTAAATTTAGAATAGTGTTTTCAAGACCTACATTGTAGCATGTATCAGTATTCATTTTTTATACATAAATAATGTTCTGTTTCATGGATATACCACTTTCTGTTCATCCATTCATCTATTGATGGATGTTTGGGCAGATATTTGGACCTTTAGGTATTATGATTAGTAATGCTATAAACATGTGTACATGTACTTATTTGAGTACTTCTCTTTAGTTCTTTTGAGTGTACACCTAGGAGTGGAACTGCAAGATTATATAATAATGTTATGTTTAATTTTTTGAGAAACTGCCGAACTGTAGTGGCTGAACCTTTTGCATTTCCACAAGATATGTGCTAGGGTTCCAATTTCTCCATTATTTTCCAGCACTTGTTCCTGCCTCCCACCCCCATTATAACTACCCTAGTGAGCAGGGGAGAGGGGCAGGGAGAGAGAGAGGGGGGGAGGGAGAGGGGCAGGGAGAGAGAGAGAGGGGGAGAGAGAGAGAGAGAGAGAGAGAGAGAGAGAGAGAGAACCTTAAGCAGACTCCACACTCAGCGTGGGGTCCGATGTATGTGAGGCTCAGTCCCATAAACCATGAGATCATGACCTGAGCCAAAATCAAGAGTCAGATACTCAGCCAACTGAGCCACCTAGGCACACCAGCATTTTTTCATATTCTTGTTGTCTGTTGATATATCTTTTATTTATTTTTGTTTATTTTTTTGATATGCTATGTGTATTTGTTATGACACCTTTCAAATAAAGCTTTTCAAATAAAGCCAAACAGGCTTATGGAAGATGTAGATAAAATTCCAAGTGGGATTATACTCTGCCATCTCTCTGACATGATCTCAAAGGTAGAACAATATATAAATTTCTGGGCTGTCAAATACATAAATTGTACCAGAGGTGAAAGATATTTCAAAGAGGTTTTACAGCCTGGGCATCCATTAATTTATCCACTTGGTCATTTGTAAAATATTTATGGAGCAGAATGTAAATAAATACATTTTGTATTTAGAATAATTTTCATTCAAACTCCAACTCAGGGATATATGAAATGATTTTGAGTACATCAGTTATTTTCTCTGATCCCAACATCATTATCCTGCAAGGGAGAATAATCATATTTACTTTACAGGGTTGCAGTAAAGATGAACTCAGATTATGTTTGTAAGGTGTTAGTTCAAGGACAGAAATGTGAAATAGTTTGAGCTTATCTAATATAAGGAAATTTGGAAGCTAAAATGGAAAATATGTTTTTTGTTTTGTTTTGTTTTTATCCTTTAGTACCATATATACTTTGTGCAGGAGAGAACTCAAATCACTAGGATACTCGGAGAGAGAGCCAGATATGTGGAAGGTTAGACTGTGGCTATGATCCAGTTGTAGCTGACTTCACTTTCTTTAGAGGGAGAGACATTGGTGCTATTATAATTAGAGGTAGAGACTGCTTGTAAATTGCAACCTGCTTTACCTATGAAAAGATGGTCAATAGTGCGCCATCAGTAGGATCTGATTAGAGTGTGTCAGGCATATGAAAGTTATCCCTCAACTGTGGAGCTGTAATTAAAAGTCTGAGAATGAGTGAATTAAGGTAGAGTCAGCAAATGGACCTACTGTATGTCACTATTATCCCCTCCTGTGCTTTGGAAGACATCTCTATCAAATCCTAGTATTCATTGAGCTAGGATGTAGCCTAAAGACCTTCATGACTTCAGGATCAAATGAATATGATGCTTTAGAAGAAATATACTTCACTTTTTGTTTTAGATATAGATGGAGACAGTAAGTAAAGTTTACACGTATTTATTAATTTCATTTCATTGGTAGTGGCTGCATCATGGTGTAGAGGAGGATTCTGGAATTTTTTGTTGTTCCAGCTTTCACAAAAGAGAACCATTGATGATACCTGTTCTAGTATTTTTTTCAGAGGTCCTGGAAAAGCATTTTTGTCCCCAGCCTTCTCTCTCATAAAGCCTAAATCAATATAATGTTGTTATTTAAATGACATGCATAGTCCTAAGTCTGTAAAATGATAGTGCTATTCAATTTAGTAAGAGTAACCATAGGAATAAGCATGGGATGCTGTGAGAGAAACAAAGAATGATATCACAACTGGTTTACAGAAAGAGGATGTATCACAGGATGCTTCAAAGGGAGTAACAGATAAACTCAGCCTTAGAGAATAAGATAGGGAAAGGCACAGTATTCTAGATGGAAGGGTTGTCTGAGCAAGGACTAGAAGCCAGAAATACGAGTGTAAGAGAAGCCAGAGAAAGCCAGTTGTACTGGGCCATAAAGGGAAAAGCAAGGAGTGGTAGGGCTGAATCTAAACAAGTCAGCCAGGACTTGCATCAAAAAAGGTCTTGATTTTCCTGTTAAAGTATTTGTACCATTTCATAAAGATGGGATTCTGAAAGTAATTAAGGCCAGAAGTGACATGATCGAATTGTGTTAGGAAAAAGGTATCACTACATGCAATACCCACTGAAGCACCAATTAGAAGGAATAATTGTGTTTGGAAGCAGCCATCTGGGCTTCTAGTCCTTGTTTTAGGACTAAGTCATTGCATGGCATTAAGAAGACAGGTTCCTCTTTCTGGATCTCAGTCACCTCAAATGGAAAAGGATTGAGTTGGACAAAGTGATTTCACTGGACTCTCATAGATGTAATCTTTCTCTTTTTTTTTTTTAACCAACCCTTTAATATTTGGCTTATATAACTATCTGCTCCTTAGTTGCATCATTTTAATAATAGAATTACCTCTGGCTTTCCTACCATGTATAAAGAAAGTGCATGGTACAAATGAAGTTATAAATCATTTTGGAGAATGAGAAAATATTCAAGCAAAGATGACAAATCATCAGTTTGTTTTCTAAATAAATAGTTAGCTCATAGAAAATGGGAAAACTGCAGGTGTAATATGGCAGAGAGTGAGGAAAGAACTGTGTCACCTTATTCTCAATTTAGGGGTCTAACTGCCTAGTACTATATGAAATTTTATAGATCTCTAGTTCCATGACTTTTAGTTTCTATTTCTCACACCTTAGCTATTATGTAGAGGTCCCCGAGGGACTATCTGTGAGAAGGATGGGTCTTTCTTCTGTTCCAATTAGAGTGATTCCAGTTTTATTTATTCTTTAGTACTGGGTATCTTTCCTTCTCTCTTTTCTTCTGCTTGTCTTCCATATGGAATATTCTCTTTTCTACTCCATGTTATTCTGATAAAACTGGCAAATATTTAGCCTTGACTCTTTAACAATGGACATAAGCCACCTCGTTGACTTTCTCAGAGTGTAACAGATAGGGAGTAGGGTAGATGGGGGAAAATGTTCTCCCTTCCTCTTTCTTGTGGATCCATCTTGCAGTCACACTTTGAGGGTCTGTCTGAGACTGAAGTCACGTAGATACAGGTACAGGGGAGGTGCAGAGATGGATCTCTAGAGGACAGATTTTGATCCCTGAGCTAGCCATATCTGACATACGTTTTTTTCTTTTTACCTTTCTGTTTTACTTCTAAGCTTGTTTGAATTCTGTTTCTGCCACTTGTCATGTAGAGTTTTGAGAAGTATTTATATATGAGGATTTCATGTATGACTTTATTTAAGGAAAGATTTTTTTCCACTGTTTTTCTCTGACAAAATATAAATTTGGGAACCACTGATCTCATCCAATGTAATTGTTTACAGAAGAGGTAACTGAAGGAAAATACACGGTCACTTTCCCAATGTTACACAGCAAACACTTGGCAGAGGTGGTACCAGAATGCAAGGTCTGTATTTGTTTTATCTCCTCACGGCATTTGGAGCTGCTTGTCTCACTCTGATGTATCTGCCACATGCATAATGCTACCACCCACCTCAACCCAACATCACTGTGACTTACCAAATATGGAAAAAGAATATTTCTAGTGTCCAGTAGGGAAATATTTGAGGAAGAAGGCTTACCCATCTCAACAGAGACCCAGCAAAGACTTCCCACATTAGCCGCACACAGAGTTGTGTTTAGCAATAGAGAAGGAAAATGTGCCCAATCAACAAGACAATGTGGAAATGGCCCTGCAGGATTCTTGGAAGCCCACATCCCCTACAGGGGCAGTACTGCTTGGATGCTATTAGTGGTTGTATCATTATGGTACTGGAGCACCACCTCCTGGTTATCTTGGAAGTTCAGTTTGCCTTTCTAGTCAAAGAAGGTCCAATATTTACTAGCAATTTAGTAGTTTAGAGCTGGATGAAGAGTCTGTAAAATGGCATAGTCCATCACTTCTTTTTTATGGATGAGGAGACAGGCTCAGAGAGGAAAAATATTCTTTCCATGACCATAATAGCCAATTAAGAGAAATCATAGAAGGAGAAGTTAAATGTATTGATTCCCTATGAGGTACCTAATTCTGTGGTTGCAAATGAGGATTTTTGAATATGAGGAACTAAAACTAGTCCTGAGGTGGGGGGAATGAGGGAGTATGTGGGGCAACTTATAGAACTGAGATGTCAATTGAACAGCTGGATCAGAAAAAAGAAACAATTGGGGACCTAGGTAGGAGTTATAGGCATTCTCTTTAGGACACCATCCCAATGCAATATGAATCAGCTTGAAATGTTTCCTATTCTCATATTACTTCACTCAAGATTTAAATCTGAAGGAGCTGAAGACTGATTGGCCTAGCTTCAGACACTTGCAAATACATGGTAAGAAAGTGTAAGAGCCCCTGAATGATAGTTCCGTGGAGACCTTATAGGAAATACCCCCATAGGGAGAAGTATTTTCCCAAAGAAACTTGAGTGCTGTTCCCAAAAGAAGAGGAAAGGGATGCTAGGGAGACAAAAACAACAGATGTCTACTGCAGTAACAAAGCCAAGAATATGACTCAGGCATTTCCAGAGTAGGGTCATGAAGCATCTACTCACAGACCAGAACATGTATTCATATTCAGAGAGCTTCCTAGGCATTGCAGATACCTTAGCTCCAAAGCATGGAAAGTCCTTAGTTAAGCATCTCTAAGTATCTGAGGTACCTCTTCCTCAGCATTGTTTGCTTGACTGTTCATTCATCTCCAAATAAGGGCTATTCCTTTTCAACTCTTCCAAGGCCTGTCACCAGGTATTATATACAAGACCATTTAAGTAATACCTGGGCCTTGATACTAGTGGGAAATATGAAGGACTCAATGGAAACACTACAAAACTACAGCATTTTTAAAGTCTCCTCTTCCATATATGGTCCTTATTAAGACTTCTTTTAGCTCAAGGCTTCTCTACTTTGGCACTGTTGACATTTTAAGTTGGTTGATTTTTGTTTTTGTTTTGAGCATCTCTGGCCTCTATCCACTAGATGCCAGTAGTAACCTCTCACTTGTAACAGTCAAAAATGTCTTTGGACTTTGCCAACTGTCACCTAGGGGCAGAGGTCCTAGTTGATAACTACTAATCTGTATGTTTGGAGATGACTCTGGGGATTCAGGAAATCAATTTAATTTCTGCCTCAGAGGGAGCATTTCATTAATCGATACCATTCCATAATGGGAGAATTTGTCGTGGAAAGGAGGGTGTTCATTCTATATCCAGGGATATGAAGCAGATACTGGGTGAATACTGGTTAATGATGCTGTAGGGAGAAGAGGGACATCAGATAGGTGTGGGGTTTTGCTTTGTTTTGTTTGGTTTTGTTTTATTCTTATAAATAAATTCAGATTCAGTCACTAGGTAATTTTATTTCTGTTTGTTCCATAAATGTGTTTCTATTCAGGTGTTTTGTTTTGCTTTAGTTATAAAGAGCCCAACGAGACTCATTTTAACTCAAAGAAAGGAGTATGTGTATACATGAAATGGAAAAGAGAAGTCATAAAAAGTCAAGGTATTTTATAGGACCCAGTGCTTCCTCTCTCTCTTTCCTTCCCTCAGGAAGCTCACAGTCAGTCTTTTGATGTTTCCCTGACCTTTTGATCTGTTGTCTTCTTTCCACCAGCTGGCCAGCTTTGCTTTTTTGCAGTTATTACTTCCTCATGACTTGAGTTTTTCAGTGACTCATTAAGCCAACTCCGAACTCATTCTCTAATTACTAACCTTAAGAATTTAGCTCCTGGGATGCCTGGGTGGCTCAGTCAGTTGAGTGTCCGACTCTTGATTTCAGCTTAGGTCATGATCCCAGAGTCATGGGATCTAGCCTCCAGTTGGGCTCCATGCTGAACATGGAGCCTGGTTAAGACTTGCTCTCTCTTCTCTCTCTCTCTCTCTCTCTCTCTCTCTTTCTCTTTCCCCTCCCCACCCTTCCCCTGTTGCCACATGCATGTTCATGCTCTCTCTCTCTCTCTCCCTCTCACAGACTGAAAAAAAAAAAAAAAGAATTTGGCTCCTAACCTAAAATTTTCTTTTTTCAATAGTTCCAAGTTGTAATTTGTGGGGGGAAAAAAAGAATCTAAAAGGCTAGTTTATCCTTTTGCACTAGGCAACAACCTCGGTAATTAGTCTGTGTATGGATTAGTTTCTGTATTTGTTACTGTGTGTGGTTACAAATAACAGAAAAAAACTGATTCAGTTGGCTTAAACAATAAAGAAAGTCTGTCATCTAATAATATGAAGTACTGAAGTTGGACCTCTCCTGGGTGATTGAATTCAGTATGTCTTTGATGACTGAAGGATCTGGGATATGGGTTCTTCACATCGGTCTGCTTTGCTGTCTTCAGCACATTGCATGTAAGTCCAATTGTAAGGCCAGTTCCCCCCCTCATGATCATTATTGTAGCCAGTCTAAGCAGCTCAACCAAACACAGAAACACCCTGGATAAGAAGAAACTTACTAAGTTTTCTTCTTAAGAATCAAAACCTCCTTTCTGGAAGTTCATCAGGGGACTCTCCCATATTGACCTGACGTTGTGTTAACTAGAATTATGACACATGCCATGCTTAAACCAAATGCTGGCAAATAATGCGGTTACTATGATTGGCTTAGGTTTTACTTTTGAGCAAGAGAGTCAGCTTTCCTAAATGACTGATAACCTGTACAAACATCAGATTGTGCTATCAAAGAAAAGGTAGAATTAGATGTTTGTAGTAATTGTGTCTGATTCAGCCAGATTTGGATTGAGTGGCCACTCTTTGTCCTTTCTTCTATAGCCAGTGACAATGAGATCCCATGGCATAAACTTGCTATCTAGTTAGCCTATGGACATGTTGTTCCTTGGGTCTATACCCACCCTAAATCCAATAGATTGTGTTCAGGAGCTCACATGGTAAAAATGGTGGCTTCCTATGCGGCAGGGACTGTGAGAAGGGCATTTTTCTTCAGATGGGGCTTGAGGAGCTATTAGTATGATGATTATGTGCCCAATACAAAACTTTATTTCCCATTTCTCTTCTCTATGTCCTTATCTTCCTCATTTATTCAAGTATCTGTTTATCAGGCCTGTGTTGAATTCCTACTACGTGTCAAGCCCTTTGGAAACAGAGATGAATAAGGTACAGGGCAGAAATCAAGGAGTCCATGGTCTTGGTGTGGATACAGAAGTATACGGGGAAATTTACAAGGCATCTGAGGGTGCTTGTGTAGAAGTATGTCAAAGAACATATAAAGTAATTAGAGAGGGCCTGATTTTACATAGAAGAAGAAATTAGGTAGTGGAGCAAGAGGAAGGCAAAAGCAACTAGAGTTCTTCATTCAAGGAATTTCCAGTGGAGGTTGCAATGATTAGTAATAGCTTAATGCTGCCAAGTACTCCAAGAAATGTGTGATTCTTGTTAGGAGTCTATGTTAGCAAGAAAGTACCAAACAGTGGCATTTCTGGAAAAAAATAATGAGTTGGCTTATAAAAGATGGTCTTTTTTGGCTTCAGTTTTCAGTCTTTAATAATGCTAAAAGTAATAATAGAATTATTTACATTCTGATACTGTCTGATAGTGTTTAATGTACCTTCATATCTTTTAGCAAAATGCATTTTTGTATCAGCCCTATGAGTCCTACAGCAGAGCTATCTTTATCCCCATTTGAGATGGTCCTGGAGAGGAGATTGATCCTGATCTAATCTAAAACAAGTGAAGGCAACATAACTAACAAACACAAGAATGTGGACCTGAAACCAAGATCTCTATTTCTGTATCTGCTCTTCATTCTACACCATATGCTGCTAAGTCCTGTGTTTCTTTCTTGCTAGGAGGAAAGTTATAGGTTATTAAGTGGAACTAATTGCAGTACCCAAGGCCTGTCCAAGTTATTATCAATATTTTAAAAGTTTGATAATTGTGAAATGAGTGCAAGTAGACTTGTCTCCGAAACACATACATTGGGTCAAGCAAAGCTAAGTGTCCTAGGTAGAAATCGTCAGGGACTTGCCATAACAGACAGACAAGAAAGTGTCCTAGGTAGAAATCATCAGGGACTTGCAATAACAGACAGACAAGAATAATCTGTAACTAGATGTCATCTCTGTAAGTGTAAATTGTGTTTTAAAGATATTGGGAGAAAGTTTGCTCTTTAAAGAGCTTAAATATTGCTGCCTGCCATCCTGTTTACACTGTTAATTTGCTTTCCAAATCCTTTTAGCCAGATAAAGCAAAGGTAAACTGCAGAATAGGCCCTGTACAAATGATCACCAATTCTAAATTAATGAGCTTTTTGCTTTATCTGAGTTGCAGAAAGACTAAACAAATGTGCTGGAATCATATGTTTTCTTTCCATCTGAAGGGCTATATTCTCCTTTTAGCTCTATTTCCTCCCTCAGGAAATTCAGGAGTTTAAAACTCCAGTGTTTCAGTGTGAAATGAACAGCCAGGACCACCCCCTGACTTTTTTTCTTCCACCTCTGACTTTCTTTGTTCCACTCAGTAGGTGACTAAGCCCCATTTACTGGTTTCATCTAATTTTTCCATTTCCAAATTCACATTCAACATCATCAAACACTAATGTAACTTCTCTACAATTGTATGATGTGAGGAAAAGCACCTGGCAATGTCAGTGGCATCCTGTCCACTTTAGCTAGAATAGCAGTGACTTACTGTGCTCCCTAGCCTAGCATCTAGTCCAGGTGATGCCAACCACATCACATTTCTATACTGTTTTTTACCCACATTTCTGCCAGGGCTTTGGACCCACTCTTCCCAATTCAGGAACTTTGTAATGGAGAACACTGGATACTGACGAACCCTGCTTTGATCCCAGCTTTGCACTCATTACTCATACTTCTCCTCATTAAACTCAATTTCCCCATACGTAAAATGAGAGTATCTGATGTGATTAAGATCTCTTCAAAATATTCAGGATGTTTTACTTTCACTTTGCTAAATTTTTGTCAATTCTTTAATTGCTCACATCAAACAAAAAACCAAACCAAACAAAAAAGCAACAAGGTATAAGCAGGTACATTTTGTACAGCCTATTTCCTCTCTCTTTTGTAGAATAATTTTTCAACAGTAATAGCCAAACAAATATCAAAAGAATAGTAATAATGAAGACAACCAAAGAAACAAAAGTTAATTCATTTTTTAAATTTATTTTTTAATGTTTATTTATTTTTGAGAGACAGAGAGAGACAGAGAGAGACAGAGCATGAGCATGGGAGAGGCAGAGAGAGGAGGAGACACAGAATCCAAAGCAGGCTCCAGGCTCTGAGCTGTCAGCACAGAGCCTGACATGGGGCTCAAACTCACAAACCGTGAGATCATGACCAGAGCTAAAGTTGGACGCTCAAATGACTGAGCCACCAAGGCACCCCAACAAAAGTTAATTCTTAAAAACAACCAGCCAGTCATCACCACCACCAGCAGAAAACACACACCTTCAATCACCACCACTTGCAAAGGATTTTTAACTCCATAGACTCAGGCCAGATCTCTTTTCTCCTGGGCTTCGGTCTTATGAAATGCTCAAAATTGAACCAATTTCTAGGGATGCCTGGGTGGCCCAGTTGGTTAAGCATTTGACTTTTGATTTGGGCTCAGGTCATGATCTCACAGTTTGTGGGATCGAGCCCTGCATCAGGCTCTGCACTAGCAGTGCAGACCTGCTTGGGATTCTCTGTCTCTTCCTCTCTCTCTCTCTCTGCACCTCCCTTGTGCTCCTTCTGTCTCAATAAATAAATAAATAAATAAACAAACAAACAAACAAACAAACTTAAAAAAAAACAAACATTACAAAAAACAACCACAAAAAATGAAACAAATTTCTACCCAAACCTGCTCTACTATTCATGTTCCCTTATCTGAGTAAATGGCAAAGCCAAGACAAAAATCTGGGGGCTTGTCTTGACTTCTTTTTCTTCTGCACCTTCAGAACAAATCATTTCCCAAATCTTCACCTAATCCTAACATTGAATATGTCTCAAACCTTTCTATTTCCGTCTCTAAAAATATACAATATGCACCTTACAATCACCTGAAGATGTTTAGAAAAAAATAACTTACATGCATGTTTCCCCTCCTATGCACAGAAGGGATTTGGTTTGTTCGGAATAAAGTTATCCATTGTATCAAAAAAATCTCCATGGGTGATATTGTGCAGCCAGGATTGAAACCACTTTCTGAGATGTAGCGCTTCTCAGAGTCATTTTAGTTTGAAAACCCACTAAGTGTTCTTCTGTCTCTGCATATTCTTCCTCCCAAGAACCCTCTCTTTAATGGACTTACTCCTCTTCATGTCTGGGTCATAGGTGGAAACATTACTCAATGTACATTTTCTTGGTAAATGCGGACAGGACAGGCTGGCAGGTAGGCAGGTTGGGAGGTCTGGAGAGGAACAGGGAAGTGTGTTAGAATAAAAAGATCTGCACTTGAAGCCCCATGCTGTCAAATGGTAGGTGTGCTGGCAACAGAGTTTCAATGAGAATTAAATTTGATTGAATATGTACATTTCAAAAAACAAGGACTGGACAGCACTTTAGGTAAAGAGCATTGGCTTTGGAAGCATCCAATACGCACAACCAAGTCTTAAGTCCTATGCCTAATAGCAGTAGCACCTGCTAAGCAAGTTGTTTCAACTCTCTCAGTCTCAGTATCTAGAACTTCAAATTAGAGTTAATTATTCAACATTATTCAAACTTAATGCTCATAACAAGGATTCAAATATTTACGGAAAACGTTTATAATACATAAAATTCTCTCTTTGGTACATGATTATACTTCACTAAAAAGTTGAAAAGAATATCTTTTAGGCATTATAATGATTACAATAGAATCCATTATTGTCATTGTTATGTACTTTATTTGCATAATTTACCCCCACTTTTTCATAGCCTCTGTCATTTTACTATAAGTGCCTATAAAATATCAGTTACTTATTTTATGTGAGGCTTCCCACTAAAAAGGGAAGTATTTATCCAGCATCTAGTGTTTTAACTTGGTATTAACAGAAGCTTCAACACTATTTCTGATGATCAGTGCTGGGCCCTGTGTCAGCCTCCTTCTGAAGATTCCTCTTTTCTCTTCATCTGACTACTCAGGCTGGCTACTGGAGACCCTTGTAGCATCAGTCTTATCTGAATAATACCATCTAGAGATCAGGTTGGTTTATAAAATACAAGTTCTTCTTTAAACTGGTCTATGTCAAGAGATGCTTCTATATTGGTTCTGATGTCACGTGTTGGGAAATTAGCTGTATTTCCTAGATGTGAAGTAATGCGTTGACCATGATCTAGACACATAACAAGTTGTCGTATTTCTTTGGATTTATACTTTTTAGAAACTATAACTGCACGCAGTATTCATGCCATTTTATAAGAACATGTAAGGAAAATTGAGATGTGTCAGTATTAATTATAAGATAGCACTTCAAGATGAAGAGTTACACTTCAGGTGGAAGGCATGCTTCACCAATCTGTAGGTGACAGTTTTGTTCAGAAGGTAGAGAGTAAATGGTTAGTCATCAAAATCGGTATCCAGGGAATTAGGAGCAAAGTGGGGCAAGGAATAATTGTTTCTAACCATATGCTATTTTATAGAAATAAATTCGAATCCCTGTTGTCAAGTTCAAATAACTGATTCTGCCAACACTATTGAGGAGCTGTCCCTAAGCAGGAACACAGGTGGAGAGGGTGGTGGTTGGCAGACCTAAGTTCAGGAAATCAATTGTGCAGTGTGCCAACAAAAGAACAGGGAGCAGACCCTCCTGCATACTTTGTTGGATTATCACCACCACTTTATTTAGTCCTCTCAACATCCATCTGAAACAAGTTTTATTTTCTCCATCTTATAGTTGGACCACTGAGGTCTTGAAAGGAGAAAGAACTTACACGTTTGGAAAGTAAATGGAAAAATCAGAAATGAAATCCAGACACATTTGATATCTCAATCCCTTCATTCTATTTGCTTTCCTTCCCCTGAAAGTGTCTATGAGTACCACTTCCAGCCAGGATGGAAGAAGAGAGACGACTTGCCTTTCCACCCAAAGCAACAACAGCAAACAAAGTGTGTGAAATGGTGGTTTTCCAGATATTGAATATTTGGCAAAAAAAGGACGGTGATCCCTGAGAGGTGACACAAAAATTAGATGAGACTTTTACAGTGGCCTCCGCTTATTGCCTTGAGAAGTTTTCTAGGTCAAAGCACAAAGAGGGGACATACAAAGTCACTGGGCTCACTGAACTGAGGTAATAGATTGGTAAATCCAGGGAGAACAAAGTGGCTAGTGTTCATGGGACAGAATATTGGTGGGGAGAAAGCAGCACATAGACAGAAATTCACAGATAAGCACAGGATTTTTCTCTAGCATTCAGTTGAGTGATAAAAGTGCTTGCATGTATGGAAACTACTAGAAGCGAGGGGAAAACAACAGAGAGAGAGGGAGAGAGAGAGAGAGAAACAGTACCCAATATTCATTCAGAACCAGAAATAGTGCATTTTCCCATCAGCCAGACTAGAAAACCTTGTGATTCATGGGGCATTGAGTAGAAAACACAAAAGGATCTTGGCATAGTCATGGAGAATAATTAGGCCTAGAATAAAAATTGTTTTTGTCCCAACTAACAAATCTTAGAAGCAAGACATAGAAGGATCAAAATACTTTCAAATAACTGTGTCTCAGAAAAATCTAATTAATACTTAAAAGCATACAAATATATCTAGCCCCCAATAAGGTAATTTTAAAGCTGTTGAGTTTGAAACATATCAAAGAGTCTACACAAAAGCAGGGAGAAGTCACCCCAACCTGGGCACAGTTTTCCAAGGAAAAATATTCTATGGTTAATGGAAGAAGGAACATGAGGGAGGAAGGCTATTTCAGCCTGTTCCAGAAAACAATTTTTACAGGTAATTTTACAGGGTAATTTTCCAATAAAGTTACCAGGCATGCAATGAAAGAGGGAAGTATGGCCCATACCCATAATGAGAAGAAAAATCAATTACCCGAAACTAGTCAAAATTGACACAAATGTTAGAAGTAGCAGGCAAAGACACTAAGGCTACTAAACAGTGAAACAGTCAGTGTCTCAGTTCAAAGGCTAGCAGGCAGAATTCTCTCTTATTGAGGGAAGGTCAGGCCTTCTGTTCTATTTGAGCCTTCAACTGATTGGATGAGGCCCACCCACATTAGGGAGAGCAATCTGCTTTACTCAGTTTATTGATTTAAATGTCAATCTCATCCAAAAATGCCCTCAAAATAGTGTTTAAAGAATTATCTGGGCATCCCATTGCCCAATCAAGTGCACCCATAAAATTAATTATCACAGTACTATTAAATCTTAGAAAAGAGATTGTCAGTGCCATGGTAGTGCCAGGATGTGCTTAAGATGCCGTATGTGCTGAAGGAATGGGCCATGAGACTCTTGTAGAAAGAGGCTTCTGTTAGAAAAGGAATTGCCATTCCAATGATCATGAGTCAGAGAGTTCCTGACATGCTCTAGGAATGGCACGAAGACTGGATGTGCTTGTATGGAGATGAGTGTTGGAAGCAGTGATAAAAGAAGTCAGAGATAGAGCCAGGGGTCATGTCATGAATGGCCTTGTAGGACATCAAAAGGCACTGGGTTATATTTGTGACAAGTACTAGAAGAATATGAGAAGGAGAATAGTACACAGAGCTTTGAAAGAAAAGGTACAGGGTGCAGGACAAGAATGAAAACATGGAGGTCCATTGAGAGCCTATTTCTATAATTCAGTTTCATTTCATTGAAAGGATAGTAAAGAATGTGTCCTTGGTGGGTTGTAGTAAGTGTCCCAATTTGAATGGTCTCACCGCATGGACTGTCTTATGTCTTACATTCACCTTCCTTTAGGAATCTGTACTGAAATGTGGAAGTTGGCATATGTCAGCATCATTAGCTTTCTGGTCTCAGAGGGCAGATGCTAACTACCCTTAGGATTTCTTTTGCAACATCAGAAGCTGTAGGCTCATTAGACTCAAAACATGTGAGCCACCACCACAAGTCAACTTTGATTTAGAGCAAGGAGCTGGCATCGCTTGAAGGTGAGGTCACTGGAATCAGAGCCTTGATGAAATTACTCAGAAAGAAGACATTGTACTGTATTTGTGTCTTCCTCACATTCCTCCTTCCCTCTTGCCTCCTCCCACCACATGTGGGTTGGCTGTTTCTAGGGCCCCAGAGATTGAAGGAAAGCTGTTGAGTTTGAAACATATCAAAGAGTCTACACAAAACCAGGGAGAAGTCCCCTCAACCTGGGCACAGTTTTCCAAGGAAAAATATTCTATGGTTAATGGAAGAAGGAGCATGAGGGAGGAAGGCTATTTCAGCCTGTTCCAGAAAACAACGCTTGGTGTGTACACATGGAATTCACTGCATAATACAGAGGCTGATTCTCCAGCTGTGAGTCAGAGTCTGGCTGATGTAAAATGATGGACGGAAAAGCTCCTGGAGGTTTATACACAGGGAGAGCCTCCAGGACTCTTTGTCTCATCGGCAAAGGCTGGGTGGGAGGATCGGGATCCCTGCATTTCAGGATCAGCTCATCCAGAGGAATCATGCATGAGCTGGTCACTCTTTTCCTTTGGCTCTAGTTTTCTCTTGAGTAAAATAGGGGTAGTAATATTATTTCTTCCGCAGGCTTTAAAGTGAGGCTCGGGTTATATGGATGGGAAAGTGCCTTATAAACTCCAGAGTTGTTACCTATGTAAGTCTGTTCTACTCTCATAATATTCAAGTGATATCTATCGTGAAGTCTTATTCTATGGGTGGTCATGTTCTAAGTCTGGGAATTGAACCACAGTGAGGTACCCAGTAGAGACATAAGTATACTTTTTTTTGTTGTTTGCAAATAAAGGTGAAAATATTGGTATTGGTCAAGCTATAAACAGTTTCTCTGCGTCTTTCAAAATGAAGTTCATTGTCTATTCCAAACTCCCTCCTCATCCAGTATTCCCCTGTCAGAAGATACGTTCACGTGACACTCACCCAGTTGCTCAAGTCACCGTCTTTGATTTCTCCTTCCTTTACCCCTTCTGCATCTGATCTGTTGGTGAGTCCTACTTCCTCCACCTGCATAAAATACCCAGAAATCTCTCTTTTGCCATCTTTCTCTGCTGCTACTATCCAGACACAAGCATACTTGGCTCCCATCCTGCCTGTCACAATGGTTTACCAACTGCTTTCTGTGTTTCTGCTATTATCACTTACCTTGCCTCTTCTCCAAAGCGGTTGAAGCGTCTTTGAAAAATACTATGTCATTTCCTTGCTTAAAAGCATCTAATTGTCTAGGCATCAAATTCCTTAGCATGACTGCTCATGCCCTTCGTGATTTGGCTTCTGTCCCCACTCAGAGCACAGCTCATATGTCAGGCTGGTTCACTTGGCTCTCATCACATGGGCATCCATGCTCTTCCTCAAGAGCAGATTATCCCCACATCAGAGCATTCACCTAACTCTTTCCTTGGCCTAAAAGTTTTGGTTCCACATCTTTGCATGGCTGCATCCTTCTTCTGAGTCAAATGTCCTGGCCTCAGAGACACTTCTCTGACCACCCAAAATAAGGTCCACCAGCCTTGTCACTTTCTCACTATGCTGCCTTTGGTTTTCCTAACACTTATCATTATCTGAAACTATTGTTCATTTGTTTACATCTTTGTTATCTGTTTTCACCTATACTACAGACTCCATGAAAACCAGAATCTTCCGTATCTGTCTAGTTCCGTACTGTGCCTGGCTACCAATCTCACTATGACACACGCATGGAATAGCATCTAGTGCATAGTAAACCCACAGTTGGTATCTTTACAGTGCATGAAGTGGACTCTCTTATTTTGAGCGTCATTTTATTGTGCCTTTTAGGTATAAATGTCAAATAAAACTCCAAAAATCACCCCTACTTATTCAGATCGATTTGAGTTGAACAGCACTGAAAACAAATTCCTTAATTTAGATGAGTTGATGAGTGCCTTGTTCAGTGAAAAACATACACATGTGTACACACACACACACACACACACACACACACACACACATTAATAAAATTAGGCTTCAGAAAATTACTTCCTTGGAAAAACTATTTTTCCTAAATCATGGAGTGTTCTTTGTGGAATTAAGAGCAGCTGCATACAGAAGGAGAGTAGATGCAAAGGAATTACAAGTAGGGGGTGTGTAGATCTGGTATATTCATCATCTCAATCTAGTGGAAGGCTTGTTAAAAGAGAGAGAGAGGGGTGCCTGGGTGGCTCTGTTGGTTAAGCATCAGACTTCAGCTCAGGTCATGATCTCACAGTTCGTTGAGTTTAAGCCCTGTGTTGGGCTCTGTGCTGACAGCTCAGAACTGGAGCCTGCTTTGGACTCTGTGTCTCCCTCTCTCTCTGCCCCTTCCTCCCTCCCTCTCTCCCTCCCTCTCTCTCTCACTCTCAAAAATAAACATTAAAAAAATTTTAAGAGAGAGAGAGAGGAGACTGAACAGAGCTCAGCAGTAGAAAGAGCTTGGTATTATTTACCAACACACAGAAAAGTACCCAACAATGGTCCTTTGGTACATTAATGGTACAATAAGGAGCCATAATACCCTCCTTGTGGGTGAATGTGAGGTTTTCCATGAAGAGAATGTATATTCCCCATTGCCAGCCCTCTGGGGAATTTCCTAATCCTGTTGCAGATTAGGTCTGGGGCATGAACACTTTAGAAATGGGAGGGAGAAGCTCCCATGTTTCTGGGGGACAAGCTTCCTTAGACTTGACTGTGATGAGAGGTGCTGGGAAAACCATTGGCAGTGGGATATGGGGGCAGGGACATTGCCAGGGACTGGTTCCTGCATATGCAGAAAGGCTCAGAACTCAGAGGCATGGCTGAGGAAGGGACCATCAAATTGCACTTTTCCATGGATTCTGAATGAAGCCACTTCTTGGATCAACTATAAGTTATTCTGTGACCTATGTCCATTTTATTATCCTCCATCTGTGAGAATGTTCCCTCACCCTTGGTCAGAGCAGGAGCCCTTTGTCCTTCATCCAGAATGGAAATGAGATAGTGTTGGCCAGGGTGAGGCCCATGTTTAGGCTTCAGAAAGCCTATGTTTAGGCCATGTTTAGGCTTCCCTCTGCCTCCTGTGGGGACATGGGTACAGGGCAGAGTGTTTGGAGATAGAGGACACGTGCTCTATGGTGTCTCCTGGAGGGGCATGGCAGGAGTGTTCCTTTCCCCTCAGTGCATTCTGCTGGTGAGTCTGTGATTAAGGCAAGCCTCTCACCCACCCCTCATCTGGGTACAAAGTATGTCCTAATGTGGAGGTTGCAGTCTTTTGGTGGTCACCTGCCCCAGTAGGTTAGAGCAGGGAAACCTGGGAAGGGAAGATTGAATCTCAGCTCCAGGCCAGAGCATGCCACATCAGTCAGGTAGCTCCCACTGGCACCCAGGTAAATGCTGAAATTCACGGGGTATGGCCTTGGGCACCCAGAGAGGTTTGTACACTGTGAGTATCCTCCTGACAGAGATAGTACAACATTAAATAGCAAGCATAAAACATCTTGGGAGATGTTGACAGCCTGGGAGAGAGTGGAGAAAAAAGGAAGCTATTACATTTTAGTAACTTTAATGGCACTTTTGTCTTGCTTTTTGCACGCGGAGCCCAATGGATTATATAGCTAGTCTGGGTTTAATGCATAGTTTTGTGGCTGTCCAGATAACCTCAGCATTCCTGCCCCCCCTCCACACCTTTATCTGCCCAAGGAGGCTGCCAGAACGTTTCTCAAAGGCATTGCCAGGTCTTATAAGAGCAGTGACTGAGACATTGGTCGTTGGGGGTGCGGGATCTCAGTTGAAAGTCTGAAAGGATAAGAGTTGTCCCCAAAGTTATATTTCAGCCAGCTCCTGCACTTTGCAGACCTGGGTGACAGCAGTTCCTACCTAAAATCTATCCCTAAAAACAAATCTTCACAATTGTTAAGTCAAAACAATGGCTAGACATTTTCTTTCTTGTTGGACTTTTAGAAGTTTTGGGGTGTTTTCACCCAGTTACTCACAAAGCAACCTTAAATGTTATACTTGAAAATTTTCAGAATGTCAGAAAGGGGAATAAATAAAAGATTATCTAGTTCAACCCGTATAATTTACAAGTGGGGAGAGTAAGATCTGTACCATGGAGTGGGGCAGGAGAACTTTTCAAAGGTATTAGAATAAAGTGGTTAGTGGCAAGATTTGGGAAAGAACTTCCGAGACCCAGTCCAGAGTGGTTTCCACTAAATCTGAGTATTTCTTCCTTGGGGTTGGCCTTCTTTTTCATGAGTATTAAATATACCAAAGCCAGAATTTACTTTAAAAAAATTGTTACCATGTATTGAGTGTTTAGTACATGATAGGCACTCAGTATTCATGGTCTGTTTTAAGGTCATAACAATTTTGTGAAGATAATGTCATGACCCCATTTTACAAGTGAGGATGTGAAATCACAAAGAGTACAAATTGAGTAATTAGTATATGAATTGGGATTCCAAATCCAATTTAGTGTCGCTCAGAGCCTTTTGTAGTAGGTTGAATGTAACCCAAAGATAAGTCCATGTAGAACCTGTGAATATGGCCTTGCTTGGAAAGAAAGTCTTTGCAGTTATAATTAAGATAAGGATCTTGAGATGAGGTCGTCCTGGATTGTCAGTGGGTCCTAAGTCCAGTGACAGGTGTTCTTATGAACCACGGAGAGAAGACACAGACACACCAAGGAGAAGGTGATGTGAAGATGGAGGTGAATGTTGGAGTGATGTGTGTATAAGCCGAGGAGCGCCACGGTTTGGAGGCAGCCACTAGAAGCTAGGAGAAGAGCATGGAATGGATTCTTCCTCAGAACCTCTAGAAGGATCCAGAACTTCCAACACATTGATTTCAGACTTCTGGCCTCCAGATCTGTAGAAAATAAATTTCTGTTGTCTTAAGCCACCAAGTGTGTGGTAATTTCTTTCAGCAGTTCTAGGAAACAAATGCACTCTGCTTTTTTTTTTTTATCATATCTCATAGCTTCTTCTGTATAGTTTTCTACCTTTAGTTTACCTCCTACTCTCAAGGTATCCCTCAACAAGTAAATTTATAGGTAGTGGATAGAAATAAAATTAAAAGAAAGTGGCTCATATCTGATTGCTGTTTTGCAGGCCATTTCTGGATCGGTTGATTCCATTACACAAGCAAGAGTTCTTAAAATAAATTTCCTTGGAAAAATAAGGGGAAGTACCCACAGTGAGTTGCAAACCATTGTTCCAGTTGCTTTATGTAACAACAACAAAAATAATAGTAAATAAATAAAAAAGGCACAGGCGACTTAAATCATTCACAAATCATGTGATTTTAATATGGATGATACCGTGCAGAACTTCTTTGTTTACTAGGACCTTTTTTTCACATGCAGGATTTCATTTTGTTTCCTTGTCAAGCCTATATTTTTTTGTGTTATTTTACTCATGAGAAGACAGAAGTTCAGCCAGTTATCTGCCCAGGGTACCGTAGTTAATATGTGTCAGAACAGGGAACTGAGCCCAGCTTATTTGCCAAAATGCTTTTACCACTATGAAATAAAGGAATCACTGACCTTTTTATGGTATAACCCCCTTGTTTTAGTGGTGGAGAAGTGACTTGTGCATTGAACTCTTAGTAGAAACAGAAGAGAGATCGAAAGATAACCAAAAGGATTATACTCCAGGCTCTTGGCTTTTCTTATCTCGTCTGATTCAAAGCATGTTCTGGATAAAGGAAAATTATTGTGTGAGGTATTCTGGAACTTTAAATTGGGATCAAAGTCATAAAACAGCCAGATGTTTTGGAGCAAAGCTTCCAAAAAAGCTAGAGAATATACAGCGATGACCACAGCTCAGCCAATTTAAGATTTGGAAGAGGACCCTCAGTTTTCTAGTTTGCTCCAATGGCCAAATTCAGGGTAAAAACTAAAATGGGAGAGGGGTACACTCTAAAAGTTTATAAGATTTGTGACATCTTTTCCTTCCTTTATATATTTGAATCCCTGTAGACCTGAGACATAGAAGGTATTGCCACCATTTTACACATGAGGAAACTAAGGCTTACAGGGGCCCAATGACTTCCCAAGATGACTTAGCAAGAAAGCCTTACACATGAGGAAACTAAGGCTTACAGGGACCCTGTGACTTCCCAAGATGACTTAGCAAGAAAGCCTGAGATTCTAGCCCAGATTTACATACCCCCCTTTTCCATCAGACTTCATGATAAAATCACATAGTGGAGATAAATTTGATTCCTGTCAATGGGGCCAGAATTTTTACAAAGTATAATATACAATGTTGGACACTGGGTGACAAATTAATGTTCCTGAGGAGCTCACATCAAGTTGAAGAAAGGCAGAAAAAAGCCTTAACAGAGCACCTAAATTACAATGACCATTCTGAACACATAATTTTAAAAGCCCATCCTTGAGTCTGTACTGTGAGCTCTCCACAGTTAGGCACTGTTCTTTACTATCTAGGATGCCGATTGGAAATAAGCAAGTCCTGAATGATAGTAGTTAAAATAACACAGATATTTATCAATTGATTAACCAGAAGGCTGGTAATTGACAATTCTAGGTCTGGTTCTATGACTCAGTGATGCCTACAAGCATCCAGGTTTTTATCTATGTGCTTGTTGTCTCATGGTTTTATAATGGCTTATGTACACCAGACCCCACATGCTCAAACTAGTGCCCTAAAGCAGGGAAAAAGTATTCTGTAAAAGGCTCTATCAGAGACTTAGTCTATGTCAGGCATTGTGTTTATCTCATTTAATTTTTACACGCACAAATAACGTTGAGAAAGTTATAATTATCCGCCCCTTACAGGTAAAGCAATTGAAGGATTATTTAATTTGCCCGGGGTTATGGGTCCAGAATTAAAACTCAGGTCTAAAATACTCCAAAGGGTGCATAAAACTTGCTATGCTGAAAGCTATAGTCCTTTCAGATAGCAGTAGGTATTATTGTAGCCTAGTGCTATTACATGGCAATTCAAACTATTCTATGCCCCCCCCCCCTTTTTTTCCTTTTGAGAAAGAGAGACAGGGAGCAGGAGGATCTGAAGCGGGCTCTGCACTGAGAGCAGAGAGCCCAGTGTAGGGCTCGAACTCACAAACTGTGAGATCATGACCTGAGCTGAAGTCAGACACTCAACTGACTGAGCCACCTAGCCACCCCTACTCCTTCTTTTAGCAGATGAGGATCCTGCTGCAAAGAAGCACGAAACAGTTCATACCACTGTTAAGTAGTGAGCCACATCCCAGACTCCCAACTCGGAGCTTCTGCTCTGCTGTGTAGAAACCTTTCTGCTTTTCTCCCCTCAACTTTATTCTATTTCAGTTTAGGAGAGGACAGGTTTAAGATGAGCATATGCCTTAAATATTTCAGTGAGCAGGTGGGGTGATGGGGGTGGAATGGGTTATGCATTGCTGTCATATCTCAGAGAAGGCTAAAATACCAAGAGTGTTTCTGCCTTTCCCATAAGATAAATGCCAAGAAAGAAACCACTTCAAGATGCTCTTGTCTTGCTGTGCAGGAGTGGGGGTGAGGGCTAGAAGGGAAGAAAAAAAATAAAGAAAAAGCAAGTAAAGGCCTAGAATGTCTTTCAATCTACATTAGCAAGAAAACTCCACTATTCCCTCCCTTTTAACCACTGCTTATATCAGATGAAAGACTGTTCATCATTTATCTTTATCTTCTTTCATAAAGACCTTCACTGCTTGAGGTTTGAGATAGCCCTGGCTGGACAAGGGCAAATGAGCTGGAGCAGTGTGTTTAAGTTTGTCCTTTTTCTATGCGCCTTCAATTCCTTTCCATTTTCTTCACATTCTTGGCTATGCTGCTGTCACTGTCTCTGCACTGGATTTTAATGTCTTCGAGATTCAGGATTCCTTTGCTTTGATAGCAGTATTAAATTAGTTTAGCCCCTAGTGTCCTGTCCAAAGTCCTGTCTTCCTTGGTGCCTCATCAAATGTAATTTAGGAATTGGGATGGAGATGGGGTAGAATCTAAGAAAGAATTATAACACTCCATGATAGAAAACTTAAGTCCATAATATTTTCACATAACTTCTAAAAATTTTAAACTATGGGGAAAATGTAGCAGGCATATTGGAGTCTTAAATCAACCTAATTTGCCAGACAAATTAGATAATTAACAAAGATATTCTTAAAGGATCATTAGCAAACTTAGATCTGAACATGTAACCATTACAATACATGTTTTTCTCATAAAACAGCCAACATGATGACTAGTAATTAACCTAGGAACTGACAGAACATTTTTCCTTCTGTTCCTTTCCCAAGCAGAATTGTGCCACAATGACAAGGAAAGCCCAAGAGAATTTTGATTTCTTCAGTGTATATTAATTATATGTATTTATTATTTATACCATACGTTTGCCCACACAAAATATATCTGGTACTAATGTCAGTATCAGGATCTCTTACTTATTTCTCATGGTCTGTGGGGAGATGGTTCTAAGCAAAGTCCCCTAGTTTATAGAGCTAATATGTCTAGACTGTCTTTTCCATCGAACAGGAGGTATAGCTAATGCATTGTTTTTGTTGAACAGAGGTTACTAATGTTGTTGAGCACATGCACTGTGCCTGGCATAGGGTGAGGTGACTTTTGTTTACCCCATTTAGTTTTTATTAAGATGATTTTATGGGTCAGAACTCCCAGGCTTAGAGAAGTAAAATGGTTTGAATTAGATCCATCTGATTTTCAATCCTATGCTCTTTCTTCTATACCACAGTGCATATGCACATGCACACACACACTCATTTATATTTTCACTGAAATTCTGATTTGACATAAGGTGTAACATGAAAAATGGTCCCTTTAGGTTGAATCCTTCCAGGGCCACACATCCAGATGTCACCACACATAAACCACACATTTTAATTTGTGATATTTCCAAAATATCTAAATGGATTTGTGAGACACATAAATCCTCTCTCCTTTTTCTCAATGAGTTGTCAGTTTTATTTAGCCAGGTTTATAGAACTTTACACAGAGGAGGCCACATAGTGAAGGATCTAATGAAGCATGTCTCAGTAGGGCTTTGTTCTAATGAGACAAAGTTCAGGCAACATTTCTCAGTACAGATAAAGGCCTATCAGAGAGGAGGAAATCACTAAACCTTGTTACACAACAAAACTTTTGTACCTGAGGTATATTTCCATCCTGAAAGGCCAAATGCTGCCAATATATACTATCATTTTGAGGGAATTGACAAGTAAAAATTGTATATATTTAAGGTGTACAAGTTGATGATTTAATGTATATAGTGAAATGATTACTCCAGTCAAACCATTTAACATATTTCCTCACAGAATTATTACTATTACCTCTCCGCCCCGGGATAGAGTACCTAAATATGCTCTCATAGAAAATCTCTAGCATTCAGTACAGAGTTAACTATAGTCATCATGCTATGTATTAAGTCTTTAGACTTATTCATCCTACATAACTGCAAATTTGTACCCTTTGGCCAACATCTCCCTATTTCCCCAACCTCTCTGCCCCAGGTGACTGCTTCTATGTATTCAACTTTTTTAGACTCTGCATATAAGTGAGATCATGCAACTTTTTCTTTGGCTTACTTAATTATTAATTAGCATAATACCCTCCATATTCATCCATATTGTCACAAATGCAAGATTTCCTTCTTTTTAAAGACTGAATAATATTCTATTCTAGCTAGCTAGCCTTAAATTTTCTTTATCCATTCATCTGTGAAGGGATATTTAGGTTGTTTCCATATCTTGGCTGCAATGAGCATGAGAATGCAAATATCTCTTTGATATAGTGATTTTATTTCTTTTGGCTATATACCCAGAAGTGGGATTGCTGGATCATATGATGGTTTTATTTTTAATTTTGGGGGGAAACTCCATATTTTTTTCATAATGCCTGTACCAATTTACATTTCCACCAACAGTGTTGAAGGGTTTCCTTTTCACCACATCCTTACCAGCACTTGTTATCCTTTGTCTTTTTGGTAATAGACTAATAGGTATGAAATGATATCTCACTGTGGTTTTGATTTGCATATCCCTAGAGATGACTGATGTTGAGCATCTCTGCATATACCTGTTGGGCATTTGTGTATATTCTTTGAGAAAATGTCTATTCAGGTCCTTTGCCCATTTTTTAATTGGGTTTTTATTTTGTTATTTTGTTTTTGCTTTTGCTATCGAGTTGTTTGGGTTCCTTGCATACTTTAGATATTGACCCCTTATCAGATCATGATTTGCAAATATTTTTCCAAACTGTAGCTGTGTTTTCATTTTATTGATTGCTTTCTTTTCTGTGCAAAAGCTTTTCAGTTTGATATAGTCCCACTTATTTGTTTTTGCTTTGTTTCCTGAGGTTTTGAGGTTTGGGGGCCATATCCAGAAATGGCATTGCCAAGGCCAATATCAAGAAGCTTTTACCCCATGTTTTCTTCTAGGAGTTTTCTGGTATTAGGTCTTACCTTTAAGTCTTTAATCCATTTTAAGTTGAATTTTTTTGGTAGATTATGTAAGATAAGGCTCCATTTCCATTCTTTTGCATGTGGATATCCACTTCTCCACAGTCTTTATTTAAACACTTTATTGAAAAGATTGTCCTTTCCTCGTTGTATATTCTTGGCACCCTTGTTGAAAATTAGTTAACTGTATAGGAATAGGCTTATTTCTGAACTCTTGATTCTGTTCCATTGGTCTATGTGTATTTTCTTCTATGCCAGTACCATACTATTTTGATTACTGTAACTTTGTAATATAATTTGAAATCAGAAAATTTGATGCCTCCAACTCTGTTCTTCTTTCTCATGGCTAATTTGGCTATTTGGTATCTTTTTTGGTTCCTTATGAATTTTAGAATTATTTTTTCTATTCCTGTGAAAAATGCCATTGGAATTTTAATAGAGGTTGTGTTGGCTCTGTATGTATCTTTGAGTGGTATGGATATTTTAACAGTATTGATTCTTTCAATCCATGAACACAGGATGTCTTTCCATTTATTTGTGTCCTCTTTAATTTCTTTCCCCAGTGTTTGTAGTTTTCAGTGTGTACATCCTTCACCATTCTTCACCTCCATCATCCTATTCCAAAATACAGTAAAACCTTGGTTTGTGAGCATAATTCGTTCTGGAAACATGCTTGTAATATGAAGCACTGTATATCAAAGTGAATTTCCTCATAAGAAACAATGGAAACTCAGATGATTTGTTCCACAACCCAAAAATATTCATATAGAAATGATTATGATACTGTAATATAATACAAAATAATAAAGAAAATGTAAAATATAAAGAAAAATAAATAAATTAACCTGCACTTACCTTTGGAAACCTTCATTGCTGGTGTGAGGGAGATAGGAGAGAGGAGGGTTATTGTGTAGGACAACTAGTGATAGTGATATCACTAACGGAATCACTGCTGTCTCTTGGCTCAGTGGAATCTTTTTCTTTCATGCAACTTTAACAAGGAAACTATCCAATGACACTTGCTTTTGCCTCCTTTTCAGGATTTCTCAGAAATGTGACATTTCATTGTCGTTAACCTGATCCATTGCTCACACTGCTGCCTTATTCAGGTCGTACTTTGTACAAAATTTTGCACTGTTTCCCAGTGAGGGATTCCTCCACCTTTTTCTCCTCCTCTTCTGCAGATGAGATGCCAAAGACTTCTTATAAAATCTTGCAATTTTGGCCACTCATATACCTCATTCATACTTCTTGATGATTTCCTTCTTAACTTCCACTGTGATCATCTCCTTCTTACCACATTTCTTTTCAACCTTTTTCTGCATTGGGGCCATTGTATATGCTTGCATGGATGTTGACTGTGGGGATCACCCACAATCCTGCAGTGAGAAAGAAAGAACCAACCATTGGCTCAGTTTTTATCATGTCACATTCACCATCACATACCACTTGTATCGCAAGACGTTCCTTATTTATGGAGTTAAAATTTATTAGAAATGTTTTCTTGTCTTGCGAAACACTTGAAGAACGAGTTACTTGCAATCCAAGGTTTTACTGTATATTGTTCTTTTTGATGCAGTTGTTAATGGAATTGTTTTCTTGATTTTTTTTGATAGGTTGTTATTGGTGTGAAGAAACACAACTGAAGCTTTGTTGATTTTGTAATCAGCAATTGTACAATATTTATTTTATAGGTTTTTTGTGTGTGTATGTGGAGTTTTTAGAGTTTTCCAGAAATAGGATTATGTCGTCTACAAACAGACAATTTGACGTAGTCCTTTATGATTTGGACGCCTTTTATTTCTTTTTCTTATTGCTCTAGCTAGTACTTGCTGTTTTATTTTGAATAGAGGTGGTGAGTGTCAGCATTCTTGCCTTGTATTGTATACTAGAGAAAATTTGTCAGGTTTTCCCCATTGATTACAATATTAATTGTGGGCTTTTTATTTTTGTTTATTTTTATTTATTTTAATATAATTTATTGACAAATTGGTTTCCATACAACACCCAGTGCTCATGCCAACAAGTGCCCTCCTCGATGCAATTGTGGGCTTTTTATAAATGACATTTATTGTGTTGAGAAAGTTTCCTTTTTTATCTGTGTTATTATGAGTTTTTATCATGAATGGATGTTGAACTTTGTCAAATTCTTTTACTGCATCTGTTAATATTATCATTTGGTTTTTATCTTCATTCTGTTAATGTGATGCATCACATTTATTGATTTGAGTGTGTTAAACCAAATTTGCATCCCAGGGATAAATACCACTTTGTCATGACATGTAATCTTTTTGATGTGTTGTTAAATCTGGTTTGCTAGTATTTTATTGAGGATTTTTGTATCTATGTTAATCAGAGATATCGTCCTGTGTTTTCTTTTCTTGTGGTGTCTTTGTCTGGCTTTGATATTAGGGCAATGCCTCGTAAGATAATTTTGGAAGTATTCCCTTCACATCTATTTTTCAGAAGAGTCTAAGAAGAATTGGTACTATTTCTTATTTGAATGTTGGTAGAATTCTGCTGTGAAGCCATCTGGTCCTGGGCTTTCCTTTGTTGAGACTTTTCGATTACTACTTCAATTTTCATATTTGTGATTCAGGCTTTCTGTTTCTTCTTGACTCAGTTTTAATAAGTTGTGTGTTTCTAAGGAAGTTATATATTTGTTCTGGGTTATCCCATTTGTTCTCATATAATTGTCCATGATAGTCCCTTATGATCTTTTTTTATTTCTGAGACATCCATTGTAATGTCTCCGCTTTCATTTCTGATTTTAACTTGTAGCCTGGGGTAGTTTTATGGGGTAGTTGTGAACCTCTCTGAATAATGTTGAGGGAAAAAATGGTAAACAAGGCAGAATGTGCATCCTATTCATCTTTTTAGGTTGTCTTCACGCTTCTTCCTCTAAGAACCATTCACCTGTAGCTGGATGTGATTTCTCTTTCCTTTAAATTTCCTTTTTTAGAGAACAGTGTTGTTCTAACATTCACGTGCATAGGAATCACCTGGAAAATGTAGTAAAATCATGGGTCTGGGGTAGAACCTGTAATCCTTCATTGCTATCAAGCTCCCAGGTGATGCTTAATGCTGCTGATCCATAAACCACCCACTGAGGATAGCAAGAGTTTTTGGAGCACTGGCCACTTCTTACCTTATATTAAATTTACTTGTTTTGTGTGGCTGACTTCCTCAATTGGATTGTAGTAATTTTCTTGATAATCTGATAATTGTAGCTTTTTAAGTTCTTTCTCAAAAACTTCTCTGACCAATCTAAACAGACACTCAGTGATTCTCTACAACATGAGCTTGTTTTAATTATCTGTACAGGATTTATCCTCTTTGTACATATATCTCCTGCATTTTAAGGCAAGAGCGTGAACCTTTCGGCTGGGACATAAGCATCAAAATATTACCTTATATGGATTAGGTACTTGGTAAATGTTTATGGAAGCAGTGAGCAAACTTTTTTTTCTTATTTCCGAGTTAATTTTCTTTATAGTTTAATGGCGGATATAGCCATAATCATGATGGGGTAACTGTGGATAGTTAATGTTTTGTATTATTTAAAGTTCATCATTTTCTGTAGTTCATAGGGACTGTAGCAAAGTAGTTAGACTGAATGAGGGGTTATTAATAAAGTATTTTAAACAAAAGCTTTTATTAGTACAAGTGTGTATAAGTGTAAACTATATATGATATAAAAATATAAAATAAATAATTTCTGTTTCCCTTTTTCCACTTGGGTCCTTATCCCACCTGTACTGTTTTTTGTTTTGTTTTGTTTTGTTTTGTTTTGTTATGTTTTGTTTTTTGATCCTTGATTAGAATCAGGTAAAGCACAATCTCTTCCTTGGGCAGCAAAAACCCAGTATTGATTTTTCTTTATTGACCAATCATACATTGCAGTATAAATATTTATGATGGCTTCACATAATAAAAAAAAATAAGTTAAATAACCACAGAGGAAAATGAAATGTAAATGGGAAGGGATTTCTCGTGGGTAATATATCACTTTATAATCTTACGTTACTCTGAGAAGCACCCAATGGCTTTCTAGGCTTTCTAGGATCAATGCTCAGATTACAAAACCTCCATCATCACAAACAGACATTTGCAATTTGGTCTTGTGTCCTCTTGGGGATCATTCGTGTCAGGTTTATTTGGCGATTTAGCAAGTGAAATACAATATATATGCAAAGCCCTTCTAAAGTGGCCAGGTGTTTAAATGGAACTCTTCTAATATCTTGGAACATTTTTGTAGATTCTCCCAAATGTCAGAGTTGAAAGGAGCCATGGAGATCATTATTCCAAGGCTCTCATTTTATGATGGGAGGCACTGAGATGCAGGAGGAAAAGTCTGGCCTGAGGTCACACAGCGTGTTGTTGGTTAAGCAAGAATTTTCTGCAGCTCCTGGTTCAGTGGTTTCTCCTGAACATGTCTTTGTTAATTCTGGAGAAGTAAGAGGGGTTTGGAGAGGGCACGCAGGGATGTAGTAGGAATAAAGTGTGAGTTATTAGGCTATAAAAGGTTTTTCCAAAGGACACATTATGCAGCAGATCATTTTCTTCTGTAGTTACTACTGACTTGGTTAGAGTGTATAGAGACAACCATTTGGTTTGATACCAGTTCCTGTTTTATCTACCTCAGAAGGATGCTGACTGATACTAAAAGGTTTTGAGGTCAAAAAGGTGCTTAGGTGTTAGTGACAAAGATCTTTAAGGAAAAGTGGATTCTCCCTACCACACTCTTCCCTATCTTTCAGTCTCCCTGAGGGAAGTGACTTCCATTTTTGTAGACACAGACTGTTTCTTGATAATTCAAGATGGTGGAAGATGGGAAACCCCAATAAACAGCATCAACGGAGTTAGAGACACTAAATGTGCAATGTGTTTGAGTATAAACAATACTAGTAGAATAAAATGTATTTCATACCATTAAAAATAAACTATGCATTCATATTCTATACCACTATTTATGGGGAAGAGAAAGGAAACATAGGATTTTCAGTTTGTATTGTACCCTTCTTATTATCCTTTAGTATCCTCACAATTATTGTAGCAGGAGGTGTAAAATGCCTCCCTTCTCTGTCATTGATCATCCTCCCCAAACACACTTAGTGAACACAGTTCCCAAACCACAAATGGTAGTGAAAAGGCTCGAGAGAGAACATCAGGGATCAAATATCCATCTAGACTGGGTACATTTCAGCCCCTTATGCAAGTCTGCCATATTTATCCCCAGAAAGACATGCCTTTGCAGTGAAATAAGTATTTGTGTGTGTACACTGATGTATGTGCATACACATGTGTGTGCATACACTCTTTTTTTTTTTAAGAAAGGACAGAAGAAAGTAACAGCTGCTTTCCTGCATTGAAAATGCATCTATTCAGAGTAACTTGAGTATTCATACCAGATCAGCAATCCAATGCAGTTTGAGATTTGACAGAATTCCCTCAATAGCTCTAAAACCAGAGTCCAGATGATGAGAGGGATACCTGATGTTTGAATTGCCTTTGCAACTACATTTTTTTAAGGCTTTCAAATTGCTGCTTGCTAACATTTACAGTTCTCTGCAGCTATAATATACCACCATGGGATTTGGGAGGAGATCAAAGAAGCAGGAAAGAAATTACTATTCCCAAATTCTTACCAGTAAAAGATCGGTGCATGTCAAACAGCTTTTAATGTCCACAAACCCAGGCCGATATACACACAAGGCCATTTCTATTCGTAAAACCTACACTTTCTTCATCTGAATCCGTTCAGCTCAAAAGAGGAAAGAAACTCTGCTGTGAATCTTAATAGTTATAGATGTTAGCCTTCGATGGAACTTTCTTAACTTTTTGTTCTTTTATTGATTGTTGAATGTAAGTGTACCTTTTGTTAAGAAAACTTGCTCTACATAAAACTACTTTTACTTAAATAATTGGGGTAGGTACAGGAAAGTATTTCAAAGGAAGATTCTTGATTTTTGAAATAAGGCTTGACAAGGTCCAGAATAGCAGGTATAGTATATGTTACTTCTTATCTAAGATCCACATATGCAAATGTATAAAAGTAGAAGAATAAGCAAAAATTAAACAAATTAAAGCAGTTATATATAGGCAAGAGGGAAGGGACAAGTAGAGGTTACAGTAAAATCTAGCTTTGAGTAGATCTCATTTTGTAGATATTACTTTGGAGCCATGTAAATATTTTACATAATTAAAAAATAAATCAGAAGTAAAAATGACCATCCATAGAGGCGCCTGGGTGGCTCCGTTGGTTAAGCGTCCAATTCTTGATTTGGCTCAGGTTGGAGAGATTTGGCTCATAGTTCGAGAGTTTGAGCCCCACATTGGACTCGGCACTGGCAGTGCAGTGCCCTCTTGGCATTCTTTCTCTCCCTCTTTCTGCCTTTCCTGCACATGTGCCCTCAATCTCCCTCTCTCAAAATAAATAAACTAAAAAAAAATGATCATTCATAAAAATAAAAAGCAAAATGTAACAAACGGATCAAACTGTGTATTAAGTTGGTGACTTAGCTACACGTGGAAGACTTATTTTAGTTGACTATAAGATACAATAATGTGGTAATACATACAAAGAACAAATGAACTACC
The DNA here is from genome assembly GCF_016509475.1 of Prionailurus bengalensis. NCBI lineage: Eukaryota > Metazoa > Chordata > Mammalia > Carnivora > Felidae > Prionailurus > Prionailurus bengalensis. Next base: position 75,603,026 of record NC_057359.1, on the reverse strand, counting down.
AAAAAATCTTAATTTGCTTTCAACAATTACATTGATAGTATTAATATTGCTTTTCTTATTCTAATACTATTATCTGTTATATTTGGATAAAGCAAATAAGTACTTAGGAATCATATTTTTTCAGCAGGTGAGATGAAAATTTAAAATCAAGATGTTAAGCAAAACCACAAATTACCTAAATTTGATTGCTAATAGGAAGATATCTTCTCTTAAAAAGATACATAATTTTTGGCTCTGTCTACTGAAAAGTCTGAGAATCAGTGTCTGACCAGTACTGACCACTAGCAGTGAGCACCCTTAGTTCCCGGAGAATTGTGGTCTCAAAATGCCATTTCCTACTAAAAAGAAAAAAGGCATTTTTTTCCTCATTTTTTTACCTTCATAGGAGTCAACTTACTCTGAAGCTGTTAAACAAAGAGAAGGACTCAGCACTAAATTGTCTTTCTGTAAGAACTGTAACTCATGTTTCCAAATGATATGGGAGGAAAATCATTCTTTATAGAACAATTGCAGCTATTAAAGGTGGGAGTAAAAGAATATCAACATTTTGGTACCTCTAATGAAATAATGAATGATCATTAATGGATTCTCAAACCTTAAATAAAAAGCTGATAAGGAATTTTAAAATAGATACATCAGGGCGCCTGGGTGGCTTAGTCATTAAGCATCTGACTTCTGCTCAGGTCACGATTTCACAAGTTTGTGAGTTCCAGCCCCACACTGGGTGAGCTTGAACCCCGTTTTGGGTGAACATGAGCCGTGCTTCGGGTAAAACATGAGCCTTGGTGAGCCTGCTTTTCTCTCTCTCCGTCTCATCTCTCTTTCTCTGACCCTCATGGGATTCTGTCTCCCTCCCTCTCTCTCTCAAAAATAAATAAAGATAATCTTATTTTATTTTATTTTATTTTATTTTATTTTATTTATTAAAAAAATTTTTTTTAATGCTTATTTATTTTTGAGACAGAGAGAGACAGAGCATGAACAGGGGAGGGTCAGAGAGAGGGAGACACAGAATCCGAAACAGGCTATGTCTGCACAGAGCCCGACGCGGGGCTCGAACTCACGAACCGCGAGACCGTGACCTGAGCCGAAGTCGGCCGCTCAACCGACTGAGCCACCCAGGCGCCCCGAGATAATCTTATCTTAAAAAAAGAAAAAAGATGGATCAGACTGAAAACACCTGAATGGACTAATCATTTTATTTTTTTTTTTCTTCTCCAAATTTTTATTCAAATTCCAGTTAGTTATACAGTGTAATGTTCATTTCAGGTGTGCGGTATAGTGATTCAGCACTTCGATACAACACCTGGTACTCATCACAAGTGCCCTCCTTAATCCCTGTCACCTAACTGACCCATCTCCCCACCCACCTCTCCTCTAGTAACTATCAGTTCTCTGTAGTTAAGAGTCTGTTTCTTGCCCCCACCCAGGTTCATTTGGTTTTTAAAATCCACACATGCGTGAAATCATATGGTATTTGTCTTTCTCTGACTCACTTGTTTTGCTTAGAATAATACACTGTGGGTCCATCCATATCATTACAAATGGCAAGATTTCATTCTTTTTTATGGTTGAGTGATATTCCATTGTGTGTGTATATATATACACACACACACCACATCTTTATCCATTCATCAGTCAGTGGACATTTGGGCTCTTTCCATAATTTGGCCATTGGTGATAATGGTGCTGTAAACATCGGGGTGCTTGTATCCCTCTGAATTAGTATTTTTGTGTCCTTTGAATAAATACCTAGTAGAGCAACTGCTGGATTGTAGGATAGTTCTATTTTTAACTTTTTGAGGAACTTCATACTGTTTTCCACAGTGGCTGATCACTCTTAACATAATAGGAGGAGACATAATCAGACATTAATTTTCTTCTGATATGATGCTACAGGAACCATTGAATACCTACTATAAAATATTCTTGCCAAAGAATTGAAATGAACCATATCAGTTCATAGAACATACATACAGTTAGTAGGCAAGAGTGCATCTAAAACTCCAGAATAAGGAAAAATCTGCGGGAACAAACTGCCAAGTTTCTTCAACAAATAAATTATACACAGGCTCATGCATGTGCATGAGTGTGTGTGTGTGCACACACACACACGGAACCTGTAAGTTAAAATCAATTTAAGAGATATATTATCCAGATTAATGGTTTCAGATATTATTTGGATCCTGATTCGAAGAAATATAGTAAAATTAGATTCATTAAATGATCAGGGAAATCTGAATATTGTCTATTTTGCTAATTCTAAGGGAATTTTTTTTTGGTGTGATCTTGCTTTTGTAGTTACATTCTTAAAAAGACTTCTTAACTTCAGAGATACAGATTGAAATATCTATATTTTAAATGGTAAAATTTCTGGCATTGGTTTCAAATTGATCCAAAAATGTGTGTATGTATGGGAGGGAAGGCTGATGAGGTGAAGGGAATTAGATTAGCAATATACTAAAACTTTTTAAAATTGAGTGTCTTTTACACTAATATTTCTACTTCTGGATTTGTTTGAATATTTCCATGATAGAAAGTTTTTAAAATGCTGAAATCAGGCTTTACACAGATCCTTCAAAATGTTAGATGACATTCGGGTATTACCACATTTTGAAGGGAACATGAGAGAAACTCATTCAAACTAGTTTACGGGGGAAAAAAGGGAGGGAAATGTATTGGTTTATATTACTAAAAATTCTGGAGGTGTAGCTGGCTCACACTTTGAAGATTCAGATGTGTGTGTGTGTGCCACATCTTTCTCTTTCTTCCTTCCTCTTCCCCTCCTGCTGAATCTCTGTCTTGCCTGTTTCACCCATCCCTTTGCTCTCTTCTAGGTTCCACTCACCTTTGTTCCCATCTCATTTCTCCTTTCCACAGCCAAGATTACTCAATGAGAAGGGAGTAGAGACAACATCAATATGGCACAATCCCAGTTTATCCACCCTAGGAAAAGAGAGTGACTCTCCCACTGAAGGCATTATCAGTTTCAGGTCCAGAAAGTGAGTTGAAGTGACCATCCCCCCCAGTCATGGTTCAGTCACCTTAAAGCTATTTATGGACCTTCTGTAGTTGACTTTATCCTAATTTCAGTCTCTTTTGTCCCTAAACCCTACTAGCATTTGCTTCCTGTGATTTTTACCAAAAATATCGATTCATTCCTTCTGTTTATATCCTTTTAAATATCAGTATCTTTGTAAAATATATATTGTGGTTTTGAATGCATGTACAGAGGCTGTATATCTCATCTGAAACTAATCTTTTTGCCCTTAAAACTGTGTGTGTGTGTGTGTTTAAATAACATTCATTGGGGTGTATTTACATACAGTAAAATATACAGATCGTAAGCATACAGTTAAACAAGTTTGACAAATGTATATTTCCATGTAATGGACACCCTAATCAAAACACAGAACATTTCCATCACCCCAGAAAGTTTCCTTCTGTCCTTTTACAGTAAATCCCCCAATTAGATTCAACCACTGTTCTGATTTCTATTACCATAGATTAGTTTGCATGGTCAATGAACTTAATAAACACGGAATTGCACAGTATGTACGTATGTACTCTTTTACATCTGGCTTTTTAAAACTAAATATCTGTGAGATGCATCTAAGTTTTGCCTGTGTTAGTATGCTTTTAATCATTACTTCACTATTGAGTAACAATCCACAGTAAGAATATAATACTATGGTTTTAAGATAGGTCTGTGTACATCTAGTCATTTGCTTATGACTGCTCCACAGTATTCTGCAAAATGCCTTTTCCATATTGTACTTATCCACTGCCCTGGTCATAACACTCAATTGTCCCCATAGCCTGTTAGCAAAAATAATTCTGTGACAAACATCCTTGACTGAATGCCCTTTGAAAGCTATGTGAGAATTCTCTGGAGCATATAAACATTCTTAATTTCATTGAGACCGGTTGCACTACAAAGTGCTCACATCAGTTTATATTCCATTCAGCGGTGCCTGTAGGCACCATTTGCCCATGTGGTGGCCATGAATAGCATTAAAATAAGGTAAATAATGTTAACCAGTATTGATATTTAGAGCATGGCTTTCCAGCACAAATTGTTGTGATAAAGGAATTATTCTATATCTTTATTGTCCAAAATGGTAGCTACTAGCTACACATGGTTACTGAGCACTTGAAATGTGGCTGGTGTGATTGAAGAACTTCATTATAAATTTTATGTAATTTTAATTAACTTAAATGCAAATTAAATAGCCACATGTAGCCAATGGGTACCGTATTGGATCGGAAAGATTTAGAGTCAATCAGGACGATGAGATTTGACTTAGTTTTTGAGACCAGTGGGGAGTCACTGGAAAGGGATTCAAGAGAATGGCATGATAGGGTTTTCTCTTAGAAAGATCATTCCAGGGGCACTTGGGTGGCCCAGTCGGTTAAGCATCCAACTCTTGGTTTCAGCTCAGGTAATGATCTCATGGTTTTTGAGATCAAGCCCCGAGACAGTCTCTGAGCTGACAGCAGGGAGCCTGCTTGGGATTCTCTCTCTCTGCCCCTCCTCCACTCACATGCACACTCATCCATTCTCTTCTAAAAAGAAAAATCATTCCAACAATGGTGAGGCATGGGTGGAGTGGGATTCAGCAGAAGTTAAGAAATATTACTTGAGATGCTGCTGCAGAAGTCCTAGCTTAAAAAAAAAAAAAAGATCGTGGTTTGCATAGGAGCAGTAGAGATTGATCGAACAGAGTCAAGAGTTTAAGTGGAAACACTGATAGGACCTGGACAATGACTTGAAATGGTGGATCAGAAGAAAGAACCAACAGTGAATTCCAAGTTTCTAGCATGGATGATAAGATTCATGGAGGTACAAAGTTTCAAATGAAGGTCCCAGAAAATTCATATGGAAAATCACCTATCAACCAGGAGTGGTGGTGGAAACTTAGTTAAGGTGTTCTGAATCACAGAAAGATTGTGTGTGGAGCCAGATTGTCTTAGGGTCTGGAACCCCATCTGTTACTGCTCTGGTTTCACCAAGGCTCATGCAAAAGGTCACCTTCATCCATCTTACACCATCTTTTGCTCAGTCATAGGCTGACAGAGTTCAGCACAAGAGGAATGAAGCGACCTGGAGACACTTGTAAATACCTGGAAGCTCTGAAGTTGACACAGAAGGAGAAATATGGGAACTGATACGCATCCATTGTTTAATGTTGCAGGCAATTAGTGATCAGGAGCAGCTGGTATGGTTAAACTGTTAAAAATGCCAAAGTAAGTGAAACAGAACATATGGGATAGGTTTTATCTCCAAAATACTGCTTTGAGGATAATATTGACATAATTTGCCTATCATATTTTCCCCCTTTGAAATGATTTGCATAACGTTTCCTAGAAATAGACTCCATATGTGTGTTAGTAATTTGGTGGAAGAAGTGTAAACTCAAGCTCATTGAAGAAGAGCCAGCTACAAGAGGAATCATGAATCTACAACTAGTGCTAGACAACGTCTCTCTTCTTGGGAAAAGTAGATTGTCAATGGAAAGTCAACCAAAGGAGCTAGGAAATGGACAGTGAGTGAGTCCTTTCTATAATGCCAGCCACTGAAGTAGGCATGTCATGTTGTGTTTAGTAAACTTTCTAGGTATATGTTAGCAGCTCCATTTTGTAGATTTGAAAACTAAGACTTAAACAGAGGTGGTAGTTTGCTCAAGTTGCAAAGGTAGAAAGTGTAGGAGTCAGGATACAAACCAGTTTTACTTGACTGACTGAAAAAAAAAATCCATCTCTGGATTTGGACAAGTGTAGTGATTCTCAAAGTGTGGTCTCTGGACTATAGCATAAGCCTCACCTGGGAATATTGTATGAATAGGAATCATTTCAGACCCACTGAATCATTAATACTGGCGGTGAGGCCCAGAAATGTGTGTTTTAACAAGCCCTCCAGGTAATTCTGACGCATGCTACTGTTTTGGAATCACCGGATGAGTGAGATTTAATTAATCATATAAGAAGCAGTTACCCAGGAAGGCTTCAGTGGGGAATGCAGCTGGGAGGATGCAAAGAAACATAACACATGTTTTCTACACAAAGAGTAATTGCAGAACATTTGGGGAAGTATGCCTAACTGAAATATCAAAACTCTGCTTAGTGGGAAGAATGTAGGCAAGTGACTTTGAAATCTTACTTCTAGTCCCAGATCTGATACTAATGTGCAGGTTGGCTTTGGACAACTTTTTTTTTTTTTGAGGTTTTGTATTTGTTTTGAGAGGAGCGGGAAGGGCAGAGAGAGAGAGAGGGAGAATCCCAGACAGGCTCCATGCTATCAGTCAGCACAGACCCCAACTCGGGGCTCAATCTCAGTAACCATGAGATCATGACCTGAGCCAAAATCAAGAGTCAGATGCTTAACTGACTGAGCCACCCAGGTGTCCCCAAATCATTTAACTTCTATATCTTTCAATACCAATTTAAAATGATAATTGTGGTGGTCATAATAGCTGGTACATTTTCATGGCCCTTTAGAATTTACAAGGTCTTTACATTATTTTAGAGGTAGATGGGACAGTGATTAGCCAAAAATTAAAGGCTGTTTAATTAGAAAATCTTCAATATTTCTTTCAAATCGACAATTATAGTAGCGTTTTTTAAAAGTAAGATATACAAAATTATAGATGGCCAGGTTAACGGTTCTCAAGCCTGATTGTACTTCAGAATCACCTAGGAGTTTAATGGAAATTTTAAAAAAGCATCCAGAAAAAAAGCACGTCATTTCTCCAGAACAATATACTGTACTCACATTCCATAAATATACACATACACACACACACACACCATATATATGTATATATAGAGAGGTGATTATAATCACTTTCAGATGATTATAATATGCTTCTAAAGTTGAGAATTATGGCTCTAAATATCAACTGAATCTGAATGAAGGAGAAATTGCAGTGGTCAGCAGGAGTTTGGGGGGAGAAGTAGAATGACATTCTAGCCATCTATCTTTGTGACTCTCTATCATCTATGGGGGGAAATCTAGTTTACTTAGCTTGGAATTTAAAGTTGTCCATGCTTTACGTCCTAAGTCTTGCTTTCTGTTCTGTTAATCACTTCCATAAACCCTAGCTTTAGCCAAATTAGCATGCTTTCTTTTTTCTTCAGGTATGCCCAGAGCTGTATGTTCTCTGTAATTTTAACAGTATTATTTCCTATCACTGTTTTTGTCGATTGAAGGCATGTCCCTTCCTCCACAGCACAATTCAAGTGCTAGATTCTTCATGAAGCCTTCCCTGAGACCATCATAGGGTAAGCATCTCTCCCTCTGATGGCATATCACAGTTTGGATATTGTATCCATTAGGATATTATTGACTGCATAACAGAATACTTTGTCTCAAATAGCTTCAAAAATAAAGACAATGTATTATACTACAAGTCATGAAGTAAGATGGCTGAGGGGTCAATTCATTTAATAACTCAACGGTGTCGTGAAAGACTCAGGTCCTTTTCACTTTTCCCATCCTCCAGCTTCGCTTCAGCTTCCTTGGAAAATCTGAAACAGCCCCCACAGTTATAAGTGTCATTTACAAACATAACTCTGGCCAGTCAGTGAAAGGAGCTTTTGTTGATATTGGTTTCTTTTGAAGAACAAGGAAACCTTTCCAAGAATCTGACCATCAGACTTCTTATGTTCCATTGGCCAAAATTATGTCACATGCTTATTTCTAAACCATTCACTGGTAAGGGGAATTCAGTTTCTGTGACTAGCTCATTGAAGCACATGTTTAATAGAAGGATTTCCTGAACAAAATTGGAGTGCACTTAGAAAGGAGGAGTGATGGTAATTGGTGAGTGGTGCTTGGCCAAGCTGTTAACTCCTTCTCTCAAGCAAGTAGGCCCTCTCAGCTTGTATGATAGTTGTCTGTTCCCATGTTGTAATTCTGCTATTAAACTCAAGTCTCTTTGTTGATAAGTGTTAGTTTGATGTTTAAAAGCATGAGCTTTAGATGTGCCTGGGTGGCTCAGTTGGTTGGGCATCCGACTCTTGGTTTTGGCTTAGGTCATGATCTCACAGGTCGTGAGTTCGAGCCCCACGTCAGGCTCTGCGCTGGCAATGCAGAGCCTGCTTGGGATTCTTTCTCCCTCTCTCTGCCCCTCCCCATCTTTCTCTATCTCTGTCTTCCTCTCTCTGAAAATAAATAAATAAACTTAAAAAAATTTAAAGGCATGAACATTGGAGTCATGCACACCTGGGTTGAAATTCAGGTGATAAACTCATCCCTATTTGCCTAAGACTTTCCTGATTTAGCACCCAAAGTCATATATCCACAGAAACCCTGTAGTCCTTGGAAAACAAGGATGGCTGGTCACCCTACTTGAGATCTCATCTCTACCATATACCGGATGCATGATTTGGAGGTCAAGTCACTTACTCCCTCAGTGTTTCATTCAAGAACTACTCCTTGAATGTCCACTATCTGCCAAGCACTGTTTCAGAAAGTTCTCCTTGTTTTCCTGACCACTCTGGCACTAGCTCTCTAATTTCCCGCAATCGTGCTAGAGCTGTCCCAGGACTGCCTTGTGTGTGACCCCCTCTCTGCACCCCCATCACTCAGAGATGATGTCAGAGGAAGCCTGGCCGCCTGACGAATGGGGCTTGGGAAATCCCCAGGAGTTTTCAGACACTGTTTCTGGCCTGAAAAACAAAAACACCCTCGAAACAGCCAAGGGTCCCAATCTGCTCAGAGAACATGCTGTCCTCTCCTGTTTGCAGGGCCATTTCTTGGACAAGCAGCGGTTCTGTTTGCTGGACTTTTGGCCCCATGCAGTCACTGTGAGGCAAGGCACATATTGCACAAACGGGCCAGTGAAATGAGGTAATTGCGGCTTTCGATGAATGCTATTTCTGTCTCCTGGGCGATGTTGGCTGGGATATGAACGAGAGCTAGTGTATCTGACACGTTATGGCTCTCTCCACAAAGTGTAGATAGATAACACAGGAGTGGGAAAGCCCCATCCTGTTTTCTCCTCCCAGTACTCCATGCACATACAATTTTTAGACAAGATATTCCCCACGTTGGAAAACTCTTCCAAATGTCACAGCTTTTCCATTTGGGCACCAAAGCTGTCTTCTGATGTAATTTAATATAGCTGTGCTGAACATAATCTACGTGCCAAGCATGTTAGATGTGTCATCATTTTCCTCTTCCGGAGGACCCTCAGAAATAGATACAAGTAGTATTCCCACTGTAGAGAGGAGCAAAAATGACACAGAATGGTGAGGTCCCAGCTTAGAGCACTAATCTGTGCAAAGCAGGGTGAACACTTACGTCTCTCTCCTTAGCTAGAGCTATTTCATCCCACACTGTTATTTTAGCCATTTGTGTTGGATTATTGTCCCCAGAAATACGTTTTATTCTTTCATGTTACTTCAAAATAGGAAATATAGTAACATGATTTCTTTGTAACACTCTTTGTAGCTTTCTGTACCAGAGTCCGGTGTGATTCCAGCTGCTTGACTGACAGTTCAGTTTGCTCACACTGATTATTTCTGTTTGTTTGGTTTGTGTTTTTGTTTCGTTTTTCTTCTTTTTGTCCTCACTTATGGGTACTAGTGTTAGTATCCCAACACTAGTTGAGGTTGTCAGTGAACCTACCTCTCAGATTCCCTCACCACTATTCCTCATTAACTATTTAGTTTTGATTGTTTTAATAAATCAACTAGATAGATACACACCCTTAAATTATTATGTAATGGAGGAGTAAAGAAGCTCTACTCTGGGACACAAGGGGCTACTTTATGGCTAAAGGACAAAGACTTGGTTTAGTAGTCACTTTTGGTTATTCATAGGAAGATGCGTTTGGTTAAGAATATTTGGTGAAGAACAGGCTTTTTGGAATCAGAGTTCTGGTGCAAGCTCTATCATATTCTAACCCAAGAGAGCTTTGGTATCTATTTAGCCTTCCTAGACTCTGTTTCCTTATTAGGAATATGGGAAGCATGCATGCAGTTTTTGCAAATATTAGCAGGAAAAACTCTTTGTAAAGTGCCTGATGCCTTGTGCAAGCTCTGTCAGTAATAGTGATGCATGATTATTAGGGGTTGCTGTATGTATTTTATGTCAGTTCCTCAAAAACCTTTCACGGTCTTTCCCTAGGTCACATAGGCTGTATTACAAATAGTTCTCTTTGCTGCACTTCTACATGTGTAAGCATGTTCATGGTGCCGTTTTCATAAAGACTTCTCATGGCCTTTCTTGTCCAGGGAGAGGTAGACCATTGTAATTGTGTCAGAAGTTACTGGTATTCAGGTGACCTGAGTACAAGCTTCACACGTGCCTGGGATTCAGCCTCTAATCCCTTGCCACGTTGCCCATTTCCTCTCACTTCTCCTCTCTTCTGTCCTTCAACCTCACTGACTTTTCAATACTGAACAATGTATGCATCTCTTATATTTCCTGACCTCTTTCTAACCATGCCTCCAGGGCCTCACTTTCCACCCCAAGATGTTAATCAGGTACTTTATAGACAAAACATTTCCCACTGCAGGAGAACAAATTTTTGTGCCAGCCATTAGGTTAATGTATATGTATTTTTCCCTTTACGATTAGAAGTATATACATAATCCAGGAGGTTCCTAACTACCTGAGCCACCTAGAGATAGGTAGGGAAGTTAGAGAGGGCTTACTAAGCATACATTATTTGAGCTGTTTGAGCTGAATCTTGAAGGATGAGATGATCAGGTGTCAGCTCCAGGTCACTGCTCTCCCCAGTGCTATTTCAGGTCACAATGAAGTAGACCCAATTAGGTATGCTTCCAGCATGCTCAGAGGGAACATTCGCGATCAGCAAGAACCATCAGAGTTAATAGAAGTTGCAGAATTGGTGAAGGGCTTATGAAGGGTGAGGATGGGACGTGTTCCTGGACATTTGCTCCGAGTTGGAAAACGGTGTTGTGTGTTCATTAAAACAACATCAAAACAAAAGACCCTCCAGGAAGTCCCGGTAACCAAGGTCATCACTATTAAGAAAGCAGAACCCTAGTCCCTGGACAGACATTCTGTCATGCAAAAGCCTCATTTAGAAATATTGATGAATTGATCTATATTTTTAAAAGAAAAACAAAAACACTTCAGACACTGGTGGTTGCACTTATGTAATTGGAAGGAGGATGCAGGAAATGGAAGGGAAGCCATATTCATTTAGAAAGCACTGTTGTGTGAGCAAAAGCAAGGGCAAATCTATGGCAGAGAGGCTCCCAAGAGTTTTGCTCAGAAAAGCACCGGACTGGGAGAAGCAGGTTTTAAACTTGGAGGAGATAAAATAAAGCTCAAAGGGTGCAGCAGCCAAGTACTGCCATATTCCTGTAAGTCTGGCATTGTGTCAGCATCAGCTAAAGCAGCAGATGTCATGGGCGCTTCAGGTCCAGATTCTTACATACTCAGTCACCCACACTATAAACTTCTGGACCATCTTGGGCTCCCCTTTTTCCTCCTCACTCTTAATTCATCTAGTTTTGTAACTTCTGTCTCCTAAATGTGTCTCAGTTCTGAATTCACTCTTCCCCTAATGCTACTACCATGGCATAAGTCCCATTTATATTTTTGCCTGATTGTTCTGGCTTATTCCTTAAACTTTGACTTACATTCATATTCCTGAGGACCCTGTAAACTTGCAGGTTCTGATTCAGTGGGTCTAGGATGAGGGCTTGCACCCTCCATAGAATAGAAGGGATTAGACTTAAATAGAGAGGATTAGACATTCTCTGTGGGACTGCAGAAGATGAAACAAAGACCACTGGATGGAAATAGAGCAAAATCTGGATATCTGGAAAGTGATTCTGATATCACAAGTTGATTGGGGTGCCTGGGTGGCTCAGTCAGTTAAGCATCAGACTTTGGCTCAGGTCATGATCTCATGGTTTGTGAGTTTGAGCCCTACATCAGGCTCTGTGCTGACAGCTTAGGGCCTGGATCCTGCTTCGGATTCTGTGTCTCCTTCTCTCCCTGCCCCTCCCCTACTCACACTCTGTCTCTGTCTCTCTCTCAAAAATAAACAAACATGAAAAAAAAAAAAGAGCTGATAGACAATAATAGGGACTATCTTATGAGATGAGTACCCTATCATTATTCAAGTAAAGACCAAGCACTATTTTTTCCTAACATCTCACTCTGAACATTTCAAACATAATGGAATGTTGTAAAAACTTTATAGTAAATACCATATTTCTGTGATCTAGATTCTAGCATCTTAATACATTTGCTTTATAACACATCCATTCATTCCCCTATTGGTCTGACAACATAGTGGTTTTTTTTTTCTATGCATTTCAAATTAAGTTGCAGACATCAGTACATTCCCCCTCTAAATTATTGGAGTTAGTGTTTGTTTGCCTGTCAGTCTGTCTGTCTGTCTGTGGGATAAAATTCACATGCAGTGAGTGTGCAAGTCTTAAGTGTATCATTTTATGAGGTCTGACAAAGACATACACCAAACCTCTGTCAAGATATAAAATATTATTGTCACACAAGAAGGTTTTCTCACTTCACACTCAGTCCCTACCCCTGTCATCCTAGAAGCCACCACTCTTCTGAATTGTTTCCCATAGTTTAATTTTGCCTTTTCCAGACTTTCATATTGTCAATGGAATTAGAAGGTATCTAGTCTTTTGTGTATAGCTGCTTTCATGCTGTGTAAATGTTTGAGGATTACCTATGTTGTTAGTTGTATCTATAATCTGTTCTATTTTTGGTGTTTTTTAAACATAGAGATGTAATTGAAATACTATAAATTCACTTGTTTAAAGTGCATAAATCAGTGTGTTTTAGTATATTCACAAGGTTATGTACCCATCACCACCATCCAATTCCAGAACATTTTAACCATCACCGAAAGAAACGTGTGCATTAGGAATCACTCTCCCTTCCCCTTCCCTTCTGCCCCCAGCCTCTGGCAACCACTTTGTATCCTGCCTTATGTCTATGAATTTGCCTATCCTGGACCTTCCACATAGTATTCTATAGGAGGAACTTGTCACAGTTTATTCTTCCATTCTCCTATTAATATAAACCTTGTGCTGTTCCTGGCTTTTAGGTATTTTGAATAAAACTTCTGTGAATATTCATGTAAAAATTGTTGTGTAGGCATGCATTTTAATTTTGGGGGGGTCAGTGCCTATGAGTAGGATTACTGGTTCACAGTAGAGGTGTATGTTTAATTCTATAATAAATTGTCCCCAGGGTGCCTGGGTGGCTCAGTCAGTTAAGCGTCTTAATCTTGATTTGGGGCTCAGGTGATGAACCCATGATTTATGAGATCAAGCTCCGCATTGGGCTCTGCACTGACAGTGTGGAGCCTGCTTCAGGTTTTCTGTCTCCCTCTCTCACTGCCCTTCCCTCACTCACACACATGCGTTTTCTCTCTCTCTCTCTCTCTCTCTCTCTCTCTCTCTCTCTCTCACACACACACACACACACACACACACACACACACACTAAATAAAAGCAGAATAAAATTGCCATAAATATTCCCAAAGTGGTTGCACAATTTTATATTCCCGTGTACAGTATATGAGGGTTCCAGTTGCTCCACATGTATACCAACATGTGGTGTTGTCATTTTTTTCTTTAAATATGGGCTACTCTAGTGGGTCCAAGCAATATTTAACAGGAATATGGTAGTGTAGTTTCCTGTAGAATGGGGAGCTTGAACATGAATGTATCCACAGAAGTCAGAGCTCCTGAGGTTCTAAGGCAAGTTACATGTGTAACTTTGTTCTTACCCCTTGTATTAGTTTTATATTGCTGCCATGACAAACTACCACATAGTGGATTAAAACAACACACCTTTATTATGTCATGGTTCTCTAGGTGAGACATCTGTGTAGACTCAGCTGTTGCTCTCTTCCAGGTCCCATGAGGCTGAAATCAAGGTGGCTTGATTTGGGCCATTATCAGGTGGCTCTAAGGAAGAATTTGTTCAGGTGTCAGCCACCTTTAGTTGTTAGGGGCCCCTTTCCAGCCCTTGCAAATGGCTGGACCACAGATCCAGAAACTATTTTTTGGACTATTGTTGTGCTTGAAATCTCTTTGACCTTTCTGTCACAAGTCTTCTGCTTCTAGCTGACAAAAGTTCTCAGCTTTTAAGAGTTCATGTCATTAAAACCCACCTGGATGAACCAGGATAATCTTTCTGTAATCTTAATCACATCTGCAATGTCTCTTTTGTCATGTAATACAACACGGTCACAAGATCCAAGGATTGGGACATAGGTATCTTTGGGGAACCCTTGTTCTGTCTACCACAGCTCCATTAGGTGACTCATGCCCAGACCTCTAGCAGATGAAGAGTTTGGAATTTTAGATTTTGTTCTCCACACTCTACTCCGGTTTTCCCCTCTTCTATCAACATTTTGTCAACTCTGATTAAATGCTTCTGGCATTTTATGTAACTGGATCAAGAGCAACTTCATGTGGAATATTTCAGTTTCACTTGGTGGTTATGAGTGCTACTTCATAGGTTGTTGTAAGAATTCAGTCAGTTCATTAATGCAAGCCAAAGCACGTGGATAGTGCCTGCCCCAAAGGGACTGCTCTGTAGGACCATAGTTATCATGTTAGCTCTGCCAATGAGCCTTCGTGTGGGCAAGTCAGCATTCTTCCCCAATCTTCAATTTTTCTCTCAGTTATGATGTGTATGTTGACTATATTTGTGGGCACCACCATCCTTTTCCCCTCTTCTCTCTGACCTCTACATGCTGTATCAATGAGGTCCCTCCCCTACTGATGTTGGTTGGGTTTGGCCAGTGGAAGGCACTGAAAAGAGACTAAAGAAAGGGAGATGGTGGAGACTTGGATTTTCATTCTTCTGCTCCCTGTCAGCCCACATGTGAACAGTGGCTAGTCCTTCATCTGAAGACCACAGCTTCTGTCACAGGTTATCTCCTACAAGTATCGTCTACTTTCTCTAGACTCTAGAAACACTGTTCCCTCCTGTCATCCCCCTCAGGACTAAGGGTGCTAATAGCTCCCTGCTATTGCCAGCCTGGTGGTGGTACACCAGTTCTTTTCTTCTGACTCTGATCACGCCTTAATAAATCATCTCTTCATTAAGCTCTCCTAAATTGTCCTTTCTAAGCATACCACGTTGATGCTACCTGAAAAAACAGGGATGTACTGTACTATTTCTGTGGGCCCTTATCTATCTAAAATACTGTAATTTCCCTGGTTCTCGGGATTTAGGAATTCTCCACAATTCAGCACTTATTCAGTGGTTTTGTGTAGAAGTACTGAAGAAGACAAACAAGTACAGACACAATAAGGACCTTTGAGACTTTCACACTTTTAATCATTCATTCAAAAATAATTGTGCATGTGCCAAATGAGAGAGAAATATCTTAGCCCTTTAGACTTCTTATCGCCTCCTTTAATACAACCACTTCTCTTTTCCTTTGAAATATTATGTTAAGGAAAAAGAGACATGTGATGAATATTTATTATGTGCTGGGTGCATTAAACACATCTCTTCAGTAATCCTTCTAAGAACCCATAAGAGAAGAGATCGCTTTTTTTTTTAATCAGATGAGGAAATTGAGGCCCATACAAATATTATGAGAAATTCAGATTCAGACCTCTTTTGCTCAAGCCTGCAACTTTTAACCAGGCTTCTTTCAGGCCTTAGCTGTTAGGATGGGATTCAGTGACCCTTGCCTTAAATTCATTGTCGATGTGCAAAATAAGCATGGAGCCAGGCACATGGGAGCAGTCAAGATGGTTTGGATAAATGAGTGATTGATACAATGAATGAACGAATACATTTTTGCAGCTGAGTTTCACTTTTGTAAAGAAGTCAGAGGCAGACACAGGTTGATGCAGAAGGTGCCCAGAAAAGGGCTAGGATGTTGACTGAAACTCTTGGGTGACAATGTCTCCAGAAAGATGAGGCACTGGTGCAAGCAGGGTTTGACAAGGCTCCATTGCCACCCTGGAAGCCCTTGCTGGGGATTCCCCACGTTTCAGTGTTTTTTAGAACTACATCTTTCATCAGGTGAGTTGCCGGGAATTATGCTGGTCCTTATACAGCGGTGGAGAGAATGCCAGGACAGGGCATGGTTCTCACCTGGAATGATAGCATGACAGAACAGAGTCTGTCTCTGCCCCAGAAATGCATGGTGGTTTTCAAAGATAATGTTTCTCCTTTCTATAATAATGGGCATATTATTAATCTATTTTTTCCATAGATTATTATATTTCAGCTTCATATCTGCTATATGAGGCAGGTATTATTAACCCCACTTACAGATTAAAAAACTGAGACTCAAAGTTCACCTGATTCAGGGTCATAGAATGGATAAGCGGCCGAGCTGATACTGAAGAGCAGGCATGTTTGACTTCAAATGCCTTCCTCTTTACCTTCTATCAGACTACTGCAAACAGTGCTAGTTAGCATCTGTCTAATGTTTCAGGGGAAGTACTGTGTTCTGCCAGTTACTTTGGAAATGCGTATATGAACTTAATTCCCTTTTTGGACGATTGATACTTTGATAACTGATTAATCTAAAATGTTGTAATTCCTCACTGTTTTCTTTCTCATTGTTCAAATTTACATTCGTGTGTGTTTATGTATATGTGTATGTTTTCCTGAATTTCCATAGTGCATGTAACTTGCATTTCAAGTTGGAAAATAGGGTGAATAATTTCAAAGTTTACCTTGGGTGAATAATTTCAAAGATCTGAGTATCAGTTTAACCCCCCCCCCCCCCCGCCCCACTGAGTGGAGGTAATTATCCCTATGCAACCTAGTTCAAGGGACTTTGAAGGATCAAATTGGATAATGGATGTGAAAGAGCTATTTAAACTCTAAAGTACAATTAAAATGTTGGTAGGTTATTGTTGTGATTTTTACTATTCAATATAATTTGTGTGTGTGTGTGTGTGTGTGCATGTGTGTGTGTGTGTATGTTTCTCTCAACCTGTAAGCTGTTATATGAGTTAGGAAACATTTGCTTATCCCAGATTTGTAGGTTGTTTTCTTCATTCTTTCTTTCCTCCCTTTTCTACCTGTGCATTTTCCCCCTCCCTTCTACCTTCTCTCAGCTTCTTCAACAAACCCCTTTTTAGGTCTTACCATGGACTTTGTACTGTGACACAGCATATAAGGCCACAAGGCACAATCTCAGCTATAAAGAAGTCTGTTGCTGAGCACAAGAAGTAGACAGATAACATGATGGGATCGAGAAAAGCAAAGTGGATTAACTAAAGCCCATGGCTAGGTAACTGCAGAGACAAGCTGGAACCCTCAGTTCCATATGCCAGGACAGTATTCTTTCTAACCTTTTACAAGCTTCCTCTGGGAAAAAAAAATACTACTTCTAAGCCAATATTTTCAAGGATAGAATCTGGCTTAAAGGAGAAGGAAGCCAATGAGTGCTCATTGAACATGTGTATGTGCAGAGCATCATGCTGTCTCTTCATGTTCCCACAAGTACCCTTATTCCATAGATAAGGACAGAAAGTCCAGAAAGATGAAGTACTTTTCTCAGGTTGTAGAACTAGTAAAATGTGGAGCTCTGTTCCCACTCTAGGCTAGGCTAGTTGAACTTTAAATATGTTAAGGCAGAAGCATCTTGAAGCAATATAGAATTAAGTGAAAGCCAACAAGCTAGATTTTATAAGCTAGTAGGGTCTGTCCTTCATAGTCTTAGGGCCTCAAGCCCTCTATGTCTTCTCTCTTAATACAACCATGAATTACTGTGAATATGGCCATGTTAGCCAATGTTTCCCTTCTCTAGAGTTATTCCATTTGGTGCCTGTCTGGGGATGCAATTATATAGACCTGTTGATGGCCTTTGAAATTGTCTAAAGTCTTCTCTTCAAGTTGAACAGAAACCCACTCCAGCTCAAGGGAGCAGCCTATGGAAAATTCCTGACACTGTATGTTCTCGTAATTTTTGGAACACTGTAAATATTTGAGTCAGTAGATCTTAATCCATAAACACAGCTGTACTTAAAAAACCCTGATGGGGAGTTATTATAATTTAAACAATTGGGTAACAAAACAAATCAATGTTAATCATTTTCGTTTTCTAAGGACAATGGACTCAGACTTCTCATAAAACTGACATGATGAGCTTCGCAATTGCATCCACAAATAAACTTACAAATGCTAAGATAAACCATTCTCAACTTTTTAAGAACATTGTAAAAAGAAAGTGAGGTGGGGGCGGGCCAGGAAAAGGAAGAAAAACAAAACAATTTTGAGTAATACCAAGACTCTCATAGCCATAATGCATGTGAGGCCTCTAAAGATAAACATTAAGGGAGAAAACCCTCTGTGGGTTTGTCATTTCTCTGTCTAAATTATGTTATGAATTACCATTATTTGGGTATTTTTCTTATATGTGTGAGAATTACCTTCAGTTCCCTTTGTGGGCTTTCTCTTTACTGCAATTTACAGAAATGACTCAGAATAACCAATTCATTCCCACGAAGGGTATTGAGCTCTTGTGTCAAGTACCATGTTAGGCACTGGTGATAATATGAAGAATAACATGTAGCTCCTGTCCTCTAGGGGGATTGTAGTATAAAATCAGAAACAAGAAGTTGCCATTGATGAATTTTTAAAAAAATAAATGAATAAACCAACGTTTGCATGAGGAGAAACACTTTGGAGGATATTTCCAGCTGAAAAGTTGAGGGTGGTATTTGGGGGTAAGGTTGCATAATCCTTGGAGTCTTCATGGAAGATGAGACATTTGAGCTGAGGATGTAAAGGAGCTGAGTTTGGGCTGGGGGCAGGGGGAATCCAGCAGAGGGAACTGTTTGATCAAAAGAGCAGTTCTAGGAAACAAAGACAACAGTTTGGCTCAAGTTTAGGTTTATTGCTAGGCTTTCTATTCTGTTCTATTGATCTATGGGTCTGTTGTTGTGGCTTAAGTTTATGGAAAGGAAGGAAGACCAGCACCTGATAAGGTTGGCAAGGCAAAACATAACAGTTGCGAGGGTCTTGGATTTCAAGCCTAGGAGGCTTTATAACCTCTTCTGTAGCACAGACTAAGTTTGGTAAAGACTTGACCAGAATGGAATATGGAAAGATTCACTTGGCAAAGGAGAGCAACAGATTGAGAGGGAAAACAGGAGGTAGAGAGATGTAGGGAAAGGTCGTGAGACCGTGGATTGTGACAACAGCAAATAGAGAGGAGAACATGTGGTCTGAGAGGGATTTGACGGATAAAATCAGAAAGACTTGCTGAGGGATTGGATACAAGGAAAGCCAGACTTTACAGACCTAAGGGAGACAAAGATTTCAACTGGAAGAGGCCATTAGGATTAGAGCATTTAGTGTTGGAATTCAGTCCCAACCACTATTGGATTCCAGTTTTTTCTTTTTCTATGTATTAGTGACAAGACCTTATATTCCCATAGCCTTTAATGAATGCTCCTTCTCTTCCTTCCACTCCCTTTCATTATATATATAAATATATATAATTTATTATATATTTATTATATATATTTATATATTAAATATTAATTATAATTTTAATATACTCATTAATTATTTGATAATTAATAACCAATAATTTATTATTTAATAATTATTAATTAATATAACTATTATAGTTATTATAAATTAAATATAATTATAATTAAATTTGAATTATAATTAAATATAATGTTAAAATATTACATATATATTATTAGTGATATTGTTATTTAATTTTAGCATTCTGCCTGGGGATCTTCTAGTGTGGTTATCTTATCTTATAATTTAGGATACTCATATAATATAGATGACAGGATCAACGATTATCTAAAAGTATGGGAGGGAGACAAAGGTTAAGAACTTTTACTCAGTACCTACTAGGAACCAGGTGCTTTTCATGCAGTGTCTCTTGTGATTGTCCTAATGCCCCATTTAACAGATGAGAAAACTGAGGCTCAGGTATGTGAAGTTCCTATTCCCTGTAAGACCTCTGTTACAGCAGAACAATCTTTGTGAGGAGTGAATGAAGTGCAGCCAGCACTTCTGTGGATTCTTCTCCGTCAACTGCTACCTCTTACAGCACATCTAACTTTGCATTTATTAAGAAGCTATTATGTTCAAGGATTATGTACTAAGCACAGAACCCATAAACATGACTGCAGCACCAGATTGGATTCTGACATCCTTTACCTAGCCTATATGTCCTGTGTGTACTACACCTTGCCTAGCTGTCTTGCTTCAACTCTTACCACTCTCCCTAACCCTGCTAGTTCTACAACCACAGCTGAAGTCCCCCCAATGTTCTGTTTCATTTGTTGGGCTTACTCATTGCTTTTTGTCTCTTCCTAGAATACATTTTTATCTTTTCATATGGCTAAAATCTATTCATCCTTCATCCCTCAATCTAAATGTGACTGCAGAAAAAGCTATCCTGCTCTCCCATCCAGGTTAGATCTCCAAGTAAAAATTTGTCTGTACGTCTATTTCACAAAGTTTGGGACACTCTGAATTTTTTTAGTTGTTCATTATTATTTGGCTTCCGTTTCCTACTGTAATCTCATTGAAAGCAGCAAACCATGACTCTCTTTCTTTTTCTCTCTCTCCCCTCCTTCCTTCCTTTCCTTCATCCCTTCCTCCCTCCCTCCCTTCTTTCCTTTCCTTTCCTTTCCTTTCCTTTCCTTTCCTTTCCTTCCTCCATCCCTCCCTTCCTCCCTTCCTCTCTTTCTCTCTTCCTCCCTCCCTGTGCTGGTGGTATAATAAAGTCACAAAAATACTCATTGACTATCTTAATGATAGACTCACTACAAAATTTGACTAAAGGCCAAAATAGTGAGGCAGGGTTTTGGTGGGTGGTAGCAAGATGAGGAACCAACAAAGTTTCCTGGAAAAAATGCTGAAGTTAGACAGAGAAATGAAGACAGGAAAGCTATAAGCACAGCTGGTTGAGCTATTAATAATTGTAATATTGGATAAAACTCAAAATCAATATGAGGCTTTATGTATAGATTCATGTTTTCTTCATTCCATGTATGTTTTGGAATCAAGCCCTCGCCTTCTGTCTCTACTTTCGGTGTACTTTATACTATCTCCTATATTCATTAATACTGTAACAGGGATATAGAAATGAGGGAGCACTACATGGTAGACCAAGTGTTCACAGTTAATCTAGAGTAGAAAATTAAGTCTTGACTTTAGCCTCAATGGGGACTTTAGGGTCCAGAGGAATGGGCACATTAGAAAGACTGAGAGCAGAGGGAGGCTATGCATGGCCCAGAAGTTACAAAAGGAGGAGGGGTAGGATGTTTTCAGAATATCATAACCTGCCCAGAAGAATGTCTCAGAAAGCTAACGAGAGGATCTCTGGCCAACCGACACTTGCTATGTAATTCGCAGAAGCCCAGGTCTAAACTCATTTCAGTTTGTGGCAGCTTTGCTTCCTCCTCCCGTAGACCTGGCTGTGCCTCACCTGAGGAAGAAAACCATTCAGAAGCTACAAACCATTTCATTCCTCAAATATACAACAAACCAAGTCCAAACCTTTTCCCACCACTGAGAGGTTTTTTTGTTTATTTATTTTGGGGGGCAGGAAAGAAAGAGAGGGAGACATAGACTCCCAAGCAGACTCTGTGCTGTCAGCACAGAGTCAGAGTCCAGTGTGGGGCTTGATCCCATGAACTGTGAGAGCATGACCTGAGCTGAAATGAAGAGTTGGACGCTGAACCAACTCAGCCCCACAGACCACCACTGAGATTAAAGGGATTCTCCAAATCTGCCTCTGCCTTCTGGAGCCACCATCTTTCATTTCTCTGCTTCATTGCTTCTTCATCTGTGTCAGTCACATCAGAAGACTTTACCTTTGCTCCCTAGTCATGGACTCGGAATTCTTTTTTGGCTGCTGAGCTGCAGTCTGAGAGACTAAGTGATGCCTCCATGTTCATTCTGAAACAGCACATTAAATTCATGCATTATTAATGGGATAAACTCAAGTGAAAAATAAAATAAAAAATTCATTTATTGTCATGTTTAGTTTTGGGGACTTGAGGAAGGAAAATCACTCTTACTGCCATTTAAGTCTTGTTCTGGGGTTCTGTGCTCATTTTCTTTTTGTCTCTTGTTTGGGGACTACGTGCCTGTATGGGATGCTAAACAGTTATGCCATGAGCAACATCTAAAGATAATACTAGAGTCCATCCAGAAGGGAAAATAGTCTGTGTAGCACAGTGAATGCAGTTCTAATGTAAGAGTAAGAGCAAGATTTGGGCCATTTTCAACCTCTTGTCTACAGTATCCCCCTCCCCACTTATATAAATGAGAGTTGAATTAGCATACATGTAAATTCACTCAGTACTTATATCCAACATTTCTGTACTTTCCAGCACTTACCAATAGAGTAATTCTGGAACAAATGACTTAATTTCTTTATGTTAAGGTTCTTCATACATAAAACAAGTTATATATATGAGATATTCATATGTATGATATAGGTCTATATCATACATATAGACCTATATCATACATATGAAATATAAACACATGAGATGTTTAATACACTTGACAATCAGTAAAGGCTACTTCTTGCTGGTTTAGTGGTATGGTGGTTAATGGTGCTGATGGTGCTGGTAATGCTGAGATAACGGCTGTTTAGTTTTGTTGTTGGGTTTGATAGTGGTAGCAGTCATAATGTTAGTGCAGATTTTATTGGTGATGGTGACTGTGTTGAGATTTTGGTGTTGGTCGTGGTAGTGAGGCAGCAATGATGATGATGAGGTAATAATGATAGTGGTGATGGTGTTATTCCACAAAAGGAAAGGAATCAACTCACAAAAGATGGATTTAACCTCCATCCCAATCCACAGTTATGCTTGCCCTGCCACAATATTGACACTCAAATAGAATATTTAAAAATATTCTGCAGAACCTCCTTCTCACTCCAGTCCAGAAGATGTAAATCAGATGTACAAGAAGTGGTGAAAATAGTCAGGGGTCCTTTGAATAAATGGATATCTATTGAGTGAGAAGTTCTTTCATTGGCTCTATAAATTGCAAACCGCCTCTGAGGTGGGGTATTAAGATATCTGCAAGATTAATAGAGAAAGCACTAACTAAAGTAAACATCTTTATTATCTTCTCTTCAAGATTAAGGCCATTCTAAGCAAAATCAACAGCATGTGCCACGGTAGAGAATGATGACATGGGAAAGATGAAGAACTCAGGGGTGGGATCACAAAACAGATGGAGGACTAGTAGACGAGAATGAAGAAGTTGACTATGGCCAAATCATGGATGGTCTCACAAGTCAGGCTAAGGAGCACCAGTTCTGTCCTTGAGAGCAAGCAGGAGCATTTGTAGGGGGGTGATCTGATCTTTACATTTTCAGAACATTTTTTAATCTGCCAAGTGGAAAAGGGTTCAGTTATGCGGGTGAGGAGGGCGGTGAGGAAGCGACTGGGAAGAGTAATACCAAAATGTCACAGTGGTTTAAATGAGAAGTGAAGAATCCCAAACTGGGAGGAGGCCATGAGGAGAGATTTAAAACACTTTGGAGCTGAGACTTTCAGACTTTGGAAACAGGATGAAAGTAGAAGATGATGTAAGAAATAAGAGAAAAAGAGGAACTAGGGAAATCATTTCTACTTCTGTTTTAGGCAGCAGCTTCAATTAACAAAAAGAAAGTTGAATACTGCAATGCAAGATAACTAGCAACAGACCCACAGGGGCTCCTCATGACCAAAGCTGAACACTTTGAGCAACAGAATAGAAGATGATAGTATTGGATTAGAATCCACAGTAAAAAATAAATATCCGTAAGTTCACAAGGATAAAAAAAAAAGTATTTGATTGCCTAGCTAGATGGGAGTGAATGGACAGTCCTTCCTTACAATGCAATTTGCATTCATACAAATGGAAGGGAAGAAATTGAAATTGAGCAGTGAGCAAACAACACAGGGATACTTGCTGCCTACAAGTTTTACTAATGGATGCTGAAATCAGTGAGTGAAAGATTAGAGAGAAACAGGATAGATAGAGTCTCAGAGTTATAGTTCCCAAGATATTTGCCAACTCTAGGCACAGAGGGGAGATCAACTTACAGCGGAACAACCCAGCAGAAACCACCTTCTCCAAGTCACCAAAGGTAATGTCACATCACCAGCAATAAGACACATGGGTAGCATAAACCTGGTGACATAATGTACTAAGGAGGATATAACATCACTTCTGTGACCTTCATGCCCCAAATGCATTAACCTCAGTCCAATCATGTGCAAACACTAGACAAACACAAAGTGAGGGACCTTCTACAAAATAACTGACCAGCACTCTTCAAAGATGTCAAAGTTGTGAAAGAGAAAGACTAAAAACTGTCAGACTCTGTAGGAAACTAAGAGTAAACAATGGTTAACTGTTCTGTGGGATCTTGAGAGGATTCTGGGACAGAAAAAGAATGTGAGTGGAAAAACTGATGACATTTCAGTAAGGCCTTGAGTTTAGTTAGTGGTGTTTTACCAGTGTTAGTTTTCTGGTTCTGATGGTTGCACTATGGTTATGTAAGATGCTAACATCGGGGGAGGTTCACGAGAAGATATATAGAAATGTGTTCTAGTTTTGCAACTTTTTAGTAAGTTTAAAAATAGTTCAAAATAAAAAGTTTTGTTTTAAATATCTGACAGCAAATTCTCTGTTCATTCTGGATCATTCTCTTGGAGACAGGCATCCTGGTTCCAGTGCTTACTCTTCCACTTGCTCCTTGAGAGGTTTAGGGCACACCACTAATCTCTGGTCGTCCTTTTGTCTGTCTCTAAAATGGGCTGATGGTATTTTATTTTACCTTTTCACGAGTAGCAGGCTGGCTCAGCTGGTCCATGCAGATACTCCCCTGCTCTGAGGAATCCGTGAAGTACCATTCGGTTTGAGAGAATATCGAATTCAAGTCTGGACTCTTTACAGGCTAGCTGTGAGGCCTTGGGCAAATTAGCTAATCACTCTAAGGTTTTTTCCCAGTCTATAAGGAAGCTAATAATAGTATTTAATCCATAGGGCTGCTGTGAGGATTACGTGAGATAACAAATAGAGAGTGTTTATCTCTGTGTCTTTTATGTGGAGAATGCCTAAAATAGCAATTATTAATATTTTCCAAATTTTATGCCCCTGAAAGAAGTTGAGGAAAGGAGCACTGAATCACACTTATGCACAGAGACTCTGAAATGGTGATTTTTTCAAATTCTGTTTGAAGAAGGCAGCTTGCCTATAGTCAATCACTGGTGACGGAGTGAGGTTTCAGGGTGGAGGGTGCATTTGGGAGCGTATGCGCTAATCAGATTGGCTGTAGGGGCTGCTCGTATTTTCTTCTCCTAGGCCCATTGCCGCCACTGCCCGCATCCCTCCCTGGCACGCCCTGACATTATACATTGGGGTAGAAAACAACCTCAGACAAGGTACTGTGCCCAAACGTGGTTAAGGAGTTAAATTTAGAACAGACGGACAGCCTGACTTCATTTGGCTGCTGTGCTCCACGTCTCACATCCAAACCACAGTGGTTCTCTATGCATTCCCGAAATCAAGGGGTGGAGGAGGAAGAGTGTCTGAGAAACTCCTACCTGGCATGCCCGTTCCCCTTCTGGAAGCAGGGGAGCCCAGGAGCTGAGCTCATTGTTCCTCATGTTGTGCTGGGCCTTGGGTCCACAGAGCAGCCCCTGGGGTGGGCAGAGTCTCAGTGGTCAGGTTTCTGAACCAAAGGAGGACATCCAAACTGGCAGCCAAGCTAGAGATAGAGAGGCTGCCCTTCCAACCTTGCAGTGGCCTTGGGCTTGTCCCTCCATGCCACTGGCCACTGCCTGAGTCCAGCTCACAGCATCCCTCCACAGATAACTGCATAGGCCTCTTTGCAGGCCTTCCAGGGTCCAGTTTCTCTCTCTTCCCTCTGAATCCCACCAGTAGCAGTGCCAAGATGTGGTTTGGGAGGGCCCCCAGGACACCTCATCACCCATTCAAGCCTAACCTCCAAAATCATTCCCAAAGTCAACACATGATCTAAATAAAACCAGCTTATTAGCTGAGCATGTGCTCCGTAGACATATGTATATCATTGCCATTCTTCACTTTACAGGTCTGACTTCATCTTGACACTCCTCTGCTCCCCACTGTTTACAGGATACAGCCCTTCCTCTGTCACCTGCTGTCTAGGGCTCTCCATGATTCTCCCCTCTTTTCTCACTGAGTCTCCATCCCTCGGTGTATACACATGCCCAGTGCTCCAACTGTATGAAGCTGTTTTTATTTCTCAGCATGAGCTTCTCTCTTGCTTCCATTCTGTGTACATGCTGAACCCTCCTCCAAGAATGCCCTTCCCCGATGTATGACGAGACTCAGAGATCAGGCTTCAAAATCTGTACGCAAAATCCTCTCAAACAGTATAGGGAGAGTTCTTAGAAACCAGTTGTTCTACATATGTTATTCACACTTTCATCAAGAGGATACTGGTAATAGTTAATTTGTACTCTACCAGGCATCACACTACTTATTTCATATGCATTAAGTCACTCAGTACTCACGAGAAACTTGTAGGAAACAAACTCATACTATGCCCATTTTATAGCAAAAATAACTGAGTTTGGGTGAGGTTAAGTAACTTGCAAACGGTATATGCCTAGAAAGGAGTGGCTTAGAATTCAACCTAAGCACCAAAGCTTTGGCATGCTCTTACCCAATTGTACTATCCAAATCAAATCCATATTCTCTGCTCTCCCTCATTTGCAGTTGGGGCAACTGAACCCAAGAGAAAGAAATATTTTTCTCAAGGATAAACAGAGAATTTATGGAGAGAAAGAGTAATATCTGTATCTTCTATTTCCCAGCCTATGGACTTCCCTCTTGACAGTTTCTCCAAGGGAAGGAAATCAACAAATGGCCCATTGCTATTATTTATGTGGCTGGGCGTTCCATCTGGTACATACCATATAAGAGGGAACTTGAAGAAAGGTAGTCAGCTGGTATCTATGTAGAGTCCATGCATGTGAAGATCCTATCAAGGCATTTCTTAAGAAGAGCCATCTCAAAAGTGACCATAAAGGAACATGATCAAAATTGCATTTCTCTGAGATTCTTCTGGCCCTCATCTGTAAAATGGAAGAGCAATGCCCTCTTGCAGGGTTGATGTGAGGATTAAATGAGATATTGCACATGAAGCCCTTAGCACGAACCCTAACAACACACTCAATAAACAGTATTACCAGCCCATCTATTTCAAGGCTGAAATAGACTTTCATGGAAAGAAGACAAGAGAAGATTTCAAAACCAAAAAAAACCTTAAAGATTTTTTACTTAGGTTTCTTCCCACATAAGCAAAACTGATACTGTAAGAGAAAAAGAATAGGTCCTGGTCAAGTAAATGATACCCAAACTCAAGTTTGGGTGGAAGCCCGGTCTCCTGACCTCAGACCTGTGTGCTTTCTAGCACAGACTCTGCTTCTAAGCACCCACAGACTGCACAGTCCTTACTAAATGGGCAGACAGAAAGACAACAGGTTTCAACTCTGGTCTTTCCAAACTATGAACCTTGAGTGTGAAACATAAGAAGTTTCCAGCAGATACTGCCACCTCGAAAATATATACGTGTAAAGATAAAAAGTATGCGTGTACACGTGTGTACGTGAAGAGAGAACAATACCAGGAAGCCGATGGGCATGTTGTGTAAAATCGGCATAAATTAATAGTGAGGCCTGAAAATAGAAGTCTTGTCACATCCTCCCCTGAGCATGTTACAAACGTCTCTATTGTTAATTCAGAAAATTCTGACCTTTGTCTTGTTTCTGTCCAAGCCAAGCCTCATTTGTGTTACCGCTCTTTATATGCGCTATTCGTAAGACAGGATATACGCGCATAAATCTTCTTTCTTTCTTCTCTTCCTCTTTCTTTCTCCATCTTTTCCGTATATCTTCCTTCTTCTTCTGTATCTCCCCATTCCCTCCTCCTCCCTTTCTTTTTCTATCGTCTAAAGGATTCAAAGTCTGGCCCTACCTTTCTCAATAGGCAGTTGCCCAAGGACATGCCTTGCAGTCAGCAAATGAAGTGGTGGATACTTGAAGCCTTTTTTTTTTTTTTTTTAAGATTTTCAAACCGTAGCTAGAATTCATTTATTGAGTCCTACTATGCCCCAGGCATAGCACATGTTGCTTGGGATGTAAGAATGAATAAGACTGTGTCTCCCCCATTAACATTTAACATCTAGTTGGGAAAATCATCTGTGCTGTATTTTTTTTTTCACATTGTAAGCTTTTTTTATTACCCGTTCAAAGGTCATGACAAGTGTTGCACATTGTATACAGATGAATAACGTGTGCTCTCATGATGCGGGAGACAGAGATCAAACCATTTCCACCAATGGATTCAGTTTGTTAAAATCCCACAGTGAGAAAAATCACAAGAACACCATAACCCAAGATGGGGAAATCATCTGTGGTACCCTAAAAATACCATTTTTTTTCTGTTGCAAAAGCAGTAGGATTTCTGAGTAAACAACACTGTTAGGCTGTGAAGAGAGTTCTGGATGATTTGAGCCAGATTTAGAATTTTTCTGTTGTTTCTTGTATAAAATGGAGATAGTAGAACAAACATGCTCCCTTTAACCTCTGAGATGACAGTAAGAATCAATAGAGGGACCCACCTGGCGTCCTGAGAAGGAAGTAAGTTTAAAGTCAAGGGCCTGGAATGCAGACTCTCTCCTGTGGGGTGATCTTGACTTAATTCTCCTGGAACAGAGCTCTCTCAACTATGACAACCCTGGCATTTGTTGACAAAGCCATCCCCGGGTGTTCAGTGTGGTACTGGATGCTACATATGCATTGTCTTTTTTTTTTTTTTAATCCACATGGCAAACCATTAAGATATTTACAAAATATCTCCATTTAGCAGACGAAGGTCCTGGATCTTCGGTGAAATTGAATAAATTACCCAAAACTATCCAGCTGGTAAGTGTTGGAGCTGAGATTCAATATGCAAATATACAGGCTCATCTATATGAACTCTTAAATAATATTTTTTATCATTAGCAAAATCTCATACTTACTTATCCATGTGACACAAGATGCATCGAGTAAGAACGCCAAGATAAATAAAAGCCAACTTATATGTTTTCTTAAGGAAAATTTATAAACACATTTTTAAAAGTTTCTTTTACACATTTTCAAAACTAAAAACTTATTGTAGTACCATAAAAAGTATATACTCAAAACTGTATCAAGAAAAAAAATAACTCTACTCCCACCCCCTCACTCCTCCATCATTCTTCACCATCCTTAAAGTAAGCAGTGTTAACAGCCTGGTGTTTGTCTTTATTTTTAACGTTTAGCATTCCTTGTTCACATAACTCACCACTTAAGAACTCCTAAAAGTCACAACCTGTCAGGGAAGATTCAAGTTACAGTCTGTGAATGACCTGGGCATCAGCCAGGAAAGTAGGAGGTAAATCATTCATGAAAAACAAGAGATGGCCTACAAAACCAAGACCGAATTTGTCTGCATTGGAGCCTGCTAAGAATCCTTACTCTTTCCAGCAGGAAATGTAATGTGGCTATTACAAGATGGAGTGGCCTGGCTTGAGGGCTGTCTACAAGGATTGTGTCCAGAGAGGCCCTGTATTAGGGCTATTCAGGAGCCTTTACACTTGCTTTCTTGAAGTAACTGCATGCAGGTCCATTGATCTGGTGACCATAGTGACTGTCCTAGAACAGAATCCTTATAACTTCCCTATACCCGATTCCTGCCACCGATGTATCATGATTTATTGACATAACTATTTTCTATTTCAACTCCCTTCCCTGACAGCTTTCTGTCTTTTCCTAAGGTGTTTGTTAATATCAAGGTAAATGTTGTGTTTTTTTGTTTTTTTTTTAATACCATGCTAATTGATTCCCAGGTAGATCCCAGGAGCTACCATACTTTCTGGAAACATGTTATAAACATATTAGCTTCACCAAGTCTGAGAAAGTGCTTTCAGTTGCAATCAGTTTCCCACCAGGGTGGTAGAAAGCTCTCAAAGAGTTAATGGGCCCCATTGCTAATGGGGCAATCAGGGACTTGTTTGATCCCAGTTCTAATCACTTCCTAAGTCTCTATCCCATCACCTAGACAGATGAGTGTGCTAGGGCCTGAAGTGTGCTGTAGAGGGCAAGTGAGTCATAGACAAACTTCCTCTCTGAAAGGTTCATTGAGAGAGCCAATTAGCCAGGAAGGAGGTGCTGTTCTGCATGCTCTAATTACCCGGGGA
Organism: Prionailurus bengalensis; assembly: GCF_016509475.1. Lineage (NCBI taxonomy): Eukaryota > Metazoa > Chordata > Mammalia > Carnivora > Felidae > Prionailurus > Prionailurus bengalensis. The sequence goes on along the minus strand of NC_057359.1, from coordinate 75,572,810 downwards.
TGCGAGGGGTCAGATCAGAAGCCTGACCCCCACAAGTAACCACACAAAACGCCTCAATAGAGTTTTTGAGGCGGGAAAACTTGAAAGCCGGCCTTATGTCTGCCTTAGCAGTCCTTTCTCAAGAATCCAACAAAGGTTGGAGCCTGGGACAATGGCTGGGGTCCTCCCCTGGACCACCTCGGGGACAAAGGGGGAATGCAACTGCCAAGATCCAAGAAGCCCAAGCTGCCGCCTGTTCAGAAGGAGGGTGGGGAAAGTGTGGCAATTTCTAAAACCTGATTTGTCCCTTGGTCCAAAAGAGGAGCTTTTGATCTCCAAAGAGGGGGTGGGGTGAAGAGTACCACCAACGAACACACAAAGATTTCCAAACGGAATACATGAATTCATTAGCTTTTTTTTTTTTTAATATGTAACTTCTCCAATGCACTTGATCCTGGGACACAAAAAATAATTATCACAATTCTGCAAAAGTTGAGTTGGAGCTCCCTAAAACATACTGCAACTTGGTTTGTATATTTGATAAGCCAAGGTGATAGGTTGGAGAAAAGATCACTCAGAAATATAGCAACCTGCCCAGAGGCAGCCTGGACTTCTAAGGTAAGAGGAAAGCTCAGAGTAATCTAACAAAACCCTCTTATCCTAATGAGCTTAAAGTCTGAGGCAAGAAATGTGGACCTGCTTGTCCGATGTGCAAAAGCAAGTCAACTGCTTCTATAAAGTATGTTGTGGAATGACACACGCCTGCACACACATGAACGTACGCCTAAAACCATATGTGCATATATTAGTTTTGTAAGTCTGGAGTATATTTGTTTTCAGTTGACTTCTCTCATTTGAGTTTTATTGGAGAATGTTCCAGGGTTGAAATTCAGGATTGGAAAAAGAGAGTAACCTGTTTGGGGAAACGTTTGGTGGTTTCAAAGTGTGTAAAGAAAGTAAGATGATGAATATCTTTTGGAGCTCCCACATCAGGAACCTGGGGGTAAAGAGGACAGAGACAAAAGTGACAGTTTGAAATGACCACAGGCAATCACTATGATGTATCTCCTAACAGAAGATGAAATGGGGACTGAGACTGCTTGGAAAGAAAGGAGACTACCAGCCAGAGCAGCCTTTGCCTTCACTCCCCGGTGGTCAGAGTCCCTTTCCTTGTGCCTTGGTTTTCTCATCTGGTAAATGGACCAAGCATACTAGATGATCTCTACAGGCCCTAGAGTTCCATTCACAGTTCTGTTCAATACTTGAAGCTCAGGAATCTAAGTGGGGCCTCTCCTCAACCACATGCATCTGGTCAGTTCCATCCATCCCCTTTACCACTCTTGTTCTGCTTCTCTAGCCGACGTCTCTCAAGATGAATGCTTCAGAGATAAGAGAGGACAGGGAGGCTTTATACAATCAGATGGGAGACCAGAGTAAGAAGTGGGGAGGAGAGAATGTAATTGGGGGGAAAATAAAGGAAAAAGGAGGGATTCCATTTATGAACGTTGCCACCATTCATCCTGACTGTGGTCCGAGGGACACATCGTGGAGGCTTGAAATGTCACCTTTGTGACCACATAATCAAAACACACGTCAGCATACAATTCAGGGAGAAAATGGCATTTTATTTCTTCTTCTCCTCTGTTCCTCCTTTGTCTCAGCACTATTCTAATTTTATGTATGTATGTATGTATGTATGTAGATCTGTATTTAAAAGAGGCAGCATGCTGGAATAATAATGTTGATAACTTTAATGATTACAATTTTTAATGTGCTTATTTATTGCTAGGGACTCTGTTTATTCTGGGCAAAAGCCTCAAAAGCACCCTACACTTTTTTTCTTGAGGAGGTAGACTTTCTGCTGGGTTCATCAGTAATTCATCCAAGGTAACATAACAAGTAATTGGCAGAGCCAGGAATGCTGAGAAAAGAGTTTAGATTCTGGGTCTCAGAAGACATTTGGGAGCCACTGGTTCTCTGCTGCTTGCTAGCTGTGTAAATTTGGGCGTGCTATTTAAACTTTCATAGTCCCACTTAATTTCTTCACTTGGAAAGCAGAAATAATAAATAGCTTCTTCTTAGAACTTAAACGGTAAATGCAGGTAAAGGTACTCTCATGTGCCTGGCACAGAGCCAGTGTTGATTAATGTGAGCTCCTCCTTTCTCTTTGCCCTTCACTCTCTAAAGTCTGATTTTAGAATAATTGGCTCTATTACATTTTCGATCCTGCAATTCCATTATCAGAGAACTTTCCTGGTGCTGAATCCACACCCAAGAAGCCTTATTTCCCCCAAGCCTCTGCCTCTACAGACACTAAACTCAGACAATACACACTCTTTCCAGTCATTGAAAGGGATATGGCTTTGGAGTAATAGGGGGAAAATATATCATGAGTAATATTAACAAGAAACCTCCATAAAAGTTGGCCCATAGCTTCTAAAATTCTTGTGGTTTATCATCGAAATGGAAACTTGGTCTCCCAATGGTGGAAGGCAGCGTTTTAGGGGCCATCTTCTTACAAGTCACTAAGGATTATTGATGGAAAAAATTGTAAGGTATCATTTCAGCTGAGGGTAGAGACACTTAAAGAAATTTACCAAAGGAACATCAAGAAACAATATAATATCAGCAGGACGTCAAAGACCTCGTAATTCCTATTTGTGGGTCGGGAATATGGAACTGAGAAAGGTTTCCAAGTATCTATTAATTCAGTACGTTCTGAACTGAGTGGCAAGGCAGCATGAATTGCCACCATCCGTCTGTGAATCTTTTATCTCGACTGGCTTTTGAGAGAAATACATCTTGTCCTGAAAAAGTGAGTAAGAGATTAGAATCTACTGTCGACATCACTGTTTCGTTTTCTAACAACCCTGATTTTTTTTTTTTTAATTTTCCTGCTGCTGTTAGGAAGTGAAGAAAAGTAATTGACAGTTTGATTCTTGGTTATGAGATGCTTGGTGCCTGTCTCCCTTGGAACCCAAGGCTTTGCTTGCACTCTGTGAAACTAATGCCTCAAATTTCTGACCTGGAAGAGAAATGGGCAACCATTTGGTCTGATCCTAGCCAGCCCCTGTTCTTACAGATGGTTAGATGAAGACACAAAGAAACTAGCTGTAGTGGCAGTATTAGTACTCAGGTTTTCTGACTCCCAGCTCGATGTCTTTTCTACATATTCTGTGCTCTCCTTGAGACTAAATAATTTCGCTTAGAATTTGAGAGCATACAGCTAGTTTATAGGAAAGTTACTTTCACCATTCATAACTTACAGATTCAGTCCACAGAGCCCTAACTAATTTTCTATGGGAAATATGCCTTATTCTATGTGAATGGGAGAAAGAGTAGATTCAATTGACAAATACGGGCAAGTGGAGGGATCTAATTAATATGACTTACGATATATTTTATTTATCAGTATGTTCAAGGCCATATCCATGTTGGTGACTGGAAATCGTGAAAAAGGAAAGTTGGTTCTGATTACAATCATCTCCCTCTTCTACATTACTATTACTTTAGATCTGGCTCAGGTTAGTAAAAGTTTAGACTTGTTCTAGAATACTATGCCTCTGGCCCCATCATTTATCAAGTCACTCATTAATTAACATTATGGGTTCAAGAGGTGTGTTGGTATCCAGATCCTCCCCTACTTCTCTCCATGGCTCCCTGACAAATGGAGCACTCAGAAGGAACAATGATATAAAGTAAGTACTTCTTTGGTAATTGTCCAACAAGTGATGCGCTGAAGTTCCATAGGTACAGAATTTCATTCAGCACAAGAAGCAACGTTTCACTTTGTAACTATTCATAATTGGGAAGGGGAGCTGTCTTGTGAACTAGAGGATTCTCTGGTAAATAGAAGCATTCAGATAGACTGTATAACCAATATTCCTGTGGGGTGGAGGTGCAGTTGTTAGTCTTAAGAACTTAGTCTTTGAAGTTACCCAGAAGAAGCTTTAAATCTGCACATCCCTACCTTGAGACTTTGCAGTATTTACCTAGGCTGTGCTACCATCACTGGGGCTCTTGTTAGAAATGCAGAAACTTGGGTTCCACCCCATACCTACTGAGTCAGCATCTAGATTTTAACAAGGCCCCAGGCTGTATGTGCATTGAAATCTGAGAAGAACTGACCTAGGCTTTCTAAAACTTGGCATATTTACTTATTTATTTGAAAGGGGATAATAATAGCTACGTCTTAGTGTGGTTCAGTGATCAATCATATGATGTTAATAAAGGTTTTAGCAGACTATCTAACAGTTAATACACAATAAATTGTAGGTACTAATATTAGCTTTTCTATAGATGAATGCAGCACTGGGTTGAAAGTTGGACTAAATTACTTCTAGAGTCTTTTTATTACTCTAAGACTATATGATTCTATAGTTTTATTTCACATATTTTGACATTTTGGGGTCAGATCATTACTCTGACTCCCACACCAAGAATATAAATATATTTGGAAAAATCATGTTATGTTATGATCTGTCTGTTAGGCAGATGTTCTTCCTGTCCCCCCCACCCCTATATTATAAAGAGACTGCATTGAACATGCTTGACAGCAGGCATTTCACTTCACTCATCCATAAATATGGGCCTGGTGGGGAGTGGGAGCATGTTGGAGTTTCATTCCATCAATTTTACTTAGTCTGGGAACCAGACATCCTCCTTTCTTGATGCTACTGAGAGATCTTATACTGTCTACAATCTATCATTCTCCAGTTAAAATTTACATTTGCCGTGTTTGATGCAAAGCATTGTGTTCAGCGCCACGTAGAAAGAGAAATTTAAGAACATAGTTGGTCTCAAAGAGTCCACGGGAATGTAAGCCTGACGACATCGTTTCTCTGCTCAAAACCCATTAATGATTCGCTGTTGTTCTAAAAGTTCCAACATCTTAACAGGCCTTATAAAAGCCTATGTGATTTGACCCATGTCTACTTCCCCGGTCTTACTGCATATCCCTTTTCTTTTGTAAGTTGTCTATTGCTGTGTAACAAATTGCCCCCAAACTGCATGCCTTAAAACAGCAAATATTATCTCACACACTTTCTGTGGGTGAGTTTCTGTGTAACAGATTGCTCCCAAATTGCATGCCTTAGAACAACAAATACTTATTATCTCACACACTTTCAGCTGGGGAATTCTGGCTCAGGATTCTCATAAGGTCACAGTCAAGATGTCATCTGAGGTTGCAGTCATCTAAAAGCTTGACTGGGACTGGAGAAGATCTACTTCCAGCATAACTGACTCATAAGCCTGGCAAGCAAATGCTCATTGTTGGCAGGAGATCTCAGTTCTTTTCTATGTGGTTGTCTCCATAGGACCACTTGAGTGTCCCCATGACATGGCAGCTGTTATGCCCTCAAACTGAGTGGTCCAAGAAAGGGTATGGTACAAGCTGTAAGGTTTTTGTGCCCTGGCCTTGGAAGTCACACATTATCATTTCCAAAATATTTTAGTGATTACACAGATTCACCCTATTTAATGCAGGAGGAAACTACACAAGAGCATAAATAAATACCAGGAGACTAAAATCATCAGGGATCATCTTGGACACTGATTATTACCACACCTCTCATGTTCTAAGCATTTTAGTTGGTCAGTTTGCATTGAGGTCTCACAAACAGAGCTGCCTCCTAGACATTACACATAGTTTCCTCTAGGAAACTAGGGGTTTCCTAGGATAACCCCTTCTCATCCTTCATTCCGTACATCGGATGCCATTTTTCCTGAGGGGTCTTTCCTAAACCTTTCCCCATACAATGCAAGGACCCCTTCTGTAGGCACCCAGTATCCCCTGTATCCTAGCACTTTTCACAGTAGATTGTAATTTTCTCTTTTCGACAGTTGCCTCTGATAGACTTAAGTAGCATTAGGATGCCATTCTATTCCCAGAAACTCACCCTGTACCTAAAATTTAGTAGATGTTAAGTAACTACTGAGCATCTCATAAATGGAAGCATGGATGAAAAACGGAAGTAGTAAAGTTAGGTTTATCTTGAAAAATAGGTAGGACTGGGATTAGAGGGGAGAACAGAAAGGATACACAGTATGGGCAGTGGGGTAAGAATTGCTTTGAGCAGAAGTATAGCACTCTCTTCACTAAAGATTGACCATGTCCAAGCTGCTAAACTTATTTTTCAAGACCCTCTAAAAGGGAAAAAAGAGAGGCAAACCAAGAAACATACTCTTCACTATAGAGAACAAACTGATGGTTACCAGAGGGGAGGTGGAGGTTTATGCAGGGTTGGGTTATGCATGTGTGGGTTAAGCACTTGATGAGGACTAAGGAGGGCACTTGTTGTGATGGGCACCAGGTGTTGTATGGAGGTGTTGAATCACCGTATTGTATACCTGAAACCAAGATCACATTGTATGTTAACTAACTGGAATTTAAATACAAACTTAAGAAAAGGGAGACCCTCTAAAACCTCCCATCAATCTTACCCTTCAGTTTTTCCTAGTTTTGCCAGTGGGGGTGAGGGATGGATCCATGCATCTTTGATAACTAAAGTTAAGAGTTTTTATCTATGGAAATAGGAATATAGAGGAGAGAGAAGTGAGAGATGGAGAATGAGAGAATAGAGGGATAGCCAAACAGAAGAGCAGAAGGGTCAATACATAGCTGATATATTTTGGAAAACCATAGGATTCAAATAAAAAAATTATTTTTCAGGGCCTCTCTTTAAGTTATGAGTCCGGCGTTCTCTATTTGGGATATTCAAAAGCTTTTAATTATAGTTGGCACACAGATCTGCTTGAGACAGTGATCTGAGCTAGTATTTCTTGGATCCCTCTGTCACCTCCTCTCCTGACACCTGACCGCCTAGGCCTTCCCCAGGGTGCTGCATGGCTTCTGATACCACTGATCCGTAGATGCTCAGATGGCTGTAGTGACTCTGCAGGGTTAGTGTAGGATAATGCTAAGTGGACATGTTGGAGAATTAACTTCTTTGGAGAATATTATGACCAATCAGATATAGCAGAAGGCAAAAAGTAAACAGATAAATTGCTTTCCCTTTCTCTTGGCTCAGCCCTGGATGACTGTTGCGATACATAGTAATTCCTTTTTTTTTCAATATTTATTTTTTTGAGAAAGAGGGACAGAGCACAAGTGGAGGAGGGGCAGGGAGAGAGGGAGACAGACTCTGAAGCAGACTCCAGGCTCTGAGCTATCGACACAGACCCCAATGCCTGGCTTGAATTCATGAACCGTGAGATCATGACCTGTGCTGAGGTCAGCTGCTTAACTGACTGAGCTACCCAGGCACCCCGCTTTTTTTATTCTAAAGTTTATTCATTTATTTATGAGAGAGAGAGAGAGAGAGAGAGAGAGAGAGAGAGAGAGAGCGCACAGGTGCACACACATCACAAGAGGGGGAGCAGCAGAGGGAGAAGGGGAGAGAGAGAATCTCAAGCAAGCTCCATGCTGTCAACACAGAGCCCAATGCAGGGCTCACTCTCAAGAACCGTGAGATCATGACCTGAACCAAAATCAAGAGTTGGAGGCCCAACCGACTGAGCCACCCAGGTGCCCCCAATATATAGTAATTCTATACTGTCTCTCCAGGGACATCCTCCATGAGCTAGCCATTGGTGGATAGCTCAGCAATTTGTCATCTTGTATTTATTTTTCCTTTGTACTCCACTTCCCTTCCTCTCACCCCTCCTTTGGGATGGAAGTTCCAAGAAAGTATTAAAATATAAGCATTGTTAACAGTGCCTCAGTGTCCTGTTTGAAGGAGAGTGAATCTCTATAAAGAAAGACCAAGGAAGATGACGGAGGTTACCCTCGCTGTGAGGAGAGAGCAAAGGGGCAGGCCATGGAAGAATGGCAGAGTGGGCCCAGGAAAGGTCACTATCCATAAAACTGAGAATCCACCACAGAAGGCCTTATAGATTATACTTTGGCATGGAAAACAATGACAGAGAAAGGACTAAGCGCTGTTCTGTCTGTCCATAGGGCCTCTGCAACCAACCACAGTAACATTCAGTGCCTAAAAGGCTCATGTCATTAGTTAAAACTTAGCTAGGAAACAGGGATATCCATCCTTGATTTGTTGGTAACTCACTGTATGACCTTGGGTCATGTTACTTTCCTACTCTGCCCTTTGATTTTCTCCTTTAAAAAAATAAAATAAAACGAGACTGGTCTAAATCAGTGGTAATATTCCTTATAGCCCAAGTTTTCTCTCCTGGTATGTTTTAAAGCCTCCAAATGCACAGGATTGACATCTGCATGGCCAGGCTTTAGGTGTGTTTCAACTAATAACACCGAGGCAGTGAGTAATTTCTTCTTCAGAGCATAATGGGCTCTCAGTAGGGTCAAACGCACAGTACTGCTTTCCGTCCTCGTGTGCCATGCAGGAACACCCAAAGAAATAAAAGTATGAGAGGTCTTATGTGGAGACCTAATTTTACTCCCATTTAAAATTCAACAGGAACACTCTTCAGAGGCAGGGCGCTGGAAACCTGAGCCAGCAGCTGACAAATTTAAACCAGCCATCCACTCCACCGCAGCCAAACACACGCATGGAGTCACCCTGCTGCCTTTTCTCCCCCTTGCTTGCTTTATTTTTCTCTTCCCTGAGAGGGAGAGATTACGAATGTAATGGAAAATAGTGGACATTCAGTGTTGGCTCTGAAAAAATTGGTCAAATGAAGGCATATTATTGGTTTCCATGATTAATGGAACATCCCATCCCTCAAAACGCAGTCAAATTTCCAAACCCCTCAAAAGCAAACTGGGATGCTAACTACCTCTGGATCCAGAGTAAATGGAATTCATTTTTCTGGCTTTTCAGCCTTGAGTATCCTCAGAATTTTTAGAAAAGCTGAAAAGAGCAATGAATAGGGAACCCACAGACCTGCATTCCAGTTCCGTGGCTCTGTTACTGAGTGGCCTTAGGCACATTCTTTCTCCCTCTGGCCTCAGTTTTCTTCTTAAGGAAATGGGCAACTTCTTTACAAGAGTCTTCAAATTTAATGCCAGATTTGTTGGCAGTGATGTTCCTTGTGGGACTCTGCAGCCCTTCCTGGGGTGTTGAAAGCTGTTTTAGTTATGTTACAACTTCTAGCTAAGTAAACATTAGTGGAAGCATATGATGAGGGAGAAAAGTACTGCTCCAAGTCTTTGATTTTACAGACACCCAATTTATTTGGTTTTGCAGACATCAACCCCCTAGTTTATTTGCATTTTCTGTGTGAGGTAGGGGGCTTGATGAGGGCCAGGTGAGAGGGAGCCTGGTTAGTGGGACCTACACTTTTTTTTTTACCTCTTAAGGGAAGACTGAAGGAAGGAACCACAGCACTTCTTGGGAACTTCTTTCTCTACTCCCAAGAGAGACAAGGACGATGTGGGGTGCAGACAGAATGGGTCCTCAAGAGAACAGCTAGAGAAGATAGTGGAGGGCTAATGGAGACCAGATGAGGGCTAAGAAAGCTTTCTTCATAGAAGACATTTAGGTAGTCCACTGTATGTCACTGTATTATAAATTACATGCTATATCCTATCCATCAACTGAGAAAAGAATGAATTCTCACAATTCCTACAACGTGGCCACTCATTTTGTTTGTTTGTTTTGTTGTGCTTTTCCACTGTGCAGCATGTGACCTGGAGAAACAAGAGTAGCAGCTCCTTCCCTCCCAAGTGAAAGATCTCAGACAGGTTACTGCACCTCTCAAGTAGCCATCAAAGATCCGCAATGTGCAAGGCTGGCACTAGAGTCTTTGGAGCTAAAGTTGAATAAGCTATAGGTGCAGCACTCAAAAAGAACTCAGAGAAAATAAAAAGTTAAAACAGAAGCAAAAACACTGTAATGGAATGAGTGCCATAGTACAGGGAAGTATAAAATAGTATGAAAACCTAGAGGAGACAACTTAGAAAGGTACTCAGGGAAGACTTTTTTGGAGGAGGCAGGGTGAAAGGAGAAATTTCAATCTGTTAAAACACAAGAGTCTCATGGCTTGGGTGGGAGTGTAAAATGGGATAACATGGAAACCCAATAAAATTGAGACTAGAATAACTACTACCAATATTCAAATCACAAATAATCAATAGGAGTCAGATCACAAATAATCAAATATGTGGATTTGCGCCTCCAGACTCACGAAACCTGAAAGTTTTAACTTACAGGAGGGGAAAAGTGATAGGATCAGACTTTCCTGTTACAAACAACACTCAGTCTATGGTTAAAGAATGGACTGAGCAGGACCAAAGTCAATATATAGAGGTTGGTCAGGAGGCTGACAATAATAATGGCTTGGACTAGGCTGGAAGCAATGGACATTGATTTACAAGATTATAAAAAGGGAGAGAATCTATAGGACATGGTAACTGATTGGATGTGAGTCTGCAGAGGGAAGGAAAGATCTCTCTCTTGGATGATTGGCTGGATAGCAGGGGCTTTTTATTGAACCAGATTACCTAGGAAACACTAGAGTGAGAAATAGGGAGGGATGTGAGGTGATAAGGCCATTTGTAGAGAAGCTGAGTTTGAAGGGTATGTGGGTCATCACAGTACCGATGGCGAGTAAATAGATGGCTATGTCTCCAACTAAAATTCAGAGAAGCACAAAATAAGAAACAACCAGACTTATAGCTGCTCTTGGATCCCAGCTTTAGTAAAATGGGGATAATACTATTTACCTACTTACTTCTCAAAATTGAAGTGCAGAGTGAATGAGGTATTGAACCCGAGGACACTTGGTAAAGTGTATGGTGCTGTACAACTGCAAGGTGTGTCTTTTTTTAATTAATTTTTTTAATGTTTATTTATTTTTGAGAGAGAGAGATGGAGCACGAGTGGGGAAAGAGCAGAGAGAAGGAGACAGAATCCCAAGCAGGTGCCAGGCTCCGAGCTGTCAGCACAGAGCCTGACACAGGGCTCGAACTCAGGAACCGTGAGATCATGACCTGAGCTGAAGTCGGTGTTTAACCGACGGAGCCACCCAGGTGCCCCATGGTGTGTCTTTTTAACTGTAGAGCTCAGGGGCATAAATAATATGTTTAGGTATTGTACCGTCTGTACCAACAGCACTATTCTCGTAGAACTTAGTCTGGACTTGCAAATGGAATCAGAAGAGAGGAGCTGGGGAGGAAGGAAAGGAGGGAATAGAAAAGAAGGCAAACCAGAACCCACCCTATCGAAAGAAAGCCTTAGTCATCTACATCAGTTACATATAGACTGATGTTTTCTTACTCTGGTGCTAGGTGCAGGACTTCTCTGGAATTCACTTGGGGAGAACAACCATAACCCCCTACATCACTACCACTCTAAAATGGACTGAGACTGTTCAATAAACACCTTCTCTGCATACTCATAACATTTTGATGAGAAGGAGGGGTGACTCAGCCATAGACTAAGAGATGAATAAGTATCACCAGCCCCACTCAATTATGGGGCCAGAGGGAAAAGCAGTGTCTGCAAAAGTCAAAACAGATTTTTGAAACAGTTTCTCTTCCAGCCTCTGAAAAACCTGCTCATTCAATTCCCTTTTTGTTGATGACTTTGGCTTCTGAGATAGGGCCTTTCTCTGGCAGCCCAAAGCTCTGACAATCCCCCAAATGTCAGGGCTTGGAGAGCTCCTTGGGGTAAGGTGTCCAAAAGGACAAGGCTCCCAAGCCTCAGAATCTTTGCTGAGTTCTGGAGTTTCCAAAGCCCCAGTCTCCTGTGGAGACACTGAGTTGCAAATGTCAATTGTTGGAACCCTGCAGCCACAGCCTCCTGGGTGTTCTAACAGTTTGGGCTCCTTCTCTGCTGCCTTGTAGTGATTAATTACAACCAGCCAGCCAGGTTTCATGGGACCCCACTTCCATAGCAGCCACAGTTGACTTATCTTGGCCATTTCAAACAAAAGACCCAGCTCAGACCCTGAGGATCCTTTGTTAGCCCACCACAAAAGAGGGGTTTATTATAGAAAAGGCATTCCCATCTCTTCTTCTCTTCAAGCCAGGATAGATAAGGAGATATGCATGAAGGCAGGAAGTATGATGGACAGGGCCATTTGGTCCAGGCCATAGTTGTAATCCTTGCTTTAACCTGTGTGATCCTGGTCAGGTAACTTCTCTTTTCTGAGCTGTAGCAGCCCTCAAGATCTTATGGGGAGGGATCCTTGCTCTATCATACGTTAGACAGGAAGCCGTATGCTTGAGAAAGTACCCTTTCTTTTCCAGTGCTGTGCACAACATTATATCAAGTAAGCAGTAGAGAGTTAATCACAAGACTTTTTTATCTGAGATCCCTATAGAACAGTGGTAGTTTTCTACACATGTATGTATTACCCGTCTCTGTTTTTTGGATAAGCTCTTCCCCCTGCCTGGAGTGGCCTCCTTTCAAACACACCTGTAGCCGCCCGCCCCCACCCCCTTTCACTTGCAGCTTCAATGTCCTCAGGAAGTCTGTGCTCCAAAATTATCCTCTGCTTACCTCAATTGTGACCCTCTCTACTTACCACATCAGTTTATCATTATCTCTTTATCTATTTCTCTCTATGTCACGGAAGAAACACTCAGTTAATGCTTGTTTGAATAAACTTGGCTCATTTCAAGAATAGACTGCTTTTTCTATAATCATAAAATAACTAACTTGAGTAACCCTCCAGCATTTACAAAGTACATTTACATATATTTTCTCATGTGCGTGTAACAGCCGCTCTATAAAGCAGGTAGTATTAACCCCAGTTAGTAGACACAGATACCAACCTTCTTAAGTAAACTTAATAGCAAGCACATGACAGAATGGAATACAAACACAAGTGTGTCTGGCTTTAACTGCAGAGACCGTCCTTCAGTGGCTTCTCCAGAAGAACCTCTAAAGGGCAAATGATTGTAGCAAACAAAGGTTTACTGAGTGTCTGCTATACGCTAGGTACTCTGTTAGGTGTGGAGGAGCAAAGGTGAGTAAGGCTTGGGTCTCTGTCCACAAGGAGCTCCCAGCTGAGTGAATAAAATCAATGAAAGCAGAACTCATTCATCTATTCAACTCATGTGTCCGGAAGACCTACAATGTTCCAGTCATCAGGCTATGTGCTCATTATAATAGAGTTTACACTGTTGTGAGAGAATGAGGGTTAGATCCTGGTACAACCCAAGGTAGAGCATATGGATTCTACATTGGTTGAGGTTTGAATTTTATATAATGAACACATATTCATTTGTAATCAGGGAAAACAAGTTGGAGGGGAAAAGGAACAAGATAGAAAACATCACTCACCTCTATCTCATCTTTATACATCTTGCCTTTAGTTTATCATCTTTAAGCTATAAGCCATAAGAGCATTAAAGGTAAAACAATGTAGGATTTTGCAAGAGAGAGTATATATCTATCTGGAGAATCAGTTAAATCCTCATGTTTTTTGGTGATGATATTTTTGATGATAACTCTTTGGATAGTCCTTGGTATAGAGATTCCTAAGGTGTTCTCTAGAAGACGATAGTTCCAAAGGATGTGAACAGCATTTCCAAGGTTGGGGGAAGGGACACTTAAAAATCTAAATAGGAGAAAAGACAGTCTGATGAAACAAAAGTAAATGTTTGTGTTTTGTTTTCTTTCTGCTTTATTTGCTTTTTTCTACAGGACGTCTCAGAATCTTCAATAAGCATCCGTTTCTTGAGATAATGAGTGGAGATAGGGAGGGGGAGAATATTTAGGATTTCTCAAAAAGTATTATTCTGAAAGCAAACATTGAAACTAGTGTTCCCAAGAAAACATATGTATAAGTGTTGCCCTGTGAACTCAGTATCTCTTTAGCCTCATCTATGGAGTGTTGATGATTGCTCAGGTAAAGTAGCAAAAGCAACAGACAAAAGAGGCGTATCCAGAAGGTGCTTTGGCAACACAGCAGTTAAAGAAAGGCAGGTCAACTCCATCTGAATATTGTCTCCTCTGTGGACAGCAGTAATAGCCCTGCTTGATAAAACCCAAAATAAAACAAAACAAAAACACAGTTCCATGTTGTTTGGAGCCAGAAAACCTTTTTTTCTGGTTGATGTATGAGCTGGGTTTTGAGAACCCATAAAGCTTCAATGATGGAGATACAGCGCTAATGTCTTCCTGGACACAAGATCACTTTGAGGAACTACAGACCTCCCTCTGTTTTGAGCTATGGGGAGCCACCTTTTGTATTGGCAATAGCATGGTGTTTGGAATCAGTTTCCCCATCCAGCAAATGGGGATGATAAAGTGTCTTGTAGGGTAGGTGTGAGGGTTATGTGAACTAATTCATGAAAAGACTTTAATAATGCTAGGCACATTGTAGGCACTCAGTAATGAAAGCCAATATTAGCTGCTACCTCCACAAGAGGTTGAGACTCCTTTACCATTTTGCAAGATGAAGCACTATCTTTTGACCTGACTGAGAGCAATACGATTTAAAAGCCCCTGCTGAGAATGAAGGTCCAGCATTCATCTTCAGTAATTAATACATGCCCTGGGGGATACTTGGGATTGGAGATGGGAGGGTGGGGGACTGTTTTCCCATTTTGATTGAGTGTCTTTTTTATCCCAAGCTATTCTGAATGTCATGGAGAGTTAATGAAGACATGTTGTATACCCACTGCAAATGCAATAAAATAGAAAGTGCAACCAATTCTACCACTGTCTGAGTAGATTAAATCCTCAGTTACACTGGAAGTGCAGGGGAAGAAAGGAAGGCTGTGCTAGGAGATAGATGGGGGTGTTGTTGATTACAAAGGCAGAAAGGACAGAGGGGTATCCTCCTCCATCTTTCCACATTCTCCTGCTACTTTTTCTTTCTTCTTCAACTCCCCTCTCCCGCCACTGGCTAGAAACAGAGAGAGAGCACAAGGTGTTGGTACCCACTCAAGCACCAGATCACAAAGTCAGCATAATTCAGTCTAAATAGTATGTACAGAGTGATAATCTCTGTGTTTTTCTTATCCTCACCTAGCAAGCTTTCCTGGATAATCTAAAGTGCGCGTGCGCACACGTGCGCATGTGCACACACACACACACACACACACACACACTCCCCAAAACCCCAAAGTCAAAAACAAAGCAATACCTGTTCCATTAGTAGGTCTTGCTGCTCAAGGACTGGCCTCAAGTAACAGATGTGAAGTTCTTCAGGTTAGCAGCCATTTACAACACTAGAGATATCCAACTGGGAACAACCTCCTAGTGTTGGGATAAACCAGATGATCTAATGCCTGAAGATCCCCCACTCCCACCCATCTCTATGTATATGATACATCTGAGAAATAGTTGAATGTGTTCTCCTCAAAAGCCTGGGTAGGGCACTCCTTCTTTAATGAGGCAGCAATTTGGAGAGACCCCAAGGGGGTGGCTGAGGAGGTTAAGAAACACTGCAAATTTGTTTAGAATCCTCCAGAGAAAAGTTTCATGCATAAATCTTAGCAATTATGACTCTTTTTCTCTTAAAGAATGAAACAAGAAGAAAAAGAAAAAAAGTTAAACAAACCCTAGAGTGATTTCTACAGTGTGGCTATAAAGTGAGATTTTTTTTTTTCAGAGGAACAAAGGCATCTCCATTTTAAGGGAATTTTTAGTTCCTCTCTGCTCTTTCTAGAAGGGGTCTGGTATATTTTAGACCGTGGTAGATTAAATCGTTAAAAATGATGGCTCTGCTTCATACCCAAAGCAGTCTGCAAACAGAGCACTGCAGTTACTTCAGCAAGGAGATTCTTTCCAGAAGAGAAAAGGGTACATGATTATAATCTAGTGCTTTTCTACACTGAGTTCAAATCCTGCCTGCTCCCTCATGCAACTTACTTAACCTCTCTGAGCCTTGGTTCCCTTCTTTGTCAAGTGGTGATGATAATAGTAACAATAACCCCTCCCTTTGAGATTGATTTGTGTGATACTATTTTAAAGGGCACTGTAATCATTATTTACTATATCAATTCAAACACTGGGTGAATGTTCCATTCCTACATGGTAACAAAAGTATAAGGTCATCTCAGCGTCCGTTATTCTGCATGCATTGTTGCACTGAACTCTCTTCCCTCATTTGACCACCCTATAAAAATGAAAGCCCATGGGGGCGCCTGGGTGGCTCAGTCAGCTAAGCATCCGATTTTGGCTCAGGTCATGATCTCACAGCTTGTGGGTTCGAGCCCTGCGTCGGGCTCTGTGCTGACAGCTCAGAGCCTGGAGCCTGCTTCTGCTTCTGTGTCTCCCTTTCTCTCTGCCCCTAACCCACTTGCATTCTGTCTCTGTCTCTCTCAAAAATAAATACACATTTAAAAAGTTAAAAAAAAAATGAAAGCCCGTGAAAATCATCTCTCTTACTAAAGATCCCAGGGTCCGTAAGCTCTGTAAGCTCAAATCCAGTTCTATGTAAATCTAAACTCTAAGCTTTACAGTGCTGCCTTGAGCTGGGAATGTACATACCCATTCATTTATTCAGAAGTATTTGCTGAACAAATTTGGAGGTGCGTATTAAATATGTAAAAGGACTTTAAAAACCTCAAGTCCTATGTGAATGCAGGTATTATAATAAGGGGCAAAAAGCCTATCTGCTCTCCCTGGTAACATGAGTGGGAAACACAAACAACATTCACAGCCTCTGACTCCTTATCCTATGGCAAAACAAAAACAAAAACAAAAAAACAAAACAAAACAAAACAAAACCCAAAAACAAACAAACCAAAACACACATATATTACAACCTGTTGCTAATATAATCCATCTTAAAACCATTGGCTATTCAACAGATTCAAAGTGTACCCTCTTGGGCGAATTGTATTACAGTAAAGGAGGCACTTGAAAAAACTGTCAGGAAGTCAAAACACCTCCTTTTCGCATGCTCCCAAAGTATCCCTGGTCAGCAGACTGCCGTAGAATCCTGTTGGCTAAGATCAGAACTCCCAGCCATCTAGGATAGTTTGATATAGAAGCAATGCTCCAATAGATTACAGATGGAGAAAGGAAGAACTCAGAGAAGGTAGAAACTGTAAGCTTTAAAGGGCACTGTTGTAGCTGAGGCAAGTAATCAAAGTCACCACCAATGGCAATAAAGACATGTTGACCCAATCTGCTTAATACAGTGTGACAAGTATAGCACTTTACCTCCCCAAAACCCATAACTCTGGTCTAGTCATGAGGAAAACATCAGAAAAATACCAGTTTAGGGACATTCTACAAAATACTTGACCAGTACTCATCAAAATTGTCAAGATTATCAAAAACTAGGAAAATCTAAGAAATGATCACAGCAAAGAGGAGCCTGAGGAGACATGAAGACTAAATGTATCCTGGATGAGAAACTATAACAGAAAAACTACATTAGGTAAAAACTAAGGCAATGTGAATAAAGTATGGACTTTAGTTAATAATAATGTATCAATATAGGTTCATTATTTGTAGCAAAATACCACCATCAGTGTAAGTAGTTAATAATAGGGGAAACTGGTTATAGGTATACAGGAACTCTTTGTATTATTTTTGTGTCTTTTTATAAATCTGAAATTGTTTTTAAAAATAAAGTTCTATTTTAAAAAGGTGACTTTATCATGCAAAGGAAAAAAAGAAGCCAAAAAGATTGTTTGAAGGAAAATCAGCTCTTCCCTTATCCCATTAGGCACTACTGTGTATTGTTGTCTCAGGAAACCAAGATAATTTACTTCATTTTGATTTGTGCCATGTCTTATTCCATATAATACTTCAGATGACTTACAATAAGATATAAAAATTAAAACTGAAGAAGCTGATATGGGGCAGGAGTCAAGTAGGAACATTTTGGCTTGGAACAGATAGATGAGATTTGGTGTCAGGTGGTCTTGTGTTTATGCTCTGTTCCTTAGTGAAGTTAATTAACTTTTTGTGAAGTATGTTTAATAAATAGTAAAGATGCAATAATTAATGATGTAAGCATATTAACAGATAAGTACTTAACAAATGTACCATATTTTTATAATTTGGGCACAGTGACTTTTCAGTGCCTGAACATTTCAGAGATATTCCAGGACCCCATCAAGGGATCCGAACTGAAGTCAATGCTGTTTTAGCCGAAAAAGTTTCTGGATTATTCGGAGTCCCACCAAAGTATCTTCATAATGGAAGACATTTTCTATACACAAAAGCTTTTTCATCCATTTTAACATAAATGTGTTGATTTTATAGATCAGAAAACGAGCCAGTGGAGAAAGGTGATTTGCCCAAGATCCGCCCAGGAGATTTCTAGGCAGAATAAGGACTTGAATACAAGTGTCCCACTGCTAATTTGACTTTTTTTTTTCCTACATAGCAAGTTGCATTTTTCTCCTTCTAAAAATACTTCCTGTATAATCTTTAAAATAAAAAGGAATTAGAGGTGTGGAACTTAACATTATCCAATGTTAGGGATTAAAGATTTCTTCAAGCATGGAAGTGCTGATTGGCTGAGAAATACAAACCAATCTTTGCAGATCTGCATTAATAATAATAAAAAAACCCTCCTTTATGACATATTCTTGCAATAAATTTGAAGTAATAAAGAAATATCCCCGAGGTTTGTTTTGTTTCTCTTTAATCCTAGCAACAATGAACACAATAGTTAAGAGAATAGACTTTGGAGCCAGACAGATAAGGATTAAATTCTGGCTCCTCCACTTATTAGCTATGTGACCTTCTCTGCTCACGTTGGTAAACATTTCTGAGCTTCACTTTTGTCATCTTTAAAAGAGATGATTAAGATACAAAATTCAAAAAGTTTATAGGAATGTAAAATTAGATACTATATATACTTCATAACAAAGAGCTTGGCGCATAATTAACACTCACTGAGCTGTAGTTGTTGTTATTGCCATTATTGTTGTATTTTCTTCCTGGGAAATCAATAATTTGTGGTTCCCAGGGAGGTACTCAGCATAGCAATAAGGCTAAGTCCTTTTGACTGGGCACCAGGAGATCTGGTTCCTTTTATGTCATATTTGCAATTTGTTAACTGTGTGATTGGGTCAACATATTCCTTCTCTGGCCCCAAGTTGTCCCACATTTCAGAGCATTTCATATTGCATGGAACAAAAACCTAGTCTCAAATTATCTTAAGCTAAATGCGGAAGTTCCAGCCTCACGTCATTGAAACCTCCACAGGTAATCTCTCCTTTAGGCTCAGCCTGATCCAGGACTTCTTTGATACATCAAAAAATCTGTTTTCCTCCATTGCTGAAATCTCTTCTTCTCAATGTTGGCTTCATTCCCCAAATCCACATGCTGGCAGTACGGTTGACATCAGCTCCAGAGCTAAATGCCCCCAGCTTCAATTTCAGTGAAAATAGAGCACTGTTCTTTCCTGAACAAATCCCATAAAAGCCCTAGGCCTGATTATCATAGGCACAATTTGACTCACATGCCCATCTTGAGCCAGTTACTGTGGATGGGAGGATGGAGCACGGTCCTTACTTCAGCTTGGGTCACATTCCATTCCTGAAGCTATAGGTGACATATTTTGCTCATGTGACCAACTGTAAAGAAATGGACTCTGTATTAGTGCTTGTTGCTGTGTAACTAATCACCACAGATCTAACAGCTAAAATGACATTTTATTATCTCATAGTTTGTGTATGTCAGAAATCGAGGTACAGTGTAACTACATTCTATGCTGAGGCCCTCAGCAGGCTGAAATGAAGTGTGAGCCAGGGTCGTGGTCTCACCTGAGGCCCAGAGTCCTTTTCCAAGCTCATGTGGTTGTTGGCAGAATTCAGTTTGTTCTGGTTGTGTGACCAAAGTCCCTAATGTCTTGCTGGCTTTTGGCCAGGGATCTCTCTCAGCTCTTAGAGGCCATTTCGAGGTCCTTGCCACATGGTCCTGTCTTCTCACAACGTGGCAGGTTTGTTTTGTTTTGTTTTGTTGTTTTTTTAATCCTCAACGTCAGGAGTGTCTGACACTTTACCTTCTCTTAAATGGCCCGTCTGATTAGATCAGATGTGCCCAGAATGATCTCCTTTTTGATTAATTCAAAGTTGACTGATGCTAATCTAATTATGAGAGTGAGATACCATTTATTCCATTGGTTTTTTACATACAGAATGTACAGGGGAGCAGGAATCTTAGGGGTCATCTTCAAATTCTGTCTGCCACAGACCCGCCAAAAGAAAATGGGAGTCTAGATAACAAGAGGACATTAAATGTTGCGCAGCCAGGAAAACAAAATCCTCTGCTTCCCTTTGGAAAAACAAAAGCTCTTGGATTGGCCCAGATTATCTCTAACATCCCTTCCAATTCAAATCATGATTAATTTTTTGAAATCAAATATAGAATCTAAATATTTCCAATGCAGTTGGGGGAATCAGCAGTAACTTTGTATGAAAGTCACTAGAAGTAGAGGGCAAAATCTTTAGAAATATCATCCTCCTGAGTGTTTTCTCAGCAATTTCTGCAATCCTCCCCCTTCGGGGGGCATCTCTTGCCCACCTCATTAATATTTTCTGACTTGCTGTTGACAGCCCATTTTTTATAAGGCTGGAAGGACACAGTTTAATCTAAGACCCAAGGGAGTTGAAGGAGCCTTCCTAAAATATGGCCCCGACCCAGCAAGCGGGTCACCTTCCCTGAAGTCTTGGAGCTTGAGCTATGGTTTATCTCTAGCCACCCCCTTTTTTGGCAGTGGAAGAAGAGGATGTGGTTAAGATCGCAAAGGCATTACTCAGAGCCAGTTTGGTTCAGGGGAAAGAAATAAGGCTGAGATCTATTCCTGCGTGGCTCCATTCCTGTCTGCAAAAAGATTCCCAGAGGACTGCCTTCAGGTCCTTGGCCTTAGTTAGGAACTGACTGACCAGCAGAATTTGAACACAGATCTCCCAGTTATGGCCTTTCCCCATGGGTAAGCATAAGAGAAACCATGAAAGAGCACAGAGCCTCTTCATTGGGAACAAAAATCGCTACAGTGTCTCAGGTTCACTGGGCTGAAATTGTATAAATGACTGTGCATCTCTTATGGGTCAAAGTAGTATCTATATCTTCTATATCCTGAGTATATATAGTAGGGGATCAGGAAAGGCCTTTGTCATAGAAGAACTAACAGTCTAATGGATGAGATATGGAAATGTGTTGGAAAATTCTAGCAGAATGTGAAATGGTAGGGGAAAGTGCAAGGTATAGCACCTAATGTAAACCAAGGCCAAGGGATTTAGGGAAGGCTTCCTGAAGAAAGGAGTGCCTGAGTTGAGCTTAGGAAATAGATGGATGTTAGCTAGGTGATGAATGAAGGTCAGAAATGAATTCTGAGATGAGCAAACAGGATAGTAAAGGGTCTGATGTGTAGAACATCTAAGTGCATGCTGAGGAAAATAAAAGATTGATAGCATTGGGATATGGACTTGGTTATGGTAGGAGAGGAGGAGAGGTAGACAGGAAAGCTCTATAAATGTGAGTATAGAAAGATCAACAGGAACAGGTCATGGAGAGTCTTCTATGCTACATCAAAGAGCTTAGTCTTTGTCCTGTGGATAATAGGGAATCTCTGGAAGGTTCTGAGCTGGGGTGATACTTGTTTGTTGTGAATCCCTCCATCTGTGGTGTATAGAACACATTCAGCTCTACAAAGGTTAGGGATACAGAGCTTTTAGATCTCAGCTGCTGCAGTGGTTTGGGTGAGAGATGATGAGAGTATTAACTCTAGCAGTGAGACTACAGAGAAAGAAATGGGCTTAAAAATATTTGGGGGTGGGGTGCCTGGGTGGTTTAGTAGGTTAGGCATCTGCCTCTTGATCCCAGATCAGGTCTTGATCTCAGAGTTCTGAGTTCAAGCCCTGAGTTGGTCTCTGCTTGGAGCCTACTTGAAAAAAAAAATTGAGGATATAATCTACAAGATTGGTGATCAATTGGCTATAGTGTACTGATAGCATCAAGAACAGTGTCCAAACTGACTTGCCCAAATTGTTCCGTGTGTGTGTGTGTGTGTGCATGTGCATGCGTGCATGCACATGCACGCCTTGGATTGTAATTCAACCACATTTATTGAGTAACTATTGTGTTCCAGGCTGAGTAACTATTGTGTTCCAGTCTTGCTTTAAACATTTGATTATATATAATCACATTTTACTCCCCAGTGAACACTCCAAAACAGATAAGGTAATGGAATTGTGGAGAGAGAACCAACTTATTTAAGATCATCTGGTACCAGATGATACAAAGGTAGTTTATATTTGTTTCACAGAGTAGATGGACTTTGCTTGAGTCCTAGACCACTGAAATGAGGATTTTATAAACTCAAAACACATATTTCAAAGAGAAGCATCATGGAATAAAGCTGATAGCTTTATGTAGACCACTGTTTTTGTGTCACCAACCTTAGTGGTTAGATTTGGAGACTACCGGACCATTGTTTTTCAGTCTTAGTTGCACATTGGGATAACCTCAGGAAACACTGTTGCTTATGCCTCATTGTAAGGGAACGTGATTGAATCGTTTTGGGACACAGCCTGAGCATCAGGTATTTAAAATCTGCAGATGATTATAATGTAGAGCAAAGACTGAGGATCATGAAGCCATGCGGCAAAACAAGAAGCAAATGATCTTCTCTGTTGAATTCTATCCCTGATCCTATCTTTCTTCTGCCATCAATAGTCTGACTTTCATATGAACATAAGAGCATCTTTCCCAGCATGGCCCTCTCCCCCTGTTGCAGCCTTCCGCTGCTGGTGGTCCCATGTTCTTGGCACAGACGGATCTGCTACCTAATTGCCTGCTTATTTGTCAAGTGGATGTCCCCAGCAGATGTTCCCATGTGGGAATTTGGAGGCCAGCATCTGTACACAAACAGCTGATTGCAACACTCTTCTGCTTTTGATCTAGTCCTGATGGGGCACCACCCAAGCCACGGATAACCTTCCAAAACTGACCTGAGGATGAATTTTTTTTACCCCCTTTTTTCACCCCAAACCCTTTCTTTCAGTCATCTTTCATGGTTTTAGAGGATCTTCATGTGTATTCTTGGATTTCTTTCTCCCTCTGCTTTGTTGTTGTTGCTGCTGTTGCTATTGACCTTAGACCACTATTGACCACTGAGCCAGGAACCTCAGCGTCTTCGTGATACAAATGGCTAACTGGGCCCAGAGAGGAAAAGGAACCTGGTCAAGATCAGGAAAAAGAATTCAGGGACCCAGCTGAGTTTTAGTTCTGTCTTTTATCTCCATTATCAGACTCCCAGAAATATCCATGGGTTCTATGGCTGGTTCTAGCTGTGTCCTTCAACAAATTGCTTCACTTCATCTTGTAAGAGATTCATCATCTATGCCTCTGAGCATCATTGTGAAGCTTAGAAATCTTGTGTATGAAGTAAATAGCACCATATTAAAAGACTGTATTTGGAAACATGATGGAAACTTGATAATGATGTTTAGCATGATGATGAAGGGCATAGGCATATGAGTTACATATTTTCAAATTTGAGTCCCTTTTTTGGGCACTCCTTAGAAGGATTTCCTTGGCTAAGTTACCTCCCTTCTTTCCATATCCATTTCTTCACTTTTAAAATGAGAATAAAAGTAATATTAACCTCAGATGGTTGCAATAATATGGAGTGCTTATAACACAGCCTGGCTAATAGTGAGCATTAGGGATAATAATGAATATCAAGGATTATAAGAAAGAAGGAAAAGGAAAAAAAAAGCATAGCAATGTTTTCTATAATTTATAAAGAGCACTGCATGAGAAGTCAGGTCACCAAATGTTTAATCTTAGCCCTGAAACTAACTTGCTGTGTGTTCTTTGGTAAACTCTTTTCTGTAGCTGTGCTTCAGGGGTTTTGTCAAGAGGACCAGATGACCTTTAAGCATTATTCCATTCTATGATCTTCTGTATCTCAGTAAAGTTCTCTGCTATCCCTAAATTCCCTCACCAGCCAAGGGATGTGGCATGCCAGGGTCCTTCTGGCTTCTTGAAATCATCTGCCTTTGATATCTACTTCCCTGTCTTCCTAGCCTTTGTGGTGTGGCCTCCTTCCCACTGCCTTTGAGTTTGTACATAAGAAGGCAGTCTCGCCCTCTCCTAAGACCCCTTTCTTAGATGTGGAAAGACGGACCTGGGAACCCAGCCTCGGAAATGGACCACTGAGTGCTTTCAGAGATAAGCCATGAGCTCCTTCTGAGAATTCAGGGCTGTCAAGTGGAAATACTGACAGCAGCCTTGGTTCCAGCCATGTAAGTAGTATTACTGCAAAGACATATATTTAGCATCCATGACATCAGCTTGATTTACCTTGATTAACGGAGCAATTTGCTGTACATTTTTCCAAATGCTGTAGCCAATTAGAACTCAAAATACATTAGAAAACCCTCTATGGTGTGGCCACAGTCCAAAAAGGCTAATCTATCATAATACACACACACACACACACACACACACACACACACACACACACTCACTCACACACACACATTCACATACACACACATACCCTTTTCCAACCATGCAGTGGATAAAGATTTGTGTCTTGGAGGAACTCGGAGTGGTTCAGGTTTTATTCATTTGGGCACCAGACACTTTTGCTATCAGCCATTACTAAAGTCAAATTAGGGGGAAACTATCTTTGTAAATGCTACTCCATTTTTGTGTAGCTTTCCAACATCTTTCTGCTTATAGGCTCTTCCCTGCTTATCCCTACAATATGTTTGTAAAAGACCCAACTGGTTATAAACCCCTTGTAGCAAGAGGATATGGACCCTTAGAATGGCTTTAATGGCTCTTTAAGATCTGGTCCCAAATTACTCTTTCAACTTCATATCTTCCTATGATACTTGATCTTCCTTAAACTTTCCCCCCAGATACTGTATACTTCCTTACAACTTTGTATTTGCTCTTGAAGTTCTCTCATTTGAATGAAAAACTAGTGTTTAGAGTATGTATTATATATAGACAAGGCACTGTGCTAAATGCTTATTACCATATAATATTGCCCTTAATCTGCTTAACGCCCCCATGAGACCTGAGAGTTAAGATACTTGCCTGAAGGTATACACAGGTAAGTGGCAATACTGAGATTATAGATCTAACCCCAAAGCCTTTGGTCTTTCTGTAACATTCCTTCATCTTTCAGTGTTTCCTTTCTTCTTACTCTTTCCCTATATCTCAAACTCTCATGGAATTCTTCTTATACAAGGAAAGCTGTATCTTAAACTTAGTGACAGATGTTAGGGGATGAATGTGTTGCCCATTCACAGATCAAAATTATTCCATGTCTAATCTATTCTACAATGACTGATTGAGCTGTCACTCTAGGTAAAGCACTTTCCTAGCCCCTATATATGGCACAGTGGGATGGAGTATGTTTAGGGAGTGGACATAAAAAAGTGTTGGTTGACAAATGATTTAGGATTAAATTCTGAATCTTCTACTAACCATGTGTGTAACTTTGAGTCTCTCAGAATCTATACTTCATTGCCAGTGAGTAGGAATAATGATATATACATTGCTGTCAATATCAATTGAATTGATGTGAAGAAACAAAAATGCTTTATCAGGTGTTGTTTATCCTCCCTGGCACTTGACTAAAAGTAGCTTATGGTCTACTAGCCTATACTTTTTCTAAAAATTTTTTAATGTTTATTTATTTTTGAGAGAGAGAGAGAATGTGAGCAGGGGAGGAGCAGAAAGAGAGGGATACACAGAATCTGAAGCAGGCTCTAGGCTCTGAGCACAGAGCCTGATGCGGGACTCAAACCCACGAACTGTGAGATCATGACCTGAACCGAAGTCGGATGCTTAATTGACTTAGCCACCCAGGCACCCCTACTAGTCCATACTTTAAATGACATATAAAACTATACTATAAGCTACAAAGCAGTATGAGTTCCTGTTAATTCTGAGCAAGAATTAGAGGAAAAGTGATGGTAAAATCATTGAGATTACTGGCTGGTTCTTCACGACTTTCCCAGGCTTTGCCAAATGCCTGGGCCATAACTGGCCCTTGAAACACACATACCAAATGGATAAATACTGTTGTTATTTTAGAAGCACCAGAATGGGAGGTCAGAAACCTAGGTTCTGGCCCCTGCTCTACTCACCGACATTAGTAAGTAAATCCAACCACTTGTGGCCTCAGTTTCTTTATCTTTAAAAAAGGATGTTAAACCCCTGACTTCATAAGATTGCTATGTAGAGCAAATAAAACTGTCCACATGGAAGTGCCTTGTAAAATATAAAGAAATGTATATGTACAAGGGGATGAACAGGATTGATTTGGATTCTTAAAGGAACACATAGGCATATTAGTGCTGTGCTTTGAGGTTCTAGGAGGATTCCCATCCAAAAGTCTGTAATTCAAAGTTCAGTGGTTTATTCCATTTTTACAAATGACCATTTTTCTTCTTGACTTGACTCTTAGCAAATGAACCACAAAATCTTCCAGTCCACTGCTTAGCATATTCTTGGCAGAAAGGACATTAGAGACCACTACCCTTTCTCACCCAAACACACACCGTACTGATGAGGAGCCTGACCCCTGGAAGGTGGGGACTGTATCTTTCCCCCTTCCCCAGCACCTACCACAATGCTTCATCTATTATATAATCCTTAAATAATTGTTGAGTAAGTGAATGAATAAACAAATTAAATGAATTGTTCAAGTTATCCTCAGTACCTGATCCATGGTAAGTGTTTGTTTGTTTGCTTATCAAATGAGCAAACAGTCTTCCAGCAACTTGCTCGCAGCTCTGGGACTCAGATCTCTTACTGTGCAATCCATTTCCCAATATATCACAAGATAGTATTCGTCCTGGCTTGCATTTGTTACTGATTGATTTAAGTTTGTGCATTCTGCCACTGTACATACAATTCCAAAATGGTAGAAGCAGCAAGGGACCATATCTTCTGCCACTGTGTTTTTTGGAACATGTAGCTTGGGATTGGTCTCCCACCCAGTAGGTAATCAATAAATACCTTGTCTGAACCTGGATGAATTAAAGAAGCAATTTGGAGTGTGACTTCTGAGGAAGAGACCGGGTAGGAAGAGCTTTGTGTGGTCTGATAATGTATTTATTTATGAGACTAAATGTTTATCTAAGTCTCTAGAAGATCTCTGGCTTCATTTTGGTGTCTGTGCATTTGTGTTATTTTCCATGGTCACAGCAGCCCATCCTTCTGGGGTCCAGCTGGGCTACAGAGTAATAAACAGACATAAAAATTGGCTCATTCCATGACAAGAAGTGGGAGCAACTCAAAGCCTTTAAGAAATTCTCTGAGTAGTGAATGCATCAGCATCCAGCTAGTTCAAGTAGGGTTCAAGTAAGCACTCTAACTTCGTGAAAGCTATTTATGACCAACACAATGAAACCTCTCTACCCATTCAGTCCCTGGGCATTTGAGATATAGCTGTTTTTCTTTCAGTCTGTTCTGTGACAGCATTCAGCAACATTGGGTTACTTTGACAACTTCAATAACTAACTCAGGATATGGGCAAGCTGCTCCTTTTGTTTCCTTAGTATATCCCTTTGCCATTTAAGTATCAACAGGAGCTAATACAAATCAGTGATCATACTTTATTCTGAAGGGCTGAACTGAGTAAGTTCAAAACCACTGTCTAAAATATCTTACTGGATGTTTTGAAGAGGCCAGATAACTTTTCATGGTTCATCACATCTCATTGGTCCTGACACTTCATTTGCAAAGAATCCCATATAGTCCTGAAAGTCACTATACTGAGACATTTGAGTTGCAACTGATAAACCATTCATCCACCAGTCTTTGTTTCATGAGCACAGAATGTAATGCCCAAAGTTCCGAAACCTCCCACAAAAGTCCACCAGAGTCGTAAGTCAAAGCCAAGCGGCAAGGGTCGTTTATTGCAGGTTCGAACCTGGTCCCCCGCGCACTCGTCGCCGGTGACGCAAGAGGCCACGATCAGGGTTGGTACAGCGCTTTTATAGACAGAGACAAGTAGCACAGGGGAGGTTTTAAATTATGAGGTGCCTGATTGGTTGATTTTAAAGTAAGGACATTTGTTGTTCTCTGATTGGGCGTCCTTTGTCTGTCCTTTGGCGGGAAGGCTTTGTCCCTTACTTGTGGTTACTTGTGGCGGGAGGAAAAAGGGGGAAGGGGGAAGGGGGTAGGCTAGGTGAGGAATGTGCTAAGCAAGCAGGTTTACAGAAGCGAGAAATGCCGGTTAGTTTATGTACAATCACTCATCCCATCACATATCGGACTACATTTAGGAAGGTTTACAACCCATTCTACTATACAGCGGGTTACATTCAGGAAAGGCCTCACAATGCTCGTAGCAAACAGCAAGCAAAACAGACTTCTCAGCAATTGTATTTCTTATCAAAGATCCATAATAAGCAGAAAAGAGAACTTTAGCTTTAAACTAAGGCAGGGCTGTCATTTGGATTTAAAGCTGTTCTTTTCAAGAATAAATCAACTTGGGCCAAGAGATAGAGAGAAAGATAATAGCTATGGCCTGTGCCTTTTAGGAGCTTGTGTCCTGGCATGAAAATGACCCCTGGGTATTCATTTTTTATGGTGCCAGTTATATAGTGCTCACTGACACAGAAAAGGATACCTAATGCTCTGGCAGCTCAGAGAAAAGGGTGGCCACTTCTCTAGGTGGACAGGAAGAGGAAGAAGGAATTGCAAGGCTTCATAGAGCAGGCAACACTTGAGCTAGGCCAAAGTGTATATGCAATACCGGTTAGTTACAAGTGAGGGAGGGAGCTAAGCACAGTCCAGCCAGGAAACAAGCATAGTCTCCACCAGCTCAGCATTTCTTCTCATTCCACTGACATCTGATGGCACTTTTACCTTCTCAGGGCCACTCTTGGAAGAATAGTAGTAACCAGGTTTACTGTGTGCCAGATACTATTTGAAGTGCTTCACATTCACTGGCTACCCACCACAAAGGTATATGAGGTATAATAGCCCCATTTTTGTAGACGCAGAAACTGGAGCTCAGGTAAAATTTGGCCAACATCACAGAGTTAGTAAAGCAGTGGGGCTCCATCCCAGTTTTCTCCTACTCCTTAACCTACCTTTACTTAAACACTACGCTAACCACAAATTGGTCAGATGGTTTGATTGTTCCATGGCAGAAAAGAGGGTAAAGAGGGAGCAGGGTTTGTGGAAGTGCCTAGATGTTCCCTTGGAACTCCCCTAGGCCATACATATCTTCACATAAATAGGCTTGTGTGAGCTAGAAGTCTCTCACCATCTGAGCCCAAGGCCAAAGGAGATTGTGGAAACTCGTATTCGTCAAGTGCTCATTCCAACCCAGGTTGCACTGCGGTGCTTTAATTCACCCTCTTGGGTTATCCTCACAAAGAAGCCTTTGGACAACTGATTATTTCCTCCAATTTGTGGATGAGTACTAAGTCCTGTGTAGTTTTCAGGATTTTCTCACTTTCCCACAGCTAGTCCCTATCAAGGCCAGAGCTCACAAGTAAGATATCTCCCTCTGAAGTCCATTTTCATTTTACCCCCTTCCTCTGTAGACTTACAAAGTATGCCAGAACATAGGCATAATGATCATGATGAAAAAGAAAAATAAAAAGTACAGGGAGAAAGAAGACACAGAAGGAGGAGGAGGAAGAAGGGGAGGAGGAAGCAGAGGAGAACGAGAAATGTGCCTACACACAAGTTATTTATATACTTTAAAGGAGCTCTGGGTATTGAGGGATACTCACTGAGATAGGACATTGATAGAAGCATTCAGTGGACATGTTCTGACCTGGATTTTGAACAAGAGAAAGAGCGTAGCATGAGAGTGATGGGATTTTCAGTGTTTTGAGGATGCCAGATTGGACACAGGAGGGAAGGCTACATGACTAACCTGGGGTAGCAATGGAGTTGCTTATAACATAGCAATTTGCTGAAACATCCTCAGCATGACTGCACAGTCCTCTTACCCTGAACGTCCACCCCCTTGTTTTAATGACTTAAATGATGAGTGCATAACAGGTTCCATCTTTTTTCTGTCAGCCCAGGGGATTTATTAGTCAAATAATGATTGCCTCACCTCAAGATATGTTTTCATTGTGTTTGTTACATGTCTTCTGGATTCTGGCTTCGTTGGAATGAAGTTTGCATCTCTGCAAGATCCGTTAAATCCCTCTACTTTGCTGACTGAGAGCAGCTCAGAGACAAACAACAACAAAAAAGCCCCTTGAATCTGTAACATATTTCCCTGCCTCTTTCCTTCCTTTTCCTTTTCTCTCTAACCCCTCCCCTAGAGAAGGCAAGAGAAATAAAAATAAAGTCGTAATTAAGAAAAGGACTAAGAATAAATTCCATGCATTTAACCGAAGTTCCATCTCTGAGCCCAGGAGAATTGGTGCATAGCTGTGGTTGTGTGAGAGGAAGCGCTCAGGGGACTCATGCTGTGCTTTCAACACAAATACAGCTCATAAGGAATAGTTTATCACTTAAACCATCGCTTTAATTCTGCAGAGCAAAGGCAAGACCTCAAAAAGGGCTCAGATACCACCACCACCACCACTGGAGTCTCCCATTTCTGGAGTCCCTGTGGCCCAAATAGCTCAGAGCAATTCACAAACATTTATTGACGGAACCCCATGACCTGTCCCCCAAGTGAATACTTTAATATCCCATTCTGCAGAGGGCAAAATGGCAACATGGAGAAGTTCAAGGCTCTTGGCTGCCTGCCATGCAGAGAAATCAAAATAGTGGCTGGATTCTGAAAGAAAAGCATGGCCAGGTGCACAGTGGATATTTCAAGAAATGTGGTGAAAAGAGCACTAGGCTGAAAGTCAGGAGACTGGGCTCTGATTCTAGTTTTGTCACTCATCCACTGGGGAACTGTGGCCACGTCCCCCCCCCCCCCCGCCAGTCTGTACAGTGGAAGTACAATGTAACTGTACAATGGAAGACTGAAACAGAAGACCTTAAAGTCCTTGCTCCCTCTGAGCATGGTGCTCTATGTCCACCCAGCACTAGGCTAGCTTTCCTATCACTGTGGCTGCTACGTTGCTGCCCTATAGGAATTTTACAGTCTTTAGAACTCTTGATCACTTTCTTTTCCACATAGAAGGAGCTCAGTAAATATTTACTGAACTACCAAATTCTGTATAGCTTAATCTTTAGTGCATCTGCCTTTATCTGACTGGTCAGAAAGCAAGGATCTTAGGGACAGAAGGAGAGTGCTTGCTAAACCCTAAATGTCTATTAATAGATATCTTTTCCATGTCCCATCTGGATTTAAAAATCCTGATGACGTATGTCCAAGGAGGTGGTTTGTAATCTGTAGGTCCAGTTCAATGCAGTATAATTCAATTCCTCAAAATTAATTATTGATCATCCACTCTTTGCCAAAAACTATACTAGCATCTGGAGTTACAAAGATTTCTAAGATGTAGCTCTTGTCCTTGATATTCTGCTCCATGGGAGAATCAAGCAAGGAGAAAGGCAAGCACGATACATTGAGATCAGTTCAATAACACAGATCGTGTGCAAGACAAAGGGTATGAGATAAATAAATAAATAAATAGGCCAATTACAGCTCAGATTTCCGGTGAATTTGCTTTTTAATTTAGACCCTAAAGTAAGAAAGTGATGACATAAAGATTTCAACTCTGGTGAGATTTCACAGTAAAAAAAATTTATTTGGTTATTGTTCATACGTATGTGGGGAGACAGCTGCATTAGTGGAAATTTAAAATTAGATACTATTTTAAAGGATAAGGCAGTTGGCATGAACATAGTTTCCAAACTAATGGATACCAAGGTGTAGACCAGCTTTCATGAAAAGTAGGTCATTTGAGATAATCCCATGGCATCACATATAGGAATATTTCTTCTTCTTCCTGGCTTGGTTTCCTTACATATAAAGGGGTGGTTAGATGAGATAATCCCAATGATCCCTTCCAGCTCTGGTGCTCTGTACATGGAACACAGACAGTGCCTTCTCTGTTGCCTACCACAACATTTACTGTTGGTCTGGGCGCTAGAATGGAAGATGGGAAAGGGCCAGGGAAGGAGGGCTATGTTCTCCTTCCAGGGATGCTGGATTTGGGGGAGAGGTGAAATTCAGAGACAATTGGAAAAGAAAAGGAATAGCAGTAGGGGAACTCTCATTATAAATTTGTTGCTTGGAATGTACTACAGGTTTCTTTCTCATGTAGTGACATGAGGATGACACTTGAACTCGGGTTCAATTCTGGCATGTTAGTTAAATAGCTTATAGATTCTTAGGAACTCTTTGGACCTCAATTTCTCCTCTGTGAAATGGGGTAAACAACCCTGACCCTGTTCATTCAAGTGTGTTAAATAAAATAATTGAGAGAGGCATGCTTTGTAAATGCTATAAGACTATACAGAGGTTGATTGTCGCTATTGTTATAATAATAAAGGGGTACAATGCCTATTCAAATTATGGTCTTATGGAAATTTGTGGCAGGCTATGAGGGGAAGAATTTAGGATAAGAAGGTCACCAAATCTTCTAGGATGTCCTGTTCTATGCTTGCATCAGTTGTGAGCTGAGCCTGTACTCCGTCTCCTTTCACAGAGTAGTAAGCAGGAGCCATGGAGTGCTGGTGGGCTCCCGCAGGCCCGCCAGTCTATACACTCAGAGGAGAAGCTGCTAATACTTTCCAAGTCACCCTGGAGCAGAGACACACATAGTGCTGTGATTGCTCATGACCATAGCGGGGCCTCAGCTAGTGAATTTGTAGAGGGTTGGTCTGCATTTTTAAGCAAGATAACTAAGCCTCCAGAGTTTACCCTGAATATATTTTTAAAAAAATTCTTTACAAGTATATGCACCTCACAAGCTGGGATTTATGTAGACATTTAGGTCTGATGATGTTGAAGGTAAATTTTTAATACTCACAGAAGATGGAAACCAAAGTAAACCAAAGCTAGGGTATCGGCACCATCTAGTGGGTAGATGTAGCCAGTGCACACACTAGAAGGAAAAGGGATGGGTGAAGGAAATGTGGCTTTGGAAAGGCACTACAGAGGTAACAACAGCACCTATAAAAGAGAATGTTGGTTGCTCTGGAAGTCACCAGGGGTCAACATGTCTATAGCACAGCTAATGGCATTAGAGCAAGGAAACTTGTCAGAAATCAGACACTGTCTACTTTAAGCTCTGTGCCTCTGAACAAGTCTCTTGAACCCTCAGTTTCTTGGCATGTAAAGTGGGAATGATAATGCCTGCTTTAGAAGGCTAATGATGAGCTGCTATTATAGTATTAATCTGTAGGCATTTGGAAAATAATCTGATATGGAAAGTAATAATTTAGTATGTACCGATTTGATGCCAGCTTCTTCACCTCCCTTGTCATCTCCTTTAGATCTCAACTAAAGCAGCCATCAGTACCTTCAGTTTCCAAATAAGAAACTGAGGTTCCATTTTGCTCGTGACCCAAGGTTACGCAGCCAGTAGGTGGCAGAGCTGGGGTTTGAACACGTTTTTGGATATGCTCCGAAACTCTCCTTTACGCCTCTGTACCAGATAGCAAACACACAAAGTTTGCTTTTTCTTCCTCCTTCTTTTTCTTAAGATGAACCATTAGGTATTATATAAGGTACCTGGCTCAGTACAAAACCCACTTTATTCAACTTTGAAATTTAGATACCATCACTTTCTTTGTCAGATGAAGAAACTGTAGCTCATAGAGACTAAATAATCTACCAAACATCAACAATTAGTGAGATCGCTGGGATTCAGACTTCCTGATTGCAGACCTATTGCTTTAATCCACCCTCTACTGACTCATTCACTCATCATTCATCCCTAATTGTGAAGTATGCTTCTGTTTATATTTACATCCCAAGAATTAGTTGTTTATTTAACTAAAGACATCTGCATTTATTAAGGTTCCTGGCTCATCTAATTGTAATCTGTTTGTCTGCCCATAGTGGGGGGTGAAGT
The DNA here is from genome assembly GCF_016509475.1 of Prionailurus bengalensis. Classification (NCBI taxonomy): domain Eukaryota; kingdom Metazoa; phylum Chordata; class Mammalia; order Carnivora; family Felidae; genus Prionailurus; species Prionailurus bengalensis. The sequence continues at coordinate 75,539,050 of NC_057359.1, read as the reverse complement.
GGGGGGATTGACAAGTTAGCTTTAGTGTACAGATTTGTCTCTAAAGTCCCCTACTAGATCTGTCTCATGAGGACTGGAAGATTCAGCTGTCTGGATGGAGAGGTCAGCTCTGATCCTGTGAAGGAACTGTTGTTCCACAGTTCTGCTTAATAATGGACACTGAAGGGCCTTACAAAGACAGCTACTGGCAAGGTTAGGAAAAGAAACACAAAGGCCACTCATGTTTCCTTTAGGGACCCTACTGTGAGCTTGGGGGACCCAGAGACTCAGAGTGCCTGAAAGCAGTTTGCTCAAAGTTGATGAAAAAAGCTTGAAAAAAATCAGCTTCCTTGACTCCAAAATCCCTGATAGAACAAACTTTTAGAATCTGACTCAGAAAGGGGCTCCTGGGTGGCTCAGTCGATTAAGAGTCCACTTAGGCTCAGGCCATGATCTCATGGTTCATGAGTTCAAGCCCCGCATCAGGCTCTGTGCTGATAGCTCAGAGTCTGGAGCCCGCTTCTGATTCTGTATCTCCCTCTATCTCTGCCCCTCCCCCACTCATGCTCTGTCTCTGTCTCTCTCTCTCTCAAAAATGAATAAACACTAAAAATGCTTGAAAAAAAAAATCTGACCCAGAGAGATTTATTTATCTGTGTTGTAAAGAAACTGCTCTGTCTGGCAGCTGCTTCCCTCTAGTGGTCATACTGCCTTCAAGCAAGAAGATGCTTGTGATCCCATTACAGAATTGAAAATCCAAACCCAAAAATAGGATGCTGTTTGACCAGGGCATGTCTGGTAGTCACTCAGACAATTTCAGAGGAGTATAGTAACAAAAGAAAAAAACAACAGAAAATACTGGGAGTTACTTGTATTCTGGTCTTTGTAAAAGTACATTGTCTGAAACATATGTTAGAGGAAAAACACTTTTTAATTAAAATTTCTAATTCGATGTATGAACGAACCTCCAACACATGCATACACATACCCCCCACGACACACACACACAATCTTGGAAAACAACTTGAGAAATACTGAATAACATTGATTCCCTGCATAACATTAATCCCCAATTTAAAGATGGGACAATTGTGACCCATGAAAAGACACTCGTCATACAGTGGCCCAATGTAGTGCTTACACCGTGACAGTGTCTTCTGGACATGTGTATTGGAGCCTCCATAAGCCTGTGTGCCAGCATCACTGTGATGAGCAGAGATACATGTCAACCTAAAATGAACTGTCATGAAAATAAGAAATGAACTCTAAGTCATTGGGGTCTTTTGTTTGTTCACCACTGCTACATAGCCTCACCCACACTAAATATACTGCATCTTTTATTAGCCAGTTTCTATTTTGCTCCCCTCTGAGTTAAAGGTTAGTGGGGACAAGGAGATTGGTCATTTCTTATGTTTTATTTTTTCATTCTCTCATTGGTGAACATAGATAGTTTCTAGTTTGGTGTTATTAGGAACAGTGCTTGTATGAACATTCTTGTATGTATCTTTGAATTTATTTTTTTTTAATTTTTTTAACATTTATTTATTTTTGAGACAGAGAGAGACAGAGTATGAACAGGGGAGGGTCAGAGAGAGGGAGACACAGAATCCGAAACAGGCTCCAGGCTCTGAGCTGTCAGCACAGAGCCAGACGCGGGGCTCGAACTCACGGACCCGGAGATCATGACCTGAGCTGAAGTCGGCCGCCCAACCAACTGAGCCACCCAGGCGCCTCTGTATCTTTGAATTTAAATACCTACCCAGGTCTGGTTCATAGACTATACATATGTTCAGGTTTGTTAGGTAATACAAGAATGGATGCACCAATTTACATTTCTACCAACAGTGCATATAGCTATCCGTGAGTGGGCGGGGCGGCAGGGATCTTGCTCCCCCTCCAAGGGTATTTGGCAATACTGTATATGGAAGCATTTTTGGAGGTCATAAATGGGGGTGGGGGTGGTGAGTGCTACCAGCATCTAGTGGGTAGAGACCAGGGATGCTGCTAAAGATCCTATAGGACAGCCCCCTACTGTAAATAATTAAATGACCCAAAGTTTCAAGAGTGCTGAGGTTGAGAAACCCTATTTCATGCCAACTTTGTTAGTGTCTGTTCTTTTATTTTTACAACATGGAGTGACTTTCATACCCTTTTACTTCCCATGTACAATGGTACATACACTTTGGGAAAGAGTTTGTCCATGTCTTCAAAATTTAGACATATACCGTCTATCATATAACCTACCCATTCCACTTCGAAGTGTTATTCAAAAGAAATGAAAGCATATGCACAAAGTCTTATACACAATTTTCTTAATAACTATATTTGTTAATAGTGAAAAAATAGAAACAACCCAAATATTCAAAGGCTGAATGGTTAATAAATTTTAGTGTATTTGTGCAACAGAATATTACCTAGCAATATAAAGGAATGAACTCTTGGCATACCCTGAAACGTGGATATATCTTAAAATAATTATGTTCAGTGGAATAAGAATGACAAAAAAAAAAAAAACCAGTGTATTGGTTGCATAGAGCTATCTTATGGTTTTGATTGGCATTTCTCTGATGATTAGTGAAATTGTGCTCTTTTTCACTTGTGTGTTTTTTTTCTTTTGTGAAGTGCGTATTCGAATATTTTGCCTATTGTTCTACCTTTTCCTTATTGATTTGTAGAAGTCCCCTATAAAGTCTGTTTATAAGTCTATAAGACTGCTCAATGAATCTATAGATGAGCTTGGGGAAATTTTTCATCTGAATACTATTAAGCCTTCCAGTTCATGAATATAGTGTGCCTTCCATTTATTTAGATTCTTTCCTCAGATGTGTTTTATTTACATTTTGATATCTTGGATATCTGTTATATTTATTTATCTGTTTTTGTTTAGCAAATTTATTGATATATATATTTTAACAACTTTGTGAGTTATAATTAAACTATGGTAAATTGCACATATTTAAGGTATACTATTTAAGAAGTTATGACATAAGTATACAACTGTAAACCACAGCCATAGTCAAGATAATGAATAAATATGTCATCTCCCCAAAGTTCTCTAGTGTCTTGTTGTAATCCCTCCCTCTTGCCCATTCTCTTCCTATTCCAATCCCCCATACCCCTAATCTCTTTTCTACCAGTATACATTAGTTTGTCTTGTCTTCAGAATTATATACATTAATTCCTACAGTGTATGCTATTTTTGTCATACTTATTTCACTCAGCATAATTATTTTAAGATATATCCATGTTTCAGTGTATGCCAAGAGTTCATTCCTTTATATTGTTAAGTAATATTCTGTTGCATGAATATACTACAATTTCTTTAGCCATTCACCCTTTGATGAATATTTGGGTTGTTTCTATTTTTTTGTTATTGTGAATAAAGTTACTAAGATACTTGTGCATAAGACTCTGTGCATATGCTTTCATTTCTCTTGGATAATACCTAAGAGTGAGATGGTTAGGTCATATGATAGGTGGTATATGCCTAAAGTTTTGAGAAACTTCCAAACTGTTTCCCAGAGTGTATGTATCATTTTATATTCTCACCAGGAGCATATGAAAGTTATTCCATGTCATTGTCAACACTTGATACGGTCATTTGTTTTCATTGTAGCCGTTGTAATAGGTATAGTGATATCTCAACGTGGTTTTATTTTTCATTTCTTTAAGGACTAATGATGCTGAGCATCTTTTTCTGTACTTATTTACCATATATATATATATATATATATATATATATATACACACACACATACATACACACATTCTTGGATGAGGTATTTTTCAAAACGGTTATTTTTTTAATTGGGTCGTTTTAAAATATTGTATTTACTTTATTTATTTTTATTTGGGAAAGAGAGCATTGAGTGGGGGAAATGAGCAGAGGGAGAGAGAGAAAGAATCCCAAGCAGTGCTGAGCCCAACACAGGGCTCAATCCCAGGACCTGAAATCAAGAGTCAAATGCTCAACTGCTCATTGAACTGAGCCACCCAGGCACCGCCAATCAGGTAGTTGTTTCCTTACTGAGTTTTCAAAGGTTGTTATACATTATGGATAAGATCCTTTATAGTATACATGATTTGAAATTATTTTCTGGAAGTCAGTATCTTGTTAGTTCATTATCTTAAAATACTTTCTAAAGAGCAGAATTTAATAATAACTGGTGAAATCCAGCTTATCCATTTTTTTCTTTTATTCTGTTGTGCCTAAGAAATATTTGTATCGCCCAAGACCACAAAGATTTTCTTCTATATTTTCTACTAGAAATGTTATACTTTTACATTTTACATGTATGTCTGTGATATATTTTAAAAGTTAATTTTGGTATATGATGTGAGGTGTGGATCAAAGCTAATTTTTTTTCATGTGTGCATCTGGTTTTTCCATACCTTTGTTGAAAAAAAAACAGCCTTTCTTCATTCAGTTACTTTTGCAACTTTGTTGAAAATCTGTTTACCATATGTATGGATATATTTTTGGTCTCTCTGTTCTTTTCCATTTATCTATTTGTTTATCTTGATGCCATACATACCACATTGTTTTGATTAATGTGGATTTATAATAAATCATGAGGTCAGATGGCATAAGTCATCCAAATTTGTTTTCTTTCAACATTGTTTTGGCTATTCTAGGTCCTTTACACTTTTTTGTAAATTTCAGACTTTGCTTGTCAGTTTCAGTAAGGAAAAAACATGTTGAGATTTTGATTAGAATTGCTTTGACTCTGTAGATCAATTTGGGGAACACTAATGTTTTAACCCGTGGATATCGTTCAGTCAATAGACATGGAATATGTCTATATTTATTTAGATCTTTAATTTCTCTCAACAGTGTTTTGTAGTTTTCAGTGTGCTTTACCTTACACATCTTTTATCAGATTTATCCCTACGTGTCTATTTTTGATGCTATTGTAAATGATACTTTTAATTTCAGTTTCTAATTGTTTGTTGCTAGTGAATAGAAATGCAATGAATTTTTGTACATTTATTTTGTAAGCTTCAATCTTGATAAATTCAATTATTATTCATGAAAGATTTTTTGCAGATTACATTTGATTTTCCAAAGATGATTATGTTATTTATGAGTAAAGACAATTTTAGGCCTTCCTTTCCAATCTGGGGTGCCTTTTATTTATTTTTCTTTCCTCTTTATACTGGCTACAACCACCACCAGTACAGTGTTGAAAAGAAGAGCTGAGAGCAGATGGCCTTTCCTTACTCTTGATCTTTGGAGGAAAGTTTTCAGTCTTTGTGACTTTGTGACTAAGTATGATGTTAACTCTAGATTTTTGGTAGATATCTGTTATTAGATTGAGAAAATTTCCTTCCATTTTTAGTTTGTGAAGAGATTTTTATCAGGATGAGCTTTGGAGTCTGTCAAGTGCTTGTTCCCCATTTATAGAGATACCAAATTTTCTCTTTTGTAATCTATTGACATGGTGACTTTTTTTTAAATGATTTTTTCGAATGCAGAACTGGTCTTGAATTCCTGGTAAACCCCAATGGATCATGATGTATTATCATTTTCATTTTTCGTGGATTTGATTAGCCACAAACTTGTTAAGAATTTTAAGTCTATTTAATGAGAGGTATTGTTCTGTAGTTTTCCTTCATTGTAATATCTTTATCTTATTTTCAAATCTGTGTAATTCTGGCCTCATAGAATGAGTTTGGAAGAAGTGCTTCTTTTCAGTTTTCTTGAATATTATGGTAAGATTTCCCCATGAAAGCAATGTAGGCCTAGAATTTTCTTTGTAGAAAGGTTTTTAAGTACCTGGTCAATCACTTTAATAGATACAGGACTATCTGATAATCTATTTCTTATTGAGGAAGTTTGACATTTTCTGTCTTGCGAAAAATTGTCTATTTCATCCAAGTTGTTAAATTTATTTACATAAAATTATTCATAATTTATCTTTTTAAGATCTTAATATCTGTAAACTCTGTAAAGATATCACCTCTCTCATTTCTGATACTGTTAATGTGTCTTTACTTCTTCCACATCATTCTGACGACAGGTTTACATATTTAATTATCTCAAAAAACACCTTTTATTGCTTTTTTTTCTGTTGACTTTCTGTTCTTTATCTCATTATGTTTCCCTAAGATACTTATTATTTTCAAGAGGTGGGTATTGCTACAGAATTTTTCCTAAGTACTGTTTTACTTGCATCCCACAAGTTTTGATGTTACACTTTTTATCCCCCCTTTTGATTTCTTTTTTGATCTATTTGTTATTTATTTGAATGTTATTTAGTTTCCTAATATTTGGGGATTTTTCAGGCGTTTTTCTGTTAATAATAGCAAATATAATTCCATTGTAGTTAGAGAACACACTTGGTTTAACTTGCGTTCATTTAAATTTAACTTAAATATTTAATTTAAATTGAACTTGATTTATAGTCCAGAATATAGTCTATATTTGTGAAAGTTCTTTGTGTACTTGGAAAGAAAATGTATTTGGAAAGAAGATGTTGGGTGGAATACTTTATGGTTATTAATTAATTCAAATTGGATGATAGAATTAAGTTTTGTTGATCCTTATTTATTTATCTTAAAGTATTCATCCTGACTGATTTTATGTCTATTTGTTTTGTCAATTATCAAGGGAGGAGTAATAAAATTTATAGTTACAATTGTGTATCAAGTTTTGCATCGTGTATGTTATTTGGTGCTATATTTTAGAATTTTTATGTCTTCCTAATGAATTCACACCTTTGTTATTATGAAGTGAGTTTCTTCATCCTTAGAAATTGCTTGTTCTGAAATACGTTTAGTTTAGCATTAATTTTAGCATTCCATATTTATTTTAATTAGTGTTAGCATGGTTAGCATGGTTAGTTAATATGGTTAACATATAAATTTGTATGTTCTGACTTTTAAACCATTTCTCTGTCTGTATTTAAAGTAGTTTTCTTGTAAGTAACATACAGTTGGGCCCTGCTTTTTTTAACCAATCTGATCATCCTTAACTTTTACCAGGGTATTTAGACCACTTACATTTAACATGATTATTGACATCAGGTTTAAATCTGCCTGCTGTTTACATTTGTCTTTTTTTTTTTTTATTCCATCTACTTTTTTTTCTTTTTTGCTCCCATGTCCTCCAAATTTGTTCTCTTTTGGAAATGATTCCATTTTTGTCTCCTTTATGTTTATTAGTTATAACTCTTTTGTATTATTTTAGGGGTTGTTTTAAGGCTAATAGGTTTATAGTATACAACTTTAATTTATTACAATCTACCTGTAAGTGATATTATAGTATCCAAAACAGAAGAATCCTAAAACAGCATGCTTTGGCTTCTCCCTGCTGGCTTTTGTGCTATTGTTGTCATTCATTTTAATATTCTATATGTTTTATATATCATAAATACCACAATATTCTCTTTGAAAGTTGAGTATCTTCTAAAATAATCTAAATCATAATGGAAATTCTTTATATTTACCCATGAAGTTACTATTTCCGGGGATTCCTTTGTGCAGATTCAGTTTCCATTTAGTGTCATTTTCCTCTGGCCTGAAGGACTTCCTCTAACATTTCTTATAGCTAGGATCTGATGGTGACACATTATTTCACAGCTATTTTTTTTTAATGTTTGGAAAATATTTTATCTTCGAATTTGAAAGATTTTCAATGGGTAAAAAAAAATCTAGGTTAAAAGGTTTCTCTTCACTACCTTCAAGTTATTCATTTACTGTTTTCTGTCTTGCATTGTTTCCAGTGAGAAATCAGCAGATATCCTTATCTTTGTTTCTTTCTATGGATTGCATTTATTTTAACCCTATGGTTTTTAAGATTTTTTTTTTCCTTATCACATGTTTTAAGCAATTTGATTAGAATGTGCTTTTTTTACTTCATGTTTTTTGTACTTGAGGTTATGAGCTTTTTGGATCTCTTCATTGACAGTTTTTATCACATTTAGAAAAAAATGGCCTTTATGGGGCGCCTGGGTGGCTCAGTCGGTGAAGCGTCTGACTTCGGCTCAGGTCATGATCTCACCTCCGTGAGTTTGACCCCCGTGTCGGGCTCTGTGTTGACTGCTCAGAGCCTGGAGCCTGTTTCAGATTCTGTGTCTCCCTCTCTCTCTAACCCTCCCCCATTCATGCTCTGTCTCTCTCTGTCTCAAAAATAAATAAACGTTAAAAAAAAAATTTAAAGAAAAAAAGAAAAAAATGGCCTTTATATTTTTCAAATATTTTTTCCCCATTCTCCCACCTTCAGAGACTCCAATTACATACACATTAGGACTTAAAGGTTTCCTATAGCTCACTGATGCTCTACTTATCTTTTTTTCACTGTGTTTTACTTTGAATATTTTCCATTGCTGTATCTTTAAATTTATTTGCCTTTCTTCTGTATTGTTTAATTTGCTGTTAATTCTAGTCAATGTGTTTTTCAATCTCAGACATTATAGTTTTCATCTCTAGAAGTTGATATGGAGTCTTTAAAAAAAAAAAAAAACAACATCTTCCAAGCATGAAAAAAATGAGACACAAACTAGGAGAAAATATCTGCAAAACACATATCTGATAAAATACTGGTATTCAAAATAATGCAAAGAACTCTTAAGATTCAGCAATGAGAAAATGACCTAATTAAAAAATGGGGGGGCGCCTGGGTGGCGCAGTCGGTTAAGCGTCTGACTTCAGCCAGGTCACGTTCTCGCGGTCTGCGAGTTCGAGCCCCGCGTCGGGCTCTGGGCTGATGGCTCAGAGCCTGGAGCCTGTTTCCGATTCTGTGTCTCCCTCTCTCTCTGCCCCTCCCCCGTTCATGCTCTGTCTCTCTCTGTCCCAAAAATAAATAAACGTTGAAAAAAAAAAAAAAAAGGGAAAACCTGAAAATTTCTCAGATTTTACAATAGACATAACATAGGCGTCAAGAGGCTGAACAAACCACGAATATGAAAAATACAAAGAAATCCACACCGAGATAGATCATGAATAAACTTCTGTAAACTAAAAACAAAGAAAAAAATTGCTGAAAGCAGCCAAAGAGAAATGATGTATTACCTATAGAGGAACACCAATTCTTTTATTTTTAATTAATTAATTTATTTTTAATTTACATCTAAGTTGGTTAGCATATAGCACAATAATGTTTTCAGCAGATTCCAGCGATTCATCCCGTATGTATGACACCCAATGCTCATCCCAACAAATGTCTTCCTTAATGTCCCTTACCCATTTAGCCCCTCCTCCCACCCATAGCCCCTCCAGCAACCCTCAGTTTGTTCTCTGTATTTAAGGGTCTCTTATGTTCTGTCCTTCTCCCTGTTTTTATATTCTTTTTGCTTCCCTTCCCTTTTGTTCATCTGTGAGAAATACCAATTCTAATGACAATGGATTTCTCATCTGAAACTGTGAAGGCCAAAAGGAAGTAGCACATTTTCCGAGGGTTAAAAACACAAAAAAAGTCCCTGGCAATTATGAGTTCTATATATGATATAAAGGAAATTATAAAGGAAGGAATCCCAAAGCGTCAGTATTGAAAAAAGAAATGGAAAGAGCAAAAATATGAAGAGACACAATAGAAATTCTTTCTCCTCATAAATTAATCGGGGCATGTTAAGGTTTGCTCTGCTTCAGGAATCTGGTTCCCTTGGGCTGCCTGGGTGGATCAGTCAGTTCAGCATCTGACTCTTGATTTTGGCTCAGGTCATATCTCATGGTTTGTGATATGGAACCTCACATTGGGCTCTGTGCTGACAGTGTGGAGCCTGCTTGGGATAGTCCCTCTCTCTCTCTCTTTCTCTCTCTCTGCCCCTACCCCACTCATGCATGTGCTCTCTCTCTCAAAAAAATAAATAAAAATTAAAAACAAAAACGAATCTGGTTCCCTTAACACTAACTGTGCCATGCTGAAAGAGAGACACACCTCTTGATTAACCCAATAAATATCATGAGCTCAAAAGAAGAAACTTCACATTTTGCGCTCTCAGAATGTCCTGCAGAGAGGTGTCTTTTAATTTTTATTATTCAGAGAACTTGTTGCTAAGGTATCACTCAGATCCCAATGTTCATTTTCAGTTATGAATCAACAGGAGGTGGATGCATATCCTATAATGTTAATGTAGGAAGTATCACAAGATTAAGTGTAGACATAGGAAGACCACAGGTCTCAGTTTGCCTGAGATTGTACCACTTTGCTCTCTAAGGTAACTATTAATTGTACTCCTTTTTACTGTCAAAAGCATCCCATCATTAGCATCTGGTTTGGATGTAAAACCATGTGATTGTCCTGTACAGACATCACAAAAAATCAAACATCAGACAGAAAGCTAGGCAGGTAATGAGTGATATGAACCAAGTGAATAATGGTAACTGGAAACTGAGAAGGCCCTATTATCAGCAGGCCAGTTGCTTCCAGCTGATAGTCATGAAATTAGATCCAGTAATATATTATGATTTTTCAAAATAAATGAGTCACCTGCCTTTATATGAGAAATGTGTTTTTTAAAAGACAAGTCTAAACAAAACTCATATTCATGGTAAAATAGATGTCTGGAACTGTATAATCTGCTAAAAGTTGGGATATGGGATAGAATCTCATAAAATGATGGAATTCTATCAAAAGGAGAAGAAGCCAAGTTGAAAGTATGATTTGTTGACAATAGTAGTGCAAAATATTTTGGTAAGTGTATTGTGGTTATGCATTGCTTTCCTTGTTCTGAGGAAATACACTGAAATAATTAAAGTAATGGAGTGTGATCTCTCCCACTTAAATGGTTCAGAGATAACAGAACCATTGGTGAATCTCATATTTGGGAGCCACTTGTAGTAGCCTTGAAACTTTTCTATGAGATTATGTTATTGGAAAACAAAGTTATCAAAAAACTCAAAAAAAAAAAAAAGGAAAGAAAGCATTCAAAACTAACCAAAAATCCTAAGTCAGATGTTGCCACATTTTTTTCTATGTAACCAGAATGCAACCTCTTATGTAGTTCCATATTTTTACTTTTCAAAGAGAAACTTTGAGACTTTGAGTATGTAAGAGACCCAGAATATATAAAGGACTTGTCCAAATGGCATAGCCAGTCAGTGGAAGAGCCAGCTCTGACATACAGTCTGCCTCATGCACCTTTCTACCCACCCCATTCTTTTCCATCCTCACATATTACATAGCCAACCCCCTTTTTTATTCTCTTTGGTATTCTTCATTCTACCTCATTTCAAATATCCAACTCTGGAACAAAAACTGGGACTTTTAACAAAATATATGAAGATTTTATCTGCCAATAGAAATTACTATTCCAAATTTAATCATCCTGGTACACATTTAGAGCCTAGAAAGACCCACTAACTTTAACCAGAGTCAGTATTTGACTCCTGCATAAGATATTAGCTGGTGTCTATTTCCTATCAAGATAACATACTTTCCCAGAAATTCTTGTGTGAGGAACTCTTTGAGGAGATATGAAAGTTAAGGACAGGGGAAATTGAAATCTGCCAGTAATGCCCACTGCAGTTGGGAAGAACATGTTTAATATGACTGTTGTATGACATAGCATATTGTGTCCTTTATTCTTCATAAATTACTTGGTATGTGGGTAAGAAATCATTTGCTGAAAGCACTTGGGACATTTTACCTGCATTGGAACAAATGTAAAGGTTCAAAAAGGGAGACCTGGCCAGTCAAGATGGTTTTGTTTGTTCTTAGTTAACTGTTGAAATACGGAAGAGCAAAATAGAAGGTGAGATTTGGAAATATTGGGCTTCTCAATTTGAAAACTGATGTTCATGGGTGTCTAAAATGAATGACTTCCGTAATATTTTGCAAAAGAGAAGAAAAACAGGTATTTCTCTGTAATTTCCACTCTGACTGAAACTTTCCATACCTCAAAATCCAATCTCATAATTCCTGTAAGGTATTAAATCAGATATCATTTTAAAAAATTATTCAGGACCTGGACAGAGCAAGCACTCACCCCAAATGCCCCACACACTTAGTGTGTGGTAATCAGTGTACTGATCAGCTGTAAATCTACTGAGCATTTAACTCCTGTCCCACATTGTTCCTTTGCATGTCTGTTTAAAGTTAATAAATGTTTTGAGTCTTTACTAGGGTCAAGGTATTACACTAGGTCTTCTCTACTATCCCAGTCTTCTTTTATTTCATGGCCCTGTTCATTTCCTTCAGTGTACTAATTACAAGGTATAACGACTTATTTTTTTTATGTGATTAGTGTATTCTACATTAGAGAATATATCTATGAGATCAGGCATCGATTGTATCATCACTGCTCTGTGCCCTACATCTAGTACCAGGTATATCCTAGGGGTGTGGTGAGCCTTTCTTTGCTCTACAAACAACTGTAACAACCATCTGTGATAAGCCAGGCACTGACTATCTGTGAAGCTGTGCAATACAGGCTTAGAAATATTGTGTGGAACTTCGTCTGCCTGGGGCCAGGTTCTGCCTACATGACTCACTAGCTTTGTAAACTTGGATGAGTTTTTTTTTCTTTTTTTTCCTCTTGAGCACTTTTCTATGCCTGACTTTATCTCTGTGCATGGGTAATAATGATGGTACCTTTTTTTTTTTTTTTTTTTTTACAGAATTTTGAGATATAACTGACCTACAACATTGTGTAAGTTTAAGGTGTAGAACACATTCTACAACAATGTTGTAGTTGATACACTTCTGTATTGCAAAATAATTAGTTCTGTAGCTTTAGCTATCACCTCCATCATATCACATTTAATTACCATTTCTTTTTTGTGGTGAGAACATTTAAAATCTACTCACATAGCCACTTTCAAGTATGGGTATATATGTGTGCATGTCTATATATATATATATATATATATATATATATACACACACACATAGAGAGAGAGAGAAGGGAACCCTATGTAACTATTGGTGGGAATGTAAATTGGCTCAACCACTATGGAAAGCAGTGTAGAAGTCCCTTAAAAAATTAAAGACAGAACTATCATATGATCCAAGCAATTCTACTTTTGGATATAAATATAAGTATATATACATATATATGTATAAATATATATACATATATATTTATATATTTAAAGTTTTTTTTAACATTTATTCATTTTTGAAAGAGACAGAGCTTGAGTGGGGGAGGGGTAGAGAAAGAGGGAAACACAGAATCCGAAGCAGGCTCCGAGCTGTCAGCGCAGAGCCCAATGCAGGGCTCAAACTCATGAACCGCAAGATCATGACCTGAGCCGAAGTCAGACGCTTAACTGACTGAGCCACCCAGGCGCCCCAACTTCTGTATATATATTGAAAGGAAATTAAAATAGGATCCCAAAGAGCTACTTTCTCTCTGTGTTCATTGCAGCATTATTTGCAATAGATATGGAAACAACCTAAATATCCATCAACAGATGAATAAAGATAAGGTATGTAAATACAGTAGAGTATTATTCGGTCATAAGAAAGAAAGAATCCTTGTCATTTGCAATAACCTAAATGAAATGTAAGGGTATTGTGCTATGTGAAATAATCAAGGTAGAGAAAGACATATACTCTATGATATCACTTATATGTGGAATCTAAAAAAGCCAAACTCATGAAAACATAGAGTGGTGACCTGGGGCTGGGGGATGAAGGAAATGTGAGGATGTTGGTAAAAGGGTACAGACTTCCAGTTATAATATTGTATTATGTACTTGATAGCACCTTTTTTCATGGAGTGACATAATACTGACTTCCAGCAGTTCACAGACTAGTCAGATGTCATGCACACACATAAAGGATGCTGTCAAAGGCCAAAGTGACCTCCTGCTACAAAGGAGAAGTTCACAGGGCTCCTGGTGTGTAGGGTGGTGAGAGGACAACCCCACTGCAAATGCTGTGAGAGCTTCCTGGGAAAGGAGAGATTTGAATTGGGCCGGGGAGAACCCTGTCACATGCCTTTCTAAAATCAAGACTCTCTGCCTCTAAACCCATCACCAATCCATCAGTTTAGTAGCCCAGTCAAAAAAGGAAAAAAGACTGTCTGGATAATGATTTCCACATGTTCTCTTTTCATGTGGTTGTAGGTTTAACCACATACACTGGTAAAGAAAGGAGACCATTGCCATATTTATCTGCTCCTTTTTTGTCTTTGCAGCTGTACTCTTGTGTCCATTCTGTCCACAGTGGCCCAGAATGAGTAGATAATGGTGACTGCCAGTATATATTAAGCTCCTACTATGTGACAACCATATGTAGTAACTAACTAACTTATTTATTTATTTATTTATTTATTTATTTATTTATTTTAGGTGTACGTTTAACTTTATTTTTTAATTTTATATTTTAAAATTTACATCCAAATTAGTTAGCATATAGTGCAACAATGATTTCAGGAGTAGATTCCTTAATGCCTCTTACCCATTTAGCCCAACCCCCCTGCCACAACCCCTCCAGTAACCCTCAGTTTGTTCTCCATATTTATGAGTCTCTTCTGTTTTGTCCCCCTCCTTGTTTTTATATTATTTTTGTTTCCTTTCCCTTACGTTCATTTGTTTTGTCTCTTAAAGTCCTCACATGAGCGAAGTCATATGATATTTGTCTTTCTCTGACTAATTTCACTTAGCATAATATAAACATGGGGGTGCATATATCCCTTCAAAACAGCACACCTGTATCCCTTGGATAAATACCTAGTAGTGCAATTGCTGGGTTGTAGGGTAGTTCTAATTTTAGTATTTTGGGGAACCTCCATACTATTTTCAGAGTGGCTGCACCAGCTTGAATTCCCACCAACAATGCAAAAGAGATCCTCTTTCTCCACATCCTCACCAACATCTGTTGTTGCCTGAGTTGTTAATGTTAAACATTCTGACAGGTGTGAGATGGTATCTCATTGTGGTTTTGATTTGCATTTCCCTGATGCTGAGTGATGTTGAGCATTTTTCCATGTGTCGGTTGGCCATCTGGATGTCTTCTTTGGAGAAGTATTTATTCATATCTTTTTCCCATTTCTTCACTGGATTACTTGTTTTTTGGGTGTTGAGTTGGAGAAGTTCTTTATAGATTCTGGATACTAACCCTCTATCTGATATGTTGTTTGCAAATATCTTCTCCCATTCCATCGGTTGCCTTTTAGTTTTGCTGATTGTTTCCTTCGCTGTGCAGAAGTTTTTTATTTTGATGAGGTCCCAGTAGTTCATTTTTGCTTTTGTTGCCCTTGCTTCTGGAGACGTGTTAAGTAAGAAGTTGCTGCAGCCAAGATCAAAGAGGTTTTTGCCTGCTTTCTCCTCGAGGATTTTGATGGCTTCCTGTCTTACATTTAGGTCTTTCATCCACTTTGAGTTTATTTTTGTGTATGGTGTAAGAAAGTGGTCTAGGTTCATTCTTCTGCATGTCACTGTCCAGTTTTCCCATCACCACTTGCTGAAGAGACTGTCTTTATTCCACTGGATATTCTTTCCTGCTTTGTCAAAGATTAGTTTGCCATACATTTGTACGTACATTTCTGGGTTCTCTATTCTGTTCCTTTGATGTGAGTGTCTGTTCTTGTGCCAGTACCATACTGTCTTGATGATTACAGCTTTGTAGTATAGCTTGAAGTCTGGGATTGTGATGCCTCCTGCTTTGGTTTTCTTTTTCAAGATCGCTTTGGCTATTTGGGGTCTCTTCTGGTTCCATACAAATTTTAGGATTATTTGTTCTAGCTCTGTGAAGAATGCTGGTGTTATTTTGATAGGGACTGCATTGAATATGTAGATTGCTTTGAGTAGTATCGACATTTTAACAATATTTGTTCTTCCTATCCAGGAGCATGAAATCTTTTTCCATTTTTTTGTGTCTTCAATTACTTTCATAAGCTTTCTATAGTTTTCAGTATATAGGTTTTTTACCTCTTTGGTTAGATTTATTCCTAGGTATTTTATAGTTTTTGGTGCAATTGTAAATGGAATCAATTCCTTTATTTCTCTTTATGTTGCTTCATTGTTGGTGAGTAGGGATGCGATTGATTTCTGTGCATGGATTTTATATCCTGCCACTTTGCTGAGTTCATGAACCAGTTATAGCAGTTTTTTCGTGGAATCTTTTGAGTTTTCCATATAGAGTATCATGTCATCTGTGAAGAGAGAAAGTTTGACCTCCTCCTGACTGATTTGGATGCCTTTTATTTCTTTGTGTTGTCTGATTGCAGAGGCCAAGACTTCCAATACTCGCCACTTCCAATAACAGTGGCAAGAATGGACATCCCTATCTTGTTCCTGACCTCAGGGGGAAAGCTCTCAGTTTTTCCCCACTGACGATGATAGTAGCGTTGGGTCTTTCATATATGGATTTTATGATCTCGAGATATGATCCTTCTATCCCTACTTTCTTGAGTGATTTTATCAAGAAAGGATGTTGTATTTTGTCAAATGCCTTCTTTGCATCTATTGGGAGGATCATATGGTTCTTGTCCTTTTCTTTTATTGCTGTGATAAATCACATTAATTGTTTTGTGGATATTGAACCAGCCCTGCATCCCAGGTATAAATCCCACTTGGTCTTGGTGAATAATTTTTTTTAATGTATTGTTGGATCCGGTTGGCTAATATCTTGTTGAGAATTTTTGAATCCATGTTCATCAGGAAAATTGGTCTGTAGTTCTCCTTTTTAGTGGGGTCTCTGTCTGGTTTTGGAATCAAGGTAATGCTGGCCTCATAGAAAGAGTTGGGAAGTTTTACTTCCATTTCTATTTTTTGGAACAGCTTCAAGAGAGTAGGTGTTAACTCTTCCTTAAATGTTTGATAGAATTCCCCTGGAAAGCCATCTGGCCTTGGACTCTTGTTTTTTGGGAGATTTTTGATTACTAATTCAATTTCTTTGCTGATTATGGGTCTGTTCAAATTTTCTATTTCTTCCTGTTTCAGTTTTGGTAGTGTATATGTTTTTAGGAATTTGTCCATTTCTTCCAGATTGCCCATTTTATTGGCATATAA
This sequence comes from Prionailurus bengalensis, assembly GCF_016509475.1. Classification (NCBI taxonomy): domain Eukaryota; kingdom Metazoa; phylum Chordata; class Mammalia; order Carnivora; family Felidae; genus Prionailurus; species Prionailurus bengalensis. The sequence goes on along the minus strand of NC_057359.1, from coordinate 75,522,172 downwards.
TTGTTCATAATATTCTCTTATTATTGTTTTAATTTCTGCTGTGTTGGTTGTGATCTCTTTCATTCTTGATTTTATTTATTTGGGTATTTCCTTTTTCTTTTTGATTAAACTGGCTAGTGGTTTATCAATTTTGTTAATTCTTTCAAAGAACCAGCCTCTGGTTTCATTGATCTACTGTTTTTTTTGTGGGTTTTTTTTTTTTTTTTGCTTTCTATAGCATTAATTTCTGCTCTAATCTTTATTATTTTCTGTCTTTTGTTGGTTTGGGGTTTTATTTGCTCTTCTTTTTCCAGCTCTTTAAGGCATAAGGTTAGGTTGTGCATCTGAGACTTTTCTTCCTTCTTTAGGAAGGCCTGGATTGTTATATACTTTCTTCTTATGACCACCTTTGTTGCGTCCCAGAGGTTTTGGGTTGTGGTCTTATCATTTTCATTAGCTTCCATATACTTTTTAATTTCCTCTTTAACTTCTTGGTTGACCCATTCATTCTTTAGTAGGATGTTCTCTAGTCTCCAAGTATTTGTTACCTTTCCAAATGTTTTCTTGTGGTTGATTTCGAGTTTCATAGTGTTGTGGTCTGAAAATATGCATGGTATGATCTACATCTTTTTGTACTTGCTGAGGGCTGATTTGTGTCCCAGTATGTAGTCTATTCTGGAGAATGTTCCATCTGCACTGGAGAAGAATGTATATTCCGCTGCTTTAGGATGAAATGTTCGGAATATATCTGTTAAATCCGTCTGGCCCAGTGTGTCGTTCATAGCCAATGTTTCCTTGTTGATTTTTTGATTAGATGATCTGTCCATTGCTATAAGTGGGGTGTTGAAGTCTCCTACTATTATGGTATTACTATCAATGAGTTTCTCTATGTTTGTGATTAATTGATTTATATATTTGGGTGCTGCCACATTTGGCACATAAATGTTTACAATTATTAGGTCTTCTTGGTGGATAGATCCCTTGACTATGATATAATGCCCTTCTTCATCTCTTGATACAGTCTTTATTTTAAAGTCTAGATTGTCTGATATAAGTATGGCTACTCTGGATTTCTTTTGTTGACCATTAGCATGATAGATGGTTCTCCATTCCCTTACTTTCAATCTGAAGGTGTCTTTAGGTCTAAAGTGAGTCTCTTGTAAACAGCATATAGGATCTTGTTTTCTTATCTATTCTGTTACCCTATGTCTTTTGATTGGAGCATTGAGTCCATTGACATTTAGAAGGAGTAATGAAAGATATGAATTTATTGCCATTATGTTGCTTGTAGAGTTGGAGTTTCTGGTGGTGTTCTCTGGTCCTTTCTAATCTTTGTTGCTTTTGGTATTTAATTAATTACTTAATTATTTTTTTCATCTTTCCTCCCCTCAGAGAGTCTCCCTTAAAATTTCTTGCAGGGCTAGTTTAGTGGTCACAAATTGCTTTAATTTTTTTTTGTCTGGGAAACTTTTTATCTCTCCTTCTATTTTGAATGACAGCCTTGCTGGATAAAGAATTCTTGGCTGCATATGTTTCTGATTCAGCGCATTGAATATATCCTGCCACTCCTTTCTGGCCTGCCAAGTTTCTGTGGATAGGTCTGCTGGAAACCTGATCTGTCTTCCCTTGTAGGTTAAGGAAGGACGTTTTTTCCCTTGCTACTTTCATGATTCTCTCATTGCCTGAGTATTTTGTTAATTTGACTATGATATGCTTTGTTGATGGTGGATTTTTGTTGAATCTGATGGGAGTCCTTTGTGCTTCCTGGATTTTGATGTCTGGGTCTTTCCTTAGGTTAGGAAAGTTTTCCACTATGATATGCTCACATAACTCTTCTACCCCTATTTTTCTCTCGTCCTCTTCTGGGACCCTTATGATTCTGATGTTGTTCCTTTTTAATTAATTACTGATTTCTCTAATTCTTAAATCGTGCTCTTTTGCCTTCATCTCCCTCTTTTTTTCTGCTTCATTATTCTCAATAAATTTGTCCTCTATATCGCTGATTCTGTGTTCTGCCTCATCCATCCTTGCCGCTGCTGCATCCATCCATGATTGCAGCTCAGTTATAGAATTTTTAATTTCATTCTGGCTATATTTTACTTCTTTTATCTCTGCAGAAAGGGATTCTAGTCTATTTTCAACTCCAGCTAGTATTCTTATTATCGTGATTCTAAATTCTGGTTCAGACATCTTGCTTGTATCTGTGTTGGTTAAGTCCCTGGCTTTCGTTTCTTCCTGCTCTTTATTTTGGGGTGAGTTCCCTCGTTTCATAATTTTGAAGGGAGAAAAGGAATTAATGAGAAAAATTAAAATTAAAAGATATTAAAATTGAAAGATTAAAAACAAACACACACACACACAAAATCAAATAAATGATGCTAGACCCTAGGTGTGTTTTGGTCTGGGTGTTGAAAGTGGCTTGACAGATTAGAGAAAAAAGGGGGGAAAAAGTGAATCTTTTGAAAATTTTAAAAAATGAATACACTGAAGTAGACTAAAATGAAATGATGGAAGTAAAACAGATTTTGAAAAAATTTACACAAAAGTAAAAAATATAGTAGAAAAAAATTAAAAATATTTTTAAGAAAAATTGAAAATAAAAATGATTTTTGTCTATTTCTGTATTAAAAAAAAAAGAAAAGAAATGAAAAAGAGAAAAAAAAGAAAGTTGAATAGATGGACATGCTAACAGACTGAAATATGACTGAAATTACTTCATTTTACCCTAGAAGTCAAACTATGAAGCACTTTATAGTCCATAAACTAAGCAGGCAGCGAGACTTGTGTTCTTGAAGAGGGAGGTTGGCCCAGTTGGGCGGGGCTTAGTGTAATGCCTCCGTTATCCACTAGATGGTGCTGCTTAGCCTACTGGGGTGGACTGTTGTGGTACTTGTAGGTGAGTATGTGCATGCATGGAAGCAGTGAAAATGGCGTCACCCAGCTACCCAGTCTTTAGTATCGGAACTCTCTTCTCCCTGATCAGCAATCGCACACCTGTCCTTTAGCTGTCTTCAACTTCTGACACTCCCCACTTCCACACTGTCCATGACCAAGCCCCAGGCAGCACCTCCCTCCTGAGTTTTGTCTCACATGCGGCTGCCTTCCCTGGCCCCTCACTTCTGAGGGACTGCGGTTTTGACCTGCTCTGCCCCTCTGTAGGTGGTCTCACTGAGCAATGGCCGGGTGCCGGCTGCACCCAGGAAAGTTTGCAGGATGGTGCTGCTGCCGAAGCCCAGAGACTGCAGCCGGGTGCCAGCTGCCCCAGAAAAAGTTCATGAGATAGTGTAGCAGCAGCGTTTCAGGGATTATGGAAAATCACAACACACATCTGGCACCAGGCTTCACCCTTAACGACCTTGCTCCAGCACCAGCGAATGTGGCTGCCTTCCGGGGTCTGCTGGGACCAGGTGGCTTCAACAGTCTCTACCAAATGTCCTTCCAGCAGTGGAGCCCCTTCTCCCTTTGTGGCCCGAGAACCTCCCAGACCCCACTCTGCTCCTGGGGATTCACCCTTACCACCAGAGCACCGCCAGGTATTGAGCTGTGGAGTTGCAGACTCTGCACTCCCCCTGTTTACAGTCTTAATGGAATTTAAACCCTCTCCTTTCTCCTTTCTCCCTTTTTAGTTCAGTCCCTGCAGCTGTTTCCAATTTTCCACTTTCTCTCCAGCTGCTTTTGGGGAGGGGTGCCTTTTCCATATTCTCCCCACTGTCTCCATCCTCTCTCCACATGCAAAAGCACCTCCCTGCCCTCTGCAGCTTCTCCCTCCCCCAGTTTACCTCTCCACACTGTGTACCTGCTGAATTCTGTGGTTCAGGTTGTGCATATTTTTGTGTTAATCCTCAGATCAGCTTTCTAGGTATGCAGGATGGTTTAGTGTTGGTCTGGCTGTATTTCATGGATGCAAGACACACAAAAAACTTCCATGCTATTCTGCCATCTTGGCTCCTCCTCCTGTAGTAACTCATTTAATCCTCATAACTACTACAGTGGAAAGGTGCTAGTTTATCCCCATTTCAAAAATGCGGGAACTGTGGTGTGGAGATTGAGTAACTTGCCTAGATCATACAGCTGTACAGAGAGACATTAGGACCTGAACTCAGGTAGTTGGATGTCAGAACCTGAATGCTAAATCGTCAAGCTCTCTCTACTGCTTCTGTGAGCTCTAGAACCTTTAGGAGACTGACAAGAATTCCTGGGGCTAGATATGGGGCATGTTTAAAGAAAGTTAATTGCCCTTGATAGTTTCTCATGGGTAACACAACACCTATCCTTCCTTTGGACCCCCCTTCCCTGACCCAAGTGTCCTAAACAATAGCTAGTTGACAATTCACTGGGGGTGCCTGAGAAAGAGATTGCCTTTGTGTATTACACAAACTATTGTGTCTTATGTATCATTAGAATTTGTCTTAAATACCACTAGAATTTGTCCCTATTCTCTCCTGTGTGTCACACAGGAATCCTGGAAGGACCAACCTACCTGTCTTACCCAATGTTATCCTCTCCAATCCATCTTCTCCTCATCGGTTGGGTTCCAGCTGGGAGTGGTCAGCACACTAAAGTGAGTTAAAGAGAATTGAATGAGGGGCGCCTGGGTGGCTCAGTCAGTTGAGCGACCAACTTTGGCTCAGGTCATGATCTCATGGTTTGTGGGTTCAAGCCCCGCATTGGGCTCTGTGCTGACAGCTGAGCCTGGAGCCTGCTTCTGATTCTGGGTCTCCCTCTCTCTCTCTCTGCCCTCTCCCGTTCATGCTGTCTCTCTCTGTCTCTCAAAAATAAATATTAAAAAAAAAATTTTTAAATGAGAATTGAATGAAACAAGTATTTAGAGAGAGAAGCCATCACACCCCAAAGCCTGAAGGGGAGGGGGGACAGAGCATAGTTAGCAGAACCTGGCAAGAAGTTTGGTTGTGGGAGAGAGTTGGCCAAGCTGTGGTCATAACAGGGAAACAGAACCTTTATCGAGACCAGCACCCACAGGAAGCAGGGACAAGGTGAGGGATAAATACCCCATCCTCTCTCTTCTCCCATCTTTGGAAGCCTATCAGAAATCAGAGGGCCAGGAGCCCATGTGATGTAGTTAGTAGACGTTGAGATCAGATCTGGAAAGGTAAAGGGAATTAACCAACACAGGTTATTCCTCTCTTTCTGTTCTGTTTGGCTTTTTATAAGCAGTGCTAGAATGAACAGCATATGTACATATTTTCATGCTGGGCTTTTAATTCTTTAAATAGATAGCCAGTTGTGGGACTGTCAAGTCAAAGTGTTTCAGAAGTTTTAAATATTTACAGACATAGGATGCCTGGGTGGCTCAGTTGGTTAAGTATCCGAATTTGGCTCAGGTCATAATCCTGCTGTTCCCAAGGTTGAGCCCTGAGTCAGGTTCTGTGCTGGCAGCTCAGAGCCTAGATCCTGCTTCAGATTGTGTCTCCCTCTCTCTCTGCCCCTCCCCCACTCACACTCTGTCTCTCTCTCTCTCAAAAATAAACATTAAATAACTTTAAAAAATGTTTACAGATGCTACAGTAACTTACCTAAGAAACTGTAGCAATTTCACCAACCCTGTATATGTACTTTCATTAGAAGTAGATGTTCTTGGGCTCCTGGGTGGCTCAGGCAATTAAGCAACCAACTCTTGATTTTGGCTCTCACAGTTTGTGAGTTCAAGCCCTGTGCTGGGCTCTGTGCTGACATTGTGTAGCCTGTTTGGGATTCTCTCTCTGCCTCTCTCTGCCCCTCCCCTGCTTGCACTCTCTTTCAAAAATAAATTAATTAGTTAAAAAAATAGATGTTATTAATGTCTTAAAATGTGTTGATTAGATTGGCATGAATTATGTGCTGTTTTATTTTGAGTATTCTAGGTGATGAGTGAGATTGAGCATGATTCCTAAGTATATGAGATCACTTCTGTGAATTTCCTGTACCTAGTGGGAGTATTTAGTACCTTTATTGGCAATCTGTATTTCACTTGTCTTTCTTCATTGTTTATATAGTCTTTGCCGCATATGAGATTTAGATATTGTTTTAGATATTTTAGATATTTTTTTGTTTTGTTTAGAGTAAGATTTCTAAAACATAAATCTGACCTTCATCTCTTTTTTTTTATATAAATATATATTTTTTCAACGTTTATTTATTTTTGGGACAGAGAGAGACAAAGCATGAACGGGGGAGGGGCAGAGAGAGAGGGAGACACAGAATCGGAAACAGGCTCCAGGCTCTGAGCCATCAGCCCAGAGCCCGATGTGGGGCTCGAAACCACGGACCGCGAGATCGTGACCTGGCTGAAGTCAGACGCTTAACCGACTGCGCCACCCAGGTGCCCCATCTTTTTAAAAGTTTATTTTGAGAGAGAGCAAGAGCGAGAGAGAGAGAAAATGCACGTGAATGGGGGAGGGGCAGAGAAAAAGGGGGGGGAAGAGAGAGAGAGAGAGAGAGAGAGAGAGAGAGAGAGAGAGAGAAAGGAGGGAGAGAGAATCCCAAGTAGGCTCCACACTCAGCAGGGAGTCCCACACAGGGCTCCTTCTCATGACTGTGAGATCATGACCTGAGCCAAAATCAAGAGTCAGATGCTTAAGTGACTCAGCTACTCTGGCACCCCAAATCTGACCTTCATCTTAAAACCCTTCAGTGACTGCCCTTTGTCTTCAGGATAAGCTCTACATTCCCTCGCTGACTTAAAGGGCTCGTTCATGACGCTGTGCCGGAGAGCTCTTCAGCCTTGTCTACTGGTCCTCTCCACCTGCTCCCTATCCATATCTCAGGTACAGGTATAAACTGCCCTGCTCTTGCTTCCATCCCCGGTGTGTTTTCAGGCACTGTTTTCTCTTCCTGAGATGACTGTCTTCACTTTCTTTTTGCTCCATTAACTCGTGTCTTCTCTCAAAGATTAATTTTGACATTGTCACTCTGCAAGGCTATAAGTGTTGCTGCCTCCCTTGTCCTCCCAGACTGAGTCTCACATGGCTTCCAGAAATGGTGGTCTGGATTAAAGGCAAATGGCATGTAATATGGAGAGGGTGTGATGTAACAAAATGAAGAAGCTCTATCTAGTACCTGTAGCCTAGGGGCACACGTGTAGTGGTTGAGTTGCATTGCCCACATGGAACAGAACAAGCGTCAGCAAAGTATTAATTTTTCACTTTGATTTATCTTCACTTTGATTTATCCTACCAGCAGTCTTCCCAGAAAAGAATCAAGATGATTGCTCTTAGAAAAGCCACATACCTTTTGTCAGAGCCCGTTCACTGTGATCTCAGTAGGCCAGCTGCAACATTCTAAGTTTATTCCAGAAAATAATCCAACTACAGTGAAAGATCCTCCAACCACCCCTACCAAATATGAATTTTTCCTGTCCTGTGGCCCTGGGGATCCCCTGTGACATAATGAATGAGGCTTCACTGCATAAATAAGCACTGTTCTAATGTATCACTTTCTTGGTGGGTCTTTTCCTCATAGCATGGAATGTAAGTTATACATCAGATACTTAGCCCTATTTTTTTCACCCCTATTGAGACAACCTCCAATAATCCAACTCAAGAACTTCTTGCCACCTCCACTTTAAATAAACTTAAGCATGAATGTTCAGACTTACAGAGCAATGTGATAGTCTTTCCAAAACAATTCAAATAAAAGTTAGTTTGAAGAAAATTCCTTCACAAAGGAATTGCACTTAAACTAGGACTTGAGAGGTCCTGTGTCAGTGGGAAGGGCACCTGTCCGTAGGAAGACCTAGATGGGCAAGGGACTCTACCACTCTGAGCTTCAGTCTCCTCATCTGTAAAATGGGATAATGTCTGTATTGCAGGGCAATGGTGAAAAACGAAAGAGTGCATGTTTTTGAGATGTCTAGCATAGTAAACAATGAAATATGAATAAATGGTGGACAATACTTCCTTTCATTATTTATCTAGTCTCCATTTCCTCCACTATTCTTTTCTTTTTTAATTTTTTTTTTCAACGTTTTTATTTATTTTTGGGACAGAGAGAGACAGAGCATGAACGGGGGAGGGGCAGAGAGAGAGGGAGACACAGAATGGGAAACAGGCTCCAGGCTCCGAGCCATCAGCCCAGAGCCTGACGCGGGGCTCGAACTCACGGACCGCGAGATCGTGACCTGGCTGAAGTCGGACGCTTAACCGACTGCGCCACCCAGTCCTCCACTATTCTTGATACGGAAGAAGATGGAGGAGCGACAGGCCCACTTCTGGCACTGACTCATTTTATTATTTATCTAAACTCTGAATCTCTAGGAATCTGAGATGACCCAATAACCAGCGAGGAAGACAGCTGAATAATCAAAGATTCATGTAATCAAATGTGGACAATCCCTTTCATCAGATTCTTTCTTGGAGAAAGTATTCTATTTCTTTGGGGGGAAATTATAAAGTACCGTGGGTAGGGTGAGGTTAACGTGCCATTTAGCAAGATGGAGATTATCACCCTTTTTTTGGTGAGCACCCTGATAAGTATAGATCTATAATTTGGGAAAGTGGTCAGAAGAATAGGATTATCAGAATTTATTTTAAGTAATACAAAGGTAAGAAAATTAAAGTTTGATTGGTGACTATCTTTGGGGGAGAACTAAGTGAGGAGAGAATCTGAAAAGTTATTTACTGCTTGGAAAAGGACAAAAAGAGATAGATCAATCTGAGTAGTTTCCTGAAGAAAACAGGACTTTGGAGAGAATAAGAACTATGTAATAAGAATTTTTAGTTGTCTGTGATGTTTGTATCCAAGTCTCTACACTAAGATCTTCAGCAAAAGCCACATTGTTCACTAATGCTTTGCAGCCAGAGAAATCTTTGGGGAACTCCGTATCATGTATTCAAATCTGGTTTGGTATGGGGGCTAAAATAGACACTGCTGGTGTAGATTCAGTAGCTCAATAAGTCTGGACAGCTGATCTACAAGTTGTGCATTCAGTAAAACTTCAGTAAACACATGCTGGTTCTCTGGTCCTGTAAATGCAGATTCAGTGGAGAAGAAAACAGTGTAGTAAGCAAGGATAAATCATGTAAGGTGCTATAAGACAGGAAGAATGTGCATCCTGAAGATATACAGATGAAGGAGTCACTTATTGTATGTGATGATGGCTTTGGGAAAGCTACAGAGAGTAGAGACATTTTAGTAAGATCTTAAAAAATGTGTGTGAGCTTGCTTAAGCTGATAAGGTGGAAAGGACAAGTCCGGCAGAGGTAACAGCTAGAGCAAAAGCAGAGAAGCTCGCAAGGGGGAGGCGGGGGAAGAGGGGGGGAACTCTCTGGTGTACCTAAAGACCCAAGAAAGGAAGGAAGCTGAAAGAGGAGTCCAGGGCTGGTTTTAAAAGGTTTTTCTCTGTTGCTTATTCTGACTCAGTAGGTCTTAAGATACCAACGTTCTTTTGAAGTTTGTTCCTTACTCTAATTCTTTAGGCAAATAGAACCACCTTTTGGTAAGTAACACTTGCAAAATATCCAATGAGATGCAGTCAAACAAAGCCTGCTGAGCCCAAGGATTACTTTCTAACTTCCTTTCAGGCATTTAAAATGGATTCAATTGCCCCATGGTCTTGGTTTTGATGCTGAGATATTCTGTCCACTAAGACTTCTGTACTGCCCATCATTGACCTCATGAGTGGCTTAATTCCCACCATCTTCAAGACACCAGTCCTTTCTGTGAGGAAGAAGGATGAGGGATGAAGAGAGAAGGGACTTACTCAGGTTTTATTGGACTGACCGTTTGTCTAATGGAGCCCCATGTCAACAGTTGTGGTTTGTCAAGAGTATAGTGAAATGAGTGTTCGTAAACCATAGAACAATAGGTTTGTCTCGGGGTTTGGGAAGCAAAGAGCAAACGGACAGTGCTCCATTGGATTCATTCTTGGCTGGAACAAGCTAACTCACTTAAACTCAACTGTACCCACCCCCACTTTCTACTTTAAAAGAGAGAACTGGAGGTGATAGGTGAAGGGAACTTGGGCAAGGTGATTGAATAGAAAACATATGGCTTTATGACTCCAAAAATGTATAGTAAAAGTCTCCACTTAGGCACATACTGGCTGGAAGGGTTTGGACAGCTTTTTAAAGCATTGTGATCCTTATTTTGTTTATCTACAAAATGGGGATAGTAGTATATGCCCTAAAAAGATGTGACATTTAAAAATAATATAAATAAATCATCCAGTTCATTGTGGATATTTAGTAAAAGACAGTTACTATTTTATGGCATTCTTTCTTTACCCTGTCCTAGGACTCATCTTCTGAATGCAAATGTTGAATCACTAAGAATATGTGCTCAGAACACAGGGGTCCTTTTAATTTTTTTAAAAAATTTTTAATGTTTATTTTTGAGAGAGAGAGAGAGAGAGAGAGAGAGAGAGAACATGAGTGGAGGAGGGGCAGAGAGAGAGATGGAGACACAGAATCCGAAGCAGCTCCAGGCTCTGAGCTGTTAGCACAGAGCCCAATGCGGGGCTCAAACTTCAAACCGCGAGATCATGATCTGAGCCAACGTTGGACGCTTAACCGACTGAGCCACTCAGGTGCCCTAGTTTTTTTTTTGTTTGTTTGTTTTTTTTTGAACCATCTGAAGCCCTTGCTCATGCCCTGTGTCACTTGGACTAAAAAGGTCATATCCCATACCACTGAAGTTTTCCTTAGTTTTGGGTCTTTATTATGGGTCAAGCACTTGGACTATTTCAGCTTTCATAGCCTGGACATCTTTTTAACCATCTATAAAACTTAAAATCATGAGGTGCCTGAGTGGCTCAGTTGGTTAAGCATCTGATTTCAGCTCAGGGCATGATGTCATGGTTCATGAGTTTGAGCCCCATATTGGGCTCTGTGCTGACAGCTCAGAGCCTGGAGCCTGCTTCAAATTCTGTGTCTCCCTCTCTCTCTGCCCTTCCTGACTTACACTCTGTGTCTCTCTCTCTTTCAAAAATAAATAAACATTTAAAAAAATAAGAATAAAATCAAAGATAGGTACTGGGATGGATTTTATGATGTCAGTGCTCTTCTTGATTTATAAATAAATATTGGACTTAGGGAAATTCAAGTAGAAATAAGAAAATAATTAAGTTAATCTCTTTTTTGTGTGTTTCAATGAGAAGAGATCTAGAAGATCTAAACAACACTGTTCTTTTTTTTTTTTTTTTCAACGTTTATTTATTTTTGGGACAGAGAGAGACAGAGCATGAACGGGGGAGGGGCAGAGAGAGAGGGAGACACAGAATCGGAAACAGGCTCCAGGCTCTGAGCCATCAGCCCAGAGCCTGACGCGGGGCTCGAACTCACAGACCGCGAGATCGTGACCTGGCTGAAGTCGGACGCTTAATCGACTGTGCCACCCAGGCGCCCCTAAACAACGCTGTTCTAAGCAAAGTTTGTCTAATTAGCACTATTATTAGTTTATATTCTTCTAAAACTTTACATTTCACAAATTATCTTCTTAATACATCTAAGAAAAATAAATGGAATAAGGAAATTCATCTGGACTTGCTCAAAAAACCATAGAACTGTGCTTTCTGTAAGGATGATTTTCCTGTACATTTGAAAAATCTTGAAATGAAATTTATTCTGTTTGTGTCTTAAATGGAAAAAATGAAGATTGACATCAAACAAAATATTAGATTTAAGTGATATCTTTTCCATTTATGGGTGCTTATAACTTGGGCAATGTATTTAACTCCTAAGCTTCAGTTTTTTCATATAAGATGAAAATAATGTTCTCTATCTCACAGGATAATTGTAATTATAAAGCACTTTTAACATTACACTGCATTCTTAGGCTTCCTGAAGTATTGTTCTCTTCACCCCTCATTCTTCTTTTGCTGCTTTCAGTAGCTCTTTTTTGTTGTAAACTAAAGTCTCAACTCCTCACATGGGCTTCAAGATGCTTTCAGTATTCTGACATTGGCCTGCCTTTTCGTCAAGTTCTTACTTTTTGTACCCTACATATACCCAAACGGACCTGCTCACTATTTGTTCACCTACCCCAGGAGGCTCTAACTCCTGTCTTTGCTTTGCTGTTTTCTCTGACAATGGTGCTCTGTCTTCAGCCTATCAAAATTTTGCCAAGGCTTCAAGATTTAAGTTCAAATGTTTCTACCTCCTTGACATTTTGAAATTTCCCCTGATATCCTCAGAGTGGAAATGCCTCCCCTTCTCTCAATCCTTACAAAGTTCAAGTCAACATTCATTTATCATATACCATCTGGATGTCTACCTCTGTCCTAACCAGATATATAAAGACAAGTAAGACACAATTCTTCTCTAATAATGAATAAGAGATGATTTAGTAAAGAAAAACTTGAAAGAAAATTCTTAACAATAGCAAAATATCTCATTCTCCCTTTTTAAATTTTATTATAAATAACTACTATTTACTGCCTGGCCTGAGATAGACACATTGTAAGAGTTAACCCCTACACAATTAATATTATTCCCAGCTTAACTGACAATGGCGAAGATCTAAATTTGAGGGGTTGGAAAATAGCCTCTACTTTTTCTAACCGAGATCTGTCTGACTTTATGACTCATACCTACACTAATATCTAAGATCTCATATTACATATGAAGAAGACATTTCTTATGAATTTAGGGAAGGCTCTTTTTCATGATAAAGAAGGAACTGTGAAATTATGAGGTGCAGCAGTTTAGGGGCCACATTTAATTCATCTGTATGCACCTCCTAGCGCTCAATGTATACCCAGTACTAGATTGGTCAGCAGAAGTGAATTTGGGATATGGCCACTCTATCAGTTAGGATCAGTTAAGTTATGATTCTGTAACAGACAACTCCCAAATCGTTAACAGCTTACAGCAACACAGGGTTAATTTTGCTCACACGGTACATGCCCATTCAGGCTCCTTCTAATCAACATCATGGCTGACAGAATAGCCACACACGGAATAGCTCCATGTTGTAGTTTAGGTAAGAGAACAAAAGAATTCTGGAAGTATCTGCACTGAAAATCATTGCTCCAACAAGACTCAACTCATTCTTTGTGGTTCTTGTTGTTAAATAAGAATCTTTTGATCATCCAATATGTACCAAGTAACACAATAATCACTGTGAGAAAGCAAAGACTAAAACAAACAAGGTACCTACACTCCAATAGATTGAGTTCAATGTTAGACAAATAATTAACCCCTAGATCTTTAATTACAATTGTGATAAATGTTATGAGGAAATTACATGGTGCTATGAAAGTATATAACAAAAATACCTCATAGTCTGAGAGTTTAGAAAAGATACCTTTAATACATTTAATCTGAGACTTGAAAGCAATGGGAACAATCCAGGAAGGGTAAGGAGAATGGATAAGAATTCTGGATTCTTGCAGAATATACTTCCCCACAATTGGCTAGCTGCCACTTATCATCATTTCTAAAACTTCTGTTTCACTGTTAGCATTTGTCACATCCTGTTAAGATTGCTATTATTAGTATAGATGACTGTCCCCTTTCTCTAGACTGCATTTCTTTGTAGAATTTCATTTTAATCTCTGTATTTTCAAGCATCTAGACTCAACACATTTTCAGAATCCCTTGTTGAAATGAGAGAACATTGTAGCTTGCTAGGCCTATAGGGTAAGCAGGTGTTGAATGAAAATCTAATTTTTGGAATATTATTATATAATATTACATAAAATTTTAAGGTGATATAATATTTAATATAAATCAACACCAGACATTCCACCAGAATTTTATTTACCTCTCCTCATCTTTGTCCCATTTTCTAATATTTTCAGTATTTCATAAAAGCAAGATAATACTGTTCCCATTTGTATGTCCAATTGTGGCCACCAACAGATGATTCCAGGTACATTTTCCTGTTAAGCAATGTTAAGGTAAAAAGAAGTTTATTAAATTTCAAAAATTGATTAGAGGGAAAATATAAACTAAACCAAATATCTCTTTAATGTCACAAAAAGGGAGGTTTGCATTCAGAAATGTATAACTCCACAATAAAAGACTAAACACATGAAAAAAGTTATCACTGTTGGAAAGTTAGGGTGTTGAGCTATCAGGAAATTAATGTTCTATTCACTAATTTCAAAAAAAAATGTTTGGTAGGGCTTATCCCACTTATAACAAGAGGAAGAGAGAACTTACACATTTCTGGCGAGGAGAGGGCTTCCCAAGTTGGAGATAAATATGGTGTTGGCTTTAAAGCAGAAAAATCACACATGAAATCAAACACAATAGATACATGGAAGACTTTGGGGAACTTTACAATTTTGCATTTAGTATCTTTCTGTTTAAGGTAAACTTGAATCGACATTTTTGCTGTTGAAGGTCAACCAAGCCAGCAACTGGGCTGTCAGTTCAAAGAAACATACAGATCTTTTTAAAGATAAAATTAAATTCTAGAAGATGCACAATTTTAAGTTACAATTCCATTAGATATGACAAATGCATCCATCCATGCACCTATATACCTGTCTATAGAATAAAACTCAACCTAGACTTTTCCCTCCCTTCTCAGTTAAAGTATCTCCCAGAGACATGACTGCTCTGAATTTTTTTTTTATCATAGATCAGTTTTGCCTATACCAGGAATTCATATAAATGGAATCATACAGTTTATCTTCTTGTGTCTGGCTTCTTGAGCTCATCATAATGTCTATGCAGTCTGACCATATTGCTGAGTGTGTAAGAAATTTGTTTTTTTTATTACTTAATATTATTCCTTGATGTGAATATATCACAATTTGCTTATTCATTCTAGTTTTAGGCTCTTATAAATAAGGTTTCTGTGAACATATTTTACCAGTCATTTTGTAAGCATAGATTTTCATTTCCTTTGGCTAAACACCTAGAATTGCCAGGTCACACAGCAGAGGTATATTTAAATTTTGTAAGGAAATACCAACACTTTTCCCCAAAGTAGTTGTGCCATTTTATATTTCCACCAGAAATGCATTAAGAGTTTGGTTACTCCCCAACTTCATCAATATTTGGTGTTACCATTCTTCAGTGGCACCTTGTTGTGATTCAAGTGTGCATTTCCCTGATGATTAATAGTGCTGAGAACTTCAAATGTGCGTATTGGCTATTCATGGTTCATCAACTGTTAATATTGCTATAGTAGATGCTTGTATCATATTGAAAACAGTTTCTTTTTCTATTCCTAGTTTGTTAAAAGTTTCTATGATGAATAGATACTGAACTTTTCAAATGAATTTTTCAATTTACTAAGGTATAATTATGTTTTTTTTTCTCCCTTTTGTTAGTATGGTTAATTTCATTGCTTGGTTTTTTTTTTTTTTAAATTTTTTTTTCAACGTTTATTTATTTTTGGGACAGAGAGAGACAGAGCATGAACGGGGAAGGGGCAGAGAGAGAGGGAGACACAGAATCGGAAACAGGCTCCAGGCTCTGAGCCATCAGCCCAGAGCCTGACGCGGGGCTCGAACTCACGGACCGCGAGATCGTGACCTGGCTGAAGTCGGACGCTTAACCGACTGCGCCACCCAGGCGCCCCAATTGCTTGGTTTTTTAAAAAAACAAAATAACCTTTTTTCTTACTAGGACAGGGGTCACTTAATTCCTTTTATGTATAGTTAGATTTAATTACTATTATTGATTCCTTAACTATTTGATAGCATTACCCAGGAATAACACCTGGGTCTTGAGATTTGTTTGTGTAAATATCTTTGATAGTAAATTCAATTCCTTTAAAAGAGCAATTGTCAAAGATGGGCATGCATCAGAATTGTCTAGTGGGCTTTTAAACAAAAATTTTTGAACATCATTTTCAGAGTTTCTGGTTTAGTAGTTCCAAAGTGAGGCTAAAAAGTTTCATTTTAATACAGTATTGCATGATGTTGATAGTCCTGGTTTGAGGACCAGACTTTGGAAACCATAGCTTTATGAGATACAGAGCTGTTTACATTTTATATTACTTCTTGTATCAGGTTTTTTAAGTTGTGTTTTTTTCAAGAATTCTTTTTCCAATTTCACCTAAGTTATTAAATTTACTGGTATGAAGGTATTAATAATATTATCTTACTATGTTTGTAATATGTGTAGGAAATTTAGTGATGTCTTCTCTGCTACAATAAAGGGAATTGATCTTTTCACTAAACTATTTTTGTCTCCAAGTACTGCTTTAGATCCATTTTGACAATTTTGACATGTGTGTCGAATCATTCAGTTGATAATCATTTCTAGTTTTTCTCATTATTTTTACATTGACCCATAAGTTATGTAGAAGTGTGTTAACGTCCATATGTAAGATACATTGCTAGATATCTTATTTTGCTGACACTCTAATTTTGTTGAGATCAATGAGTAAAGTTTGTAAGAAAATTTTTTCTAGGTCATTGAGACTTTCTGTGACCCAACATAGTGTCTCTCTTGGCGAACATAAATCAAGTTGAAGAGAATGTGCATTATGCACTTGTCAGATGTAGTTTTCTATAAATATAAGGTAGGCCAGTGGTGATTGACAACATTTATATTTGTTATAGCTTTACTTATGTTTTTTGTCGAGTTTTGTGTTTGCTTTTTTTTATTTAAGTTTACCTGTCTATTTGAGAGAGAGAGAGAGAGAGAGAGAGCGCAAGTGGGGAGGGGCAGAAAGAGAGGGTGGGAGAGAATCCCAAGCAGGCCCCTAGCTGTCAGGGTGGAGCCCTATGTGGGGCTTAAACTCATGAACCATGAGATCATGATCTGAGATGAAATCAAGAGTCGGAAGCTTAACCGACTAAGCCACTCAGGTGCCCCTGTTTGCTTGTTTCTTTAATGCTGTGAGAAGAGAATTAAAACTTCCAAATCTGGCTGTGGATTTGTTTATTGCTTCCTTTAAGTCAGTGCATACTGAGTGCCTGGGTGGCTCAGTTGGTTGAGTGTCTGACTTTTGATTTGGGCTCAGATCATGATCCCAGGGTTGTGGGATTGAGCCCTGCATTGGGCTCTGCACTGAGCGTGGAGCCTGCTTGGGATTCTCTCTCTCTCTCTCTCTCTCTCTCTCTCTCTCTCTCTCCCTCCCTCCCTCCCTCCCTCCCTCCCTCCCTCTCCCCCTCCCTCCCTCCCTTTCCTCCCTGCACTTTTCCCCCACTCATGGACTCTCTCTCTAAAACAAAATTTAGAAAAAATTAATTTGGTACATACACATGTATGAGTTCATAATTTTCTAATGAATTGATCATTAGAAAATGTCTCTATATTCCTCTGTCATTATTCTTTGCATTTAATGTATTTTAACTAATATTTAAATGACCATTCCACTTTTATTGTAATTAGTGTTGGTCCCATTGCTTTTGTTTGCTTGTTTGTTTGTTTTTAGGCAATAATTTAATCTTAGTTTCTATCTTTAGGTATATGTATGTGAGTAAAACCATATACACTTTTTTAAATCTATAGGCTTAAGCACTATCTCCTATAGAGCAGAATATGCATCCAACATAACTTTAAAAGAATCACAATTTCATTAGAATACATTACCATCTATCATCAGTCCTATGTAAGCATTTACAGAATATGGAGGTGTGCTCAGTATTGGTCCTGTTGGGTAAAATCTATTGAGTATTGCCTATGATGTTAGGTGATATTTGAAGAGTTTTATGGATAGTAAATTAATTTAATCTCTGTGTCAACCCTGTGAGTAAGAACTATAATAATTTCCCCTAATTTTCACTTGAGGACACTGAGACACAGAGATGCTTAAGAAGCTTGACTAAGGTCACACTGTTTGGAAATGGCACAGCAGGCTTCGAACCCAGACATTCTGGCCCCAGAAACTTCAGTCAAGGATTGTGAGGCATATTGCATAATTTCTTTTATGAATAAGGAAGGGTAGAGACATATGAGTCCAAAAAGAAGGGAAGAAGGGGAAGGATGGAAGAAACCAGTATAGCGGAGCATGAGGGAGGAGGAAACTGTCTACAGCAGCAAGTGCAACAGAGAGCCTAATCAAACAGAACCAGAACATAATCATTGAGTCTGGCAGTGAAAAAGAAGACTCTCCTTAGAAGGTCTCAGCCAAGTGCAGGAGGCAGATGGGCAAAACAGAGGAATGAGAAATACCAAGGAGAGGCTGGCACGCAGAATGCAAACTTCCGATGGGCTGGTATGGAAGGAACTGTATTGGAGGCTGAATGGAGGTGGGAAAGGCTGTTGTTGTTTGTGGTCTTTCTGTTCGGGGGCAGCTTTCTGTTCGGGGGCAGTCTGTTGTGTGTTTTAGGATGAGAGAAACGTGAGCATGCTTTGGACAGATGAAAAGGAGCCAGCAGAGAGGGAAAGGCCTGTGTACAAGCCTGATCACAAAATAGTTGTGAAGACCATCAGAGCTGCCTAAAACAGGGGAGACAGAACAGAAGGGTGCAGGAGGAGTGAACCCACTTCACCTGCTTTCCTACGTGCTTCTCGCAAGCCACCTTGCCTTGGCCTTCCAGACAGACCCCAATTCCACAGCAAAACAGTGCAGCCATATCAGAATTTGTTTCTCTGACGAGCCGTCTGCTGATGAATTAAGTGTGAATGAATCAGATACAGATGGACTGAATTTCACTGAAAATAAACATGAATTACAAAACTGGAAGAGGAAAAATGCCCAAGGAAAAATCACTTCATGCCAACTGAAAATTATTTGGAACGTTAATTTTCCAGCCTGCCTCTATATTCCCATTCATCCATCCCTTTGCCCTCCTTTAACCAGCCCCCAATTTGTCTGCGTAGATGACATTCGTCAGTCCTTTGAGACCTTTGGAACAGGTCCGGGGAAACCTTGGAGGCAGGGACTGCTGGGAAGCAGTGATACAAGATTCGTGTAGGCATTTATTAGTCAGCACGGGGTCTGTGGGGATGCTGGTGAGAAATGATTCTGGCATGCCTCAAGGATGTTCTTCCTCTTTGGCTAGACAGACTCAGTCGTGGCAACATATCAGAATGGAAAAACCCATGGGCTTCAGAGTCAGACTGATCTGTTTGGGAATCCTGGAAACACCATCCATTAGCCATGGGCCCTTAATCAAGTAGTTTTTAGCTGATAAGCCTCAGTTGGAGGGAAACAGGAAATGAGAACAAGTGCTATCTGTCTCACAAATATTAGGCTTCAGTGCGGCTGTGCATTCACAAAGCTGAGAGCGAGTACCTGACAAAGTCTATACATCCAGAGAATATAAGCCAGTTTTCAACGTTTATTTATTTTTGGGACAGAGAGAGACAGAGCATGAACGGGGGAGGGGCAGAGAGAGAGGGAGACACAGAATCGGAAACAGGCTCCAGGCTCTGAGCCATCAGCCCAGAGCCCGACGCGGGGCTCGAACTCCCGGACCGCGAGATCGTGACCTGGCTGAAGTCGGACGCTTAACCGACTGCGCCACCCAGGCGCCCCTATAAGCCAGTTTTCATGTGGAGGGGATCATAGAGATCTCCGAAGTCATATGAAAAGCAGAGCAGACTCTAGCTTAAGTTTGCTGAAGTAGAAACTCTGGCTGGGGTTCAGAAATACATTTTCTTCAAAAGCTTCTCAACTGATTCTGATGGTTGGGTACATTTAAGAACTAGGAATAGAGGCTAAGGCAGGAGGGAAAAGAGCCTCCTCATTCCCAGTGTGAGAGATTAGCTTCCTGAATCTTGCTCATGTACTCGGGGTATTTTCTGCTTCTCTGTTCTCATCTTTGTGGGACCATGTGATTCCATGTTAAGAAAATGAATTATAGCAGTATTAAAATGTTGATCCCAAATGATGATGTGTTCTTTCGTTAAAGACTTTCTCCAAGGGAGGAAATTGTTGAAGGATCCCTGGGATAGCAGTTTATCTCTGTTCAAGATCCAATTCATCATCCGTATCTCTAGAAGGCGGAAAAGTTAACTTATACCTACAATTCATCATGTGTTCGTGAAAAGCCTGTTCTGAGGAGTAAATGAGATAATATAGAAGGAACACCTTGATACTTAGCAAAGGACTACATACATGTGACAATAATAAGAGCCCAATTTAAAACCAGAACTGGAAGTGGTCATGTGACTAGATTCTAGCCAATCAGACATAAGCAGAGCTATTGGTGGGGTTTAGAAAATGGTCTTTAAAAACAGTCCACTATACTGAGAAACTTGACAGAAACCCATGGGGAGGGGAAGGAAAAAAAAAAAGGTTGGAGTGGGAGAGAGCCAAAGCATAAGAGACTGTAAAAACTGAGAACAAACTGAGGGTTGATGGGGGTGGGAGGGAGGGGAGGATAGGTGATGGGTATTGAGGAGGGCATCTTTTGGGATGAGCACTGGGTGTTGTATGGAAACCAATTTGACAATAAATTTCATATATTGAAAAAAATAAAATAAAAAGTAAAAGGAGTCCACTAAGCCAGTGTGTTCCTTTATTTTCTGCCCTTCCCCTTCTTCTTGCCTAGACCTTGACTGTGATACTGGAAGTACTTAGCCATTTTGGTGGCCAATACATGGTAAAGTAGTACTGAAAAAAAGAAAGGAAGAGCTTGGGTTCCTGTTATCATCTTGAAATAGCTGTAGAAGCCCTGGATTGCTTACCTCTAGATTTCTTGCTATATAGGAATAACAAAACTCCTGATTCACTTGTGACATTTGTTTTTTGGGCTTCTCTTACTAAGAACCAAAGAAGTTCTTGATAGGAGCTATAAAACATAGATCACTTTGAATTCAAAACACTATAGGGTAAATACTATATGATGTCACTTGTATGTGGAAGCTAAAAAAGCCAAACTCCTAGAAACAAAGAGTAGAATGGTGGTTTCCAGGGTCTGGGGGTGGGGGAAACAGGGAGGTGTTGTTGAGAGGGTATGTTCTGGGGAGTTAATGTACAGCATGATGATTATGGTTAATAATACTGCCTTAAATACTTGGAAGTTGCTGGTAGGTCTTAAATTTTCTCACACACACACAAAAGAAATGGTAGTTATGTGATATAATGGAGCTGTTAGCTAACACTATGGTGGTCATCTTTTTGCAACATATAAATATATCAAATCAGACTTACACAATTTCATGTGTCAATTCTATCCCAAAAAGCTTGAAAAAAATAAAATAAAAATAGAAGAAAACAGTGTAGGGTAGATTCTGCTTTACAAGTTGGGAGTCACCTTCTGGGACCCTGAAGTGGGTGATTTCTTATGGCTGGATAAGGAAAAATAAAGGGCCACTGCTGTTTGACCGAGGCTGGCTTAGAAGTGAGATGCCTAGGGGCTAGGGACATAGTAATGGTCAGGCCCTGGGGGCTGGTGTTGGAATTGATGAGAAAGCTCTCCATTGGACTTGATGGAGATTTGACAGTAAGACAGATAGATGACTGAGCAGGTAGAATGATTATAGTGTAGAAGAGGTATCAGACAAGGATGACCTCCAGTGCCTATAGAATTGAGAAAGACAGGAGACTGAGGACAAGCTTTCATTTCCTCAAGAGACTTCTGTGGGAGGCCATATGGGATAGCACCAGTCTGGGCATATTGCTGTGAGAATACAGAACCTGAAAGAATATTCCAGGCCAGGTTTGAATCTTGGCTTTATCACCTACCAAGGGTACCAAGTGATACCATCTTGGTATTCTAGTCTTCTAAGCTCGCAATTGGTATAACAGTGGCTGCTTTGGTGGAGCATTGCAGGATTATAGAATATGTACAGATGTATAGATGTGTCCAATGTAATGCTTAATAAATCTTAGTTGTTACTGTTTATTAGTCATTATTTCAGAAAACAATTGTAAGTGCCTGCTATAGGCCAGCTACCTTGTAGATGCTACAAGGATACCGAATATGGCCTCTGTCTTCAGGTAGTCACATTATCTTAAAAAAAAAAAAGGCACTGATATTTTACAGTTAAATTCTAATCAAGTCACTGTTATTGTTAAATCCTTTTTGGATTCCTAGACAAAAACCTGAAATGTTTATTTGTTTGTTTGTTTATTTATTGTTTTTTAAATATTAATTCATTTTTTAAATTTTAACTTGTTTTGTTTTTAATTTTTTTAAATGTACATCCAAATTAGTTAGCATATAGTGCAACAATGATTTCAGGAGTAGATTTCTTAGTGCCTCTTACCCATTTAGTCCATCCCTCCTCCCACAACCCCTCCTGTAACCCTCAGTTTGTTCTCCATATTTAAGAGTCTCTTATGTTTTGTCCCCTTCCCTGTTTTTATATTATTTTTGTTTCCCTTCCCTTATGTTCATCTGTTTTGTCTCTTAAAGTCCTCATATGAGTGAAGTCATATGATACTTGTCTTTCTCTGACTAATTTCACTTAGCATAATACCCTCCAGTTCCATCCACGTAGTTTCAAATGGCAAGATTTCATTCTTTTTGATTGCCGAGTAATACTCCATTGTGTAAATATACCATATCTCCTTTACCCATTCATCCATCGATGGACATTTGGGCTCTTTCCATACTTTGGCTATTGTTGATAGTGCTGCTATAAATGTGGGGGTGCATGTGTCCCTTCGAAACAGCATGCCTGTATCCCTTGGATAAATGCCTAGTAGTGCAATTGCTCGGTCATAGGGTAGTTCTATTTTTAGTTTTTTGAGGCACCTCCATACTGTTTTCCAGAGTGGCTACACCAGCTTGCAGTCCCACCAACAGTGCAAAAGAGATCCTCTTTCTCTGCATCCTTGCCAACATCTGTTGTTGCCTGAGTTGTTAGTGTTAGCCATTCTGACAGGGATAAGGTGGTATCTCATTGTGGTTTTGATTTGTATTTCCCTGATGCTGAGTGATGTTGAACATTTTTTCATGTGTCGGTTGGCCATCTGGATGTCTTCTTTGGAGAAGTGCCTATTCATGTCTTTTGCCCAATATTTATTTATTGTTAATGTTTAATTTTGAGAGAGAGAGAGAGAGAGAGAGAGAGAGAGAGAGAGAGAGAGAGAGAGACAGCATGTGAGCAGGAGAGGGTCAGAGAGAGAGGGAGACACAGAATCCAAAGCAGGCTCCAGGCTCTGAGCTGTCAGCACAGAGCTCAATGCAGGGCTGGATCTCACAAACTGTGAGATCATGACCTGAGCCTAAGTCTGATGCTTAATCAGCTGAGCCTCCCAGGTGCCCCCAAATCTGAAATCTTTAATATGCTACACAAGGCCATGTTTGATGTCCCTGCTTGGGGGAAAAAAAAAAAGTCCATCTAATTCTAAGCCACCCTTTACTATCTCAATCCCAGTGACTTAGATTTTTATTTATAGTTTCTGGTTATTTGATTAATATTTGTCTCCTTCATAGGGGCACCTGGGTGGCTCAGTCAGGTAAGTGTCTGACTTTGGCTCAGGTCATGATCTCACAGCTTGTGAGTTCGAGTACCATGTTGGGCTCTGTGCTGACAGCTCAGAGCTTAGAGCCTGCTTTGGATTTTGTGTCTCCCTCTCTCTGCCCCTCCGCTTCTCGTGCTCTGTCTCTCCCTCTTAAAAATAAATAAATATTTAAAAAAAGTAAAAATAAATATTTGTCTCTTTCACTAGATCTGAGCTCTATATATGTAGGAAGTCTTATCTGTTTTACCTGTCACTGTGTACCTAAAACTGAACAGAATTGCTGACAGCTAGAAGGCAGCCAATAAACAGGTTTTAAATAAGTGGAAGAATGAAGGACAGTTGTGACCATCATGGTAGATATTTCTGTCCCATGCAGTGGGAGCACTGAGAGGGAAATGGCAAAGTCTGTTTTGGGCGGAAGAGGCAGGGAAGACTTAGAATAAATAGGACAAGCAAACTTGGCTGTAAAGCAACCACCAAAGAGTTATCCAAGCAGAGAAGGTTTGGTGAGAAAAATCCCAGGATCTACTAATTGCTCAGGCCTCATTTTTTTTTTCATCTGTAAAATAAAATTGTTGATACCTATCTTAATAGAGAAAGGTTATGAGTATCGACTGAGATAACGTGATGTGAAATTCTCCAGCAAATGCATGTAATGTACTATGATCAGTACCTACCTTGCTTAGGGATCCTGTTTTACATTGTGAGGATCTAGAAAATGGAAAAGCTAAATATAATAATAATAATAATAATAATAATAACAACAACAAAAACAGTAATTGCTCTTAGTTGTCTATTGTGTACCTAGCACTTGATGTACATTATTTTGATTCTACCACTGTCCCTCAACTCTATGTCCTTCATTTTGCAGATGGAAAAACATGTCCAGAGAGTTTAAGTGGCCTATCCAATATCAGAGTAGTAAGGAATATACCTTATGGTGAAATTTTAATACAATGGCCAGAGATAGTTATTCATCAAGTGTTTATTGAGCATCTACCATGAAGCAGTCCATTGTTCTATGTGCTGGGGATGCAATGTGGATAAAAAAGACAAACATTCTGCTTCCATGGGGCACATAGTCCATTATGACAAAGCATATTGCAGAGGTCTGGCTGGTGGTGATTGGAACCACACTGGGAAGTAGGGCACCACTTTTCTGCACTTAGGGGTACTATTCTGGATAGATGGCCACTCATTTTGTACTTCATGAATGTCTTGCTATTTCACCTTGGGACTTGATACCCTCATGTCGTGAAGCCTGAGTCTGTAGGAAAAAGGAGGAATCCAAGACTAACATGGCCAGTAGGTGAAACCATTAGCAGGGTGACATTAGCCATCCTCGGGTTCTGCTGTCCAGGTAAGAATGCAGAAGAGAGCTGGAGTTGGACTCAGGCACTTCAGCTCTTCTTCAGATCGGTCCAGGACATGTTGGTACTCAATATGAACTTGTGAGATGTCACTGCAAGACATGAGACCAGTGATGTGCTCAATTGTGCACATTTCTTCCCAACTCCACTTTCAATAAAACAGGCATGGAAATTAGCAAATATTACAAGTCAGCCTGTTGCCACCACCACCCTGAGCTGCTTGTTAAACACTTACCAGTACACCACGGGACAAATAGCATCTCTCTGAGTCAATTTCTCACCTATAAAAGGGATAGAAGGATAAAATGATTTAAAACCCCTAGAAGCATGGGTTGTGTATTAGGAGAAGCCATAATTTGGAGCAGTACAGACTTGGATTAAATTCTGCATGCTGGCCATGTGTTAACCATGGAATATTCAGCTAATTACTCACCTCTGAGCCTCAGTTTCCTTCTGTGTAGAATAAGACTACTGATTTCTACATCCTGAGGTTTTTCTGTGCATTAAATATAATAAAACATATAAAACATTGATCATACAGAAGCCAATTAGTGATAGATTTGCCCAATTTTTTCACCTCCATGAGATATGAATAAAAGAAGAGATGAACATATGAATATTCATTCTTTTTTCATAGTTGCTTTACCTCTCTCCTGCTTGGATCACTTCTAATTTCTTGGGGTTGATAAATAAATGCTATTATATACTGTTGATTTTGTTATTATTACATATTCTAAATTCTTCTTATACAAACATAGTATTTTTAAAAGCTCTTCTAAAGCCACAAATTGAGACCAATATCTTTGGGAAGGGACAAGTGCATATGCATTTATTCAACAGCTTTTGATAGCTGGCTATTTGTTGGCATGTTACATATTTTGTTCATTAATCCTTCCAATAAGATAGGAGTGGGATCTACATCTCAGAGATGTTTTCTTTGGATATCTGTAGAAACTTCCTTGAACCACCAGGGAGCAGTAAATAGCCATTCTTCAAGATTTTGAAAACCAAGTACCCACTATCAGATAACTGCATTTCTCTTGGGATACAGCATGCTGGCAAATATTGAGTAAGAATCCCTTGGCCAAGTCGTCACCTGAGGGTATATGGTAAAGGGAAGGACCTGTGAGTCAGAACAACAGGTCACCTTTAATTATAGGCATGAAGCCTTTACGAGCTTCAAGGAATTGAGTGAACAAGGATGTAATTTTCCAAATAAGCATGGAGATAGTCTGTTCATGCCACTGCCTTTCAGAAGAGGGGAGACTGAGGCTGAGAGAGAGACAGAGATGTGTCCAGGGTCACCCAGTGAAGTGGTAGTAGAGCCGGGGCCAGAACCTGTGGACACCATGTGCACATGAACTCACTCATTGACAAGAAGATACGGATATGTGAAAGATTTTTATATCACTCTTATCCCATATGGTCTAAGAGGAGACTGTGACTTTTCTTCATGGTGGGTCTTTCCACCCTCTTGTAGAAGGCTTTGCTCATGGTACTTCCATTTTTATTGTTATTAGCCAATCCTGAGTTTATTGCTTCTCAATAGAAGATAGCCAGAAAGCCAGATAACATGTAAGTGGATTTATCAAAAGAAAAGTCAGATGTCTTTTTCAGGAATAGAATTCTGGTGGCCACAGATAAAGGGCCTTTTTCATTTTGAACATGGTACCCAGAGAGGACCTTAGCAGGGGGCTGTTGCATTCATTCATTCTTATTTCTTTCATTAAATAATAAGTAAATCATTAGATTCCAATTCTGCATCAGCTTCTATCTTAGAAATAGTGGACATAGATAGAAATCAGATATAATACCTAATGGACATAAGTGGGATATAAATCCTGCTCTGAACAAATCCATGGGCTAGTGACAGGTCCTGACATAGAACTGGATGGTTGCAATGCAGAATCGTATATTTTACTATGGTGTGACACATGCCAGAGATTAAATTTTCTTTCCTCCTCCTCCTCTTTCTCCTCCTCCTTCTTCTTCAGCAATCCACTTTCCACTCACCAGGAGCAGTCTTTTTAGCCGGGAGATGGGGACAGAGTAGAGTACCTTGAAAATATGGATGCATACGTAGATACATTGGAATCACTTGATCATTGGAAAAGTAGATCACTCTTGAGTTGCTGAGGGAGTTGAGAAGCAAGGAGCATGTCTCTTTGGAGGATGAGCGTGTAACTTCATCATACAGGGAAGGGACAGTCCGATGCTATGTGCATGAAAAACTGCCTTTTCTTTTAAGTAGATTTCCAGGAAGAGAAGGGAAGAAGGATTCTAAATTGGAGATATATCAGATTTCATCGTCACTTTGACCAGAATTCTCAAATCTGGCTGATAGCCTAAGGGAAGGCTGGGTATGTACTTGAAAGAACTGAGCATGAGGACTTTCTAATGGGGAGCCAGTGGTGGGGGTCTCTTGGCCTAGCTTGGTTCAGAGGATGTGAACTTACTTTCCTTTGAAGAACCATAGAGGGTGGCACAGCAATTGGACAAGTGAGACTCTGGGGAAAGTTGAGCCTACGTGCCCCGTCAGAGTGGCAGTGAGGAATTTCCACTGTAATAGAGTTGGTAGTTAAAGACAATGGTAGACAGAGTGGGTGGGAGAAATAGGTGATGGTGATTAAGGAGTGCAGTTGTGATGAGCACCAGGTGATGTATAGAAGTGTTGAATCACTATATTGTATGCCTGAAACTAACATTACACTGTATGTTAGCTAACTGGAGTTTAAATAGAAACTTAAAGTAATGGCAGAAATTTTTCTCTCTGATGCCATTCCTCTTTACTTTTGGATTTCATAAGCTCATATTGTTATTGTTTTACTTGTTTATTTTTAACAGTTTTTTGGGGGAAAGAGTACTCTAAAAAAATTGATCCTGTATAGTAATGAAATAATATAATGGAATAATACACAGTAAGGAAGAAAATGGGGATCTGAGAGATTAAGAAAATAAAACACATGACCATATTTTAACTCCAAGTTCAAGAAGAGATTCATAGAGGTTACAGTGATGTTGGAGATACAGTCTGCTGTGGACACATAGAGGAGGAATCCCAACTACAGCCGCACCAGGTGTCAGGAAAGGCTTCCCAGGGGAGGGAGGCCTGCAAACGAGTGCAGGAATATGTCAGGAATAGGATCAGAAACATGAAGTGTGCACAGTGGGAACAGCCAGTGCAAAGGCACAGATGCTTGAAACCATATTCAAGTCTCAGGTCTTTCTCATTAACCTTGTGTTAGTGGTCGTAGGGCTGGCGTGGTGACCAAATTTACAGACGAGTAGAGGGAATCATGTTATTTTGTTTGCTTTGTTTGTTTGACTTCATTTTGTTGTTCCCAAGCCAGATTTGGAATTCTGGATGGCCATAGTATCAGGTTCATGAGCACAGTGAATAGAAGAGCCTAGCAACCTTGCCCAATGGGTTAAAGACTCAGAATATTCTGAGGGGAACACTGTCAGGAAAAGAATCTCTTGGCTTCTGAAGAGTAAAGCCTCCAGGTATTGAGGCACTGAGGGGCTCTCCATTCTGAGCTGGAGACTTCCAAAGGGAGAGTGGAGCAGGAAGGGCACAGCCATTTCCCAGGCACTGAGGATTTGATCTTCATAACTATCTATGAGGTGCACAGGCAGGGCTGTTTTGTTATCCATTTACAGCTGAGCAAGTGAGCTCCCAAACAGGGGATGCCTGTCAGTGAGGAATGGAAGCCAAATGCACACCAGCACCCACAGGTGAGAAAAGCAAATTGTGTTCTCCTCATGCTTTCCATCATTTCCCCCTCTTTTCTCCTAATTGCTTCTTGAGCCCAACTTTGTTATAGACCGTGGCTTTAATCAGTTTGCTGAATTGGCTTCAAACAATTTCCCCCATACATCACCTCCTGATACTAATGACATGCTGCCCCACCCTGATATCTTACCTAAGTCACACTTGAATTCTTTGCAACTGTCTTGAGCATTCTGAGATGTAGCCCTCCTACCTCAACACATTTTCAGTTTATCCAGAAAACTGTTCTTTCCATTCTCATCTCTATTACTATAGAATTCATTTCCTCAGGTCTTGGCTTAGATATCACCTCCTCCAGAAGGCCTTCCTGGACTCACATGCAATGGCATTTGTTGCTGTGTCCATCCTGTGCCTCCACAGCACACTTCCCTTCTTCCGTTACACCTATCGCAATGTGTTGTCATTGCCTGGCTATTTTCCTGTGTTCCTCACCAGAGAAAGAGACTTTAGTGACTGGTAAGCAAGGTTTTCTTATTCTCCATCATCTCTCTGGCGTGATGCGTGACATTTGACAAATGATGCATGCTCAGGAAATATGTTGATAGGATGAGTTAAATTATGCAAATTATCTACACTGGTTTGCTCAATGAATCCTGGGAGAGATCAGAAAAGGTGTAACAATTCTCCAGTGGAACACCTTCCCATGTTTCCATGGCAGCTTGGGGCACCTCAGTTCTGTCTCTCTTAGCCATATTCCCACATTCTGCCCCTGCTCAAGAGGTCAAGCAAGGTCTGCTCAAGCAGGGAGCCCATTTTCCTCTGGAAAATATTCACTGCTTCTATTTTGCATTCTTTTGACTCTGATGTTGTCCGTGAAGCCAGGAGCTTCTGGAATCTCTATTAGCACCAGGCTGTGTGAACAAACTCCAGGCCAGAGCTGCAGCTGGGAAGAATGCCCCTGGTGTGAACAGAGTTGATCTGGGTGTGTGTGTGTGGAGAGAGTAGGCAGCATTTGCTTTTGCTGTGAGTGGCCAGGGTGGTCAGGTGTAAAGCAGAATGAATGAGTCAAATATGTGTTGAGTCCCTCAAAGGCATTGGGACACGTAGAAAAGTGAGCTTGAACTTTGGAGGCACACATCCCATAATTAGAATGCAGATCTGCCACTGTCTATAAACTTGGACAAGGAATTTAATTTTCCTACCTCCAGCTTCTCATTGTCAAATTAGATGAGTATCAGTACCTAAGGCAGGCATGTTTTAAGGATGAGATGAAGTGATTCTGTTGGGCCTCTTAGATGAGTTCTGAGTATTTAGGCCCTGTCACTCTCTCTCTGAGTCAGAGTTCTCTGGAAAAATAGAACAAATCAGAAGGAGAGAGAGAGAGAGGGAGAGAGTTTAAGGAATTGGCTCCTGTGATTGTAGAGGCTGGCAAGACTAAAATCTGAAGAGTGGGCTGGCAGGCTGGAGACCCAGGGAAGAGTTGATGTTGCAAGCTTGAGTCCAAATGCAGTCTGCTGATGGAGTTCCCTCTTCCTCGGGAAAGGTTAGTCTTTTTCTGACAGCCTTCAACTGATTTGATGAGGCCCACCCTCATTCTGGCTCTTACTCCGTTTTACTCAAATTCTAATGATTTTAATGCTGATCTCATCTGAAGAATATTTTCACAGAAACATCTAGAAT
Source organism: Prionailurus bengalensis (assembly GCF_016509475.1). Taxonomy (NCBI): domain Eukaryota; kingdom Metazoa; phylum Chordata; class Mammalia; order Carnivora; family Felidae; genus Prionailurus; species Prionailurus bengalensis. The sequence continues at coordinate 75,492,205 of NC_057359.1, read as the reverse complement.
AACGTTTGACAAAATATCTGGGTACTGTGACCCAGCCACGTTAACACATAAAGTAAACAATGACACTATCTATCACATTAGATATGTGAATGAATGGGGATTCCTCATCCTTCAAATATAGTGTGATTCCACAATTCTTAAAATTAGCACAGCAGCAGGGGCTTTCATTCTATTTTAATCTTCCACTATAAATATCCAGGAGACAGTGACTTAAGTCTCCAAGCCAGTACCAAGAACACTCTGTGTTAAAGGGGTCGACATATTACTAGGTCTCTGTATCCAGAAGATGCACAACAGTATCCTTGGAAAGAAAAGCCTAATCTGGTTATCTGAAAATGTGGACAAATAGCAGCCTGTGCAATAATTGTACCAGTGAAGGACTGTCTACTACCAGCAATGGTAATGCCAGAGAAACTCTGATTATTCTTCCTTCTCATCCCACCTTCATTCATCCAATCAAGGCTGTCATCTCCCAGAGATAGCACTCTGATGAGGTGGGGTACTTAGACAAGTATACAGGTAGCACTCTGCCAGCTGGAAAGCCTGGATGCATGTCTCAGTAGGCAAGCCCAGGCTCCCACTCTTATTGGCACATGGGTATCCAGGGAAGCTGCCCATGCCTTGAGCCTCCTCCAGGGCCAAGGCTGGGGGTGCTGCCCTGGGCTAGCTAGCTAATCTACTTGGGTTTCAGTCCTGCAGCACACGGCCCATCCCCTTTCCTTCCTTGGATATAATGCTGCCAAGGTTGACTTCCTAGCAACTGAATTTGAGCCATGCCAAGCTTTCTGTAAATCCTACTAAAAATGCATTTGTATTAAACAAGAGACATCCCTCAGATCTAGACATTAGGTGTGGAACTGACTAAAGGTCTCCATTTCTAACTCATTCAGTTGTTGTAGGGACACAAACTAAGACATAATTTCTATATTAGCGACGATGCACCCTGAGCCTGGCACCCTGTGGTGACCATATTTTTCTCTTGTCCATTCTGATTGTACAACCCCCTTTGTCTGGTAGTAGCACCCCCTTTCCTATGGTAAAATTGTTCCTCAGTCTATATTATCCTGATGGGAGAAGGAAGCTTGTCCTTTTGGCTTCCAGTTACCCAACTATAGGGAGATCCAGGGTGAACCATTCATAATCCTGGATCTCACTGAACACAGAATGGCCCAAGGAGTATGGTGGGGAGAGAAAGAGAGAGAAGGAGGAGGAAGAGGAGGTCATTTAAAACTTAGAACCTGTAGAATAGAACACAACTGAAGTCAGTTACACTCCCTGGGCAGAACAGTAGAGTGTGTATGTATGTGTGTGTGTTGGGATTATAGATGATTTATGTTTTCTGTGGTTTTGAATTTTTTAAAAAGAAAAATGCAAACAGAAAAAAGATAAATATATTCCAACAGAAGGAATTCAATGTTTCAATTCAATATATGCTATTTATACTATGAAGCTAATATTAAATAATACTGATGATACACAGTAAGCAAAAAAAAAAAGGAAGGAAGAATCTCACAAACATAATGTTGAGCTCAGGAAGCCAGACCCCAAAGAGGACATGCCACATGATTCCATCAATATAAAGGTTAACAACAGGCAAAATCAGTTTATCAGAAGCTGTTTATCAGAAGTCAGGAGAATGATTACCCTTGGAGCATACTGGAAGGGCATAAGAGGAAGACTTCTGGGTGGATGGAAATGTTCTCTCAGCTGGCTGCTGGTTATGGGTACATACGCAGTTTGTGAAGGTAGATCAAGCTGTGCATGGGTGATTTGTACACTTTCCTGTTTGTTATACTTCAGTGGAATGTTAACTTTTTTTTTTTTTTTTTGACAAACCTTGTCCTGTATCACTTACATCAGTTGTTCAGGAATGATGGCGAGGTTGTTCTGGTATACTTAAGGGGATGTGTCCCATAAGTTTGTTGTATTTCACATCATCTTTTTCAAATTCCGGACTAGTTCTTACTGGTTTGAAAATTAATGACTTTTGCACTTGCACTTCTTCAGTGCTTCCTTGATTTTGCAATTCTCAGCAAAATGCTCTGCGTCTGCCCTTCTCACAACTTACTGTGGCATTGAAGGTGTGGTTTTCTGGACCTTGTCTGTGATTCACGTCCTGAGAGGGTAAAGAGAAGCCAGCCCTCTCTGCTTTCTCCAGATGATAATGTAGGCATGCCCAGTGGTTTATGGAAGAATAGAGCGGCAATTACTGAGCTGCACATACGTAAACATTCCTAGATTTTAGATGTAGTATATGTAAATGTAATTAGTCTGGCAAAATATTATGGTTTTAACAACAAGCACCAGTTTCCTCTTTGGGAGTAAGTTATCTTTTATTGGGCAAAAATTCCCTGGGGCGCCTGGGTGGCTCGGTCGGTTAAGCGTCCGACTTCGGCTCAGGTCATGATCTCGCGGTCTGTGAGTTCGAGCCCCGCGTCGGGCTCTGTGCTGACAGCTCAGAGCCTGGAGCCTGTTTCAGATTCTGTGTCTCCCTCTCTCTGACCCTCCCCCATTCATGCTCTGTCTCTCTCTGTCTCAAAAATAAATAAACGTTAAAAAAAAAAAATTCCCTAATACATCTCTGTGATGGAAATAAAGATCCCAAGGACCTGGCCTGGGTGTTGGTTGATTGCAGGGTTTCAGAGAAAAAAAGGCATAGTGGATCTTCATAAGAATGGGGAAGGAATGGATTGTGGTTCTTTGGTGTAAAGGAAGCTAAGAGAACAAAGGCATTTCAGGAAAGATGAGTGGAAGTCCTTAGTGTGGTGAGGATATTTTAAAAATGGAGATACTAGCATATTTTATTTCATTTATTGAATTAATCTGGTACAAATCCTAACTGTAAACTCCGCTGATTCAGTGGTTGCCTTGTGTGAACGAGATTTTAAAATGGCACCTGAAGACAGGGCCGAGTTTCTCATTCAGATTGACATCATGCATGTTATCAGAGAAACAGAGACCAGGGAAAGAAGGAGCTCAAGGAGGCAGATGAGGCCCCAAGGAATGAGCCTCTGGGTGTGTGTTGAATATTTTCGTTAGGCCTTTGATTTCCATAGCCATGGAAATACACAGGTCAAGGGACTGGGGAAGGAGGAGGACATTCAGGCAGGGAACCCAAATGATAACTAAGTTACATAAATGTAAAAGTGAGTTATCTTGAAATCATTCTTCCTACCACATTGTAAGTGGAATTTTACAGTACTTTTATTTATTTTTTTAAAAAATATTTATTTCCTTTGAGAGAGAGAGTGAGAAAGCAGGGGAGAAACAGAGAGAAGAGAGAATCTCAGTCAGGTTCCCCGCTGTCAGCACAGAGCCTGATGTGGGGGTCGAACTCACAAACTGTGAGATCTTGGCCTGAGCTGAAACCAAGAGCCAGTCACTTAACTGACTGAGCCACCCAGGCACCTCAGTACTTTTAAATATGTACAACAGCTCAATAGTCCTCAACACTTTTGTAGAAGAGAAAGTTGTGCTTTGTTTTACAAAGCAATAACTTATCACAGATCTGAGAGTTTATGACATGCACCACCCCTTGTGCTATATGCGTTGAGCAAAGCAGACATGGCCATGGCTTGTGTTTAGACTTACGGTCTAGCAGAGGCAGCAGAAATAAACAAATTATTATAAAAGCATTGTGTCCAGTGCAGGAAGTCAAGATCCTATGGGAGTCTATGATAAGAAGTGCAAACTCATCTGGGGAAAAAAAAAAATATCTCAAGGATGAGGATCAAGAAGGCAGGCTACGTCAAGTTGCCTTAAAGATCAATTAAAAAATGGTATAAAAAGATAGAGGCACCCAATTGATATACAAACCTGGCTCATGTCAACCCATTTCAGCTAGCTATTTAATATTCCTGATAGCCCATCAGATTTCCCAGTAAACCTATCTGTATGGAAAATACAAAGGGAAGTATATTGAATTTGAGTGTTACATTTAATTAGTTTAAAAGTGCTCTCGAGTTTTATACATGATCCCTTTGAAAAGTTATTCAAACCATTAACTTTTTCTTTCTAGAAACAAAATGTCACTTAAAGAGTGGTTATAAGAGTGCCTCTGCTTTAATATAAAGGCCAAAGAACTAAAATTCTGTGATTCTACACCTTAAGCATCAAATCTTATCAACAGATAACACAAATGTGATCTTTAACATTAGAAAGTCTGTGTGTTTAAAGAACTAAACATAAAACTGTAGAATGATTTTCCCCATTAAAATGGAAATATTTAAAAATATAAAAAATAGGGGCGCCTGGGTGGCGCAGTCGGTTAAGTGTCCGAGTTCAGCCAGGTCACGATCTCGCGGTCCGTGAGTTCGAGCCCCGCGTCGGGCTCTGGGCTGATGGCTCGGAGCCTGAAGCCTGTTTCCGATTCTGTGTCTCCCTCTCTCTCTGACCCTCCCCCGTTCATGCTCTGTCTCTCTCTGTCCCAAAAATAAAAATAAAACGTTGAAGAAAAAAAATATATAAAAAATAACCAGTCATGGCAAGATAATTTCCAAAGAGGAACACTGGTTGAGAATTTAAATCAGTAGCCTTTTTTGATGGGGGGAGGGGGTGGGAAAGAATTTGTAAAAAAGTTAAATTGTATCTTTCCTTTACTTCAAAAATCTTATTTTTAGGAGAATGCTTAGATTTATTTTCACATTTACATACACATATATGTATAAGAAAGTTCTTATATGGTAGCAGTGTTGGTAGTTATTAAAAATAGGAGCACCTGGGTGGCTTAGTCAGTTAAGCATCTGACTCTTAGTTTTGGCTCAGGTTATGATCTCATGGTTCCTGAATTTGAGCCCCGAGTTGGCTCTGCACTGAGAGCAAGGAGCCTGCTTAGGCTTCTCTCTCTGTCTCTCTCTCTCTGTCTCTCTGTCTCTCTGTCTCTGTCTCTGTCTCTCTCTCTCTCTCTCTCTGCCCCTGCCCCTGCCCCACTCATGCTCTTTCTGTCTTTCTCAAAATAAACAAATAAACTAAAAAAAAAAAAAAAAAAAGCCCGGAAACAGTCGAAATGCCTATCATTTGGGGAACTAGTATAATATAAAGCATAGTTTATCCAAATAACCAAAGATGGGATAGCAGGCAGCTATCAAAAGCTATCATGTTATAAGAACGGTGGATAACCTGATAAGATGTTCAGAATATATTATGTAAGGAGTAGAAGCTCCCAGTTGCGATGTAGAGCAGGTACTCTAGTTGGGTGCTGGAAGAGGGAATCTTTCCCCTTCTTCCATTCCACCATCGACCTGTAAACATTCTCAACTTGGAGAATGCCAACAGGAGCACTTTCAACCATTTCAGGAGGAAAAGTGGCTATTTTGTTTCCTGAGTGTAATGAAATATCTGACTCCATTTTTTGATGTTTGGTAATGGCTCTTAAGTCTCAGCCTTCCCTCTTTCCCATCTGCTCCACATCTAAGCAAGCTGGTAAGAAAGCTGATGCTGCCTCCTGTGGGTACACTGGCAGATTCCAACCAATCAAAGCCCTGCTCACACAGGGGAGCCCTCACCCCGGCCTATTCCTGGGCCACAATAACAAACCCACACCAGTCGCCTTTTACTGTACTCTGGAGCTCATTTCCAGACCAGCTGGGGAGCCTACCTTGCTCTCCCCAGAAAAGTAATTATATGAGTAATAAGCCTTTTCAAAGCTTCTCAGTGTGTGCATGTAGTGTATCTTGTGTCGTCAGTCTCTACATCTCAGCCACGTTTTGGGTGTGGGGGGGGGGTCCATCTTGTTTCTGCAGAGTGGCTACATCGCTGACCTTCATGTCTATTTGGCTGTGTCCCAATCTCTTAGTGAGTCTTCACTCCAAAGCACCTATCTATGCTCTGTACTGTGATTCTGAGGACTAGGCTTTGCAAACCACATCCCTCCTTTGCCACTTCTCCCATTAGGTTCTAGAAATAGCCTTGGTCTGGAGGAGAGTGAAGGGGCTTATTCCTCTGGATTACTTACTTTTCTCACGAGCCTGGCTTGAGGAGTGACTCCTCCCTGTGTAGTGGCAGTTAGCTCTAGCTTCCAAATTCTCCCCAGCACGAAGAACCAGTTCTGTCATGAACCCTTAGAAAGACCAGCTCCAGCCAGACCGTACTTCTTGGAGATCTAAGTCATAGCTCTGTGAAATTCCTTTTGCAAGCTCCTGATATCCCAGTATCTGCTGGCTGGTACCCACAGGACCACTTTATGCTTCGAGGTATGGATAATCCCAACCTCCTTTCTTTGTTCCTTATACCTTGTTACCTGCTTCTCGAAGTTAGTCCTTTATAACCTATTTCTTTTTGTTTTCCTTTTTCCTTCTCAATTCCCTCTATTAAATTCTCTCTGCTAAACTTATGGGTATGGTTTCTGTTTCTCTGATTTGATCCTTCCTACTACAAACAGAAACTTGTACTAATGGGTGAAGCTACTTTATCTCTGCCTTGTAGATTTGAAAGAAGAGCTTGGGTTTCTCTTTGGTTTTCCTGCTTCCAGTTGCTAAGAACACCTACAGAAGTGCTTAGGGTCAACCTCCTGGAGCTGAGCCCAGATTTCCATGATTCACTCTTTTTCCTCTGCTTTACATTCTTTGTTTGTGAGGTAGGTATATTTTCCATAGAGCTGACTAGGTGAGTACAGTCCGACATAATTCTCCCCACAGTAGATCTGAGGGCATAGGTGTGGCAAATGGGTTATTAGGAGGACCTCTTTTTAACATGAGATGTCAGCTACATTCTCTAATCTTGCCCTAGAAAGGACACCCACAATTTGAAATCATTAAGCCTCTGTTATTATTACCTCCACATTTGACACTTTGTTTCTCTTTCCAGTGCTTGTTATAACCTGGAAAGGGGGAATATTAAATGAATGGTACCCTTAATTTCCAACAGGCAGAAATCAAACAGAAGGAAACTAGAATAGTATTCCCCCAAATACGTGTAACAACTGTTATCTCTGGATGATTTTTATAGGTTTATATCTTTTATATCTCTCTGAATTTCACCTATACTGAGCTTGTATCATATTTTTATTAAAGAATGATTATAATAAAATTTAAAAAAAAACAAATCTAGAGAGAAATTACACTATGAGAGGAAAAATTGAACTCTCAAAAGCATGAGATTTATAATCAAGTCATGTTGTCTCAGCCATGCCCCCAGTTTCTTGTGTATCCTCCCAGCCAAGAGGAGAAACAATGGTCCAAAGAGTGCAAGAAGAAACTAACCCAAGCAGAGGCACATAAAGGGCTCATTTTAGAAGCATAAGCGAAAGAGAATGATTAGGTAGGGGATGAAAGTAGATGTGCAGTGGACAAATAAGGGTAAAGTGGAGGGAAGAAAGAGCCCAGGGTTTGCACGCAGTGGCATCTGATCTACCACCATCTATGGAGATTTCCTCAGAAAAGGAGGTTGGCTCCTGGCCCCAGCTGGCAGCTTCTCCAATCTCGCTCTCATGTCAGACATCTGTCAGCACTCTGTGAGGACCATTGGAAATCAAGGCCATTCACAGTTTGTCTTGGACCTCTTCAAGTCTTCCCACCCCTACTGGCTACTGAAAAGGAAAGGGGAAAAAAGTTATAAAGTTTCTCTAGCCACAGTGAGAATAGCCAAAAAAAGAAAAGAGAACAAGACAGTCTTAACAAAGGAGAAGTGTTCCCAGGACGCCTCATTGTCAAAGGCTCCATTCATTCATTCATTCCCCCAAATGTTTATTGAGCATAACTATGTGCCAAGCATGGCAGTCAACACTGGTGACACATTATTAATGTCAACCTGAGCTAGGCGTCCTTTATCTTGCCCTATGTTCTTCCGTCAAACAAACTAGAGCTCCTCCAGCCTCAACTCACTTCCACCTCTCTTAAGATGTTCTCTTTCCCCTGAGAGCAGAATATAGATTGTACCTAACACATGCCTAGATATCTGGGAAAGGGGAAACAAGACAGGGGAGCTCATCTTCAGTTGACTACCCCAAAGGGGCACATATCTAACCAGTGATGGCTTCATCTGCTTTCAGTTGACTCTGAAACTTTAAGCTCAAGAATATATACTTGTACTAGGTGTCAGTCTTCAAAAGTGCAAACATACATAAATGCTTTTTACATGTTGATACCTTTGTTCATGCTACTTTTTCTGGATTTTCCTTTATCATTTTTCTTTTGCTGTCAAGTTCCTACATAATTTTTGTTTGTTTTTTTTCTTATGAAATATTCTATGTCATGTATACAAGACGTATATCTAATGTGTGTTGTAGATAGATGATAGATAATATAGAGAAGATAGATAGGTGGAATAGATAAAGGATGGGGCACCTGGGTCCGACTTCAGCTCAGGTCATGATCTCATGGTTCATGAGTTTGAGCCCCAAGTCGGGCTCTGTGCTGATAGCTCAGAGTCTGGAGCCTGCTTCAGATTCTGTGTCTCCCTCTCTCTCTGCTTCTCCCCTGCTCACACTTTGTCTCTCTCTATCTCTACAATAAATAATAAAAAATTAAAAAAATAGATAAAGGAGCACTAAGAAAACAACCGTGTATACTCCATTCGACTTCAAAATTAGAACATTACAGAACCGTTCAAGCTGCCTGTGTGCCTTTCCCTGTATGCATTCCATTATCCCGCTCTCAGCTTCCAGAGGTTAACCACTATTCTGAATTTTGTTTTTATTATTAACAAATCCCTTGTTAACTGTCCCTTATTTTTATTTATTAACTATCCCTTGTTCTTCTGTACTGAATTCTCTACAAATCTATGCCTCTGTTTACTGTATCTGTTTTATACCTTTACATAAATGGAATCATACTATACGTATTTCCTCATGAGTTACTACTTTCCATCAATCTTATGGTTTTAAATTAATCTATGTTGAATTTTGCACTACTTTTTTCGTTCTGCTGTATAATATTCCACATAATGACTGTACGGCAATGTATCCATTCTACTGATTACAGGAATTGGAAATGTTCATGGTTTATTGCTAGTAAAATCAGTGTTGCTGGAAACATCTGAATAGAATGTCTCCTACTCTATATGCACAAGTTTCTCCTAGGCGATATTCCTAGAAATATAATTGCTGAATTTAGGGCTTTTAAAATTTGGGAGTTAATACCAGTGTACTTTCACTGTGTTTGGATCAATTTACATTCAATTGGCATGATATGAGAGTTGCTGTCGCTCTATGCCCTTTACAACAATCAATATTATTAGACATTTCCAATGCAAATTGTTATCTTATGCTGTATTATTTGGCATTTCCTTTTTAAATGGGCATTTTAAAAAATGTTTATTGGTTCTTATGTTTCTGCTACCATGAAATATCTGCCCACAACTTTGTTCATTATTACATGTAGCTACATGCTCTATAATCAATATATTTTATTTTTAATTAATTAAATTTTAATGTTTATTTTTGAGAGAGGCAGAGTGCAAGCATGGGAAGAGGCAGAGAGAGACAGAAACACAGAATCTGAAGCAGGCTCCAGGCTCTGAGCTGTCAGCACAGAGCCCGACGCAGGGCTAGAACTCGCGAACCGCAAGATCGTGACTTGACACTTTAGTTGGACACTTAACCGACTGAGCTAGGTGCCCCTAATCAATATATTTTAGATACTAATGCTTTTTATTGTTGTTAAATGCCTCAGATACCTTTTCCAAATGTGTGGCAAGCTGTAGTTTCACTTTCTTTATGCTATTGATGAACATAGCTTCTTAATTTAAAAAATGTAATTAGCTTTATCAGTCTTTCCCTTTTTGATTTGTACTTATTTATCTTTTTTCATATTTTTACACTTCAAAGTCACATATATATTCCCCTTTTCTAAAATTTAAATTTTAAATTAATTTTTACATGTAGTATAAGGAAACATGTTCTTTTATTTTTCCAATGGCAGGTTCCATGTATTTATCCATCCTTTCCATCTTCGTTCTGCAGTGTCATTTTTGTTGTATATTGCTTATATAAATGTCTATCCCATCGCTTAACTTTCTGTTTGATTCCATTAGTTTGCCTATAGCTGCAGCAATCTAAAAAGCCTTAATTAGTAGAACTTCAAACAAGTCCTACTCTGTCCCTAGGCAAATTCCCCTGTCGTGTTTGTTTTTCAGGAGTATCTTAGTTTCTTTTTGTCTTTTATTTATTTTTTTTTTAATTTTTTTTTCAACGTTTATTTATTTTTGGGACAGAGAGAGACAGAGCATGAACGGAGGAGGGGCAGAGAGAGAGGGAGACACAGAATCGGAAACAGGCTCCAGGCTCTGAGCCATCAGCCCAGAGCCCGATGCAGGGCTCGAACTCACTGACCGCGAGATCGTGACCTGGCTGAAGTCCGACGCTTAACCGACTGAGCCACCCAGGCGCCCCTCTTTTTGTCTTTTAATATAAATTTCAGAATTAGCTTGTCAATTACACACACACACACACACACACACACACACAAATCTTACAGAGATGTTGATTGATATTGCATTAAATCTATTAATTTAGGGAGAATCAATATCTTTAATAGATTATTTCTGTCTATGAATATTTCATGTTTCTCTACCAATTAAGTATGTAAATTGATACAGTCATTATGGAAAAGAGTATGGACATTCTTCAAATAACTAACCATAGAACTATATTATCCAGCAGTCCTGCTTCTGGATGTGTATCTGAAGGAAACAAAATCAGAAAGAAATATCTGCACTCTCATGTTTATTGCAGTATTATTTACTATAGCCAAGATATACAAACAATCTAAGTGTACATGGATGGATGAATGGATAAGGAAAATGTGATATATTACATATATAATATAGTATATATATAATTATATATTTATATAACATAATAATATAATATCATAAAATACATATCTATTATATATAATAGAATATAATTCAGCCATGAGAAAGGATGAAATCTTCCCATTTGTGACCAATGGACAAACCTGAGAAGACATTATGCTCAGTGAAATAAACCAGAGAGAAAAAGACAAATACTGTATGATCTCACTTACATGTGGGATCTAAAAAACAAATACAAAACAGTTGAACTCAAAGAAATAGAGAGGGATGCCTGGCTGGCTCAGTCTGTGGAGCATGCAACTCTTGATCTCAGCGTTGTGAGTTTAAGACCCGCGTTGGGTGTTGAACCTACTTAAAATTAAAAAATAAAAATAAAAGAGGGGTGCCTGGGTGGCTCAGTCAGTTGAACATCTGACTCCAGCTCAGGTCATGATTTCACAGTTTGTGAGTTTGAGCCCTGCGTTGGGCTGTGTGCTGACAGCTTGGATCCTGGAGCCTGCTTCGGATTCTGTGTCTCCTTCCCTCTGTGCCCATTCCCTGCTTGCGCTCTGTCTCTGTTTCTCAAAAATAAATAATTAAATGTAAGAAAAAATTAAAAAAAAATAAATAAATAAAAGAAATAGTACATTGGTAGTTGCCAGGGGTGGGAGGTGGGGGAAATGGGGTGATGTTGGTCACAGAGTACACACTTCCAGTTATAAGATGATTAAGTTCTGGGCATCTAATGTACAGCATGGTGACTATAGTTAATACTATATTGTATACTTGAAATTAGTTAAGAGAGTAGCTTTACCTGTTCTTACCACACACACACAAAGAATCACTATACAAAGTAATAGATGTGTTAGTTAACTTGATTGTTGTAATCATTTAACAATGTATATGTATATCAAATCATCACTCTTTACACTTTAAATATGTAGAGTTTTATTTATAAAATAAATAGTTATAAAATAGTTATACCTCACTAAAGCTGAAATGTGTGTTAGAAAAAAAAGTTACTGTCCTCTTAAGAATTGACATTGTTACTCACAAATAGAGGTTAAACTTTACTGGGTATTTTTTCCTGCATCTATTGAGATTACTTTTATCCTTAAATATGACAATATGATAAAATATCTTAATAGATTTTATAATGTTGAATCAACTTTTCCATCTAGATTACAGTGATAATGGAATAATGCTAGGTTTAGATTATGACTCTATCACACTATATGGTTGAATGTTGACCTACTAATTTTTTAAGTTTATTGTTTTACCTCTCAAATCCCCTTGTATTCCACTAGTAGTACACATACTTCACTTTATGAAGTGTTGGGCTAGATGACCTTCCAAACCAATCTAGAATTCAAGGGTCCACGGAGTAGTACAGATGAATGCTGAGCTCAAAAATTAGAGGGCTTCCTGGTAGCATTGGGAATTCTTAAGGAAGTCATGTGTGGGAATAGTAAAGAGGTGAGATTTAGATTTTCTGGGACTCTTTAGCTGAATTCTAGCACATGGGCTGGCATGACACTAACTTAATAACTATTTATATGATGGTTAAGTTTGCCAGGAGGCTTGATCTGAGTTAGGTACACCCGAGGTTCACTCTATAAATGATAGGCTACTAGATACAACCAAGTAATCAGTTTCTACATTCATAGCATTAGTTGGCATCTGATAAGAAACTCAACATGAACTTACCGTGTGCCTGCAGTTACCATCTCACTAGTATCAATGTTGTTTATGAGAATGCAGTCTGGGTTTTATGGTAGAGTCATTAGGACAAGGGCATTTCTCCAAATAGTGGAGTACCTAAAAAGCACACTAAATATATCCTAAACATCCCCAGTGCTGGCTTACCTAATAGACAAAATATGCAGAAATCCAATGGGCCACTCTTTATGTGGACCTATACAGTCTCTTGTGGGTGGGTAGCCGTTTGCATGGCTAGCTTTGCTCAGGAACAGGGGATAGCTTGCTTTTTGCAGTTCCTGTTTATTTTGCAGCAATTGAAGTCCTTCCAAATAGCAGTTAATGAGAATTACAGAGATATTGCGCTGTCTTGAGAAAGTTGTACAATTCCACAGGCTATCTGAGTCAAGATTTCAAGCAAGCAAGTGCACATTACAGTTTTTGAAGGGTGCCTACCCCACCTGAGCTCACCCAGGCAGCATCTTTCCACGTCACGGAGTAAGAGACATACAACGGGAGACCTGGTCTTCTTACAGTCTTGGCTATTAGGTGCAGTAGAAGTTTTTAAAGTGGTTATTTGTTAATCCAAAAACATCTGACCCTTGAAGAATCTGTTTTACTAATCAAAGAAGAGTTGTTCTAGATATTGACTGTTCACTTTTTACAAGTCTCGTGTTTATAGTTTAAGATATTTGAATTAGATTTGCCAGTAATTTACTGTATGGCTTTGGCTACTTATTTATTCACCTGGATCTCAACATCCTATGATAAAACATTACTAAAATGAAATAAAACAAAACTACAAAACAAAATTTGGATTGAGTAATCACCAGAATTACTTCTGTTTAAAAGATGTGTAGTTCTAGAGTGTGACTGACATCCAGCAAGGATTTTATCAGCTGTAACTACCTGAGAGTCTACTCCCAGGAGTGTCTTCTGTAGGTATTGATTCTCAAAGACAATCTGATTCATGCTTAAGACACAAGAGGGACTGGTTGACATGAATAGATACCTTGGGAAATCAGTGAGCAAGGTGAAAATAGGATATTGAGATATTACCCAACTCAGCCATCAATGCAGTTCCAAAGCCTTTACCGATAAGTTACAGAGAGGGAGGGAGGGAAACTATAAGAGACTCTTAAATACTGAGAACAAACTGAGGGTTGATGGGGGGTGAGGGAGAAGGGAAAGTGGGTGATGGGCATTGAGGAAGGCACCTGTTGGGATGAGCACTGGGTGTTGTATGGAAACCAATTTGACAATATATTATATTTAATTTTAAAAAAGTCAAATTTAGAATACTCAAAAAGCCTTTAGTCAAAACAAGGACAGTCTTTATGGCTAAATAAATGGGGTGGCAAGGGCCATTTCAGAGTTGGGAATTTTAGAGAAGCAGAAATCATGGCTTTTATTTTAGATGGCTGAATACTAACATTTGACTCTATTAGTTACTGGTTTTGTGACACTGGGTGAGTTGCTTAACCAGAGCCAGCTTCTTGAGCATGTGACCTGTGCAGTCACATAAGACCCTACACTTAAAAGGGTCTCATGATTGGCTTAATATTTTGCTGCTGCCATCTTGAAATTCCCAGTAACTTTTGAACAAGGAGCCATGAATTTTTACGTTTCACTGGGTCCTGCAATTATTTAACTAGTCTTGAGCTTAACCCTTCTGAAACTTGGCTTTTCTGTCTGTGAAATGACAAGTAATGCTTGTTCAGAATCACGGTGAGGATTGAGTGAGATAATTATGAAAGTTTCCAACAAGCTCAATGTATGTGTTTGCTAAATAAATGATAAGTCTTGGTCCATTTCTAAACCCAAATCTAACTGTTCTTTAAAAGGAGACACAAGACTCAGTTTTGTTCATTTGTTTTTGTTTTGTTTTTTAATTTTCTCCTTACTTTACATTCACAGACTGGTGCAGTTCAAAAGTGGAAGCATAAAACCATCTTGAATAAAAGCTATTTTTGGCCAGCTTAGAGATATTAAATATAATAAAATTTCTCATGTGTTTATAGTTGGTTCTGGGGCTTCCCATGGATTGATAGTTCTGATAAGGCTTTGAGAATGTCAACAGTATGCTGCATTTCAAACAGTACAGTGTGTCCATATCAACAATTAACATGGAGTTTGACCCCTTACATGTCTTCTCTGGACAAATACGCCCTTAAATGGCCAATATCTTACTTCAGTAGATCTTAAGTTGTGGGGACAATGTGAGTTGTTACTATGGAGAAGTTATGTCATTTATCTCCCTTGAACTCTCCGTTCTGAACACATTATTAGCTTTAAAAGAATATGAATTCTTCAGTTTCAAAAGAGGTCTTCTCCTTTCACCTCTTGCTGAAGAGATTTTGATGACTATCTTTTGTTGTTTGATTTTGTTTCCATTTACACATTTTTTCTGTATTTTAAAAGAATTTGATGTGATAGTCATATACTTGCAATTTTACCTAGAATGGAATGGAACGGAGAGTCAAGGGATTTCTAACAAAATAAATAATAAAATTGTAATGATAGCTCACATTTAATGAACTATGTACCGGTAGTCTCAAGAACTTATCACATCTGTTATTTTATCTTCATAACAGCCTTATGAGATATGTATTTCCCCATATGTAAATATAGAAAGTGAGGTTTAACACAATGAAGTAATTTGATGAGTCACATTAGTTGTAACCCTAGACTCAGATCCATGTCTGCTGAATTCCAAAACCTGCATATTTAACCTTTATGGTATCCAAAGCAAAAATATCAGATAAGTAAAGGACTTACCATAAGGGAGGAGAAAGTCAGTTGGTATTCATTCATTCATTCATTCATTCATTCATTCAGAGGGAGGCAAACCATAAGAGAGTCTTAAATACAGAGAACAAACTGAAGGTTGATCGTCAGGGGTTGGGGGAAGGGGAAAATGGGAGATGGGCATTGAGGGGGCGTTTGTTAGGATGAGAACTGGGTGTTATATGTAAGCGATGAATCACGGGAATCTACCCCCAAAATCAAGAGCACACTGTATGTTAGCCAACTTGACAATAAATTATATTAAAAAATAAAATAATTAAAAAAAAACAGAAATCCAATATATATTCATTGACCATATGATGAGTCAAACACTATCCTAGGCAATGGGGATATAATGCCTACAATAAATATAAGGGGCTTAAAAAATGAAAGGCAGAGCCATCCAAGTAAATTCATTATTTGAATTGTGCTAAATGGTATGAAGGAGAAGTGTAGGATATTTGGTGAGTGTGTAATAAGAGAATGGATCCCAATCTTGTATGGCCAAAAAAAAAAAAATAAGTCTGCTTGAGGAAGTGATAATATGATAGCATATATTATCATTGAATTATAGAAATATTGTACATAAGTAAACAGTCCAGAGGAGAAAAGTAACCTGCTCAAGATCGCACAAAGTCAATGGAACATTTGGTAACCCTAGTTTGTATTCTATGGTTCTTTCCTATGTAGGGGGCTCTTCACAATCACAGTGTATTCCAGTTTCTCTTAGTAGGATCACAGGAATATATGCAGGTGCAAAATATCCTTTTCACTGATGAGAACTGACATCTAGAGAAGCACTCTCTTGAATGTCTGAATCTTCTTTCATAACCCCTGGATACTTCAAAGAATACCGCTACCTTGACCGAAGCACATACACTCACATCTCCTTCCCTAAATGTTCACATGTCTCTGGACATTCCTATCCTGTTTATCATAAAACCAAACAACTTTCAAGATCTAAATATGTGTAACTTCTTTAAAGGTTAAACATGTTTCTTCCTCTTGAGATTTATGTGTGTGTACACTCAGGGTTTCCAAGCCTTGCCATTGCCTCAGGGAATAAGACAGCTTGTTTTGGCTATAGTTTGGGAAGAGCTCAATTGAAATGTTGCTCAGATAAATGACACAACCCCAATCTCTGATGTCATGGCTTTGCTATGGAGCTGGTGCAAAGAAGTCCACTGAAGTTATTGAAAAGGAATAAAGAGTCACTCTTTATCTTGGGTTTTTGAGAACTGAACCTTTATTATATAATCTCATTATTTTAGATAACTTGGCTATGACTGTAGTTCAGATCACTTTCAGAAATACACAGTGTCTACCAGGCATGGTGTTTGGTGCTAATAATTTCGGAATGAATAAAACATTACCTGTGATATCCCTCCTTTCTCTCCTTCTCTTGTTATTTGCTTCGCTACTTCATCCTTAATTTTTTTGCTGCTTTTAGTCACTGAAAGACAGTATATAATTTGGAGGAAATACCCCTTAATTACTATATTTCATGAACTCCAAGAAAGTTCCATTTCAGTTCTAAACTTTTATGAAGATAGTAAGTGGAAAGCTGGGTGCAAAGGTAATGACAAGATAATATTTTTAAGATCTTGTGACAAAAATAGATTTAAAGTATTTTAATTGGGTGGTAATTAATTGGTTGACTATTGTCTCAGTGCCTTTTTTAATGTCTAGAGTATTTTATGGTGTTGTGATAAAGGTAATAGTAACAAAGCAGTATGAGGGCCTAAAGAAGAGTTCTTGATTCAGGATGGAGCAGAGAGTGAGGGTGAGGATGTCTGAAAGGGAAGTGTTCCTTAAGAAGGCAATGCCTGAACAATCAGAAAGATGACTTTAAAGAGGAATGAAGAAGAGTAATATTCCAGGCAGAGAGAATCCTTTGGATAAATGCATGATGGTGTAAAACAACAGAGTGTTTTTAAGTTTCTCCAAGGCCAACCCTACCATTTTATAGAATTCATAGCCTCTGGAAAGACAAGGTTGGTGTGGAGCGCTTGTCTGATGTGTTAGTGTCAGAGAAGGTACCAGAACACCAGCTTCCTGACTCCAAATCACTGGTTTCTATGCCAATGTGAGATCTTTGTTCTGTATGTTTAGACTACATTCCAAGACCTCACTGTTGGTCAGAGTTCCTATAAACATTCTGGTTATCCCAAGCAAAATTCCTCAGCACAGGTTGCATGAGAGTGAGTCCAAGACCACCCTCTTTGCTAGATGAAAGATTATTGGAGTTTGTTATGAGATGAACAAATTGTGGAATGTCTCTAACTTTCTAACAGGGATGGGTCTTACTTAATGTTACTTTGAAAAATTCTCTCAAGCGACTTTGTTTTGACCCAAGTGGGAATTTGAATGCACCTACTCTCCTCCGCCTCCTCTCTTTCCTTTTCTTTTTTCCTCCTCCACTACCTCATTCTCAAAATTTTGTTTCTCTAGTCACTGAAAGACAATTTATGTTTTGAGGGAATCATATAATTTAATTAGCATATTTCAAGAAGCTCAGGAGAGTTTGAATTCTAACCATTTGAATTCTAACCTTTGAGACCAGGTTAGGAATGCAGAAGATAAGCTGTTTGACCTTGAGCAAACCACTTCTTCTGTTTCCTTCTTCTTATCTGTCCACTGAGAGGGATTGGACTGGCTGGCTTTTCACATTCCTCTCAGCCCTAAAGTTTAACATTTTGTTTTTCTATGTTGCTGGCAGAAATACTGAGTTTCTTGCAACTTGTTTTCAAAAATTGTTTTCCAGGAGTTTGATGAAAAGGAGAGCTAATTTCCCAAGCATGAGCCTGCTAATGGCTTGCACAATCTCCCCCTAGTTCTTTTAGCCAAAAATCATCACTGACTTTTCCTACCCCTTGAAGCTCTTTCCGTTTTTCTAGCATGGCTTCCTATTATGATTCTTGGATGATTTTCCATGTTTCTCCTGTGGCCAAACAAAAATAAAACAAAACCAAAAACAGCATTTCTACAAATTTGTGGAAAGAAGCCATCTGAAACACAACTATTAATGTTTCGGTGATCTAAAACAATTAAATTCTCCAAGAACAGTTTGCCATGTCCCCCCCATGCCCTGCCTTTTCTAGCATCTGAGGAAAAGTGTCCCAAGTAAATGCAAGGCTAAGATGTAAGGGTGGAATTAATTTCCTCTTCCGGGATTGCTATAAAATGGGATTTTTTTCTTCTCTCATCTATAAATGTGGAAATAATGTTCTAACAAAGCTAGGTGGAAAAAATGTTGACATCTCTTCATTCCTTACTTATAAGATCACAAACACCCTTTGGAGAACTGATAACACACATAAATTAGTTCCCTCACACTAAAAGAGAGCCTGGTTTCCCAGTGGAACAGTGAAGAAGGTCTGGGAAAATGCTTACAGAAAGCTGTTATACATGCATGCTATAGTATAGTTGTGACTGGTTTCCTCATCTCATTGCCTATGAGTTCTTACCTTTTCCTTATGTTCCTATAACATTCTGCTTGGGGTTTCCCAAAGACCTACAGTATGCCATGGCTTGTCCAAATTTTTCCATCTATGAGAGATGCCCCTTTTACCACCTGGAAGAGCTCCTCAGATCACTCTTCCTGAGAATCCTGTCCTAACATCCATGAGTTGGATTCTCATCCTACGATTACACTTCCATCATGACAGTTCTTATATTACACTCCAATTACTTTTAAGCATCTACCATGCCTGGAGGATAGGGTCTCCATTTGATTTACCTCAAAATACTCAGCACATGGGCAGCTAGGCTCTGAAGAGTACTGGATAGCACTGAACTAAGCTAGTGAAGTAAACTCTGATAAATATATCTTCCAAACACATAGATAAACACACGGTGGGCTTCAAACATGTGTTGAAATGATTAATAAACTAATTTTAAGTAGAAGAAGAGAAAATCCATTGTTTTCTAAGGGTGTGACATTTTTGTTGGGTACTTTAAGAAAATGTTGACTTCCATTCAAGATTGTCAGGGTTTTTATTTCAGAGCCATTTGGAGTCTCTCTAATTAAGGATGGTTTTTTCAATGGATGTAAAGTTTCTGTTATACATGATGATTAAGTTCTAAAGATCTGCTGTTCAACAGCAGTGTGTGTTCTCACCAAGAAACACATACATATACGCAGACACCAGAATACAAGTAAAGTTTTGGAAGTGATGGGTATATTTAGTACCTTGGTTGTGGTGATGGTATCATAGGTATATGTGTATGTCCAAACCCATAGATATATGCATTAAATGTGTGCGTTCGGGGGGATATCAATTATACCTCAGTAAAGCTAATTTAAATGTAGGTTTCAGGGTAAAGAAGGAAGCATAATTTCCTCTTGATTTTTCCAAGATTTGATTTCCTATACTGAATGGGAGAAAGAGCTCTGGAGCAAGGGTCGGCCACCTGAATTCAAATCCTAGCTCTACCACTTAATACTGTATGCGACTTAACTTCCTCACTAGTAGAAAGGAAATAAATCACCCGAGAGTGTTCCGACAACTGAGCAAGGTAACACCTATGAAAATATTTTGTAAATATTAAATCAATTTACAAATATTAAGTCAAAGTGGCACTCCCCTTTTCCTACTGAGCTACCTAATCTATTAGTATTTTTCTTAACCAAAGGAAAATTGAAGGATGTGACCAGCAGAAAATACCACTTTCCTCTGTCCCTTTCATTCCAAAGCTCTGCCTATGGCTAACTTTTCTTTAGCTTTATTGAGATATAATTGACAAATAAAACTGCATATATTTAAAGTGTACAATGTGATGATTTGACATCCATATATTTTGTGAAACAGTTACTTTACTCAGGTTAATTAACACGTTCATCACTGTACAAAGTTAACTTTTTTTTTTAATGTGATGAGAACACTTAAGTCTACACTCTTAACACATTTTTCTATGCCTAAATTTTTAGATGTAAAAGATGGTTATAATGAACAGTTGGCTCACCATTGCATTGCAAGGCTTTGGCACATTGTTGGGTGTTTTGGAAATTATTAATTAGAATTCAATTTAAACCAATTATTAATTGGGATTCCAAGCATTAACTGTAATTGATAGATTTGCTCTCTAGTTACATGAATTCCATTTAATAATTGCAATAAGCAGATTTGCTTTGTAGTTACCCAGGAACATTTGATCTTGTTTCTTTCTTTGTGACATGGATGAAATACCATCTTACACATCCCTACCTGTATATTTCCTCATGATTCACAGTTCTCAATAACCTGTATATTGAAAATGGATTGTTAAATTGCAGCTATTTCCCAAATTGTTTATATGCCTGCATGTGTTAGTTTTTATGTTAGCATTGAATAGTGGAAGGCAGAGGACCTAAGTATGAGTCCTGGCTCCCCGACTTTCTGGCTGTGTGACAGTAGTGAAGAAGTTTCAACTCCTTAGATGAAAATAATACTTGCGCTGATCCAAATATTGAGGCAAAGGAGAAAAATAATACTCTATGACATCTTCAAGTCAGCCTATTAATCACTTATTGACATATTCTTTCATTAAGCAAATATTTATTAAGGGGTCAAGTCCTATATTGGGTATACTGTCATGAACAAAGAAGATATGGTCCCTGGAATATACTTAAGGCCCACCTTATATCTTGGTCACTGGACAGGGTCCCGGATTAAAAGTAGTGTGTGACTTGATGGGGGGTGGGAGAGAGGGGAAAGTGGGTGATGGGCATTGAGGAGGGCACTTGTTGGGATGAACACTGGGTGTTGTATGGAAACCAATTTGACAATAAATTATATTTAATATAAAAAAAACAAAGTAGCCCTTCCAATGGTGGAGCAAGATCTGCCTAAATTCTTTCAGTGATGAGTAACCCTATCCTTCATATTTCTCAAGGAACCAGAGTGTTTTAGATAGCCGTTTCATTTTGTGAAATCAGTCTCCTAGGGACTATCTTCATTTTGTGGAAACGTTAGCGCCTGGTGTCCCACAGAACAGTTTCCGCCTGGCCATATACCATGTATCTTTTAATTTTTAGGAAAATTTGAGACAAAGGAAACACGATCCTGGAAGTCAGTCAAGATTCTGACACAAAACAGGTTTGTTTTCAAAAATATCCTGTGATGGTTAATTTTATATGTCAACTTGACTGGACCACAGGAAGTCCAGAAATTTGGTCAAACGTTATTCTGGGTATGTTTGTGAGTGTATGTCTGGATGACATTAACATTTGAATTGGCAGAGTTAAGCACATTGCCCTCTTTAATGTGGATGAGCCTCATCCAATCAGTTGAAAGCCTGAATGGAACCAAAAGGCTGAGTAAGAAGGAACTCCTTGTGCTGACCTCATTGAGCTGGGACGTCATTCTTTCTTGCCTGAACATCAGCTCTTCTTGGGTCTCAAGCTTGCTGACTTTCGGACTGAAGCTTGCAACATCTGCTCTCTTGGTTCTCAGACCTTCAGACTCAAACTGAAACTATACCACCTGCTTATCTGCTTCCCTCAATCTCCAGCTTGCCCACTGTAGATCTCGAGTCTTCTTAGCCTCCATAGTTGTGTGACTCAATTCCTTATAATAAATATCTTTGTGTATATAAATATTTTCATATATATATGCAAGACAAGTTTGGGAGTGAGCCAGTGCCCTGGTATTTATGAGGAGTGTGACAATGCAGCATTGTCCATACTGGGCAGGGGAAGGTCTGTTTGGATAGGAAAGTTATGGGCTTGATATTAGGCTAAGACATCTGGACTGTCTTCTCAGGAGCATGGAAGCCTTTGGAAGGTTTTAATCAAGGAATAGACATGTCTGCTTTGCATTTAGAGACATCATTCTGGCAATTATGTGGGTTATGGATTGGAGGGGACCAGACCAGAGGCATTGGATATTCTACCTTAAATACACTGATTGATTGGATATATCCTGAACACCGGTTATGTGACTGGCATGTTGCTGAGCACTAAGGTTAGGCCAAGGACAAAGAATGGGGACACAAGAATAAATCAAATGATTTTCGTATTTCCCATGGATCTCACAGTCCAATGTGGTATCATAATGGTGATGTTTTCAGGAAAGATTTTGATTTTCTTTCCAGGCTTAATTCCAGACTCTATAGCAGTTCTTCAATAACATGTGTGAACTAAGTGATTAGGCAAATGACTGAGTAAATGAACGTGTAGCTACCAGTCACAGTCCAAACTGTTAAGTGAATCAAAATTTTAACTGACAATCTTAAAACCTTGTTCCATTTACAAAGAATTTTCTCATCCTCTACCTTATATAATTCTCACAAAGCACTGCAAAATAAGTAATATTTTTGATCATACACATATATTACATGAGATAATTGAGGCTTTAAAGAAGTTCTATTATTTATTCATTACATAGCCAAGAAGTGTAGACTTGAAATCACATCCTCTAATTTCGAATCCATTTTTATTTTCATTAGTCTCTCTGTAGCAGTTAGTAATACACATCTTCAGAAGGTAATTTGTAGAGAGATTCTAGCCCTGTGATAGTCTCCCAAGGAGACACAAAGCAAAAATTAGTAGAAGAATTCACTAGTCAGTGAGATAACCCACATGCAAGTTGCTGAATCACCCTGGCACCAAGTGGGGAGGTAAGTGATGCATCTTGCAGGAGTGTATATGGCTTCTTGACATAGACTCTGTTCATGGATTCCCATGGAGTCATTCACTTGTTCGTTTATGTGCTCCTACATTCAGGATGTCTTCCAGCATATTAAAGCAGGCCAGGTCTGAAAGGATGATCTCACCCTGTCTGGGGAGCTCAGACCCTGGAATGGGATCTGGCAGGGATTTTCTCTCCTGTAAATGTGGGTCAGGAGGCCTGGGAGGCAGCAAATCAGAGGGCTACAGGCCAAATAGCCCCTCCTGGGGGCAGGATGGCTCTTTCTGAGGCAAACATCTGCATCATGTGTCTGTCTGTCCCAAGCCTCCTCTGGCCCAGGGAACTGTGCCTGTCTGTTTTAAATTCTAGAAATAGGAAAATCAACTCAGATTCCACCTTCCCTGCCCTGAACAGAGAAATTTCACATGATATATAAATTCAATCCAATCTCCAAAAAGATCCACTGCTTTCCAATCCAGTTATGTGAGCCCAAAAGTGACATGTTAATAATGAAGGAAATTGGGCTTTCAAGTAAGAGAAAACAGGCTTCAAATCCCATACTAAACTTGCTGTGTGAATTTTACCAAATGAATTAGCTTCTCCAATCTTCAGTTTTCCCATTTGAAAGATGGAGAAAATATTAACCTCACAGGATAGCTGGTAATATTAAGTGGAAAAAATTAAAAGGATATTAAGAACAGAGTCATTTGTTGCGTATGAGGCCCTGTCCTACTTAGAATTTCTGACTCATCACAGAAATCCTGTAACTGATTAACCAGAGCCTGAAGGCTGATACATGACTTTCCTGAAGGTGGAAATACCACATAAGTGGTAGAATCCAGAGTTCAGAGTCAAGCCCAGTGTGTCTGACTCTGCATTCCTGCCTATCAGCTTGATGATATATCATCTCTGTGCTCTTCTCTTTTGATATTTGGGTATCCTTCTCCCAGATCCGTTTCTCTACCTTTGCTTTCTTCGTCAGTGAAAATAATCAATTTGGCTTATTTACAGATAGAGACACCTAGACTTGTCATCTGAACCCAGTACAGCCCGACACCAGTGTTCTGTGGTCCTTCTACTCATGAGTCACCTAACTCAAGTCCTGTCACATATTCAGTGCACAGTAAGTGTTCATTTTTATTTCTTTACAATTGGCTCCAAAGTAAAAGCACCTCTGTGACTTTCCGTGGGATACCAGTAGCTATGACTTGGTGCAGATGGAGCACCTCTGCAGGAGCATCTCTCTCCCTGCGATGGAGCACGTGGCTGCAGGTTAAGTGGTATCTGAATGCTCACTGCAGGTTGCATGTGTGTTCTGGGGGTGGTATTTTCCACCTGCTCTCTCGTCTCCAGGTTTGGTTCACAGCCAGCAAAGGTCTGGGCAGGTACCAATACCAGTCTCTCCTCTCGAGCACTATAAACTAAAAGAGAATGGAGACCCAGCCTCCACCCCCACCCACACTTAAGGAAGCAATTAGAGACCTGCTAGATGAGGTGAACTCTTTGGGTAGTTTCTTCAGCAAAGAGATTGGGATGACACTTCACATCTGTTGTAACTCTGCTGCCAAACCCTGAGAGCTGCACTCCTTAATCCTTTATCAACGTCCCTGGCTCTCCAGGGAAGCCTTTTTCAGAGTGTGAACAACCGGTCTTCAGCACGTTCTCTTCCCATCTGGTAGACGGGTCTTAACCGATTTTATCATTGTTCCCTGCATCCAGACTTACAGTGTCATTGGAGAGTGAGACTGAAGAATGAATATGGGTGCCCTAGCAATAGGCAATGGCCTGCCAGGGACTGAGTGTGGAGTCAATTAGAACCAGGCTGCCTGGGGTTGACAGTTCCATCCTATAGGCCTATATGATGCTTCCAATGTCTGGAATGCTATTTATTTCCTTTTCGTTGACTAATTGTATGGATCCATCTGCCTTTTGCATTTAGGGTGTTTGGATGAAATCTAATCATTGCTAGGTTAGTTTCCAACATAAGCTGAAGGGCCGCCCCTTACACAGCTGTACGCTGGGAGTTCTGTGTCATTCACTATGTGTCATATGATGGCACTACCTGCCACAAGGTTAAAATGCCAAAATTCAAGATAGCAGAACCGTGATTGTTGCTTATGTGGCCCAAATCCATTTAAAATTCTACTTTGAAGTGGAAAATGTATAAGAGGTGTGAAACTTTAGGGACAGAAATTTTAGCCTGGGCCAGCAATTTCAGTTTTAGAATCCTCAGGAGGCACTGTGGATAACTCTCTCCCCTTTTTAGAGGGCAAGTGTGTATCAATTTATCTCCCTTGGAAATATTTTGCAATATTCACTGTAAATAAATATGGGAGCTAGTGAAAATATGTATATTATAGAAAGGGTCAAATAACTAATTGCTTTGTAAAACACTGAGTCAGGTGTTTGTAAGCACAATCTAATTTTACTTTCATGATGATGCATGAGAAAGATGTTTCCTCCATCAACGTAGAAACAGTCTCAAGAAAACTAATTTATTTGCTTGATTTACCGCTACTCTGGAATGTCTCTGAAAACCTATGCTCCTGCCATTTCATAATATTCAATATCGATGGTGGCTTTTCTCAAGGCCCTGTGTCTTTTCAAGATCCTTGAATTTGTAGCTCCTTGTACAGAACGGTAGGGAGGCAGAGAATTGGGCTGCTTTCCAGATGGATACTCTCAAACAAAGAAGTTGCCAGCCAGTTTGGAAGTAGATATCTCCTTGTATCAAGTGGCCCCACCTTCTTGGACAGAATCCAGAAGGCTGGTCCGTTCTCTTCTGTGATGGTTTCCACCCCCTTGATGACTGGGTATGTCCTACCTTGTCAAAAAGACATCTGGGCACAATGAGTGCTAGACGTGCTTGTCTCTAGAGCCTGAAATTAGTAGCCATCCGGTGAACAGCACGCCTCAGTGGCTACTCTGAAAGGAGCTCCAGAGGCAGGGGAAGTGGGGTAGGTCTTCTTGGACTGCAAAGAAGACAATGCATCTCACGTCATCCTGTCACACTGTGCCTCCATGTTAGCCAGAATGCTCGTGTACCCGCTCGCCCTGGGCTTTAGTGGGATCCTGAATGGTAGCCTTCTGAGGTGCTTGGCAGGTCTCTCCCCCTGTGCTTGGTTGCTAGGAAGTTGAATCCTGTCCCTCCACAACCATGTGGTCTCTCTCTCCCTGGATTTTGGAAACAACACTATTAACCTTAAACTGTTTTTGTTTTGTTTTGTTTTGTTTTTGCCTTCCCAAAGATTCATTAGCTTGAGCAGTTTGTTGGATAATGCTTGTAGCCCATTCAGAGCCAAATGACTCCAGAGGTTTTATGTGTGGCCCAGATTTTTAATTTGGGTTTTGAAAGCTGTTCTTGTCTGGACCCTGTATACTAGAGGGAAAGTAGAGAGAATTGTAAATATGATTTTCTGTTGGAAGAGACCTACTATAGGCAGACAAGGTGGTGGTGGGGGGGGTGGGCAGAAGGCAGTACTATGTGTTGTTATGTGACAGAAGAACAGGGTCAGAAGACACCCTTATTCAGGACAGCTGGCATCATGCCTGTTTCTGACTCTAGCAGCGGAACCAGTTTTTGCTGGCATCAGGAGCTCACTGTCTTACTAGGGAGAAGAACAAGATCAAGTTCACATGTGTATTAGCTGTGGAAGCAAAGGGTCAGGAGTATTGTGAGAACTCTCTCTGGGGACCTAGGGACAAGCAGAGTCAGTATCCATAGTTTACAGGTGAAACAACTAAGGATCTACACCAAGAAACAAACAAACAAAAAAATGATCTTTAAGAGCTGTGCACTCATATATGAGGATTGAATAAGCCTCTCCCATATTTAACTTATTCATTCACCCAACTTATTAGATACCAGTGCCCCAAGCACTAATACAGGTAGTGCTGAGATCCAACAGTGAGCAAGACAGATGCATTTCTTAGAGTCCAGTATGGGAAACAGGCAAATAAAAATGAACAAATGAATAGTAATCTCTTATTATAGTAATTATTATGAAGGAACAATAAAAAAACAGGGTTTGAGAGAGAATATTGGCAATGAAGGAAATATTCCAGACTGAAGTTTTAATGGAAAGTCTCTTTGAGGTTTAAAAGATGAGAAAAAAAGACCCATGTGAATCTCAGAGCAATAAACATGCCTGAAAGAGGAAACATTTTGTACAAAAGCCCCAAGGGAGAAAGAACTAGGAAAGTTCTAGGATCTTGGCGGAAAAATACCATCTGGCTGGTGTGGTTGGAGTGTGCTGCATCATAAGGCAGTTGGGGGGAAATGAGATAGTGGAGCCAGAGGTGTGATCAATCGTGGCCTTGAAGATGATGCATGCTAGTTAGGATTGTATACTAAGGGTTGTAAGTCTTTGGATGTTTACCTTATCTTTGAGTAATATGTACATTCATGTGGCTCACACATTTAGAAATTTAAGAAAGTATACAATGTAAAGATTCTCTTCCATTTCTACCTCATCTACAATGTTCCTATCCCCCAACTGGCCCTTCATAGATAACTGTTGTCATTAATTTTTTAGGGATCTTGGGCATAAAGAAAACAGGCACACATGCTTCCTAGGTATGCTTCTAATTTACGCATGAAGTAGAATACCCTATACCCTACACCCTATACCGCTGCTTGCTTTTATCAGTTAGCATATCTTGGAAATCTTTCACTATAAGTGTAAAGAGATCTTGATTTTTTTTTTTGTATAGGTAGAAAGCACTTTATCTTGTAGATATGCCATAATGTGTTTAACCAGTGGTTTGGGGGTTATTTTTAATCACTAACTGTTACAAACAATGCCAAAATTAATAACTGTGGGAGAACATCATTTTGTCATGTACACAGTATATTGGTGGTATAGACTCTTAAAAGAGAAATTTGTGAATCAAGAGGTATATGTTTTTGAGAATATCATGAGAAATGGCAGAATAAGGAGTTCCAAGAATTGATCCTTCTACTGAGTGAACATAAGCTGGTGAAAACTGACAGAAAAAAATTTTTTTCAGAACTTGGAAATTTAATAAAAATCTTACAGCAACCAGGGGTGTGCTTAATGAAGGAAAAGGCTGCTAAGTTTTGGTAAGAAAGTCTTGTGTTACCTGTCTACCATCCCCCATCCCCCAACCTGGTGGCAGCCATGGAGGGTGGCCCCCGTTTCTGGTGCAGCTGCTACTGCTAGGACAATGGGAAACAAGCAATACAGACTTTCTCCCTCCACAAACTGTGTATTTTGACTTATATAGCATTTCTCTGAAGGACCATTTCAGAAGCTTGCCCTTATTTCACCCCCTTGAGTCTTGTTGGCATCTGTTGAAAGCATTAAAGATATATTACCCATGGCTGCCTGGGGCAAGGGATGACATAATGGGGTAAGCTGCAGACCAACCCAAAAGCCTGAGAAAGAGGAAACTGAGAAGGAAGATTCTTGGTGTGTGTAATGATTTGAAAGTCTGCTGTATAGGTCAGGGAATTGAGAGCACAATGTGCACACTTGGGACTGGATACATACTCTGAAATGTCCTGAGAGGACTGTGAGTGTGCATCTCTGGCTGACGTTTCGGCTCTCCACAAGCAAAAGGTGAAGGCTGAGGCAGAGTTGTAGGCACACTGGCAAAGCATTGAAGGAATGTTCCAGTTTAGAGCCAGTCTGCAAAGGAAGACCAAAGCAGTATTTTTGACTGTTGGCTTTTGGTTCCAATCATTTTAGGAAATCTCTGACCACTAAGGCAATGAAACAGGGACTTTAGAGACCACACATAACAAGGAAAATAGTCTTTATAAAAATAGTTTAGAATAGTCACTAAACAGATGGATGACTGCAGCCCTCGCCAGGTAACAACAGCAAACCCTAGGGAGGGGGAGAAAGATTGGATTTCCAGAGTGACCACATTATAATACTCAGAATGTTGAGTTTGTAACAACAACAACAACAATTACAAGGTATACAAAGAAACAAGAAACTGTAGCTCCTTTACAGAATTAAAAATAGAAATTGACCAACTCTGGGGGCACCTTGTTGACTCAGTCGGAAGAGGATGTAATTCTTGATCTTGGGGCCATGAGTTTGAGCCCCACATTGGGTGTAGAGATTACGTAAATAAATAAACTTAAAAAAAGAAAAGAAATTGAGAAAAAAAACTCTGAAGAAACCCTCATATTGGACTTGACTATGCTGTGTTTTTAGCCATGTAATTATTTTTACCAGCTCTTTCTATGTTTGAGTTACTGTCTAGTGCTTTCTTATTTTTGCCTGAAGAACTCCTCTTAGCATTTCTTGTAGGGAGAACCTCTTAGTGAAAGACTCATTCAGCTTTTCTTTATCTGGAAATGGCTTCATTTCTCCTTCATTTTGAAGGATAGTTTTGTCAGATATAGAATTCCTGGTTAACAGGATTTTCTGTTTTGTTTTATTTTGTTTACTTTCAATGCCTTAACTATCTCTTCTGGTCTCTGCAGCTTCTGCTGAGATATTGTCTGTTAATCATATTGCGGATCCCTTGTATACAATGATTCACTTTTCTCTCTGCTTTCAAGATTCTCTCTTTGTCTTTTGATAGTTTTATTATAATGTGCTTCTCTTTGGATTTACCCTTTTTGGAGTTTGTTGAACTTCTTAAGTGTGTGGATTTGAGAGGTTTTAGGCTCTTATTTCCTCAAATATCTTTCTGTTCCTTTCTCTCCTCTCCTAGAGCTCCCATTTGCATGGTTGTACATTTGATGGTGTCCCACAGGTGTCTCCAAAACTTCAAACATTCTCCAATCTTTACAAATACATTGTGTGGAAGACTCTTCCCTGCAACTGACAAAATGACTAAGATCTGTAGCTAGAATGAGGTGTGCATCAGGATGCCACATATGGGGATATAGGAGTGCCACATGGGAGACTAGTCCCCTAGAAGTTAACAAACTGGGACAAGAGCTCTGGGCCTCAAAAGCTATGGTGCTATCAGGGTGTTCTTCTGAAGTCCTCTGGTACTCTGAACGACGGAGGGCTCTTTCTAATAACTGAGTGACAGCTGTATCAAAAATGCCTGCACCTTGGTGGATGCTCCAAATAAAGTTGTGAATGAATGAGACCACATAAAAAAGTCTGCTCAATAAAGTAGACAGCAGATGAGTTCAAAAAGGAGGAGGAGTCTCAGGTCTGCTGAAATCTAGTATTAAAATAACTTATTGAAAATGGCCGAAGCCCACGCATAATTTCCAAAGCCCTGGAATAAGCCTGGGGGAGAGGAACTAAATCACTTTAGATGATTTTGGTCACCCCAGTGCCTTTTCATTATCTTGTCTGTTTCTGTGTGTTCTCCTCTGTCTTCCTTACCACAGTATTGCCTGTCTGTTCACTGACAGCTTAAGTCTCTGCCTGTATTCCAGATGTGCCAGAAAGATGGATACTGTCATTAGCAAACATGAACTGACTGAAGTTACTGTAGGCTAGGCTCCATGCTGGGTACTGAAGATGCAGAAATGACTGGGGTATAGTCCTCACCATGATGAAACTGAATTATAGTGAGAAAAATCTCATAAGGATACACAGAATGTGTACAAATTTAAGGCTTCCTTGAGGAATTTGAAAAAGTTATTCGTTCTTCAAAGCTTTATTGGACACCTAAAGGGGAACAGGCTCTGTTCTAGGACAAGAAATTCACTGAAGAACAAAACAAGCAAAATCCTTGCATTTAGGGAGCTTTCTTGTTTTGTATATTTTAGGAGGTGAAGGAGCGTACACAAATCAAGTAAGTGGGTAAATAAAGCAATTTTAGGTTATGTGAGGATTATGAAGGGGATGTATTATGTGTTTTTTTTTAAATTTTTATTTCTTTAACGTATATTTATTTTTGAGACAGAGACAGAGCATGAACAGGGGAGGGGCAGAGACAGAGGGAGACACAGAATCCGAAACAGGCTCCAGGCTCTGAGCTGTCAGCACAGAGCCCAACGCAGGGCTCAAACTCACGGACTGTGAGATCATGACCTGAGCCGAAGTCAGACGCTTAACCAACTGAGCCACCCAGGCGCCCCGGATGTTTTGTGTTTTAATATAGCTAGAGAATAGCATTAGTCTGATGGAAAAAGAGCTACTTAATGTAAGAGGGTTAAGTCAAGTTTCAAATGGAGTCTTAGCAGGAGGTGGCTGTAGATAAGTCCTTATGCTTGTGTTTACAAAATAATTCAGAGCTATCATTTACTGTTTGTAAAACAATATAGTCCCTTTTCCAAACCATGTCAGCTCCATTATTTCCGTTTGATCCCCACAGCTAACACATTATAGTAGTTCCATTATGGAACTTTGATTATTTACCTGAGTAATTTGGATTTTTTAAAATAATCATCATTTCCCCTTCTGGAAACAAACAAAAAGGTCAGTGACTTCTCACCTCACAAAATTGTTTGAGGATTCAAATTAGTAGGATCCAACATACAAGTGCTTACCATTGGAATATAATTTATTTCAATAAGTGAGGGTTTACTCTTAATCAGAAGAAGGTTACTGAGGGTCAACTATGTGTTGGAAATTATGGTAAGTGTTGGACCTTAGTTTCCAGAAATACCCAAATGGATGTAGGATATCCCCATATCAGAAATACTACAAAAGAGATTCCTATGTTGGGTTGGGTCACTAGATTGAAAGTTCTAAGGCAAGTATCCACCTGACTTTTCTCTTACATCATTTTCAGGACCCAAGTTAGATGCCTAACTATGGATATTTATAGTAGATAATCAATCATGATGGATAGAATGAGTGGGTGTGTTCAATAACTTTGAACTTATTTGATGCCTCTGACTTCCCTACCACTATCACTCTAAAATATGATTGCTAGATTCTTCAACATTTTTCTCGAGCCTAGCATTTGGCAAAATCAGTGATTCTTCACTTTTGAAATCAGGTAGTACCTATGCTAAGGTTTACTCCGAGGGAAGTGCTCTGGGACACCCACTGCCTCTCAACACACTGAAGTATAGAGAATGTATATGTCTCAATCAAGATACTTCTAGCTTCTGAAGGCCTCTAGAAGATTAGATACTGATTAAAATGTACCCAAAGAGTTTTAAGAGCTCTTGCCAAGCACGCCTAGGAGCATATGAAAATAATTAATTGAATATATACCAAATCTGACCTACTCTAGGGATTAGGTGTTCTCCAAGAAAGAATTCCAGGATAGTTGGTTTGGGATAGTTTTTTTCACTTTCCGTAGAGGAGCACTGTTTGTAGTGTTATTTGTTCTGTGAGAGGCAAGGGCTTGCCAAGCAGGACTCAGAGAGGAGAATTATGCACACTTAAAGCACCAAAACTGCAAAATAATCTTCAGTCACCATATATTTCAGTCTCCTGATGCTCACAGCTTTCTTGTATATTTTCTTAACCAAAAAAAAAAAAAAATATTAAGTGGTGGTCTTTGAGCAAAAGTAGAATCATTTTCTTACCATAAACTTCACACTGCTTTTCATAAAGTTCACATCAGAATAGCAGAGCCATTCCAAAAATTCAGGTGGCCTTCTGGAAGGACTTGCTGGGGGCTGTATTTATTTATTCCTACTTTTATCATCCCTACAGAAGCAATGTTGTGTGGATTGAGAAGCTCTAGGCATATTTTGCCAGGATCTCTCCCTGGGGCACAATGTCGGGTTTTTTGTTTCTTTGTTTTTTCAAAGTCTTTGTTTACATTGAGAGTGTATTGGATGATTGAAACCAGAACTTGCGATGGCTACTTGCTGTTTGAAGAGGCCAGACACCTGGAAACTGAAGGCTTGGGCTGTTGCCCTGGGCTCACCACTCCCAGCTGTTAGATCCTGGATACAACTCATCTCTCACAGCTGTTGTGCCCCCTTAACCATTAGCATGATACTACCCACCTCACAGAAATAACTGATTAATAATCATGGAGGAGCTTTAATAAAGCTGAAACAAAAGTCAAAGCTACTCATTCTGTTATTTAAGAATTTTGAATTAATGGCTCACACCTAGTTTGTTTTATGCTCAGGATTCAAGATTTTAATCCAATCAGTCTGCATGCCATTGTTCTCTCTCTCTCTTCCATACTTTGCACATAAATGAGACTCATCCTAATCTTTGAACCTGCTGTTTCTTCTATCCTGAACCTGCCTCTACACAAGTCCTACATGTGCTTTGAATCTTAGTTTAAATCCCAGATTTTCATGACAACTTGGGATTTAAATCTAGAATAGAGAAATAATTTGCCCAGTCTAAACAAGTGATTTAGCCACATGTGTTGTTGCATATACTTGCGATTTTCTTTGAATTTTCTGAATGCAATGGCTCCATATGACATTTTGAAAATTAGACATCCAGTGGCAATGAAAATCTTTGGAAGTTTATGGATTTTGCTTGTCAGTCAACCTCTGTAAAACAGTTAAACACTGATATTCCTCAAAATACTAACTAATCTTCAACATGGGATGATGTTTTAGGGAATTGTATACGAGTTCTTTTGAAAAACATTTTGCTACAGATATCCACCAGTATAATTTTTCTTAATATTTAGGAATCATTTTTAGTCCATACCTCAAAAGTGAACCCTCAGCCTTGGGATGAGGATGTGTCCCCAAAGAACAACTGAAACACAAAACTCATTTTGCATAAGTATCATAAAATGATGCTATCAGGGATTGTCTCTGCAAGGAACTCAACTAGGGCTGATGTGAGGACAGTGCCAACACTCTCCACAAGAGGACAGCCAGTGTAGAGCTGGCTCTCTGGGCCTGATTAATCCATATGCAAGGTGACTTGTAGCACTTCAGACATTGCTTTTTGTCCTGATGACTGGCAAGACTCCAGGTGGAGAAGAAGGGAGTCACTTACTTCTGCATTGTCCTGACCACTACAGAGACTATATCCTGTGTTGATTTTGTCCTAAAAAGAGCCAAAGTCCAAAACTTCTCATTTCAGACTAAAGTCTGCAGAGGGGAAGTGAGGAAGTGACCTGGCTAAGGACCCACCATTTGTTAAAGTAACAGGACTGAAATCTGCATTTTTAAAATATCCATTTTAAGACTGGAGATATGAAATGTATTTCTTTGTTCCCCTAAAATGTAGTATGAATTATATGTGTTCAAAAATTCCCAGAGATTTCCTTTTCCTCATCACATTCCTGCCTCCACAAAATCTTAAGTTCTTAATGAGTACCGTCACAACAATGACATCCTACCTCCAGATCACAACTTCCCCCAAAGTTTCTAACTATGTCCATGCTTCTGTTCTTTTGATTTTGTCCTTCTCTTGGCCTGGATGACCCTACTGGACAATATCCTTTAATTAT
Source organism: Prionailurus bengalensis (assembly GCF_016509475.1). Lineage (NCBI taxonomy): Eukaryota > Metazoa > Chordata > Mammalia > Carnivora > Felidae > Prionailurus > Prionailurus bengalensis. The sequence goes on along the minus strand of NC_057359.1, from coordinate 75,458,096 downwards.
CAGCTCTGATACCTTACTGAGTTTTTCGTAGCTCCTTTAGTTGATTGGGTTATTATCCTTCACTAATGGTTTATATTTTGCTTCTGGAGATAATCCTATTTCTCTTTTCCTTCCCCCTAAAATAGGATCATCCAGAATCTGAGAACGCTGTTTTCTTCATCTTAAAAACTCCTGGCACCAATAAGCATCCTATAAATGTGTGTTTAATTTGAATCTGCCATTGCCCAAAGTCATAGATAAACTAGTAAAAAAAAGAAGTAGAGCCCAGATCTTCTGAGCCCCAGTTCCTGTTCTCTTTCCATTCTAGCTTGAAAGGTGACTTTGGCTTTAATTTTGACCTTGAATGAGGACATCTCTCCTGTCCCTCGCTTCACACTGGATGCTCCAAGCCAGCAGTGTATGCTGGATGTATAGTAAAGGGTGAAATCATCCTCTGCTCGTCCTGGAATCTTGGGAGGCCTCACATCCGGCAGTCCCAACTGTGAAGTCCAGACGCTCCATCTGCCAGTCCGTCTGGTGTTCTGAAATCCGTAAATGTCTTTGTCAGCCCAAACTTCTGCTGGACTAAACATAGTTTCTGCGCCAAGTTGCCCCTGTAATCCCACCCATCAAGTTCTCAGAATAGTCATGGAGCAATAATCGTGTCACCCACTGCGTCAGCATCTGAGATTTAATCATGCCCAGCTGGCAGGAGCATGCAGAGCAAGATGCAAGGGCAAGAAGAAGACATGAGGACCTGCCCCAAGGTCCGGTCCCGGCAACTCCAATGCCTAAACGTCAGAAACTCTAATCAGTTTCTGCCTTCCCTTCCAGGGGGTCATGAGGTATTGACATGAATCACTTGCATTTTGAAATCCAAAGTTCTGCAGTTTCCAATGGGAACTGTTTCACTTGCCTGAGAGCAACGGGAGAGTCATAGACCTCATGGTGGAGCTTCCGGGACTTTGCTGGCTGGCTAAAAGACAGGTTTGAAAAGATTTGTGTGGGGTCCTTAGAATTTTCTACCTAAACTGGGGCTTCTTGGCAAACCTGGAGGAAGCTTTTCCACTCTCTAATACCCAGCTCCCCAGAAGGACCTGTGGAGAATACTACTCTGTGGAATAATAATAGGTGTTTTGAAGAGAAAGCTAATACTGCTAAGTAAGTTTGGGAAACACTAGATTAAACCAGATAACTCTCTCTGTTGCTACTTTTTAGCTGAGGAAAACCTTTATGTTCATAATATACTTCCTAATTGCCCCAGAGGACAGACTGTGTGGCTCATTTGACCATTGAAACACTTTTTCCACCAACACTGTGGTAGAACTAATGGTAACTGGAATTCATTTAAAAATAAGCAAAACAAAATAAAACAAACAAAAAACCCCCAAAGAGACCAAAAAAGTCTGATCTAGTCCTGCTATTCTTTTCTTTTCACACCAGCCTTGTGTAGCCACTTCCTTTACATTTTCTTCTCCGTTTTACTTCCCTTTAGTTTATTTATTAATTTTATTAGTTTATTTATAGAAACTATCTGCCAGTTTCTTCTTTTAAAAAAAAATCTATTTTTAACATTGCCTCCATGTGTTTGGAGTGGAAAGAGCAAGGGGCTTGAATTTAAACAAATATGAATTTGAGTCTTTGCTCTGAGTCTTAATTGTGTGACCTGGAACAGATCTCTTTATTTTTAGTGCCTTTAACTTACTCCTCTGTAAAATGAAGAAGAGAATATACTCAGCTCCCAGGATTATTTCAAGACTGAGATAGATAGATAGATAGATAGATAGATAGATAATATATGAAGCACAACAGATGCTTGTAAGTATATGTGAGGCACCATTTATATTACTGCTATTGTATTGACATCAATATTTGCAATAGAAACAGAACTCAGATGTCTTTGAAACACCTTACCGCATACATGTAATAAGATTGATCAGTGCTATTTTAAGTCACAAGACAGAATCAGAAGGTTTTATACTCTCCACCTGTCCTCCCAAAAAGTTATTCTAATTGTTGTTGATTATTTAATGCCGAATTCCCCATCTGGGGGGCTGTAGTTACAAGTCATGTGGGGGTACTCTTGAACCCCTAAATTTTTGTGCTGGCCAGAGCCCTGGACTTGTCACTTCTGTCCTCAAAGCAGCCTCTCAGTTAACTTTGTGTTTTGCATAAATATGACAGTTATTAACTCAAGGCACCAAGATATAAAGCCATGTTATGAAATGTACTGGTTGTTGTCATGATGTCACAAACACAGTCATGATGGTACAACCAATTCTTGACAAGTGATCAATTTAAATACTTACATTTTATTCACAATCAACCAAGGTTCAAGCCAGGACAGGGACACTGCTTGTTTGGGGTGTGCTATATTAGGGAAGAAGGTTAGAATAGTCGTAAAGACCCTTTAGACAATGAGATAACTGGATTTTGTAAATTGACTCCAACACCTGGCTAACTGCTTGACCCTGAATTTTGCAGTCTCTCCTTGTTCTACTTTATTACTTAGAAACAAAGGCTAGAGCCTCTTCCACTAGCATCAATTTCCCCCTCAGAGGGAGTTGGAGGTCCAGCAGGCAAACTATGAAGAAAGTTAACGTTTCAAGGGCACAGGGAAGTGGCTGAAGGGCTCTCTAGTTCCTGTGACTCTGTTTTCAAGGGTTTTAGAGCCAGAAAGGTTTAAATTAAAATCCCAACTCTGGGTCTGTCCCTGAGCCCTGGTGATCCATTCACTAAATTGAGACAGTGAAAAGAAGGAGTCTGATGATAAATGCGGAAAAACATTTTACAAATGGTAAAGTGCTGTGAACATGTGAATTGTTGTATTCTACTGGTCTGGATCTGGAGGGCTGGTTTGGGCAAATGGAGACTGAGCCAAAAAGGCAGCATTTCCAACTCAGGCCTTACTTCTGGCCCCCTGCCTTTCCCATTTTCACATTCGCACGTCGGGGCTCAGACTGAGGGGAACGTGCCCTAGAGACTGGTGGTTTCCATTAGAATACAAGCTCTACGTTCCACGGCAGGATTTCCAGCCTCAGCACATGTTGGCCCAGACTCTGCAACCCCCCTGCCCCACTCCCCCACATTGCTATCAGTCCCCCTGGGGACAGCTTCTTGCAACGTGTTGTTTTGTCTGTCCCCTGTTGCTACAGCAATCCAAAAAAGATTTGTGTTTCCAATTCCCTGAAATGGAGACATCTGCATGCAATTTTGAAAATCCTTGTCAGGGTCCTCGTTTACTGTTTTGATCAGCTCTCTCTGACATGTGGGCAGAGTCTCCAGAGAAGTTCAAAGGGAAAAGACCCTCTAGGCAAACAAGTGCTTCCCATAAGGGGAGCCTTCCTATGTATTCCTTTCCCCTGTGGAATAAAAGCATGAGGCAAAACCATGAACGCTCAGAAGCTAACTGCAACCCCCACTCTCCCTGCCCAGGCCATAAGGAATAGGGGTCAAATTAAAAGGCCCAGATTAGAACCCCCTTGAAGTTCATTTTTGTGAAGCAGGTTGTGTCCTGAATTTCCACGTAAACCCATAGAGTCCTAAAATTCTGCCGTTTACACATGCCCTAGTTTGAGAGGTGACAGATGTGATGTTTAGTACTGGACAACAGAAATCCTGGGTTTTGCTTCTCATTCCAATTAACCATGTCATCTAAAGTGTCAGAATTTCATCTGGGCTTCAGTTCTCTTGTAAGTTGAGTTGGTTGGATGTTCATGGCCTTTTTCAAGTCTAAAATAGGTCAAGATGGGCCATGAGAGGGGCTTCTATATACCTGTTGACTCTGGGCAGAAATAATTTATCATTTTAATCACTGGGCTATCTCTGGGATAAGGTGGGGAAGGAATATTGTTTTTTAGCTCCACAATGGAGTGGAAGATTCATCTAGATCTGAGAGTCAAATAGACCTAAATTCGAGCCCTGATATGCCACTTTTGGGGCGTGGGAGCTGGACCAATTTATGTAAGGCCTCTAGGATATTGGCAGCAACTTCATAGATATCATGACAAATAGGTAAAGTAATGTATGCAAAGTATAATGCATGGTACATAGAACAAGCAACATTTATATAATTTCCCATTCCTCTACTTTTTGCAATCTATCAGCTTTCTTCCCTCAAAGCTATTCCAAATCCAAGCATAAACAGTCATTTAAAGCCCTTAATGCATATCTATGTACAAGCATATATGCATATTACATCTGGAAAGTCACCCATAGCATACCCATACTATGACTTCTTAGTTAATTAGTGTTAAAACTTGTGAGAAACAAGGTAGGTTTGTTTTTTAAATGTAATTTAACCTCCCCCCACTGCCACCCCGGGGACCTTATGAAATATATTCAGTTCTTTCTTGAGTACCTGAGCATTCCAAATTCCTGTTTTCTTCTTGGATCTTCAGAAACAGTATTTATATTATTTTATTACTTTTAATATATGTAACATATGGATGCTCTTGTCCATCCTCTATGGAATATTCCATATGAATGAGCTCTGGGAGATGTTCTTCCATATCCCTCCACTTCACCCAACTGAGGCAGAGGGCTGTTACGCCTTTCACTGCTGTCAAAGATTTTTCCATGAGAAGCTCTTCCCCCTATTCCTAACATGATTCTTCATGTTTATGGCAGTCCAGGTTGGTGGAATTTTTGTTAAGACAGCAGTTCATGGACTGTGGCACCAGATAAGTTTGGGGGCTTTAGTTTAGTTTATAAATACCATTTGCTTGAATGGCTCTGAAACCTTTTGTTTCTTTTCTCCTTTGCCATATCCCAGATTTGTGAGATTACTAGAGAACAGAGTCCTGGGTGGGTTCATTTTCACCATATTTATGGCTCAAAGCCCATGAGTTTTAAGGGCTACTGTGTTTCCCATTGCTGCTGTGACAAATGACCACAAACTAAGTAGCTTGAAATAACACACATTTATTATACTATAGTTCCAGAGCTCAGAAGTTTAGAATGGGTCTCAGTGGGCTAAAATCAAGATGTCAGCAAGACTGGGTTCCTTTAGGAAGGTCTAGAAGAATCTGTGTCCTTGCCTTTCCCAGCTTCTGGAGGCTGCTGCCCTCCTTGGCTCAAGACATCCTCCTCTATATTCGAAGCTAGCCACATGTGTATTCAAACCTCTTACTTTCTGCTTGTCACCGCAGCTTCTGTCTTCATATCGGGTTCTGTGACTGTGACTCTTGCCTCCTTTGTATAATGGCCCTTGTGATTAAAACTGGGCCTGCCAGCATGAACAACCTTCCCATTTTGACCCTTAACTTAATCACATCTGCAAAGTTCTTTTTGCCAATTAGATACTGTAGTCATAGATTTTGAGGATGAGGACATGGACATCATTAGACAGCCTTTATTCCCCACCACTGCAGTTATGAAGGTAGGATTGTCCTGAGTGATCTCTATTCCAGTGCACTCCCTCTTGTCCACCCAACCAACTTAGCATCCTGGGGACTGACCTTTGGGAGACTTACCTAACTAGACTGGTGTTTCTACTGGGCCAGCCAAGAAGACACTTCTGCCTCTCCAGCCATAACAGTGTGGGTGCCTGACTTCTTTGGCTCAGCATCCTAAATTTGAATCTACTCCTTTCGGTTCTTGTAGAAAACTAAGCAGGTTTTCCCATTGACATCCATACCAGGCATGTCTAGATATGGCATCTAGATATGGTACCTGGCTCTGTGGCTGGCCTAGAGTGGGCAGACAAAAATACTACGTTTTCCCAAACTGGAAAAAAAAAAATGGACAAACACCCCAGAATTGGAGACTTCTTTGCTACTGGTGACTGATCCAGTAAGACACCTATACTGGGGAGAATAATCCAATAGCTAATCTTTACTAGGTTGTTAGTTTTTCGCCAGTTACTGTCTTGGGTGTGGATACATATTATCCTTTTACTTCTATCCACTCTATGAAGTTTTTACTATCATTAGTCCCCTTTTATATGTAATGAAACAGAGGCTTAAAGAAAAGAGTTGACCAGGTTCAGACAACTAGAAAGATTTGCTTCTAAGATCCTCCAGTACTTCTAATCTTTCAGAAGATTGACTACATCTGGTCTTTGTCCACATACCTGTTCTTTATGCTCACTCCCTAGGTGATGGCACCAGGTCCAATCACTTTAAAAACTATTTATATATTAAATATTCTTAAACTTAAGTCTCCAGCCTGAATCTCTCCAAGGAACTCCAGACTCATGTCCAACCACTCATTTATCACCTTGATTTCAAGGTCCATTAGACATCCTCAACATATGACCAAAACCATGGGGCACCTGGGTGGTTCAGTCAGTTAAGCATCCAACTTCAGCTCAAGTCATGATCTCACAGTCTGTGAGTTCAAGCCCCACGTCAGGCTCTTTGCTGACAGCTCAGAGCCCGGAGCCTGCTTCCGATTCTGTGTCTCCCTCTCTCTCTCCCCCTCCCCTGCTCATGCTCTGTCTCTTTCTGTCTCAAAAATAAATATAAACATTAAAAAAAGTTTAAAAAAAAACATATGACCAAAACCAAATGCCATTTCTTATTCTCCCCCCTTATGCTCCCCACCCCAAGTGGCTTTCATCTTAGAAAAATGTGGCCATCATCCAGTGGTCACTTTTTTACACCCTTATATACCATCCATCAGCAAATTCTATCCTATCTACTTTTATAATATCTACAGAAGCTGAGCGCTTTTGACCATCTGGGTCTAAACTGGGATGTCCAATAGAGATATAATGTGAGACACACATGTGATTGTAAATTTTCCAGTAGCCACATTAAAAATGTAAAAAAAAAAACAACAAAAAACACAACCCCATTCAATAATATATTTTAATAACACTAACACATTTACTAATGTTTCATTTGAGCAATTTTTTAAGTTTATTTATTTTTGGGAGAGAGAACAGGGACAGGCAGAGAAAGCAAGAGAGAGAGAAACAGAGACAGAGACAGAGTCCCAAGCAGGCTCCACTCTGTCAGCACAGAGCCCAACATGGGGCTTGGACTCAGGAACTGTGAGATTATGACGTGAGTCAAGACCAAGAGTCAGATGCTTAACCGACTGAGCCACCCAGACACCCCTGAGCAATTATTTGAAGAAAAACATTATTATTTCATCCACATGTGATCAATACAATATAAATATTATTGAGGCATTTTACATTGTTTATTTTCTATGAAGCCTTTGAAGTTTGATGTACACTTTACACTTACAGCGCATGTCAGTTTGAATGAACCCTGTTCCAAGTGCTCAGAAACCATATTTGGCCAGTGGCTTCTGTGTTGAACAGTGCAGACCCTAGATCATAATCCCCCTAGAATTCTGTCACAACCTCCTGACAGTCTTTGGTGCTTCTGCTTGAATTCCCAAGTGTATGATTCACACAGCAGCTTAATTGATCTCTTTAAAATGTAAATCACATTATGCCACTCTTTTGCACAAAGTATCTCCAAAGGCTTCCCATTACCAATAAAGTAAAATTCCGCAGTCCTTCCACGACTGGTCCCTGGCCACCTCCTTGACAGTTTTCACACCCTGCTCTTTCTTACTCTGCTCTAGGTCGCTGGCTTTACCAGGCACAGCTGATCCTCCATCCGTATCCCTTTGAGCCCCTCTGTTGGTTCTCTGTGCTCATCTTCCACCCTTGGAGAGCCATTTCCTTTAAAAGATGACCCTGGAGACCTTTTTTAAAGGGCTGCCTTTGTGTGCCTGGAACTAGCCCTCTTGCCTGTGCAGCCAGAGGCCAGGGGAGTTTACTTTCTCCCTGGCTCCTTGGTGTGTATAGTATAATCTCCACAAAAGATCAAGCTAAGGCTGGGGCTTGGCCTGAATTCTCAAACTTTCCTCCCCTACCTTCCTGACGCCCTTGCAGGTTACTCCTGAGAACACTTCCTTAATGAATCATTTATAAGGAAACCTGAGCAACCCAACCTAAGCTGCTGGCTGTAGACCCTCTGCTACATCAGGGCTGCCTTTATACTTGCTCTTCCTCAGCCTGCACCTCTCTTCTCCCGGAGAGAAACATGGCTCGCTGCTCTCACTTCATCTGGGTCTCCACTCAAACACTGCTGCCTCTACAGAAGACTTCTCTGGCACACCTGTGTGTTTCTCCCTGTCTCCTCCCGGCTTCCCTTTCACATAACATTCATCACCATCTGTCATATATTATATAAGTGGGGTTTGTTCTTGTTGCTTGGGGTTTGCCTGTTTCTCTCACTAGAATATAAACTTCATGAAAGAAACAACTTTGTTTTGTTCGCATACCAGCCCCAATATTCAGAGGCTTGTATGCTCATGAACAGTGATAAATATGTATTGAGTTAATAAATGAATGCATGAGCGACTGAACTAGTGGAGACAGGACCACACTGGACAGTATAATTCTAGAGTTCACACCCATGTGTTTAAAAAGCCTAATCTACAAAGAGTGTTCAAACTATTAGGGTACATATGTTCCTCAATCAGCATGTGGCATCACTCATTATCTGTGCCAACTGCGGCACCTTCACCTGCCTCTGTACCAAGGGAGATGGCCCTATTTCTTAGGGCAGTGAGAGAAGAAGCATACATTATTCTCCTGAAACACTACCAGCTCTTAGGAATCTTAGCTTCTTACTTTCCAAGCCCAATTTTGGCTCTAACCAGTAGTGCAAACAACATTAACCAATGTCAGACTGAATCCATGAAAAGTCAGGTTGAATAAATGAAATAAATGTGACATGCCCAGCACAGTTCCTGGCACATAGGATGCTCTTTAGTCCTTGTGGCTATAATTATCATGGCAATTATCTGCACCCTGACATTTTACTTCAAATCTGAGTCTGTAACTCAGTTACATCAATGTGAAAGAATGAGGTCTGGGAGGGAACAGAACGGAGACTCAGGGTGGGGGGAAGCAGATAAAATATGCAGTGCCACGTTTCTAGGACTTTGCGTGCTAAGCATTGACCCCTGGAACCTGCACAGCAGAGGCGAGAAGTAACAATGAAGGGGAACATATGATTTCCCCGGAGGAAAAGAATTATCATCTCTGTGGCTTTAGGAACAACGCTGCTCAGTAAACTTTGCTGGTAGTTTGCAGCCTGTCTGAAAAGACTAGCACATTCTTCCAGTGCCCCAGCCAATATTGCTTTTGGAATAGAGATTATTGGCAGATGTGAAAAGACAACTAAAATAGCTTAGAAATGAGCTTACTCCTGCACGAATCACCCCAGCCTTTTCCTGTTTCAGTACATCAATGCAGGGAGCACGTTCTCTGTCTTTAAATGTCAATGAGCTTAGGAGTCATTTGATTCACCAAGAAAATGCAGTCAAATGATAAATGATGATCGCATTAAAATCATTCATATTAATATCAAAACTGCAAGTAACATACCAAAATGCCACGACATTCCTGAGAAATGAATATCAACCATGTTCCTGCTCTACCAAGAAGCTGTGCTCCTGGGAATGAGTTCCAGAATACGCACTTTCCTTCAGTCCCCTGATGTCACAGTCCTCAGGATGTGGTGCTAGGGCTTGGAGGGAGTGGTGAAATGGGCAGCTCGAGGCTCATGTGTATTGTCTGGTATTGTCCTATTGCTGACATAACAAATGACCACAAACACAAACAAGTTTTAGTGGCTGATACCAACAAAAATTAATTATCTGACTCTTCTGGATGGCAGAAGTTTCAAATGAGTCTTGCAGAGCTAAAATTTACGTGTCAGCAGGGCTGTGTCCCTTCTGCAGGTTGTAGGGGAGAATCCATTTCCTTGCCTAATCCATCTTCTGGAGGTTACACTCATGTCTTTGCCCTGGCCTCTTCCCCATCATCAAGGTCAGCAGCATCTTAGGATCTCTCTCTCTCTCTGCCTCTGTCATCACACTTTCCCTAACTCTGACATTCCCTTTTATAAGGCCCAGCTAGATAATCTAAGATGATATACTCATCTTAAAGTCTTTAACTTAATCATATGTACAAAGTCCTGTTTTCCCAGTAAGGTAACATATTCACAAGAAATAGGATATTTATTCCCAAGTTCCAGGAAATAGTATGTGGACATCTCTAGGGACCATTCTGCCAACCATACTCCCCACTATAATACCTCTCTTATTTATTCTGTAGTTTCTGCTCCTTCTTCTGCAAATTCTGAACTCTCCTACACCACAAAGGAGTTGCCCAAGCACTGTGTTAAGATATTTGACCAAATTTTAACTTGGCTTCCACCTGCACTAGGCTGTGTCCGTAAAAATGATCCCAGCTCTCATGCTGAGCCTTAGCTCAAGAAAAGCAAGACTGCCAAAAATGTAAGATGTACATTGTCCAAACCCTTTGTCAAGCCATTTTCAGTAATTCTATACTGACCCACCTTTCACTTTCCATTTCCATATATGTCCCTTTTCCCACCCCCCCCTTTTTTTTTGCCCCTGTCCTTTTTTGATTTTGCTTTTCATGTCTCCATAGTCCCCTTTTCCCTATTTGTTCTCCTTTTTAAAAACCTTAGTTACCTTTGTCTTGGTTGGAGTTAGGCTCGGTCTGTACTGCAGTCTGTCTCCTCTACTACAGTAGTCTGGATAAAATCAGTCTTTCCACCTTCAACAAGTGTCCAGCTCTGTTCCCGCCCCCCTTTGGCACCTCTATCACAGCAAATATCAGAAAGAGATGTAACATAGGCCTTTTGCACTTCTGTGTGATATAGAAGAATCACATAGAAACTGTATTTTCACATAGAAACTTGGGTCTGAGGTTTTGAGCTGCTGAGAAATCAAGCAAGCTTACCAAGGAAGAAGGAGTTTTCAGGGGAGTAGAACCACACCACATGACTGATATGCCAGGAAGGGGGATGATGTGTATTGAAGTCTATGGAATATTATCAGAGAAACTTTGTGGAAGAGATGGGTTTGAGTTAACACTAGAAAAATTATCAAAATCTCCTGATGGGGGAGTGAAAACAAAGGAATGGAAGAATGGAAGGGCAAGAGAACTCTTCCTAGTGCATCTGTTATTCTTCAGTATTAAAATTCAAGAGAATCAGGAAGCACATGATAATCTTCTATATGAGGATACCTGAAAAACTCCTCATTTTTTTCAATTGCCATTTTCTTTGCTAGTCAGTCACTTTTAGAACCCACCCTTCCTTATTCTCCATTGTTCTATTGCTCATTCCTTCTTTATTTCATCTTTGCAAGGCTTCCACAAGCGATTGGTTATACTCTCCACCAATATACAGTGTCTAGTGGCCTTGCCACCATAGGGACAGTAGTCCTGTTTTCCAGTTACCTGTGCTGTCTTCCTCCCAGTATGAGTGATCAAAGTCCCCACACACCAATAACCTGTAGTTAAAGGTCCAAAGCAGCTTTGTTTCTACTGTTAATAGTATTTGCTACACCTGGGATTTCAGAGCTAGAACGGATGATGAACTCTTTGCCTGATTTCTTCTGGATATCTATATTTCTGTCAAAATATTCCTTCCATGCTCACAAACAGAGTGGAATGATAAATGTTACAAAAGTAGGTATGACTCCTTCCTTGAAGGCTAATCTGCTTCAATCAGGACTTTATATAGGAGCAAGGCTTACTAACAACCCAAACCCATGGGTAACATGGAATCAACCTTCAGATGAATCCTTTACAGCTTCTTACAGTTTTACAGTCTGGCCACCAACAAAGACCCCAGTCATGCATTGTTAATTTCTTAAAAAGCCAAAGTGTCTTCTCTGAAAATGCTCTCACATCTGAATAACAGCTAGTTATCCACAAAGAAATACATATTGATTAATTTGTTAACACATTAGCTAGCAAAGAACCAAATCTGCACACAAAAAAAGAAAAGATAGTATTAATTTCCTTCTCTCCATAGTCTGTAATGGAATAGTGGTAAAATAAATATAATGCCATACTTTTATAAAAGCACAATGAGAAAACAGGAAGAAAATCACCTAGGTAATCAAGGAAGGTATAACAGAAGAAGTTCGAGTTAAAGCAGTTATTCATGGTGAAATGGTATGAGTTTGCTTAGTATGGGATTTTGAGGGGAAGGGCATGATGAGACAAGTGAATAGAATTACAAAAGCCCAGAAAAATAAGAGTATGATGTATTGATGAAATGTCAGTAGTTCAGTGCTTTGGACTTTGGGTACAAAGACGCTCTTGGTGAGAAGTAAAATTGGCAAAGGAGAACAGGATAGATCATGAGAAACTGCATATGCTGCATAGGCGATAAGAAGGTACTTAAAAGACTCTTCACTGAGCCACTGTGCTGCTTGTGCTGGGCACAAAGGATGACTGTACCTGGATTTGTAACTGAAATGATGGCCTTGGCAAGCAGTGTGAAGGATGATGAAGAACACAGTGAGACTGAACAGTGAAGCCAAGAGATTGAATTCCAGGCTTGTAAAATAGCCTCAGCAATAGTCTAAACACTGGAAGTGTTCATAGTGAAGAGGAACTGAATATTCAAAAAAAGAAAAACAAGTTTAGAAAGTAGAATAGACTGGACATGGAGACCAGTTGATGGTGAGGAATGAAAGAGTGGGGAAAATTTTTGGTTTGAGTTACTGGGAAACATTGGTGTTGTCCACTGAAGGAGAGGCAATAGAAGTAAAGTTTTCTCCAAAGATGTATTCCACCATTGACTTATAGAGTTGGTTGGAAGTAGCTCTTACAACTAGGTATATATCTCATAGCCATTGGAAGGCTGTGACTTCTTGCAAAGCTCCCCTGTAGGAAGCAGGCACCTCTTTGATGCCTACAGTACTTAAATAGATGGAAATGCTCAGATTGTCTGGAAAATATTTCATCATGAGAAGTGATCTAAGTGTGAAAGTGTCTATTGGGAACCAGCCCCAATTCCCAAACTCCTTGAAGCCTTTTCCTCTCAAGAGGAAAGTGAAATAAGTAGTATTTACTTCTCCCCCGCAGGGTCAGGAATTTTGCAAGAAGAAATGCTGGGAATAGTTAATTCATCTAAGAAAGTGAATCCCAACAAGGACGGCGGTGGGCCATGAATCACTGCTTCTAAAACTAGAAGAAAATTGGAATGGAATCTGGCTGGAGTATAGGCTTCCACTGCCCTGATAATGTGAATCCCCCTGATTGGTGACTCTGAGCCAGACAATGGGAAGAAAAGAGCTCGGCCAATTGAGTGCTGCATTTTTTTCTGACCCTTCTAAGGTATGTGGATTCATTTCAAAGTGAGAAATAACCAAGCCCCAGGGCAAGGTCAAAGCTTAGAGATGATCTCTAAATCTTATTTCGTGAAAGAGAAAGTTTGGAATTTAGGAGATATTAAGAGGCTTGCCAAAGATCGAACAGTAATTTGGAGGTAGAATCCAGTTGATTCACATGATTGACAAATTTTGAAGGACTTGAATTAGCATATAACTGGACACCTATGAATGAGTAGCACTCATTTTGTACTTGCCCTATGTGAGGGTGTATTCCAAATGCAAGACATCTCAAGTAACAATGATAAGTTCAGGTCTGTTCTAGAATGCAAAAATATTCAAGAATAGGTGGGGTATAATAAAATTTTCACTTCTTACATCTATTTTTATTATTGAAGACTCTATTCATCAGTTCTTCAACGTGTCTCTCTACAACAAAAACGGGAGCCCTTCAAAGAGCCTACAGTATCCTTGGAACCCACAAAATTACCACCAGCACCACCACCACCACCATCATCATCCTCGTAACCACTGGTAATGATTATTTCGTGTTTTCTGCATGGCAGGAGCAGCACTAAACATTTTACGTCCACCATCTCATCTAATCATCTAATTCTCATAATTATCTTGTGAAGCTTGTATGATTATCTCCATTCTACAGAAGAGAAAATTAAACTTAGAAAGAAGTAATGTCCAGTGTCACATAGCAAGGCCTGCATTAAAGGTTGTAAGAGAGAGGACTTTGAGGTCATATTCACCAAACCTCTGCATACTTTTCAGCCACAGGATATTAATCCAGTTCCTGCTTGAACTCAGTTTGGGATGGGGGTTCGTTGCCACCATATACAATTTATCTTCATTTCAGACATCTGTAACTGTTTTTCTTATAATTAAGCAGAACTCAGGATCCTTGCAACATTTAAGCATTAGTCCTGCTCATGTTCTCTTGATACCCACAGAAGAGTTCAAATGTGTGTTCCATCTGGAAGTTGTTCAGATGTGTGAAGACACAATCTTTTCTCTCCAATATTTAGTTTCTTTCAGTTATCTTGTATGTGTCCTGACTCCTGGATCTCTTACCATTCCTCTTATTCTCTCTCAGAATTTCTCTTTCAATCATCAGGAATTACAAAAACTCCAGAGGTAGACCAACGGTCCTGTGTAGAGCAAAATTAATAGCATGACTTTAAATTTTGTATTAATGTTTATTTATTTTTGAGAGAGACAGACAGAGACAGAGCGTGAGTGGGGGAGGGGCAGAGAGAGAGAGAGAGAGAAGGAGACACAGAATCTGAAACAGGCTCCAGTCTCTCAGCTGTCAGCACCAAGCCCGAAGCAGGGCTCCAACTGGGACCGGTGAGATCATGACCTAGGCCAAAGTCGGATGCTTACCCCACTGAGCCACCTAGGCATTGCGTGACTTTAAAAGAGTCTGCTTAGAAGAGAAAAGGTATTAGGGTTAAATCTTGATTTTGTGTTTTGCTTATGTGAGTTCCTTACCCTCTCTGAACCTCAGTCCTCACCTGTTAAATAGAGATAATGATATTTCACCCATTGTATAATAGGAACAAAATAAAATAATGTATACAAAGAATATCATGTTGCCTAAAACTGCTCCAAACAAATCAAGTCTAAGAAAGAAGAATATCGTATTGTGTTTGGAGGTAATAAAAATTTCAAAAAAAATAATGGTTTAAAATTATTGATAAAGGACTTCACCTGCAGCAAGATAGACTAGACCTAATTTTCTCCTAATAAGTACAACTAAAAATTCTAGACATTATACATAAGACACACATAACATTCTGAAAGTTGAAGATGAGAAGGCAGGCAAACCAGGGACCTCAGGACTCAAAGGAACAATAGGATGATGAATATGCTGGATTTTCTTTTTGCCTCCTCTATATAAAACTGGAAGATGAAGAAACCAGCAACCTGGAAATGCCAATGGACACAGACCAAACAGCCCCAACAGAAGCTTATTCTCTCAGTCAAGGGACCAGGAAAGGGACAGGAAAGTAAGATGTAAAGATTTTAGGCAATAACAAATCTACAGCCAAACACCACAGAAAAACTATGGCACACCGACACCCACACCAACAAATGCCAAGCAAGGAGCAGCCTAGATTTCCATCCTCATAGCCCTGTAACAAAACACCCCCATCTAAGTCTGGGGTGATATCAGAGAAGGCCTTTCATCCCCCACCATCCAATTAAGAGCCATCATACTTATGTCTCTTGGGACCATGCAGGAAGCCTGAATTTCTCCACCAACTCACCATTCTCCTCCCTACCAGGATAATGCTAGAGGAAGCCTAGTGGGGGGAGTCAGGATTTTCATCACCCAGCATAGTGAAAGCACCCCCACTGAAGTTACTATGGAAATAGCATAAGGAGCCAAATTTATGCCTAGCAATAATGATGAACCTCTCAAATCTTGGTTATCAACAGAGACCAAGTGGGGAACCTGGACTTTTACCTCCATCTGGCAGTAACAAAGTTGTTACTCCTCTCCCTCCCTGGCCAGAACAGTATCAGATAAATCCAGTTATTATTTAAATAAGACCCAAATTTTACAATGTAATCTCCAGATTTCAATTGAAAATCCTCTTCATACCAAGAACCAAGATGATTTTAACTTGAATGAGAAATGACAATCAATAGATGCCAAAATTGAAGTGACAGAGATGTTAACATTATCTGCCAAAGATTTTAATGCAGCCCTAATAGAAATACAGTAATGGGAAATTAAAAATAGTCTTTAAACAAATGACAAAAGAGAAAGACTTAGAAAAGGAATAGAAGTAAAGAAACAAATGATAATCCTAGAACTGAAAAATATAATCCTGAAATGGGAAGATCAGGGGATAGATTCAAAAGCAGAAGGGAGAACACAAAGGAAAGAATCAGTAAATGGGAGATAGAACAGTAGAAATTTCCTAAACAGCAATCTAAAAGGAAGGAAGGAAGGAAGGAAGGAAGGAAGGAAGGAAGGAAAGAAGGAAAGAAGGAAAGAAGGAAAGAAGGAAGGTGAATAGAGCCTTACGGACTGATGGCACTGAAAAGAAAAATAGACAAATTTGTAACTAAAACTGAAGACTCAACACTTCTTTTGCAACAAGTGATTGGTCAAATAGAAAATCAGGAAGCATATAGAAGTATTCACATCATCAAACAATAATATCTAATCAACATTTAGAGAAAACTCCAACCAACAACAGCAGAATAGGTATTATATTCAAGTACCCAAGAACTATATACCAAGATAGACCATCTCCTGGGACAAAAACTAAACCCCAACAAATTTAAAATAATTGAAATCATTCAATTTTCTCTTACCAGAGCGGAATCAAACTAAAAATAAAAAGCGGAAAGAGAACTGGAAAATCTCTAAAGACCTGGAAAATGAATGATACACATCTAAATATTTCATGGGTCAAATAAGGAGGTCTCATGAATATTAAAAAAAAATACATTGGACTGAATGAAAATGAAAATATAGTATATCAAAATTTGTGGGACACAGCTACAAAAAGGCTAAAAAGGAAATTTATAACATTAAATGAATACATTAGAAAAGAGAAAAGGCCAAACTGAACCCAAAGGAATCAGAAAGAAGGGAAAAAAATAAGAACATTATCAATGAAGTTGAAAACTTCAAAAATCAAATATATGAATGAAGTTGAAAACAGAAAAATAGTATAGAGATCAATTAAAAATCTTCAAAAAAAAGTCCAATAAAATTAGCAGGACTTTAGCAAGATTGACAAAAAGAGAGAGAGAGAGAGAGAGAGAGAGAGAAAGAAGAAAAATTACCAATACCAGAAATGAAATAGGGGATAACACCACAGAACAAGACAGAACAGACATCAAAAAGATAATAAAGGAAGGCTATAAACAACTCTAGACACATAAATTATTATCCAAATTATTATCCATTGTGAAATAGATAATTTGTGGAGCCTTATAAACATTCAGAAAGTTAAATTTGTGCATGAAAAAATCAGTATCATTAGCAACTAGGAAAATGCAAACTAAAATCACAATGAGGTATGACTACATATCTATCAAAATAGCTTGAGTAAAAATAATGACAACATCAAATGCTGGCTAGGATAAGGAACTAAATTGCTTATGTATCGCTATTGGAAATATAAAATGGCTTAGTTATTCTGGAAAACATTTTGGCAGTTTCCTAAACAAACAAACAACCAAACAAAAAACAAGCCTTAAAACCCTAAGCATTTAACTACCATTTTGCCCACCCATTTCACTCCTGGGCATTTAACCCAAAGATGTGAAGACTTAAATTTATGAGAAAAAGAAAAGAAAAACCCTGCATACTAATGTTTATAGCATCTTTATTCATAATAGCCTAAAACTGGAAACAATCCAGATGTCCTACAACAGGTGTATGTGTAAACAAATTGTGGTATAGCCACACCATGGATACTCATCAGCAAAAAAAGGAACACACTATTAATACATGAAACAATCTGACTACAGTTAAATTATGCTGAGTTTAAAATAGTCAGTCTCAAAATATTATATACTGTATTATTCCATTTTGTTATGACAAAATTATAGAAATAGAAAACAGATTAATAGTTGCCAGGGATTAAGAAGGCAGATGTGAATTTTTATCTTTGCTGTATCAATGTCAGTATCTTAGAGGTGATATTGTCCTATAGTTTTGCAAGATGGTATCGTTGAGAGAAACTAGGTAAAGTGTACATGTGTCTATTATTTCCTACAATTTCATGTTATAACTGTAATTATCTCAGTATAAAGCAGTTTATTAAAATTTATTGATAAGAATAAATTATATCATAATTCCTTGAAAATTGATTATCTGTGACATGTGTTCGATGTTAATATGAACAGGTGTTTCCCACTGTGATCTGGAGGGTATTTGTAGCTATTGTATAGGAGAAGGAATTTGTCATCATATGAATTTGGAAAGTGTTGGCTTATATATACTTCTCTTTTTCAAAAATTTTCAGAACCTTTATTATACTTTTCTGTCTTGTGGATTTTCAAGAGATTGGTAGAATAAACAACATTCTTCCTAATATCTTGATCACTGAGACTTAGCTCCTCTTCCCCTTCTCTCAAAAACACATGCTCAACACATCAGAAAAGCATTTATGAGACTGGTGTTCCATGGCATGCACTTAAAAAATGCCAGTGTCTACAGAATATGCTATTTGTTACTCTGACTTAATAACAGAAGTAAGGAAATTTTAAGAAGAATCAATAACTTATAAGAAGTCATAAGAGCATAAAATAGTATAGACTTTTAGAGTCAACACTGAGGACATAGGAATGTGCAGAGAGCTTGCAGGAGGTATGTCTGGAGGGGTGTCAACTGGCCAGATCATGAAGGGACTTGAGTGCCAAGCGAGGGAGTTTTTTACTTTGTCCTGGAAGCCATAGAGTCTCTGCCAAGACCCCTAGGCCCATCCTTTTGTTCTACAAACAAGAGCACTGAGACAGAATTGCCTGAATGGCCCATTTAACTATAGCTGTTTAGATTTGACTATACGAATTCTAAAACTGTGAGTAGAACATACAGACTATGATTAGTCTTTGACTTGGGTAATTACAAAGTACATATAGATAAGCTTCAATTCAAAACATCTCTGCATATATTCACAATACTCTGTATATAGCCAGTAACTGTGAAGTCATTCTTTCTTAAGTGCCCTTATTTCACTGATGGGGCAACAACCCCAGAATAACAGAAATGAGATAAAACCCAGTCTTCTGTCTCCCAGGACAAACATCTGTATTCTCTATCCTTTTTTTTTCTGAGAGGGTGTTTTAGCCTGCACTTAAACATAACCCTTCAAGAATATGACCTTGCACCTGAACTTCTGGGAGAAGGAGCAACCCTGGGATTAATTAAAATCCTACACACTGATTAAAAGCATCCTAGCACTTCAGGCTCAGTTATGAAAGCTTTTCATCTTGCAACCTCAGTTAGAAAAATTCAGTAAACAGCCCTATTTCCAACCTGTATTTTGAGAACAAAAGAACAGATCCATCAGGAGGGAGGAAGAATGGGGGCTGGCAGTGGGGATTGTTTTTCTGTGGCTTCAGTATTAAATAATCTGGTTTGAATTGTTGTAAAGTACAAAAACAAATGGCATTCAGTCATGGATCTTAACTCACAATATCAGTATGAAAAAATGTTATTTTCCCTTACAACTCAATGGAGCATCGTGTTTGGCAGCTGGGCCCCATTACTGGGGTCCCCACAAGGGAAATGTCAGGTCAGGCATTATTTACAATCCCAAGTTTATTTTCTCGCTAAGGCCTCTGATGGTTCTATCCACATTTCAAGTGACAGGCATTCCATCCAAAATCATTTATGCTCTGTTCTGTCATGTCATGAGCTTTCAAATCTTAACATCTTTAATACCAGAGACTATGAGAAGTTTTCTCAAACAAAATTCTAATTAGATTCCTGAAGATTTCTATTGATCTATGTCCTGGCAAGGAACAAAGTGCACGGGCTAATATTCATTTACCCAATGTTATTATAAATGTTCGAAACACAAATACGAATGATTGCAAATGGGTTCCTGCCATATAACTGATGCCAGATGATACAAAGTGTATGCCATGGCATTCCTATGTCTGCACACAAGACCATCTGAACATACTAAGTGTGGAAATGTCCACTGCTCTGTTCCTATCCAAGTTTGACCTCTTTGGATAATGAGCTAGATTGATCAGCTTCCACTAGAAGATTGATCAGCTTCCACCAAGCCTCTGGTACAAGGCTGTGTCTTTATGAGAACGTGAGAATCAGGTTTCCTTGAATGCCACTTTTTTCTCTGAGCTATTTTTAATTCCACATAGCCTGGAAAGGGTCGAGAAAACATGATTATGTAACCAGAAATGCCTACTACAAGTCCTTACCTTTAGCAATGGCTATCTTTGGGCAGGTTACTCTAACTTCTGTTTTATCTCCTCACATCTAAATGGAGACAAGGATGTCTGTTTTGGTGAGTCATGAAGAATGTGACTATATTTGTAAAATTGGCTTTATAGTGGATGGTCAGTAATATTCAGTCCTTTCCTTCCATCCAAATTACTCTGAATGAAACTCTTACAAAAATTTTTTTGTCTGTAATTCTCCTTATGTTTCTG
This sequence comes from Prionailurus bengalensis, assembly GCF_016509475.1. Taxonomy (NCBI): domain Eukaryota; kingdom Metazoa; phylum Chordata; class Mammalia; order Carnivora; family Felidae; genus Prionailurus; species Prionailurus bengalensis. The sequence goes on along the minus strand of NC_057359.1, from coordinate 75,437,828 downwards.
TTGTTCGTATACATTATTTAGGCAGTACCCCATGAGCTTCTTGAAGACAGGTGGTTCATTGGTAAATGATGCAGTAGATACAAAGGTTGTTCTTCCTTACTTCAACCACATTAGGTCTCATACAATAGAAAGTCAACAAATAGCATAAGTAATGGAAGGAATTGGAACCATCCCATCACTTCTATTCTGTGCCTTGAGTTCTGAGATTCCTGGAGATAGGGGCAGTATCTTACTCATCTTTGTACCCTCTATGCCAGCATAATGGTCTGCATAGTCTTGGGGATCAATAAATGTGTTGCCTTGAATAAAACTTACTTGGTATTTCTTAGCCCCAACCTCTGAATCTGTGCTGGGTATATAGGAAAGTACTCAGTATAACTCAGCAAATCATTTTATTTAATTCACTACCAGAAGTTCCCTGGGAAACCACAAATCTTATCACCTGAGTAGTGTGCCATTTGAGTTATATGAACACACCACATTTATTTCTCCTATCTTCAAACATACCCAGTTTCTGTTGCTTTATTTTATAGGTTAGAAGACAGGCCAAAATACACACTCAGAGTCACAAGTAAAACCTTCCTATGGCCTGCTATGCTCTTCGTGATTGTTCCCCTTACTGCCTCCTCACCCATCTGCTCTGTGTTCTGTCTGTACTTTACTCTCCTGTGTCTGTGAACTTGTAGAGCAATTTCAGTTGCTTGCAGTTCCTCATGCTCTGTCTGTAGAGAGCCCTGTTCCTCCTGAAAAATATGACATTAGTTGCACTTCTGTGAAATAGTCCCCCAAATTGCTAAGCAGAGTTAGGTTCTCCTCTATTCATCATGTCTCTCACATCACAGGTCACAGCACTTGTCCTGTTGTTTCATAACTTCCTCTTTAGTACAGTGATAAGCCGTCATAGACTCTGGGTCTGGAGTTCTTTCTTGTCCAGCAAGAACGCGGGATGCAGGATTAAAAAATGCGAGAGAGGCTAATGTTTGGGGGAAGACAAGAGTCCGGAATAAAGGTCCTTGTTGTGTTTTTATTAGTATCAGAAGGCTTACAAACGAGCACAAAGAGACAGTGAAATCATGAACATTAACTCATGAACATTAACTCATGGGCCTGAAGGAAAAAGAGGGTTTTGAAGATAGGTGGTGTTAGGGGTTTGGATTAATACAAACCAAAAAAAAAAAAAAAAAGGTTGTTTACAGCAGACATGAGGCCCCACCTCTGTTTACCTAAACTGGCTTAGGGGACAAGAAAGATAGAGCTTGCTACCTCAGGGTCAACAAGGCACCTTTCTTTTGCTAATTAGCTCTGCTATGGGCAGCTTTGCCCTGCTGAGGTCTATAGCCCTATTTAACTGTTTACCTAATTTGGTCCTTCCTTCCTGTGATAGAAGCTTCTGCTATAGTACTAAGTTGGAGTGCCCCCCCCCCCACTTCCACCCTGAATACCTAATCTTGTTTACCTCATCTTGGATGTTTTCATACTGAGATTCCCTATTCCTATACCTTTGTCCTGTACTGGGACCTTTGCCCTACTTTACCTATTCTTATTTAATCTTGTATACCCAAATTTGTGTACATCCAATGGCTTTCTAATTCTTTATGCCTTGTTAACCCATCAGTGCAGGCTCAGGGAATTCCTAAGCTTATTCCCCACAGTAAGCTACTTGAGAACTTTAATTCTGGAGCACCAAAGAATTCTTCAATTCTCTGTGCCTGGCACATAAAAGATGGCTGGTAAGAATTTTCCAGGTTCAGTGAGAAAGCATGAGGGAGTAGCCAGGAAGAGGAGGAAAGAGAAATTGGCTCAGTAAGGAAAAGAACATGTAAATGAGGGGATGTATTTTAAAACTAATTTCCCAAATGCCTTGTGTGATACATAGTTTCCTCACTGATTTGAAATAATGAAATAAACATATACCATTTACAAATAGATAAACTCCTTGGTTAAGGGTGAAAAAAATCTTTACCTACTAGCAAATTTCACCTTTTGAAATAAAAACTTACTTTCTAGAAAAGATTTTTAGCCTACTTATAAATAGTTTAATCATGGCAAGGTGGAAATAAGAAAGATAACAAACAAAACAACGCTATGTAAAAAGTGTCTATCAGACCAAAAAAACAAAACAAAAAACAAAAAGAACACTTATGTCTGCAGTTTATTTTTACTTCTGTACATGTTTCAAGAAACTTTCAAAACCACCGAAGGAGAACTCAAATCTCAATTAGTCCACATATTCTGGTTGCGACTTCCAAGTTTCTAGTTCTAGTAATTTGTCAATGATCTGGAGATAATAAACACGCATACATACACACACAACCACTCATGAGTCATCCTCAGCTAGAGCACAGTAGCCATGGGGATAACACTTTTCTCCTGTCTTTGACATTTTAGTTCTTGACTTTAGAAATCTGACTGCAGTTGGATTAACTTTATTTTCCACCACTTCATGCAAAAAACCTGTCTCTCCTGAGTTTGAGTAAGTCTGATTGTGCTTACTCTTGTGTTCATTCGGGGAATTCTCGGATTCCTTGGCAGAGACGGGGAAGGAGCAGTGTCCTACCTGAGATGATAAGAATTGGGGGGCAGGGTGGGAGATGGGTCAGCCAGCAGCACTACTTCTTCATGAGTGAATTAAGGTACATTAAGGTAGAAAGAGCTGAATGGGAGATTTTAGAGATGTTGTAGACAGCATTTTCCGGTGAAAAAATGGAAGGGCGGCCATTTCATTGGGCATTGTATCTTTAGCGCCTAAATTCCTCCACATAGCAATTGCTCAAAAAACATTTGTTGGAAAAAGTAAGTGATGGGTGATACTGCCTCACCAGGTAAAGGTTAATATATGCAAATGGCGGGAACTTCAAGAAAAAGAAATCTTTGCACAATGGTGGGAGCTATCCTTTTATTTTTCCACCAAAACATGCTTTTGAAGAGTACAAAGGTGAACTGTATCTCTTCTTCCATAACATGAAACAACCCTAGAATTGCTGAGGAGGACTTAGTCCAAAGGTCATTGCCCTCCTTGCCTTCCCTTCCTTTGCTTATAAACATCACCATCCCTGCACCAGCCACACCAAACAGCTCTGAGACCTTAGGCAAATTCCTTCAAACCACAGAATCTTACTTCTCTTTTTGTAGGTGGGAAGGTAGGCCTTTTTCTGTCTTTGTACCGTTTATTTCCTCCTGTCCTTTCTGATTGTGAGACTTTTTTTAAGTTAATGACACACCAGGGTTATGCTTATGGGAGGTTATTAATATAGCACTAGAGAGTTTATATTGTCGGTAAGCCAGTCTAAAGGAAAGAATTGAGGACCTAGGCTATACCTGAATTAGAAGCCTGAAAACAGATGTTGTTGATAAAATGTTTTGGGGATGCTGAAGGAAAAAGAAAAGGGAAGAAGAAGAAAGAGGAAAGACAAAGAGGGTGAGATTTACCAATGCCCAACTCAGGATGATCTACAGAGAATAAATAACTATAGTACCTACACTTGCTTGTGAATGACCATCCATAGGACTGGACTCTTTCTGATACTGAGCAATGCAGACATTTCAAGGAGGCATAGAGGTATGCAAAATGGAAAAAAAAAAAAAGGTACAAGCTTGCTATAAAAGAAATTACTAATGTTTACCATATCTGATTTTCTTCTTTCTGAGAATGCAGGAAGATTTTTCAGATTCTCTTACAGTTAGGCTGTCATGTGATTAATATTGGCCAATGGGCTGAGATATTTACTCTGTCATTTACAAACTTGGGATTAAATTAAATTTAATTTCCTAGGCTTCAGATTTTTCATCTGTAAGATGTGGTGGCAAGAGGTGTGGAGGAAGGGACAAAAAAATTGCCTTGATTGGATCAGTGTAATAATAAAAATTAAATTGCATGTGCCTAAAAAATTCTAGGCCCTCTGTATAGATCAAAGTACTAATAGTGAGTAGTATCCAATTAACATTAAAATTTTTCTTATTACTATAAATCAGTGTGAAGGATGAAAATAAATAACTAGTAAGTATATTGTTTTTGTATTATCCTATGGAAAACAAAGAGGAGAAAAAAGTGAGAACCAAAGTCAATAGAAGGTTCTGGTTATGATCCACGTTACAAGAAAGTTTAAGAAGGATGGTTGCTGTCTTTCCATTGATGTTTCATTGGCCAAGTCCAATGTTGACATTTCCTAGTTAAGAATATACTCTGAAGATTGAATTATATTTAGGCAATTAAAAGCAGTCTAGCTGAGTGATGTGAATAAAGATTGTCCTTTAGGGCCAAGATGTAGCTGTCATCAATCATAAACAGACATGAACCCAGGATGGAGTGGATCTTTGCAGAAAATATTTATGTCGGTTACTATGCACTTGGGTTTTGTGGGATATGTCTATTTTTCCAACAGTTAATGACATGTGGCATTTAATGTGCTCAGGTTAGCTCTTGAATGTTTTCGCTCTCCCCCTTTTTTCTTCCCTTTCATATTCTCTCTCTCTCTCACCCTTCCTTTCTTCCTTCCTTCCTTCTTTATAATGACTGGCTCCCATATATTTTGCCTATCTATCCCCAATTTTGGATACATGATATATCTTATACTCTTATATTCCCTCCTTATCCTCATCTCAATCCTGGATTTGCATTAAGAGAGAGAGAGAGAGAGAGAGAGAGAGAGAGAGAGAGAGAGAGAGAATGAAAGAAACTTTATAAAGTGTCAGGATGATCCCTAACATCATCTACTTAGTTGTTTGTTTTTACTATTCCTGGTTGGTATTCAGCTCTAGCCCTGGATTCCAGAGCAACTTTTTAAAAACTTTGTCTTCAACTGATATCTTAGAAACAGTGACTAAAAAACTTTGGGAAGACTTCAGAGTTATTTTTATAGATGTGGAATCTAACTCATTTTATGTGATCCAGGGCTACTGGACTGACAGAGCCAAGACTCATCCAAGTCCCAGGATTCCAGTGACCCCGTTCCTAATCATAATTAGCCATACCTACTTCTTTCACAGGGTAAAACATGTTTTAAAATGCAGACATAGAGGAATTTAAGAAGCACTGTTTTCTTGATCCACCTCTCCAAGTAAGGTCATGTGGGTTAGCTCAATGACATCATCATTCTTCAACTTAATACCTTTTCCAGTCGAAAATGAAACTCCCTTGGGATTTTTCAGTCCTTTATGTCTTGGCATGATTTAATTTTCATCGTCTCAGGAGATTATCCCCGATGGGGAAAGAGCAGACAAGCACTAATCAGGGAGGTAAGAGAAAGTAATAAATACCGAGTCTTTGAGAAGAAATACCAAAAGTAAACTTTCTCTATCACCTTTTGCCTAGAGCCAGCCACGCACATTTACAGCCGTATTCATATATGCTTTTATTTATTTATCAAAAATTTTTTTTCTCCTGAGTGAAAATCACTATCTTAGGTACTGAGGGTAAAGCAGAGTTTAGTAGGGGCACCTGGCTGGCTGAGTCAGTAGAGCATGCAACTCTCGGTTTGATATTGGTGTTGGAAGTTCAAGCCCCGTGTTGGGTTGTAGAGATTACTTAAAAATAAAATCTTTAAAAACAAAACAAAACTGAGTTTAGTAGGGAATAGTTACAGACATCTGGGACCTTACAGCTAAATAGGTGGTCTTTCTCATGTCATTTAACTAACATAGTGTTTAAACAGAACAAAATACTTACAATAAAGGTATCCACTCAACACTCTGATGGAGGAGAGAAATTGATTTTAATGCAGAAATGGTGAAAATGGGACAAGGTTCCTTGAAGATACTAATTTTACACTGGACCTTTTAGAGTTAGCGGCAAGGGAAACAATTCTGCATCTGAGGGAATGTCATACCTAAACATCCAATCAGCATCTTACAAATATTCTGTGCACTCTTTGTTAAGCCCAAGGATATAGCAAAGAGGACATAGTCTCTGACACAAGGAGTTTTCTGACTCCTAAAAGCCTTTGGAGAAAACATTAATTTATACAAAGTGGCTCGAAGTGAACAAAACACTCTGAGTTGGCTTATTTAGCTCTAGGCAAATGGCCCATTCATTCTTGGATTGTATTTGTATTTTTTATTTTTTTCAATAAAGCTAAAGGAGGCAGCCTGCAGGGAGCAGTCTTTCTCCTTCAGTATCTGTTTTTTGTTTTGTTTTGTTTTGTTTTGTTTTCCTGTTTTTTCTTCCTATACTCTTTCTACTCAATGCTTGGGCCACAAAGGTGACCTTCCCTTTCTACTCTATGGTTGGGCCACAGAGTTGACCTCCCCTCTCTAATGTGAGTTTTCTAGTCCTTCTTCTGTCAAAGACTATCCACCAGAGTTTTGATGGCTTAATACTGTTGGGAAAAACTGTTTCCTGGAGCCCCACATCACGTGCTATCAGTGAGATACTATTTAGGTACTATTCCTGAATACCAGATCCCTGTTACATGGTTTTACAGCTTGGCCCCTTGGAATAGCCTGTGTCTTAATGCTTGTGACACCAGAGAAGTCACCATACCTCTCTTTGAACTTCAGTTTTCCCACCTGTAAAGTGGAGATAACCTGATATACTTCAAGGCAAAGGTAGTTGCTTCTTTTCTGTGTGTGTTGGGGAGGGGGTGTTGTGGAGGAAAGGTAGCTGCTCTGAAGATTAGAAAATCTCAGATCTACCCCTGGCTGCATCCCTATTTTGTGTTGGGAAAAGTATGTTATGCTTTGTAATGTCCCAGTGTATTTAAGGGGAAATTCATGAAGATTAAATGTAAAACTGATCAACAATATAATCAACTAACTCAATTTGGTGAGGAAGGGAGAGTAGAAATAGGCCAATTGATTGCTTGACTAAATGATTATGTGACTAAGTTGACCAGACAAATCTCAACCATCAGTCTAGCAGCCAAGGGTGTGCGCATGTATCAAAACAGTCTCAGAAGAAGACTTGGGAACATCTGCTCATTTGGAGCCTTGTAGAATAAATATAGTTCACTAAATGTTTTGATATATTCTAATCCTAACTGAAACTCTTAGGGGGAAAAAACGATATAATAAAATCATGGCCGTTATTAAGCCTAACAGAGTTGATAAAATTGTGTCTGCATATTTATTTAAAAATGATGATATCCCTTCCATGGTCCAAATACCAACCTACTCGTGTGTGTTTCCTTCTTTCTTTCTTTCTTTCTTTCTTTCTTTCTTTCTTTCTTTCTTTCTTTCTTTCTTTCTTTCTCTCTCTCTCTTTCTTTCTTTCTTTCTTTCTTTCTTTCTTTCTTTCTTTCTTATCTCTTCTTCTTCTTCTTCTTCTTCTTCTTCTTCTTCTTCTTCTTCTTCTTCTCCTTCTCCTCCTCCTTCTCCTTCTCTATATGAGAGGAAAGGGACCATGACCGTAATAAAGAGATAATGAAGAAGAAGCAAAATGAGAAGCAGGAGTAAGATAACCAATAACAGGACTTTGTATTATTTTAGACTGGGAATTGCACATTTTATGGGCACAATCTCTAATTCTTAGCACCATGATGGGATATATTCATGTACTCATTTTTAAAAGGAAAGAACAAAACTCAAGTGAAATACATATTATATTATTTAGGACTCCTTTAGCTACAAGTAACAAAATTGTAACAATAATAGCAGCAAAACGCTACCAGTTAAAACAAAGAAATAAGGAGGTGAACTTTGTTATAAGCATAGAAATAAATGTGTTTCATGGAACCTAAGGTCAGAGGCCCCATCCAACCTCATAGATGTCCAAGAAGCCTTCTCTTCTTTTCTCCTCCGTGTAAGGTGTCTTATCTCCTGCTCCTTACTTTGTTTCCTCTCTCCCCACCTCCTTCTTCCAGACAAACTGTTGGGTTTTTCATATCCTGGAAATGAATTCATCTCTTTTTCTTTGGTAACTTTCTAAATCCCCACAAAGGTACTCTGAGTACTCTGATGACTCAGCTTACGTTACATCTTCACCTTTGATTCCATCATCAGTGATCTCTTGACTAAAGTTCACAGCTGTTGGGACCCTTACACTTAGTGTGTGGGTAGAGAAGAGAAGCAGGGGTGAACCCACAGCCTAAGACGTACTTACTACAAGTAATTTGACTCTGGTTACAAAGCAAATTCACAGCAGAACAAGGATTTGAGCTCAGAAGTCCAAGATACCTTTACCACACAAAGATGCCATCACACTTTGTAGTTGGAAGAAAGACCATAAAAGTTTGTCCATACCTAATAGGTATTTAGACTTTTTCAATTTAGATAGACTCAAGCTAAACCAAACATAGACTAGGTACTCACTGAGATCACAGTTATTGGGTTCCTGGTTAATTAATAATAATTATTATAATAATAAAAATGATAATATTAATACTGATAATCTATTTATACAGTCCTTACTATGTATCTTCTTTATGCACATTAATTCAGTCCAGCCTCTCAAACAAACAAAGATCAGTATTATCATATGATCTCCATTTTACAGATGAGAAAACTGAGACACAGTGAGGAGAGTAGAAGCTATCAGGCATTTTCATCTCACTGGATCTTTTATTGGAAGTTCTACAACACTTGATAAATGAATTGTAAATAAGACAAAATAAAATATGATGCACTAAGTTCAGTTGCACAGAGAAAGGCTTTAACAATTGCCCTGTCAGGGCGCCTGGGTGGCTCAGTCGGTTGAGCATCCGACTTCAGCTCAGGTCACGATCTCTCAGTTCACAAGTTCGAGCGCCACCTCGGGCTCTGTGCTGACAGCTCAGAGCCTGGAGCCTGCTTCAGATTTTGTCTCTTCTCTCTCTGCCCCTCCGCAGCTCTTGTTCTGTCTCTCTATCTCTCAAAAATAAATAAAAAACATTTAAAAAATTTTTTAAAAATTGCTTGTATATAGTGCTTAAGATTCACTATGTGCTTATTTAAAAAAAAAAATAAAAGTCATACCAAAAATCTCGGGAAAAACAAAGAATACCTACTCCCATTCTCTGACAAAATTACTAAACACTGAAGTCATTGCCCCCACATTTGTGGAGTCTTAAGCCTATAGCTTAAGTATTCCTTCACATTTCTGGAGGCTTGAGATCACAGTGTCAGCTGTCTCTATGAAGGCTCTCACTGAGGCTCTTTCATTGCCTCTTTCAGCCCTGGTGGCTCCAGGCATTTCTTGGCTTGTGGCCACATGTTTCCCCTCCATCAAGGGAGGTAGTACCCACTCTGGTAATTTAGGATGATCTTATCTCACAGTCTTTAACTTAATTACATCCACAAAGAGCTTTTTTCAAACAAAGTCATATTTGCAGGTTTGGGGACGTGGAAAAATGTTGTTGGAGGCCCCCATTCAACTCACTGAAAATAATTAGAGAAGTTTTTTCAGGTTTTTAAAAACTGTTTCTTTATTTTGAGTGAGAGAGAGAGCACACATGAGTGGGGAAGGGGCGGAGAGAGAATCCCAAGCAGGCTCTGTGCTGTCAGCACAGAGCCCAACACAGGCTCAATCACAGGAATTGGGAGATCATGACCTGAGCTGACATCAAGAGTCAGAGGCTCAACTGACTGAGCCACCCAGGTACCGCTTTTTCAGGTTTTTATAAGAAATTTAGTAGTATTTAAGATACAATCCTAAATAGTTTGACTTACAATGGAGCTAATTGTCTTGTGCTTCACAGTGAATGTCCTGGGGCTATTATCAAATATAAGACTTTGACCCACAGAGATAAGTGATTTTGAGCTCCAGAGACTTGCTTATGACTTTAACAGAGCAGGAATAGAATTGACTTGTAAACTTCCACTTTCCCTCTCTAAAATAAAATACTAACTTTCTTAACTACAACTTTGAATTGGCAGAACACTCATTTAAACTTAATTAAGATCATATGTTTTAGTTTTCCCTCTTTTGACAGGCTTTCAAATGTCATTCAGATGTTAACTTGGCAACAAGGGGAAAATAAAACTGTGGAGAAAACGAGTAAAAAGATTTTTAAAATGAACAGTGAAATAAATTTTAAGGATAAAGGTAGATTTGTATATTACTTTTAATATTGGAACATACATCCTCACTTACCTTTTTACATTTATTTTAGCTGATACACTGTTGAGTATCAGAAACCTTAAAATCTCAAGACATTTTCATCCATTTAAAACTTGCAATAGCTTGAGTCCTCAGATGGGACTGTGGTTGGGGGAATGTAATAATGCCTTTGAGAAATGAATGACCTGAAGATTTAACTGAATATGTTTGCCATAGACTGAAGGTTTGTCTTCCCTTAATTCATATTTTTAAATCCCAGCTCCCAGTGTAATGCTGTTAGGAGGTGGGGCCTTCTGGAGCTGATTATGTTATGAGGGTGCAGCTTCCCCTGAATGGGATCAGAATTCCCCTGAATGGGATTAGTGCCCTTATACAAGAAAGCCCAGAGAGATCCTTCCCCCTTTCCATCATGTGCAGACAGGAAGATGAGGCCATCTATGAATCAGGAAGTGGGCCCTCACTATATGGAATCCTCCAGCACATTGATCTTGGACTTCCCAGACTCCAGAAATGGAAGAAATAAATTTCTGTTGTTTGTAAATCACCCAATCTGTGGTAATTTGTTATGCAGCCTGAATGGACTAAAACATCTATGCATATCAGGTTGGAATGGTTGGTTACCCAGCAAGGAGAGCTTGGCAAGATTCTAGGGCATTGTTTCTTGTCTGAGGAAAACAGCATTTCCTGGAGTGTGGCCTATAAAACAGCTGCATAATATTCTGTTTCTTAATTCTTCATTCAGTGCACACATACTCATCCTGCATTTTAAGGTCTCTGAAACTAGGCTACCTGTCACACAATGTCAGGTGATGTTTGTTAGCCACGAGGCCTTGCCTGCACGAACTAAGTTGAGCATGGAGAAGGCCCTTTCGTCTGACAACCACTTCAGTCAAGTTATTTGCATTCCTGTACCTCCTGAGGCTAAATTTAACTCTGGTCCTCAATTTTTGCTTATAAGAGATTACACTTCAATGTTGCATTGAAATGAAACATTTTTATGAAAGCAGAAGATTGACAGTCACAAGAAAACTAATCCAATTTAAGGTAGTAGACACTGCCAAATCTCTTGAAGTAGATCGTAAAATGTTGAAAGCTAGAAGGAGTTGATGTGATTTATATAGGCATTGAACTGTTAGCTGTCAAAAACTTCCAGCTGAATTTCAAGAGAAACAGATTAACTTCTAGAGATACATACTTAAATTAAGTATATAATAGGAAATGCAGATAAAACTCTAAGAGCCTTTCATATAATATAGAATTATAATGTCAATCCTGAAGACCCTAAAGAACTAATATGATGAATGTAATTTATGAAAAACATGTCAATGTGAGTTATACTGAGTACCTTAGGATGATGGAAATCTTCCTTTTAGGATCTCTGAAGGTATCTATCTTAGGTTATTAAAAGTTCTTAAACATACTATAATAGAGAAATCTACCTAGCTTTGCTTTTACCATTATTTCCAAACATATGAAGAAACTAGAACTCCCCCTACCCCCACCCCCCACTGCCAACACACACACACACACACACACACACACACACACACACACACCTACTACTGTTTGCTAGTGCTGCATACTAGTGACTATACCACTAAGGTATGTTACCCTAGGGAATAGATTATCATGATAATTTATCCATTCATCACTTTTGTAAATGGTAAAGTTACAGATATAATCAAAAGGATTAAACACTGAAATTCAGAAAACCTTACTACTATTTTTTCATTAACTTGCTTTATGACCATGAACATGTCCCTTCCCCATCTCTGAAATGATTTCCCCATCTCTTCAATAAATACATGGTACAGAATAATCCACAGTCCCTCTTATTACCCTGCCTTTCAATGCCTGCAATGAGGTCTGTTTGATGGGGGAGAGAATATCAGCTTTGGCTAAACAGACACTTCTCTCATTTGTAAATATTCTTGCAAAACATAAAACCACAACTTATTTTGTGGTTTTCAAGAATAATACATTAATTTGCTTGATACTTAACTCTTTTTTAATGTTTATTTATTTTGAGAAAGAGAGAGAGAGCAGGGGAGGGACAGAGAGTGAGGGAGAGAGAAAATCCCAAGCAGAGCCTGATGTGGGGCTCAATCCCACAGACCCACGAGATCATGACATGAGCCGAAATCAAGAGTCAGACGCTCAACCAACTGAGTCACCGAGGCACCCCAGTGCTTAACTCTTGTAGGTCAGTCACCCTTCTAGTGCCACATTCGGGGAGTTCTGTAGTAGCCATCACAAGGAGAGCTGTGCAATCAAATGTACCACTAGGTGTTCACGTATCAAGTTCCTTTCATGTGCTGACCTGATTGCATGGAGTAGAGTCATCTGAGTCCACAAGAGAGACTCTTGAACTCTTGGCTGCATATTCCACTTTGCGATGGTGGTGTTGATGGTGGTGGTTCTCCTCCTTCTTTGCTGTCATCCTTATCACTATGCTATCTCATTTCTAATCTACTTTCTATATTACTTCCTGAAGATTTGACTCTGCATGCTCCTGCTAAACACTTCAGACACTTCTCATCCACTCAGAGATGAAGTCCAATCTTCTTGTGTGGTGTAACACACCTCTTAATGTTTATCAGACCATTTATATGTTGGGCATGGAGCCTACACACACACACACACACACACACACACACACACACACACACACACATTTAAATAAAAATATTTACCAGACCGCCTGTACCTTTATAGTTTATTAGACCGTTTTCCCTATCATCATCGCTTGCCATTTCCCACCAACCACTGTATATTCCACTACCGCATGACCTTTGTTCAGTTCCTTAAATGTGTCATGCTCTTTTTTTTATCTCTGTGTCTACACATGCTGTTCCTTTATCCAAAGGTGTTGTCTTCACCACCCCCACCTCCCTCCTTCCACTGCCTCCACTTGGCTACTGTTTTTTTTTAACTTTTTTTTAACATTCATTTATCTTTGAGAGACACAAAGAGACAGAATGCGAGTGGGGGAGGGGCAGAGAGAGAGGGAGACACAGAATCCGAAACAGGCTCCAGGCTCTGAGCTGTCATCACAGACCCTGATGCGGGGCTCCAACACATGGACTATGAGATCATGACCTGAGTTGAAGTTGGACGCTTAACTGACTGAGCCAACCAGGCACCCCTTGGTTACAGTTGTAATGGGTAATGCCTGATCATCAATACTGAATTAAGTAGTCCTCCTGTCAGCTCCAACAGCACCTCCTGCAAACCCTGGTACAGCACTGTCGGGACTCTATTGTAATTGCCCTCTTCCTTGTGTATCTCCCACTAAATTTCAAACTCTGGGACTGCTTTTCAGGTGGATCATTTCAGATAGTATAAGGGTCCTGTGGAGCTTCAGAGCTCTATCCAGCAGTCTGACCAAGTCTGAAGTCTACTGTCCTAAGCAGAGATCTGAGAATATGAAGGATGCATTCTGTTCAGTGTCATTGTGGGTGACATGACCTTTTCAACACCACCAATTTAGAGTAAAAGCAAAACAAATGTCCCAACAATGTACTAGATACATAAAGCATGAAACAACTGTGACAAATGTCTTACTTTGGAAATGATCCCCAGTTGCCTAAGGAATGGCTTACACTCTGGAGTACTCTTAGGAGATCTAAAAATTTCTCTTCATTGTTCTAGCTTTCCTCTTACTCACATGTTGACTGATCACATATTTGCCCAGCCTGGGGAGTGATTTTCTTTCTATCTCCTACCTTCTTTTGAAGCTGTGCATAAAGCTAACTTCCTGGCAATGTGATACTGTAACCATTAGGCAGTATATGTGAAGGCCGCTGGATCTAGAAAGCAGGTCTTTTTTGTAACTGCAACTTATTAATTAACTAATATAAAAATGATAAAAAAATCAAGAATTTAAAAATTTTTTTTTTCAACGTTTATTTCTTTTTGGGACAGAGAGAGACAGAGCATGAACGGGGGAGGGGCAGAGAGAGAGGGAGACACAGAATCGGAAACAGGCTCCAGGCTCTGAGCCATCAGCCCAGAGCCCGACGCGGGGCTCGAACTCACAGACCGTGAGATCGTGACCTGGCTGAAGTCGGACGCTCAACCGACTGCGCCACCCAGGCGCCCCAAAAAAATCAAGAATTTTTAAAGAGTCCAATGTGATTTCAGCACCTTGAATGCATTACATAAGTTAATCCTCTCAACAATCATGCAAGTAGGTCTTATTTCCTCCATTTCAAAGATGAAGAGACAGAGGCTTCCAGTGGCTTAATGGCTTGTCCAAAGTCACGGAGCTGTTAAGTGTCAGAGCTCATGTTAGAAGTCACATCTCTCTAATTCCAAAGCCTGCATTCTTTTCACTCCATGAATATGCTTCTCAGTTTTCACTACAGGATATCCAGTACTTACAGAATCAAGAAAATAAAAATGGTGCATTTGGGAACACTTGCTTTTGGAGCAAAAGCATGAAGTAGAAGAGATCCTCTCTCAAGGCTGCCCCTGTTCACTGTGCCCTGAAGTGAGGGACTGCTCAGCCAATGTCGCCACATAGGATACATCTGTGGCAGGTGGGGTCACTGTGGCTCAGTGTCCTCTCTTCTGAGGATCACTCCTTGAATAACCTTCCTATCTCCACTCAGACAGCTTCACTGTCACATTGTAGAAGCTGACAGAGCACTGTAGCTGGTGTTGGGCAGACCAGAGTTTCAGTCCTGACTTGGCTACTTACCACACAAGTGAATTGGGTGACCATTAAATTACTGCATCTCATGAGGAGGGGATGGGGCTCCCACAAGGTTGGAGAGGGACCCATATGAGTGACATCATGCCTCTGAGAGAACCTTGGGAACAGTAAAAGTATGAATGTATATAAAGCAGTATTATTATACCCTCCAAACCAGTAATCAATAAAAACTTCAGACATATTGTCATCTAAGTTTGTGAGCACAAGAAGGGAGATACAGTCCCATTGTTCCTCTGTTTGCCTCTCCTTGACCTCAGGGCCTTAAGCAGAAGAGCAACTCTTTGATGGTTATTCCTTGGGACCTTCTTGGTCTTTGGTGGTGATCATAGCCCTACCTGTTCCCACCCCAAGCTGTAAGGAAGTGGCTTCTAATGCTCTGAAAATATTCACTGTCTGAAATCCTCATCTGCACTTTGAATCCCCTGGCTTACTGTGTTTGGGGTTTTTTTTCTATGACATATGCATAATAATGTTAACAGTGAACATTTATTAAGTGTCTAATTTGTGCCAGGCAGATTGTACTTTATGTACACTATCCAATGTAATTTTTACAGCTGTCTCACATCTTATTGTATAACTATCATCATTTTTGCACGTGAGAACACTCAGAGAAGGCAGCCCCTTTGTTTGGTTTATCAGGACTCCCCATCAAACAAGGTTCTGAACTCAGGACTCCCAGGGACCAGAGCCCTTACACAGCCTCTATATTATGCCAGTGACTTTGCTAAATTCTGACTGTCGAGTCCGAGAACATGGCTTGATCATGTTTGTTTTCTCCAAGGGACCAGAAACCTGCATGGAACAGTTGTTATATTGATACTCTCAAATTCCTCATCTGAAAAAGACAGTAAGGGTCCCTACTTCATGAAGCTGTGTGAGGATAAAATGATACCATATATAAAATGTGTAGCAAAGTGCCTCCTATAGATAAACATTCAATAAGGGAGTAGCTACTACGATGTATGGCCTGAATGTCATTTTCCTATTCCCCTCCCTCCCTTGCTGCGTAATGTCCTCAAGCACAGTGTCAATACTAATGTGTCCTTTATTTTTGGCTCCCATAGAAACCTATACCAGATCTGTAACACACAAAAAATGTGAATGGACAGGATGTAAGATCCTGGGATCCGACTCACAGGGCAGTTTGGGGATCAGAACTGATGACCAGATGGGAACAGTTTCTCATAGGCAGACAACACTCTACAGTTTAGAGATAAGCAATACAGAAGAATGTTGGTGACATGGACTATGGAGTCACTCTGAATTAAATAACAAAAGCTGGTACTTCTATTGATTCAATAAATACCCATTAAGTGCTCCCTATGTGCCAAGCACTGGGAAACAAGTTTCACACTCACTAGCTTTGTGAGCTCATGCAAGTCAATAAATTCCCTATGCCTCAATTTACTCATCTGTAAAATGTGCATAACACAACCTATCTCAGAGTGTTGTTGGCTTTATAGGAAACAGTATACGACAGTTCTGAGAACAGAGCCCAGTGACAGCAGTTCTAACTTTTCGGCCTCTGTGTGAACACTCCACCTCATGTGATTCTCACAACAATCCTGAGTGTTATTTGTTATTGCTGTGATCCCCATTTGGAAGGTGAGGGAATCAAAGACATTCAGTTATACTCCTCACCTATTCTTGTGGGTGGAATGAGGCAGCTAAATGGCAAGTGTGGGTGAAACAGTCCTTCCTGAGGGAGACCTAAGGACAACTGACCTGTGTAGGTTGCTCAGTGGCTGCGGAGGAGAATATTATCCCAGCTGTGCCTACATCTTCCCACCAGTGAGTCCTAGAGCACTAGACATGGCCACGTGAATCTGCTGGGCCTCCAAGAACTGAATGGAGGCAGGAAATCTGCCAGCCTTGGCCTCATCTCTAGGAAAGTTCTGCCACCCCTTGCTGCCAGCTCAGACGGTTGTCATATTATTCATGCATGTGGTATCATACCCAAGAAGTCGTTGGCTCCCCAGTGGCTGGCATGGATAAGGAAGTGTTGGAAGCCCAAAAATCCAGACCAACAGTGGAAAAGTCTGGCATGAGTTTGGAGACCTGCTGGGCTCATCAGTGTGTCAATTCTGGGCAAACCAAGAATGGTCTCCTAAGGCTGGCATCCTAGGGGCCAGTCTGTCAGCCATGCCGTGGAAGCCAAGCAGCATGTTAGACACTGTGGGGAACAGGAAGGGAGGTGTCTTAGTCTGCTCAGGCTGCCATGACAGAACACTGGGTGTCTTAAGCAACAGAAATTTATGGAGGCTGGAAGCCTGAGATTAAGGTGCCAGAATGGTCTCTTTCTGCTGAGAGATCTCTTCCTAACTTGCAGATGGCTGCCTTCATGCTGCCTTAACGCATGGCAGCAAGAGACAGTGTGGCAAGCTCTCTGGTGTATCTTCTTATAGGAGCACAAATCCAATCGTCAGGGCCCTGCCCTCTTGACCTCATCTAAACTAATTACCTCCCAAAGGTCCCATCTCCAAATAGCACCACATTGAGGGTTAGGGCTTCAACATATGAATTTGAGAGAGGATAAATCAGTCCATAACAGAAGGTAAGCATTGGATTGCATTTGGAGTCTGGTCACTTCTGGCTAATGTATTTAAGAGGATCAGTGCCAAACTAGGAAATGCAGAACAGATAAACCATAATAGGAAAGGATCTTAAAATCACATTATATAGGAAAAGAAGGAAGGAAGGAAGGAAGGAAGGAAGGAAAAGAAAGAGAGAAAGGAGTCATAAAGGAACTTCTGGGGGGCCCGTACTAGTGTAATAGAAAACATTTACAAAAGCACACGTTGCTATGGTGCCGAAAGAAAGATACTAGAACCCTGATTGCAAAATTACTAATGTGATGGTTAAATTTAAGATGGTATCTATAAACATTTAGTATTTTTGTTTTAATTTTAGGATACATGTTATATGGTTAGAGTCTCAATTACAAATGGTATGGATGATCATTGCAAAAGATTAATGTACTAATTGAGTAATTAGCAAATTACAATTCAACACTCTGGTGAGCCCTTTCAGTAGTATTCAAATGACTTGAGCAGAACTTTTCATTCAGTCTGCACTCATAGGTGAACAATCATATAATGCTACTATTCAGTATTGACCTTTTGTGGAAAATAAATCAAACCCCAAGCAAACCCTTATATCAAGGTACTTGACTCATGTGGTTGGGGTTAAGGACCTACTTGAGTAGCTGAGGAAAGTCATAAACCCTTTCCTCAGAAAAATGCATTCATGGATAAATCTTGACATATAGTTTCATAAAGTTAAGAATCTAAGATCTAAACTGTATCATAGTTAGTACTCAGTGGTTATATGTCAAGTGACTTAATGAGTGGTGGAATGAATAAATATTGAAACCTATTTTATCAACCTTTTAGTGTAGTTGGATACTTCTCCCTTCTGAGACAGAGGCTTTTCCCAGACATTTCCAGGCACACTTTGTGACATTAGCTGGGCTCTGTTTGGTTCTGTTGGATTTAGCTTCTAGCTGTAGGTCTGGTCAGGTCTGCTCTCCCTGTCTCATTCTGAGCCCAGGCTAATGGGGCAGTGGACACCCAGGCCATGTGTTCATAGTGATGACAGAAGCAGAAGGTGGCATGCCCTGGCATGTTGATGACAAGCCAACAGCCAGAAGTCGTGGAGGGGAGCATATGCTTCAGAAGCTGTGAAGCCATAGCAGGGTTGTGGGAGGTTAATACTGATCCAGGAGAATGAAGAATTGAGACCGATAATCCAATCGGCCAAACTCTCTCCCTTCCATTTACTTCACACAACTTTACAGAGCTAGGTTTGGAAGGACAAGCTAAAAGGGGATAAAGAAAAGATTTCAGACAAAGGAAACAAAGATGAAGGATTAGGAATAAACAGACGGATAAACAAAGGGAGAAAGAGAGAGAATGAGGGTGGGAATCTGAAGGAACACACTGGGGGGCATGTTTTTGATAAATAGTATCAATGCTTGAGGCTTTATTTTTGTTTGTTTGTTGTCTGAAAATTTCTTGAAGTTTTGAGACTTGGATAGAAAGGAAGCCAGAAAGGATAGAAAGAAGCCAGAAAACCAGAATTTAGCCCCAGTTCTAATATGCTGAGTACTTACTTAAAGTTCATCCCTATTCAGTTTGTTTCTCTATTTGTAAAGATTACTGATTCCCCCAGGTGAAGTCAAAAGGCCCTTATAGCTCTGGGAATGATTATTCTGGGTCCACCTGGAACAGAAGGAGCTATGCTGGAGTTCCCCTCTAGAACTTGGAGAGAAGGAATGAGAAAGAAATTAACTGGTGATGCATCTACCAGCATAGCACTGGGGACAACCGATAAATCGGATTACACGTTCCAAAAGAGAGGACAGCCAGTCTGGGAAATCCACACTGGAATGTTCCCTCCACGTTGGCCTTGGAAATCCCTGAGGGTAGAGCATTCTTACCTCCAAAACTGAAGGGGCAGGGGGAGGGCAAGCCTGTATCTGATGCCAAATACATGAAGGCCCTTCCAGTTCGTTGATGGAATCCACAGCTTGAAAAGAAAGCAACTTGTTTTTGCAAGCATTTCTAGGGAGCCAGTTCTTCTGTTTCCATTCACACCCAATAACCCCAGGTCAGCAGAATATGGAATGGACGACCTTGGCCAAGGCTTCCAATAGCCATGGCTAACGAGGCTCTAGGGAAAAGGCCTTCAAAGAGTCCACA
Source organism: Prionailurus bengalensis (assembly GCF_016509475.1). Lineage (NCBI taxonomy): Eukaryota > Metazoa > Chordata > Mammalia > Carnivora > Felidae > Prionailurus > Prionailurus bengalensis. The sequence continues at coordinate 75,418,441 of NC_057359.1, read as the reverse complement.
GATATTACTTACTGTGTCTGCCAGTGAGACTTTTGACCAAAACAAAGCAGGACTGCTAAGGCGGGCCAGGCAGTAGGAAGTGCGAAAATGCTGTGCTAATGGCCACTGACTATGGACATTTCTACAAGCTGCTTTTTGGCGGTCTGACCTGGTTTAGCCAAGGGGCTGTGCCAGGGAGAGCCACTTCCATCTAACTTCTCTGAAGAGTAGAGAAGCCAGGGAATTTGACAACCTGCTTGTCATCACCCAGCAAAAGGTGTCTCTGAGAAAGAACTGAGTTTGAGCTCTGAATCAGCTCCCCACCACCACTGACTCCTGTGTGATCTTGTACAGGTTATTCTACCTCTTTGGGTCTTAGTTTTCTCACTGTTAAAAGTAGGAACTTGGCTTAACCCTAACGCTTTGGAAACACAGAAAAACAAGCTTTGCTTTAAGCAACCAATATGTGGCAGAAATGTTTACTTTATTTATTTTTTTAAGTTTATTTTTTATTTATTTTGAGAGAGAGAGATAGAGAGCAAGAGTGGGAGGGGCAGAGAAAAAGGGAGGCAGAATCCCAAGCAGGTTCTGCGCTGTCAGTGCAGAGCCCCATGTGGGGCTCAGACTCAGGAATGATGAAATCAAGACCTGAGCCAAACTCAAGTCAGATGCTGTACCAACTGAGCCACCCAGGTGCCCCTGAAATTTTTACTTTAGATTGCTCTGTGTGTGTTTGTGTGTGTGTGTGTGTGTGTGTGTGTGCGCACAGCAACTTTATAATGGAGTTTAAAAACCAAGGCTATGAGACAGGATTTCCTAGGGTCAGTTCAGTTGAGTAAACATGGTTTAGACGTATTGCTAAGTTCAGGAGATAGAGGAATGAATAAGGCTCAATTTCCTTCTCTTGAGGACTTCCTAATTGGTGGCAAAGCAGACCTGTTGAAAGATAATCTCAGCACAATGTGGTGGGAGCAACAAAGGACCTCATACAGCTGCCTGGGAGAGACAGAAATAAGGCAGAGGCAGAAGTAGACCTTCTTCCAGTAAGTGGTGGGAAGGAAGATTGAAAGAATGCTTGCCAGTAGGAAGAAAAAAGAAAAAAATCCTTGCATTGTCTCCTTTGATTGTGGATCTGGTCATTTTACTTTATTTATTTATTTATTTATTTATTTATTTATTTATTTTTAATTTTTTTTAACATTTATTCACTTTTGAGAGACAGAGACAGAGTGCGAGCAGAGGAGGGGCAGAGAGAGAGGGAGACACAGAATCTGAAGCAGGATCCAGGCTCCGAGCTGTCAGCACAGAGCCCGATGGCAGGGCTCAAACTCATGAAGGGCGAGATCATGACCTGAGTTGAAGTCAGACACTCAACCAACTGAGCCACCCAGGCACCCCTAGATCTGGTCATTTTAAAAAGAAAGTAAGAAGTGGTTGGAAGAAAGATAAAGGAAGGCTTTCCAAGACAAAAGGCAAAGCATAAGGCATGGGAATGTAAAGGAGGTGGCATAATATGAGATGTTAACTGGAAACCATCTGTGTAACTCAACATTGTTGGAGGATAAAGTAGAAGAAAATGGCACAGTGGGTAATCTGGGATCAAGCAAATATGTTCTAAAAGCAAATCCATCCTTTTTTTTTGTTTGAAAATACCTTATGCAATATTTTGGTATACAAAATGTTGTAAAGAATAAAATAACACCAGTATACCTACCATTCCCTCTGAGAAATAAGACATGGCCGACGTAATTACAGAGCCTTGCATTCCCCACCTGGAGCATACCCATGGAGACTGAATTTATCTCAAGGTTGGCCTCACAGCAATTGAATTCTCAGGAATAGGGTAAAATTTGGAATTGTGTTTGATTAATTTATATTGTGAAATCTGTCACATGGACTGGAATATGACCATCCCTGAAGTCAGTACATTCCTTCCTAGTACCAAGCTAAAGGGTACACCACATCTTAGTCAAAAGCCAATTTATCAGTTAACAGTGAGAAATTCCAGGCAGTCTGACCAGTTTATTCTTCCCTACTGGCTAATTCCTTATGAAATGTTAAATTGTAGACATATGTTTTTTTGGTAAAACTGAAGTCAGATGAATCAAGTCAAGTGGTGCAAAGTTAAGGTAGCCTGATTCATATCTTCTTCCATTCTCCCTTGCCCCCTGCACCTTCTTCCCTTCCCTTCTCGTCCCTTCACTTCCCTTCTCCCTTTCCTTCCTTCCTTCCTTTCTTCCTTCCTTCCTTCCTTCCTTCCTTCCTTCCTTCCTTCCTTTGTCCTGTGATTGCAAGATAAAATACAGAGTACCTAATTAAATCTGAATTTCAGGTAAACAACAAATGAAATTTGAATGTAAGTATGTACCAAATACTGCATGAGATATATGAAAAAAAGTATTCATCGTTCAATCTGAGATTCAAATCAAACTGGGAATTCTATATTTTTATTTGCTAAATCTTGTAATCCTATAATCCTTCCTTCCCTTGACAGATATTCAGAATCAATGATGTATTAGTGAATGGGACATTTTTTTATACTTTCTAGCTACCAGTACCTTTTACATTTTTGGAAATTTCTGGCTTTCTGAATCCTGTCTCATAAAGGTAGAATGGAATGAATTCAATCCCCCGGGTCATCTGGTTCTACCAATGAGATTCACATTTACTAAACTTTGATGGGCAAGTCAGCAACTATGGAAAGAAGTACCACTCAAAATCCTTTTTGTCTACTGTGTGATCTCAGAGGCACCCAGTTTTTGGTAGTGGGATTATTTTCAAGATCAAGTCTGGTGGTTTTCTTTATGGAAAAGAGGACAGCAGTAGGAACAGAGGTATGCTTGTCATCCCAGTTCTCTGCCATGGTTTGGAGCATTTTTTTCTGGAACTTCAGGCCTGAGCATGATTTTCTAGCACCATTCCTTTTCCTGCTTAATCTCCAGACTTGGTTTCTGTTGCTTCCATAAGACTCCTGTTTATACTAATTGCTCTACAACTAATGAGCATAACACAGGCCTTGACTACATGAAACTTATAAATTTGGGGAGGAGGCAGACATTAAATAAATACACAATTTAACAAATTATGGTAAGTTGTAATTATCTCTATGAAGAAAAACTACATCTATAAAAGTGTTAATAGGGGGAACTCACTTCAGTATCAGTCAATTCTATGGCAGCCCCGGGTAGATGATGCAGAATGAATATGATATTTCTTCTGAGGACAGTAGGAAGGCATTGAAAGGTGTCAGATAAGAGTGTTGCCTGATCTCATTTTTTATTTTCTTTTTTTAAATTTTTTTCAACGTTTATTTATTTTGGGGACAGAGAGAGACAGAGCATGAACGGGGGAGGGGCAGAGAGAGAGGGAGACACAGAATCGGAAACAGGCTCCAGGCTCTGAGCCATCAGCCCAGAGCCTGACGCGGGGCTCGAACTCCCGGACTGCGAGATAGTGACCTGGCTGAAGTTGGACGTTTAACCGACTGCGCCAGCCAGGCGCCCCTGATCTCATTTTTTAAAATCTATTTTATTTTTTGAAAATTCTTATTTATATATACTTTTTAATTTTTTTTAACGTTTATTTATTTTTGAGACAGAGAGAGACAGAGCATGAACAGGGGAGGGGCAGAGAGGGAGGGAGACACAGAATCTGAAACAGGCTCCAGGCTCTGAGCCATCAGCCCAGAGCCCGACGTGGGGCTCGAACTCACAGACCGCGAGATCATGACCTGAGCCGAAGTCAGACGCTTAACCAACCAAGCCACCCAGGCGCCCCAACTTATTTATTTTTGAGAGAGAGAGACAGAGAAAGTGATGAAGCAGGGGAAGGGCAGAGAGAAGGAGACAAAATCTGAAGCAGGCTCCGTGCTGTCAGCATAGAGCCCCTACACAGGGCTTGAACTCAGAAATTGTGAGATCATGACCTGAGCTGAAGTCAGAAGCTTAACTGACTGAGCCACCCAGGTGCCCCTCATTTTTTTTTTCCCTCAATTCACTTGGTGTATATAATGGATTTTCATTGGGCCCAATGGAAGTAGTCAGTTCCCACCCCCAGTTCACACCACCACCTCCTGAGTGTGGTCTGTTCTTAGTGATTCAATCACCTACAAAGAGTATAGAAAAGGGAAAAATAGTAACTTTACCAGGAAGAAACCTAGGAAACCATTTCCTTAACCAAACTATCCAGGTTAATGTTACCAGCTGCTCTAGATTAAATGTTTGTATTGTCCTGAAATTCATATGTCCTCAATGTGGTGGTATTTGGAGGTAGGGTCTTTGAGAGGCAATTAGGTTATAAAGGTGGAGCCCACATGGGTAGAATTCATGACTTTATAAAAGAGACCCCAGAGAGCTCCCTTCCCGTGGGAGGAGGCAGCTGTCTATGAACCAGAACGTGGGGCCTAATCATATATTGAATTTATTTACCAGCACCTTGATCTTGGGCTTTCAGTCTTTATAACTGTGAGAAGTAAATTTCTGTTGTTTATCAGCCATTTAATTTCTGGTATTCTGTTATGGAAGCCCAAACAGACTAAGCAGCGATAGGCCATGCGATAAGTACCGCTTGATATGTGTGTGTGATAAACGGGGAACTTCACTTCTGTGGAATTTTTACACTAAATTCATAACCTTAGTTGAATCATGAAGCTATACATCAAAGAAACTCAAATTGAGGGACGTTCTACAAAATACCTGACCTCAGGTACCCCTCAGAACGGTCAAGACATGAAAAGTAAGGAAAGACTTAAGACACTTTGTCCACAGAGAAGACTAAGGAGACATAATAGCTCAATGTGCTATCCTGGATTGGATTCTGGAACAGAAGGAAAGACGTTAGTGTAAAAATCATTCAAATATGAACAAAGTCTGCAGTTTAGATAATAGTAGGTGCACCAATGTTAGTTTCTTAGTTTTGACAAATGGTGCCATTAGGGGACACTAGGTAAAGAATCTACAGGAACTCTCTTAATCTTGCAACAGTTCTGTAAATGTAACACTATTCCAAAATAAAGTGTTTATTTTTTAAAAGAAGCAAGAAAACTCATTAACTGATAACTGCACACCCTTGTCTGAGCAACGGAATGGACTTTGGAGAGGGCATTGAGAGGTAGAATTAAAAGTTCCAGTGTGTCCTTCTCGCATTAGGGGAAAGGTGTTGGAAGGGTAGCGGGGAGCAAGGCCTAGAAACAAAAGCCTCACACTGGTCAAGGCTTTACAGTTAGTCACTGTCCCAACAATACACACCAGATGTGTGCATGTCCCAAGTCCTGACAGATTTCCAATCCTCTAATTTCCATGGAGAATAAAATCTTTTTTTTTTCCCCCCTCGGAGTCCCAGAAGCCCTCTCCCTAAGCTTCTTGTTTAGCTGATTTATAAATGTTTGGTTTTTCATTTGCATCAAATAAATCGTTGCCAACAGTGAGCTGGTGATTCAGCCTGGGTGGGAAGCTCTCTGTTATCCTAGGGCCATGTGCTTGCTAATTTGTCTTGCTGAGCTTATGGCTTTAGCAATCCCTTTATTTATCCTGTAGTTGACTACAGTAGTCCCTCTTCAATTGTTAAAAGTCTGGGTGGAACTGAAGAGCACGTTTTGTTTCTCAGCTCAATGTGGTTTTGATGGGTAACCATGGAAGGAGACTAGGGGGCAGGAAGAGGTGTGCATGGGCAGGGGTGGGGAGCGCTAGGAAGGGCTGGGGAACTATATTTGGCAAGTTTCCCTCAAGCCCAAGGTTACTGCCTTTGGGGAGTTTGCAGGTTATTATGATGTTTGAGCCATAGAATCCTGCATGGTTACTGGATATAAAAACATGGGGCCTGACGGCCAGGAACAGTGACATGTTTGTGAGTACAATCTAAGAACTAAAGGTAGAGTAGAGTGGTGGACCTGTGTTTTTGCCTCCTTGTTCCTCCCTTCCTTATCCCTATTCTATGAGGTTTGGGTGTGACTGACCCCGGTCCTGTATACTCTACCTCTGGAATACTTGGATACTTTTAATTCCTGTGAAACAGTCTTTCTCAGGGATTGAGGAAACATTATACAGTATTTACTTTTTGTTAATGTTTATTTATTTTTGAGGGAGAGAGAAAGAAAGCACGAGAGAGCGAGGGGCAGAGAGAGAGGAAGACAGAGTATCGGAAGCAGGCTCTGTGCTGACAGCAGAGAGCCCAATGCAGGGCTTGAACCCATGAACTGTGAGATCACAACCTGAGCTGAAGTTGGACACTTAACCGACTGAGCCACCCAGGCATCCCTGGACAGTATTTTTTTTTAACCAGCTAGTGGAAGGCGTGTTATAAGAAATAAAGGAAAAGGAAGCACCTGAAAATAAAGAATGGTTGAATTGAAACAGTTTGATAGGTTGTGCAAAGTGCACAGATAATGGTGCATTTTGTAGAAAAAAAAAATCTAAATTATTATTATAGTTACATTGTATTTTAATAACAAAACTGATAAACATATTTATTATAGTATAGGATGGTGAAGCTAGGAGAATATGTTTGTAGAGGCAGAAAACTACTTAAATCTCAGCTCCATGACTCCTTATGCAAATAATGAGCCTCTCTGAGCTTCAAATTGCACATCTATAAAGTGGGATTATTGTGACAGCATCATTGTGATTAGGAAAAGAATGTAAAATTGCACTGAATCAATGTGAGTTGTTACTATTGCAGAATGGAATTAAGAAAATTCAAGAAAATTTGAAGAAGGAAATAAAGATTATCCTTTATTCTACTATCTAATGCAAACTAGAATTAAGGTCATAAGTCCTTTTTTTCCAGGTCTATATGTATTTTGGGAAGGGGAGTTCCATTTCAGAGATAGGGATTTATTTAGCATCTAATATATAGTTTTTAAAATACTTTTTTACTGGACTGCATATTATACATCTTTTTATATCTACAAATGTAAATGTAATTCATCATTTTCATGGCTGAATTTTATTCTATGGCATGGCAACAATGTTTTACTAATGATATTACTTATGATATTTATATTTTTACTTTATTTTTTTAAGTTTATTTATTTTGAGAGAGAGAGAGAGAGTGTGAGCACACATGCAGGGGAGGGGCAGAGACAGGGAGAGAGAGAGAATCACAGACAGGTTTCCATTGTCAACACAAGGCCCGATGAGGGGCTCGAACTCAAGAACCACAAGATCATGACCTGAACCGAAACCAAGAGATGGAGGCATAACCGACTGAGCCACCCAGGTGCCCTTACATTTTTACTGTATGCTATTATATTTTACTATTATTCTTGTAAGCACTTATGATGAGGATTGTGAGAAGTAAGGGAGATGATTCATTTTCAGAAACACCAAATAAAAGCTGTGCTGTCTAGTTAACAGTAGGTTTACAACCTATTGGAAATATTTATGAACCTTCCCCCCTCCATAATGGAGTCCCAAACCCTTAGACACTTCACTTCCTGCTTCTTCTTACCCCTGTCATTTCATGAGCTCATTTTCGTGGGCTCTGCAGTGAGCATGTGCCAAAGAACAAAGGGAGGAGGGACTGAAAGTCTCTGTGTTGCCTCAGAGAATGCACATTTGTTCCAGTCAGACTACTTTTTGCCTTACAGGGGCATAGGCAATATCTGGGTAAGGCAGTAACCTCTGTAGTACTCAGCCCCTGGGGAACCAGGGCAGGGACTTGCATGCAAGGAGATGAATTGCTGTAACTGCCCCGAGTATGCCTGTCCCTCAGACACCTGCTCTTGCAAGAACTTTGATTAAAGCCTCACTTCACTGTGCTTGGAGTCTCTTTGTCCCTCCTTTGATTGGGTCGGTAGGCTTATATCTCACAAGGATCACTAGAGATGTGCATTTTTAGTATCTGTCCTATTCTTTGTAAAAATATAATGTTTTGTTCAACATCTACACTCCTTCATGTATATGAAAACTATCATCAAAGTGCCCTCCAGAATTTATACTTTTCACGTGCAATACAAGAATGTCTGGAAAATGTTCCATTTCAGGCTGGGCATGTGTCTGAGCACAGAGGCTCTTCAAGCCCCAATGTCTTGAGGTTCAGGTTGCATATAGCTTGGTCCAGCTACCTGGCCTGGGTTGGTGAATATATATCCAAGTCAGAGTTTCCACCGGATGTGTGATTCTAGATAAGCTTCATCCTTAAACTTAGTCCCTTTACTTGTAAAATGGGAGTGAGATGCATACTGTGGTTGAGAAAATTAAGAGGAATATAATAAAATATATAGTGCCTGATTCATCACAGGCACTTAATAAATACATGCTCATTTCCTCCATTCTTTTGTAAACTGTGAGTTTTTATGCAACGGTGCCTTGTAAAAGTAGGTGCTCACAAACTGATATCATTATTTTGAATCCTTTTACTCCTGAAAAAAATGTAGTAGGAAGTAATGGATCAAAGAGCATATCTGTGGAGTTAGCTAGCTTAAAGACTGGAGGATGAAGAGGATAGAGGTGGAAAAGGGGGGAAAGCAGGGAGGATTGGGACTGGAATTTGAAGACAGACACATCTAGGGTTGGATTCTAGCCCCATCACTTACTACCTGTGTGAATTGGGATTTTGAGTTAACCTCCTTGAACCTCAGGTCCTGATCAATAATGTACAGTTAATGACTTCTCTCTCAATGTGTTCTTCGTGAGGATTAATTGCAAGAGTGCAGGTAAAGTGATCAGAGTGCTTTCAGACAAAGACGAGATGTCTAATAAAAGGTCATTCTTATTTATTATTGCCATCATTATTTACACCGTTGACATCATTATTCCATCATTATGTCCATTATTGACAATATTTAACTTCCTTCTTGTGATTAACTCTCAAGAAACCCTCATGGCTTAGCACAGTTAATCTATTATGGCCCCCAGTGGTCCACTTGAGTGTCATTTATCCACTCATTCATGGGAAAGATTAGAGGCACACATTGAATTTCTGTCTCAGCTGATCCACAGCTTTTCAGGTGGACAGAGACTGACCAATGATACATGCTGTAGACTTAGGGATCAGAGAGCCCGGCATGGAAACAGGGCTTCTGTCTATCTTTTGCATTCTTTACTTTGCTCATCATTCATTGCTAACAGCCATCTTTCTATATCTGTATCTACATCTATCTATCTATCTATGTATCTAATCATCTTTATATATAAGTCATGTCTGTTCCTTCATTTTTGTTTTTGGTTTGCTGGTTTGGTTTTTGTTTTAGTATTTTGTTTGTCACAAAAGGAATAAAGAATGTAAGACCAGATCTTGAAGCCAAAATAGACCATGGTAAACCCACTCCACTCACTGTAAAAGCTGGTAATAAAGGAAATCTGTGGGGCAAGTTCTTTCTGATAGCCACACCATGATGGACTTAAAGAGAAGAAATGAAAAAGAGGAGGGTTTTTTTTGTTTGTTGTTTTGTTTTTTCGTTTTTTTGTTTTTGCATTGCCTCTGACTGCAAATTCACCATGCTATCTAGAATAGAAAACAATGTCAAGATATAAAACATGCCATATGGGTCTTCCAGGTCTCAGTCTTCCATAGTTCCAAGTTGTACACATAGAGGGAAGCCCAGTAAAATGGACAGAGGAAGCTCATGCATACCTTCTCATAGACAGAGACCCTTCTGTTAAGTGATAACTGAGGCTTGACACCCTCTTTAAAATGTCCAACATTTTAATTTTTTTAAGTGTCAAAAATTTTTAAATTTTATTTATTTTTTAATGTTTTTATTTATTATTATTTGTCTTAAAAATTTTTTTTTTTACATTTATTTACTTTTGAGAGACAGAAACAAAGCATGAGCAGGGGAGGGGCAGAGAGAGAGGGAGACACAGAATCCGAAGCAGGCTCCAGGCTCTGAGCTGTCAGCATAGAGCCCGATGTAGGGCTCGAACCCACGAACCGTGAGATCATGACCTGAGCTGAAGTCAGACGCTCAGCCGACTGGGCCACCCAGGCGCCCCTATTATTTTTCTTTTTTAAAGTTTATTTATTTTGAGAGGGACAGAGACAGTGCAAGTGAGGGAGGGGCAGAGGGAGAGGGAGAGAGAGAATGCCAAGCAGGCTCAGTGCTGCCAGTGCAGATCCCAGCCTGGGGCTTGAACCCATGAAACCATGAAAGCATGACCTGAGCTGAAACCAAGAGTTGGACGCGTAACTGACTGAGCCACCCAGGCACCCCTGTTTTTATTTATTTTTGAGAGAGAGCAAGGGAGGGGCAGAGAGAGGGAGGCAGAGGATCTGAAACCAGCTTAGTGCTGAGAGCAGACTCCAGAGTGGGGCTAGAAATCACGAACTGTCTAACCACGAACTGTGAGACTCATGACCTGAGCTGAATCTGGACACTTAACCAGCTGAGCCACCCAGGCGCCCCAGTGTCAAACATTTCTAAGTAAACTATCATAGGCAAAAGTCAGTCTAAAATAGTCTGTGCACATCTCTGATGATCCTAAACTTAGTTTTCATTGGTTCAGCAACCCAATGTTATATCGTGGGGGAGGTAGGTCTCTTTGTCTGCTTGGCTTTTATTTTTTCCTCTCCTATTTTCAAGCTGTCAAGTCTTCTATTGACATTTCACTGTTTCTGCCAACTCCTCTTCCTTTTCTAAATCATTATATCAATCTGTTGGGGGAATAAAGAGAGAGAGAGAGAGAGAGAGAGAGAGAGAGAGACAAGCAAATAACAAAGCTTGGTACCTAAAGTGTATTTAATAAGATTTCATGAGACCTGGTAGGAGAGCCAGAGGGTTTATGCCTCTTCATTCATTAAATTCCATCTACAAATATTCACCAGACTCTTTGTGTAAAGCCTTGTGATAATCCACAGGCTACAGCTTGCCCTGGGCAGCAAAGCACATTGTCTTGGAGCTGTAGTTTTTTGACAAGGATATTTCCATTGTCAGGAGCTTTCTCAAACGTCTGAGTTTATGGCTAAACTGTGGATGGCCAATACTGTTAACTTGTGACCTCTGAAGATTTGATTAATTACGGAACTACCCTGCCTATATATGTGCTGTCCTCATGTCTCCTCCCAAAGCATAATGAAGCATTTTTTTGTTGTTGTTGTTTTGATCCTGCATTTGAGGGTAAGCAAGTTCAGAATGTTTATACGCTACTTAGAACACAGGGAAGAGACGCTTATAAATTGTGAGTCATTTCCAACCCTTCAAAATATCAGTCTAGAACGGGACTGTCCACTAGCTGAAAGCCCATTCCCCGAGCCTTTGTTAAAGCCTTGAAGGCCTTTTGATCTCTTAGTGCCACGCCTAAAATCCCATGTTGGAAAAGCGCTGGCCCAGGAATCAGGAGATTTGGATTCTAGTCTGAAATTTGTAGGAGACTCGCAAGCAAACATCTCTAGGCTCCAGGTTTCTCTCTTTTCCTCTGTGAAATGAGGATGATCCTATCTGCCTCACAGGCTGAAATGATGACACATTTCAAAACACTAGTATTAAGCCAGGTATATCACCAAGCCCCTCTGCAGCTTGGGACCTAACCAGAGATAGAGCAAAATCCTCTCCTCCATTTATAGCATGGCCCCCCTGATGATTTACAGACCTCCCTCCCTGTAGGAGGTATCAGCAAAAGCCTAATGATAATAGAGACACAAAGAAGCTGTCTACATAGACTGTCCCTCTGGCCTCACCACTTTACTATATTCCTTCCACAGGAGGCTGGGAAAGAGGGGCAGTTCTGGGAAAGACTAGTTGTTCATCAGTGGCCTCCCTGGGAACCTGGTGTGTTTCTCTCTTGAAACACACACACAGAGAAGAACACCAGCTCCAACCAGACTTGTTACAAGAATTTCAGTGTTGCGTGCTGAAGATGAACAGATGTGCGCTTTCTCCTCCTACACAGTCTAAGGCCAGACACAGGCTCTCTGGATGTGGGGCCTCTCTCCTGGGTCCTAACAGCAAGTGCTGAAAGCCCCACTTGCCACAGCCTTTGCTTTAGATCTGGAGTGATAAGGGTGGAGACTGGAGTAGACAAACCTGGGTAGATTCTGGGCTCTGACACTTCTGAGCTGTGTAATTTTTCCAAAGAACTTCCCTCATCCCTAAACAGGGGATAGTCCCCTTTTGTAAAGATTTAATGAGATTATGTAAGTAAGATGCACATTAGAGAGTGGCACTGAGGAGGAAGCCTGGGGAAGCTGAGGGCAAAGTATAGGCTAACAGCACCCCTCCCCCTAAGATGGGATATGCAAGACATTCCTCAGGCACTCCAGGCTACCCAAAAAAGGGGAAGGACAAAAAAAAACTAATGGTTAAGCTGATAAGAGTCTCTTCCAGTTTACAACAAAAAGGCAATCCCATCCATGGCCTTAAGTCCAGTAACTCCCTACTGTCTTAATGTTAATGCTTTGCCAGAGGGAAAAACAACCTTAGCGTGACAATAGCTAGGCCTCCAATAATCTGTGAGTCTTTAGCATAAGAAACTCTCTTTGGAAACTCTCTTGACTTTATCTCTCCTGACTCTAGGATCACCCCCACAACCCCAGTGCAGCTCTTCCTTCCCATGGGTCCTGTGTCCTTGCTTTAATAAAATCACCTTTTTGCACCAAAGATGTCTTCAAGAATTCTTTCTTGGCTGTTAGCTCCAAACCCCACAAATCCCACCATCACCCCCAACCCTCATCAGCACTAAGCACTAGCTTATAATTTATTATGTGTATAGTTTATTAGTTCCCTTTCTTCTTCCACCAACCTACCTGCCCGATGCAATGGAAATCCCTGTTTCCTGTAAGAGGTACAATATATGAAATCTTTGAGGAAGATCATTTCTAACACCGCAGAGTTGACAGAGATGAAGATGAAAAACTTGGGGGTTTTAGTTGTTGTTGTTGTTGTTATTTTAGGTTTTGTTTGTTTGTTTTGTTTTTGCGTTGCCTCTGATAGGAAACTCATCAGACTACCTATGATACATAACTGACCAGGCTACCCTGGCTGTCATGTGCCTGTCTTGCCATCTGTCCATCCCTGGCCATGTTGGGAGGCAGGAGGATGTGTGGAGAGAACAAGGCTGCTGCTCCCTCTTACATGAATGGAGCTCTCAGTTATATGAATGGAGACAAAGTCAGGAGATGGCCAGGGGTGGCCTCCTCTCTGCCTTCAGGAACCAGCCCACCTTCCTTATCTGAACCCCTGAAGACCCTTCCTTGCCTAGCTCTGTTATAACCTTCAGCAAGGAGGACTCACAATCACTTCCTGTTGAGAGCATTTAGCAGATGCTGGGGTTGTAAATGTGATGTCTTACAGATCTACAAATGAAATTAACAATGCCCTTGGGATGCTCCTTTCTGAATCAGGAAATAGTGACACTAGAATAACCACTGTGGTTACAGCTTGAGTTCTTACTATAAGACAGAGTATTGTGCTAATAACTTTTTTATAGCCATTACTGTAAGGACACAAAGAGTAAGAGGGATTAAGCAGCATAGTCAAGGACTACAATCTAGAAGGTGACAACAGCAGACTCCACACCCAGTTCTAGCTGAATCCAGACTTCGTTTCCTAAACCACCAGGCGTTTGTGCTTCTCTCACTTGCTCTGGGTGGTTTTGCAGTGTCAGCCTCCAGCCTCACCGGCTTAAAATGAGGCAGTATCTGCAGTGATGTGGAGGTTCTTGGTGACCCTCTGTCCCTCAGAACTCTCTGAGCTGTGCCTGGTGGCATGGTGACACTCAGGTTACTTTGAGTCTATTAACTTATTAGTCAGAGGGAGATGCTGCTATAGCTCCCTTCCCTCCTCCTTTTTTTTAAGAATTTTTTAATGTTTATTTATTTTTGAGAGAGAGCACGAGCAGGGGAGGGACAGAGAGAGAGGGAGACAGAGAATCCAATTAGGCTTTGTGCTGTGAGTGCTAAGTCAGATGTGTAGCTTGAACCCATGAACTGTGAGATCACAACCTGAGGCGAAGTTGGGTGCTCAACCGACTGAGCCACCCACGTGCCCCTATGGCTCCCTCCTCCTTAACCACCCACCTGCTGAAAGTTATCCCAAAGCGGCTGATGAAGCATTTTATTTTTTTTCCTTTAATTTTTTTTTAACGTTTATTTATTTTTGAGACAGAGAGAGACAGAGCATGAACGGGGGAGGGTCAGAGAGAGGGAGACACAGAATTGGAAACAGGCTCCAGGCTCTGAGCCATCAGCCCAGAGCCCGACGCGGGGCTCGAACTCACGGACCGCAAGATCGCGCCCTGAGCCGAAGTCGGCCACTCAACCGACTGAACCACCCAGGCACCCCTGATGAGGCATTTTAAATAATACTTCCAGGGAAATACCTGTCAGACCGAAGGCATATGAACCTTCATTCCCCTTTCCTATGTCCAAAGGGAGAGTATCTTTGGGCAGAGTTTACTGTTTGCCTGTCATTAGGCCAGTTAGATTTATGGCTTTAAGAATTGTCTAATAAATGATATTTTATAAAACATCACAAAAACGATGGAAGATAAAAGAAGATAAATAAGTAGATGGATGGACATATGTAGGTAGGTAGGTAGAAAGAAAGAAAGAAAGAAAGAAAGAAAGAAAGAAAGAAAAGGCTAGCAGTCAGGTGTCTAAATATTTTTCAGGGATTGATATAGTGAATGCTCTATTTAAAAAATGCTAATAGTAAAAACGCTAAAATGTTTAAGAAAACACTGCCACAAATTTAGTATTTAAAGAAAAAAGGAAAAGTAAACTTGTTGTAATTTAGTTATTTTTGTTGTTGTTGTCTTATTTTCCACATCCAGCATTGCCCTAAGTGTGTCAGGTCACTGCTGCATGCTGTGATGTTGAGAAGTGTTCAGTACCTGGTGTGATTTTGAGCAGGTGTTACTGAGAGGAGGAAAAAAGTACAGCCAATCTGGGCACAGCCCTCTTGTTTTAGAAAATCAAAATAGGAAGTAAGTCTAACCATCACTAGTCACAGGGCTGAAATAAATAGAATGGGATTGGGAATTCTTTATTCTTTTTCATAGTTTCCAAACATACTCAAGTCCCAGTGCAGTGTGGTTGGTGTGGGAGGAAGCAGCCATGCTCCACGCCTTCATTGAGAACCCAGGCTCCTTCCATCTTACACTGCTTCTCTTCTCAACATGGGGTCTTCATGAGTGCTACAGAAGCAGCAGAGTTTGGAACATCATATGTCAGATTTTAGGGCAGGCGTGGAAGTGGTGCCATCACATCTGGACAAAACTTGGTCACATCGTGCTAACCTTATCACAGAGAGTAGAGAATGTCTTCTTGTGTGTCTAGGACAGACTTGAAAGGTTTCATGAACATATTTCATTGTCCTTGCCACATACCTCCTTTGGATTTCTTGCTGTGCTCTTGCTCCCCTTAAACCTAATCTCAAACCAGAAGCCAATGGAATCATTTAAAAACAAAAAAATAAGGTTATGCCATTTCTGTGCTCAAAACTTCGCAGAGGCTCAGACATTGTTGCAGAGTAAAAGCTAAAGTCTTCACAGTGACCTACATGGCCCCCCGAGACGTGGCCCCCATCATCTCACTAACCTCAACTTCTGCTACTGTCCCTCTCACCCACATGCTCCACCCATGGCAGACTCCTCCTTTGCTATGTATGTGCTCCGCCTGGAAAGCTTCTAACCCAGATAACTCTATTCATTACCTCCTTCAAATTCAAATTAGCCTTTTCAATGAGATCCACCATGATCATCCTGTTTAAAATTTAACTTCCCTTCTACCAATACTTCTAATCCCCTTTACCTTGCTTCTTTTTTTCCAGATCACTTACCACCTTTTATCTAGTATTTAAACTCATATTATTATTGTCTATTGTCACGCCCCGCCTAGACAATAAGCATGCTGATTTGGAAGTCACGTCGCACAAGAAGGTGCATGATGGTAGGGGAGACGTTATACATATTTTATTCTGTATCTGGCTGCAGAGACAGTTGTTTCAGTCCATCTTGTTCTGTGACATCCCCTAAGTGCCTAGAACAGTGCTTGCAATGAGGCAGGTATTCAAATCATAGTTGCTAAAGGAATGAATGAATGAGTTAGGGAATTATGTGACTGAATGGAATCCATGCAGTTAAAATGCCCTGACACTTTGTGTATATTTCAAAACAAGTTCAAAGTCCCAGATTTTGCAACAACTCTAGATCTTGGTAGATTCATTTTGCCTCAGCAGTTCATTTTCTCTTCTGCAAAATGAGCATTTTCACATATCTATTACATCTGCTTTTAAAGATTGCTATAAACACTGGAATATGGTATGAAATATTATGTGAAGGGAAATAATTTTAACAACAGAAGCACTAATTGTGATATTTATCTAGGGGCATGGTTTGGTTACTCTGCTTCTTATACAGAAAATATATGTTACTCTGATTTGATTTCTGATTAAAGATTGGTAGGTATCCCTGGAGCAGTTGTCTGGGGGCCTGCTGTCTGTCCACTGCTTGCATGTGGCTACTCCTGATAAGAGCCAGACTGCACCTAGTTGGTCCTATTGAGAGGCCCTACAGAGGAGGATTGAGAGTTCTTTCGTGAGACAGCCAAGGCAACCAGGCCTGTACTGCTGTTCTTGTACCTGCTGAGACCTTCTGTTCAAAGAGTTATCTCCTCTCTGATCAGGAAACGAAGAATCCTTAGCCCGTCTGACATTTCCACTTACACTGCCCACAGCTTGAACTGCCAAATCTTGTCTGGACTGATAAGAAATAAGACATGGTAATCCTTAAGGTGTCATTTTGGCTAAGAATCCTCCCCTTTGCTGCCTGTTGTGTCTCTAGTGAGCTCCAGGGGGTAGCATTGGAGACTGAAGCTTTCTATACTTTATCCATCCTCTGTGAATTTGTGTCCTCTTGTGAAAGTCTGCCCACCTCAAGCAGAACAAATCTACTTTAACTCTATCCTAGAACTTGAAGACTAACCCTTAACTGGAGGACACCAGTGTCAAGGATATAGGTGGGAAGAATATGACTACTTGCCACGGTCAGGATTGTTTGTAACTGATTAGATAAGGATTGCTTGTAGCTTCTTAAAACCGAATGAGTGCCTAAATGTGCTTGAAAAAATGTATTCTTTCAAACAAGGTTATTTTTTCCATATGGTTCTATCAATCTTATTGTCTGATGTGGGAAAATTATCATTGTTATGAAGGAGCCACTCGAAGCCACATCCTATCTGAGTGATCATTTATGAAAGTGAAATTAGAAAATTTTCCTAAGCATATGGCCATCCCCAAATTCCCACTTTTACTATGATTTTTTATGTATGGTCTGTTCCCCTATTTCAACCCCATCCATTTGCCTTTAGCAAATTGCTACTCTTTTCTCTTGCAATCTGTCCTTATTAAGGAGAGTTTAGAAATCCCAAGGGAAGTTTCAAAAAGGGTCTCCAGAAGCTATTTATAAAAATCACTGAGTCTAATCAGTTGATTGAATAGGAAAGTTGGCATCTTGCCCCATGACAGACTAAGATAAACAGGGGCAAGGTGGAACAGAAACTGCCCTCCAGGACCAAATTCTAGCCTGAAGATCACTTCAGTGCATCCAAAGCTCTGAGAACATCAGAAAAGGAAGACTCCCAAAGAAATAAATGTTCCCATCCCTGACTGCCTCATTCCTGGCTCCTTCTCGGAACCCCTGCACTTGCCACTGAAAGCCCTGGAGAGTCATATCCAGAGCTGTGGACAAACTGATTTCAGGGGGTTTCCTTGTTACCAGAGTGACATCTGGGCAACAATAGACGATTTACTCAAGGACATGCCCCTTTTTCCTGTTATCTTCACCACTCTGTTTTCCCAAATAGAACCAAGTGTGGGAACAGAAGACATAAATCACTCCCTCAGCTCCCCCCAGCACTGCCTTAACTCACAAACCCACTCCCGCTCCCCATGCTCTGACCTGGTAAGCCTTTATTAAGCCCCTGTGTGTTGAGTTCCTGCTACAGAATAGGCTCTGCACTCGGAGACTTGCATGCACGCCATCACTGGATCCTCACATGCCCTATGGAGTAGGTTCTATTATTAATACCATGTAACACCCAGGAAGCTGAGAGTCAAAAAGTCTAAGGAACTTATTTGAGGCTGCACAGCTAAGAAGTGTCACGGATTGCTTTATAGAAGTACATACTTCTTTTATTTTATTATTGAAGTATAATTAATATAGTGTCATATTAGTTTCTGGTGTACAATATAATGACTCAGTAATTCTGTATATTACTCAGTGCTCATCATGGTAAGTGTACTCTTAATTCCCTTCATCTCTTTCAACCTTCCCCCTACCCACCTCCTCTCTGGTGACCACCAGTTTGTTCTCTATAATCTTTTTTTTTTTATTTGTCTCTCTCTTTTTTTGTTCATTTGTTCTATTTCTTAAATTCTACATATGAGTAAATCATATGGCATTTGTCTTTCTCTGACTGACTTATTTCTCTTAGCATTTTACCCTCTAGATCCATCCATGTTGCTGCAAATGTCAAGATCTTGTTCTTTTATACACACACACACACACACACACACACACACACACCACACACGCGTCGGGCTCTGTGTTGAGCTCTGTGCCGGGCTCCTTGTTGGTCTCTGTGCTGACAGCTTGCAGCTTGGAGCCTGGATCCTGCTTCAGGTTCTGTCTCATCTCTCTGACCCTCCCCTGCTCGTGCTCTGTCTGTCTCTCTCTGTCTCTCACTCTCTCTCAAATATAAATAAACATTAAAACATTTTTTTAAATAAAAATGGTCAGAGGACCTGAAAAGAATTTTTCCAAAGAAGACATACAGATGGCCAATAGATACATAAAAAGATGTTAAACATCATTAATCATCAAGGAAATACAAATCAAAACCACAATGAGATACCACCTTACACTTGCCAGAATGGCTAGAATCAAAAGAATAAGAAATAACAAGTGTTGGCAAGGATGTGGAGAAAAAGGAACCCTCATACTTCTTTTTCTTATCTCTTTTCTCTGAACTTCCTTTATCAGCTACCTCATCAGTTCTTGGAGGACATTGAGGGGTCCAGAGTATGTGACCTCAAGCAATATCTTCTTCTCTAAATCTGTTTCCCTTTCTGTAAAATAAAATGAGGGGGTTAAGCTTTGTTCATTCTTCAAAATCCTTGGACTCTAAGGATGCAATTAATCACAGCAAATGATTTGCTGAAACATCTCAGTTTGTAAACTCTCACATACCTGCTTTTATTATACTTATTGAGAAGTCACCAGCTGGCAATTCTATGTGGCTCAGAAAGAGGAGAGATTGTGGACAACTCAGCCCACAGGTCAAGGTAAATAAAGCCAGATGCAGAGTGTGGTCACTAAACATTTTTTTCTAATTTTTGAAAATGTGAAAAAGATCACTGGCTGCTCAAACAAGTATGGTGTAGATTCTAGAATTTAGGAGACTCTGGTTCATATTGTGCCTCTGTTACTAACTTACTGTATTATCGTGGGCATGTCATTAACTCTTTGGGAATCTGTTTCTCCAACTGAAAATGGAGATGCTAATAGCCATAACTATGCTTTCCTTCCAGGATCATTGAGAGGAACAAAGGGGCCCCCTAGATTAGGGTTAACCTCTGACTAGCCCATCACAGCATGTGCAAGTCAAAGTTCAAAAATAGATATGCAAAATGCTCCCTTCTTCAGTCATAGAGGGTTGACTTCTTATGGGCATAACTCTAGCAACAAAAATAGTCAGAAACGGATGGGAGATGATTAGCTTTCTTCCCCAGCATCCTGACCATTAATGGAATTAAGCAAGAACAGAACTTCTCATCCCTTGTACTTGCTCCTCCAAGCCACTGAGACTCAAGAAGTGACGTGTATTGAAGACACTGATTGTGTTTGTTGGCCAGTGGTTTTAAATGCTTATTCGATGTTGAGCATCTTAGCTTTGGGCTGAACATTGTTTGAAAGTTCCAATTAAATTTACTACTCTCTCCTCTCTTGAAGCAGATTCCTCTTTGGATAACCTTGAATAAGAATGGCAAACAAAGACGTATTCAAAAGCCCTGTTGTACTTTCCAAAGTAATGGCTCCTGGTGGGACAGTAGTCTTGATTTTTATTTGAATATGTGTCTCTAGGCACAGAGGGAACATGCACCCAGAAATGTGCTTCCCCAGCATGCTTTTCTCCAGGGTCATACCCTTTTGGGTATTAGTCATTCTTAACTCATAAGATCAAAACTAAAGCTAAATAAAATCTAAAAATGGATGATTTGTCAACCAGCAAGCACCAATAAAATGTAACCACATGGAAAGATGAGTTAAGTCAAGCCTGTCCTACTCTTAAAGATAATTTCCTCTAATGTCTCATGAGTTACTGTGTTTGTTTCCCTACAAATCCTTCCTGACCCAGATAGCCAAGCCCTGCCCTTCATTCCTCCTTTATGAGCCCACTGGCTTTTTCCTCACAGGAAAATGTTTATTTGTGAAGGCTTTCTGATTTGGGCAGGTGCCATGATTCCGAGTGGACTAGGACTGGGCCACCCACCTGAAGCAGCCCCACACATCCAGCCAGCACATTTGCCAATCTTCTTCCTAGGCCCCCACCTCCTAACAAGACCACCCCAGATGACTTCTGATACAACAGTAAACTCGAGTCTGGTTTGCTGAGGATTGACCTTGTAGAGAAGATGAAACCTGGTCCTGGTCCATCTTCTCAAAAGATTATCTCAGCCTGCACAGCTGTTGGTCTTCACCATGGGAATATCGATCGGCCTATGTATAGATTTTGACACAGGTATTTTATCTTCTGTATTACTTAATAATACAAACACAAATAATAAGAGCACTGACAAAAATACTTAGAATAATCATCAACACTAATACTAAATAATATTGTTAAGTAACACTAACAATAAATTTATGTTATAATTTAATGACACTAATAATCCTTTACTAATAATAATTCTGATACACATACTTCTCAACATTGTAACACTGATAAAGTGATGAGAGTAACATACACCATATGTTGAAGCTCACTTACACATTTCTTTTGTATGATCTCCAGGTTGCTATGAGTAGAACATATAACCTTATTTTATACATGAAGAAACTAAAGTTACAAAAGGTTAAATAACTTGCCTGCATCCTACAGTTAACCAGGGCCAAAATGAATGCCCAGGGATGACTGGAAAGCCCTTGCATTTAGCCACTCTCTTCCTCTTCTCACCCATGTAGTCAAGTAAACCAGCCATGTGAACAGGGTCAGGTTTGGTCTTCTGTCTTCATGGAAGAATCATCATTAGGGAAGATTTGAGTTGAACCTACAGCCTCTAATTCTGTTAGGTTTGACTATCTTCCCTTCACTCTCATCATTGCACACCTGAACCATACTGTTGTAAATAGTCCTGGATGAATGGAGGAACAACTAAATACATATGAACCAAATAAATAAGGTGTCATCAGTAGGCATATTAGGAAAATGCAAGGGCTTGGACTGCATGAGATTTTCAATCTCATCCTTGTCTGTCAATCTAGGAATCTGTGGAAGGAAGGAGGAGGGAAGAGAGGGAAAAGGAAGGAAGGAAGAAGAAGGAGAAGGAAAGCATGGCATTAATTTGCATTAGGAGTTAACGTTTACTAAATCTTTTTCAAGTGCAAACATTGCACTAAAAGATCAACATATGTAATCTTTCCAACAACCCTAATGCAAATGAGAAAAATGGCCCCTGCTGAAGTCAAGAAATTTCTCCACGTTCACATGTCTGGTAAGTGGTGGAAATGGATTTCAGACCTAGATCTGGTTGCTCAAGGAAACCTCACGCTTTACTACAAGGCTGCCATGCCTCAATGTGCTGGACACTTCACATCACACGTGAACACTGCTGCCCCACTTAATCCAGTAAGTAGTGAGGTTTCTTTTCCTCCTTCAACCCTTTTTCATTCTGACTCTTTATGACCTGTTCTTTGCCTAAATCTCCAGGCCTGGCTCCTACCATCCACCCAATCCTCTAGCTGTTTTGGCCTCCTTATAGATTATCTTACCTTTGGCTCATTGTCACGTGCATTTTCTTCTTGGAGCACCTTTCCCTGTCTATTCACTTAGCTCATTCCTTCTATGCTTTCAAGATTGGGGCTTGGCGTCAACTCATTCAGGAGTCTTTCCCTGGGTTGCTCTGAGCTTGGTTTTAATGCCTCTTATTTGTACTTCCTCCATATCCTAAGCTTCTCTCCATCATAGTACTCATTGCACTATACTGTGGATGTGTCTGCTCCTTGTCTCCCCAAACTTTGAAGATCTTGAGTACAGAGATTGTATCCTATACTATATTACATCCCCACCACTCAGCAGTGTCTGATGAACAATAAACATTCTCAAAAAAAATTTTTTTTATTTTATTTATTTTTGAGAGAAAGAGACAGAGACAGAACCTGGGCAGGTGAGGGGCAGAGAGAGAAGAAGACACAGAATCTGAAGCAGGCTCCAGGCTCCAAGCTGTCAGCACAGAGCTGACGTGGGGCTCTAACTCACCAACTGTGAGATCATGACCTGAGCTGAAGTTGGACGCTTAACCAACTGAGCCACCCAGGTGCCCCTGAACAATAGACATTCTAAGACTATTTCTGAAATGAATGAATGAGTTCATGGCTCACTGGCAGGATAGTTGGATGGAAAAAAAAAATTAAGAATTCTTGCAATGAGTTGTTGTAGTTGCTAAAAGTAATATAATATGCCATGACCCCTGACAGCCCTAAAGACTACAGAGAAGGAAGCACAATCATGAGCAAGTCTGGTTAGGAAACAAGAGAAGCATATTCTAAAGAATAGCAAAGAAACATCTACCTCACAGCTCATCAAGTTCAATCTTCTTATTTTACAAATAGGGAAACTGGGGCATGGAGAAGGGGTGTCGTCAGATAACAAATTATAGCCTAGTATAAAACGGAACCGGGTCTCTTAATTCCCAGATCAGTGTCCTCTATCTTTCTCTCATCCTGAGATGCATGGAATGGGATACTGCCCCCATAAAATACTTGTTCTAATGAGGCTCCTCGGATTTAAATGGATTCCTCTTAATGACAGGAAGTGTGTGGAATGCCAAAGCCAGCAGAGTTTGAGCATAAAAGGGAAATAATGATAGCTGCAGCTAAAGTTAGGCCTGGGTGATAGGAAGTGCACCTAATGCCCTGGAAAAGGAGGAAGACGCAGAAACTCCTAAATACATGACACACCATCACGAGATCCTCAGAACTCTGGGTGACCTCCCTGATGACTCTTGGTTGTGACACATGTGTATAATTTCAGACGTGCACAAGAAGATGCATGAAATTAATGAGGAAGACTTGATGCCAGTGTATTGGGCTTGAAAACAGTAAACTCTGATGCACATGTCGAATAACACTGAGGTTTCTCTATACTCCAGACCCAGGACTGGGTCTTCAGTCTACACCCAAGAAACTTTACACTACAGGTATTTATTTATTCATGGTCTCAGTGCCTTAGTGCTTCCCCTACACCCACATATTCTCCACAAAGGATCTTATTAAAATATAAAGCGGATCTATGTCACATTGCTTTTTAAAACCCTTCATCTGTCATACATAGAATGAAATTTGAACTCCTCATAGTGGCCTGCAAGTCCCTTAGTGATCTGACCTGGACTACCTCCCTGTTCCTCTGATCTCCTTCCTTACTAGGCTCCATGTACTGGTCTGGTTGTTTCTTCTCCTTCTCCTCCTCCTCCTCCCCTCCCCCTCTCCCCCTCCTCTTCTTTTTTTTCCTCCCCTCCAACACACCAAATTCTTTCCCGCCTCTGGGTCTTTTTTTTTTTTAATTTTTAATGTTTATTTAATTTTGAGACAGACAGAGCAGGAGTGGGGGGCAGAGCAGAGAGAAAGGGAGACACAGAATCCAATCCAAATCTGAGCTGTCCTCACAGAGTCCGACGTGGGGCTCAAACCGATGACCTGTGAGATCATGACCTGAGCCAGTTGCTTAACTGACTGAGCCACCCAGGCATCCCTGCCTTGGGTCTTTTAACTTGATGTTTCCTCTACCTAGAATATTCTTCTCCCTGTTCATAAGACTGAAGCTTTCACTTTTCATATTTAATATCAAGTCCTAAGTCATCAAAGAGGCTTTTCTCTGACCACCCTTGTAGAAGTGACCTCCTAATGCCCATCCCAGTGATTCACCCTCTGTTTATTTGCTTTATAATATTCCTTATCTGACCTCACTATTTCTGTTATCTTGTTCATTGATTGTCTCCTCTAAGCCAATATAAGTTCCTAAAAGGCAGGGACCTTGTAAGTCTTGGTCACTACTAAATTTCCTAATGCCCAGAAGAGTACCTGTCACCTAGAAAGCTATACATTATAATCAGCTAATGAATAAATTTAAAAAATCATATAAGAGATTTATTGAGTTGTCTACTGTGTGCAGGACATTATAATGGGTCCTGTGGGAGACAGAGAGATGCACTAATCATGGCATCTACTGGTGAGGATTTTATAGACTTATAGAGAAGGTGATTCTGGTGGTTGGTAATGAACAAATATAACTCCAGTGCTATATATTTATGACTGGAGTCATTAAAGGCAGATAAAATGGTGTGGGGTTAAACTTACACAGTGTTACATGTAAAATGTATTCAATAATTTAAAAAAAAAATGATGTGGGTGATTGTTTGGGAGAGATTAACTCCAAATAGAGTCAGAGCCAGAGAAAGGGTAGGATTTTCACAAAGAGAACCATAAGGTTGCCTCATGGACTTGAGATCAAGGAGGACAGGGGTACTGACTATGGTATTCATTGTTTTATTCCCAGAGTTAAGAAAGGTGCTTGGCACATAACAAGGATTTGATGAATATATGCTGAGCGAATTAACAAATACAAAAATGAGCTTATTGCAATAACCATTTCTAACATCTATTAAAATATGCTTGTATCCATTTAATGGGAAAAGTGATCTTCCATTCTTGTCATAATCCATGTGTAGTAAAAGTCTCCTTTTGTTTCTTTTAAAATAAAGAAGCACTGTCTTCCTCTACTTGCACCCACTCAAATTCCAGGATTATCATTTGGGAGATAAGTTAGCATTGTAGGAGAGGTCAACACTCATCCCTCCATGTCCTGTCACCAAAGAAGAAATGGGAGCTAAAAACCCTGGGTGAGAAAGGACTTTCCTGTGGCTGTAAAGAGAAATGAAGATGCCCGTAGGAGAGGAGTGGAGAGAAGCCTTTTTTGATTTCTGCTCTACATAATTACTTTTTTAACAGCTTTATTGACATTTCATTTACTTACCATAAAATTCACTCTTTTCAACTGTGCAATCCATGACTGGAGGTAAATTTATAGAGGTGTGCAACCATCACACAATTCAATGTCGGGACATTTCCATCAGCCCAAGGGTGATCCTCATCGCCAATATGGTCACACCTTGTCCACGCCCCCTGCCCCAGGAAGCCACTAACCTGTTTTCTATCTGCACACATTTACCTTTTCTGGACATTTCAAGTAAACGGAATCATGCGCATTTACATCATTAATTTCTAAGTCAAAATTTTGTACCTGTCTATTATCTGGAGGCAGAATTTGAGCCTCCAATAATCTTCTTCCTATTCTTTTTGTTCTTCAGTTTCTTCATCTTTAAAATGAGATTCATAATGCTCCCACATATGATTAAAGGCATTTAGTGCAATGCCTAGTTAAATACTACATGCTCAATAAATCATACTTTGGTATAATTATTATTTTATTTATTTTACCCCAGCACAGCTCAGCAAGGCCAGGATAAAGAAATGAAAAATGGCACATTAAAAACAGAAAATATTTCCATTCAGGTTCTAGCAGGGGGAAGCCTGTTTCTTTTCCAAGGCTTTCTGTTCCTATTTCTTCTTTGGGGGATGGGATATGGATGGTTGTGAATTAGCCATCTCATTCACTACTGATTTATTGCCAGAGAAATGATTCTGGAACCTGAGTAGATGTAAGAGGAGGGAGAGGGTGTTTTTCTGTTTTGCTAGAAATGAAAGGAGACTTTTAATATGAGTTCCAAGTGACAAGGACAGGGAACTGGTATTTCCATTAGGCAGACATAGTAGTGTTTTCATGTCTGACTATGGTATATCCATTAGCAGAAAGATTGAAAAAATCCATTTCTGTATTAAAACCCCAGTGGAAATGAAGGTGTGTGTGTGCATGCGTGTGTGTGTGTGTGTGTGTGTGTGTTTCCCTGAAGGAAATGATTTCTTCCTCTTCTCAAGCTAAAAAGAAAAATATATATAATTCCTGATTTCAAGTCAGAGACTAAGGTTCTGGTGCTAGCTCCGTCCCTGGAGCAGTTAACTGAGTAAATGAGTTCCCCTTTGTGGACCTGTTTACTTTCGCTGTTAAAAGGAGAGGTTTGACCTCTGAATCCCTCCTCTAAAGTAATACTCTGTGGTTCTAAGGCTGTGGAGTTCTTAGAGTAAAGGCAGGGCTGCAGGTGGTTGGGGAAGAGCTCAGAGCCATGTACTTTCCTACAACATCATGCATTATATGGACCAAAGGTTTGTGTTGGAAGAAACTTACTTTCTCATAAATCACAGAACATTTACAGTGTCTTTAATTTAAAGCAGGGGTGAGTGAACTGTGGCCTGTATGCCAAAGTTACCCTACCTCCTTTTTTCGTAATTAATGTTTTATTGGATTACAGCCACAACCATCTGTTTACATATTGTCTATGGCAAACGCTAAAATATTTACTGTCTGGCCCTTTTCAGGAAAAAAAAAAATCTGGTGATCTCTAGTTTAAAGAATTGATTGGCTTTGTGAACCACTCTAAATAAAAGTTGAAAATAAACACCGTATATAGTTAAGCAATTTTAGAAAGCCTTATGTAGTGGCAAATGTGAACTGGCTATGGTCATAGAGCTAGTAAGAAAGAATAAGAAAAAAAGGCAGTAAAGGATGAGGAGGAGAAGGAGGTGGCTGAGGTAGGAGACTTACTGAGTGTTCAAGGATGCAAGATAATGATCTCAATACTTTATACTAATATATAATTCTCACAACTGTCATCTTGTTATCTCAACTTCATAAATGAGAATAAGGCTTAGGAGTGTAACAAACTTGACCAAGATCATAAAGCTAGTAAGTCACGACTTGGAATATAGGATTATACGGTCTGGTATTCTGTTACAAATGGGAAAACAGCATTCCAAAAAAGGAAGGAAGCTTGCACAAAATCTTTTATGACAAAGGGAAAGGAGCCCCCAGGCTTCCTGACCCCATAACCAGTATTCCTATCATCACACCATGTACTAGTCCACATCCTAACTTATGGGAGATTTCTGTGTCTATATATTGCCCATCCATTTTACTGACCACTTCCAGGCTATTAGGTCTATGAAGATAAAATCACATCTTCTATTTCTTTTCCTAGAGCCCTGGCATCTGATAGGCATGCAATAAATGCCTGCTTATAATGATAGCAAGCGTCTGTTGATATAGCATGATGTTACAAGAAATTATTTTAGCACTTCGCATGGATTACTATAGGACCTACCACTATTAGGTCCTTAAAACAGTCCTGTGCTAGGCACTCTCGTTATCTGTGAACATTATATACAAATGTTTAAAATAGGTGTGTGTCTGTGGTCTCATAGCTGGAGGGTGGTAAAGCTTGGATGTGAACTTGTACAGGTGACCGTGCTCTAAGTCCTGGTCACTCAGTGTGGCCCATCAGTTAGTGGGCATGCAGTCACCTGGGACTGGTTAAAAACGCAGAATCTCGGGCCTGTTGGGTCATGATCTGCATTTTAACAAGATCCTCAGGTGCTTTGTACACACATTAAAATTTGAGACTCTTTGCTCTAAATGAGCAGGTAATGCTTTCTGGGATTGAATAAGAACAGAGTGAATGAGTGGTTGCTTTCTGTAAAGTGGCAAGAAACCAACTGATCCGATGAGTCCTGTGCTCCAAGACAAAGGACCCAAGTGTCCACTTCTATAAATCAAACCTATTCCCGAAACTAATGCTCTTTCTTCAGATTCTGTGCTGATATGCTGCTCCTCCAGTCTCCTGAAACCTCCTCTCTACAAATGTCCAAGATCTATATTTATACTCTCAGCTGCATGATAAATACAGAAGCAAATGCTTCAGGACTGAGTAATAGAGCTATAACCAGGCGGGGCTTTGCTTGTGACGCACCCGATGTGTGTTTTTAGGCAAGAGGCAGAGGGGAAATTGCCGTCTGCTCAGTAACCTGTGAGCTACTATTTCCCGAAAATCTAAGTTTTCCCCAATTCCTTTAACGTGAATTAAAATGCAAACTTGAGGTGACAGTTTAGTTTTGCCCCTGGAAAATGCTCTGACTTCTTGGTATCATCAGATGTGGCACGGGCCACATTCAAGGTGGTACAGTTACTTTGTGCTTGGTTATCATTTTTTTCCATATTTTTAATAAAAATTTTCACCAAGTAGTCAAAACAAGTTGTTCCATCCTAAATCCTCTTTCCTCCCTAGGCCATGGAAATGTTCTTTATCGCTTCAGGGAGATGGGAATTGGGGCAAGCATCTTACTGCCACTTCAGTTGAAAGATAGCAATTGTTTCCCTCTTTTGTAACCAAATCCTTTGTGTCTCATGGTGGTAGTAATTCCTCTGACCCTCAGTTGTCTCAATGGTCAAATGAAGATAGTGCCACCTACCATTACTGGGTCGTGATGAAGGTTATTTTCCCTTCTTTACACTGAATTGTTCATTAAGCCACTAACCTAGTGGTTTCTAAACATTCATGAGGAAAGCAATACCATGTGAGTTTGTAAATCTTCAGATCCCATCCCAAATAGTCCAATGAGACAGGTTCATTTAGATAGTGAGAAGACCCAGAAATTGGCATCTTAAAGATGTTTTCCAAGTGATTTAATTCAGATGGTCTCAAAACCAGAGTCTGAAGTCTGTCTCCAGTGGTTCCTTGCATTTCCTTAATACAAATTCCAACTCCCTAGGCAAATACGATTCCCCAAAAGAGGGTGAGTCCAAATTTGGGATAATGCCTTAGCCCCTAGGAGCAAACTCCATGGTGTGCTCTCCAGAATATCAAGCTGGGCTGTAACTTACGGGGGAAAAAAGTCACAGAGAGGCAGGATCAAGGCTTGAAATGCTGTGCTTGGGGCTGGAGTGCTCATGAGTTAAATGCACCCATTTGAGTCTCAGATCCTGACCCAGTTCACAGGTGATGGGGCTCCCACCCTGCTGCAGCACTGTGCAGGACATGTGGAACATGGCCCACTATACCAGCCTCAGGGACTTGGCTCAGCATACCCAACTATTATGAAAATAGTAGCAGACTGAACTCAGTTTGTTTCACCTTGACTTGTTTTTGTGAACAGTTGGACATGTTTGAATTCCTTTTCATTTGCAGTGGTAGCTGCTTCTACTTCTGTGACCACTTTCAGTGATCTGTTCTCATATACACAGTAAACTCCTACTAAACACTAAAAAGAAATTGCACTAACTTCTCCAAGACAGCTTGCATCATTTTCAGATCTTGCCTATCTTGCAGTGGTATGGTAGCATATTCATTTATTTATTATGTAAATGGAGATCTCAGGTCTGGGGAATATCTTATCACTTATTTAATGCCTGAACTGTGTTCAGATATCTTTTTGTCTTTCTTTCTCACATCCAAGACCCCTCCTGTCCTAATCAAAATAAAGTATTCTGAGGACCAGTTGATGCCGTATATATATTTCAGATCCAAGAGGAAGAGTTTGCTTACTGTTGCCTCAAGAGTTCAAATCCACCAACGCACACTCCCTACTTCTAGACTGCAGGTGCTTATATCTGCAGTGATATCAAAAGTAAATTTTTATTTTATCAATAATATTAATAGATGTTCTAAATTATTATCAATAAACCGTTAAACAGTTTCACCCATTATGTGATTAAATTTTACAACAATCTCACTAAATCATATGCTATTATTCTTGTTAAGAACTTGAAATTAAGAGGTAATTATCATAAATCAGTCGACAAAGTCAAGGTTTGAACCAAGGGTCATCAGAGACCTGAGGCTGGGTGTTTTATCACCACTACTTTGTTTCTCCCAGGGGGGAAGAATGTGACACCTGAACTTGATGGGGAGATCAAGCTTCAGTTGGGATTGACAACATAATGGACTGCTACCTTACTGGATGTGTTGTGACAATCCCCTCCCCTCCTGGGGCCCTCGGGGTTTATTCAGATTGACCACCAATAAACTGATGGCTCTAATATAATATGAACCTTTAAGATAACTCTACCACTACTCTGTTGGAAAGGCTTGATAATTTTTGGTCTTTTTGTGACCCCTGAAAAAGGGATAAAGTTCTGCTATAATTAATGATCCTACATATATCCCAAACTGAGAAAGATTTGAGAACGAAAGAAGATACTATAAGTAATTATCCCTGAGCATTAGGCAAAAGTCATGAGTGTCCTAAGTAAACTAAGAAGTATGATCATCATTGCTTACCTTATGATATGCTTATCTCTCTAAATTCTTAGTTACTAGCTGAATGTGTTCAATAATACAAAAGATGATTGTCTCTAGAGAAAAAACAAGAATGAGGGTAGAAAAGAGACTATTGGATGGATCAAAGTTAACATTACTGCCAGATCAAGATGGGAGGATTGGGGAAAAGAGACTGCACACAGTGAGAGGTGACACATGCAGTGAGTATAAGAAAACAATTCCTAATTTCCCCATTGTGCATTAGCTTGACACTGGACCCTGGAGCCTCTATTCATAGTGGTGACACACACTCAGCAAGATTTTTCAGGTTTCTTGTAATTCTATCTCTAGGCATTGCTACTGCTGCTAGCCTGCCTTTCTCTTTGAATGAAGAGTCTGTGGGGCTGACAGATGTGTCAGCTATGGGCAGGTCATATCTTATTTCAGAAATGGAAGGTGACAGCTGACCCTGTTCCAAACAGTTCCCCAAGACATGAGACCACAGAGAACATGCCTCTGCTAGATTCTGCTGTTGGAATGCTATAGCTTAATCATTAACCATGGCTTATGTTTTGTTATCCTGACCTTTCGTATTCAAGACAGTAGCTCCCTTTTTTCAAGAAAATGTGAATTCTTAGGAGAAAGAACATACACGCAGATACTATCTGCTTCTTACCCCTACTTTCATCCATCCTTTGAAGAATTAAGCACACATGATAAGAAGATAAAGTGGGTCAAACCTTGTGTTGACCTTGGGAATTCATTGATGAGTAAAGACATGACTTTTGCTTTTGAAGAAATCAATTTTTATTTAACGAGACAAACTGATATATAGTAAATCAATATGTCACCATTTTTTACAGAAATTTATCCCGTCCCAGACATTACACATATATCCAATTTAATCTCCATTCCAGCACAGTAAGGTAGGCTCTTGTATCCCAGTTCCCAGTATCCCAAGTCACAGAGTCAGAGTCAAGATCTCATCATAGGTCTATTTCATTCTATACTCACTTCTCTGTTCATGATCTCCAATGGCTGCTCATTTTATTCATGATAAAAGCCAATGTTTTTACTATGACCCAGTGGCTGTATTGTCATTTGCCAAATTTAAAGATTTTCCCTCAATCTAGACACATGATAGGACTTTGCTTCCTGATTTCATAGGTCAATCTAAGTAATCCATTCAGTCCAGTGAGTTATGTTGGAAGTGATGTGTTTCACTTTGAGGCTGAGTATTATATTGACGATGCGGGACCTAGCACGACCTCTTTTTTTTTTCCCCTTCTGCCAAGGTTACCAGCAATATTACAGATATTGGTTGCTCAGTCAACCTGGATCCTAGAGTGAGGAAGACAGTGAAGATGTGGAAACAGAGTCCATGATGGATATTAGCCCTGTAGAAGAAGTCATTGAGATCTCAGACTTGTTTATTTCTGCATCATAATATGGCTTCTCGTGATTGATGCAGCTAGTTTTTTTTTCCTTCTTCAAATATACCTCATCTTGTCATATACTATACTTATTTATCATGAAATTTTCTAAAATGTTAGCTCCATGAGGGTAAGGAGTTTGTCCCTTTTTATCACTAATCTGTTTCTCATGCCAAGAACAGTATATGTCTCATTGTTGGATCTCAATAAATCCTTAACTGAATGCATCTAAAAACAAAGCTACCTCATTACACCCATGAGTGATGAGTTAGAGTCAGGTTCAGGGTATTTTCAGAACACAGGACCGATTCAAAACAAGGCTGGACTCATGTGTTTCCCTTGTACAGCTCCAGTGCCTAGTGAGTGCCTTCAGCATGATGGGAAATCAATATACAATTGTTGAGCTGTTATAGCAAAGAGCTTCCTGTGGTTCTCATGACCACATGAGAAGCAGCTCAGCATGCACACATTCATTAATAAATCACTCCCACTCTCCTAGTGGTGACACCTTCATCCATCACCCTGGAGGTCCTAGTCATGCCTCAGTCATGACCAGTGACTCAGCTGCACGTAGCTTTTCCCTAGTGACATTCCTCTCCTCCTTGCTCAATGTTCACTCTCCTCTCTCTCTTTTAATTCACACCTCACTCAGGTGTGTCTTGGGCATATTAGCCCCAGTGACACCTGCTGCCTTTCAGAACAAAGTAGCTCTTTTTGCTGCCATGTCAGTGGAGGCATTTCTTACAGATTTCAGCCTCAGGAAACTGTTAGGGGCACACAGGTCTATCTGTCAGAGATTCCAAAGGAATCGTTCTCTCATCACCAAAATATGTTCACGCACTGGAAATAATGCTGGCTTTTCTTTATGTCTGAATGAATGTGCTTCGAAGGGTTGGCTGCCCTGCTGACATCTAAAGCACAAAATTTCAAAGTAGAAATCGTATCTTTCTTTTACTGAATTCCTTCCTTGTTTTGGTGTAGACACCACTTCCAGATACCCACACTCTCTTTTTACCCAACTTGCTACCTTCACCTGAGGCAAGGAAGGAAAATGATGTATGGGTTATATGTATGGAATTGGCTTGTATGATTGTGGGGGCTACTGAGTCTGAAATTTGTAGAGCAGGCCAGTAGGCTGGAAATTCAGGCAGGATTTATATATTACCATCTTGAGGAAGAATTCCTTCTTCTCTGGGAAACTTCAGTTTTGCTCTTTAGGTTTTCAATTATGTGGGTGAGACACATTATCAAGGGTAATCTTTATTTGAAGACACCGATTATAAATGTCCATCATATCTACAAAATACCATCAACCAACATCTAGACTATTGTCTGACCAAGCAGCTGGGCACCACAGCCTAGCTAGTTTGACATATGAAATTAGCCATCACATGTTTACAGTTGTAAATGCACAGCAGACATTATTAATCAATCACAGGTAAGTTCAGATGAGATTTCCTGATTCCTCTCCCAAAAGCACTGTTGCCAGCCATTACCAGCAGATCAAGTTGAAAAGCATCTCTGGCTTATATATTTAAAAAACAGTTCTAATCACTTTTATCTCCTGCTTAATGGCTCTTCATCGCCTAAGATTCCTTCCACAAAACATGTTTCACAAGACAGTAATCTTACAAAATACTCTGTGAAAGAGAGATTTATGGTCAAAAAGGTTTACTATAATTGACTTCCCATACCTGTCTCCAAAAATCTCGAGAACTCCTATAGGAATTAAAACAATAACAACTTGATAAGCCAGCTTTTCAAAAATCTGCCCACTCAAGCCATTTTTAACATTGTACTCACTAACAATGAGGAAAACACATTTTGGGAAATGCTTGTCACTCCAGGCCTTTCCATATCTCATATCAACTGTCTTTCCAAAGCAAATGTTTTTGAATCAAAGTGTTCCTTGAACATCCCCTACACTGTCTACATCCTGCTTATCCCTCAACTTGCTCAATTCGCAATTCCACAGTATTTATGTCAATATCCCTGACAGAAACAATGCTATGTGCTCAGTGAACCTTCTGTCCTGAGTATACAGGAAGAACACATTTCCCATTCTCCAGTGCAGTTATTTCAGGGCATGTTACTGAGTCTGTACACTGGAATGTGAGTGAAATGAAGTAAGCCTCTTACAGGCCTGGTCCCTCAAACTTCTACCCCATCTTCCACTCTCTCTGTCTTCCCTGTTCACCTGGCTGAAAGCATAGGACTCTCAAAGTGAGCCTCATGATGCAAGAAGCCTGTATCTTGAGTCACTGTGTAGAAGAAAACACTACTTAACTCTAAAAGAAATTGAGGAAGACATTCTTTTGATGTTTGATGTTAAGCTACAAAAATTTGGGGGCTGTATGTCACAGCAGCTAGTGGTAATTATCCTGACTATTACACCAATCCATAAAGTCTAATATGATGCCTTGACTGCAGTAGGTTTTCTTTCTCAGACTGTGTAGTACTTTGGTACACTCATAATACTTATTACATCCTACCTTTCATCAGAATGACTTATGTTGCT
This sequence comes from Prionailurus bengalensis, assembly GCF_016509475.1. Taxonomy (NCBI): domain Eukaryota; kingdom Metazoa; phylum Chordata; class Mammalia; order Carnivora; family Felidae; genus Prionailurus; species Prionailurus bengalensis. The sequence goes on along the minus strand of NC_057359.1, from coordinate 75,384,153 downwards.
ATTACATGTCTATTCCTAGACTGAGCTTCTTGAGGGCAAGATTCATATCCATTTCATCTCTATATCCCTCTACCTCACTTTGGAGAGTAGACCGTCTATGGTCATCATCAAGGATTGTTGAATAAAGGATGACACAAGAGGTATTCCCATTCTAAAAGAAAATTAATTGCGGTCAGACAAAGCTGTGAGCTAAAGGGAATTTAGGACATATAGCATTTGTCAGGGACTCTCTGTTGACAGCTTTGATGGGCTGATCACATTAGCTCGCTCTCATCCTTATATAATTCCGTGGTACTTCCTTATGTAGAAAGCCAGACTGAAAAGTCAAAAATGCTCCGATTTTGGAATTAGAGAGTACTTGGCTGAATCCCAATTCTCTCCCTTGTTGCTTTGACTTTGGACAAATGACTTCACATTCTTAAGCCTCAGTTCCCTTGTCTTTAAATCTGGGAATAATTCCTACCTCGTGGGACTGCAGGTGGATTAAATGAAATCCTGAATGTGAAGTACCCGGTAGAGAGCCCGGCACACGAGTAAGTGCTCAAGAAATGGCAGCTCCTTCTGCCTGGGCTGGGCGGCTGCTGCTGACATGTCAGCAGGGGCCATCCTGGCCTGGGGAAGCACGCCAGAGCCCTAAAGGAAATTGGATGGCTTTTAAAGCAGAGTTGATTAAATATGATTTTGCAGCTCCTGCTGAGAGACGAGTAGCAAAGGAACAGCTGTGTTGTGTTTTTGGGGAATCGAGAATTGAGTGTCACATGAAGTCCTCTTACAAAAAGTCTAAAAAGTTATTGATGCCACCGAGAGGTTTGTTTAGTAAGTGATGTCGTCTCTCAAACAGCCATGGCTAAATGGTGAGGTTAAAACAAAATGTAAGTAGCAGTTTTCTTTCCACATTGGCCCTGATAAATTAAAACATACATGTATCAGTGCGACTGCTGCTTCAGGCCGAGCTCATGCAACACTGATGCCGCTGTCTCAGTGGAAAAATGACCAATTAGAGTAGAGGGTAGCCTAATCTTTTATACAAACATGTTAGGAACCGGAGTCCCCGAATGGCAGTGTAAGATGGAAAAGTAAGTTTATTCTTGTAAATGCCATTGTTCTTCATTTGGAAGTGGTCATGGAGAATGGAGGGCTGATGAGGTGGAGACATAATTGCTTGGGCTCTGTTTTTCCTTTTTTTTTTCCCCCTCTAGAAATGTCTGCAAAATGTGGCAGAAAATGTATCAAATAGACCTGGGTTCAAGTTCTGGCCTGTCCACTGGGTCATGTGAGGTAAATCCCTTCCCTTCTCTTGGCCTCAGTTTCCCTGACATGGGAAGGAATCACATCAGGCAACTTCCAAGCCCTCCCTGCAATTCCACTAAGTGTAGTGTGCTAGGATTCCTTTTCATACATTCCTTGTACTGGTGGGGAGAAATAAATGGTTACATATGAGGTGGAACTGAGAGACTTGGTTTGAAAAGGAGCATTGGTCTGGAAGGGAAATAATCAGAACATTTGGTTCAGTTCTCCATTAAAAGATAACTGTCAAATTTATAGTAGCCAAAGGAAACAGAAAGAAGGTTTTCCAGTTTATTGAACTTCCCAGTGTCCATCAAAGTTATTATTCATCCTACACATGCAAAGACCACGGCAGGAAAGATCCTGACCGAAACCCCACAAATCCTGTCTCCTCAGATGAGTAAGAGCTGGCATTTATTGAGCCCTCGTGATGTGCAGGCACTATGCTAAGTGGTTTATAAACTTCATTTTATTTTTCCTCACCGCAGCTACAAGGAAGTAGAGATATTATTCCCCACTGCACTAATTAGAGACAGGAAGTCAATTGCCCAAGGTCAGGACAAGTACTAGAATGCAAAACCAGCTCCTTCAGTGGCTCTCACAGAATAACTGTTTGATTCTGTTTTGTGCCTCCTGCTGTCTTCCACATATTCCTTCAACAAATGTTTACCAAAGGCCTGCAATGAACTAGGTACTGGGGATTGATTCTTGTAGGGAGACAGAAGGGGCTACCGTACATACAGAACTCATGTTCTAGCTAGGCAGTGGTGGAAAATAAACAAAATTATAAACAAAAACAGAAGGAAAATACCAGATGCCAGTAAATAATACGCAGATGATATAATCTGCATAACAGGGAAGGAAGAGTGGGTGGCTGCTTTGTATTAGGTGTGTGAAAGCATCTACCTCTGAAGATGTGACATTTAAGCTGAGGCCTTGGGAAAAGCATCTGACCTCTCTGGGCTTCAGGTTTCCCATCTGTAATGTGGGGAATAAAATGAGTCTGGGCAACAGGATGTTGGAGAGGAGCAGATGGCACTGTGAAGGTTAACAATTTAGTACACAGTGAGATCCTTGCAGATGCAAGCCTTTGACCCCCAAGTGTTGCTTCCCAATAGGAGGTGATTTTGTACTTAGCAATTTAGGATTCCTTAGCGTGTGGTTGAGCCAGAGTAATAATAATATAACAACAACAACAACAACAACAACAACAACAGTAATAACAAAGGTTTACTGAGTGCTTACTATGTGCTAGGCAGTGTTCTCAATACTTTACATGTATTAAGTCCTCTCAACACCCCCATGAAACAAATACTATTCTTAGTTTCATTTAATAGATGTTGAAATTAGGGCCAACTTTATGCAGATAGCAAGCAGTAGAGCCAGGCTCGGACCTAGATTGTCTGGATTCTGGGGCCATATCCTTAGCCATCACACTTTGATGTTTTATACATAATAGTCTTTGGCCTCAGATCTCCAAAATCCCTTCTCATCCTACCAGGAGTGAATAAAACTGCTTGTGAACCCCATATTGATCTTTCACTATTCAGTTTTGCACCAGGCATGGTGACCCCGCCTAGAAAGTAATCTGTCTGGAGGGCAAATACAGAGCACTGCATTTTCTCCAGATGATTTGAGATCCTCCCAGCACTCCATGGGCTCTAAGACTTTACTACATGATAAGAAGCACAAGATACTAGTAGCAGCCAGATTTTTAAAGTAGTAATCTCCCTAGCACTAGAGGTATTCAAATAGAGGCTTGATGCTCCTTTGTCAAAGGTGTTGCATAATGGAATTGCACATTAACTAGAGCAATTGGTCTAGGATCTCTTCAATGCTAAAATCCCAGCTTCCCATAAAGATTATATAATAGGGGTCTCCTCTGCCTTTCTGTGCCTATAGATGAGGTAGGAGGCTGCCTATAAAATAACTGTATAGTGCCACCCCTCCCCTCTCCCCAAATATACAGTCTGCATGTGTCTGTTTCCTTCAACCTGGAAATAGTTTCTTCTCTGATTTAAGGCACAAAAGTCTTCAGTCAGAATCAAATTGTGATCTCCAGAAGGAGGCAACGTACCAATGACAGATATCAGAACTGCCAATTCCTATATCATTTAAGAGGGGACAAAGGCAGCTTTCTGGGATAGTGAAAGGGTCAAGGTCCAGATTGGAAGCTAAGGATAGAAATTTAGAAGTTGAGAGTTTAAAAAAAATTCAGGGTATTTAATATTCTGCCTGAGGCCACCCTCATAATTCTAAAAAATGTCTCTAAAGCATAGTAAATGTTTTCAGATATAAATTATAATCTGGAAAAAAAGTAGAGTCAGAAGGAATAAAGAAAGCTCCTTATAGACAACCCTGCCCATTCTAAAAGAAGGACCCTTGTACTCATAGTCCAAGAGGGAAGGAAAAACACAGCAGTTATATTTTCCACACATCCAGGAAAGGGTACCATTTATAGACTAGGACATGTGGTTCAGAACGAGATTTTCACTTTCTTTTATGTGTTAATTCACAATGTCAGCCTATGCATGACCATCAAAATGAAAAATAAAAGTTGAACATAAATTCCTGGAGCCCATGAAGAAGGGGCTGGCTCTGCAATGTGAAGGGCTGAGCTGAGAAGGCTCCTTTTCGCTGACATAAGGGTCAGATCTAAGGTGATACTTAAAGATCTGGCTTCACGAGAGGGTGTGAATGACCCAGCAGTGTGCAGGGTCCCAGAGGAAAAGTGAGGGGCCCTGCTACTAGAAACCTGGGGTTCCAAGGTTCTGTTTTCTTGAACGAGTTGGAGATTCTGTGTGTAGGTCATTTCCACCCAAAGGATCAGTTTATCAAATCATAAATCAGAACAACATGGACCAGATTTACATCTGGGACATTAAAGATAGCATCATATAGTGGAAAAGACAAGTAAAACAGACATGGGTTCTTATTCTTCCACTACTTGGCCAAGTGGCTTCTGCTTTCTGAGCCACTTACATTATCTATAAATATGAAAGAACAGTCCAAACTTTATTCTTGTGGAGTTTGAATGAGATAATGTGAGTGACATGCAATGCCTAATACAGTATGAACTTTTAGTAAATTCTGTTATTGTTAACATTGTTTTATAATTCATATTATATATATTTATATCTATATATCTATATACTTATGTTTATGGTTAGGAGATTTCTCTTACAAATAGCAATCGTATCTTCTTGTGTATCTTCAAATCTGAATCTTAGTGGTAGTCTGTCTGAATGGATTAGTTAGAAAACACCACCTTTGGGTCATGAGCCAGTGGCTGTCATGGGTCACATGGCCACTTATAGTCCAATCAGAGACACAGAGAACAGCCGACAGACGCTTTTGTGAATCGAGACTGTGAACATGACGGTTCAAGTAGAGGCTGAAACCAACCCCATGTATATAAAAAATCTTACTAGCAACTGGACCCTCTACACAACTTGGGAGCTAATCAGAAACATGAAATCAAGGGTAACATACATATTCCAACTGGAGTAGTCACCATTGGCTGTTGGATATCATCTTTATCATAGATTCTTGATGGAGTGACATCAAAGCCCATTTTGCCCTGCCCTTTTATTTTTCATGTGGGAAACCTAAGTTCAGAGAGAAGTACTTGGGGAGTCACACAACAATCTCTTCTTTATTATCCAAACTCTTCCCAGCTTCAAGACTCAAGTCTCCCCTCCTTTGAGCAGACACTCTTGGCCTTACATGGAAACTGTGTGTGTATCTTCTCCCTTAATATTCTCATTGTTCTCAGTATGTGCACTCTTCACTTAGGACTTAATCATATTCATTCACTCACTTTATGCACACGAGTACTCTTGGGCACCTACAATGGGCCAGATTCCATATGCAGAGACAAACAAGACACTATCCCTTTCTTTAAGGGGCTCACAATCCAGATCAGTGCTGTCCAAAAGAAATAATAGGAACTACAAACCTAACTTTAAATTTTCAAGAAGACACATTAAAAAAAAGGTAAAGAAAAAAGATAAAGTGAATTTTAATATTTTTATTTAACCTAGTGTGTCCAAATTTTAATTTTGACATGTAATCATTTATAATTATTACTGACATTTTACATTATTCTTTCTACCAAGACTTCAGTGTGAGATTTTTACACTCCCAGAACATCTCTCTTTGGGCCACCATATTTCAAATGCTCAACAGCTGCCTGTCATTACCATATCGGACAGCCAAGTCCAGATGAAAAATAAATAAGTGAATTCATATACAAAAGACAGGTATTTAGAGTGTTTGAGGAGGACCAGTTATGATTCCTTAACCTGGTAGTGTGTGTGTGCACGTGTGTTGTTGATATCTGCTTGTAGGTACCTGACTGTATGTGGTAGAGTTAGGTAAGAATGGGAGTTCATCAGAAAAGAGTTCCCAAAGTTTGGTTATTTTTAATAGTATTTTGAGATATAATTTACACCCCATAAAATTCACTCTTCCCAAAAGATTTGATACTTAAGCTAAATCATAAAAAGTGATGTCATTATGTGGACAAATAGAGTAGGGCATTCAAGGCTGATTATTTATTTATTCGAGGCTGAGTTACTTATTTGCACAAGCTTAGGTATGTGACTAAGTATAGTTTATACAAGAAAATTTAGTTGTTTTTTGTTTGGTGGTAAAATGGGGATCTGAAGAACAGCACGATATAGGGCTGGATAAGACTTTGCACATCTTCTGAGGCATTTGAACTTTTTCGCTAAGGCATTGAAAACCCATCGAAATTTTTTGATTGAAAAAGTGGTAAGAATAGATCACGACAAGTGTACTGGGAACCAGAGTAGCAAGCTTGGTGGCAAGGGGGCTTATCTACTGACAGCTTGATTTATTTTGAGAAAGGGATTGATATTTGGTCTGTCTTATATTTTAACAAATGGTACATTTCTGTGCTGTATCAAATAGTGTGCCCCCCCAAGGGCAGTGAGTGTTTATTATGGTTTTATTGTTGTTGTTCGGTGTTGTTGGTCACTTTAATTACTTTAGATGTTTTCAGCACAGCTCTAATCTGTACTGTGACCAGAATAAGGAAGCCTTAATTCATACCATCTTCTGATGACAAAAGACAAGCAAGTTTGTAATTTAATAAATGTGGTCAAATCTGACCTTTGAGATGAACAAAAAACATCTTGTAGGCTGAAATATAGTCCTAGGGACTTGCCAGGGACATTGGATAATATGATACCTTGATTCTTCTGCACATAAAGTCCTGGGCATGCAATTTCAAAATGTGTGTCCTGAGTCTTTCCATAAAAGATAATTATGGAGTTCTTCCTTCTAAGATCCTAAGATAGTTACAATGATGTCTCATAAAAAGCCGTGGCTTGTCAAGCTGGGTCCAGTTAGGTTAGGAGCTAGCTTACTGTGATGAATTATATGAAAAGTAACTTGGGACTGGCCAGATGGAAGCTGTCACTTAATGCTTTTACTGTTGTGGAAGAGCTGCCTAAAGGAAGAAATTTAGTGAGCAGATCATGGAAAACTTAAACCAGAGTCAAACTCAAGCCCCACTCTTGATAAATGACAATACAACATCTCCCTTGGATACTAAGCCCTGTAAACAAATAATAGCACAAACACGCTAGCACTCACATGCATGCCGAAAGCGCTTGTGTGAGCGTCTAACGTACTCTTGTCCCACCTCATTTGTGAGTTAGTGTTTAAAATAATCAGAGGAATTAGCTAAGTTGTTTAGGTAACCTCTTGAATAGTTTCGTGCTTGTCATGACTAGTTGAAACCTCTCTTGTTTATCTCTGTGTACTTAAGAGAGACAGCAAGGAATAGTGTTGTTCTCATGCCTGCTTTGTGTTTACCTGCTTGAGGAACTTAGGGCACTTTCTCCCACAGAGCATTGGTCTCTCTATCTGGGTGATAATTCACACTTTAAGCTCTGAGGATGACCTCCACATAGTTATGGAACAAATGATCTGTCACTTTAGGTGACCTCAGACTATCAGATCCAGTAGCTGAAAAGTTCATTCTAAATGTAAATGTTGCTTCAAGACAATCCTTGGGACTTTTAAACTTAGGTTCTCTCATCCTAGAAAGAGATGACTGAGTACACCTTGGTTTACTATTTACCATCCATTTCCCTTTCTAAAGGTAACAGTTCCACAGATATCCTTTGGAGAACTGAGCCTCCATAATTGTTAGCTATGCATCTTAGGTAGAATTGACTCACACCCAGCTCCAGAAGTAGGCCTTGACTGGTATATATGCCCATATATCAGTAGATGGGTAGTGAAGCTCATCTACCTGCACGTGGTTAGTTTATAGACTGGCACGTGAACCAGTTTAAGCCAATGAGATGCAAGGAGGCATATGCTAAGGACTTCTGGAAATGAAGACATCTCACTCTTTAAAGAAAGCTAATGGGAATGAAGCTCTTTCGGTCCCTATTTATAAATAAACATGAAGACCTAAAGCATCTGGCCACTATCTTATGTTCTGAGATGATAACAAAAAGGTAGAAAGGATGGAGAAGAAAAAAACAAAACAAAACAGAAGACAGGCCTTTGGTCATAATGTTGAGGCACTGGAGTAATCTGTACAGAAAGTCTGCTCTACCTCTGAACTTTTGGATACATCCACCAATAAATTTCCTTAATTATCTAAACAACTTTGATTTGTTTCTCTTACATACGACCAAACAGTTCAGTGAGTCCAGTGATGAAGACTAGTTCATACCTGAATACCCTTTGCTGCTTGTCAAACTCCATGGCCCCACATATTTTTTCTGTTAGGAAATCAGTTGTGTGGACAGATCCCAGATGCTTCAGCAAGTCTCTTCACGTTAAACAGAGTCCTGTGTTTCTTTGTGTACGGAAGGTGATTCTCAGCTAGATAATAAAAAAGTGTTTACACAATGCCACAACTTATTCTAGCCAAATCTGGATGACTCAAAGAGAGGCTTAGGCAAAACTGTAGTTTGGTGATTTGTAATTGTCTAACAATCAACACAAGATAGAATCATTTCTTTTTTAAAATTTAATTAATTTTAGAGAGAGAGCATGAGTGGGGGAGAAGGGAAGAGAGAGAGAGAATCTTGAGCAGGCTCCATACCAAGGGCATACTAAGCCCGACACAGGGTTCAATCCCACGACCCTGGGATCATGACCTGACCTAAAATCAAGAGCCGGACCCTCGACCGACTGAGCCACCCAGGTGCCCCCAAATAGGATTATTTCTGATCCGAGTGTCAGGGGTCTGGCGAAAATGATTTAAGATTGTTCCAAAAGACAATGTGCCTGAGACTTCAGCTTATGCCCCATGCCACATCACATCAGGGTTGCCAGATCCAGAGACTTCACATGTGACATTTTGCCATTTTACTTTTTAGATGCTTGATTGTTTCTTGATAATATAAGAAAGCATTTCAGTCCCAGGCCCTGGAACACACAGCCTGGGTTTCAGTTCCAGCTCTGCCACTTCTGGCAGTGCATCCTCATGTGAACTCAGACTTTCTTCCTCTGTGCTTCTGGTTTCTTCATTATGAAATGGGGATAATAGAATTCCCTGTCTCAAAGGGTCTTTAGACAGATTAGATCAATTATTACTTTAAATCCTTAGAACAGTGACTTGCATGACATAAGCTCTCAATAAATATAGTCATTCTTAGTGGTATTTTAGAAAATATCCAAATTTTGTGATGGCTTCTCATCTTAAATGATCTGTTCTAAGTATCTTAGCAAAAGTATGGGCACTATGATAGGAATTTTATAGGTAAAAGCATTATATATAAAGGCATTACTGACTCACAACAGCACTGTACCAGGATATTATGGCTCCCTCTTCCATATGAAGAGACTGGGTCTCCAAGAGGTTAAAGCCCACAGATGGTAAGGGACAGAGGCAGGATTGGAACCATCCTCTCTTAAGACTTGCTTAAACCACAACAAAATCCATTAATTTTCTTATCCATACTGGTTGACTTTACAGTCTCTGCATTTTGGGAGGCTTGACATAGATCTGTCTTGCTTAGTCTGTTCCCAGGAATGAATCCTCTTCTGTCTGGCTTCTTCTCCTGATCCCTCATATTCCCAGAGGTTGCAAGATGTGGAAGAAAACCGTTCCTCTTGTGTCAGTTCCCCATACAAGGCACTGGGTGGGTCATTTGTTTTCCTCAATCATGCATCACCTAACACAAATCAGAAGTTAATTTAAAATCAGTTAAGTCTCTCCGTTGCCCTCAGGATAAAGTTCATTGATCCGTTTAGTCTTTCAACAAAGTTGTACCAATGTTCCAAGCACTGTGCTAGTTCAGATTCCTTAAATGACCTACAAGCTGTCAAGATTTGCCTTTTGTTTGTTTTTCCAACCTTGGGTCTTGCTACACCCAACTTAATGCATCAGCCTTCATAGATTCTTTGCTATTTCTTATAGTGCCATTCTCTTGCTAATGTCTGGGTCTATATAGGCTGTTACTTCTGGCTGAAATACATCTAAAAGGCCCATGTCTACTTTGCTTGGCTGACATTTACTTGTCCTTCATACCTCAGCTCACACAGCTCACCCTTTGTGCTCTGGCCCCCAGAAGGAGGTACGAGCCTTGCTTTGCACCCCAGCTCTGTCCCTGTGCCAACACCCCATCTGCTCCAGTTTATTAAAAAGTCCTGTCTTCTTATCTAATCCTCCACTGGAAGACAGCACTTATAAGAACAGGGATGATGATTTATTCATACCTAAATCATCAGCACTTAACATAGTGCTTAATATATGGTGTAAGCCCAATAAACATTTGATTAATGAATGAATCAGCATCGTGATCCTTAAACTAGTGAAAGTGGGATTGAGAAGAAAATGAGATGCTGCTGGGAGTCACCACCTACCTCTGGTAACAGAGGCTGGGATGAGCCTAAAAGATAACAAGTTTCAAGGGATCTCAGCAGTTCATTTCAACTGAATTCCTGACGCTTGACTGCCTGATTTAACAACACCACAGCTCTCTTATTTATAACTTCCTAAGGAATCATGTGCTCAGTTGCAAACTCAAGAAAAACGCTTGATTTAAGATGTCCTTTAAGGGGAAAATAATCTTTCCCTCTGACCAAATTCCACACCAGTGAAGAAAGTGGAAACTTCAAGGGGGAAAGAATCAGTCTTCAGGGAGATGATTTGAAAGAATGAGTAAAGCTTTCCCCAATTCCCATGAGTTGTGTAATAACTTTTAAGGTCTTAGTTGGAAACAACACCTCCCAAACCTAATTGTTTTAGGAAAGTTATACATCCAAGAGCAAACCCAACTCCACATCACAGAATTTCATTTTCTTCTGTATTAAGTCCATTAAATCAACAAAATTTAATTGAGCATTTGCTATGTGCCCAAGAAACAGCATATTGTGTACTTTCTCTATGCTAGACATTACATGCTTTTCATAAGTTAAGTTTTTCCCTATAGCAACTGTATAAAGTAAATATAATCACTTTCCTCATTATAATGAAGAGAAACATGAAGCAGAAAGAGGTTTAGTAGCTTAGATCTGGGATTCAAACCGAGGCATTCTGGTTTCAGACATTTCCCTCTTAACCAGTTGGCCATCTCCCCTCACTTTCATATATAATGTGTCACTTAACTCTCACAATTGCTTTGCCATGTTATAAATGCAAAAATTATCATAACTTACCAAAGAAGATATATAGATGGCAGATAAACATATGAAAAGGTGCTTCACATTAAATATCATTAGGGAAAGGCAAAATAAAACAATAGGATACCTATTAGAAATGGCCCGAATCCAGAACACTGACTACACCAAGTGCTGGTGAGAATATAGAGCATAAGGAACTCTTATTGCTGGTTGGAATGCAAAATGGTACAGCCATTTCAGAAGACAGTTTGGTGGTTTCTTACAAAACTAAACAAATTCTTACCAAACAATCCGGCAATCATGCTCCTTGTTATTTACTCAAAGGAGTTAAAACTTTGTGTTCACACAAGAACATCCATATACATATAGATATTTAAAGCAGTATTATTCATAATTGCCAAAACTTGGAAGCAAGAAAGATGTCTCTCAGTAGGTGAATGGATACATAAACTAGGATACATCCATATTATTTAATATTGTTTAACAGTAAAAAGAGATGAGTTTTCAAGCCATGGAGGAAATTTAAATGCATATTGCTAAGTGAAATAAGTCACTGTGGATGATTCCAACCATATGACATTCTGGAAAAGGCAAAACTATGGAAATATTAGTTGCCAGGGTTTAGGAGAAAAAGGGATAAATAGGTGGACCACAGAGAATTTTCAGGAGAGTGAAAATACTCTGTACAATAATACAATGATAGATATAACCTGTAGTTATAAATTTGTCCAAGCCCATAGAATGTACAAGACCAAGAGTCAACGCTAATGTAAACTATGGACTTGGGTGATTATGACACATTGATGTAGGGTCATCAGTTGTAATAAGTGTACTACTCTGATTGACAGTGTTTATAGTAGGAGAGACTATGCATGTATAATATCAAGGGTATATGAGAACTCTCTACCTTCCTCTAATTTTGTGTGAACTTTATACTGCTCTAAAATTTTAATTAATTAATTAATTTTAATGTAATTGATTACTAATTTTTAAATTAACTAAGTAATTAATTTTTAAAATATCCAACTTCATGAATTCAGCTGAAAATTTACAGGAAAGTAGCTCTATAGGGGCAAAGTCTATGTCTTTTCTTTTGCTCTGCTATACTTTTAGCTTCCAGTATCATATCTGCCACATAGCAGGTACTCTCTACACTTCATTACTTAATGGTCTTTGCTTTCATCCCAGTTAATACCATCCCAATAACTCAATGGTGTCTCTTCATGGGAATTGGGAAGGTCAAAATGTTATTTAAAAAAAATTCATGAGAGTACTTAAAAGTGAATCTTTAGAGAGGAATGAAAAGTAAAAAATAGAAGATATCACTTGTGTCTATATATTGAAAACATCCAATCAAGGAGACTTCTCAGATTTTGAAAAAAATATTACATAATTCTAGAAAGCTGTAGGGTTGGAGACATCTGAAGAAGTGTCTGAATCTTGTTCTCTTCCACTGGAAATATAGAAAGTAGGTGCATGTCTTTCTTACATACTTAATTACTTTCTTACTATACAGCCATAGTGAAGTTTTTTCTTTTTTCTTTTCTTTTTTTTTTTTTAAAGTAAATAAGAGGGAGGAAGTAGGGGAGAGGAGGGCCTGGTTCCTATTCTCAAAATGTAAAAGTTTTGTTCTGCTCCCAAGACATCAGTGAGGCCAAAGTCACCATTGAAGGGATGTGTCTGTCAGAAATTCCTTCAACCAAATCCAAGTCTGGAAATTTAGCCACCTCCATTCCTATAGGGACTTACAAAGCCCCACTATTTCAGCAAAGTGTCCTTCCGTGAACAGACACAGCCCATTCCTGCCATTTCTAAAAAAAGCCCCTCTCTTTGAAATGAGACTAAAAGGTGGTCTCAACCCAGAGTCTTCCCTTATATAATAAAACTAACATGTCAGCACTGACAATAAAGGACATAGTTTTATGGGCAGATGAATAATGGATTTGTTTTATCAACCCAGAAAGTAACTGTCTGCTCACCTGGTAACTGTAAAGGCCTGCTGACACGGAGACTCTGGAGAGGCATTCCTTGAATCCCAGTTCGTCTTTCTAATCTAAGAAAGTATTTCCAACAAAGTCTCCCCACCTGATGGCACAGTCACAGGGATAAGAGATAAATCCTGGTTGGGGGGAAGGAGCAAAGAAAGTTCACATCCTTTGAGAATATTGTGCCCTTGAGTATTCAGGTGCCACTGGCAGGTGTACCTTCCTTCCATCTTCTGGCAAAGGAAGCTGGAGAACTAACATGTATTAAGTTATATTATGTGTTGGACACTGTTCTATCTGTGCTGTACATGTGCTAACTATTTGTACTCATTACAACCTGTTAGAAAGATATTTTTCACTTCATTTCACAGGACATTGAAACCCAGGGAGGAAATCATTCATGGTCACAGAGTAAGTCAATGGTAGAGCTTGGATCTGGACCAAGATCCAACTGGCTTCAAAACCACACCCTTTCCAACATACCTTTCTGTAAGAAGAAAATGAAATGGGAAGCAAACATCTGATCTGGCATTAGAATCTATAACCCTTAGTGTCAAGATCAAGACGACAGGAATTTTAAACATGAGTCCCAGTCCTGGCTTTGCCACCAACATGCTATCACTTTGGGCCAGTGCTGAATTTCCCTGGACCTCAGAAGTGAGTGTTGGGTTTGCATGGAGTAGGCTGACTTCCTGGGGAATAATGGATAATTGAAGGATAATAATTACTGGATTATTCCTTTGCTAACACTCAGTGGTATTTTAATAGTGACAGTTTTAGTATGCTTAAATCTAAACTACAGTGCATATTATGCTATATGATATATTGGAAAGTTCTCAGGTTTTGTTGTAGGACATTTATGGAAACACATTTTTGTGCTGGACCTCTTCTTATCCTTCCTACAGCTTTCTCATGTATAAAAGGTATTTCTGGAACTCACATGTTAGTGGGTTAAATAAGATGGTAATAGGGGCACCTGGGTGGCTCAGTAGGTTAAGTGCCCAAATCTTGGTTTTGGTTCAGGTCATGATCTCATGGTTTGTGAGTTCGAGCCCTGCATTGGGCTCTGTGCTGACAGCATGGAGCCTGCTTGGGATTCTCTCTCTCTCTCTCTCTCTCTCTCTCTCTCTCTCTCTCTCTCTCTCTCTGCCTCTCCCCTCCTCTCTCTCTCTCCATATAAATAAATAAGCTTTTAAAAAATTTAAATAGGTTAGTGTAAGTAAATGCTTGTGTTGAGTGCCTGGAAAAAAGCAGGTGCCCAATAAAGGTTAGCTAAGGGGAGGATATGGGAGGATTATAAAATTTGGGCAGCTATCTAATGTTATAGATGGAGAGTCTCTTCAGTCCAGAGTTATGAAAAACATTGCGACATATGTTTAAGAACAGAAGAATATGGGCATTCTTCTCTAGGGACTGCAGAATTGATACTATGACCTGCTTTCTCCAGGAGGAGCTCCTGGAGTTACATGCTCTTTCCTTATGGTGATCCCTCACTTCCCGCTGCCTCACACCATTGCCCAGTCTGTCACTACCGGGTTGCTCTGGGTGTGCTGAGTGGGAGAGGACTTTGTGATTGCTCTCAAGTTGTTTCATTTTTGCATCTGCATCTCAAAAGGCAAAGTAGAGGTCAGGGCCTGACTTCTGTTATATATTTAAGAAATCGCAGCCTTCTTGGAGGAGGGAATCTGTCTTGTTAAGCTCTACCCATGTTCTTCTGTGTAGTAGCACAAGGCATGGTATAGTGTCAAGACCCAGTGGAACGTGGATTCAAAGAACAGATGAATGATTCAATACTCTCTCAACTGTGCATCACCATCCACATGTGTTTGCTATCACCTGCAGTAAAGAGCTCAAACCCCCAAGGCAAGCATGAAAACCACTTTGTGATGTAGCCCACATCTGACCTCTGCGATCTCATCCTGACCATGCTCTGAACACTCCAGGCAAACCAATCTGTTTCCACTTGCCAAACACATGTGCTGTTTCATACCTCCTTTTTTTTCCTTCTGCTCATATCATTCCCTCCATCTACATTTCCTTCTCCCTAACCATATCTCACCCTTGCATACCTGACAAAAGCTTTCTCACCTTTGGGAAGCTCTCATCAAGTTTCTTCTCTAGAAAACAGTTCCTGAAAGCTATTTACCTATTTCAATTCTCTCTCTCTCTCTGTCTCTCTCTCTGTCTCTCTCTCTCTCTCTCTCTCTGTCTCTCTTTCCTTCTAGTAGTACTTTCCACCTCACCCCCCCACAAGTGACTGTTGGCTCCATTAAATCAATGGCCATGTATGCATTTTCTCTGTATCCAGATAGACCAGTACAGAACCCAAAACACAACAAGTGCACCCTAAAAGGATCTCAGCCATTTGCTTATAAGTATATTTACTAGCAACCTTTTATGTGGCAGGGATTATGCAGGGGCTGGGGAAAACAAGGCCAATCCATTCTGGAATGTGCCTTGCTTGCAGATAGTAGTCAACTGATCACTCAAAAATGCCCAGTTTAAATTGTGAAAGATACAAAGAAGGTGAGATGGAAACCTCCAAGAGAGGATTTGACCATCAAGGGAAGTAAGGAGAACCTCCCATGAGAAAGTAACAATTCTGGGACGCCTGGGTGGTTCAGCGGGTTGAGTGTCCAACTTCAGCTCAGGTCACAATCTCACAGTTTGTGGGTTTGAGCCCTGCGTCAGGCTCTGTGGTGACAGCTCGGAGCCTGGAGCCTGCTTCGGATTCTGTGTCTCCCTCTCTCTCTGCCCCTCTCCTGCTCATGTTGTGTCTCTCTATCTCTTAAAAATAAATAAAGGTTAAAAAAAAAACAATTGAAGTATCAGTAAAAGACATCAGTTAGGCAGGGACCAGAGAGTGAATAAATGAATGAGGTCTTCAGGTACCCAGGGCAGTGTGCTTTCTTCTGAGATTCTGAGTCTCAATTTCCTCCATCAGTGTCACAGGGAAACAATCCTTAACTCAATATGTGGTGTCTGAGGATAAAGTGAGAAAATGTATTTGATGTGCTCTGCACAATCCTTGGCATAGAGTTCCTGCTTGCTAAGTGCTAATGCCTTTAGTCATCTTAAAAATGGTGGGAGATAGAGCATGTGGCTACTCGATAGGATAACCCAAGGAATTGGCTTGCACGGAGACATAACAAGCTCACTACTCCCTCTAAGTATGAGGGTGGTTGACCTCTTTCTGAATACTCTCTCTAGACTTATTGTGTTTATTTGTCTGTTTATTTTGTTGGATTAGTTTAGGTGATCTAGATTTTAGCCTTCCCCATTCTCCCATTTACTTATAGGTAAGTCCAGAAGTTGAACCTAATGATTGATACTGTTTCTTTCATATGGAGTTCTTGCCTTATTCTTTTATACTTTTTCCTATTCCTTCTTTCCTTTTCTTACTCCTCCTCCACCTCTTTTTCTCCATCATTACCTGCTATTTAATAATACATTCAGTCATAGATACTGTGGGTCAGTGCTAGGCTAGGTACTGGTGGTATAGGGATGACCAAGGCAGATATGTCCTACCTAACCCTTGTATAGCTCACAGACTAATGGGGGAATTATACTATTGCAATTGGGATAACCACAATGAAGAAGATCGGGCTACCAGGGAAATACGTAACAACAATCTTACCTAGCCTGGGAAGTCAGGGAAGTTATGTTTCAATTACTAAACATGAGTAGAGTAGGATGAGTAGGAGTTAGCCAGGAGAAAGATAAGGGGGCAAACCTTTCCAGGATGAGAGAATAGCATTTGCAAAGACTTTGAGGATTAAAGGGACATAAAAATGGTGGTCAGCCTGGCTAGAGAAGATAAGAGTAGCCCTGGAGGAGGCTAGCAAGACAGACCATCTCATGCCCAGCCTAGTGGGCCATATTAGGCAGTTTTAACTTTATCCTAAGAGCAATGGGAGTGGCATGATGCTGAGATCCCTTTATCTCTTCTTCAAAAGCAGGCTTTTATTTTTCTAAAAACTCTAGCAATAATTCATGGAAACCATTTCCTTCTTTTTCCTCACCTCTCCCACTCATACCTCCCCCGTGGCCTCCATCAACAGGGTATGATTGTAAGGAGCTTGGAAAGTAGCCGTTTGGAGCCTGGAGCTGCAACTGATGCTGCCCACCACATTACTGACCCAAATGTGGATCAACCAAGAATTATTGGGTGAAGCCTATCCATTGGCTGTGCCTCCAGCTATGTGGTCACAGCAAGAGAACTGGCCCCTTGAAAGCAATCATGCCTGCCCATCGAGGAATAGCTGACTCAATGGCCCCATTCATGGGCCTTCCCACACCTTCCAGCTCTCCTTCTCTCCAGAGATATATGGCAGGCTATCCATATATGCAGCTGTCGGTGGAAAACCATGGAATGGGTGCGGTGGGTGGAAAATACCTTTCTTTTTGCAAATTTATGGAAAGCAAATATTGCAGTTTTCCTCCTTCATGATGCTAAATATAGCAGGTAACAGATCCTCCTTTAAAAACTTAAAACCGACATTGATTTTTTTCATAAAGAAGGAATAGCAAAAACACAGGAGACAGGCAAATCTGCTACAATCATTGAGTATTGATACAAAAGCCAATTCTTTCTAGTTAGACCCAAAAACCACCCATGCTAAGGATGGCTGGCATGCAGTCTTAACTCAGAACTTAGTATTAACAATGGCATGTACATGTTCAGCACATTCCTGCCACGGCTGTAAGTCCTACCCCAAAGCATATTCCTTTCCCCTTCTTCCTGCATGGCCAACACATTTATTTGTGTTCTCGTGGCCTCTAATCTCAGTCCCTTCAGACATGATAGTGCTACTTGATATTAAAGTATAGATAAAGATACCGTTTTATAAAGATTAGTAACTGTAGTTCATGTCACAGTTTCTTAAGCTCGGTGTTATTGACATTTTAGACCAAGTAATTATTTGTTGTGGGGGATGTCCTGTGTACTGCAGGAAGTTTAGCAACATCCCTGGCCTCTACCCACTGGATGCCAACAGCGTCCCTTTCCTCTTGCACTCAACAACTAGACAACCACAAATGTCTCTACACATTGCCAAATATCCCCTGGAGGACAAGGTTGCCCTGGGTTGAAAACCACTGGTCTATTCTCAGGCTAAAAGTGGTAATAGCATCTTCTAGCACCCCCAGTGAGGTAAAGACCACCATTCTGCTCCAAACTGCTGAAATTTCAACTGCTACTGCCTCCAGTTTCTACCTCCTAACTAAATCTGGTAGTTTTATATTCTCTTCAATTTCTCTTCCACATCAGAGACTTTGTGGGTTTTGTTTATTTGTTTTTAGTATCTCCACTTAGACTCCTTCTGACTTAGGAGGCAATAAGCACAGTGGTTAAGGCACACTAGACTTTGAAATTAAAAACAACTCTAAGTTTGACTCTTACCTCTGCAATCTAATTTCTATAAGACCTGTAGCAAGTGAGTCAATATCTATAAGTCTCAGTTTCCTCAACAACCTGAGGAAAAGAACATTTACCTTTTAATGTTGTATCTAGAATTATATAATGTGGGTAAAGCAGTTTTCAGAGTCTGAAATATAGTAACTAACAAATAAAAGTTGATATTAGTTACCTGCAATCATTATTATTAACTCTTATTCAGATGTCTCCCTCCCATTTCCAAGGTTAGTCTTCCTTCTCTGCTTATTTTTCTTTCTGTATTTACACATTCTCTTAAAATTGATCCATCCCTAAATTGAGAACATGCAAAAAGTTTCCCTACCCTTAACATTTCCCCTCAATACTAGCCCTCTGTTTCTAAATATCCAGAAAATGCTCTACTTGAATGTCATGGAATTATATCCAAAGCAGAATGTCAAAAAACAAACAAACACAAATGTATCAGGGATGAATTAAAAGGTCACTAAGGGGAAGGAAGAAGCATTCACTATTTAAGTGACTCAAATTAGGCCATGGTTCTCATCAAAACAAAACAGATATCAAATCCCTTGAGGGGCAAAGTCAAGATTTAATTTCATCGGAGTGACTTTGGAAATACATTAATAAACTTTGGGGAGTCTAGATTAAAAAATCCAAATTAAAGGGACACCGGGACGCCTGGGTGGCTCAGTCGATTAAACATCTGACTTCAGCTCAGATCATGATCTTGTGGTCTGTGAGTTCGAATCCCACGTCAGGCTCTGTGCTGACCACTCAGAGCCTGGAGCTTGTTTTGGCTTCTGTGTTTCATTCTCTTTCTGTCCCTTCCCTCTTCACACTGTCTCTCTCTCTCTCTCAAAAAATAAATATATATATTTTTAAATCTAGATGGAAGAAGGATCTAATGAGGAATCTTCAATCCAAACCAGCTGATAAACATTCACTATTAAAGTCTAATTGCATATTGGAAGTTTAAATTGCCTACAGTACAGTGCAGTGAGCAAAGTACTATATCTCTTAGTGGAAACAAGTGTCAGGGAAGCCACATTTAACTGGTATCATTTAAGTACAAGTTAAAGGATGACACATGTTAGAAATTACTGAGTTGTTTCAGTTGGAAAAAAAGAGATTTAAAGGAGATATGCTCATTGTAGCCCAAAGATTCTCCTTTATTAAAGTATTTGAACTTATTTAATGTGGTTCTATAAGGCAGAACTAATTGCAATGAGCAGAAATTTCAAGGAGTAGATTTCTGCTGTTTCCCTTGCAGCAATGGGATAATTAAGTTGAAATGGGTTGTTTACAGTTAGTTCTTTCTCAGGCATCAGAGTTTAATTAGAGACTAACAAAGTCTTTATCACAAGTGTCTTCTTAACATCTGCTTGAGAGATGGGAAGTGGATTCTTGGTTAATAGATGAAGCTTTTGAGTTGGTTACATTTTTCACTGAAACTTGGACTCTGCCACTTAGTAGTCATGCGATGTTGGTTACAAGTGCTTCCCCAATCTTAGCTCCAGTTTCTTAATCTGTAATGATACTATGATACCTGCCTCCTTGAGATGGTAACAAGATTAAGTTAGTTAATTTTCATAAAGCACTTAATGTAGTACGTGGAACAAAGCAAATGCTCTGTAATTGATACTAGTTGTTTTAATCATGTTAGAGGGAATCTTGCATAGGGTAGGGTCGGACCAGGGGAATAGATGGAATTCAAATCATAGTGAGTTTTTTATCCCCTAATTCCCTCCTGCAAATAATCAAAGCATAACCAAGACATTGAAAGATTGGGACTCTGAATGTTATGTGGGGCGGGGCTGGGGGGCAGAATTCTGCTCTTTTCCCCATTGCCCATTTAGACATATTCTGGAATGTCAGTTCTTCTTCTGTGACTGAATATAACATTGAATTGGCTCAATGGTTTGTCTGATTGTTCTTCGATAATATAAAAACATCCCCCAAACAATTCAGTTCAGTGATTAATTCAGTTCAGTTCAGTTCAATGATGAACATGTTCAATCCTGTGGAATTATAAGAATTTTAACTTCATTTATCACTTAAGATTCTTCCTTCCCTAGATCAGGCCTCCGTGAGGTTTGGTGCTCATAGTTTCCTTTCTCTTTTTTCCCTTCATTCCCCTCATGAGGATTGAAGTGGAAGACTGAGGAGAGACAAAGACCAGGAATATTCTCTCTTTATCAGTGCTGTTATAATCTGACATTGGTTTCCTTTGGGCATAATAGGAAATAAAAACTGAGACTAGGATCAGTGGATGTTCCAAGCTGTTACTTTTTTGTAGTATACTTCTGAGTTCTTTAGGAACAGTCCTCCTACACTCTTGGATATCTTAACATGCCTTCTGTTCTCCACACTGCAACCTCCCCTATGGCTTCTGGCAGTCCCATAGAGACTTCTTTACTGGGATCCCAACACTCATCCAGACTCCCAAAAGACTTTTGGGAAAAGTCTTTTAAGGATGACTCTTAGCTTCCTCTTTTCTGGTGACCATCATCTGGTCCATTAGAAACATCTATTTTTTGTTCCAATGAACTCTGGGAGGGTAGGTCATTCCCGACAGAACTGCCCTCATCATCTATCACCAGAACAGCTACCAGGCACTGTTTTTCCTCAGTTAGGCTTTAGCAGGCATGAGTCCATTATCAACCACTGTCAGCTTACAGATTTCAGTTTTCTTAAAATTCCTTTAACTCATTCTTCCTGCAATGAGATAAAATGAGCTCTTGTCTCCCTCCATGTGCAAAAACCACATCACTAACAACTTTTTCCAGTTAAAATGTTTCTCACTTTTAAAATCTTCTCTTCACTATTTTTTATACCCTCCAGGTGAATATTGGGCTAATAGTCACATTATCGTTGGCCCCATCTTTTACAAGGAATATATGTGTCAGCTAACACCACACTCTAGAAGGTAGAAGTAGTTGACACTGTATATTCTGAAAGTAACTCACAAATGATCCTATTTTAACATCTCATTACAGAAAGCAATCTTTCAAAATACCAAAGTCACCATTGCATTGAAGTCTTTAAGTGCCCCCTGGAATTGTGTGATGAGTCAGCACCGTCAGGAGGATAAAATCCAAACATTCCCACCCTTTGGCAGACCGAGCTGAGAGCTGAGTAGAGAGTATATGGAGAGCTCTTTTCCAATCCATGAACCCATTATCAAAGTGGCGTGAGTGGCCAGGGACCTTGGCTTGTAATCTTTTATGTTTTTTGTATCTTAAGATATAATGTCTTCTAATATTTTTCCTTCTTTTCTTCAAACTCATAATATATCAGAAGGATCATCATCTATGGCAGGTCCAAAATCTAGTGTAGACTGTCAAAGTGTCACTTGACACTTGAAAAAATATTTCACAATTAGAATTTCTACTGTCCCTTTCTCCAGAGCTTAGGAAAGCAAGTATGGTACAGCAGAGAGTAGAGTGAGTTTAGAAGTTAAGGAATCCGGGGCGCCTGGGTGGCTCAGTCAGTTAAGTGTCCGACTTTGGCTCAGGTCATGATCTCATGGTCCATGAGTTCGAGCTCCGCGTCGGGCTCTGTGCTGACAGCTCAGAGCCTGGAGCCTGCTTCAGATTCTGTGTCTCCCTCTCTCTCTGACCCTCCCTGATTCATGCTCTGTCTCTCTCTGTCTCAAAAATAAATAAAACATTAAAAAAAATTAAAAAAAAAAGTTAAGGAATCCAAGGATCAAATTCCAGTTCTATAGCTCCCTTGCTAGGTGACCTTGGGAATTGGGCTTAATATCCGTGTATACATCATTTGTTAATTTATTCTATTCATAAATATTTATTAAGTACTGCTATGCAACAAATACATTACCAGATTCTGAAGAACGGTGAATGAGCATACAAAACCACAATCCTCACAGAACTTACAGTCATCAGAGGGACAGATGTCAGAGTCCAAGGATAAAACTCTTGAACAAGCAATATAGTTCTCTTTAGTTACAAATTGCAGAAGATAGAAGCAGATTCTATCAAATGTAAGTCCTGATGACTTGATGACCTTTGCAAATGTTAAATATATAGGAAACTTGCATTTTGAATGCAAAGGGAATCTTAATATCAGGTGTAAGAAGAGTCCTATAAAGAGTTGTTTAGCTCTGCAGAACTCACAGTTGTGACACATATTTCCTACAACATTTGCCTTTACTATGGATGTTGGTTTATTTTTGTGTTGAGTAGTCCAAAGGCATAGTACGTGGTTTCTAATTTCTGATCATCATCTCTTTCTTCTTTCTTTTTTTTTTCTTCACTTTTACAGATTTTCATTTCAACCGAATTCTATTTGTTAGTCCACTGTTTCATTAGCATGTCTACTTTGATTAAGAAGAAAGGAACAGATAAATACATTTTTGAAACCATACATTACCCATATATCACCTCTGAGTGAGATTATAATCACCCAGTGTAGATTATTTTGAAATACAAAGGATTATGTTCAAGTTTCTTGAATGTAGCAGAAACCAAAGGAGTTATTGAGTTTTAAATAAAAGTTTTTTTACAAAAATAGATTCCATTTATGAAAACTCCCTCTAAAATAAAGGGGGTGACATTATTAAAACACTGACATTGGGGACATTTTTAAAAATTATATGCTTCCACCCTAAATAGTATCTCTTGAATCCTTGCTTTTCCCCTTTTCCGGATTTAAATATTATGTTTTTATTCTCAAGCTTTATAATAGTTTTGTTCTTGGTAACAGTAACACTCAGAGTCATTAATATTAATTACATGTTTAAATAGACAATGTTCACCAATTTTTTTCAAATGTTTATTTTATTTTTGACAGAGAGCCATGTGAATGGGGGGGGGGGGTAGGGAGAAAGGGAGACAGAGGATCCCAAGTGGGCTCTGTGCTGACAGCAGAGAGCCCCATGTGGGCCTCCATCACACTAACTGAACCATGAGCCAAAGTGAGCTTGAGCCAAAGCATCCATCACACTAACTGAACTGAGCCAAAGTCAGATGCTTAACCGACTGAACCATCCAGGTGCCCCTCACCACCACTACTTTTTTACCATCTCTTCTCTACTCCTAAGTGTTTTAAGTCTACTCTTGTCTCTTCATTTCTTGCATTCCTTTACCTAGCGTCTGTTCTTTTAATCCCAAGAAAGGTTTTGCATGATGTATATTGAATTCTGCATATATGAGGATATAGATATTACCTTCATATCCCAAAGACAAACTATTGCTGGATATAAAATTAGTGAGTCCAAATTCCTATCTTCCATAAATTATGGACCCTATTCCACTGTCTTTTGTCATTACATGTTGCTGTGGAAAAGCATTAAGCAGGCCTGGACCTTTCCTTTTTATATTAGTTTTACTATTGTTGCTGTTAGTGGTAACACTAGTACTGGAATATAATAAGTTTACCAGGATTTTTGCTCATTGTTCTATATAAAAAATTTTGCCATAGGATATAGTGATGTTTCTTTCTATTAAATCACCTTTATTTTATAAAACATTTTCTTTTTTTGTTGTTTCAGAATAACCTAACTTATTTTTTATTATTTTTTTGTATTTTCTTTGGCTTTTATTTTATTTTTTTTAATTTTATTTTTTTAAATTTATATCCAAATTAGCATATAGTGCAATAATGATTTCAGGAGTAGATTCCTTAGTGCCCCTTACCCATTTAGTCCATCCTCCCTCCCACAACCCCTCCAGTAACCCTCAGTTTGTTCTCCATATTTAAGAGTCTCTTCTGTTTTGTCCCCCTCCCCGTTTTTTTTTTTTTTAATTTTTTTTTTTAACGTTTATTTATTTTTGGGACAGAGAGAGACAGAGCATGAACGGGGGAGGGGCAGAGAGAGAGGGAGACACAGAATCGGAAACAGGCTCCAGGCTCTGAGCCATCAGCCCAGAGCCCGACGCGGGGCTCGAACTCACGGACCGCGAGATCGTGACCTGGCTGAAGTCAGACGCTTAACCGACTGCACCACCCAGGCGCCCCCCCTCCCCGTTTTTATATTATTTTTGTTTCCCTTACTTTATGTCATCTGTTTTGTGTCTTAAAGTCCTCATATGAGTAAAGTCATATGATATTTGTCTTTCTCTGACTAATTTCACTTAGCATAATACCCTCCAGTTCCATCCACATAGTTTCAAATGGCAAGATTTCATTCTTTTTTTTTTATTGCCGAGTGATACTCCATTGCTGTTGTTGTTTTTAACGTTTATTTATTTTTGAGATACAGACAGGCAGAGTGCGAGTGAAGGAGGGTCAGAGAGAGAGGGAGACACAGAATCCGAAGCAGGCTCCAGGCTCTTGAGCTGTCAGCACAGAGCCCAATGCAGGGCTCAAACCCACAGACTACGAGATCATGACCTGAGTAATATTCCATTGTATAGATATATCACATCTTCTTTATCCATTCATCGACATCGATGGACATTTGGGCTGTTTCCATACTTTGGCTATCGTTGATAGTGCTGCTATAAACATTGGGGTGCATGTGTCCCTTTGAAACAGCACACCTGTATCCCTTGGATAAATACCTAGTAGTGCAATTGCTGGGTCGTAGGATAGTTCTATTTTTAATTTTTTGAGGAACCTCCATACTGTTTTCCAGAGTGGCTGCACCAGCTTGCATTCCCAGTGAGGGAAACTCTTTGAAGGAGGTAGGCATCTTTATTTTGTTCATTTTCTAGAACACTTTCACCCAATTTAACTTTGCCATTGCGGGGGGGCATGTTTCCATCCCTTTTGTTGTAGGTATTTGGGAGATCAGGTTGGATTCCATACAAACTCTATGCTACAAGCCTGATTTGTGATCTGTAGATCACTGTTTTCATTCCACACTTTCATTTTTCATTCTCAGAGATGGAGTGAACAAGACTAGGTGGGGAAGGAGGAGTGGGTGGGCTAACTCACGAATAGCTACAAATGCCATTGTAGAGAGCCTGCTTCTGGGCCAGTGGTTTCCCATAGCATTACCTCTGTCTTCTTCCTGAGCTGCCCACAATCTTAGATTTCCCTGTTTTAATCAAAGGATCACTGAGTAGTGTCTTCAGGATTGTAACACTCTTAAGAAAATCTGCATCCACTTCAAGGTTTAGGCAGGTACATTATGTTCTCCGGCCCCTTGCCACAGACCACATTTCAGCCCTGGGTAGGAATTTATTAGAGTCTTTGGTTTAGGTTGTAACTATTTCCCCTTTCACCAAAGATAGAGTAGATTTTATTTCTCCTTCTATTTTTCTTTCTTTATCTTTTTATCATTTTCAGAAGACCTAAAGGATGGATTTCCCTATCTTTAAGCCAATCTTTAAACCCAAGTGTCTTTTTTGAATGCTCAACAGACCTATGTGGAGAAGGAACATTAGGGCCCTTACAGTTGCCTTTGCTCTGCTTCCAGCTAGAGAATAGCCAGAATGAACATGTGAGGCAGATACAAGATTGCACCTATGAGGACAGAAGAGATGATAGAATCGTGAGGATGGAAGAGATGATACAAAGTTGAACTTGATTCTTAAGAAACAAGTGCCCTGAATCACTCTCCTTGCTATGATCGTTTTATTTACTTGCCTCTTTCAATGAAATAGAGTTATTTTGAAAGACATATTCCCCTGCTGTGTTTAAAATAAGATGAGAAGTGGGGCACCTGGGTGGCTCAATTGGTTAAGCATCCGACTTTGGCTAGGGTCATGATCTCACAGTTTGTGAGTTCAAGCGCCACGTCGGGCTCTGTGCTGACAGCTCAGAGCCTGGAGCCTGCTTCAGATTCTGTATCTTCCTCTCTTTCTGCCCCTTCCCGACTCACACTCCGTCTCTCTCTCTCTCCCAAAAATAAATAAACATTTAAAAAATTTAAATAAGATGAGGAGAACTCTGACCTAGTGTTAGGTCATCATGCCCTTCTCTGTACCAGTTCTGTACTGTGAACTAACTCCCCTATCTCATCACTTAGAGTCTATCACTTTCCTCCAGTGCAGGGGCCCCTGCAGAGCCTAGCACAAGGCACAGTGCCCAGTGCCACTTGAACGTTGGGCAATCGAGAGAAATAATTCAAGAAACTAATTGTGCAAAGCAAATCCCACCTTTTCAGACCCAAGGCCTGTTTTTTCCCAAATCTCTCCCTCACTCCCTACAGCTTCCCCATACAGATTCCCCTTTCGAAACATAACCGGAGCAGTAGAATCTGGCTTACTGTGTGTGTGCAAGCAGAATTATGTGGCATAGTCAGAGTGAAAAGGTTTCCTGAGACTTGCAGTTTAAAGCCTTCTCCTCTTTTTCCATTTTTGTTTACAATTCAACCGTACAACCTTACCCAAGCCCAAAGCAAGAATGAAACACCGAATAAAAAATTTAAACCGCTGTACTTGGAATCTCCATCCCATCTCTGGAGGCAGCCCCTGGAAAAACGTGTGTCACCTTTCTGAGTAAAGCCATCTCTCCCTCCTTCTTTTTCCTTCCTTTAAGGCTCTGGATCAAGCTTTGGGTGGGGCCTTTCATCCCCCAAGAGATGAAACTTGTTATTTTTCATGGGACTTTATGATTCAAAGGGTCTAATTCTGACTGGCTGCATGTTAACTGGAATCTTAGCCACAAGGAGTGACTCTAGACCAAAAGGGAAGCTTGCCCTTGACTAGGTCTTAGAAGGATAGCTAATATGTAGGTGTTTCTATACCTAGCAATCTGGTTCAATTTTCAAATCCTGGATCTCCTGCTTTCTAGCCATGTGGCCTAAGACAAATTACTTAGCCTCTCTTAAACTTCATTTTTCTCATCTGTGAAATGGGCTTAATAGAACCATTTCACATGATCTTGCATGCATAATAATTAGCTTAGTTTATACCATAGAGAGTAAGCATTCCATAAATGCTAACTCATATGCATAAACTTTCCCTCTCTCTCTCTCTCTCTCTTTCACACACACACACACACACACACACACACACACACAGTGATCATTCACTGGTACCAACTCCTGGAATAAGTGCTGTGCCTATATCCTTGGGCCATCTCTATGAAGCTGGTATCCAGAGATATTAAGTAAGGTGCCTGAGTAGTAAAGCAATGAAGCACATTTGGACCCAGATTTATGACTCCAAAGCCCATGATCTTAAATGTTCTGACTGCTTCATTTCTTATCACCCAGGGATTCCCAAAGTCTCTCCCCAACCCAAACTAAAGTTTGCAAAATGCCTTCACATCAGGTTGGCAAATGGAGATTGCAAGAAAGCCCTCATATTGACCAGTCACTGGATCTCGTCATGGCCTTATGCAGGAGGGTCCCTTTCCTTGGATGTCTCTAGCAGAGCAT
The DNA here is from genome assembly GCF_016509475.1 of Prionailurus bengalensis. NCBI lineage: Eukaryota > Metazoa > Chordata > Mammalia > Carnivora > Felidae > Prionailurus > Prionailurus bengalensis. The sequence goes on along the minus strand of NC_057359.1, from coordinate 75,356,576 downwards.
TTCAACCTGTTGCTCCCTGTGTGAAGGATTCTCTGACTCCCTCTATCCCATGGTTCAGAAACAGTTCCATTCTCTTCTGTTGTTCCAAAGTTCTTCGTCTTTTTTCCATCTCAATTAGTGCTTCTAACTCATTGGATATGGGTTTCATATATCTCTCTCCTCTCCTAAACTAGTTCCTGAGAGCAAGCTCAGTGACTTATTGGTATGTTTTCTACCTGGTGTCCAGAAGATCAGAGTAAATGTGTGTTGAGTAAAAGATCATACAAACAGCTCTATTTTAACAAAAAGTAGTCATATAAAAGATGCTGGGCCACCCACTTTCCATATATTCTCTGATTTAATTCGTATAATCATTCCACAGGGTAGGTACTATTAATTGTCCTCACTTTATCGGGGTGGAAGCTGAGCCTCAAAGTGATGAAACAATTTGCCACAATTGTATTTAAATGGCAGAGTAGGGAAACACACCAAACTATGCCCCCCTCCAAGGACATAATCTTTCCCCTACTCCAAAATGAATGAAAAAATTAGCCTTCTCTGTGACATACCTCATCACTTCACCCCAAATATCCACACATTCACAAAGGCACAGCTATACTGAATGGCATCCCGTAAGTAGGGCTTCACCTCTCAGGATCAATGTGGTTTTTCTATGCAACCTAATCTCTTCTTAAGGCACACAGTTCCCTTCTTCTCTGCAGGAGCATCACCATAAGTCCTTGTCAGTTATTTCTTTAATCAAAGCCAAGGACAAAGAATGAGGCCTGGTGGGTGCCCAGGAAGAGAAGGTGCTGGAAAACAGGAGAGAGGACTGGAAGTAAGGCAAAGACTATGGAAGGATTGAGGATTGAGGGCAGCTCCCACCCTCCCCACCATTAGCAGGCAGCCCCAGGAGCTGTGACTGTCAGCACCAGAGCTAGCAAGGCCAGGGCCCTCCCTGTCTGTCTCTGAGATCATTCCCCAAGTACTTCGCCACCCCGGCGTGCCAGGGATTAACCCTGTCTCTCAGGAAGGCACTGCCCCTGCCCAGGTCTGTGTCCTGGTCCCAGACACTAAGCCAACCCCAGAGCTGACTCAGTTATCCCCTCCTTCCAGCTCCTTGCATGCTGGGTGTGAGCCTGTCCTGTCTACTTGTCCATTTACCTCTCACTGCAGAGAGGAAGGTCTGTCTCTCCAGCCCAAGCGCAAAGCCAGAGCCTGACACAGAGTGTGTGCTCAATAATTGTTTTCTTAAGAAGCCCTAAGGTGTGGAGAAGAAGGTTTCAGAGCCAAACACAGCTGGCTTTTGATACTGATCCTGCCGCTTAGTCTCTGCGACAACTTAGGCAGTCACACCATCTCCCCAAGCCTCCTTTCCTCATTAGCAGTTGAGAATAATAATTCCTCTGATTCAGCATTGCTGTGTGGACCATATGAGATAATCCAAGTAAAAATAGTTTATAAACTATAAACTGCTGACCACTAAAGTAATTCTCATCACAATCAAATAGTCCAGTATTCCACTATTAGAGCTGGCGTTCTTTTTTCTAACTGGGGACCCATTTTGTAGGGTTTGGGTACACAGGCCCCCTGAAGATTTGCCTTATGTCTCTGTGTGCTTGGAGGTGATTCCTTATGTCATCATTGTAATCAACTGCGTTCGTTCATGGTTCATTCATTTGTTTATGTTATTTCCTTCAGAAAACATTCATTTATCACTTATGATTTTCCAGGCTGTGACAAATTCAGGAGATGCCACAGTGAACAAAGTAGTCATGGTTTTTGTCTCTTGGTGCTTATAGATTAATGAGAGAGAAAGGTATTATACAAATAATCATTAAAATATTTTATTGTAGTCATGATAGTGCTGAAAAGATAGGACAGGAATCAGTGAAGTGTGTAATGGAGAATGCATTGTGTGTGTGTGTGTGTGTGTGTGTGTGTCCATCCATGGTACTGGAGCTGGGAGGCAATGCTTTAAAATAGTGAAGACTTTCCTGACAATGTGTCAGTTAAACAGCCTGAAGAAGGAGGACATAAGTGTTTAAATATCTATGTGTGTGCATAAAGACACAGTTATGGGGAGGGAAGCAAGGGTAGCTAGACAAAATCCTTCTAGAAAGAGGGATCAGGTTGGCAGGAAAAAGACTGCTAGGTAGGAAAGCTTTTGGCACCTTGAAAGCTATTTGGGGGACAGACAGGAAAACAATTTCTGTAAAGTCTGAAATCTGCCGCATTCTTTCCTATTGGGTTATAACCAATGTTCCCAGCTCCATGAATAGGAGGAAAAGGAAGGGAAGGAGGAGATAATGGAGAAGAAGGACAAGAGGAAGAGCAATGAGGGAGAAGAGGAAGAGGAGAATTTCACAATCTCTTACAACTCAGTAGCATTATTCTTTATAGGATTTGCTGCCTCTTACTGCCTGGGTTCCCTGTCTCATCAGTGGCTTTGCTTCACTCTATCATTTGGGATAAAAACATGGGAGTTATCCTGATTTTCTTTCTCCTCTTTACCTTCAGCGTCCACTTACCACTGCTTCTATCCACTAAATGTATCAAATCTGATGTTGCCTCCTTCCTGTAACTGTTTTTTCTGCTGTCGGCCAGACCCTCTCACCTCAATTATTGCACCACCTTCTCCATTGACATCCTGTCCATCAGTCTCCCCAGAAGCAACTTGTGACTGATGCTTCTACAACTCAAGTCAGATCATGTTTGCCTCTGTTTAAAAGTCTTTAATAGGAAGCTCTTGTCCTTAAGAAAAAAGCCTAAACTCATTTTCTTGACTCCAAGACTGGCTACAGAATTTGCAGGGCCCAGTGCAAAATAAAAATGCAGAACTCCTTGTTAAAAAATTATCAGACATTTTAAGACAGAAACAGCAAAGCATAAAGAAGGCACAAAGCCTTTCTAAGTGCAGGGCATTTACAACTGCATAGGCTGCATGCCCAGAAAACAGGCCTTCCTGCCACTGGTGGCCCTCCATGAAGCAGCCACTGGCATCTCTCAGGTGCTGCCCAGACTGCATGTTACTCCTTAGTGAGCCTCACTATCATGTTCCCCCTTTGGGGGTACACACTACTCTCCCTGGACTCTTTTCCTTCTGAGTTAACTACTTCTTATCCACTAAGATTCTCAGATACCCTCTCCTTCCTACATTTCAAGATATATGGCCAAATTCTGGGTTCCCACAGCCTTGACCTTTCCTTGCTAATAACAGTTATTGCACTTCATTGAAACTGTATTTCACATTCTCCACCAGATCTTGAATTTTCTAATGGGAGACACAAGAACTTCCAACACTAGGCCATGGAGACCTAATATTGATAATTTCTGATATCTGTTGAGTATTTGCTTAATACCCTGAACTGTGCCAAATAATTTATATGTATAATCTCATGGGATACCTATTATTATAGTGGAAGTAACTTACCCAAGGTCACATCTAGGAAGTGGCAGAGAGAGTAGTCAGGAATAGGTCCTTCTGACTCCAAAGCCCATATTCCTAATCCATATATTTTATCAATTCTCAAAGCACAAGGCAAATGCATGAATGCAGGATGCACTAGTCTGAATAATTGCCATGTAAAAGATTTCCTAATACTTTGAACCTGTGGCAAAAATATGGCAAAAAACTTATATGGCAAAACAAAACTTATATGGCAAAAATAAGTTTTGCAGATGTGATTAAGTCAAGATGTGATTGAGATGGAGAAATTATTCTGTATTATTTGAGTGGGCCCTAAATGCAATCTCAAGTGTCCTTGTAAGAGGGGAGCAGCAGGAGCTTACAAACAGACGCAGTATGACCATGGAAATATAGATTGGAGTGTGATGTGGCTGCAAGCCAAGGAATGCCAGCAGCCACTGCAAGCTAGAAGAGGCAAAGGAACAGATTCTCCCCTAGAGCCTCCAGAGTGCTGATTTCAGCCCATTGATAAATTTTGGACTTCTAGCCTCCATAACCATGAAAGAATAATTTTACATTAAATCACCAAGTTTGTGGTAATTTGTTATAGCAGCCACACACACACACACACACACACACACACACACACACACACTGTTATACAGAATAAATGAATATTTAGAAGAAGGAATGAATGAATGTTGAATATGTAGAAGAATGCAGTGGATGATTCTTATCAAACACACACACACACACACACACACACACACACACACATACACACACACTTCGATCTGCAAGGTAACCATTGCCCCTCTTGTACATATAAAGAAATTGGAACTAACAACTTAAATGACTTTTATAGAATCATCAGTTAATGGAAAGAGGATCTAGGAGTAAACAGTAGACCTTCTGACTCCTACTTATGAGCCTTTTCTACTCTAACCCATTTTTTCCTTTCTCAATAAGAAAAACAATCATCTTAAGAGAGAACCCGTAAATAAAATTTTCTACCTCAAACTTTGAATCTCTGTTTTACTCCATACCTATGCCCACCTGGTGTATAATTGGTGGGAACACAGCCCACAGATCCTTAGCTACCACAGCTGTGAACCCCTGAGGGCAAGGATCACCTCTTCTTTATGACATTATTCCTAGTCCCTGGAACAATATCTGGCACCTAGAAATACTTGGTGAATGTTTGAAGAAAAGAAAGAGTGAACTGAAGACATAAAGTACCAGACTTAGTAAAAATTGTAATTGAGGGCCTTTTTTTCCCCATTTCATTATGATTTTTGATGCCCAAGTCACTAAAATGTTGGTAAAAATAATCCCCAAACAAATGGAAAATATTAGCTTGTAGCATAGTTATAGATGTGTCTGTCTTCACTACTAGCTGGGAATGCTTTGAGAGGAGACAATGGGTTCCCCTGGCCCTGTATCTATCATCTCATCAAAGATGTTCAATAAACCAATACTTACTGTAGCTAAAGACGTGATAAGGCCCCTTCCTGTCCCCAGATCAGGCAAAGCTTGCATGCTTTGGGGACACAAATATGACTGTTCTTTTCCTATGACTTGGTGTGACATTTCCAACATGAATATAAGTATCATTTATATCATTTCAGCAACAATGCATCTCCATCACAGTATGCAATTGAGAGCTAAGTCTGGATTCCTCAGGGAGGAATTACTTATGGAAGATTCATGCCTTTGGGATGTGGAGTTCCCAGTTGAAAAGCCTCTGTTAATTTATAGGAGGTCATAAATCAGCAGGGAAAAAAAACATTGGCTCACAACCCATGGAAGGATAATATATCCTCCAGGACCAAATGAAAACCAGGCCACAGGCCTAAGGATGATTTAGGACCCTGAGCTCAATGATCTGTCCCTGGCTGATTTGGATTCCTTGGGACTTCTCTGTTTAGGCCAGGAGAAAAGGTTTTGCACTGACCACTGACCATGAATGAGAGGGCCAGAAAATGTTATTCAGCTAACTATACATCACCAGCGGTGCCATTTCTGCTCAGAAGAGTAATGCCATGCATTGCATCACTCACCATGATCCTGCCAATTGGCTCAAGCCATCATGGTCCCACAGGCCAAGGTTTGTACTTGTAGAAGATGGCTCCCATTCAGATATTGATTTAGAACTGGGATTCTTAGCCTTGGCCAAGGTGTTTAGAAGACTGTTCTCATGGGATGGAAACAAGGAAGAAAACAGGTGGGAAATAATCTGATTTGTTTGAGGCTATAGTTACCCCAGAACATACAGAAGTCAAAACTCCTCTAACTCAATATTTCCAAACTGTATATTTTGTCATATGTAAAATTATAAGAAAATGCCAGTGAAATTGTTCTGGAAGCAAGAAGATGGTTGTTTAATTATTAAAATCAAATTCCTGGAAATGTAACTATATAGAGTTTGTAATTTTTGATCAGGGCAAGAAATATTTCCTGAGAACCTGCTATGATGGGTTAAGATCTGTGTTAAATGCTACAGATAGGAAGTCCCTGCCCTCAAGGGGCTTCTTGGCCAGAGGAAGAGGCAAGTCATGTGAATAAGCAAGATTGAAATAATATGGTAAGCACTGTAATGGGGGAAATGAGAGAGGGGCTATGGGAATGGAGGTGACCTATTCATCCCCCTTGGAAGTCCAGGGTACATTTCTGAGGCTTGAAGGATGAGTAGAAGTTTCCCTGTCAAAAGTTGGGGAGGGAAATTATAGTATAGAAAAGAACATGAGCAAAGGAGCAGACAGTAGTGTGAAATAACAGTTGTGTGGTGTGTGTGTGTGTGTGTGTGTGTGTGTGTGTGTGTGTGTGTTATCATTATGAGTAGTTGGGATGGAAGAGGGTTCTTGGATCAAAAAGTATGAGGTTGGAGAGGGCAGTCAATGAGACTGGAAATGTTAAGAAATAAATTTTTTCCAGATGAGAATTTGTCTCAGCTGAGCTAAAGGAAGAAAGCAGACTAGAGGCTGTATCCACATTTGAGAGGACATGGGAACAGGGAGTATTATTTTGTTGTATTTTACCCATTGATATGGTAGAATAAGAAAAGAAGATAGCGAAGACAGCATTGCATAGAGATGAGTGAGCGAGGTGGAAACTAGGAGACCAAGGTTCCAGGCCCTTCTTTTCCATGAAACTCACTGTGACTTTGGGCAGATCTCTCCCCCTCTGAGTCTGTCTCCTTGCCAGTCAGTTGGAGATAATGGTAGCTACTTCACAAAATTAGAATGAAATGCAGAGCTATGTTGGGTGAATCACTTTGGATATTGTAGAGATATTTTTTTATAAAATTAATCAGGGGAGCAGGAAGGAGTTTACATATAAAAAAGAGCCCATCAATACTAAGTTCTTTCCAACTCTTAATTTCGAGGGCCCTGCAGATGACCCTGTGATTGACATACAGAGCAACATTCATGGAGATCTGACTGCCTAGTGGAGGCACAAATACATGAAGCTAGACTTTCAGAGGAGAGTACTATGAACATCCAAGAAAGGAAGGAGGCAGCATGGGGAAGCATGGGCTGCTCAAGAGCAAGGACAGGAAATGTTTAGTGGGTTGATGAATTTTGTGAACTTTCTACCAGGTTCTCACAAATTTCCCCAGTGTGGTGGGACATTGGAATCATGTCACGTTCCCTGCTTTGGGGCCTTCACACCAAGTTGGAGGCAGGGCTCGAATTCCCTGGGCACAGTCCAGGAATGGGCATTGCATTTGGCACCGCTGAGTCACCCACAGGATATTAAGAAACTTTGAGTACCTCCCCTATGCCTTCACTGACCCGTCTTAATGCTCTGTTGAGACTCAAATCCTGTTTGTAAATGGAAGACCCCCAACCCTCACAGGGGTCCCCCACTGCTGTTCTGTGGGAGCCATCCAGCCCCGTCCAATTGATTGATTTCTCCGGATACGCGGAGGGTGGTCCTGGGGGGAATGGGGTCTTGGCAGGATATCTCCCCATATTCTCAGCTCATTTGCCACTGTGTCCTTGCCAAGTTTTGCTTCCCGTTGCATTTCATCAGATCATTCCTTAGTCTGTCTCCTTAAGGCACATTCAAAGAATCTGAATTAAGCTTCAATCAACCCCTGCCTTCCCCCAGAACGCGTTGTTAGGGAACTTGCCTACAAAGGCAGCCCGGGCGCTGTCCCAGACTCCAACCTCCCTTTCCTCTTCTCCTCATCCTCCTCATCATCATTCAATTAATCCTCAGCCAGTTTTCCTCAGTGGCCTCTACTCTCCTGGTCACTGGGCAAGCCCTTGTATATCCTGAACAACTATGCCAAGAATCTGCCCATCATAGCCCTTCTTTTCTGCTCACTGAAGCCCTGAGACTTTTGTCTAATTATCTCTGGAGTTGGGAAGTAGTTTCATTTTCTGGAGAAGAGCATAGGAGCTCTAGTCTCCAGCTTCCCCTATGCCGAGGACAGGATCCCTGGATAAGAGGGCTTCTATAGATGCCTCTTGTCAAGGGTTACCACTACCCAAAACAAATCCTGCTCTGAGATGAAGAAGAGAATTAACTTGAAATAACTAACTTGTAAGTCATACATCAGAGGAAGTAAGTACAACCCTTGTTTGTTTCCACAGCTTTCTCCAAGTTGAGAGATTGTTAGCAAATATTCTCTGAAACATCAACAAGAGCTTTTATAATGTGGTAATTGGGAGCAAGGGGAACATCTGCCTGTCAGAACAAGCCAAAATAAATCCCCATCTAAGTAGTTATCTCCATACTCAGAGGTTTCACTCTATCTAGTCTAGGCCACCATTATCTTTTACCTGATCAGTACAGGAGCATCATACAATATTCCCCTGTTGCCACTATTACACCCCTACAATCTATTCTTCACTTGGCAGATAGACAGACTCTTTAACAATGTAAATCACATCTCATTTTCCCCTCTCCTACTCCCAGTCAAAACCCACTCAGAATAAAAAATTAAGGTCTTTAGTCCTGCCTACAAAGCCCAGTGGTTTGGTTCTTGCCAACTTGTCCAAATTTGACTTCTTTCCCTCTTTGTCTTACCCACTCTCCCCCAGCCATAGTGATACCCTTCTAGTTTTTCAAATTCCCAAACTAGTTCCCTCCTATGAGCCCTTACAGTAGAAGTTTCCCTTTTCATGGGATAGTGGGATAGTCTCTCTTCAGATTTGTTTGTACCGGCTACTTTTTGTCATTCAGATCAAAGATTGTCAGAGAGGCCTTCCTTGACCACCTAATTTAGATTACCTGACATACAGTATTAGGTCGAGCCATTTGAAATGGCTGTTTTGTAGGTTTAATATTAGAGGTTTCATAAGGTTCAACCTAATAAAAATTCAATACATATTTGTCTTGCATGAATCGCGAGTGTTTATACATGTTGTTTATACATGTTTGTGTTGTTGTTATATAGGACATAGCATTATATCTTATACATAGTAGGTATTTAATAAAAGGTAGTTGCTGTTGCTATCATTTTTGTTGTTGTCATCATCGTCATTGTCATCATCATCATCATCATCATCCTAAATCATGAAAGATGATGTAGAAGATGAGGAAAATGTAGGAACAGAGGAAACCTCAACATTAAACTGGTTTAGGATATGGGAGATAGGAGGTCTGAGGTTGTATCTTCTACTGCTGCCAAACCATGAGATCTTGGATAAGGTAGTATCTTTTGAAGATAACACAAGGGTTGGATTCTCAAATTGGACTCACAAGAAACAAGTGTTGTACCAGGTATCAAGATTTATGAATGATTTCAAAGCTGCAAGTAAACAAAAGGCACAGGGGAAGCAGGGAGAAGCTCAGGACCGCCCAAACTACTTCCCGGACCATTTCTGGTCACTTAGGACTTGCTCTGACCCAGATTTGACATACAGGTTTCTAAAAGAAGTATAAAAGCACATCACTTACATGAAAGCCAGATCTTTTGGTCATGAAGCATCTCCATTTTATATTCCAATAATTGCATAGATTACATGACATTTTACAGAAAGCCATGCCCCATGAATCTGTCAATTCTAGGTTCATTGACCATAAGCCATAGAGTGATAAGGTACATGCTCTTCACGGTACTCCAAAGGTAAAGACTCTGCTACTAAGAAATACCACCTGTGGTTTTCCCTCGAATCCTTAACAGCATATTTATAAGGAGATTTGACCAACTCACATCTCTTCCCCCAGGACAGCCCCCAAGAAAAGGGAAGAATGTATTGCATTCTCATTCCTTCATTCTCTAGACTACACTTCCTTCATGTGTAAAATGAAAGCCTTCCTTACCATATCTGAATACCCAAAGAATTCTAAATCTCATTGAACCCATGATAATTGAGGCTATTTCCTATCACTACATATACCAGGCAGAATCAACATAAATAGCGTATAGGGAAAAGGAGTCTCCACCAGGGAGATTGTTAAACTCAACCCCAAAAGCTCCTTCCTACTTAAAGATGATTGGGCAAGCAGAGTGTAATGAAAGGAGTGTGAGCTCTGGGGTTAGAGAGATCTGGATCCAAGCTTCAACTCTAGAATTCAGTGACTGTAGGTCTTTGGAGAAGAGTCAGAATGTGTCTCAGTCTCTGTTTCCTCACCCATTAGATGGCAGATGGCAATCACGAATTTAAATGAGATGACACAGGTCAACACCAACCACAGGAACTGGCATAAAGTAATTGGCAATGATGAAGGCATTAATTCACCTATACATTGTATGCATCTCTGTCACAGAGCCTTGCTATGTACAATGTCCAGTGTACAAAAATAGAGTAAGATGATAGGAGATAGGTTCACTCTAGTGGGATGCACAGATAGACCACTAGCCATGCACACCTCTCTCCATTCCCACCATCTTGCCTCTAGCTCCAACTCATTGAACATGCAGCATCCACAACAAACTTCCTAAACTACAGATCTCAGCCACTGCTTTGCTTAAAACCTCCAATAGCTCCCAATCATGTTAACGGCAAATCCTAAACTCTCCAGCCCTGTGAGCAAGGCTCTCAGTGACTAAGCTGATATTATACTCTGACTGACCTCCAGGATTAGTCATGAAGACCAAGTAGTAGGACAAATAACCCCCAAATTTTAGAGAATAACACAGGAACAGTTTTTCTCATCTATGCCTGTATGTAATACGGGTCACCTGAGAGAGGGGTGATTGCCCTGGGCAATAATTCAGAACCCTCTTTTCCTTTCACCTTTGGGTCACCCTCCTTCTCTGGGTTCTTAGAGCTCATTCTGAGTTCCAGAATATTGGGAAAGAGAGAAAGGATCATTCATGGAAAAGTTTATGCTCCAGACCTAGAAGACATGCATTATCACTTCCTGTCCCATTCTATTGGCCAGAAGTGAAATCATACTATTGCTTCACCTTAACTACAAAGGAGGCTGGAAAATTAGATATTGGTGATCATTAGCATTCTCTGCCTTATTCCCTTCCAGCTGATCCTGAAACAACTCTAGACTCCTGTACTTAACCATTCAGGTCCACATCTCTGTGATTTTGACCCTACTGGTCTCTCTGTCACTAATACTTTAGGTAAACTCCTTTTTATCTTTCAATTCCTGTCTAAGCATTACCTTCACTTTAAATATTCCTTTATTAGGCCCCTTTATCCCAGAGATAAAACTAATTGCTTATTCCTCTCAGTACACCTAGGCTTTACTCACACTGTCACTGTGGTTTGTTCATATGCTTGCTTTTTCTCTAGAATTTCAGTTTGTTCTGAGCAGAGGCCTGTGCCAATGCATCACTGTGACCCCACCATCCTGCACACACCCCAGTACTGAGTGAGCTGCTCAGTGGGAAATTGCAATGATATTCGGTGTTCTTATAATGAATATTACAAGCCAGATTCAAAGACAGACCACCTGGTTTTGAAGCCTGACACTATTGAATAACCTTGATCAGATTGCTTGCTCTCTGATCCTCAGACACCTCATCTGTAAAGCCAGAAGAATATTAGCTCTCCATATTGTATGGTGGTGAAGAATTCATGAATTAATGTGCAGAGAGCTCTCAATGTCATGCTTGCTATACACAAGGAACACTCAATAAAATGTTAGCTGTTGCTCTTATCATATCCTTCTAACCTACTTTGAGGATGGAAACAAAAATGCTGTCCCCTGACTTTGAGCAACCCTGAATTAGGACAGAGAACCTTGTGCCGTGGACACGTGGCCCCCAGGGAGTGATTCAGGCAGGCCAAGGCCTTGGTGAGCTCCCATGGCCCTGGAAGCGTTCCTTGAGTGAGGTCTGGCAGGGGCAAGGAAAAGCTGACAGATTAAATGATTTAGTCTGTTCAGCAAAGTAAACGTGGCTAGAGGATGTTAGAAGTAATTCAGAATGGAAGCTCCAACTGCCACTGGGTGGAGTAAATTTTTTTCCAAATTCAATTTGTTTTCACTTGACTGCTTCATTTCATCAACACAGCTCTTTGGAACATTGGCTAAATTCCCTGAAAAAGTCTCCCTTTTTAAGTGTTTTCTTAATATGTTCTCTCCTCTTAGTTCCTCAAATGCAAATGAAAACTAAACACTTGGAAACCTAGAGAAAGCCCCCCAAAACACCAGGTCAACATAGATATGCACCAAGTCTGTGCTTGCAGATTGCTTGGTGAAGGTGGGACTGTGGGTTTGGATGTAAAGTTGCTGTAAGCAGCTGTAGTTAAATCATTCACCAAAATGGCTCTGGAGTTGATAAATGGCTTTCTTTTCACAAAGACTCTTTCATCCAAATCAGTCTTGTATGAGGCCCTCAGTGCCTCCCCATTTCAGCCTCAGGAGGAAGGAAGAGAAAGAAGTAGACAGTCATCTGTAGCACAGAAGGTTTCTCAATCAGGAGTTCAGGTTGCAACCCATTCTTTGCTTATGCATCTGGGCAACGGACACTCACTCCACTGCTCCACCAACATGACCGGGGCAGCGGCCCCAAGCCAGAACATGTTGGGGGAGTTTCCTTCATTATTACCTGGAGCTTCTTTGAAAAGAGAATAATAACCCAGAGAACCCTGCTTGTACTGGCCCATACAAGATTCTGAGATGGCCTAACCCTTGTAATTCAGAACCAGCTAATTCCAGACTAGCTTTGGTTCCTTCTGAGTATGAACCATTCCAGTTCTAAAGTTTTAGTTCTCTCCATTGGAGAGGAAATATATAATGTCAACAGCAAAAGACTACATAAAGGATATTTTTCTTTCTTTTTTTTTTCCTGCTACCTCTTCACCTTTTTTTGTTTTTATGAGGACTTGGCAAAGCTGATAAATTAGGCAGATTTTTCCACATGGAACATAAGATTTCATTATAAACTATATGCAGGAGTTAACATGATTGTGGTGGATTAATTTAGAAAGATAATTTACTTATTTTTTTCTCTAAATTATTAGGTACTTAATGTCTGCAGATGTGAAAAATTATCTGCAAAGGAGTAACAAAAGAATAAAACACTTTTATTGGTATTTTCCAAGAGATCAGTATTTTGTTGTAACCCTCACATGATCCTGTAATATTTCTTTGTTCAAGACAAATTGAAGCTCCTAGAAGTTAAGAAGTTTGCTCAAGGTCCTACAGGTAGAATGTGGCAAACCCATCAATCAATCAGATATTGACATATCAGTCTTTAAAGCCCATTCACGCCTGTAACTACAAATCTCCTTTCCTCACTATCTCCTTATTCAAAATGGCAGTATGAACTGCCTCTTGGAGTTGTTATAAGGACTAAATGAAATATATTTGAAGGAATCTATCTGTACTTTTTATGTGGTTGTATATGAAATGCTACTAGCTTAGGGTCTGAAGCCTCAGTCATTTGGAGCAGTTCAAGGCAATAGAGTGTTGGGAAGGAGAGTTCAAGGAGTCCTCCCAGACTTCCCCACACACCATTTTCACCCTCTGCTAGGCTGGAAACTTAACCCTGCCAATGAACTAACCATATCACAGGACTAGTGATGGGACTTCATTCTTGGACTTCTCTCAATGGCTGTCACATAACATCTCAGTAAATATTAGTTGAAATATCAGCTGGGATCTTCCTCACCTTTAAGACTCAGCAAAATTAGCTTCATGCTTTCCCCAACTCTGCAGCCTGTGGACATCCAAAACCTTCTCCAGTACTCCAGCAAATTCCTCGGAACCCTGGAGCCTCCTGCCTCTGAGGGTATGTTTCTAGATGCGTCTCTCTGTCCTATTCCAAAAGACCCAGCTAAGGATTGGGATGGGGCATGGAACAAAACTATTTCTTTGAGTCTCCGAATACCCACTCACACATGTATGAGAAAAGTAGGCCATACTCAATACTAGGCAGAGGGGCCCCAGAGGAGAAATCTCTGTCACCACCATGAAAACAACTATCAGTAGAACAGAATATCACATCAAGAGACGTCTTCCAGACACCTCCCTACCAAAGTTTTGACAAACCCTTCCTCACACCCAGTTCACTCACTGACTTCTCCATCCCCTTCCTCCTTTCTTTCATCTCATTACTCATCTCTCGTTCCATTTAAGGAGCAAAACCGATAACATGCTCATACCCATGGAAAGCTGACACTCTCATTCATGATAGTTTGGCATCTAGGAACACCCACAACTTGAAGACCCCATCTACCTCAAAAGGATTTATTAAGCTCCACTTGCCTCTTTTCCTAGCAGGCATTCCAATGCTGGTTGCTAAGATAAATAATACAAAAATGTCTGTAGTTCTTATGTTGCATGAGGCACTGTTTTAAGCACAATGTATTTTTTAAAAACTTTTTTTTAGAATTTATTTATTTTTGAGAGACGGAGCATGAGCGGGGGAGGAGCAGAGAGAGAGAGGGAGACACAGAATCAGAAGCAGGCTCCAGGCTCTGAGATGTCAGCACAGAGCCCGACAGAGGGCTCAAACTCACAAACTGTGAGATCATGACCTGAGCCAAAGTCAGAGGCTCAACCGACTGAGCCACCCAGGGACTTAAGCACGTTGTATTTTTATACTAATTTAATCCTTCGAACAGCTCCATGAGATTGTTGTTTTTATATTCTCATTTCACAGATAGTAACTGAGATACAGAGAGATTAAGCAACTTGCTCAAGGTCACATAGGTAGTAGTGGACCTATGATTCAGTCTCTGACAGTCTGGTTCCATACTGTGCTATTAACTTCTATATACTGATAAGGTAGATAGAAAGATGGGGAGCCAGATATTTCCCCTTGCCCAACTCATTACAAAATAAAGGAATGTATTTATTTATAGAATTAATGAATAAGGAGAATTTCAAGCAAAACTTTGGGGTTTTGGAAAATGTATGAAACGTAAACAACAAAAAGTAGGCCAAAAGGAATCAGGGTTAAAAAAAAAATAGTAAAATCTAAGAGGGTAGTTTCAGAAGGAACAGAGGAAGGCCCTGGGGCAAGTGATCATCAGGAACATTGACCAGGCTCCAGGAAATTATGTGTGGGGATTAAGTTGGGTCAGGGAAGGGCTGTGTTTTAAATCACATAATCTATCCTCCATACCTGCAAAGAAAAGCACCCTGGACACTGAGCGAGCTGCTTCCTTTTGAAGGCCCTCGGGGGTGTTGAGATAGAGTTTGTAAAGAGACAGGAGCAGAGAGTCCCTACCCCCTTGCATGGAGACACATTGCTTCAGAGGAAGGGCCCCTCATCAGAGGAATAAACTCAGGAAAGTTTCTACTTCCAAGTGAAGTGATCTTTGTTTCCTACTTGGAAACCACCGTAGTGTGTCTACATCTGGACAATGATGTCTGTTATAAGAATACAACTCTCTCATCAGAATTCACCAGACTGCGTAAGCAAGGCTGGGGCGTCTAAATGAGGTGTGGAAGTTACAGCTCTCTCCCCACCAGCTCTCCTTTCTAAACACTTTGCTTCTGTCAACAAAGGAAAAGTTAATCATCCTGGATCTCCAGACCCACTATTATAGAAGAGTAGGAAAATCAACCTGATGATTAGATTCTTTGATTTTGCATATTGTTTAATTATCTATCTTGAGAAATAAAGGTCTCATTCACTGAAAATTTTCATCTTTTCCATTTGGCAAATTCTCATACCCTCCACTTTTCCTTCCATCCAGATTCACTGAAAGGTTATCTCATTAAACACAGTACTTTCTTTTTGGACTCTGGCATCACATATACCCAGAATTATAATGAAAATAACAATAGACTTATATTAAGTACTTACTATTTGAATACACCATTCTGTTTGACAAACATCATCTTATTGAAGTTTTAAGACAACTCTGATGTAAATAGTATTATCCTTATTTTATGGTTGAAGAGTCAGATACTCACAGAAACTCCCATGGTCAGTGAATGACAGAATTTGGACTCAGCCCAGGCCTGGCTGGTTCGGAAGCTTTAATTAATTCACTGATGGCTCTAGTTGAGACACAGCCCCCACCATTGATGCAGAATGCAGCAGAGCTCACTGCTTCCACCAACAGGCTGTCTGCTCATTCATCCACCCTGAGAGGCTTCCCAGCACCAAGAAGCCTCTGATTATCCATGTCAGTTGCAGCGAGCCCAGAAACTTCATGGACCCTACCCATTCAAGCCAGAGATGACACCTCAAGTGGAGGCTGTTCTTCCTCCCATCTCTCATGTTGTTAAAGGTTGGGAATTGGTCCTCCTTAATTATAACAACTGTTTCTGGATTAGGTTTTCTCAGTCCTATATGGTTCTCTCTCATTTAAGGTGTTACCTTGTAGTTCTGCCTTGCTGTACTCCTTCTTAGCACTGTTGCCGTTCTATCCTGGACACTCCCCCTAATTCTTTGAAGCCTCACTTCTGCCTTCCATTTTTCCTCCCACACCTGTATTGCTATCATCTTTGGTGACTTTAGCATTGGATAATCCTTTCAACATCCTGGCATTTAGGATTCCTTGCCCTCTTTATTTCCTATCATCTTCTCTGTCTCTCCATGTAGACCACATTATCTCAATTCACTTATCCCAAATATACCATTTTATACACCTTCTAGAAACTTCCAGTTTACAGACCCACCTGTTTTTTCTTCATTTCCCAGGACTTCTTTGTTTTCATGTCCTTCATCATCTAGGTGCCATTGACCATCACAGCAACTATTTTTCTCAAAATCCTCAATTTCTTACTAATGATCTTATTGTGAGTCCTGTGTAGAACCCAAAACCTGAATGAACTCAACGCTATCTGTTTCACTCTTGCTCCTGGATTACTGGGTAATTGTGAAGAAAAAAAATCACTCTGAATTGGAAACAATATTAATTTGTGATCTCTGACCTTAACTTGGCCCTTAATGAAATGTGCAGGAGTCCCATGTGTCTATGGATAGTTTTCACCTTTTGTGAGGCAGCAATTTCAAACTGTCTCCTCTGCTCTAAAAGGCAGGACCCCCACTTCTCCCTTAGTCTCCATATGACCTTGACTCCCACAGAAAAATACGAGACATCAGCAAAAAGTCCCTCAGCATCCTGCCATAAGACTTACATATTAGCATCTTCACTTATCCCCTCCTCCTCCCATCTTATCATACTGAAAACTGGATCCCATTCTCTGGATCCCTTCTCTTCTTGCCTTTTCAGGAATTTTACTCCATTAATCTGTCCCTCTCTACTGACTGCACCTCTGTAGCATGTGGACACGGCACTGCCTCCAATCCCCAGGTCCTCCCCCAGATTCCAAACACATTCTATGTTCTTTCATGGGGAAGGTCTGTCTTAAATATCTCCATTTCATCACCTCCACTCACTCTTCAGACCTCTGTATCTGGCCTCCCCACCTTTACACCACTGAGACTATACTTGAAAAAGTGACTCTTTCTTGCAACATTGCATGTGTACTTTCCACCTTTTGTCTTACTTCTCTGTGATTTAATACCGTCAGTCACCTGGAGTATTCTCTATCCTTGACTTGTGGGACATGATATTCTAGTTATCCTCCAAGCTGTCTGGCTCTTCATTCATTTCCCTATCTTGGACCATCTTGTTTCATGTTTCCCTATCTACCTATTTGATCTTATCCTTTCTTGTGATAACTCCAGAATGTTCATGCCTTCTAGATCTGCGTGTCTGTTTCTGGTTAATTTTGTGTGCCACAAACTTTTGTATTCAATGCTCTTCTACAGATTGTACTGGGATCTCTCACAGAACTTCATACTCAGCATTCATTAAAAAACACCCTCAACCTGTCACTATACCCATTCTTTTTCCTCCTACATTTTAGTTTCACTGAATAGTGCTAGTTTCTCAAGCTAGGAAAGCAAAAACACCCCTGTCCTCTTGCCTTGCCTCAAGTCCCATGTGTAACAGGTATTAAATCCTATGAATTCTGTTTCTCATCTATATCCTGAATATACCTCTTACATGTAGTTTCAGTTTCACTCACAGAAAACCACCCGTTCTCTTACTCCAGGTTCCAGCTGTGTGACCCCCTCCCCTACTCCCTCTGGACTATTGCCCACACATCCCATTTGCTTAGCTTGCTCGTATTCTTCCATCAGACTTGCCCTCTGATATTACCTTTAATAAAGAGCTTTTCATAACCCCAAGACTGGATTGGGTGTCTCTTCGCAGTGCATCTATAGCATCTTGTGATTATCTTCATCGTATCAGTTATACTGTGTTTTAATCAGCTGTTCACTCACCTGTTTTATTTATATGCAGTTTGTAACTTTGTCTTGAACACTTAGCCCAGACTCTGGCATGTAATAAGTGATCATTCAGTATTTATTCAATGAATGATCTATTTTTAAACTATAACTTCGCTTTCTGTCAGTTGTGCAGTGACCTATGAGCATGTATTACTCAATAAGTATATGACCATTCTTTTAAAAGTCAGCTTTATTGAGTTACAATTTACATACAATAAAACTAATATGAAGTGCAAATTTCAGTGAGTTGTGATAAAGGTATACAAGTGTATACCAAACACTACAATCATAATATAGAAAATTTATATTGCTGCTGCCCTTCTGCAATAAATCCCTTCCTCTCCCCTAAAACTGCTGGTAATGACTTATCTGTTTTTATCACTATAGTTTTGCTTTTGCTAAACTACTGAAAAATTGGAATCATATAGTGTATAGTCTCCTGAGTATAGTTTCTTTCACTTAGCATAATGTTTTTAAGATGCCTGTCATGATGCAGTGCCTATCAGTAGTTTATTCATTTTTATTGTAGAATAGTATTCTGTCATGTGCATACACCGTAATTTGCTTTCCATTCACTGAATAATGAATATTTAGATCATTCCCATTTGAGGCTATTATGAAGAAAGCTGCTATGAACATTCAAGTGCAAATCTTTGTGTAAACATGTTTATATTTCTTTAGGGTAAATGTATACGAGTGGAAGTACTAGATCATATGGTAGGTATAGTTTTAACTTTGTAAGAAATTACCAAACTATTTTCCAAAATGTTATGCATTCCCACTGGAAACATTAAAGCTTCCAACTGTTGCACTTCTCAATAATGCTCAGTGTCAGTCTTTTTAACTACAGCCACTATAATAGTGATTATCTCCTTGTGGTTTCAATTTGTCTGGTGACTAATAATGTTGAGCGTATTTCCATAAACTTATTGGTCATTGTGTCTTCTTTTGGGAAGTGTGTGTTAAATTTTTTTGCCTATTTATTAAGCTATTTATATTCTTTTTTTTTTCAGTTGTAAGAGTTCTTTATATATTCTAGATAAAGTCCTTTGCTGGATATATATATATATATATATATATATATATATGTACGTATATATATATATATATATATATATGTACGTATGTGTGTATATTTATATGTGTGTGTATATATGTATATATATACACACACATACATACATACATATATACACGGGCATACATACACACACACATATGTATATATATTGAAAATATTTTCTCTTAGTCTATAGCTTGCCTTTCCATTTTATTAGCCATACATGTATTTTGAAGAGTGGAAATGTTTAGACAAAGTATAATTAATCAATATTTTTGTATTTCATACTTTTTGTGTCCTTAGGTCTAAAAAATAATGTCTTACTTCATGTAGCAGAATTTTTACTTCCGTATTTTCTTCTAAAATATTTATGCTTTGAGCTACTACATTTAGGTCTATGATCCATTTCTAGTTAGTTTTTGTATAATTTGTACTAAGAGGGTTAATTCATTGCTTCCCATATGAATATCCATTTGATCCAAATCCTTTGTTGAAAGTCTACTCTTTCCCTAAATAATTACCTTGGCACCTTTTCATAAAAAACAATTAATATGCATATTTATTCATTTGGGATTTTTGGGGGGCTCAATTCTGTTCCTCTATGTGTCTCTCTTTTTTTTTAAATTTTTTAATGTCTATTTATTTTTGAGAGAGACAGAGTATGAGTGAGGGAGGGGCAGAGAGAGAGAGGGAGACACAGAATCAGAAGCAGGCTCCAGGCTCTGAGCGAGCAGCAAAGAGCCCAATACGGGGCTCAAACTCCCAAACCAAACCGGTGAGATCATGACCTGAGCTGAAGTCGGCCCCTTAACCAACTGAGCCACCCAGGCACTCCTCTGTGCTTCTCTTTATGCCAAAAATAATGTATTAAATAATGTTTTTGATAATAAGTATTGAAATTTGGCAGGGTAGATCTATCACTATTATTCTTTCTCAGAATTATTTAGGCTATTCTAGGCTTTCCATTTCTTTATAAATTTTAGAATCTTCATATAAATTCTACCAAAAAGACCCCTAGGATGTTGATTGAGACTGTATTGAATCTATTGATCAGTTTAAGGAGAATTGATATCTTATTAAGATGCCTAATTATTATAATAATATTCCTCTCCATTTATTAGTGTCCTTTACATAAAATGTTCTGTAATTTAGTATACAGACCTTGAATGTATTAGGTTACATTTAGCCTTAAGTATTTTGTGGTTTTGATCCTATCATAAATGCTAGTTTTTGAATTTCAAATTCTAACTATTCATTTTTTAAATTTTTATATTTTTTTGTGTTTTTTTGTGTTTATTTTTGAGAGAGAGATTGAGAGAGAGTGAGAAGGGGAGGGGCAGAATGAGAGGGAGAGAGAGGACCCGAAGCAGGCTCTGTGCTCACAGCAGAGAGTTCAATGCAGGGCTTGAACTCACAAACGATAAGATCATGACCTGAGCCAAAGTTGGATGCTTAACTGACTGAGCCACCCAAGTACCCCAAATTCTAATTATTCATTGATGTTACAAAGAAATAAAATTTACTTGTTATTTTATAACATTACTAGATTTGCTTTTTAGTTTTAGTACCATTTGTTATAGATTGCTTAGAACAGTATATGAACTCAAGCATGTTGCCTAAAAATAAATATAATTTTTTTCTTCTTTTTTTTTTGATAAGTTTACCTTGTGTTGTAAAGAATAATTTTGTTACTTAAAATGGAGTTTTCTGACCCTCAGTCATGTGCAGACATGGAAGAACGCCACAATGAGAGATATGTGAAATTAAAGGATTCATTTTATTCACAAATACCAGAAGAGGGAGGCATGGCTCATCACTTAGGGGGCCATACGGAAGGAGTTCAAAGGGAGAAGGCGTAACCAAGCAGGTGGAGATCAGAACCCATGAGCAAGTGCTTCTATTGGGGGTCAAGGTAGAGGACAAAAGCAAAAGGCACAAGGAGGTTTTATTGGTGCATTTGAATGTCACTAAATCACAGTCAGGGGAAAGCAAGAAGGGTACCTTGTGACAGAGACCAACCTTATCACACCAGTGCGCTAGTCACGTAAGTGGGGTGCTCATAGCCTGTTTGTGGGAATGTTGAAGTATCAGTAAAATATAAATTTTTAAAAATCTGCAATATAACATTTTATATATTTTTTGCCTTATTTAATTGCATGAGACTTCCAGTGCAATGTTGAAATCATGAAATAGAAGTCATCAAAGTAAACAATCTTGCCTCGTTCCTGATCTTATAAGAAAGACATTAAGTCTTTCATCATTAAATATGAGGTTAGCTGTAGGATTTTCTTCTAAATTGCCTTTATCAGATTGAGAAAGCTCTCTTCCATTTCTAGTGTTCTGAGGGTTTTTATAAAAAAAAATACATGTTGAGTTTGTTCAAAAGCTTATTCTGCATCTGTTGAATTAATCTATTAAGTTTATTTTTGTTTTCTCTGTACATATGGTAAGTTTTGTTGTATTATTTTGGTGAAAAAATTAACATTGCATTTCTGGGATAAAAATCGCTTGGTCAGGCTACAATCCTTTTTATAGTTTTCTCTATTAAATTTGTTAATATTTGTCAAATATTTCTGCATATTTCTTCATAAGAAATATTGATCTTTTTTTTTAAATCATGAAATGGTAGCCTATCAGAATTAGTTTGGAAGTGTATTAGTTATCTATTGCTGCTTAACAAATATCCCCAAAACGTAGCAACTTAAAGCAGCAAATACTTATTATCTCATAGTTCATGTCAGAAATCCAGGAGTAGGTTAGTGGTTCTTCCAGGAACTCTCAAGAAGTTGTAGTCAAACTATCTTCCAAGGATAAAGTCATCTGGAGCTGGAGAATTCACATCCAAGCTCGTTCACATTCTGAGCTTATTCACAAATGAGACTGGCTGAAATGTCAGATACCCCTCCACCACCTATGTG
Source organism: Prionailurus bengalensis (assembly GCF_016509475.1). NCBI lineage: Eukaryota > Metazoa > Chordata > Mammalia > Carnivora > Felidae > Prionailurus > Prionailurus bengalensis. Next base: position 75,334,590 of record NC_057359.1, on the reverse strand, counting down.
GGGCTTTTTGTAAGCTGCCTGAGTATTCTCAGAACATGGAATTTGGCTTCCCACAGAATGATTGATGAGAGAGAGAGAGAAAGGGTGGTGGGGGGGAGAGAGGGAGGGAAATTTATCTTTTATAATCTAATCTCAGAAGGGACATTAAAAATACCATCACATCTACCATATTTAATTAGTTATGCAGACCAAACTTGATGCAGTGTGGGAGGAAATTATACTCCTCCCAAAGGGTGAATACTAAGAGGTGGGGCTCCTTTCCTTTTACCTGAATAACTTCCTGTAATATTTCTTACTATGTAGGTTTGCCAATAACAAATACTTGTGACTTTTGTTTTCTCTACAGATGCCTTTATTTCACCTTCATTTTTGAAGGATAGTCTGTCTGGGTATAGAATAACACAGTTAGCCTTTTCTTTCAGCCTTTTAAAAATGGCACTCCACTGTTTGCACAGTTCCTTTTGCTCACCTACTTTCTCATTGGATGTCTAAAATTAGCCCTACCTTTGTTTTATGTGCACTGTACATTTTTTTTCTGCTTCAAACTTTTCCCCTTTAATATTTATTTTCAGAAATTTGATTATGATATTCCTTTTTGTGAGTTTTTTGTATTTATCTTATCTGGGGTTTGCTGAATTTCTTAGATAAATGGGTTAATAGTTTATGTCAAACTTGGAAATTTTTCAGATCTTGCTTCCTCAGATCCCTTTCTTAGATTCCAGTCACATGTGTTTCAAATCACTTGATACTTTCCAACAGGTCACTAGAATTCTGCTCATTTTTTAAATTTATTTTTTCTTTCTGTACTTCATTTTCAATAGTTTCTATTGTTATGTCTTCATGCTAACTAATTTTTTAGAAGTTTTTAATCTTCAGTTTCTACCCTTCTGTGAAACTTTAATTTTAGATATGTGTTTTTACTACTAGAATTTCCATTTGGTTTTCTTTTATGCTTTATATTTCTCTCCTCATTATATTTATGCTTTTTTCCCATACTTGAGCATATGATGCATATTTATGAAAATGTGTTTAATGTCCTTATCTGCTAATTTCATCATCTTTGTCATCTCTGAATCTGTTTGTATAGATTGATTTTTCCCTGGATTATTGGTCCCAGTTAGCCTCTTCTCTGTGAGTGTAGCGTATTTGATAATCTTACATTTTTATTTTCCTTTCAAAAGTGCTAGATATCCTTTCTTTTTTCTTTCTTTCTTTCTTTCTTTCTTTCTTTCTTTCTTTTCTTTTCTTTTCTTTGAGAGAGAGCATGAGTGGGAGAAGGGGCAGAGAGAGAGAGAGAATCCACCCTCAGGTGGGGAGGAGGTTCCAACCCCAGCATGGAGCCCAATCTCACAACTGTGAGATCATGACCTGAAGGAAATCAAGGTTTGGATGCTTAATCAACTGAACCACCCAACCTCCCCAGAGTGCTAGATATTCTTAAGGCAGGTAGTTAAGCTACTTGCAGATTGGTTTGATTCCTTTGAGTTTCGTTTTATACTCTTTTGTGGTGACTCTAGACTAGCCTTTCCTTTAGAGTTAATTTAACTTCTATGATGTGACAATTCTGGGATTTCTAATGAATGCTTCATGCATTCAACAATGTCCCTCTTCTGTGGCTTGTGGGAGCTTGAATGATGCATTCAGGAATCATTTGGCTTGAAATTCCACAGTAGGTTTTTTGCCCAGAAATTGTTATTCATCTAAACTTGATGTTTTTACTCTAAACCTAGATAGGTTGGTATTAAGGCAAGGATTCCATGGGACCCCTTTGCAGCTGATACTTTTTTTTTTTTTTTTTTAGCTAAGCTTCCTCCTCTCTGGAAACCTTACCTATAAATCTTAACCACTTTGACCTCCCCAAACTCCAGTATCTGTCTTATCTACTCAGCAAGACCACTCATGCTTTCAAGGTTGCCCCTCCCTATGAGACATTCCGGAAATTGCCTCCAGGCAGAAAACCTAGGTGATTGCAGGGCTTACCTCATCTGGTTCCTACAAGAAGAGAATAGTTCTACATTGTGTGTTGGCCAACGTCTGAAAATGTTTTTTTCTATATTTGTTCAGTATTCTAGTTATTTATGATAGAAGAGTAATTCTGGATTCCACTACTCTCTCAGAAGTACTAATTTGTTTTTTAAATTTAAGTAAATTCCCTGATAGACATTTTCTTCCAGATCAAGACAATGGGGATAGGAGGGGAATTGGGAAAGAAATGAGAATATAGCATTCTATTTAGATCAGAGTGGAAAGGGAAGTCCTTATTTTGTACCAAAAGAGTGGGAGAAGAAGGGGCTGTAGTGGTGAGAAAGAAGAATGAACATATGGGTGTCCCAAAGTCCTTTCTTTGTAAGATGGAAGATTATCTAGAATACACTGTCAAATTCCTCTCTTTTCTATGTGATATGAACACTGAATTGAAAGTAAACAGACCTGTTACGCACATGGATTCAGAGTAAGATTTCCCCAAAGCTGAGACTATAAATAGAATAAATCATGATCCAAATGGAAACCATGAGAGAGTCTCAGAGTGTTTGTACCAGTAAGATCTAAGGAGAAACTGAGTCAGCAGGAGGTATCAATCTGAGTCAAGAACGAGATTGTTATGCTTAAGAATAAGCCAGGAATAAACTGAATACCCACTAGAAGGCCCCAAAAAGTAAGGGACCAATTCTACCTCAGTGAATACTGTTATGGAAACTGGTCTGGATCACCCAGCAGAAGAACCAAACAACACTTGGAGATCTTGGAAGGCAGGAGGTTTATTTTATACAGGTGGACTCAGAGGAGATCGTTCTCCAGAGGTCTGAGCCCAGAGCATCAACAGAGGGGACAATTTATAGTCTGTTACTTCCGCATTCCTCATTAGTAGTAATTTGGCGCCTACGGCAAGCAGGGTGGGAAGAAGAACCTGGAAGGGGAGTCTTCAGACAGGGAATGGAATTCCCTTATCAGTCCTGTGGGCCATCTTATAACAGATTTTTTCCCTATCCATACTAGCCCAAACACTAATAAAAAGTACTAGGAGGTCAGGTTCATTCCTCCAAAGCCATTAGTTTTTCCCTTTTGAAATCAAGTAAGAGAGTAGTGTGGGGGGAAATGGAGGAATCTGAACGACAGTAAATATGTAGAGACTGAAAAAAAATGCTAAATGTTTAAATTATGTGATCAAACTAAGTTACAAATTAATGTGGGTCAGATTCAATTTACTTTCTTTGTTTGGAAAGCAACAGGAATGAGATCAGTCTGATGAAAATAGCTATATCTTCTTTCCATGTCTGAATTTCATTGTGAGTAACTGAGTAACTGTGTGTATATAAACATAATATATATTCCTTATAACTATATGACCATCCTAGAAGGCAGTATTATGATTCATACTTTACAGATGAGGAAATTAAGGCTCAAGGACGCAGTATTTTATAAACGGTTTCAATGTCCTTATGAAAAACCCTGTGGCTCCGTTCCTAAGATCATGAAATTTCTTATCTTCCTCTCCCATTCGTTTTTTTACATACTCTTGCTCCGGGACAGAGTTTCTGTCCCATTGACTCATAATTGAACTCAAATCTCTTCCAATGCCCTACAGACTGATGCTTTGGGTTGAATGTCTTTTTTTGTCTTATAACTTTATCTCTGAAGGCTATATTTGGAATTATACTCAATACAATGACCTACATCCCACTGGTGAACATTGTACTTCTAACTGCAGTCTCCACAATACTCAGCCCCTCAGCCCTCAACTCTTAGCCCTGACCCCAGTCCACCTCCAGAACCCACTGCTCAGAGTGGATCCAGAACTCAAGCCAGGAGCCACCTTGAACTAAAGCCTATGATTCTCCCTCTCTTCACTTTATTTGGAAGAGCTCTTCTCTGTCCCTAGCATATTGTATTTATTTAAGCATGCTAAACTCACCTCCTACAACCTCATATGTTTTGATATACGTGTCATTTTAACCAGAAACACAAGGCAAGAGGAATAAATGAAGTTCTTTGTCTTAAATCTCAGACTACAGTTTAGGAGATTTCTACATTCTGTAGAAAGATCTACATTCTGTAGTAGATAAAACCTCAGCATATGCCAGTGCCAAGGGAAGAATGCCCCCTAGCCTGTGAGAAGGGTGCAATGAAGACAAAGGTCTCAGATTTTCTAAGCAGACCAGAGATCTGTCCCTTCCAAGGTTTTCCTGTAGCTGCCTCAAACAACTCCTAGATCACAGACAACTGCTTAATGCAGTCATGTTTGGAATTGTTCTCACCTATGTAGCACCCCTATGCGACATTGCGATTTATAACATTTATCTATTTGATCATTCAGATATTTCTCATATATATCGGTCTTAGTCCACAGGTTCTGCTTCACAGCTCCGAAAACTCTTGGAATTTCCTGAGGCGTAAGAGCAATGGGAGCATCCTTTGTTCTATTTGGTCTCTCGTCCTCAGATCCTGCAATGCTTCTGGAGCCATAAAGGTGAAATGGGTACCTTGTTATTCATAACAGGCCTCATTCCACCACAACTGAGTTTACCTTAATAAGGGGACTTTTGAAAAGTACTTAAGGATGGGGGCTGGTTGCCAAGGGAACCAACCACAAATAGAAGGTTGGAACTTCCAGCTCCACCCCCTGATTTCCCAGAAGGGGAGAGGAGCTAGATGTTGAATCAGTCACCAATGGCCAATGTATTAATCAATCAAATCCACATCATGAAGCCTCCATAACAACTTAAAAGGAGGTTCAGAGAGCTTCCAAATTGGGGGAGTAGAACACTTTCACATGCCACCTACCAGGCCCCAAGCTCTACAAGGACAGGCTCCTTTGTATGGGACTTCACCCTATATATCTCTCTTCATCTGGTGGTGGATTTGTATGCTTTAATATTCCCTTGTAATAAATTAATAATCTGGTGAGTAAATGGATTTCCTGAGTTCTGTGAGCCATTGTAGCAAATTAGTCAAACCCAAGGAAGGAGTCATGGGAATTTCTGTTTGATAGCTGGTTGGGCAGAAGTATAGTTACCAACCTGGACTTTTAATTAGCATCTTGAGTTGGAGAAGTTTGTTGGAACCTCCAATTTGTAGCGATCAGTCACAAGCACAACCTGGACTCGTGGTTGGCATCTGAAGTATAGGGCAGTCTTGTGGGACTGAGCCCTTACCTGTGAAATCTGATGCTAATTGTGGATAGAGAATGTCAGAACAGAGCGGAATTGAGTTGAATTCTCTGACATTCTACTGATGTCCAAGAATTGCTTGTTGGCGTGGGTAAGCTTTTACACACACACACACACACACACACACACACACACATTGGAATCAGATCCAGGAACCTAAAAAGACCCTACCAGTTAAGGATAAGACCAGAACCAACTACAAACAGTGGAGGGGTTTTTTTTGTTTGTTTGTTTGTTTGGTTGGTTGGTTGGTTGGTTGTTTTTGAGGCCAACAAACAGGTTTCTATATAGTCCAGTTAATTTCTTTTAAGGCTATTTCCTTCCACAAAGAAGTATGCTGAAGATTAAGTGAGACTGTATATGTAAACCCAGAGCACAGTTTCGTCACAAGTAAATGCTCTGAACACAGAAGTTCCTTTTACTCTGAGTGTGTGTCTGTTGAAGTTGTGTCTGCTTTCATTCTATACGAGGCTGGAGCCGACAGCCAACACTAGATCAACCTGTCACAGCAGCCACTAACAGGAAGTCAGCTAAGCACCTAGTGCAACAAGCCACAGGCATCTGCAGCTTGGAGGCACATGGGTGACTTGCTTTGAAAACACTGACATGACATGTACTCTCAAGAGGAAACTTTGAAAAGACTCACTTCACAGGAAACAAGCATCTGCTCTGCTCTACTCTGCTCCACAAGTACCCTTAGTTCCTGCCACTCTAAAGCTTCAGCAGACCCCCAATATATCCTACTGTTTCAGCCTTTCACATCTTTGCAGTATGGATTCTCTGAGTAGAAGTATTATCTTAAAACTCTTGTCTAGTCACCACTTTCAGGGAGACTTCACTGTCTCTGAACCTGAACCACATGCCCTACCTTTGTAATCCCATAGTGCATGTCTTTCTTCCTCACAACACCTACCATGTTCTACTATAGTTACATAGTTCCTTATTTCTTTTTCTCACTGGATCACGAACACCAGGAAGGCAGGGAGTGTATTTTGCTCATTTCTGGATTTCCAGTTCCTAGTAGAGTGGTACAGCTTTGTGATCAAAATGTGAATTAGGGAAACCAAGATGATAAATTAGAATAATACAGCAGATAGGAAAAGAAATGAAGATGAAAGTAGGTCAGGAGAAGGAGAGAAAAAATAAAGGGAGGAAGGAAGCAAGGGAGAAAGGAAAGAGAGAGGAAAAGGGAAAAAAAGTAAGGAAGAGAGAAAAAAGTAAGGAAGGAAGAAAGGAAGGTTGCTCCTCATCTTTCTATTCAGGAGAAGCTAACCTTTAGGAGTCTACAGTTCTGGAAATTTAGTCCTTCTTTACAAGTTAGGAATGACATTAGATGAATTTTTGGCACCAGATAACTGTTTTGAAAGCTGGAAATGCAGAGTTGGAATAAAAAATAATAAGGGTGGGTATAGAGGAATGAAATAATAAATTTAGAATGTTCCAGAAGCACCATTCCAGAGAGAGAAATTTCATGCTATTTCACTAATCTCATCTACGGAAGTGGGGCATAGGAAGGTGGATTTACCTGGGGTTCAAAGGCTAGATTTTCTATTCAGACATTTGTCAAAGACTGATTTCCTCCACTAGTTTTCATCAATTTCATGTCAACACCACTCTGTAGAGTATGTTTTTGGCCTCTGGATACTATCTGTCACTACTAACCAATATGGGAAGTAATCCAAACCATAGAGATACAGAATCCCAGAAAATGTTATGTGATAGAAGCTATTTGCCTGTACTTATAAACCATGTGAGTTTTGACAGATAAAGGACAATTCTTTTAAAATCAAAATTTCAAAAACTGAACAATGCCAACAGAGTTTGAGTTTCCCACTCCTACCAAGTGATTTTATTTATATTTTATTGCCCCTGATGTTTTCTTTAAAAACACAGATTTGAATCTTTTTCCCCCCTTGCTTATAAACCTATTCTTGGATCCCTAGCCTAGATAAAATGTAAGTTTTATAGTTTGACACTAATCTGTATTTTGGACTTTATCTCCTATTGTTTTCTTTCTTGTATAATACATTTTCACAAAGTGGCCTGTCTAGTATATTATTTAAAATATCTGTATGCTTTTTCTTCATACGGCTTCCTCTTCTTGAATTACTCTCCTTTTGTCTATCTACCTAGTTCTCTGCAATGTTTACTCTTCTCAGAAGATCGTCTGGCTTAGTGTATTTGGAAATAGAGTCAGTGTATTTGGAAATAGTGTATTTGGAAATTTGGAATTTAGAGTCAGTTAGCCTAGTTTTCAAACCTTCTACTTAATCATTGTATGTTCTTGGGGAATTTTTGGAGACTGCTGTAGCATCAGATTGTTCCTTTCCAAGATGGTGATAAAATACTGATCCCAGAGTTGCAGGCATGATCCAATAAAATAATATCTTTAAAACCCCAACATAGTTTCCTGAAATTATTGTTTACTATTACATTCTTTATCATATTATTTTTCTTATCATCATCATCATCACTACCATTATCTCAAGGCTGTTGAGTTGAATAGAATAATTCAAGTACAGATATTAGTACTGGGATTAGCACAAAGAGATCAATGAATCTTGATAGTTATAATTACTCATTATTATCATACTCATTATTATTACACTCAAAGTCCATTGTTATTAATCAGCACTTGTCATAAACTCTAGGCCTGTAGTTCTCTCTTCCAGGAAGGGAGCAGATGCCAGATTGAAATGCGAGAGAGGCTAATGTCCTGGAGGAGACAAGAGCCCCGGGTAAGGGTCCTGGCTCCATTTTTATTAGGATCACAAGGCTTACAAGTATGATGGGCGTGCACAAAGAGACAATGAAACCATGAACATTAACTCATGGGCATGGGGGAAAGGGGGTTTTAAAGATGTGCAGTGTTAGGGGTTTGGGTCAATACAAAACAGAATTCTGGTGCTGGGTGGAATGTTGTTTATAGCAGACATGAGGCCCACCTCTGTTTACCTAAACTTGTCTAGGGGATAAGACAAATCATGCTACCTCAGGGTCAGCAAGGCACCTTTCTTTTGCTAATTAGCTCCTATCTAGGCAACTTTGGCCTGCTGAGGTCTAAAGTCCCGTTTTCCTGTTTTTGTCATTCCTTCCTGTGAAAGCAGCTTTCTGCTCTTGTACTAAGTGGGGGGGGGGGGGGGGGGGGGGGGGGGGGTTGTTCCTACCCTGAATACCTACTCTTGTTTACCTCATTTTTGATGCTTTCATCCTGAGGCTTGTCTATTCCTATATCTTTGTCCTATACTGGGGGCCTTTGCCCTGTTTTCCTAATCTTGTTTACCCAAACTTGGGTGTGTTCATCCTGTGGCTTTCTAATTGTTTATGCCTTGTTAACCTATCAGTGCAAGCTTGGGGAATTCCTAAGCTTATACCCTACAAACACTCTTCCTGTGTTAGTCTTACAGATGTGATTTAATTTTCTTAATGTTTATTTATTTGAGAGAGAGGGAGAGAGGGAGGGAGAGAGCGCGTGTGGGAGGGGCAGAGTGAGAGAGACACAGAGGATCCAAAGTGGGCTTCATGCTGACAGTAGAAAACCTGATGAAGGGCTTGAACCCATGAACTGTGAGATCATGACCTGAGCCAAAGTCAGACACTTAACTGACTGAGCCACCCAGGTGCCCCTTCACATGTGATTTATACATACCTTTACCAAGAGACTCATCATAACATTTCATAACTATTTATTTGTGTATCCTCTTTAGCCTATGATTTACTCAGTGGCAATCCATGCTCAGGTTGTAGCTATACAGCTTAGTACCAAATGAGCTCTTAGCAAATTCATGTTGAATGAGTACACAGAGTTAATGTTACACACTATGCCATCTCCATTGTTTTCTTTTGTTTTGCCTGTTTACAACATACATCATTTATTTGCTAAATGGTTGTCTAGAGTAAGGAATATAGTCTATGAGCACTAAAATGGGACAGAGGGCTCAAACCATTGACTTTAATAGCACCTCTCAAACTGAATTAAATACGCCCCCTCAAAAGTCATCTAGAACTTCCAAACACCCTCAGAAAGTTCTTGACTGCAGCTAGCAGGATGATTTTGGAGAGACTTGGAGGCTACCCATGAGTCTTCTCCAAACACTCATTACCAATTCTGGGATGAGTTCATAGAAACTCACCACTGGTCATTAAATGATTCCTTCAGTATTTCAGGACTTGGAACCACCATCCTGCTCCATGGAAAGTTTTAGAGGAAATTAGATTATTGTTGGGAACATTGGCCAAATAGATGAAAGGGAAATAAGTGTATTTAATAAATACTCCGCTTTGTGGCTTCTAGCTTAAGTCCAGGTTTCATCTTCTATCAAAAAGGGGAAAGTATTAACTCCTTCAAGACCTTGTTGAACATTGTCTCAGAGCTGCAGTTTAGGCCCATGTTCCATACCAAAATACAAAATGAGGCCTCAAGATAATGCACGGTAAGATATGTTTTAAGTACCACCAGTATAAGGTAGATGCCACACAAATCTTAAATTTTACTTCCTGCCTCAACTCAGTGTATTGTTCTCAAGAAGGAATACATTACTGAAATTAGGAAGAGATTTGGCATTGGGAAGGCCTGATTTCAAATCTTGGCTTTGATACTTGCGTAGCTTATTTTGCCCATTAGAGCCTAATTTTTCTGACCAATGAAAATGAGAGCAATGCTTTTCATAGCATTGTGATGAATAATTGTGAATTGTTGGTAAAAAAATGCTTACCATAATGCATGCATACAAATGCTCAGTAAATATTGTTTTGTTTCTCATTTTCCCTTCCCTCTTCGGGTATTCCTAAAAGTAAAGTCTTAGGAGTTTGTGCTGTGGAGAATCTATATGTGTACTAACCCATTTCTACATTAATTCATAAAAATGTAGAAACAAATTCTACAAAATGGAAGAATGTCATCTATGTACACCCATCCCTGACTTTAGTGACAACTGTATTTGGTGGGGTTTTTTCTTTTTCTTTTTCTTTTTTTCTTTTGAAGAAGTATAAGATTATACTGAATACGTGATACTCAAGGTATCTGAATATCAGCGTGATAAATTACAAGGGATTATTCACTTTCCAAAAGCCTCCTTTACTTTATACAAAAGGATTAACCACATGATTCACTTTACTTTTTTAATTTAAATCCAAGTTAGTTAGCATATAGTGTAATAATAATTTCAGGAATAGAATTTAGTGCACATGATTCACTTTAATAGTGAGTTCCCCCAGGTACCTAGAAAATAAAGTACTTTAAAAAAAAATTAATGCCATTAGGTAGCTTTCAAAAATGAAGTTCCTGTATAAAACAAAATACTTTATGAAATTAACTCAAATAAAGTCTAATAGGGTAGCTAAGTGCCCAAACAAGGCATGTTAGATAATGTGACAGATTACCCTGGTGAAAATCTCCTAGGTTGCATGTTTAGTGCTATCAAAAGGTAGGTATTTTCATCCTTTCCACAAGTGCTGTTCTTTACATGTACTAGTGATGGTAGAGATAAAGAATAGAGAAGTCATAGTTATTATCTTTCCTGTGCACCAAGTCTAATATATGTGTGACATCATTGAATTTTCTCAACAGCTAGATAAGGCAGGTATTATTATAATCATGATTATTTTGAATATTATCATTTTGCAAAAAATGAAATACTGAGATCTCAAGATCACCCAGCTGGTTAATACTTGCCCCAGGATTTAAACACATTCTTGTCCTGCTTCAGTATTTAAATCCTTTCATCTACTGCATTGGGTCTTATTGTGCAAGATCAAATGAAATGGCTCAAATACAAGTTTTCTGGATGTGCAGATTAAAGACATTAGTGCAATTTGGAAATGAAGGAAAAATTCATAGGGACGTGGCATCTGAACTAGGTTAAAAGAAAGGGGAAGTGTAAAAGCACACTTTTTAAATTTCCAAGCATACTCCCAGTAGCTAATTCAGGTGAGGTCACAGATCCTGAACTTCAACCAACAAAAATCTAGATTCATTGGCTGGACTTGAGTCCCAGGGATATTCCAAGACTATCAAATAAAAATCATCATTGTTGAGGGAAACATCAGTTTAAGGGCAAATTAATCTGTTAAAACATAAGGGGGGAAATGTCCCATGTAAACAGTCCATTTCTATGGCCTCTAATAGCCCTTGAAGCTTTCCATTTCTCCAGAAATTTCTCTCTTCTTATTCAGATTGTTGGCATTAACGTCAAATCTTCAGCCAAAGGAAAGGGACTCACTAGACCTCATTAGGCTGTGATTTCAATTAAACATCATAAAGGAAAAGAGAGTTGACAGTGAGTAGGTTACAGAAACAGGAAAACATTTACCACTGGGCAAGCAGCTCAGCCTTCATGTTCTGTCTTATGCCTGGCTAGTCAAAGAAACCCTTACCCATTGACAAAATTGAGGCACATTGCCTGTTAGGGAGGCCCAGGGTATGGAAGCATCCAAGTTAGTTCATAAGAGTGCTGGACTTCTCTCAGCTTAAACCACCAACCATACTCACAGGCATCAGAAAATCCAGTATCAGCTTCCTGCCTTGGAAGCATGGTAGTCTCATACAGGACAATTTCTTTTTTCTTTAAAAAAAAAATTTAATGTTCATTTATTTTTGCAAGAGAGAGACAGAGACAGAGACAGAGTGCAAGTGGGGGAGGGCAGAGAGAGGGAGACACAGAATCCGGAGCAGGATCCAGGCTCTGAGCTGTCAGGACAGAGCCCAATGCGGGACTCAAACCACGAACTGTGACATCATGACTTGAGCTGAAGTTGGACACTTAACAGACTGAGCTACCCAGGTGCCCCTCTTTTTTCTTCTTTTACAATTTTTTCCTGAATTTTATTTTTTCTAGTATAAAAGTATAGAAAAATCAATGTTCATTAAAAAGGATGACTAGACAATGAGAACACTGAAGGTGTGGAAGAAGATATAGAAGAAAGAAGATGCCAAAGCATGAGTAGATGTTTCTTTGATGTAATGTAAGAAGATGGGAAAATGAAACATAACTAAGATGAAACAAAACAAAACACCAAAAAGTGTATGTCTTGGAACTGAATTCCTTTTTGTTCATCAGAAAGCTAAAAGATAAAAGATAGTTAACCAGGAGACTGTGTTGAGTTACTCTTGTTATGTGCTGGCATGGAGTTATCATGGATGGCATTAGAGACCTTGGTGTAGACACAGTGTAGCAAAATGGTTAAGAGTATGTGATTTTGAGTCAGGACTGGATGAAAAGCACCATTTACCACTTTTGCACCCTTAAGTTATTTAAACCCCATCCTCAAGTTTTCTCACCCTTAAGTTATTTAAACCCCATCCTCAAGTTTTCTCACCCTTAAGTTATTTAAACCCCATCCTCAAGTTTGCTTAATCTCTAAACTGAGAATGTCACTACCTATCCTATATGATTTCTGTAAATATTATATAATATCATGTACACAAAATGCTTAGACCAGTGTCCTGTAAACAGTAAGCTGCCAATTTAATTAATTATCATTAATGAATTGTTACTGTGAAAGGAAATATTTCCTTGATTTATCTGGGAATTTCATGATTAGTCATTGCTAAGATTAGTAGGCTAAATGAATACCTTTATTTTTTTCTACATAAGAATTTCAGTTATTTTTCTTAGAGCACAATTGACATGGCAAGCAGGCATCAAAAAATAATTTGTTTTACATTGAGAAAAGTGCATATATAGGTATACAATCAGAGTGCAGTCCAGGATAGAATATGATTTTTTCAAGATCTAGTATGTGTGGGGAAAATAATAGGTAAAATAGTCTAGTAAAGAAGAACTATATAGATTGAAATAAGAATGTTGGAAAAGTCAGGGTGCCTGGGTGGCTCAGTCAGTTAAGTGTCTGACTTCAGCTCAGGTCATGATCTCCTGGTTCACGAGTTCAAGCCCCACATTGGGCTCTGTGCTGACAGCTCAGAGCCTGGAGCCTGCTTCAGATTCTGTGTCTCCTTCTCTCTCTGTCCCTCCCCAGCTCGTTCTCTCTCTCTCTTTCTCTCTCTCTCTCTCAAAAATAAAAACAAAAAAAGAAGAATGTTGGAAAAGATAATGACATTAGACACAAATCTTCCACCCCCCCCAAAATTTAAAAGTATGTATAAGAAAAGAAATTTATTGGCTGCAAAAATCTTAATTTTAAAAATCTTAAATAAAATATTAATCTTAAATAAAATACTTAAAACATCTTAAATAAAATAAAAATTTAAATGCAATAAGATAAATTTTAAAATCTTAAATAAAATATTAGCACTACTTAAAACCTAACAAATATCATCATGGCCTAGTAGAATTTATCATGTAAAGGAAGATATGATTCATTGAGAAATAAAAAAAAAAATCTGTCAAGGAATGATGTATTCAACACACAAGCAAATTAAAAAAGAAAACAAATAAGGGTGACTGAGTGGCTCAGCAGTTGAGCATCTGACTCTCAGTTTTGGCTCAGGTCATGACTTCACATTTGTGAGATGGAACCCCATGTTGGGCTCTGTGCAGGGCATGGAGTTTAGGATTCTTTCTGTCTCACTGTCCCTCTGCCCCTCCCCCACTTGCTCATGCACTCTTCCTTTCTCCCAAAAAAATTTTAAAAAATAAATAAATATCACAATTGATACATAAAAAATTTTATGTTTATTCATGATAAAACTTAGCAAATTATCAAGAGCAGAATACTTTCTTCATTTGATAATAATCATCTGTCAAAAATCTACTGCAAATGTAACACTCATTTATGAAACCTTTAGAAGCATTTCTATTAAAGTCAAGAAAGTATAGTAGTACAGAGTCCCCACAATTACCATCACTAGTCATCTTAATGTCTTAACTATGCAATAAACAAGAAAAAGAAATGTCACATAAGAATTGGAAGTTGTCATTAAATATGTAGGGGTTATAAGATTATCAACACAATAAATCAAGAAAAACTATAATTGAATTAAGTGAACAACTTTAAGATCTTGGAAGGGTTGAATAATATATAAGGGTGTATATAATCAGTAATAATAGAACACAAGTATAAACATAATAGCAAAAAAAAATTCTAAGGTTTCTATAAATAAATTTTAAAATACATGTGTAAAACCTTATGGAAAAAATTACAAAAGAATCTTAAATTATAAAACAAAATATATGCAGAGCTGTGCCATTACCATAGATGGGAATGTTAAAAACCACAAAATGATTAATGTGACCCAAATTCTAGATATAGTTAATGATGTTTCAAATAAAATCCCAGCAAGATTTTTCCCCTATAACTCTACACACTTATTCTAAAATTCGTCTGTATATGCAAACGCCAAAGATTAGGCAAGATAATTGTGGGGGGGAGGGAACAGAAAAAAAAAATAGGAGGTTAATCCTTAACTACCTATCCATTAAGACATTGTAAAGCTGTAGAAATTAAACAGTGATATTGGAGGAGGGAGAGAGAGCCAGTTCAATGGCAGAATTCAAGGCCCTTAAATAAGCTCAAATATATGAGAAAACTGGCATGTGGTAGAGGTGGTATTATAGATCAGTGGGAAATAAAAGAAAACTCAGTCGATGGCATGATTTTTCATTTGGAACTCTGCATACACAAAAATAACAAAATTGTAAATGGGAAAAAAATTAAATTGGAAGAAAATGTAGGATAATAACGTTCGGCCAGAAGATAAGAACCAGATTCCTTGGAAAACTCTCAAATCAGTAGTTTATAGTAAAGCATTGATAAAACTGATTACATAAATATTAAAAACTATTCTCCTCTACAAAACACACCGTGAAACATGCTAAAGAAAAAAAAATGACAGGCTTAGAAAAGATATGTGTAATAGGTAAGACCAACATGGATTAGAATCCTGATCAGGTAGGGAAGTTATATATCAGTTTAACCAAACCAACAATATAACTTAAAAGTGGGGATGTGATGGGAGCAGACAATCCAGAAGAGTCAGTAAACCTATGAAAAGATAATTATCCTCACCAGTGATAAAAGTAATGCAAATTAAAACAATAGTGAAACACTATTTCACGCCAGATAATTTGACAGGCATCACAGAGTCTGTCAACACCAACTGTTGGTAAAGACATGAGAAAACTGAGCTCTCATACCCTGCTGGTGGGAGTGTAAATTAGCACAATCACTTTGGAAAGCAATTTGGCTGTAGATAACGAAATTTTAAATGTGCATACCCAATGACTTAGCAATTCTAGATTAGAGAAACGCTTGCTCATATGTACCAGAGGATCCAAGTTGTTCACTGTAACATTTGTTGCAATGGAGAAAAATTAAAAACAACTTATGCCCTTCAACAGGGAATGGGTGAATAAATTGTGATATTTTCATACATTTACTCTAATAATAAAAATAAAAATGAGTTAATTATACCTGTGTGTCTAGTGGACATGAATGTGTCTCAAAAAATGCAATCTTGAATAGAAAAGGAGAGGACAGTAAGTTGTTAAAAAGTATTAAGTATGAAATCATTGTGTAAAAAAAACATTTTAAACAGCAACTACCTATATTATATATGGATACATTTCATAATAAACATAGACATTAGGGCCTGCAAAATTCATATTGGGGATTGCCTCTAAGGATGATAATAGAAGAAAAAGGAACTCCAACCTTATCTGTAATGTTCTATACCTTTTTCAAAAATCAATCGTGTGGTGAATACATATTAACAATTCTAGCTGGGGAGGACTTCAGAGCATCTGTACTATTAAAAAAGTAAGCAGCAGGAGGAAGGGAGTGATTATTTTTCTTTCTGTTCTCAGATTATAGAAGGCACTTAATCACTGCTGGTTCTCCTCTCACATGTATTGAAACCCAGGGTATTTCCAGGATAGAGGGAAATACATCATAGCAGTAGACCTTAGCAGTAGACCTACACAGACACACACAGACACACATGCACACTGCTTGTGCACCACTATAGTGCTAAGTTGCCACAAGCCATAGAGCTAAGGTTCCTCCAAGGCTAGAAGGATGTTACCTTCTTCCTTCAATATGGGATCCTTTGCATGTCTGCTTGACCTGCTTACACCAACACTGTCCAAGGCAGATCACCACTTCAAATCACCTACTTACCTGTCTTCTGTAGTCTACTTGAATGCTCTTCAGACCTTCAATGAACATTTCATGAATTTACCAGGCTCTCTAGTAGGTATTTTAGATATATTTTATCTCTCTTAACCCTCAAAAATAGATCTGAGTGGTCACTATTTTAACCTCATTTTATAGGTAGGAAAATCACAACACACACAATTAGATTGTTTTAGCCAAAGTCACAGTTTATAATTGGTGTGAAGGAGTCCAAACCTAGGTTTGAATGACCCCAAAGTGTAGCTCTGTAAAGAGACCTGGGAATACACACGCTGAATCAGCTTCCTCAGCCACCACTTCATTCAGAGCTTCGAACCAGACATCACGGAAAGAATAAAAACTAAGTAAAATGCGGTCTCTGTTGCAGAACAGTTTGGGATCCAGTGGGCTTACCTCATCCAGGATATAAGAACCCTCTATATACTGGGAGGCTGTAATTAAGGCATCTTATAGTCCCCTTCAGGCTGAAAAAGTCTGCTGCCTTTTATCTTTTCATATACAACTTATGTTCCAGGCCTTTGCAGTCCCCACCAGATTCCCACATCCATTTTGGATTTGGGGGCCAAGAATTGATCACAGCCCTGCAGTGAGGGAAAGACCTGTACTGCCTGACTCCAGCCAAAGGTTCTCATTTGTGATGTGAGGGAATCCCCTTCTTGGTCCAGCCTGGAGGTCTCAGTGCAATTAGCGTTTGCAAGTTGCAAGAAGTCACACCTAAAGCCTCCCTGTTGATGGCCAAGCACTGATGAATTTTTCGGATGTGCTGGATTATTTTTCCTCATGTATCCACATGCAGTGTCTGCTGAGCTCATCTGTAGCAGGAAGTGGGATCAGTGAAAACACCAGGAGAGAGGGTAGAGAATGTGTCCTCTGAGCATAACTGGAAGAGTAAAACTCAATTTTTGGATGTGTTCTGTCTACTAAAACTTTGAGTTTAAGGAAGGTTGGGGTTTTTTTTTCCCCTTTCCTGCATTGACCACCACCATACTTGGAAAAAAAACAACCAACCCTTCATCTCCGTGAACCACAGAAGCAATTCATTATAGAGTACCCTGGAGAAAGATTAATGATATGTCCTTTAAAAATAAACATGGCAGGGAGTTGGCCTCAGTGCCAGTTTCGTAAGGGGCAATCATCTTGGCTTCTCCTGCCTGCCCAACCTGTGTGGTGGGTGGTAGGAGGGGTTTGGGGCAGTAGTGAGGCTCCTGTGGTTGCTGGAATGTAGTGACTGGAGGCCACTCTGGATGTCAATGCCAGCTTACATCTGCAGAGTCAGCAGGAAGGGGAAAGAACTGGGCAAAAAATACATTCTGAGATGTTTAAGCTGTAAGAATCCTCAGGGATCTTCTGATCCATAGGCCTCCAAACCTGCAGAATAGCAGAGTCACCTGCGAAACTTCTGGAAATACTGATTCCTGGAGTACACACCAGACCTACTGAATTATAGATGCATGCTGGGGAACCGCTGTTGAATCTGATACTCTTGTGATACAGCTGGAGAAGCTAAAGCTAAAGAGGGAGGATGATTTGCCCATCCTCAATGGCAATGTGGGTCAGAAGCCAGAATTCCCTGGCTGAAGCCTTTACTCTGTCTAAACCCATTGCCTCTACTTTCTCTACACTTCCAGTCTCAAGGAGTGGTCCCGCCAACCACCCAGAACCCAAATCAGACACTTGGAAATTAGAATCATTCTCTTTCACCCTCCACATGAAACTCAGGCCCAGTATTTCCAATTTTCCTAATTAATTTTGACTGTAGGGGTCCCTTACCCCTTTTCCCACGTACTTCCCCCGTTCAACCACCACCGTCTCTCACACAAACTACTGCAGTAGCCTCCTAACTGGTATCTCGGCCTCTGGTTTGCCCACCCTATCCATTCTGTACTGAAGCCAAAGAAGATCTTCGTAAAGCATTAAAGTATGACTCTGATCTTGTCAGTCCCTACATGATCTTTCAATGGCTTCCAGAGAATTAAGATTTTAAGACTTTACCAACCTTTCATAATTGACCTCATTTTTTGCTATTCTCCAACTACCACCTCTCATCTCCTGGCACACAAAACTTCTATTTAATTACCTTTATGTGCCATGAATTCCCTCTATTGAATGTGTTTACTCTCTCTTAATCTCTCTCTCTCTCTCTCTCTCTCTCTCACACACACACACACACACACACACACAGGCCCACACACATATTCACCACATCTTTATTCTATAAGACTTAAACTCTATGTCCTCTATGAGAAGTCTTCCTCCATCCCAGCCATCTGACTTTTTCTCTTTGCCTCTATAGCATTCCATGATTTCCCTCATTAAACCTTGAATTATCAGATTATATTAAAAATGTTTCATGTTAATTGTTTCCATTTCTCTCTATGGTGTGAGGCTCCCTAGCACAGAAGTTCATTTCTCTATTCTAAGAATGAAACACATGACCTGGCATTGTAGGGACTTAAAAGTATTTGTTTGATAAATCATATTCTCCTGAAATAAGTTGATGAAACTATTTGTTTTAAGTTTATTTATTTGTTTTGAGAGAGAGCAGAAAGAGTGAGCAAGAAAGGGTAGAGAGAGAGAGAGGGGGAGAGAGAATCCCAAGCAGGCTCTGCACTGTCAGCTCAGAGCCCAACATGGGGTTCAGATTCATGAGCTAGGAGATCACAACCTGAGCCAAAATTGAGTTGGATGCTTAACCGACTGAGCCACCCACGTACCCTGATGGACCTCATTTTTAATTACTCCTCATGTAGGTTGTTAGTAACCCAGCCAACCTTTGGCCACTGAACTGGTCAGTGCAACCAGATCTGCTATTCCTAGCTGCCCAGTGTTCTATCAGCTAGATCACAGGTTTACAAGCAATGCACTAGAATTGGACAAATAATACCTCCCACTTGACTAGACACTCTACATATATGTGATTATTGAATCCTTACAAACATCTTAAGAGGGAAGTGTTATTGTGTTTATTTTACATTTGAAGAAATGGGCTCAGGGAAAATATACCTAAGACTACATAGCCACTGTAGAGCAGAGCGAAGATTCCAGTCAGATCTGTACGTCTTCAAAGAGTGCATATTACCAGGTGGTATCACGCCTCTCTGGCTAGTATATGTCTGGTCATAGGCAAGATCAGAAAACAAAAGATAACCTCAATAGATGAGCCAACATATCATCTACCCTAGAGGTTTCGAAAAGATTTGGCCTAAAGCTCCAATGGGTTTTCTTCTGTCTGGTGCCTAGGTCCCATTGGGCAGGTATGTGTAGAGGGAGGGGACACGTGAGTTCAAGCCAGCACATTTCTCTTGCAGAGATCAGCTTATATAGGTAGTTAATTGGTAATGAGGATCTTAAGCAGCTCGGCTTTTGAGAGTAACAGCTTAAGCTATGTACCTGTTCAGTGATGAAGAAGGAAAAGGTTGTTTTCTTTTCTCTAATTATTATTTGTTTTTATTTTAAGATTTGTTTTCATTCCAGTTAGTTAAGATACAGTGTTATATTAGTTTCAGGTGTACAACATAGTGATTCAGCATTTCCAGTGCTCATCACAAGTGCACTCCTTAATCCCCATCACCTATTTACCCATACCTCGCTCCTCTCTGGTAAATGTCAATTTGTTCTCTATAATCAAGAGTCTGTTTCTTGCTTTGTCTCTCTCTCTCTGTGTCTTATTTTTTTCCCCTTTGCTTATTTGTTTTGCTTCTTAAATTCCACATATAAGTGAAATAATATATTTGTCTTTCTCTGCCTGACTTACTTCACTTAGCATGATACTCTCTAGCTCCATCCATGTCATTGCAAGTGGCAAGATTTCATTCTTTTTTATGGCTGAATAATACTCCATTATGTACACCACATCTTCTTTATCCATTCATCAATTTATGGACACTTGGGATGCTTCCATGGTTGGGCTATTGTAAATAATGTTGCTATAAACATAGGGGTACATGTATCCCCTTGAATTAGTATTTTTTCTGTTATTTGGGTAAATATCCATTAGTGTGATTGCTGGATCATAGGGTAGTTCTATGTTTAACTTTTTTTTAAATTTTTTTTTAACGTTTATTTATTTTTGAGACAGAGAGAGACAGAGCATCAGGGGAGGGTCAGAGAGAGAGGGAGACACAGAATCTGAAACAGGCTCCAGGCTCTGAGCAGTCAGTACAGAGCCCGACGCGGGGCTCGAACTCACAAACCGCGAGATCGTGACCTGAGCCGAAGTCAGACGCTTAACCGACTGAGCCACCCAGGCGCCCCTATGTTTAACTTTTTGAAGAACCTCCATACTGTTTTCCACAGTGGCTGCACCAGTTTGCATTGGGCGATGATTATTTTCAACTGCAATTCACATGATCCTTTATAGTCTCTCTCTTTTCTGCTGTTGGTTTCCTCCCCACACATAGCCAAATAACATGTAGCAGAGATTCTCCATACTCAATATATAAATATAATTTAAAGTTACAATTCTAGTCATAAATTTGTCAGTTCCTTGCCTTGTGACCTTCGGTGAGAAAAGGAAGTTAACTTTTTCCTTCTTGGTTCTTTTAAAAAATAAAAATACTGAGAACTGAGGATCATAGAGGGAAATAATTCTTTCACGCATGAGATGTAAGGATTTGGTGCAACCCTTCTGGGGGGTGACTTGATAACACCTAGAAAAATATAGACGAGTATGTACACTTTGACTTAGCAATTCTACTTCTGGGACTTTCTTAAGGCAAGGATCATCAAACTGTGGTTCATAGGCTAATCTGGCCTCCTTTTGTAAACTTTTTAGAACGTAGCCACCCACCCGTTCTGTTACATATCACCTGTGGCTGCTTGTGTGCTCCAAGGGCAGAGTTGAATAAATACAACAGAGACCATGTGGCCCTTCAACCCCAAAAGTTATGTGGACCTTTACAAAAGACATTTGCTAATGCTTGCTATAGAGTTATGAAAATGTCACTGGTTCACGGCTGATTTGGATCTCTTTTATGGGTCACTCTTCAAAGGATAGAGCTTCCACTTCCTTAGCCCCAAGCCTGTAGCTGTAATGTCTCTAGGTTTTCAGACCCAGAGATCACCAAGCTCTGCTTTTCCAGCTCCATCTGGAGCCAAGCGCCAAACCCTTCCAGGTGTGCTGTGTCCAAAATAGCGGCTCAGTCATCTGCTCTCCAGTTATGCAAACTTCTTCTCTATTCTGCAACTTCTCACAGGAGTCTTGTTTGTTTCTCCCACGTAAATACGCAGAAATAAAAGTGCTCATTCCCCTTCCTTCCCCGAACTCTTTGAGACAATCCAGATCACCATAACAGAGAAGAACAAGATTTGCCGAGCTCATTTTTCCTATCAAGGAGCACCAATTGCCTCTGGTGGCAGACGTCTCCTTCCATTTTGGGAAAAGGAGTCACAGTCTTGTCTTAAAAGTGAATAATTCTTCCAAAAATTACCATGGTAGCTTCTGTATTTTTTTACCAGAAGAAAACAAAAAGTTAAATATTTAACATGGCACGCTGATATATATGTATTCACTTTACAATTGAAAAAGCAATAGGGCTAGTAAAAAATAAGAAGAAAAGGTCTAGTTCATAGGTGGTTTTAGGACCCCATTAAGATCATGCCAACAACTAGCTTTTGTAAACTCTAACATACTTCATAGACATAAAGTGGAATTATTATTAACAAAATTTGGTATTCCAAAACAGTAAGTGGGGATTATTACTCATATTGCAAAAGTTATCTATATAACATGCCATAAATTTATTTTCAAGGATTAATCTCACCCAAAGAAAATCCCACAAAAGGGATAAACCATACACATAAATAAATGTATATGTATGCAGCATTTCTCCCCAAAAGATAGCTTATGAAACTTTAATGAACCTCTAAAACAGACCTGTTCTTTTGAACACAGCCCTGCTCTCTAGGTACCCCAACTTGACTGAACTGGCCCACAGGGAATCTCAGAAATACCCCTCGAGTTCTACAGAATTAACAAAAAGAAGGAACTTCCATTTTTCTAAATTATGGAAAGTTGACCCTGGAGGAACACCTAGGCAACATTTTGAGCCTATTTCTCATTTTCTGGATCTGGAACTGACTACAAAAGAAGAAATATACTTGGCTCACAGCCACAGAAAGCTCATTTATGAAATTCAAATTTAGATTGTCTGCCTCCAAAATTAGACTCTTCTCTACCCACTCTCCCCAATCCCCCCCCCCACAAAAAAATACTAGAAACATACCTGAGATATAAAGTGAGATCCACCTGGAGAAGGCACAGATCTTCTGTGCCTGACCCTCCTGAGAGCTTTAAAGAGACCAGTTCACCCTACACTAAGCGGGAGGCATCCAGCTGCTCAAAGAGCTGCCAGGCCCTCACACCATTCATCACTCCCTTCTGAACCACTTTCCAGACCTACGCTGGACTCTACTTCCTGACAGGTTGTATATCGTTTCCGTCTCTGAGCTTAGGGTTCATTTTTCTCCCATTTATGGCCCTGCTTTACCCTTTGGCAAAGCACTAACCATGCTTCTCTCACTTTACCCAATCCAACCCAGTCTATAAGCGTTGGCACACTCATTCCCTATGGGTGGCCCCAACAAGACCTTTACCTTCTGGGCAGGACTCTGGCAAGACTGAGAGCAACTCTCTCCTGCAAGACCATTTATCTACACTGTGCAAAGGAGAGGTGCAGGCTTTATTGCCTCACTCCCTAAGGGCACCCAGTTACTGAATTTTGCCCTCACAGCTAGAGAGGCATGCACACCATCCCAGAAGATGATTCATATGCATACACATAAATTCAGGCACCTCTTACTCTGCTGGCAGGACCTGCCCTCATACTAATAATTAATATCACTTGGCACTTACAAAAGATCCTTCAGCTTTGAAATTGCCTCACAAGCACATATTAATTGACCAGACTTGCCGGCTCCAAATATTTTCACTCTGCCTCCCAAGCCCCTGGGTATTTATCCACGCTACACCCATGCTGCCTACAGCAACATCAACTCTGTCTTGGGAAGCTGACAAGAGCTCGGGGTATCCCAGCTTATCCCAGCTTTGTCTGGAGCCCGATAGATCCAGGCCATGTGACTCCCTCTAGCACATTCTCAAAGGAGCACAGTTTCCAGGAGTTTCAGAGACACAGAGACAATATTCATAGAATTTTAAATTCAGAAATATTAGGACTCAAAATCCAGAGTACCCACTGAGAAAAATCCCTACTTCTGAGCCACAAGTATTCCATAGGTAAAACAGAGATAGTAATACCTGAATGGGCTGTTACTAGGATGAAAGATGAAGAATCTGATGGTTTCAGGGTGATACCCAGCACATAAGAGGTCACACTGATCATGTAATATTTTATGTGTTACTCTGGTCTAATTGCTACCATCAGTTTGAAGATGAACAAACTGGGGCGCCTGGGTGGCTCAGTCGGTTAAGTGTCTGACTTCGGCTCAGGTCATGACCTCATGGTTCCCGGGTTCAAGCCCTGTGTCAGGCTCAGTGCTGACAGCTCAGAGCCTAGAGCCTGCTTCAGATTCTGTGTACGTGTCTCTCTCTGCCCCTCCCTGCTTACTCTCTGTCTCCTCTCAATAAACATTAAAAAAAAAAAAGATGAAAAATCTGAGGCACAGAGAGATTTGAGTAACATGTATTAGACCTCATGGAGAGTAACAGTTGTGGGGAGTTGGAATTGGAGCCTAGACAGCTTGGCTGCAGAGCCTGACCTCTGATGATCACACTGCCCCACCTTTGATAGTGGCACTGATGGGTCACCATCACATGAAGAAGTGTAGGCAAACTCTTCTGAGTTAGGGATCCAGGTGAGGACATATCCTATTCTCTACTGCCCTATGTGTGATCTGTCAGTGATTTTCTTGCATTTAGATCCACAAAAATCTTAGATGGGTTTTATATTTTCTGGAAATAATAATAATAAACTAGCAGAAATTTTGTACTTTTTTCCCCCCTGTTTTCAATAGTTTGGGGCCATTTGCAGAAAAAGAAATTCTTGGAAATGGGCAATCTGAGTTGAGGCTGAGCTCCTCTCTGCTCTTCTGCCCCTTTGGATGGAAACTGTTTTCTCACCTGTAAAAATAAGACCATATCATCTTAACTCAAGGGAGTGCTGGAAAGGAAAAAGATGATGTTAAAGTTCTCTGTCAACTCAGAGGTTTTCAGAGTCCTTTACTGTGTTATTTGTGACAACTAACAGAGTGATTTACTGAGGCAAATGCCCACTTGGAAGAAGTAGACATAAGCATTTCATAAATTCTCAACCCCACAAGGTACTAGATTTACCCAAGCTCCCTGAAAAATGGTTCGATCTCTTTCTTCTCTTTGGCAGAAATATTACAGTTTTTAACTTCTTCAATTAACCTGTTTGGCAGCACTCATTATTGCCAGATCCCATGTGAGCCTACAAAAACATCAAGATGAATAAAACACAAACCCTGTGAGGGAATACTCCAGCACGTAATCGATGCAATGATGGCAGAATTGTTGCTTAGGAAATATAGTGATATTCTGTGAGGGGCGTCAGGAGAGATTTCAAGCAGAAGGCAAACTCCGGGCTGGATTTTAATAATGGAATAGGTTGGACAGGGGTTGGGGGTGGTAGTGAGGGTCCAGAGCTGGGAAGGAGCTTCTGAGCAGAAAGAGCAGAGTATGGGAAGGTATGAGGGCATGAAGCATCATGATGTGGTGGGGCAACTGCTATCCTTTCCATTTGATGGACCCAATTATGCCTGCGAGGGTGGGCACAGCCAGATCCAGAAGAGCCATGAATGCCAGAACTCAGGAGCTTGGGGTTACATTTCCTCCTGTATTCAGAATGTGCAGAGATGTTGCCTCTGGATCCTAGAAGTCACCTGTCCTCATACACCTGGTTTTCTGACAAGATACTCTCCCTTTGTGGAGTAACCCCCCTCAGGTCCTGAGTTGGTTCTGCCCTTCCCTTCCGTCCACCCCCACCCCCACCCACAAGGTACTGGAAGTGCTTAGGGCAGCAGAAAGTGGGAGCTGCTCCCTAGAGCAGTGGAAAAATAAGCTGCTGAAAGGTTTATTTCCCTGCTCAGAATATTTTTACAAAGCAAATGCACAAGGCTTGTCACCACACACTCAACTATTTTTAGGCTTCCTGACCAGATCTTCTGGATAGGCCTTTGGGGACAATAAGTGGCGGCAGGGAGGTGGGAGTTGCTCTTGGCTTTGGGGAGTCTGGGTCTTCTGGGAGCTCTTGAATTTGGTTTGGCCAGAGAACATTTCTGGGGGAGGCAGCAGGGGTGAGGTGGAAGCAATTAGCCCCCTTGTCTGCTTACCCTATTCATCTTCTGTGACCAGCAGGAACTCCAACCCCTTGCCTTCCAAGGGCACAGGAGCCACTGGGAGAAATGAACCAGGGTTTCACCTCCCTCAATGCCACTGTGTAATGGATTCAGGCCACAGACAAGAGGGCCTTAATTGGTTTTGCACCATATGCTAGGCCTGGGTCATGACTCAGCCGAACAGATTCCTTTCTCTTCTCCCACACTGACCAAAGCTTTGGCCAGATGGGGCTGGTGGGCGGAAGGCTGAAAAGCCAGAAAGGGCAAAGCTGTGTGGGTGACAGGGCATTCTCAGAGTTTCCAACAATGATGTTTCTCAGCTCCTGAGGTCCCAAAGCCAGTCCACATACAAGGCCAAATGAAAACGCTCGAGGATTTGCTGGGAACTACGACCGACTTTGTCACATTTTTATCTAAATGGCAGTGAAGTGTGTGTTTGTAAAAGAAAAGAGGTAGCAGTACATTCTTCGTGCAAAGCAGGAGTCCTCAGATTGAATTGGTACCACGATTTCAATCACAGTTTCTCTGCATGTTTTAATAGGGCCTACCAGGTGGGTGTGGCCTTTGTGCCTCCAAGTAACCTGGTTCCTCCTCGTTTTACACACAAAATAACTTAATGGAAACATCTAAATGTTCCAGAGCAAATGTCAAGATGTGGATCTTCCGAATTCTAGACAAGATTTTGCAAATATGTATGGTACAAAGTATGCTGAAGTTTTTTAAAAAATACACTTAGTGATAGAAATACAATGACTAAGATTTCTCTGAGACTCAAAAAGTGAAATAAATTACTAAATGAAACAAAACCTGTAAGTGTCACAGCCAAGATTTCAAACTCAGTCTGTCTGGCACAAAATGTGTTTGGTATGTGTGTGTGTGTGTGTGTGTGTGTCTGCGTGTTTTCCCACTTATCTATAGTGCTTTCCATTGTTATAGTGCTTTATTGTTGTTAACATTCAAATGGAATACTTTGTTCTCTGACTGGCCTACTTTTGAAGACTGCAGGGATGTGGGGTGCTTACTTACTCTGAGTTTAGTTCTATCCAGCTTTTGCTTTTTATTCCTGTTCCCAGCTTCTGCCCCATGGCTCTGGCCATCTTGTCACCACTTCTCATGCTGCTCTTGCTTATTCTTGTCTTTTCCTCTTCCATTGCCCAAGCTCCACCCATACAAGTGTGTTGAGTGCACAGTATTCTGCAGTAACAGAAGGACATGATCACCTCTATGGTCACTTAAAGTCAAGGGCAGATACCACTATTCTGAGAGGTCATAGGCCATTACCGTCCTCAGAGCTATGTCTCTCTGTGTCCCTGACCCTGCCCACCACACTGCTTCTGGGTCCTCTTCTTTCAACCGTCTCCTCCTGTCCTCAGTTCTGGACCCCCAGTCAAGTCTACTTAGTATTTAGACATTTCAGCTAGATGGTGAAAATGACCTGACTTTTTTTTTTTTTAATATTTATTTATTTATTTATTTATTTATTTATTTATCTATTGAGATAGAGGGAGAGGGAGAGAATTTCAAGCAGGCTCCACACTGCCATCACAGAACTGGATGTGGGGCTCAAACCCATGAACCATGAGATCATGACCTGAGCCAAAATCAAAAGTTGGACACTTAACTGAACCACCCTGGCATCCCAGAAAA
The DNA here is from genome assembly GCF_016509475.1 of Prionailurus bengalensis. Classification (NCBI taxonomy): domain Eukaryota; kingdom Metazoa; phylum Chordata; class Mammalia; order Carnivora; family Felidae; genus Prionailurus; species Prionailurus bengalensis. The sequence continues at coordinate 75,307,369 of NC_057359.1, read as the reverse complement.
TGACCTGATGTTAGTAAGCAAACCACCTTAGGTTGCTTTGCTGTGTTACCCCTCCACCCAGCTCCTTATCTCTAATCAGAAGGGAAACATTTCAATCTGTTGCTCCTTCTTAGGAACAAGAAAACCTTTTCAGAGGCCCCCCAAAAGCTTCAGAATCTGGTCTCATGTGCACCCCAAATCAATGCCTGGCAAAGGGAATGGACAAAAAGTGACTAATAAGGATTTTCTTCTAGACCAAGAAGAAGGATCACCCTCCCTAAGCCTTATGGGGGAGGGGTAACATCTGAAAAGATCAGAGCTGTAGGTGCAAGAAAATGAGGAGGATGCATTTAGTCGACCTGTATTCATCATTAGCTTCTGTACAATCCATACATCTTTTTTTTTTTTAGAAAATTTATTTCTCATTTACTCCAAGGGTCTGATGTAGGCATGGTGGCTCTCTTAGATGGCTCTTCCCCACACAGTGATTCAGGAATCCTGACCCTTTCCATCCTATGTTTCTGGCAACACAAAGCCTGTCCTTCCAACTGCAGGGATGATGGACTGAGGGGAGGCACACTTGAGACTTGACCACTTCCCTTGACAGCAACCACATTACTTCCACTCATATTTTATTGGTCAAAATGAGTCATATGGTCTACCCCAGTGCAAAGGAAGCTGGAAAGCGTCAAGGAGAACATGAGTATCAGCAACACTAGCAAATTATGGCACAGTGTGCAATTCACAAAACTTTGAGTATGTTTCATTCAGTAAGAGGGTAATCTAATGCAAGTCTCCACTCTTAACAAAACAAAAGCCAGTTAAGAGGTCTGACATTATAATCTCTTCTTAAATCTGCAACAGTTCCATACCACCTTTTTAGGTCAGGTTCAATGTATATTACCTGTGCTTCTTTCCTGGCCCAAGTCCACTCCTCCAGCATTTAGTTAAAACATAAATTATGGTGTGGCAAACAGAGATCTTTTTTTTCCATTACCCAAAGAAAACATCAAGAATTAAAGCTTCTTTTCTTTGTTACCCTCCCATCTCCCTTTATCTGCTTTGATTTAACATCCTTATATAAATTACACACTAATAGATCTTAGTTTCAGAATCCTATTTCTCTAAGTTAAAAAAAAATCCTCCATGCTGCCTTTTTTTCTATCAAAACTCTTCTTCCTCATCATTATCTCTGTTTTGGAAGACATACAAAATTCACACCATAGCTTTGTGGTCTGGGTCTCCTTGACTGAGGCCTGCTGAGAGAAAGCTAAAAATGAGGAAATTTGAATGGTTTCCAGTTGAATTCTATGGTTTTCTTCCTGTGTTAGCCTTTGCCTCCAGAAAATTCTGGGGAAGTTTGGTGTGTGCCATGGCTGACAAGAAATTAAAGATTCCAATTCTGTTCCCCACTAGACAGCAGACCTTGTTGCCTAGCCATAGTTAGTGGAGAGGAACACATCCCTTTAATTGGTTTGAAGACCCAAAGACATTATCAAGCTCGGAGACCAAGAACTGGAGATAGGAAAATTGTAAGAAACAGTTTTTGATTCAAATGAGTTTTTCTTTAGTGGATTTTTGAATTTTCCAAAATGCCATTTTTAATACTTCCCTGTCATAATATAAGTTACCATTTATTTCCATGAAAAGAGCACAGGCCCTAATGTCAGGCTGAAGTTAATTAGGAGAACTACATTTGTACCCAGCTTTGCTATGACTAGCTCTGGGGCCTTGAGATGAATAGTCCCCTCTCTGAGTCTGTTCCCTCACTAAAAATTAGATGAATTTAGGGTCCCATCCAATGTAAGGGGCTGTGTCTCATTTACCTTTGTGTCCTAGAACTTGTCACATGGCCTAATTTTCAATAGTATAATTAATCATTATAAAATGATTAATTAATGAAATTGTATTAGTCTTCCCAGGCTACGATAATAAAATATCACAAGTTGGGTGGCTTAAACAACAGAAGTTTATTTTCTCACAATTCTGGAGGCTAGGAATACAGAGTAAGCTGTCATTAGGGTTATTTCTGGGGGTGGGGGGTGCTTTCTTCATGGCTTGCAGATAGCCACCTTCTCACAATGTCCTCACATGACCTCTTCTCTTTGCATGCACAGAGAGAGAAAGAAAAAGTTCTCAGGTGTCTCTTCCCTTCTTATAAGGATACCAGTTATCAGAGCCCACCCTTATGACCTTATTTAGCCCTAACAGCTTTCCTACAAATATAATCACATTGAGGGTAGGTCTTCAACATCTGAATTTGAAAGTGAAAGGAAGACACATTTCAGTCCTTAACAGAGATCTATGGGTTTCTCTCTTTATACCTTATAATGGAGAAAAACTATCTTAATGCATTACATTTCTATTATTATAGGCTTCACAATCTACTCTCATGATTTCTTACTGTCAGCATTGCCGAATGTAAAGAATTGTCACTGCAATTAAATCAGAAATATTTGGACAATTGAGATTTAAAGACAAACTTAATGCAATTTTCACTGTGGAGAGGGTCTCCAGTTTCTGCTAGCCTCCAAGTACGATAAACCTCTCTCACAAGAAGTTTGTTACAGAACTTGAAAGTAGACACCTTGGTGTAAATGCTGACAAAACAGTTTTTATATGCTTGAAATAATGCATCTTAAAATATGTAGAAGTGTTTCTTTGATACCTGCAATTGAATTATGGTAGTTTGTAATGACCTTGGGACTTAACTGAAATTGAAATGTGCAACAATTGAAATTGATGCAGGAGGACCTTATGTTTGTCCAGATCTTTTCACCTCCTATTCAGGTGTAGGTTTCAAGACACAACTAATGTTGCATAAAAAGGAGGAGAAAGAGAGTGTGGTATGTGTGTATGTGAGAGAGACAGAGGGAGAGAGAGACATAGATGAGACAGCAGCAAAGTCCATTATTCATCCTATTGTGAAGACTACCTGTGAAATTTAAATGCAGGTCTCATGTTCTTAGAAAGCTATTCTGATATTGATCAAAGTTGCTTGTATCACTTGTATTGAGGAATTATTTAAATGCAATTGAGAGCCACAGGTGCAAAATGGGATAGAAGACCTATCTTCACTATCAAATGAAGGCGATGAAGGTAATCATATTAATATAAAATATATAATTATTGTATTGGGATTTTAATGTAATATACTCTAATTTTAACATTTATATAATACTAATTCAGTTTCTTTTTTTTAATTTTTTTAATGTTTATTTTTGAGACAATGCGAGAGACAGAGTGCAAGCAGCAGAGGGGCAGACAGAGGGAGACACAGAATCTGAAGCGGGCTCCAGGCTCTGAGCTGTTAGCCCAGAGCCGGACAAGGGGCTCAAACTCATGAACCGTGAGATTGTGACCTGAGCCGAAGTCAGACGCTTAATTTAACCAACTGAGCCACTCAGGCACCCCAGTAATTCGGTTTCTTATTACCATGACAAATCCTATTTGAGAACTGGCTGCATTTACTGAAAGTCTACACATATTACATGCATTTCATATGTCATTAGGGACCCTAGCTGAATCTGCTCTCCAATTATTTTGGCAGTATATATTCTACCTTAATGATAAATGTATTACTTTTCAAGTTCATCTAAAAGTAGACCTTCAAATTCACTTTTGAGGGCTGATTGTGCCTTTGTCTGTGGGGGGGGGAGCAGAAGGAGATCCAATATGTTAATGAACACTTTGTTTCTCAAAGATAAGGTCAAATCCCATTTTATTTCAATACTACAAAATAATAGTAGACTGTTCTTTGCATAATAGCATGCAGTTGACCATCGTTGTGGATAGATATGTAGCCCTACAGATTATTTCTCCTATCATGAAATTCATTGTGTAATTTTCCTTTCTTTGGAGCTTCAGATGGGTTCTGGACTAGAGGCAGGGAGAATCATGCCAGCAGTAATAGACCCTCATATGACGATTCCTTGGGCCAAATAGTTTATTAATTGTTTGGCACATTTTAACCCAATTAATCCTTGCAGCAACTTCATGAGACAAGCACTATTATTATCCTTGCTTTACGGAGGAATAAATGAAGACACAAAAAAGCAACCTGCCTAGGGTCACAGAGCTAGTAAGTAATAGAACCTGGATTCAGATTCTGAGATCTTGGGGAGGGAGCACTCTCACTGGGAAGAGATTAGCTGGTTTTTGCATGACAGTGACCCACTGAGACTAAGAGAGCAGGTGGAGGGAGGTGGATGGGGGTAAAAAAAAATACATATAGTCAATTGGGAAAACAGTTGAAGGGATTTCCAGTCATAAATGGTCTTGGGTAGGGTTTTAAATTGGCCCACAATTTACTAAAATCCATCCCAAGGCTGTGGCACATATTAATAAGATAGCAAAATTTATTCTTCTATGTATCAAGTGCTTAGCTTGTGCTAAGTTCTTTACTTATATTATCTCACTTATTCCTTGGAACAATGTAGAGATCCATTAAAGAAAGGTATCAGAGATCAATATGCAATGAAGCATGTAGGGCTTAGGCCTTAGGGCTTGGTGCAAGAGGAAAGAATCCAGTGAATTCAGACAAGGGTCTGAAAAGGGTTGGAAAGCTGTGAGGTGGAGAGAAGTGAAGATTCATGACGCAGGTTAGAAAGAGGTGAATGTGTTTTTGTCACACTCTGACAATGTGGATCACGGTGGTCTTGATACATTTTAAGGACAGGACTGAACCTCCAAAGTTGATCATATGATCTGACCAAATGCTTCATGTCATGGTGGAATAGGTTTGGCCTACTTCATGGAGGAAGAAAATACTTCCAGGGACAGTTGTCACAAAAAGTGTTGTTGTCAGCATCAGCAGAGGTGACACTAGTCAATTTCGTTATATCACCACCTAAAATGGAGGCTTACTTTAAGCATCTTGAAAGAAAAGGCACAATGAAGGGAACATAAGATAACATCTATTTAAAATTAGGAAATTGAAACAAGGGTGGGAAGATCACAAGATTCTAAGAACTCTCTTTTTCAGATCTTCATTAAGATAATATCTCAATTTAATTTCATGCCAGAAAAATCAGACTTTGTGGAAATTTTAAATTCTGATTCCAGAATATAATATACTTTAGATATCCATATGAATTAAAGCTAAAAGGATGGAATAACAAAATAAGAAGTTAACAAACTAACATCATGACACTCAAGTGATTTTTTTTTTTTACTGAACTATACTTCTTATACATATTTGAAAGGAGACAAATGTAACTGGTTTTCCCTCTGTGGGTATAATGTCTATACACACACACACACACACACCACACACACACACATTCATTCATACACATAGGTACACTAAAATACATACTACTGAAAGTCAGAATCAGATCAACTAGGCCCCTGCCCTTAAGGGCAACAGGTAATGCTCTGGCATCCAAGGAGTTGCTAGGCAAGAGGAAAGGGAGTGTGTAGGAACAACAACAGAAGGAAAAAGAAACACACACACACACACAAAACACCTCCTAATGGCAAATCTTCCACTGCCACAACAATGTGCCAAGTTAGAATGAGAACACTAAGCTTTAGATAATGAACCCATTGTATTTGCATCTCAGAACACCAGCCTTTCATGGGGTAACTTGAGCTCCCTAATTCTCCTTGTGTAGAAGAACATGAGCAACTCAGCATCATTTTAGACAGACTTGGGTTTCAGCCTGTCTTCCTGAGCCCCGCACTTTCCTGGGACACACAACTCCAAGTTCTATGAACTACTGCTTGTGTTGGTGAATGATCTGTGTTCCCGTCTGTGTTCATTTTACCCTGCTACATTCCTCTACATGACAAGCTCAGCAAACTGTTGCCAAATGGTTTTAAGTTTGCTATTCCTCTGTAACTCCTAGAGCCATGATCCACCTCCACCTTCCACGAGCTAGATGTCTCACATGAGTAGCAATAAGTAGGGGTCATTGCTACAGACCAGATACAGAAAGATGCCTCCAAAAACTCAGATACCGTATCACCTCTTCAGAATTCCACTAAAACAAAAATGCACATTTATTATTAATAAGGCACACAAGGCATTCTTGTCTAGCCCCTATTTATCTTTCCAGCCACATCTCTTACAACTCCCACATACATACATGCTATCTTCCAGCCAATCTGGGCAACTTACACTTTCCTGAATACATCACACCTCCATGTTTCCTCTCCCTTCACAAATATTACCTCTGTCTTTGGTGCTTCCTCCAGCCCATCACTCACCTGGTTAACACATATACTTCTCCAGTCCTTGGCTCAGGCATATCACCTGTTCTTGGAAGTATTTGTTCACCACCTTGATTTTCATTCTTCCATGTTCTTCCACTTGCCTCCCCACCTCCACTATGGAAAACATCCATGATGGAATTTAGAATAGTAGACGCTCTATTATAAAATTCAAGTTTGATACCATTAATTCCCTTCTCTGTTTCTCCCCTAGCTTTGATGGACAGAATATGTCTCATTCATATATGAATCCCTAGGCTCTGGTATATGACTTGGCTCAGAGCTGGAACTCAATGCATGCTTGCCAAATTAATGGAAGAACAAGATGATATGTGAGAAATATGGTTGTGGAGACTGGAGAAGCTCCCAATTCTAATCAAGATGAATGTAATAGATCCTCTGAAATGAAACATAACCATATGTATTTCAAATCATTTACACCGTGTAGACAGGCTCACTTCCTCAAAAGCATAGATGTTTCTGTTATACTCCTCGTAGGTTTTTATGATCTAAATTTTCTTTCTAATCTCATCTCACACTCCACCTACCTGTCTGTCAGAAAATTTTTCAGTTAAACTGAATTTCTTTTAGTGTCTGGAATGCACCATCTTTGTGTTTCCTTCCAGCCTATGCGTGTGTTCCCCATTCTACCTAATGCTTCCTTTCCTCCATTATTTTTTGAAGTTTCAGTGTGGACAAGGCTTTCTAGAGAATAGTAGCCTTATCCAATGCTACAGACCAGAGTTGGTTTCATTTTCTCTATTTTCCTATAGAATCCCATTTTCTTCCATAATGTTATTCATCACACTGTATTATAATAGTGCTTTTGTTGTGTTTTTTTTTTAATATCCTCAACATCTAACAGAGGGCATGTCATATAACTGAAGGGTATGCAATATTTTCAGAAGGCTAGATGATAAAAATAGGAAGGAAGAAAAGAAGGAAGAGTAACAGGATATTTCAATGGGATGCTGCCTCATTTTCAGCTAGGTCCCAAAAATGATGGGAGTCAAAGATTTAGAGATTTCAAAGTGAGATGCTTGCTCATCTATGTAGGGCTGGCAAAGGAGGTGACTTATAACCTACCTTAAAGGAATAAATGATTTAAGTCGGACATTAGAGATGGATTGTCATAAAAGCATGCCTTGAGCCCTATCCCTACCTTCATCCCATGACAGGTATTAATCTTCCCTCTCCTCAGGCTAAGTGCATTTCAAGAATGACTACACAATCAATCAAAGTAAAAATTAAAGTGCCTACACATTTTCCCTGTAGTGTGAGGGAACCTCAGGGGACTGGTGACTAACCAGACTGACATGCCCAAGAAATCTAAAGAAGTAGTTGGCCAAAAACGCTGAGTAGAGGAGATTGGGAAGTCATTGCACACTGACTAATGATGAGTCCAAGGAGCAAGCCAGCCAAGCAGGAACCATCTGAACAGGCTTTTAATACAGGTACCAGGAGCAATGGTGAAAACCCAGCAGAGATTGTGCAGAAGATGGTGACCTCCTAAGTGACTAGCTAGAGGAGATGCATTTGTCCCTATCTTTCATGCTGGAGAGAGATCCCCAGAAAAGAGAAAGGGGCAAAGAGAGGTCTTCAGAACACTTTATAAGGGAATTACCTTTAAACAACTGCCAAGGCCAGAGTGTTCTGATGCCAGCTCACAACAGTGCTAATCTCAAAACCTTTCCCTGTCCAGCTCACCTCTTCATCTCTGACTCAGTTTTTCTCTTGAAGGAATCAGAAACAGAATTTTCTACAAGGGTGAAATATAATTAATAGTATAAAATGGTTGGGGTGTCTGGGTGGCTCAGTCAGTTAAGCAAGCATCTGACTCTTGATTTTGGCTCAAGCCATGATCTCACAGTTTGTGAGTTTGAGCCGTGTATCTGACTCTGTGCTCACAGTGCGGAGATTGCTTGGGATTCTCTCTCTCTCTCTCTCTCTCTCTCTCTTTCCTCCTCCCCAACTCACTCTTTCTCTCTCTCTAAAATAAATAAATAAGCTTAAAAAAGTATAAAGTGGAGAAAAAGAATAAAAACAACTCATCAAAGAATATTCACATTTACACCCCATACCTGCTATGGGCTTCCTGAGCTGAGAATGGGGAAAGCTTAAATTTTAATGAAGTATATATATCATTTTAACTTCTAAAAGGGACTGGACATTTTGATTGTTCAAACAAAATTATATTATGGCTTAAAATGGTTAGAAGGCACATTTCTTCTAAGGTCGAACAGGTCAGCTATCTGGCTGCCAGGGATTTTCATCCAAAGGGGCAGAGATAGGAGAGAAAAAATACAGCTACTTTCTAAGTGCCGCCCACCTAATCTGCTCATGCGACATTCTAAGAACAGAAGAAAGGGAGGGGAGGGGGAGAAGTGTTTCGGCTTAGATGACATCTCATCAGTGTGAACAATTGTGGTTTTGTTTGTTTGTTTGTTTTGTTTTGTTTTGGTAGTTTTGTCTCTACCTTGGAGAAGGGCAGCCAAGAAATCATGGCTCTTTTCACATTAGCCAGCAAGAGCCTTGAGTTGACCCATTTTCCATTGAATATCTTCTAATCATGTTCTCCCTAGTAAACATTTGCCCCCCCAACCCCGAAACCTTTCTATGTTCAGTGGAAAGAATCAGCTGACCAGCTATAATGAGCACTCAAGCTCATGGGCTAATCATAGGTCTTTCTGGGTATGAGTGAGTGAAGTGCTGTTCTGCTTTAGACTTCAGTCACCTGCAGACATGTTGGGGATGAGTGTGCTCGGCTGATGGCTTCTAGGTACACTGACAAAATGGAACAGGCATAGAAAAGCTGGGCTAAGCTCCCGAACTCACTTGTTTCATCCCAGTGGGCATCTTTCTGAATCTTGATGGGTCTCCCTCTTATATGGGCTCTACCTTTAAAGGCTCCCCCTTGCCGCTCACCTAAAATTTTTTCACAATCTGGTGTGTGTGTGTGTGTGTGTGTGTGTGTGTGTGTGTGTTTGTTTAAACCACTGCCTTTTTTTTTTTTATTTTTTTTCAACGTTTATTTATTTTTGGGACAGAGAGAGACAGAGCATGAACGGGGGAAGGGGCGGAGAGAGAGGGAGACACAGAATCAGAAACAGGCTCCAGGCTCTGAGCCATCAGCCCAGAGCCTGACGCAGGGCTCGAACTCACAGACCGCGAGATCGTGACCTGGCTGAAGTCGGACGCTTAACCGACTGCGCCACCCAGGCGCCCCTAAACCACTGCCTCTTTAAAGTCTCTCCTTTGGCAGGTACTTTGTGTGTTATCTCTTAGTTGAGCATTACCACAATCTTATAAATTATATATCAGTGTCCGTTTTACAGATGAGGCAAAGGGTCAAGTAAACTTCTGTAAGAACTCAGTAAAGGATACAGCCAACAGTCAACCCTAAGTCCACTACATCCAGTTCTCTATCCTCCATGAATTGTCCCTTTTGGCAAAAAAAGAAGGAAATTTTCTGAATTATAAAAAGCCCTCTTTTTTGAAGTCTGGGCTGTAGAAAACCTATACCCACCTAGTCATAAGGAATGGTCTCCCAGCCTGTCCATCCAGCTCTGCAACCTGTCAAAAAGCTATTTCAGCACTTGAATGGAAAGCTGTGAGAGCTGCAAGGTAGATCAGTTCCAATAGCCCATTTTCATCGTTCAGTGGAGAGCAGCTTCTAGAATCAGCTGAGGCTGGCAGGTTGCCCTTAACAAACAAACCCATAAGGCATTAGAGATGCCCAGGATACCTTGGCCCAGTCTACCTGGATACAGAGCTTTCCAAAAGAGAGCAAATTTGTCTTGTTTGACAAGTAGGAATAGGATTCCAAGAGCTCTCACCATATCCAAAATAATTTGGACTCCAGCTAAGAACACCGCCATCATACGAATCCCATGGCATATAATTATACTTGAAGGAATACCCTGCCCTTAGAAAGTCCTAGGGTCAGCAGGACCCTGTTCAAGGAGCTACATGTTTCTGTATCTAAGTTAATTCTGCTAATGTTTATGGATTCTCCTATGGCCCAAATACCTATGAATCATATAGATTGCTGACTTTCACAACTTTTCAGTGGATTTAGGCTGAGCAACTAATGTTCTTTTTCAGCAAATAATGCTTTCTCAAAACACAAAAAGACTTCTAAAGATAAGTCTGTGGGAGGTCCCATCAGAAAAAAAAAAGGATGCATTACTTTCCAATTCAGATTTTAGAGATAGGAAAGATGTTTTTTTTTTTTAAAAATGACTTTTTAATAAGATATTCATGTTGGGGCTGGAGTAAATTTAATCTTCAATGCCTCTCAGAAAAAAATCAGAGATGTAGTATAATCTTCCTGTGAGGTAATGTTTTTATAATCCAGAGCACCATGGAAACATAAATCTATGCATTATAATGCCCATTTATTTGTAATTTCTCACCCACTAAGCTTAATACCTACATTAAGCAATGCTGCTTCCAGAAGAAAAGACCCTTGAGACTAAGAGTCTATAAGACAAAACAAAACAAAACAAAACAAAACAAAACACAAAACTGATTTTAGCCTTTTACAAAGAGTTTCAAAATGGCAGTGTTTTCTTTTATTTCTCCATGTCTGGAATATTCTCTCCCATGTCATCACTCATCAAGATCACGATTAGATCTTCCTTTTATAGAAATATTCCCTAAGTACATCCCCATCTGAAGAGCTCTTTCCAGGTGGGCTTTCTCCCTCACTTCTTTCCTTCCTTCCTTCCTTCCTTCTTTCTTCCTTCCTTCCTCTCTTTCTTCCAAAATATTTAATACATACTGACATATTGTCTTTCCAAATCATTTCATATCAGTGAATCTATAAGCTTCTTCAAAGCAGAGAAAAGGGAAAAGCATAGAACTAAGAGTGAAGTCCAGTTTTCTCAGTGACTTTCCATGTAATTTTAAATAGATCACTTCTTGGCTATGCCATTTGTTCTCATTTATAAAAAAATTATTTGGTCTCCAAGGCCCCATACAATTTTAATATGCAGTGGTTTTATGATGAACTATACCATACGAGCCATTTATCCCAAACTCTCCTTACAGGATATATAAAGCATAGGTTCACTGGCTATAACCACTATGAAAGCAGTGACACCATGTCAGACTTTATTAATTCCAATGTCTGTTTCTGTGTGACATGCAAAAAGAACTCAGAAGATATTCCATCAAAGGAATGAATACTTACTTTGTAAATTGCCTGGCATTTATTAAGCCCATAGACTGTTCCAGACATAAAATGTGCCTTGCCTATGTAGTCTTCTCAACACAAACAAAATAGACACAGTAATTCCAATTTAACTAAGAAAGATGATGGAGGTTCAGAGAGAATAGGTGATTTGTTCAGGGTGCCACGGCTGGTGGCCATCTTGGCACCCAAGGCTGTCTGGCTCCTTTGCATGTACTTTCTCTGTGCCACTATACCACAAGTCTCTAAGCCTATCTGAGAAACAATGTGCACACCCATGCTGCTATATTTCACGCTACTATAAGGAAAGGGCTTATTTATGCTGATCTGATCAGGATGGCAACAGTACTCAGCCCTAATTTGATGAACAAAGAATTGGGGGAGAGGTTGGGTTTCCCACCAAACCCTCCCAGGCACATCGGCAAGCCAGAATGAAGTTGCAAAAGGGGCTGGGAAATAGCACGCAAGATGAGATGATGGTGCTTTAGGTCTGTGATCAGGAAAGCCTGCGGCTCCTGCTATTGCTGCCAGGCCTGCAGATTAAGCTTCTTTCTTTCTTCCTTTCTTTCTTCAAAAGCAAGAATGCTGGGACCCTAAACTTGTTTTCTTTTAAATGCTATAAGCCTTTCAGGAAACAGCTTTCTCTGGGAACCTGCTCATTAGAGAAAGCCCCTTGAAGAAGTGCCAAAATGTAGTTAGCAGGGAGGGGGAAGGGGAGGGGAAAATGTTGGGTTGATTCAGCAGAGCCATTTGATGATGAAAGTGCTTTTATCAAGGGAGCAGAGAATAGCCTGGTGCCTTCTCAACCATGCAGAGCACACAGACTCCTGGGAAAGGAACTCACATTTAGGAGAACTGTAGCTGGAAACAGAGATTTCTGAAACTTATGGAGATATTAAACTTAATAATTACAATAATAGCTCCTATATACTGAGGACTCCAGGCACAGGGATAAGAGCTTTCTACTGTATTTAATCTCATAGCCACTCTGTGATAGATGTAATTACCTTTATAGAGGAAAAAATTGAATATTGGAGAATAGAAAGGACTTGCAAACCTCACATAGGTAGGACATGGCCAAAGCATTATTTGAACCCTGGTCTGCCAACAAAGTACACATTGCACTGTTTCATCTTTCAGTATCTGAGGAAAGGAAACTCTGGATCCTTGAGGCCAATTTAAAACAAAGTAGAATCCAGGATAGAGAAAGTGGAGGAGTATTTTCGTGAGTTAGGATTTCACATGTGACAGCCATGCAGTCACTCCCTTTTAACACTGAAAAGGAAAGACCTGGAGCCCTTAGGTACATATCTGGTGCCATCCCCATGTGTCAAAGTTTATAGGACATCAGCAAGGAAGATGCCACTTCTTTCTGAGCATCATCCATGTATATAGGTATCAGGACTTGAAAACTTTATTCTTGGAATCATTTCTTGAAAAGTCCTTAGGAAAAAATATGGGAGGGCAAGGAACCATTAGTGGAAAAGCAAATATCTTGGGCTTTCAAATTAGACAGTTCTAGCTGTGCACCTTGGCTGTGACATGTATTAGTTCTCTGGTTATGGTCAAGTGGTTTAACCTTTTAGAATCTTGATTTCTTCATTTGTGAAATGGGTCTAAGAAGTGTTTACCTTGTAGGGCTACTGTGAGGTCAGAGAACATTCTAAAATAGTGGTTAAACAGAGTAATCTTTGCAGAGCAATCCTGTGATTATTGGTGGGTTTCATGGCTGTTATTGATGATGTTGATATTATTCTAGGTATGGTTGTGGTTGTTGTAATTATTATTATTATTATTATTATTATTATTATTTCTATTCAGGGGAAGAAAGCATATAGGCACACTGGCATGGATTGATTTCTCAGACTAAGTAATAATTAATGACAATTTAGAGCAGTAACTAATCAAAACAATTACCTGTAATTACTGGGTGATTGATATGTGACAGGCTTAGTTCTTAGTACTTTCACATGTCTTGCATCATGTAATACACACAGTTACCATATTTGGCAGTGAACAAAATGTTATTCACATTGAAGGTGAGGAAACTGAGGCATGGAGAAGTCAAGTAATGTCTTCCAAAGTCACAGAGAGAGAGTTTGGGTGAGACTTCATACACAGGAAGTCTGAATTAGGCACGTTTCCCATGGGCATTTACGACTGGGAATTGTCTATATCATGTATTTGTAAACTAGGTTCTATAGATCCCTAGGAGCTGCCAAATGTGTGAAATAATCCACAGGAGATGGGCTCCATGGTCTTCATACCCATATAAGCAGAGTTGTGCTTATTACTTTTATATGTAGAATTTTCACAAGAGATCTCATTTAAATAAGGATTTTGTGGCTGACAAGCATTAAATAACTTGGCGTGGATAGACTGTGCTTCTTGGGATAGAAGTTCATGGGGTTCTGGCACACCGGGGTCAGTGAGGATCCCAAAGTGATAGGGAAGGACCATATTTAACACTGTGTTGGCTTTCACTTAATTTCTTCAAGATCTGATCCTATTTACATTGGAACAGGTGATTCTTTTCAGTTGGGAAGGAGCCTAGGGATAATTTGGGTATGACAGACTTCACTACCACCACCATCATCATAATCCCAATCTGGGCACTAAATAGCCTAAGAGTTCAAGCACTGTCTTTATGAACAGCAGCCCTGCAGCTAAATTCCTGGATGCCTTTGTCTAATGGAGGGGAAGATACCTGGGGCTGCAAAGATGCTTGGTTGGCAGGCGTTGCTGTGTGTAGCTAGTTGGTATAATTAGAATAAGTAATCATTATATTGTATTTATTATTCTCTTTTAACATACACATAATTTTAAATTACTTTTCTATACTTCTGTACTTCCTGAAATTTCCCCCTAAAATGCCCATTATTAAAAAAAAAAAGAAGATAAGAGTGAATTCTGTGACAGGGAATGGCTTTAAAGGAATAGAAGAGTGTCCCTCAAGTACTGATCTCAAGAGTTCTCTGCTATGTCAAATGATATCTTAAAAAGTCAAAATGACCACCATATACATCTGAGATCCACATTTTGAGAAATCCAGTCTTTCTTTAATTTCTAAATGCTTGTTCAATGGGTAGAAAGCTGAGGGTCACAGGCATCAACTGCAGCACACCTCGATTAGCTCATTCAGAGAAGGAAGAATTGATCTCTTTTCTCCTTGGTCCCTGGAGACAAAGGCCACTCTGCCTGGATGATTCTTCCTCTGGGTTCACAAGAGGAGGCAAGGGCCTGGAGTCATTTCAAAATTATCCTTGTACTCCCCAACTACAGAACTACTCCTATTATAGTATAAGGAGTCTCAGGTGCTGATCATTTACTCATTATGTGGATGTATTACTATCTCTCCAAGTCAGTTCCTTCCACCATGCACTTTTTTCTCAATAAATGGTACCATTCTGATCCTAGCAGAAACCCATAGTGGATAGAGCCTCCTCAATCTCTTCTCCTTTACCATCTATATCTAATTGGTCACCTGGTCCATTCTTCTTCCCTGGCTTGTCCTTTATCATTCATTGACTGTAACTGCTACAGCATCAAGGTTATTTTCCTTGCCTACAGGCTTGTTCTTCCTACCCATTCTCCAGGCTGCAATCACGAGATTTCCCAAAAATTAATGTGACAACTCAGTCCCATACATAAGCACTGCAGTGACTGTCAATTACCCAGTGCAGTGTTTTACAAAATTTTTAGACTGTGGAACCTTTCCTTCAAGTGCAAGTTATAATAATACATAATACAAACAGAAGAGATAAAATTAGAACTGGTTTAAGTTAAAGAAGACAAGTAAAGTACTAACCAACACACATACACACACACACACAGACACACACACACACACACACACACACACACACACACACACACACCAGGGGCCTGGTCCAGAAAAGCTTCTAGGAAGCTGAGGAAATCAAAGGAGTTCAGTTTAAAAGTGACTATCCGAGTTGCGGCAAGATGGCGGCTTAGGAGGACGCTGGGCTCACCGCACGTCCTGCTGATCACTTAGATTCCATCTACACCTGCCTAAATAACCCAGAAAACCGCCAGAGGATTAGCAGAACAGAGTCGCCGGAGCCAAACGCAGACGAGAGGCCCACGGAAGAGGGTAGGAAGGGCGGCGAGGCGGTGCGCGCTCCACGGACTGGCGGGAGGGAGCCGGGGCGGAGGGGCGGCTCGCCGGCCAAGCAGAGCCCCCGAGTCGGGCTTGCAAAAGCGGAGGGGCCCGGCGGACTGTGTTCCGACAGCAAGCGCGACTTAGCGTCTGGGAGGTCATAAGTTAACAGCTCTGCTCAGAAAGCGGGAAGGCTGGAAGACAAAGGGAGGGAGAGCTGCTGAGCCCCCTGACGACAGAGCTCAGTTTGGTGGGGAACAAAGGCGCTCGCCAGCGCCATCTCCCCCGCCCATCCCCCAGCCGAAATCCCAAAGGGAACCGGTTCCTGCCAGGGAACTTGCTCGCTCCGCGCAAACACCCAACTCTGCGCTTCTGCGGAGCCAAACCTCCGGCAGCGGATCTGACTCCCTCCCGCTGCCACAGGGCCCCTCCTGAAGTGGATCACCTAAGGAGAAGCGAGCTAAGCCTGCCCCTCCTGCCCCCGAGCACCTTGCCTACCCACCCCAGCTAATACGCCAGATCCCCAGCATCACAAGCCTGGCAGGGTGCAAGTAGCCCAGACGAGCCACGCCACCCCACAGTGAATCCCGCCCCTAGGAGAGGGGAAGAGAAGGCACACACCAGTCTGACTGTGGCCCCAGCGGTGGGCTGGGGGCAGACATCAGGTCTGACTGCGGCCCCGCCCACCAACTCCAGGTATACACCACAGCACAGGGGAAGTGCCCTGCAGGTCCTCACCACGCCAGGGACTATCCAAAATGACCAAGCGGAAGAACTCCCCTCAGAAGAATCTCCAGGAAATAACAACAGCTAATGAGCTGATCAAAAAGGATTTAAATAATATAACAGAAAGTGAATTTAGAATAATAGTCATAAAATTAATCGCTGGGCTTGAAAACAGTATACAGGACAGCAGAGAATCTCTTGCTACAGAGATCAAGGGACTAAGGAACAGTCACAAGGAGCTGAAAAACGCTTTAAACGAAATGCATAACAAAATGGAAACCACCACAGCTCGGCTTGAAGAGGCAGAGGAGAGAATAGGTGAACTAGAAGATAAAGTTATGGAAAAAGAGGAAGCTGAGAAAAAGAGAGATAAAAAAATCCAGGAGTATGAGGGGAAAATTAGAGAATTAAGTGATACACTAAAAAGAAATAATATACGCATAATTGGTATCCCAGAGGAGGAAGAGAGAGGGAAAGGTGCTGAAGGGGTACTTGAAGAAATCATAGCTGAGAACTTCCCTGAACTGGGGAAGGAAAAAGGCATTGAAATCCAAGAGGCACAGAGAACTCCCTTCAGACGTAACTTGAATCGATCTTCTGCACGACATATCATAGTGAAACTGGCAAAATACAAGGATAAAGAGAAAATTCTGAAAGCAGCAAGGGGTAAACGTGCCCTCACATATAAAGGGAGACCTATAAGACTCGTGACTGATCTCTCTTTTGAAACTTGGCAGGCCAGAAAGAATTGGCAAGAGATTTTCAGGGTGCTAGACAGAAAAAATATGCAGCCAAGAATCCTTTATCCAGCAAGTCTGTCATTTAGAATAGAAGGAGAGATCAAGGTCTTCCCAAACAAACAAAAACTGAAGGAATTTGTCACCACTAAACCAGCCCTACAAGAGATCCTAAGGGGGACCCTGTGAGACAAAGTCCCAGAGACATCACTATAAGCATAAAACATACAGACATCACAATGACTCTAAACCCGTATCTTTCTATAATAACACTGAATGTAAATGGATTAAATGCGCCAACCAAAAGACATAGGGTATCAGAATGGATAAAAAAACAAGACCCATCTATTTGCTGTCTACAAGAGACTCATTTTAGACCTGAGGACACCTTTAGATTGAGAGTGAGGGGATGGAGAACTATTTATCATGCGACTGGAAGCCAAAAGAAAGCTGGAGTAGCCATACTTATATCAGACAAACTAGACTTTAAATTAAAGGCTGTAACAAGAGATGAAGAAGGACATTATATAATAGTTACAGGGTCTATCCATCAGGAAGAGCTAACAATTATAAATGTCTATGCACCGAATACCGGAGCCCCCAAATATATAAAACAATTACTCATAAACATAAGCAACCTTATTGATAAGAATGTGGTAATTGCAGGGGACTTTAATACACCACTTACAGAAATGGATAGATCATCTAGACACACGGTCAATAAAGAAACAAGGGCCCTGAATGAGACATTGGATCAGATGGACTTGACAGATATATTTAGAACTCTGCATCCCAAAGCAACAGAATATACTTTCTTCTCGAGTGCACATGGAACATTCTCCAAGATAGATCATATACTGGGTCACAAAACAGCCCTTCATAAGTTTACAAGAATTGAAATTATACCATGCTTACTTTCAGACCACAATGCCATGAAGCTTGAAATCAACCACAGGAAAAAGTCTGGAAAACCTCCAAAAGCATGGAGGTTAAAGAACACCCTACTAACGAATGAGTGGGTCAACCAGGCAATTAGAGAAGAAATTAAAAAATATATGGAAACAAACGAAAATGAAAATACAACAATCCAAACGCTTTGGGACGCAGCAAAGGCAGTCCTGAGAGGAAAATACATTGCAATCCAGGCCTATCTCAAGAAACAAGAAAAATCCCAAATACAAAATCTAACAGCACACCTAAAGGAACTAGAAGCAGAACAGCAAAGGCAGCCTAAGCCCAGCAGAAGAAGAGAAATAATAAAGATCAGAGCAGAAATAAACAATATAGAAACTAAAAAAACTGTAGAGCAGATCAACGAAACCAAGAGTTGGTTTTTTGAAAAAATAAACAAAATTGACAAACCTCTAGCCAGGCTTCTCAAAAAGAAAAGGGAGATGACCCAAATAGATAAAATCATGAATGAAAATGGAATTATTACAACCAATCCCTCAGAGATACAAACAATTATCAGGGAATACTATGAAAACTTATATGCCAACAAATTGGACAACCTGGAAGAAATGGACGAATTCCTGAACACCCACACGCTTCCAAAACTCAATCAGGAGGAAATAGAAAGCTTGAACAGACCCATAACCAGCGAAGAAATTGAATCGGTTATCAAAAATCTCCCAACAAATAAGAGTCCAGGACCAGATGGCTTCCCAGGGGAGTTCTACCAGACGTTTAAAGCAGAGATAATACCTATCCTTCTCAAGCTATTCCAAGAAATAGAAAGGGAAGGAAAACTTCCAGACTCATTCTATGAAGCCAGTATTACTTTGATTCCTAAACCAGACAGAGACCCAGTAAAAAAAGAGAACTACAGGCCAATATCCCTGATGAATATGGATGCAAAAATTCTCAATAAGATACTAGCAAATCGAATTCAACGGCATATAAAAAGAATTATTCACCATGATCAAGTGGGATTCATTCCTGGGATGCAGGGCTGGTTCAACATTCGCAAATCAATCAACGTGATACATCACATTAACAAAAAAAGAGAGAAGAACCATATGATCCTGTCAATCGATGCAGAAAAGGCCTTCGACAAAATCCAGCACCCTTTCTTAATAAAAACCCTTGAGAAAGTCGGGATAGAAGGAACATACTTAAAGATCATAAAAGCCATTTATGAAAAGCCCACAGCTAACATCATCCTCAACGGGGAAAAACTGAAAGCTTTTTCCCTGAGATCAGGAACACGACAAGGATGCCCACTCTCACCGCTGCTGTTTAACATAGTGCTGGAAGTTCTAGCATCAGCAATCAGACAACAAAAGGAAATCAAAGGCATCCAAATTGGCAAAGATGAAGTCAAGCTTTCGCTTTTTGCAGATGACATGATATTATACATGGAAAATCCGATAGACTCCACCAAAAGTCTGCTAGAACTGATACAGGAATTCAGCAAAGTTGCAGGATACAAAATCAATGTACAGAAATCAGTTGCATTCTTATACACTAACAATGAAGCAACAGAAAGACAAATAAAGAAACTGATCCCATTCACAATTGCACCAAGAAGCATAAAATACCTAGGAATAAATCTAACCAAAGATGTAAAGGATCTGTATGCTGAAAACTATAGAAAGCTTCTGAAGGAAATTGAAGAAGATTTAAAGAAATGGAAAGACATTCCCTGCTCATGGATTGGAAAAATAAATATTGTCAAAATGTCAATACTACCCAAAGCTATCTACACATTCAATGCAATCCCAATCAAAATTGCACCAGCATTCTTCTCGAAACTAGAACAAGCAATCCTAAAATTCATATGGAACCACAAAAGGCCCCGAATAGCCAAAGGAATTTTGAAGAAGAAGACCAAAGCAGGAGGCATCACAATCCCAGACTTTAGCCTCTACTACAAAGCTGTCATCATCAAGACAGCATGGTATTGGCACCAAAACAGACACATAGACCAATGGAATAGAATAGAAACCCCAGAACTAGACCCACAAACGTATGGCCAACTCATCTTTGACAAAGCAGGAAAGAACATCCAATGGAAAAAAGACAGCCTCTTTAACAAATGGTGCTGGGAGAACTGGACAGCAACATGCAGAAGGTTGAAACTAGACCACTTTCTCACACCATTCACAAAAATAAACTCAAAATGGATAAAGGACCTAAATGTGAGACAGGAAACCATCAAAACCTTAGAGGAGAAAGCAGGAAAAGACCTCTCTGACCTCAGCCGTAGCAATCTCTTCCTCGACACATCCCCAAAGGCAAGGGAATTAAAAGCAAAAGTGAATTACTGGGACCTTATGAAGATAAAAAGCTTCTGCACAGCAAAGGAAACAACCAACAAAACTAAAAGGCAACCAAAGGAATGGGAAAAGATATTCGCAAATGACATATCGGACAAAGGGCTAGTATCCAAAATCTATAAAGAGCTCACCAAACTCCACACCCGAAAAACAAATAACCCAGTGAAGAAATGGGCAGAAAACATGAATAGACACTTCTCTAAAGAAGACATCCGGATGGCCAACAGGCACATGAAAAGATGTTCAGCGTCGCTCCTTATCAGGGAAATACAAATCAAAACCACACTCAGGTATCACCTCACGCCAGTCAGAGTGGCCAAAATGAACAAATCAGGAGACTATAGATGCTGGAGAGGATGTGGAGAAACGGGAACCCTCTTGCACTGTTGGTGGGAATGCAAATTGGTGCAGCCGCTCTGGAAAGCAGTGTGGAGGTTCCTCAGAAAATTAAAAATAGACCTACCCTATGACCCAGCAATAGCACTGCTAGGAATTTATCCAAGGGATACAGGAGCACTGATGCATAGGGCCACTTGTACCCCAATGTTCATAGCAGCACTCTCAACAATAGCCAAATTATGGAAAGAGCCTAAATGTCCATCAACTGATGAATGGATAAAGAAATTGTGGTTTATATACACAATGGAATATTACATGGCAATGAGAAAAAATGAAATATGGCCTTTTGTAGCAACGTGGATGGAACTGGAGAGTGTGATGCTAAGTGAAATAAGCCATACAGAGAAAGACAGATACCATATGGTCTCACTCTTATGTGGATCCTGAGAAACTTAACAGGAACCCATGGGGGAGGGGAAGGAAAAAAAAAAAAAAAGAGGTTAGAATGGGAGAGAGCCAAAGCATAAGAGACTGTTAAAAACTGAGAACAAACTGAGGGTTGATGGGGGGTGGGAGGGAGGAGAGGGTGGGTGATGGGTATTGAGGAGGGCACCTTTGGGGATGAGCACTGGGTGTTGTATGGAAACCAATTTGTCAATAAATTTCAGAAAAAAAAAAAAAATAAAAAAAAAATAAAAGTGACTATCCTATGGATAATACCTGAACTTTCAAAGCTCATAAGTAAGACAATACGCATGATGTAGCAGGCTTCTCTGGTGCCCATCTTATCCTCTCGGCTCATCTGTAATTGGAGTTGTCACCATGGTAGAGCATTCCCACTCACCTGATACTACCTTCTGGGACCAATCCTCAACTGATGAGGAAAGAAGCTATTGGATACATGTTGCAGGCACGCATCTGTGAAGGGAATTCTGCAAACTTGTCAAAGTCCCTGATAAATTGGAGTCCTATTGATTCATAATGCACCCTTACATTGGCTTTTCTTTCCTGTCTATCTCCCTTTGCCTGCTCCCTGATCATCTCCTCTCATCCCCAGGATAGTTTTCTAGGGACTATGCCAGTTTTAAAACTAAACTCCCAAGAGCTCCCTCCGTTGTGCCCAAACCAGGATTATTGGTCACCCTTACGATTCCCTTCCAAATATTCTCACCCAAGTCTTTGTCTTGGTCTCTGCCTTTTGGGCTTTCCACACTAAGATCTATTAAGTCATGTTGGAAATCAAGTCCTGTTGTTAGGACCACCAGAACTGGGATCAGTTGGAATCTTAAGCACTTAACAGCTGTGTTGCCAGAAGCAAGTAACCTGGCTTCTATAAACCTCAATTTCCTTATCTGTAAAATATGGATAAAATATCTGCCTTTAGTAAGTACAACTATTCATTCATCTCTTTTCCATATTATTAACTGAGCACATGGTTGCAAAATAAATACTACATTCTCTGCAACTTGATACAGCCATGTGACTAACTTCTGGACAACAGGATGCAAGCAGAAATATTGTGAGTTAGCTTCCAGAAAGACTTCTTAGAAAACCTCTAATGTACTCCCATGACCCTCTTTCTTTTATCCTTTCTTCCTTGCTGCTGACAAGAATACCAACAAGATACCTAGAGCTAAAATAGCCAGATTTGGGTTATGACATGGCCTGGGGCATGGAAATTAAGGAGCAGTAAAATAGAAGCCCAGGTACCTGACATCCTCTTGGAGAGAATCCACCATCATACCCCTGAACTCCAGACTTATACATGAGAGAAAAACACATATTTATCTTGTTTATGTCGTTGTTATTCAGGGATGGGAGAAATGCAAATATTACTCTCAGCCAAATTTAATCCTAGTTGAAACACTAATTCCTTCTGTTTTTGTGAGGATTAAAAAATACTTAGTGTGTAAAGCATATAGCATGATACATAGCACATAGTTGGCATTCATTATTGACTGTTTTCCTTTATGGCGGTGAGAGTGATGTGGCAGAGGAGTGAAGCACATTGAGGATACCCAGCTGTCAACAGTTTTACATTGTCTTCCCTTCCCCAAATCCACCCCCAACCAATTTTTCCAGTCTAGTCTGGCACTCCTTCCCAAATACAAGAGACTATTTACATCTCTTCATTCCCCAAATATACTACAAACACCTATTCTTCCAGGTATTTACAATTCTCTTCACTCTGCCCAGGCTATATTTTCTTGTCTGTTCCATCCAGTGACTCTGATTCAGCCTTCATGACTCTGCCAACGTCACTTCCGGGAAGCCCTAAGGGAAGCACTAAGCACTAAGGGAAGCTTCTAAGGGAAGCTCCCTGGGAAGCACTAAGCTCTCGTGTCAATGCTCCTACAACATGCTGCTCATCAACTCCCCAACCAAACATCTGCTGTGTTGGGTCCCCATTAGCTATGAGCTTTCTCTGCCTGTAATCATTTCCTCTCAACACAGCCTTCCTCACTTCCTGGACATCACCCCAAAGTCTGTCTGTTTTTTCCTACTTTATCAGAATTCACGTTGCGAGTATAATATACATCTCGTAATGGTGCACCTAGTCCAAACACAACTCATACCAGAAAATGCAATGTGCCATGGTCATATTGTAGTGTTTTTCCAAGAAAAGGTGACCTTCAAAACCTAATGAGCAGTGTCTCTGAGTGTTTAATATTTTGAAAGTACCACAATTCTGAAAATGCCACCTTGCTCAGAAGAGTTGCTTTGGGGATGTAACCCAGTAGATGAAGATACGCGACTTTAAGCTATTTTTTTCTCACAACACTTCAGACACTAAATACTTTGTATTTTTTCCAACACCATTTCTCCAACTCTCCAACACCAGCTGGGTGTCCTACAATTCGGTTCAATTCAATTCAATCCCTATCTTCCTGGAGTTAGCATCATATCCCATAGTGTAAGTAACTGAGTCCTACAAGGCTGCCCCCAAATCAAATGCCAATAACAAGTCCCAGGTTGTCATCAGTACTTTTGAATGGCCAGCTATAAATTCAGGAGGTTCCCACAATAAACCCCTTCCTCAGGTTCAGTGGTTTGCTAGTGTGATTCACAGAACTTGGGAAAGCATGTTGCTTACTATTACTGGTTTGTTACAAAGGATTCAACTCAGGAACACCCAAATGGAAGAGTTACATAGTGAGGGGTGGGGTGCAAAAAGCTTCCATGCCCTCTCCAGATGCACCACCCTCCCAGCAGCTTAATGTGCTCACCAACCCAGAAGTTCTTCAAGCCCCATCATTTAGAGGTTTTTATGGCGGTTCTGTTACACAGGCAAAATTGATTAAATCATGGGCTGTCCGTAATTAACTCTATCTCCTGCCCTCTCTCCTCCACAGAGGTTGGGAATGGGAATGAAATTTCCAACCCACAAATTATGTTTTGGCCTTTCTGGACACCAGCCCCCATACTGAAGCTATCTTGAGGCTCCCAGTAACTCCTCATCTCATATTAGCATACAAAAGATACTCTTATCATCATAGAGATTCCAAGAATTTTAGGAGCTGTGTGCTAGGATCTAGGAACAAAGACCAAATACATATTTCTTACTTATTACAGTGGCTTACTTCTCTATCTTGGTCAACTGGTATAAATTCAGAAGAGTGAAGACTCTGCTCAAGGACAAACAGGTAGTAAAACTCAGAGCTAAATTTATAGCCAGGGCTTTCTGATGCCAATGATAATACCACATCACAAGCCTGCCTGCAAAGCAACTCACATCATCATCACCACATAATGATGATAAGAATGACAACCAGAGCTAATATTTATTGAATGCATATTAGATGCCAGAAAAGAAGCTAAGCACTTCATAATGATTATTTCATTTTGTTCTCACTCTGTATACATATCTGTGGCCTGAACTCTTTCTCTCCCTATTTTATAGATAAAGAAACAGATCTGGAATGTTTAGTGACTTGCCTACAGTCACAAAATGAGTAAGTTGTGAAGTAGGAACTTGAGCTCAGATTCATCAGGCAGAAAAGTAAAATTTCTTACCATTTTGTCAGAATGAACTTTTCTGGATGTAATGTCCAGCTCAAATTTAGCTTTCATTTTTAACCTCCTCCAGGGATAATTAATAGTCCCCTCCTCTCTGTTCACACAGTGCTGGGTACACCCCTTTATAGCCTACTCACCATGTTATATTATAGTTATTTGTATAAATATCTGTGCCTACTGAATTACATTGTGCATTATTTATGTGCCCAGGGCCTGATTGAATAGCTTATATAATAGTCATTCATTCAATTTATTAAGTAATAATAGGCACATAATAAATTCTTCTTGAATTGAAGTGGACCTTGGTCTCTCCACCTGTACAATGGGGACTGTTCTCTCCTGTGGAAAGAGACAATTCCCACTCTTTGATACTGGGGAATGCTCAAGATTTCATGAGCCAGTACATATGTGCAACTGGCAAGGAACATCTTGGGAAAATGCTACCCTGTTATTACAAGGCACTATTGAAAAGGGACCAAAAAAGAAAATTCCTACCGTCCTAACATGATCCAGCTGCAAGAGACAAGTTGTCATTACACCAACAGAAAGTTATTGCCTCTAGACTGGAAACTAGCAAATTGGCCTGAAGGCACAGGATATAATCTTTATTGCATATCACTATAAACTCCAGTCACACTGTGCAAATACATGCTCTCCTTGTGGGGGAGAAGCTGCCATTGTGTCTCACCGCCAGGTATGTAATCAGTGTCTGGTGGGCAGAGCGCCAAGTTGGCCATCTGTGTTGTGCTTGGTTGCTAGGGCACAGGCAGAGCGCTATGTAGTATCTTGCTTTCACCCTAGCCACAAAAGCCTGGAGCAATGACAAAGGCTGCTCAAACTGCTGGAGCTCCAAGGAAATGTACATATTTGGCTTAATTCATGGAACTTCTATTGAAGGCCAACTCAGAAGGCTGGGATTTTTGTCCAGGCTTTGCTGCTGTGGCACCATAGATTAGACATGTACTTCCCTAAGCATGCTAAATCCTCTAAATGAGAAGGGCCCAAAGCTCAGTGTGTCCCAAAGAGGGTCCATGTACTACTGGCAGTATATGAAATGGTTATAGGCGCTACATGGACAAACTTGTAAACACTTTAGCAGCCTTGAATTATTGCATTGTGTACTACAAAATAATTATCCTATAAAATACTTCGTATCACATAATTGATTGGAATGAACACAAAGTAAATAATTTAGTTTTCAAAGAATCAACGTTAGAAAATATGAACACTGGCAGAGGGAGTATGTGGATATGATAGACACTGAAAGTGGGCAGCACATAACTGGGGTTGGAGGAGTTGGACCCTACAGTCCAGAATTTGACTCTGCATTTCTATCACCAATGGCTAATTGGGAAAATGATCTGGATCTGGATGGTGCAAAACAAAAGTAGTTTATTGTGGGGAAGAAAAAAAAATATATATATATGCCAAGTCTATCCAAATAAACATTCTCTAATACCTACAGGACATCAGACACTAAGCCAGGCATTATGGTTATGAAGATGAAGAAGACAGGGTCTTGGCACCATCTGATCAGGGACACACTTGAGAAAATAAGTATCTTTAATTTAGTGTGACATTTAGAATAGTGTGAAGTAACTGGGAGCCAAAGAGAAAAAAAACAATTCTGAGGAATAGTCAAGGGAGAGGTCTTCACAAGGGAGATGAAAATTGAGCTAAGCCTTGAAGTCTAAGTAAACATTATCTAAACATGTAAGAAGGAGAAGACATTTTGGGAAGACAAAAAGCCTATGAAAAAGTGCTGACTGACAAACTATGTTTTCTTACTTTATATTTTATGTGTAAACAAGACCAGTCATCTATTTTGTATACTTCATAAATGAGAGAACCAGGTGTTGAATGGAGTTATATACAATTCTAAACCCATGGTGTTTCTACTAGATCATATCTTATTTGCCATTCATATCTGAAATTTCACCACTGCATAGCTATTAATGATATTTCCAGCTCATTTATTCTTAACCCACCGAGGGTGAAATACTAATCAACAGAAGAAGGGGTAGTGATCTGCTTCTTAAAGGTCAGTATCCTCAGTTGCAGGCAATTTCTGTTCTTCACATTACCTTTCCTTTCTACAAATATTCTCTGTGGAATAATTCCCCAAGACACTTTGCATTTGTTATTTGAGGAAAAAGCCAAGTCTTTTCAGAAAGACTCTCCCATGTCCGCCTTCCAGTTTATAGAAAGACCTATTTCTCAGAAGGAAGGATAATGGAAAGATCCCATTCCTGGAGGAAAATTTCGTTACAGTCTAAGATAGGAAGGATGCTGCACTATGGCATTGATTAGTAAAGTCCTGATGTTTAGGGATTCACAGTGGAGGAAAGCTCCCTGAGAACTGCATTCTAGTGACTGACACTTAATGCAATCAAGTTAGAGAAACACAGGACCTCCACAGTTCCTTCTCTTACTCTTTCAAGTTTTAATGTGAACAGTCAAAACAAATGCCATAAATTCTCTACACTCAGCTTTTAAAACAAAAGGGCTGATTTGATGGGGCTCCTGGGTGGTTCAGTCGGTTGCGCGTCCGACCGGCTCAGGTCATGATCTCGCGGTCCATGAGTTCTAGCCCTGCATCGGGCTCTGTGCTGACAGCTCGGAGCCTGGAGCCTGCTTTGGATTCTCTGTCTCCTTCTCTCTGCCCCTCCCCCACTCATGCTCTGTCTCTCTGTCAAAAATAAATAAATGTCAAAAAAAATTTTTTAATAAAAAATAAAATAAAACAAAAGGGCTGATTTGAAAAGAAAAAGACTACACTTTTGCTTTCCCTATTTATAAACCACCAGCTAGCCAAAGTTAAACCAGACATTAGCTGTTTACTTCAGGTAG
The DNA here is from genome assembly GCF_016509475.1 of Prionailurus bengalensis. Classification (NCBI taxonomy): domain Eukaryota; kingdom Metazoa; phylum Chordata; class Mammalia; order Carnivora; family Felidae; genus Prionailurus; species Prionailurus bengalensis. The sequence continues at coordinate 75,279,916 of NC_057359.1, read as the reverse complement.
GTACATTTTATCTGTGGGAATGGGAAGGAAATTGCATGGAAGCCAAATATAAAAAAAATGCTTTGACCTACAAGTATGGAAAAGCCAAGGAGGAAAATAGGAGTTGAGGGTATTCCCATAAAAAAAAAAATGAATAACTTTAGCTTAATAAGTTCCACATCAGAGAAAACTCCAAAAAGCTATGAATTTGGAGTCAAACAAGGAAGAATTTTAATTCTACTGTGTCATTTACCAACTATGTGACCTTGGAGATCTCCCTATCTCAGTTTTCTCTTATGCAAATGAAACTTGTAGTATGTACCATAAGAATTGCTGCGAGGATGATGATACAAGTTGTGAGAGTAGCTGGCAGCAAGAAGAGACATGGTATATGCTAAGAAAATGTGGTGGTGGGGAGTGGGCATGTCCATGCTTAATTCCAGTCAGTTGACAGTGATATTTGGTTATCTGATGGATGGTAGGGCTGCTGGATATTCTGGATCTCTTCATCAATGGTTTTGCTTTGGTTGTTTTGTTTAATGTACATCACTAAATTTTCTATCTACTTAATTCAGGTATCTAAAAAAAATTTTGGCTTTTAGCATGTTTAGCCTGTATCTGGCCAGTTTCTAAATTGTCTTATCTGTTTTAAAATCATTTTTACTAATTATCTTTGATTCCCCAAGTATAAAATCACATTTTCTAAATAATAATTAATTTATATCTTTTTCCCAATATTTATTTCCTTTCCTCCCTGCCCCATTGCGTCATTTCCTCTTGTTCGATTTTAATTAATTCAAACAAGGCAAGCTCAATTTTCTTTGTAATGAGATAAACAACATAGTGACTTGATTGGTGTTCTAGGTTTCCATGATGATAGTTAAGGAGGAGAGATTTCTACTGTCCTTTCTCAAATGGTACGTGTGTCAACAGCATCAAATTAAGACTGCACCAGATCTGTGCCATTGAGTAAAACCAATTCAGAAGCAGTAGAAAGAAGTTACAGTATAGAAATGCTGCTAGTTCAGAGTATGGTTGGGCTTTGCCCCAGGAGATTTTGTTTCATAATCTCACTGAAGAAAACTTTTATGTAGGTATAGCTACCATTTTGGTTTAGAGGTACGAACAGCCTCAGGTCTTGAGGTAGACAGCTTCCTGGCCTCTACTCTCAGGTCTATGAAACATGAGTTCATTTTATCAGTAAAATAAAGAAAATTCTGGTTTATGGATCAAACTCAGTATAGCCTTCAGAGAAGAAGGGTCCACCCCATGGTCCATTCTCATAGGAAGAGATATTTCAGAGGCATGGATTCATAACTTATGATTCTCTCTGCCCTGAAAACATTAGCTTGTATCTTTTAGTTCCCATAACTTTGGCACATATTTATCTCCTTTAGTTAGCAGAGATATCTTTGCAGTACTTTTATGTGACCCATATATTTTCTTCATGAAATCAATAATGACTCATACTTTTCATTTTAATATTAATATCCCTATCACCACCCTCCCTCAGCATTTAGCATTTTGTGCCTTTGTACAGAGAATTTCATCTATAATGGTCCTTATTCCCTTTGTATCTTCTGTGCACAGTAAACTCCTGGTTAGGGAAGACAACACCTCATCCAGACTTCCTCTGAGCTCTTACTGTGTACTATGTCTTTCTTATAATAATATTTAGTTTGATCTCATTGAAATATTTATTTCTTATTTCCCTCTGTATTCTCACTTCCAGGGACTGAGCCCAGTACATCTGTTGTCTATCTATCAGGCTGTTTTTAGCAACAAGTAACAGAAAATCCAAATCAAATTGGCTTAGTTAATAAGAAAACATACTGATTCAAATAATTGAGGGTCAGAGGTGGGGCAGGCTCTAGTTCTGATTTAATGCTGAGGTTATGGCTCTAATTCCTCTCCGGAATCTCTTTTACCTTCAGAAAGGTAGCTAGATGGCCACAGCAATTGTGAGCCTTATACCATGCACAGTAATTTATAGAAGAGACACTGATTTTTCCCATGACCAAATTTGCCTTCCACATCATTTCCAGAAGTGGGCCTTGTGCCCATCCCTAAGTCACTGACTATAAAATGGAGTGGGACTATCTTAAGATCAGTCAGATCTATCCCTGGAGCTATTGGTGGGGTCACCTTCTCCTGCAACACACAGACACTGTTCAAGTTGGGGTTCATCTGAGAATGTATTCAACTAAAAGTAACTACTAGATTTGCAGTGGTTAAATTAATAAGGGTTTACTTTTTTCACATAACAAAATCTATGGGTCTGCTGGTATTAATTCAGTCACCTGATGTTATCAGGACTGGCACCTGTGAGGTTCTCTAGGTCTTTCCTTTATGTATGTTTCAGTATGGCTTATACACAGAAGGAATTGAAAAAGTAAGGAAGTATATTGAAAATTCCCTGAGTTTGGATTTCACTGATAGAGGAGGGACTTACAAATATGGAAAGGGATAAGATTCAAATAAATCCTGTGACACAGTGTAGATTGAAATAGAAAATGATGAGGCAAACTCACAGTTTTTAATTTACATAATTAAATAAATGGAGTGTGTGTGTGTGTGTGTGCGCGCGTGCGTGTGTGTGTGTGCGTGTGTGTTATATCTCTGTCAATCAAAAGGACCTAGAAATGCTGGCATCTCTTTCACAATAAGCATGTCTAGCCCTTGGTTTCTATGTACTATTTTCCACAAAAGAAACTAGAGCCTCGGGGTGCTTGGGTGGCCCAGTCAGCTAAGCATCTCACATTGTCTCAGGACACAATCTCATGGTTCGTGAGTTCAAGCTTCACATCAGCTTCAAGCTTTGGATCCTCTGCTTCCGTCTCTCTCTGTCCCTTCCCTGCTCATGCTCTCTCTCTGTCAAAAAATAAATAAACATTTAAAAAATAGAAACTAGAGCCTCTAAGAGTAATGGCTTATCCAGAGCTGGAGAAGGGAAAATTCACGTTAGGTCTAGAACATCTTTTTTGTATCCTAAAGCAAGGAATTACATTAAAAAGATGGCAACAGGGGGCGCCTGGGTGGCGCAGTCGGTTGAGCGTCCGACTTCAGCCAGGTCACGATCTCGCGGTCTGTGAGTTCGAGCCCCGCGTCGGGCTCTGGGCTGATGGCTCAGAGCCTGGAGCCTGTTTCCGATTCTGTGTCTCCCTCTCTCTCTGCCCCTCCCCCGTTCATGCTCTGTCTCTCTCTGTCCCAAAAATAAATTAAAAAAACGTTGAAAAAAAAAAAAAAAAGATGGCAACAGGCCAAAATGCCACAGGAGCCATTTTGAAGGGGCTCCACTGGCCAAATCTAGGACAATTTGTGCATCAAAATAATATTTACAGGCTGTAATCCTTTAAGTAAAATAGAAATCCATCCAATTCATCTATACTAGTATAAATAAATGGGGGAGAAGGAAAAACTCTAACTTATAGCAGAAGACTGAAGTATCAATCCTCAAAATACATTTTTTATTAATCATTAAGTGGTGAGCACAGAATACTTATTCATTAGCCTCACAGTAGAGAAACCTTATAGATACCTAGTATCTAGTATCTAGTATCGATAACCACGTAAAGTTATTATCACCTGTAATGAGACAAATCAGCATTTGGTGCCTAACAGTATGATGCCATGAAAAGAATGTTAGGCAGATATGACTGCTAAAAGATTGTAAATCATGAAAAAACATCATACAAACTCAAACTGAGGGATATTCTACAAAGCAACTGGCCTGTCCTCTTCAAAAATGTTAGTCATGAAAGATAAAAGACGGGGGAATTGTTTTAAATTGAAGGAAAATAAAAACACATGGCAACTAAGTGCACACATAGTTGCAGAGTTCCTGGATTGGATCCAGAACATAAAAAGGACATTATTCAGGCATCAGAAAAAGTCCAGTTATGTATAGGTATTAGAAAGCAATATTGGGTCAATGCTAACTTCCTGATGTTATATTATCATTGTATAGAATGTCTTTATTTTTAAGAAATACAAACCGATGCAACTTTTTTGCAAACAGTTCAGAAACAATAGTATATGAGTCTGTATGTTGTGTGTATGGTGTATGTGTAAGAGAGAAAGAATGCTAAGACTAATGTGGAAAAATGCTAATTGGGGAATCTGGGTGATGGAAATATGGGAGTTCTTTGTACTATTTTGCAACTTTTCATAGGATTTTAAATTAGTTCAAAATAGCAAACTTTTTAAAAGAGGAAGAATAGGGATATGTATGCTGCTTAGCAACCAAGTGTGTTTATGGTAACATACATCTCACAAGCCAGACCCTACCAAAAATATTGCACTTCTTTGTATTTCCAAAGTATAGCGGCATTATCCCCCATGCAACTCAAATATAGAAAATTCATTCTTTTGCCATACTCCACCAAGTATCTCTGGGAATCTCCAGGACACTTTACAGTGTTCTGCAAATATGTCCTGGTTGTCACTTTTTGTATACACCAGTCATTTGTCTCCTGACCCCCATCTGCTGCCCTGCAGGTCACTCCTTTCTCTACCAAGATGATTTCATCCAAGTTGCAGCTGCTGACCTTCATCTTCCTTATATGGCCTCCTCACCTGCCCATGAGATCACTGAAATCATAGCTTGGCTGGACCCAGCCAGCTGTCCTCCACTGGAGCTGCAATGGCCCCTGGAATTTAGAAGGCTCTTCCTTTGGCTGTTGCCTCCAGTCATAGCAAGTGTTTATTTTGAAAGTTCAACCTCACAGACCATTCTCCCCAAGAACTTCAGAGATACCCTGCAACTCTGATTTCAGCCCCAACTGACTTCCAAGGGTATGAGATAAATAATTTATTTTTCCCAAGAATAGTGGGTGCTTGCTTTATATCTGTAGCAGAGGTTGACAAACTATACCACATAGGTCACATCTAGCCTGATGCCCATTTTTATATGGTCTGCATTTTTAAATGGTTGAAAAAAGAAGAAGAATATTTTATGACCCATGAGATTAATATAAACTTTTAAATTTCAGGGTTCATAAATAAAGTTTTACTGGAATATAGCCATACTCATTCATTTATATAGTGTCTAGGGTTACTTTCATGCTATAATGCCAGCATTGAGCGGTTGATAGAGACCACCTGGCCCACAAACCCTAACATATCTACTATCTGGCCTTTCCAGAACAAGTCTGTCAACCTCTGAAGTAATGATTGAGGGGGCCTACCAATGTGATCCCTCTTCAAACAAGAACAAAAGACACAGTCTCCTCCTCCTAAAGCAAGTCCACATCCCTACCCCAGGAAATTATAAGTCATTTATAACTACTTAAATGACATCTCTTTTATCTTAAAAATTATCTCCAGTTTTAGTTTCTGGGACTGTGATATATTCAACTCCAGGTAATCATGTATTGAGCCGAACTGAGCCTTTAGGAGTAGGGGTGCTGGGACCTGGCTCCCAGCCAAGCCTTTAGTGCTTCTCATATAATTAATCCAGGTCAGACCAGGGGCTTAGTGAAAGACACTTAAGCAGTAGAAGCCACCTAAGTGGTGGAAAGAGAAGATCTATATGGGTGATAGGAGAGGAGAAGACGGTATTGTGGGGGCAGTAAATGAGGTGGTAGAGTAGTTCCAACTGAAGACCAGGGCATTTCTAATTGAGCTCAGGCAACTCTCTCACTATCAGTACAACTCGTGGACCCATACACTAAAGAAAAAAATGTCAGGTCATCTTAATTCTATCTTGGTCATTTCCACATGATAAATTTCTGACATTCTTAGGATTTGGTTTGAATGTAATAGTCCAATGTCTACTTCAAAATTGGTGCCCATATGATTTTTGAGCAAATTTTAGTGCTTACACTTGAAGAATATTATGTACAGTGTTTTCATTTAAATGGAAATGAATTCAGAGAGAAGACATTTAAATCTTCTGGCAGCCACCCAAACATTGGGGTGTCTCAGCCATCTAGCCACAAGGAAATAAATTCTGCCAACAACCCCAATGAGCATGGAAATGGGTTCTTCCCCAGTCAAACTCCCGGATGTAAACTCAGCCCAACCAGCTCTTTGATTACCACTGTCTGGGACCCAGCTAAGCTATTCATTGACTCCTGGTCTACAAAATTTGTGTTATAACATCTATGTGCTAGTTTTTAGCTGATACATTTGTGGCGATTTGTCACACAACACTAGAAAACTAAAACACTGGGCAACATTCCTGTGTCCCTTTTTCCCTTTTCTAAGATGGTAACTTTCTGTTGCTATGACCAATATTGTTCCCTCTGGAGCCATCTGTGTGAAAAAAAAAAGAGCCCTGGAACTCTTCTGGACTGATTTACCAAGGCTTTCTTCACAAGTCAGCTATAGAGACTGATATAATATCCGCTACTTGAGTAAAGGGCAAGAATGGAGCTTGTATGTGTGTTCCTTCCCCAGTCCTTGCCACTACCTATCCCTGCACAAACATAAAAGAGCAATAGAGACCATCCTGTATGTATGGGTGACAGTAGTAAGGGCACAAATGATCTTACATGTGTATAAAATCTGACACACAAAAAAATTGCAAAATATATGCCATCAATATGATACAGAAGGAAAACTATAATGTTTAGTGTCTGAACATTCGAGCATTTCACGACTTGGCTGTGCTACTTATTATATAATTAAGGCCTTATTACATGAGGATTCTGAGTTTATTCTTTCCACTTATAAAATGTGCATCATCATCATCATCATCATCATCATAATACCTGAAACCATTTTGCCACAAAATATTTACTGCACAGTGTTGATATATACTAGGCATGATACTAGAAACCATGAATATGGAAACAAATGAAACTTGGCACCTGCCCTCAAGACTTGGAAGGGACTATTATGTAAAAAATTGAATTGCATGCAGGAAATTGGAATGTTTCCTTTCTCACCATAGTCAGTAGATCCTGGGACACACCAGTGTGTGTCTTCTGAGTGTGTGTGTAGTGCAGAACACTGTTAGCTTAATAACTGATGATTATTTTGTACTTAGGGATGAGAGTGGCTTTTAAATGTTTTTTTTTTTGAGTTTTATTTATTTTTGAGAGAGAGACAGAGAGAGAGAGAGACAGAGACAGAGAATCCCAAGTAGGCTCCATGCTGTCAGTGCAGAGCCCGAAGTGGGGCTCAAATCCACAAACCATGAGATCATGACCCAAGCCGAAGTCAGATGCTTAACTGACTGAGCCACCCAGGCACCCCCAGAGTGACTTTTAAGTAGCAAAATCACTTGAGAGTTATTTTGTTATTAAAGTGTAGTATTGGCCAGGTCGGATAAACCAGCTTAACTGTGCTACCCAACAAATAAACCAGAATATTGGAGAGGGAGGTTTAAGGTGCTAGAAAGGAGGAGGGAGGAAGAAAAATGGTAAGACTGAAGGCTGCATCTTAAGTTGTAAAGTTACATTCTTTTTCCCTCTCTCTCTGTCTCCTAAGGTAGATTATCTGTAAAAAGTAAAAATATATCTGCAATCCCCATATGTGAGTTTGGGGAGGTAAATTAAAAGGATAAATTAAAAGTGTTTTCCAAGCACTGGTGCTGGGTGGGAGTAGCTGATTGGGGGAAGCAACAAGATGGAGAATGAGACTAGAGCCAGAGAAAAAAGCAAAAGCAAAATCCTGAATCCCACAGGTCATCATAGGACACTTGGGGTCTCACCATTTGTGAAATGGGGCTTTGAGCCAACATACACCCTAATCATAACAAACAAGGTGATCCTTGCAAACAGAAGAGCTAGGATCTGTGGGACCTGACCCTGAAGAAATGAGTGAATGAATGGACAAAATGTCAACAGCATGAGAGGAAAATAGACATGATCTGTCTAGGGGAAAGGGAAGAATTTACAGTTCTACTCTTCTCTGCAGTGAATTACTTTAGAGAGTAGAAAGAAAAGCTGAAAAATATTTCTTCCCTGGGGAATTTGGAGAGGAAAAGGAAAGCTATTAAGGAAAATGATGGAGTCAGAATTTCAGGGATCAGGTCAACACCACAATGGGCAGGAAGAACTCAATGGGCCCTACTTTCATAGCTCCCAGACCAGAAACAGTCTGGGGGAATGAGGGGCAGTTGGAGGTAGAGAGCCTCTCCTTTCAGGCATAACTGTGTCTCTTCAGAGAAGTATTTGCTTCACTTCCCTTTCTTTCTATTTAAATCTTTACCTAATGCCTGAGACCTGACCCTTCTACTAACTCTTTTTACTGAAGGGCCAATGAAATTTCTAAAAGAAGATTGGAAGATTAGTTGACCATACATTTCTGGGTCCATTTCTGGGCTCTGTTCCATTGATGTATGTGTCTGTTTTTGTGCCAGTACCATACTGTCTTGATAATTACAGCTTTGTAATACAGCTCAGAGTCTGAAATTATGATGCCTCCAGCCTTGGTTTTCTATTTCAACATTACTTTGGCTATTCAGGGTCTTTTTTGGTTCCATACGAGTTTTAGGATTGTTTGTTCTAGCTCTGTGAAGAATGCTGGATGGGCTAAATGGGTGATGGGCATTAAGAAGGGCACTTGTTGGGATAGGCACTGGAATGAGCACACATAAGTGATGAATCACTGGGTTCTACTCCTGAAACCACTACTACACCGTATGTTAGCTAACTTGAATTTAAATAAATAAGTCTTTAAAAAGAAGATTGAAAAAACAAAAGATAGAAAAAAAGAAAGAGAAGAAAAGGAGAAAAAGCAAGCACAACATTCATGTGAATGTGAGCACGTTTACAGGGGTGCAGACCCATCTTGGAAAATGATTCTTTGGAAGAGGCCTATGATGCCAAATAGTTGAGCTGCTGCCAGTCTTTTATGACTCCTTCTTTATCATTTCCCCTCTGATGAGGCAGATCAAGACAAATCCGCATTCCTTCCCTTATGTCTGGGGCTTGCTCCTAGCCTTTGTCAGCTGCTGGTTTGCTGAGGCTCTTGGGTTTGAGAAAACCCGCCTGGCAGCTCCATGTCTGTTTGCAGTGGTACTTGTGCAGATGGGGTGTCATCTGGGAGCCATGGTAGCAGAAACACAACAAACAAAAGCAATCTACTGGCTTCCACGGGCGAACAGTGAAGTCTTCCTTTGCTCCCCAGCACTGCTTATGGAGGCCATATATACCTGGTACCCCAAAGCCAAAGTGGGAAGCTGTTGCAAATTCTTCCTGAAGGACTTATACCTAAAGTAATTCAGACTGAGCTTGAACATGAGACCATGAATGTCTTCTGTTTCCATTTGGTAGCACTATCCTCGCTAATGCATCCTTCCTTATCTTTTCTTTTCTTTTCTTTTCCTTTCTTTTCTTCTCTTCTCTTCTCTTCTCTTCTCTTCTCTTCTCTTCTCTTTTCTTTCTTTCATTAGTTGAGCAACTGATTTATGCTAGATCCTGGGACTAGAACTGAGAACATAACAGAGAAGAGAGACATGGTTTCCATCCTCATAGAGCTCAGAGCTGAGTTGGGGAAACAAACAGACACACGACACATTACCAGTAAAGACTGTGATAATGCAACAAGTTGAGAAAGAGAAGAGTGATTCTGCCATTAAGTCAAGGGCCTTCAAAGAAAGCCTCCAATAGATAGTACAATCTGAGCTAGGCTTTGAAATAACCAGTTAACAGAACAGCGAAGTGGTGGACAGACATCTTCCTGGAAAGTGGTACAGCATGTGCAGACAGGGAGGACCGAGGAAGCACAAGACTCTTTGGGGAACCCCACAGCAGCTCAAGCTTAAGGCATATATGGTTGAGTGTAAGAGATGGGGCTGTAGACCCAGGCAGGATTTCAGACAGGTGATTTAATCTGCATTTCAGAAAGATCTGTCTCACAGCTAGCAGCATGAAAAAATGGAATAAGGAGAGGAGGGCTGAAAAGAGAAGGACCATGCATGCAGACCTCTTTTAAGTCACCAGCAGAAATGTTCAAACAAGATAATGTGAGCGTTTAGAACTGAAGGCAATAACAGCACTTGAACTAATAAGCATATGAAAAGGGAGCATCAGCTACCTTCACGGTTAAATTTTGATCCATTTTCTCATATATGAAGGGAATCAATAATGTCAACTTCATTCAGTCCTTCAATACTGCTCAACTTAATTTAATTCACATTTACTGGGTACCAAATTTATACCAAGAACTGTTAGAGACATAAAGTCATCAAGATAAAACAGCTCAAGCTTCGTACTTTCATGACCTAATAATTAGCAACTATTTGTGGTATTAAACTATAGTAATCAATAACTTCATTCATTCACTAATTTTCCCCTTTATATAATTTGTTTTTATTTGCAACATCAGATTACAGGAAAATAAAAGAAAATTGAGAAGTTTACTGAATGCCTGGCAGATTAAGTTAGCAATGGAAATACACGTGGTTTCTGTCGAGTCCAAAGTAGCTGAGAGAGAGGCTAATGAGAACCAGGCTGAGCACTTAGTGAGAAAGGCCATGTGTTCAGCTTCTGCTTGCTGGTGTCCTCTGGTTTGGATGGAGTTCTGGGCTATGGGCAGATGGTGATCTTGGCCCAGCTTCCTGCTATGTAGAGCAAGGTACAGCTTCTACAGTGGGTACTGGAACACCCAGTTAGACCCCCAAAATAATATTCCTTGAAAGAAGTGGCCACAGAGAATTTTGCTGAATTATCCTCTCTCTATCTGAACTTACCATTCAAGCCCACAGTCTCTGAGTTTTAGAGAATGCTCCACTCTGCATCTCTTTCCTTCTGTCTGATGAATACACATTCATTTTCTAACACTTTTTCTGAACAGCCTCCCCTGAAACCAAGAAGAAAACTACTAAAGCATTTAGTACATTTCCCATGTAGTATGCAGTATGGTGCATATATAGCTTAAAATGATATGCAAAAATATATAAAAAATGATATGTACATTATATACTATATTATGTAGTATGTATTACATATGATGTTGATATGATATAATAATATGATGCTGTGAATCCTCGTTTCCTTGACTACATTGACCACTAGACTCTGAGCTATTTGACTACAGGGTAGTGGCTTATTTATCATTATATCTTTGGGACTAGCAGCATCTGGCAATTAGTAGGATCTCAGGGTGTGTTTTTGATGAAAGAAGGAAAGGAATAGAAAGGAAGAGGTGATGGAAAGGAGGAAAGGGGAAAGGAAACAAAAGAAATAATTATCTTGCCAAGAACCAAAGTCTAGTCTTTTTTTTTTTTTTTTTTTAATGTGTTCCCTCTCTCACTAACTCAAGCTGTCTCCCTTTAAGGGCCCTGGCACTTTTTCAACCAAATATCAAGAAAAAAAATAAGAATGCATGTTTCTGGTCTTTACACCTTTTCAAAAAAGGTCTACACTTTCTTATTTGTTTATTCACTCTCCAGAAGAGTAAGATAAGGAGGATAATAATTATACATAAAGGTAAGTGTAATTATTCAAGTGTGTGCAAGGTGAGATGTAGGAAGAGAGGTGGAGAATAGTTCATTCCACCTAACAAGAGCAGGGCAGGAGGAATATTTGAGATGGGTTTGCAAGACTGAATAGGAGATTACAGCCTGGGAGAAAAAGAGTATTTAAGGGATGATGAGCCTCACCAGAGTGAATCCTAAAGCTTCCCAGCATTTGGGGACTGTTGTACCAGTTAATAAGGGGGAAGAAGTTGAATATTTTCAGCAGCAGTCACACTTGTAAAGATGACATCATTTCTTCAAAAACTAGGTCCTGAGGATTGATGTTGATGGAAGTTTTGATTCATGAACTGAGAGCTCAAAGTCCAATTTGCCCATTTTATAGAAATCTAAGGGACAAGAGGTAAACAGACTTGTTCAGATTTATTCACACCTATGAAGAGACATGGCCAGAAGCAAAGAATTTAATTAAGATACCTTTAAAACTGCAAAAAACGTTAACAATCCTCTAAAAGGAATCCCCCATCTGACCTAGTGTGTTGATACATATGTTCTCTATAGCTGCTGCTTCCTCTTCTGCATACCTTCACCCTAAAGTGAATTTATTAGTAACCAAAGCCAAAATAAGTATGCTCTTAGAAGGAAGATCCAAAGCTCTGGGGAAGAACATAGACTCATTAAAAAAACACCCAAGTGTGCACCCTGCCTCTGCCACTTTCTGACTCCGTGACCCTTAACAAAATCTCCTCCTCACCTGTAAAATGAGAATATTCACCCATAACTCATAGACCTGTGAGAAGTCCATGAGATACTGTAGGTAGAAAAATCAGTACAGTTCTTAGCAGTAGTGGGCTAAATGATGATGCCCCAAAACATACACCCATAATCTAATATCCAGAACCTCTGAATGTAACCTTATTTGGAAAACAAATTTTTGAAGAGCTAATTAAGTTTAGAATGCAAGATAAGAAAATAATCCTGAGTTATCTAGATGGGCCCTAAATCCAGTGACAAGTGTCCTTATAAGGGATACACAAAGAAGAGGAGCAAAGGTGACCACAGAGGTAAGATTGGAATGATGTGGCCACAAGCCGAAGGTCTCCTGGAGCCACAGAAACTGCAAAACATAAGAAACGGACTCTCCCCAGAGCCTCTGGAGAGAGCATGGCCCTTCTGACACCTTGATTTCACATTTTTGTCCTCCAGAACTGTGAGAAAATACATTTCTATTGTTTTGAGCCACCAAACATATGGCAGCCCCAGGAATCTAATACAGTAACCAGAAACTAGAATATAGTACATGTTCAAAAACTATGCAGAAGTTTTCATCTCTATCTGCCAGCAAGATCATTATGAAAGCACAGCTGATGCCTTTCATCCTTTCCTTTAGCTTCTTCTTCAGCAGAGCAGGAAGAGGGATGGGACTATGGAACTTTTTCTCCATAAGCTCAGTCCTGGGTCCCAGTATGAGCTGTGATATGCTTGTAGTTGGGCACCAATGGCAAAAGTAAAACTGAAATCTCTGTGAAAAACCCATCCGAGAATGGGCAAGCAGAGGAGTGACAGAGGGGAAACCCATCATGTGTGTGACCTGCTTTATTGAACTCTAATATTGAGTCAGGGGCAGGGGATAGTAGTTTTTTCTACATTTTTTTCCCCTGGGGATGACATGGTAGAAACATTGCTGGACTGGATGTTGTGAACCCCAGCTGTCCATCTAGACGCCGCCACCAACTCATAGTGTGGTCACTGCTTATAACTGCTCCTTTTTGAGCTTCAGTTTTTTCATCAGTAAAGTGAATATTTTCTGCCACATAATTATCATGGGAAAAATAATGAGACAAAGATATTGTCTACTGCAAACTGCATCTGGCTAATTTCACTCCCATCCATCTAAACTTCAAATACAAAGACAAAAAATGATTCATCCAGTTATATGGATATTTGTTTTATTGTACATCCTACTACTCCCCACTTTGGGTAATGGTGACATGCCCATTATTCTAGCATCCAAGACTCTGCACAGTCTCCCAATTTATTTCTCACAAACATTATGTTTCAGCCTCATTGAATGATTCTCCAATTGACACTGTTTTCCTATGCAGAGATAGAATCTTTAGAGATACCCCAAAACAAAACATCAAGTAATATCAAATATGCTGACATAGGTTAGTTCTTTCTTTTGCCCTGACTCCCTGTACATCCCAAGGAACCCAATGCAATCTTAACTTCCAAGAAATAAGAGATGCCTATGGGAAATTTAGGGTCTTAGCCACAAATTATTCAACTGCGAATACTGTATGGTGATTTCCCATCTCATAGTTCCAGTCTGATCAGTTTGTATCATAAAATGTTAGAATAGCATGAAAAATTATAGTCTATCTTCTCGTTTTACCAGTATGGGAAACCAAGGCCTAGAGAGGAAGGAAGTTTCCAGCCACACATCATAAGTCAGTGATAGAGGAGGGACTAGACCCCAAAACATCCTGAGTAATATATTCTACAGTCTTTTTCAACAGTATTACTGACTGACTGACTGACTGACTGACTAGGGATCTTCAATGTAATGAGATGTGTATAGTGGGGGGTAGGGGGAGGTTAGTTACCAGGTTGTAAAACCTGGTTCAATGCTAGCCAGTCAGCATGCCCTCCATTCTTTGGGACTAAGGGTGAAGAATAGAGAGGAATGAATTACTACTTAGCTGGGATTCATTAGTATAGTTCTTCTCAACCAGGAGTGAGGAGAGATTTTGTTCCTTAGGAAACATTTGACAATCTCTGGAGACCTTTTTGATTGTCACAAGGTGGAATGAAGGGGGATTGAGCACTATTGACATCTAGTGGGTAGAGGCTAGGAATGTTGTAAACATTCTACAATACACAGGACAGTCCAACAAAGAATTTTCCAATCCAAATGTCAATATTTCCAGTGTTGAGAACCTTGTACGAGTAGGATTTCTCTCCTATCAAAACAGCTTCTTAATGGGATCAACATTCTGCTAACTATCTCTGCCAAAAATTGAGAAACACTCAAGGGTTTTGGGTGTAATTAATCTAGGCTTTCTACACAAAAGCTCATTGTAGTCATCTCTACAAAAGTTAAAGAAACTACTGTTAATAATGATAATCTATGATAACGTTTTTTTAATCTGGTCAGTGTCTTTGTTTTTTCTTTTCCATTCTGGTAATATATCTCTTGGGATTAATATTATGAATTACCTTGTCTGGGCCACAGGGTGCTTAGATATTTGGTCACACATTATCCTGGGTGTTTCTGTAAGGGTATTTTGGATGAGATTAACATTTAAATCAGCAAATGAATAAAGCAGATTGCAGCTTGTAATGTGGGTGGGCTCATCCAATAACTTGATGCCCTGACTAGAACAAAAAGGCTGACTTTCCTCTGAGTAAGAGAGATTTCTTCCTGCCTGACCTTCTTTGAACTGGGACATTGGCTTTTTTCCTGTCTTCAGACTTGAACTAAAACAGTGGCTTGTGCTTGTTCTCCAGCCTGCTGCCCTTTTGTCTAGGACTACACCATTGGCTCTCCTGGTCTTTAGTACTTCAGACTTGGACTGGAATTACATCACTGGCTCTTCTAGGTCTCCAGACTGTTGACTTTCCCTGAAGATTTTAGAATTTGGCAGCTTCTGTAACTGGCCTTTTCCTTATTAAAAAACAAAAAACAAAAACCTCTCCCTACAGATACAGATGTAGATGCAGATATACATATACATATACATATACATATACATATACATATACATATACATATTCTATGGTTCCATTTCTCTGGAGAAACCTAATATAATATCCTTCTGTCCCATATTAAATGGAAAGGGTTATGACTGAGCCTGAATAATCTTAGTAATCTATCCTCTTGTACCCAGTGACTGTCCCATTGTTAGGCAGGAGATTAAATCAGGATCAATCAGAATCCTTCCTTGGAGTGGATATACAAGAGGTTACTGGGAGATTTTCTGTCTTTGTTGGCTTGGAATACTGAAGCAATACGAAGCTAGGATCTTGGCGTCATCTTCCTCATTACATGGAAAAGGCCTATGAGGAGAGGGAAAGAGTCTTAGCCAGCAGAGATGACATACAGGTGTAAACTGTGTATTTGAGTTATAATGAGCATCAGTTTGGGTTCCCAAAGTCTGGTTTTTAAAGTTCTTCCTTTGGGACTGTGAGCTACCCTAGAATCCAGTTGCAAGAGCCAATAAATCTTCTTTTTTGGCATATACTGATTTGGGTTGGGTTTTTGTCACTTGTAGTGGAAAGAGTTCCAACTATAAACTCACTTTTATGGAGCACTTGAGAGTTAGCTAAGTGTTTTCACATTTGTGATCTTATTTGAGCCTCACAAAAACCTATGCTATGTAAAGAGAGAAAGAGAAGGGATAACAGAGCATTATCTTAGTGACATGTGTGAAAATTGAAACCCATAGTGGCTGAAGTTGAATGACCATTCGACCACCACCCCAAGATGTTGAATCCTATGGAAACTCTTCCTAGAGAAAAGAAACCTGTACATTCTTAGAGTCAGAATAGCACAGTAAAAGGTAGTATAATAAAAATAATAGAATAGTAGTTAACACATACAGAGTGCTTATTATATGCCAAGCTCTACTCTAAGTGGTTTGCATATATTAACTCATAAGTGCTCACAACAACTTCATGAAAATAAGCACAATTATTTTCTCTAATTTACACTAAGGAAATTAGGCCATTTGAAGAAATTGTCAACACCCTCTTGATAATAAGAGACCAAACCAGGATTCAAACCCAGAGTCCACAAGCTCAACCATTGCATCCTATTGAGTTACAGAGAGGTTATGAAATTTGACCCAAATCCTCCCCACACATGGTTGGGATGGCGTAGAACCAGAGTCCAAATCCTGATCTAACTCACCTAAAGGTCATTATTCTAAATAGGCACCCAGTACTCCTCTCGTTCTAGATAGTTGCAATGCCACGATTTAAACCCACATCTTCATATTCTAAGGCTAATGTTAATGTCCTCTCACACATTCGTTTAATACACATTTAGTGCACACTTACTATATGTCAAGCCCTTTAGAAATATTTTTGGAATGAGGAATGGAGTTGATGCACAATGTGACTTACACTGAATTGCAAATCTGTTCTTATCCTTGAAGATGAGATTCATATTCAAACACAGCTTTGGGGATTTAGGCACTTGGGAAGGAGAGTCATCTGCATTTTATTAGGGAAAGACAAGAAAGCCCCCTTCATCAACCTCAGGAGCCAAGTTGAAAATATGCTAGTTCACAGTTCATAGCAAAAATTGGATCCGTCACACCAAAATCCCTTTTGTTCCAGGAGCACATGTGGTGAGGATGGTGAGACTTGTTTATTTCATGGTTTACTAGTAGTAAATGTGGGCTGAGGGTTTTTGTTCTGTCCCCCTTTTTATCTTGCCCCTGGAAAAAAAATCTTTGGGTTCAAAACAGATGGCATTTATAGAGACGAAAAAATTGTGTATCCTACTTTACAGAAACAGGCACTAGTTAAGAGTGAATTGAATTTCAAAACCTTTGGAAATGGGAGAGAAATAAATACAAAACAAACATTATTTCAAAAGCTTTCATAAATTTCAAAATTCTTTCTAGATCATCTTTATTCTCAAGACTTTTGAATTTTTTGATGTGTATTCTCAGCAGGAACATCTCTATCTCTGGGATCCTCACACTATGATCTGTCACTATGCTACCAAGACTAGGCACAAAGAACATCACGCATGGATGTATATGAAACCCAAGGGCCAATCCTGGGGTGGGGGGTGGATTTTCCAAGGCTTAAGATGACCAACAGAAGCAGAACCTCTGATTCATAAAGGAATGTTTGTTGGCTTTGAGATAGAAGTTTGTTTCATTGAAGTTAATGTAAAGACTGTTCTAATGAAACAAGTTTGATAAAGTAACACCTTGAGTTCCTTGGGCAAATTAATCTTTCCCTGAAAACCAGACATGAGTTTCCCATTCTTAAATGAGATGCAGAAGTTGGTGCTCAGGAGTCAAACAGGTAGTAACAGGTTGAAGATGGGTTTTTCCGTTTCCTCAAGGCCCCTCACATTCATGGCTTCTAAAGCTGAGCATATTGTGTTGCCCCAGAGTGGCACCTCCTTGTGTGTCCCCTGTCTTGTGGTGGGCAGCAGTGTCCATGACTAGACCTCCAGGACATCTCATCTCCCTGTTTCAATCAACTGCAAACTCCCACAGACCCTATTTCTGTACTTTCCTTGGCACCCCCTGTCATCCTGTCCCCTGTGTCTACCTAGAATACTGCCAACACCTCCCCTCTTGTCTCTCTCCTGTCATCTTGCTCTTTTCTTCAATAAAATGTGAATTCCACAGCATCACTATCCACCTCAGAGCCCCCTAACATACCTACATCAGCTACAGCATGAAGTACAAACTTCTGGGCCAAGCACACAAGGCCTAATCCTTCTGGTCCTGCCTCACCTCCTCAGCTCCCAGGACCCCAAGTTACTTGTGGTCTGTTCCCAGGCACTGTGATGCTTCTCATCACTGCATGTTTGCTCAGTTCCTCCACCTGAGTTCTCTAGCTCCTACTCTTCCTCCATGTGGTTGACTCTCCTCATCCTTTGAGACTCCACTTAGTCATTCCTTTCTATTGTGTGTGTTTTCCAGAAAGCTTTCCCTGAAGCCCTAAAAGCCCCACCTATAGGGTCTAATACTTGCCCATGCTTCTCATTATATTTACCATATTGATTACTGTGATCACTTTATGCATCTGTTCCAGAACATTAGCTCCTTAAAGGCAGCAATGATCTTGTTCTCAACCAAATGCTCCTAACAGAACAAACCCATGGTGAGATCCCTGTCACTTCCCTTGCACAGAATCACAATCATTCCACTGGGAAAATCTCTTCTGTGTTTAAAGCACACAGTGGCAAGTTGTGTTCTGTGTGAATGGAAAAAGGGGAAATAAAATGACAGGAACAGCTCAGCCTCTAGAACTTACCTTAAGTGTGTATTTCCTAAAGTCATTTGGGGTGGGGGTGGGAGAATAGAATTACCGAAGATAAGTCTCCCTGGATTTTGCATTTTTATGAATCCCTTTGCCTGCCATTCCTTAAGTAAAAGCTTTCATATATAAAATGTCAAATCCATTTTACAAGGTTCTTTATTTTTTTACTCTTTCTGGTTTTGACTTTGTATTACCTAAGTAATAAAATGCAAAACTCCTTTGCCAGGCATTCATGGATCTGCATCGTGTGGTTCAAAGCCACCTTTCTAGCCCTATAATCTGCCATTCTTTCCCTAGGAATATCCCATATCATCCCGGCCCCATGCTTTTGCTCCCAGCCCTCTCTTTGTTATTTCCCTTCTTACACAAATAACAGATGTGTACAGGGGTAACCTTGAGAGGGGGAATTCAGTCTACAGTAGGAACTCATCTGGTCATCATATCACTCTCGTCTTCTTATAAGGACAGAAAAATAATTCTCCACATAGCATTGCTCAGATTTTTCTCTTAAATACTCTCTTATTATGAAATCTACTATATGGCCCAGGCCAGACTTATATAATGCTTTGTCCTTTCCCCATATGTGTATGAGAACAGCACCAGTCTCACTTGGAGAAAGAGAACTAAGATTACCCTGTCCTACTCTGTGCCAGATGCAGCACACAGCCTGTGTCATTCAGTATTCCTAGCAACCTTCATGATTAGGTATTAGTCTTCTTTTAAAGTAGGCAAAACTAAAGCTCAGAGGAAGTTAGGTAGTTTTTCAAATTGGAGTCAGGATTTAAATATGATTACCTGAGTCCTAAAACATGTTTCTCCTCTTAACAGTGGATCAGTGAGGTTGTAGATGGAAAAAAATATCGATATCGATATCGATATCGATATCGATATTGATATCGATATAGATATACAGTGGCTGTATGAAGCAGTTAAAGCTTCCTATAGCCTAGGAGAAGACCACAATAGTTAGAAAGAAATCCAGGGATTTTGATCCAGACTCGGAATGAAGGGATGAGCAAAAGTGGTAGAAAATGAAGAAGAAAAGGAACTGAATCCGGAGATGGGACGTGTCAACTTCTGGCGTTCTCTTCCCCAGTAATAGGGTGGTAACACGTGAGGTGGTGACACGTGGAGCACTGCAAGCCTGGAGGAGCGGGGTGTGGCTGCACATGGCAAGGGGTTTGGCAGGGTGGTCTGAAGAGCAGCAGGCTTTGTAGTAAATGGCTCCATTTCCAAGTATCCAAGCCATGGGGGCATCTGGCCCAGAAGATGTTCTTGGAACCAGGGACTGCAGAAGGAGGCAAAAAATAAGGAAAAGCTAAAATAAACCATGGGCTCCATGTGTCAGGACTCACAGGAATGCTTTGACTTTTTATATTGGCACCAGAATTTTCCACAGAGGTACTATCCCAAGCTGCAGTTTCTTACTCGAGGGTTAGTAGGAACCATGCTGGAGATGGGTTACAAAATAGGGAGACCGTATTTTGCCACATTACCTTGGATGCCAATTCTACGTAGTCTCTCTTTATGGGTTGAATATATGTCAGTTATTTCCCCAGAGTCTGTCAGCCGTAAGGCTCTCTAGTGCCATCTATACTCTGCCAAGTGGGAGCTGGGAACCTGCAAACTACATTTCCCAGAGTTCCTGTTGACTCATGTCTCGTTAGGGTCCCTTGCCACTAGAAGGTGGCAGGATGAAGGCTCTCTTCCTATTCTCAGATCCTCTCAGACATCTTCCAGAAGCAAGATAACTGGTTCCAGCCTCTAGCTTCTTTCACCAGTACCTGCAGTGGGATGCCTCACTAGAAGCACCTGCTGCAGCAGGCCCAGCAGGTTTGAGCTCAGGCATTAAGCTGGCATTCTCAGAGCTCTGGCACTAGCCAAAGAAAACCCCCTGTGAGGTCTGAGTATCAGCCTCGGGGCACCTCACTGGATATCTGAGTACTAATGACAAGACATATCCCATCTCAGGAATATGAGAATCTGCCATACAGGTATCCTTCTCTTAGTTCCTAAATTCTCCTAACACCACCTTTTCTTTTTTGTTCCACGTGCCTAAGGGATGGCAGCTACTTCCTGCAATTACTAGTGTGTGGATTATATGTTTGCTGGGTCAGCTTGCTAACACAGGGGTAGTAATTTTCTTCTATTAAGGCCTTTCCATTTAATTTTTAATGTTTATTTATTTTTGAGAGAGACAGAGCGCGAGCAGGAGAGGGGCAGACACACACACACACACACACACACACACACACACAGAATCTGAAGCAGGCTCCAGGCTCTGAGCTGTCATAGCATGGAGCCTGATGTGGGGCTCGAACTCATGAGCTGTGAGATCGTGACCTGAGATGAAGTCCGATGCTTAACCAACTGAGCCACCCAGGCGCCTCTTCATTTAAAATTCCTACAGTGCTTTAGGACTTTTATTTTACTTAGCATTATACCCTCCAGACCGACCCATATTATTGCAAATGCCAAGATTTTATTTTATTTTTTTTATGGCTGAGCAATATTCCATTGTGTGTGTGTGTGTGTGTGTGTGTGTGTATACCACACCTTCTTTATCCTTTCATTGATGGATGGACACTTGGAAGCATAAAATCCTGAATCAGCAAAGTAGGGGTGAGGCTGCCAACATAAACAGGGGCCAGAGGATGAAATGTCATGTGCATGGCACTAAAGAACACACATATAGTCTACCAGATCCAGAAGGCAGCATCAGGTGGATGTCAACAGTCCCATCTGTCCATCTGCACTTGACATTATTGCAAATGCATTTTTGTCGGTGTGTGTGTGTGTGTGTGTGTGTGACAAAACATCTTCAGCATTGTAAACTTGACAATAAAATATTCAGTGGAGGGGTGCTTGGGTGACTTAGTTGGTTGAGCCTCTGACTCCTGATTTTGGCTTCATGATCTCATGGTCATGGGATCAAGCCCCGTGTCAGGCTCCACACTGAGTGCTCTCCCTCTCTCTCTGTCCCTCTCGCACTCGTGTTCTCTCTCTCAAAATAAATAAACACTGTCAAAAAAAAAATTCTCAGTGGGATGGAGGGTACAGAGCCTCACTGGAGTGAGCTAAGGGGGGAAAGTGTGGTGAGGGGGTAGAAATACGGAAAGAAGATGTGCTTGACTAAGTACTAAAGTATTGGCACAAACTCAAGGTTGGGTAAGAGTTTAGAAAGGATAAGTTCAGTGGGAGCACTAAGGAGAGGATGTGACACTGAAGAGAATGGGAACAATACCCTCTTTGTCATAAGAAAGGGGTCTGTCAGTGTCCTTTCTATTCATCAGACATGGAGGCAGGCCAGCCTCAATTGCAGAGCAATTACTTGGTAAGAATCTTTTAAAAATAAATCATAAGTCTTCCCAAACTCCCAAGACTTGAGATTCCTCTAGGACAACTCTGTTTTATTCATTTCTGTATCCCAAAGTCTGATATCAAGTAGGCACCAGAGCAGCCTTTGGAATGAATTAAGTGATAAAATGATAAATTTACAAAAGATTGCTCTTTAATATGTTGATGGTTATTTTAACTCACCAAAAATAAGACATGGTATAAAGACATACATATTTAAACAAATGTGGGATACTTTGATGGCAGTCTGAAACTTGTTTCTTCTGCTTAATAAATCACGTGTAGTATTTTCTGTCAGCTCAGCACAGCTTTGAAATCACAAAATTAAAAAGCCAGAGAAGGCTGTTGAGATAAGACGACACTACATATCACTACATATTTGGACCACTCAGGTAATGGCTCATAGAGCCACCCCTCAAAGAGAAAAAAATGACTTTCCCAAGGTCACAACACAGTGACTTTACAGGAAAACGGGGTCCTCCCGTTGGGTTGTCCTGACTTCTCCCAGAGCCTCTGCCACCTGTCCCCATCAAGGCTGGGAAAGGAAGAGTGACTGTCTGTAACCACCCATGGCCAGACTCCAGAACGTGAGAAAGGCCCTTCTCCATGGTGTGTGGAAAAGTGAGCCCAAAGGCAGAGGTTTATTTCCACACTGAGCTTTTCAGAGGAGCCTGTGCGGTGACAAATCTGCTGGTTTGTGCAGAGCAGTTCAGCTGTTACCTTTGCAAAATGTGGAGCTTTCATTTGCCCAATTAGTTTTGGTTGCTGTTTCCCCATGAATCCACTTCAGTGAGCTCTGAGGATGCTAAAAGAATTGTAAGTGACTCAGCAGGACGAGGCAGGGTGTCAAAGGGCAAAATGAACTAACGGACTGAGCAGGTGCCATTGAGACCGGAGTGACTGCATACAGTGATCAGTCATCAGCCCTGCCATCAACCTCAATGCCACGGAGGAAAGAAGCTGACACCTGCATGCACACTCAGGATTTTATCCTACTGGATAAAACAGATCATCACCAGCCATCCATGAATGCCCCTCCATTTTCTTTCTTTATCTATCTATTTGCAGAACAATGTTGCCAGAAAGTACTGCTAGGGTGGGATGTGGGAGAGCTCATGGAAGGGGGCGGATCAACATTGGAGTGGAGCCAGGAGATAATACTGACTTCAATCAGCCGCTTCCCCACAGGTTGCCTGCAGCCAGAACCTCAGGTTTAGACCTCTCACTGTGGCCTCCTTTCTGAGGGGCCAGAAGGGCAGCTGTTAATTTGAGGGTGGCTAATAAAATTACTAAGGGTGCCTGCTGCATGTTCCCCACTGTGTTGAGCCACAAATGTTGCAAAGAGGAGAAAATGTAGCGTTAGGACAGAATGTTATTTTTTAATTTTAGTTTGACCAAGCAATTGCTTGGTCTGTGCCTTAATTCCCACATAAATTTAATTTATTTAATTCTCTATAAAATGGAGTCAGCTTTTACTCCTCTTGAGGGCTTTTGTGAGAATCGATGGAGAAGATTTAAGTAAAACATCAACACTTAGCAGGCACTTGCTAATAGTTCCCTGTGATATTGCGATTTATTATAAGAAATATAATTTGGTCTCCCAGTTTTTAGCACAGAGCTCCTAAAGCCCTGGGAATTTCCTTAGAAAAGAGAACTGTCTTTTGTTATGTTAATGAGATGACTTGGAAAGCCTTTAGGTAACATAAGGGTGGGGGCTGGTTGCCAGAAGAACCAACCTCGTGATTACAGGGTTGGAGTTTTCAGTCCTGCCTTCTGGCCTCTGGAGAGAGAGAGAAGCCAGGGATTAAGTTCAATCACCAGTGGCTCCATAGAAACCCAAAGGCAAGTGTTCAGAGAGCTTCCAGGTTTGGTGAGCACGTGGTGGTGAAGAGATGCCCTGGAGAGAGCATGCACCACACCCTTTTCCTTTGCTTTGTCCTATGCATGTCTTCCATCTGGCTGTTCCTGAGTTATATTCTTTTATAATGAGCAAAATGTTTCTCTAAGTTCTGTGAACCGCTGTAGGGTATTGTTCAAACCAGTGGAGTGGGAGATCATAGGAACCTGATTTAGAACTGGTGGGTCAGAAGCACCCAGCCTGGGGTGGGATTCTGGGGTGGGATAGGTAGAAGCAGTCTTGAGGGACTGAACCCTTAACCTGTGGAACCTGAAGCTATCTCTGGGTAGATTGGCTCAAAATTGAGTTGAATTCTTGGGCAAGAATTCCTTGATGTCCAAGTGGTATCCAAGAATTGCTTGGTGTCATGTGAGAAACTCCCCTATATGTTGCAATTCAGTCCAGGAAGCCAAAATCGTAATCTATTCTCATTCTTGAGTGAACTAACCTAGAGAATAGCAGAGTGACTACCTAGGAAGCACTTCATATTTTTAGCAAAAGAGTAAACAGTTTATTCTGAATTTAAAAATCATTCAAATGCTCACAACTAAGCAAGCATTGGGAATGTGGCAGTGTCCAGGTTAAAAATCTTGCCTGTTAGAATGTAGTCAAGGGGAGAATGACAAGAGGCAAGGAGAATTCTGCATATAAGTACTTTGTTTCTAAAAGTAGCAACTGCTAAGGGAACACAGATGAGAGTCACCTACTTCATCTCCCAGGGTTAAGGGTTACGGAAGGTTTCCCAGAGGACATGATGTCTAAGTGAGGAGCGGAGAGATACACAGAAGTTAGACATATGAAAGGAGGGACAGGATAATGACAGATGTGCATTCATTCAATCATTCATTCAACAAAGTCCTGAATATCTAACATGTAGAAACTATTCTAAAAACTGAAGATACAGTATTGAACATGACAGCCAAGATATTTGATCTTATAGAGTCAATCTTCTAGCTGATCAATCAATAATAAATGATTAAAAAAAGAGAGTGATTCATGCCACGTAGAAAATAAAACAGACTTTGGTTTTAAAAAGTCTCTGTTTTAAAAAGAGCTATTTTAGACTTGGTGATCATATACGACCACTCCCAGGAAGTTTCATTTGAGTTGAAAGAAACCCCAGAAAGAAGAAGCCAGCCATACAATGCAACTAATGGACAACTAATGTGCACACAATAAAGTGCTAGTGCACAGATCTTAGATTTAGACCTTGGCATGTTCAGGGCACAAAAAGGAAGTCAATAATCACTGTCATAGTGCAAAGAAGATATGAAATGGAAGAAGGGGGGCAGGGCCAGCTTTTGTAAAACCATGTGAAGAACAGTAAGATGTTTGAATTCTATTCCATGTAATAGGAAGCCATTGGATGTTTTAAGCAGGGAACCGTTGTGGTCTGATTCACATATTTTTTTTTAAGTTTATTTACTTATATTGAGAGAGAGAAAGAAAGCATGAGCAGGGGAGGGACAGAGAGGGAGGGAGAGAGAGAATCCCAAGCAGGCTTGCACTGTCAGCACAGAGCTTGATGTGGGACACGAACCCATGAACTATGAGATCACGACTGTGCCAAAACCAAGAGTAGGATGCTTAACTGACTGAGCCACCCAGGTGCCCCATGACTCACATATTTAAAGATCACAAGTTTTTGGAAGAGCATAAAAAGCAATATATGCAAAAGTTCCAGATAAGAGAAGACATGGTCTATGTGAAGGAAAAACAAATAGAAGGAGAAGGAGAAGGAGAAGGAGAAGGAGAAGGAGAAGGAGAAGGAGAAGGAAAAAAACCCACCTAGTCCAGTAACCGGGAATGATGAGGGAGACAGTAACCAGGGAATGATCCCAGAGAGGTTAACTAAGAGCCTACCACACGCTAGGGTCTTGGGTGCTCGTGACAAGGATTTGGACTTGAATCCAATGCAATGGATGCTACAGTAGAATTTACAAAGAGAAGTCAGGTTTCTGTTTTAGCAACACACCAGTGACAATGATGGCTCTTGAAACCAGAGTGTGACTAAAAGCCTTCTGCCCTCAGGGTGAGCATCTCTTGTGTAGATAACACATGTGTACCGTAGGAGAACACATGTGAACAGAGGAGGGGTTCTGCATGCGGAAAGAGGGGAAGCTGGATGCATGCAGCTCCAGAGAAAAGTCAGAAAGCTCCCAGCAGGACCCCCACGGCACCCCCATGGCTCGCCTGGCTGTGGGTGCTCAGGGAAGCCACATCCCCCTCAGAAGTGTTTCTCAAAAAAACCCACACATCAGAGCTGGGAGAGATGGGTGGTCATTATCTCGTACAGGCCTATCATTTTACAGATGAAATTAGTCTCCTTATCCGTATTCCCATCAGCCATATGGCTCTGAGGTTAGTTTCTCCAGGGCTCAGCCACAAAGACTGGCTAGAATTTTTTTTTTTTTTTTTAAGTCTGGAGATATGGGCTAAAATGACTGTCTCTGTCCCCACCACAAATAATCTGCTTTGTCCCTCAGTCTGTGAAAGGCCCTGGGTTATATATTTGATTTCCCATGGCATGACTTTCTCCTTCAGTAAGCCCATCCCCAGTCTGCCTGCACGAGGTCATATCCTTTCCCAGTAAGTTAGGCTGGGAAACAACAGGTCATGTCTGCAAGGCACGATTTCCTTAGATGGATCCACTGCAATTCACTGTTGCTGGTGTTTGTTTTGGGGTGAAATCTATGGAGCACTGAGTTCACATGTTCACACCGAGTCCAGAGACCAGTTTTGACACCTTTTTATATCAAATATTATCTATTTAGTCATCTGCAAAACATCAGTGGAGCACCTATTAAGTGCCAGTGCTTCTGCTTCTCACTGAAGACATGATGATAAAGATAGGGTCAGATTTAGTGATTTCAGAAAACATGAAACAAACAGTAAAATCCTAAAATACGTGAACCTCAAGCTCAACCTTTCTTCAGAGATTCATAAATATTTTATAACTAATTTTATACTATCCAGGAGAACAAGTATAGTTTTAGCTCTCAAAGAACTGAAATTTTGTTTAAGACAAAGAAATGCTTTGTGTTTTTTCTTCCATTTTGAGTCTGAAAAGTTTCTTTATTCTTTCTTTGTGTATTGAAGTGTAATTAATATAGTGTTATATTAGTTACATTAGTGTTATAGTAGTACCATCTGATTCAACAATTCTATACATTTCTAGGTGCTCATCACAGTGAGTGTACTCTTAATTCCCTTTGTTTATTTCTGTTTTTAAGAGTCTGTTTTTTTGTTTATCTCTTTTCCTTTGTTCTTTTGTTTTGTTTCTTAAATTCCACATGAGTGAAATCCTGTGGTATTTGGCTTTTTCTGACTGATTTATTTCATTTAGCATTATACCCTGTAGGTCCATCCATGTTGTTGCCAATGACAAGATTTCATTCTTTTTTATGGCTGAGTAATAGTCCATTGTATCTTTAACTGTTCATCTATTGATGGACAGTTGGATGCTTCCATATCTTGGCTATTGTAAATAATGCTGCGGTAAACATAGAGGTGCATATATCTTTTTGAATTAGTGTTTTTCATTTTATTTGGGTAAATACCCAGTAGTGGAATCACTGAATCATACAGTAATTCTGTTTTTTAAATTTTTTTGAGGAGCCTCCATACTGTTTTCCACACTGGCTGCATCAATTTGCATTCCCACCACCCACCACAACAGTGCATGAGGATTCTTTTTCTCCACATCCTCACCAGCATTTGTTTTTTCTTGTATTTTGATTTTAGCCATTCTGACAGGTATAAAGTGATCCCTCAATGTGGTTTCAATTTGCGTTTCCCTGATTATTAGTGATGCTGAGCATCACTTCATTTGTTTTGTTTCTTAAATTCCCTGTGTGAGTCAAATCATAGGCTACAAAGAAATTCTTAAGCAGTGAGTCCTTCGTCCTTGGTTACTAGCACACATCTTAAATGCCCAGCGATTGCCTGTTGCTGTTATACATATGGCAGGCCTGGCAAAAGGGAGAAGGGTGCAGTGGAGAATTAAGTTTACATATAGGAATAATAATCACATCCCTGATTTTACTTTAACCATCACTGCCAGCCCTATTTTATTACAAGGGGACTAAAATCTTGAGAGAGTCAGAGGTCTAACCAAGCACATTACTTGATTAGTAATAATTTCCCTCATTTTCAATATTGTCATCGCGTCATAATTAATATAATAGATAATTATTACATATTATAATAGTGGTAGTAACCATTCATTCTTTTATTTATTGGCAATTGACTAAGACTTCATTCCTGATATCAGGGAACTCCCAGCTCCATAAAGTAAGAAATCCATTCATCAATTGCAGAATGTTATATTATGTCACCTCTTTACTATTATGGGTAATGCTCTGCTATGAACTTTTGTATGCAAGTTTTTCTGTGGACATATGTTTTCATATGATGGAATATTATTCAGCTATGAAAAAAGACAGAGGTACTGATACATTCTACAACATGAATGAACCCTGGAAATATCATGGTGAGGTAAAGACGTCAGACACAAAAAAAGGCACATATTATATGATTCCATTTATATACTATATCCAGAACAGGCAAAATCCATAGGTACGGAAAGCAAATGATTGGGTGGTCAGGGGCTGGGAGGGAGGTACAGGGGAGTAACTGCGAATGGGTGCAGAATTTATTTCACAGTAACGTAAATGTTTCAGAACTAGGTAGTAATGATGTGAGTATAATAAAAACCACTGAATTATACACTTTTAAAGGAAGAATTTTGTGCTATGTGAATTATATCTCAATAAAACACATAAATATGCTTAAAAAAAAAGTGTGCTATGGAGGGGAGTCCCTTACATATTTTGGGCATTAAGCCCTTACAGATACATGGTTTGCAAATATTATCTGCCATTCTATACATTGTCTCTTCACTCTGTAGATTGTTCTTCAGTGCAAAAACTTTTTAGTTGGATTTAGTCTTGTCTATTTTTGTTATCGTTACTATGTTTTTGGGGTCATAACCAAAAAAATCATTGCTCAGACCAATGTCGAGAAGCAATTTCCCTGTTATTGCCTAGTAGTTTTATGGCTTCATGTCTTACATTTAAGGCTCTAATCCATTTTGAGTTGATTTTTGTGTATGGTGTTAGATAAGGATCTAATTTCATTCTTCTGCATATGGATACCTGGTTTTTCCAACACCATTTATTGAAGAGACTATCCTTTCCCTACTGTGTGTTCTTGGCATCCTAGTGGAAGATCGGTTCACTGTAGATGCATGTATTTATTTCTGGGCTCTCTATGCTGTTCCATTTGTCTATATGTCTGTTTTGATTACTATAGCTTTGTAGTATATTTTGAAATCAAGTAGTGTGATGCCTCTGGCTTTTTTTTTTTCTTTCCCAAGATTGCTTTGAATATTCTGGTTCCTTATGAAATTTAGTACTTGGGTTTTTTCTATTTTTGGTAGAATGCCATTAGGATTTTGATAAAGATTGTATTAATCTGTATGTCATTTTGAGTAGGATGGACATTTTAACAATATTAATTCCACCAATGCATGAACTGTAGGATGCATGTGTATTTATCTTTATTTATCTTCTTTAATTTCCTTCATTAATGCAATATAGTTTTCAGTGTATGGATCTTTTACCTCTTTGGTTAAGTTTGTTCCTAAATATTTTATTCTCTTTATTGCTACTGTAATTGGGAGTGTTTTCTTAATTTCCCTTTCAGATAGTTCATGGTTTGTATATAGAAATATCAGATTTTTTGTATGTTGATTTTGTATCCTGTGCCTTTACTGAATGTGTTTATTAGTTATAACAGTCTTTTGTTGAGCTTTTAGGGTTTTCTAAATATATAATCTTGTCATCTGCAAAAAGATACTTTTACTTCCTTCTTTCTGATTTGAATGCCTTTTATTTCTTTTTCTTATCTAATTGCTCTAGCTAGGACTTCCCATAGTATGTTGAATAGAAGTTGGCCAGAAATTATTAAGCCCATTTTGTAGATAAAGAAAGTGAGACTGTCAGTTGTTTAGTAAGCTCAGTTAGTATGGGGCTGAAGCTGGGGATTTATACAGGTTGCTGACTTAAACTCCAGGGCTCATCAAACTTAATCAGCTTCCACTTCAATACCATAAACTGGTGAGAGTGCCACCCTAAGCTCCAACCTGGACTGGCTCTTTAGTGGACTCACTGAGCAGATCCATATTCCCACTTTCTTCCTCTTCAGGAACACTGGGTCATCCCTCTCTGTTGCCATGGCAAACCATGGGCCATATGGCCACACTGACAAAGGGCTGCTGTCCCCTCTGACTAAATCCTACTCCCAAAGACTGATTACCACATGCAAACCCAGTTTGAAAAGACTCCCTGAAAAATTAGCCAACTGTATTCAT
Organism: Prionailurus bengalensis; assembly: GCF_016509475.1. Taxonomy (NCBI): domain Eukaryota; kingdom Metazoa; phylum Chordata; class Mammalia; order Carnivora; family Felidae; genus Prionailurus; species Prionailurus bengalensis. Next base: position 75,249,928 of record NC_057359.1, on the reverse strand, counting down.
GAGTAAAGTTTTTTATTCTAATTTAGCATTTTCTTTTATTACCAAAAAGGGCATATTTCCATACTCTGGTCCTCACTGACACTCCCTTAGAGACTGTGCTTTCTTCAGCAGTTTTTTCACTCCCTACAGTCTGCTTTCCTGGCCATGTGGTACCAGTCCCCTTCGTCCTCTCTGGGCCTATTCTGTGACTTAGCAAAGATGTAAAGATGCCTTACTGAAGGTGACAGGTAGTAAGAAACAGTTCAGGATGCAGTTTGCAGGTAGGGCCGACAGGTGCTGTGGGTGGAGTGGGAAGTAAGGCAAATGGGCAACCAAGGGGAGAAAGTTGCCAATCCCTAATAAGGGAACAATGGAGGGAAGAGCAAGCTTGGGCCTGGTAGAAATCAAGAGGTCTGCTCAGCTCAGGTTAATGTCGGCCTACTTAGTAGATACCCAAGTTGAAATATAGAATAAACACTGAAGCTGTCTGTAGCTCAGAACATCATGTGAAATAAAGACAGTCATGAAGCTCATGAAATTTTGAAGAAGCATAAATATTTTGGCATGTCTGAAATGTAGGATATGTAGGGAGAGACAAGACAAATCAGGTTACAAAAGGTTCTCCAGGGTCACTGGAAATCTAATGAAGGTTAATTTTCAGTCACCTTGTAGCTGCATACATAATCCATAAGTAAATTGTAAAGGTTTAAAGCATTACAGATAAACTTTTTGAATTTTTACTCTGACCTCTTCTTTATCTACCTAGAACAACAGGGCTTCTCAGCCTTGATACTATTGACATTTGGGGCTGGATCATTACTTGCTGGAGGTGGCTTCCCCGTGCACTGTACAATATTTAGCAGCATCCCTGGCCTCCACCTACTACCTGTCAGTAGCATCACCCCATCTCCAATTGTAACAACCAAACCTATCTTCCGATACTGCCAAATGTCTCCTGATATTGCCAAATGTTCCATGGGGGCAAGATCACCCCCAGCTGAGAACCACTGACCTAGCAGTTACCAGTGTTGTTTATTTGCTATAGAAGTTCATGGGCCTATTTCTATATATTTACCTGTACATATATTTACCAATATAGTGTGTTCTTTTTTTGCTTTTTCATGTACGTCCTGTCATATTACATGCATCAATTTTTAACTTGCTTACGTCACATGACTAAGCGTTTACAATATTTAAACATGCTGGTACATGGAAAGCTGTCAGGTTGTTGTTGTTGTTGTTTTTTAACATGGCATAGTATTCTGTAGTGTGCATATATCATATGCATAGTATATCTATATCTATGTTACTGGACTTTGAGTTTATTTGCTTTATATTTCAAAGAAATTTGCAGTGAATGTCCTAACATATTTCCTTATGCACATGTGTAAATTTTCTCTCAGGTCGGAGAAAAGTGGAATTGTCAGGTCACAGAGTATATGCATTTTTAATTTTAATAAACTGTCTTGCATAGATTACTTATAAAAATAGCTGCAATAATTCCCTTCCTGTATCCAGGCTGCCTCGCAATAACACTTTAGGGCTCCTCCCATCGTGAGGTGGTGTCCTTTTCTCTGTCTCCTCACTTGGGCTGGCTCTGTGACTCACTGACCAATGGAATGCAGTATTGTACAGAATTGGGGGCATGGAACTGCCTTAGGTGTAGTCTTGCCCTCAAGGTATTGCTCATAGGAGATGAAGCATTAGAGGATCTAAGGTAAGTATTTAAGATGTTATAGGAGGAAGCACCAAGGAAGTAAGTCAGGGGAGCAAGGAGGTTAATGTGTTTCTCAAGGGAAGCCAGATCTTGAAGGATGGGAGGGAAATTGCTCATCAGGCATGCCACAGGCCCGTGCAAAATGGGAACCTTAAAGTACAGCTTCTCCCAGAACAAAGCTAATTAATCCCAAAGGCTCTGGCCCTCCTCCCTGTGGATATATTACAGGGAAGGCCGTGGGATACTAAACACCCACTAATGGCAGGGAGATAAACAAGGACGAGATTATAAACGAATTTCCCATGGAGGAGTCCAGCCCTGTGCCAGCCTATCAGCCCATGAAGGAAGGGGTCTATTGAGGGTATAGATGTATATATTCTCAAAACATAAGACGTATCTCAGATAATTGGCTTAAGTGGGAATTAAAAGGACACATTTCTTTGGGATAAGGCATATTGGAGGCTGGTTGGTTTTGGCTGTGGATCAAATCAGAGGGTGGGGGGCAAAGTCTTGAGAAACTTTGGGAAACAAATCTGGAAACTTCATCTTTCTCTCTCCCTCCCGTTGTGCCGGGATGCCTCCTTTGACATCTGAAGTACCCTGTAGTGCTATTCATCTCCTCACCAAAACATTTTTTTTCCCCCCTGAACTGATACGCAGCAACACTTTGGTTCCAATCAGTGGAGTGGCTGGTAAACCCCTCTTTGTTTTCTTCACTTTCTCCTCTGCCCTCCTCTCCTTTGCCCCCTTTTTTCTTTTCCCTCTAGGGTTGTTTTCAATAGGAGAGAAGCATTTCCCTAAGAAGCACAAAGAATCTAGTTAATGGCGTAGTAATTTTGGAGATGAATAACAGCAAGCCTGCCTTGTATCCTGGGTACAGACCTCCATGTGCTTGAGGGAATACGTGTTACAACATTCATTGCAAAATTGTTTAAAATAGAATAGAAAAGAAGAAACTAACAAAATAAAGGTTCAATAACATATATATAAATAAATAAACTGTGATATATCCCTACCATATAATATTATGCCATTTAAAAAAAAAAAACAAAACCTGACAGCTTCCTGTGTACCAGCATGCTTAGATATCCCAAACTAAAAGGTATGTGAGAGCACATTAAAAATGGATGCATGTAAACATAATAATACATATGTGAAAAAGAAAAGCAGAACACGAACAGAAAAAGAAGAGAATGTGTAAGTATATGGACAGGTGAATATATAGAAATAGGTCTGTGAGCTTCTGTAGCAAATGGATGACACCTAGTTACCGCTAGGTCAGTGGTTCTCAACTGGGAGTGATTTTGCCCTCGGGAGATTTGGTAATGTCTAGAGAACATTGGTGGTTATCTAAACTGTTGGGAAGATAACTACAGTTATTTAAACTGGAATGCTACAGGCATGAAGTGAGTGGAGGTCAGGGATGCTGCTGAACACCCTACAGTGCACAGGACAGCCACCTCCAGTAAGGAATTATCCAGCCCAAAATGTCAGGAGTCCCAGCATTGAGAAACCCTGGTTCTCTAGGTAGACGAAGAGGGCATAAGGATTAGATAGATGTCAAAAAGAAATTTATCGTTAGTGTTTTAGACCTTTCAAATAAAATATAATTGTGCATTACTTATGTAATTAAAAATTAATTAAAAATTAACTTTCAGTAGATTTCCATTGTTACCAAGTAGAAATGTAGAGGACCCTTTGTTACCTGGTTCCTGCCTCATCTTTTCCAGGTCCCTGTCACACATCTTGCATTTTAGGCATACCAAAACATTTATAATCTTTTAAGGTTTCATATGCTTTACAATTACCTTTTTCTCCCCCCACACGACGACCCTTTGGTTCAGAAAGCCTCTCTCCTCCCTCTTTGCCTCCTGAAATCCTGTTCATTCTCCAGAACCCAGCTCTGCTCCTCCCAGGTAAAGCTCCCCTCCCCCTCATCTCTGCCATCTCCTCAGTGCCTGGACTGGTGGTGTTATAATTAGACCTCAGCACTTTGACCTGAGGAGAGGAAGCCCTAACCCAGCCAGCCATGGGGGACATCCTGGCTTCCCATACACCCCCAGTAACACCCTCAAGGGCATGTCACATGTCACACGAACTTGAACATACCATCTCCTCCCTACAGAGAATCAGGACTTATCTCCGTATCCAGCCTCATGTTAGTAGAGGGCACACACTCTAAAGCACACTGGAGTGTTAGATACTGCAAATGCATGAAGTGGTGTCAAGGGCCCTCTGCCAAATGAGAGAGCCTGGCTCCACCTAGAGGGTCAGACTTGGCTATCTCCTGTTTGCTGATTATTGCCATGTAGAGGCCAACTGCCAGATACTCCAAAATCAATAGGAAGTTCAGAATTGTATTGTACAATTTCTCAGTTCTTAAAGTTTAGTATCTAAATCAAAACTCCATAATTATTCTACAAGCAAAACAATAATGCATCAAAAGATCAGATTTGTGTTAAGGACTACTGATTTTTAAACCCTGAATTATAACTATTCACAAATGAAATCACTAAGCTGGATAAATAAATTTAAATTATAGACTAATATAGACTAATATCAAGACACTTGAGAACTCAAAAGAAGTCACATGGCACACAATCTCTAACACAGAGACCCACCCTACAGAGAAATATGGACAAACAGAACTCAGACCCTTGTCACCATGAGATAAGGACACCCTCTCCTGTGGGGATGGGTAAGTGAAGGGGCTAGAAAGAAGAATCAGTTGTTTCCCCCTAGAAGCTCCCAGATGGGAGAGGTTCTTATTTTATGACTCAAGGTGGGTGGGAACAGAAGAATAAGAGAAAGGATGTTTTCTCCTACAATGATGATATTAAATTGGATTCCCTTTAAATACGGTTCTTTGTTACCATGAACTGATTGCAAATTCCCAAGTCTCAGGCTTGTTATATGACCAATAGACAGACATCCAAGAGGACAATTATTATAGCCTCATGTGTGGAGTTCTCCTTGGTACCAGCTGTCTCACGAACCACACTCTTTAAAAAACAATCACAATGGACAGTGTCCAGATGATCTTTTCATCTCATGCCCCCCAAAACTCAGCCAAAGCTGGGAGCCAAGTGAGAACAGGAAAGGGGCTGGGCCTCAATTTCTGATTTGCCACAAACATGCCAAGTGTCTTTAGAGCAGACTCCATTCTCCTGTGTCTCCAGTGGGATCCATGGTTTCAGGAGCTTGGACTCTGGCCTTGGACATTTCTCTGTCTGCATATCTCATGGAAAGAGGGGACTGACTCATGGTAGAGCCCATTCTGACAACTAGGAAAGGAAGTAACACATGATCAGACTTTCCTGACAAGGGGAGGCTGTAAGGTACAACCCCTCCACATGTAACACACTGAAACATACACCTGTTGCCATGGAAACACCATAATGCAGGGTGAGTAAATGCTGCTTGAATAGATCCTGTCCAAAATGCTCGCTGAGCCCACTGCTTTCAGTCCCTTTCATCACCCGAGCCGGAGTCCAGCTGGAGCCAGAATTAGTGATGGGTAAAGAGCTCAAAAGGCTGCTGGTCCCCTTCCAGGGCATCTCCAATTTATGTAAAGTCTCTTGGGTTTGGAAGACTTGAGTGGCCAAACTGTCCCGTGAGAGTTGCAGCTCTTCTCTTTCTCTCATCCTGGGCCACAAACTAGCATCTCACTCTGTGTTTGGTGGGGGGAGTAGTGTGGAAGCTAATCAAAGCAGCTTTTTAAAGGCTTTCAGGGTTTGCAAAAAAGGGTGTTTGGGGAGGAGAACAGCACACAGTTTTGCTCCCAGCCTGTTTCCTCTTTATTAAATACACACAGATTGAACTAGGCTCTATAACAATAAGGTTGGAACACGCAAAAAACCCTTTAAACCAAGACTTTAAACATGATTTTCCTTCTCCAGAGAGAATCAGTAGCTATGAGCTATACGTAAATTCAGAATGCCCAAAGTTCTGTTGTGAAGACTTTATGTTGGAGTAAATAAAAACAGTTTCCTCCTTTCCTTTCTGTAGATATGTCCAGTCAAGTTGTGTAAAGAATGTATAGTGAGCCAGATCCCACCAATATAGCTGAACTATATTTCTACACTCCTAGGATAAAATAAGTAAGTAACAGAAGAATCAGAGGCCATTTAACACAAAAAAATCTCTGGAGTGATCCATCCGGTGGGACCAGCTAATGTCTCAGATCAACTGGACTCAGAAAAGTGAACTTGCAAAACTTTATTTGCTTCAAAACTGTAATGCCTTCTCACATTCCCTCCCTTAAATGTCATTATGCTCCTCATACAACACTTACAGCTTTGGTCCATCTGGATTGGGGCAAGAAAGAGGCACCAAGTATCAGAAAATCAATAATCATTTCCTTTCTTCTGCGGTGTCTTACCATTCCTAAATTTATACAACAGAGAGAAGAAAGGAAATTCTTCACTTTTCCCATTCTAAGTCTTGGGGAAGGGAGTGTTAAGTTCTAGAGGTGTATTTTCTTAATGAGGCCCTCCAGCTCAATTGGAGAATCAAATACAAAATAAAACCAGTGTCCAGATGGATGGCTTTCCATAGGCTTCTGCCTTGAAGGGTGCCATGATTTCCATTGAGGAGAGGAAGTGGGCACTTCATCACCAGCACTTCACAGACCAAGAGACTGAGGCTTGGAGATGGAAGGAAGTGCTTTTGTGAAAGTCAGGCAGCTTTGTCAGCCCCTTCCCACGTGTGCTGAGGCATAGGACAGCATCTGTTAAAGGCTTGTCTCTCCTATTTCCAGGAAGATTTGGAGACACAAGTTATCTGGCCAATTTATATATTTGAACATTGGAGATATGGATGAAACACTAAAATGTCTGCTTACACTATTGAATTTGTCAGCTAAGTTACCATGTATATTTAAAGTCCTAAAATGATAAATATATTCAGTCATTTCTTTTTCTTCCAATCAGTTTTCATGAACCTATTTTATGCAAATTCCTGACATGGAGCCATCTGTCATAAGTCATCTAAATGCTTTCCAGAGCTTGTCACCTTTGCATTTATCTGATTCATCTGAGGTCTAGTCCTTTTTTTTTTTTTTTTTCAGGTCTAGTCCTTTTTAAATCCACAAGCCCAGAGGACTTACTTGCCTAAAATAGAACACTATTTATTTCCTTTGAAATTTATTCTGAAGACATGTATATTCTTGTACTGCAAACCATCCATCAGGAAAAATTGCAAAATGTAATAGATATCTTTGCCTCCTTTTTACCATTTGGTCAGGTGATCTCTATAAACATATATTCAAACTTCACATTGGTTTTAGTAGGTCAATGTGTTTTCCTTGAGTAATATTTTTGTTATTAAAAATAAAGCAACTGAGAGCTTTGTCCATAAATCTGCCAGACTTGTCAGACCTTATTTATAAGATGATCTCTTTTTCCCAAGATAGAATTTTTGTAGACAAAAAGCCATTTCCTTATATGTGGGCATACATAGCTCTGTGGCAGAGCCAGGGAGGGATGGCAATCCTTTGGCTTCTGGTTGGGGATTAATGCCACTGCTCAATACCATTGATGGACTGCAAACTTCTGGAGGGCTGGACAGTGTCTTATTTATCTTATCCAGGTACCAACACAATACCTGACATTGAACTGCATCTCAGTAACTATTGAGTCAGTCTAAACTGAAGAGGCACATTGTTTCATTTCTTGTGACAATTCTCTGTGGTTTTATTTGGACAGACCCATAATTGTGACATCTCAGAGTTCAGGCTCACCATCCCAGCTCATGCCATTTTAAAAGTAAGATAGAAGAGGGGCGCCTGGGTGGCGCAGTCGGTTAAGCGTCCGACTTCAGCCAGGTCACGATCTCACGGTCTGTGAGTTCGAGCCCCGTGTCAGGCTCTGGGCTGATGGCTCAGAGCCTGGAGCCTGTTTCCGATTCTGTGTCTCCCTCTCTCTCTGCCCCTCCCCCGTTCATGCTCTGTCTCTCTCTGTCCCAAAAATAAATAAACGTTGAAAAAAAAAATAAAAAAATAAAATAAAAAAATAAAATAAATAATAAAAGTAAGATAGAAGAAACAGCCCATAGCCAATCCAACACTTAGTGGCCATAGTAAATGGTCCAGGAAGGCTGCTGCCAAGGATGTGGCTTGAGAGTTCTTGGTCTCACGGATGGGAAAACAAACCCTTGGTTCTGGTGCATTGTCAACTACAGCCCTGCTTTCCAGTCCTCAGAGTGCCCAAGAACCCAGTCATCTCTCCATACTGGAGCTGGCACTGCCTATATAAGAGCCTGCAGCTGTGGCCTTTTCTTGGCTTTGCTCCACTGTGTAATGATGTAGGACTTGGTGGGAAAGAGTTAACCTACAGAGGAAGTAAGACAGGCAGGGAAGTTGGGGGCACAGTTTCTGGAATCAAAGCTTCTGATTGCTGATGTTGTTTGGACTTTAGCATCCAAAAAGCCATTCTGGGATCATCGTGTTATTGAGATGTGAGAACAGGGCACAGAGGAGAAAGGGGCAAATCCTGCTCTGGGCAGTTGTGAAACAGGTCAAGTTCATAAGAAGTATTTTTTTCTCTCCCTTCAGAGTTAGCTCCCACCTCCCACAGGGGTCCTACCACCATCTGCTGCCAAGAACAGAAAGCTCAGGGGACTCACCAAACCCACCACACGTATCATTATCTTTTCCTGCTTGTCTTGAGTCTCTATGCTGGTCCAGAAGAAATGCCCAATAAATTCTAGTTTTCTTGTTTCCTTTGTGTAATTAGCTAATTAATACCTGGTTAAAAGCACACTTCCACAGCCATTTTATTGAGAGATCTTCACCATAATCTTTTAGCGTAGGCTGGGCAGGGATAAGAATGCCCATTTTAAAAGAAGAGAAAATTTCTCCTCAAAATTTCTAGGATACTATTCAATTTGCTAGCATAACCTGCTAGCCCCTTCTTGTCTGGCCTCTGTCTCCCTTTCCAGCTTCTCTTTTTGTGACTGTCTCCTGTACTGCATTAAAGTTAAGCCCTACTACTTGTGGTTGCTTGAACCTACCACTGTTTCACATCATTCCTTGAGTCATGCTTTCCCTGATCCCTGGAATGCCTTTCTACCATCCTCTGGTTGGTGGATACATCCTGTCAAATGCTTCATGTGCTTCAACATTCAGACCAGATGTTGTCTCCTACAGGGAAGACTCCTATGGCCCTTATCCTCTCCCAGGCTGACTGAAAGTCCCTGGTGTTTCCCCACATCATACCAACCATCTCTTTTCAAAGAATTTGCCTATTCACATGTCAGCTTTTCCTCCACATAAATGTGTTTCTAAAAATCCAGGAATATCTTGTTGCAAATGAAAGTAAACTTAAATCAACTTGACCTTAATTTGTAGATAAATAAATAAATAAATAAATAAATAAAGAGGGAATGTGTTAGCTCAATACCTCACTGCAATGCTAAGGGCTCAGCTGGTTTCAGCAGCTCAAACAAATTTACCAGAATTCTATTCAAGCTCCACTTTTTTCCTCTGTAGATTTTATCCTTAAGAAACACTTGTCTCCACACAGAGGCTCTTAGAATGGAATAATCTAGTGTAAATAGGGCACAAATAAGTTTCTAGAGAAAGCCAAGAGCAAGATTAAGCAGAGCTGGGTGGTCATGTTAACGGTTTTGGATTTTATAAATGCATCGGGAAGCCTTGGGTGTGGAGGTGGGGAATAAGCACAAGAAATGGACATCAGATAAGACAATCTCTGTTTTTTCTATTGGAGAAAATGAGTGGGAGAAACAAGAGTGGAAGAGGAGTCAGCAGCTATAAGACTGTTTAAAAGACTGGGGAGCAAATGCGGTGGCCTACAACTAAGGTGGTAGCAATGAAGATGGAAAAAAAATGGACAGAGCAAAGACATATTTTGGAAATGATAATTGGGTGATTTTTATCATGGGTTGGATGGAGAAAATGGTTATAGAAAGGTAAAAGCCAAGGGGCGCCTGGGTGGCAAGCGTCCGACTTCAGCCAGGTCACGATCTCGCGGTCCGTGAGTTCGAGCCCCGCGTCAGGCTCAGGGCTGATGGCTCAGAGCCTGGAGCCTGTTTCGGATTCTGTGTCTCCCTCTCTCTCTGCCCCTCCCCCGTTCATGCTCTGTCTCTCTCTGTCCCAAAAATAAATAAACGTTGAAAAAAAAAAAGGTAAAAGCCAAGGACAACTTTTATATTTCTGACTCAAGCAACTGGTGATGCTAGTTTCTAGATAAAGAAATAGATTGGTGGGAAGGGGATAGCAAAAGGTGGGGGGTGGCAGGTTTGGAGGGCAGAGGCAACAGCTCCGTTTGGATATGTTAATGGTTCATGAGACATCTAGATGGACTTCAGTTTGATTTATGCACAGATATGTCCCAGATTTGTGTCTGAAATAGTGTATCTAGTTGCTGATGAGGGAAGAAAAGGATACAGAAAAAGTGGGTAAATACACACTCTGTGATTGACAAATAAGAGGTCACCTTTTAAGTCTGGAAGTTTCCATTGTAGAGATTTAGATGTAAAGACAACAAGATCTGGGTTCTATTAGCAGCTCTCTTGCAGTCTAACTGTGTGATCTTGGTCTATTCACCTTCCTTACTGAATGTAAGCCTCAACCATACATGGGGATAATTCTTTGTGCCTCATTTTCAAGGCTTTTCTGAAGACCTACATGTTAAAGGGATTGCAAACTGTAGACCAATAAATGTCGATAAATCAGAATTAGGATCATTTTAATATACCCAGATATCAAAACCAGAGGAGTTTTTCAATGAAAGTGAGCCATGTAAGAGAAATTGGGTTCATTCCTTTTTTCAAACCCTAAGCCTTTGAAACAGTCCCAAGAACAACCTCAGCCTTCTGGTGTCAATGAAACACTTTGGTACTTTGCTATTTAAACTCCCATCACCCCCAGTTAGTTGCTCACAGCTTGTCCCCTGTGGCTGATGCTGAAATATATTTCTCTCCCTTTACGTCCTAGTTTCTCAGGCAAAATCCATTCCATTTGGCCGAAGGAACGGGCCAGACGATATCCGACATGCCTTTCCTCCCCCAGTCACCAGGGAGCTAAGAGATGATTTCCACTATTTTGCCAACAAACGACCGAGGGCTGAAACAACCACCTGTGAACTGAACATTGTAGGTTTTACTTATTTATTTATTTAATTTTTTTTAACAGCAAAGCCTGGGAATGCCCAGGAAGGGGATGAGATCATCTGTCTCGTCTGTGAGCAGTATGGTCTGCAAGTTTTCTCATTCCACATTACGTCATGCTGGAAAGAGAAGGTGTCTGGACATTCCTTATGCAATCTGCAGGGGTGCTAAGTAAGGGAGACACGGGCTTGCTGGATCATCCTGCTTCCCCGATTTTAGTCACTCATGAGTATCCCTGCTCATTAATTCTGCCAACATGTATAGGATGCCCACTCTGTGCCTGTGATTTTTTATGTGAAAATCATCTTGCACACTCATTAACTTATTCCTTCATTAAACAAATGCTTATGGCACAGGATTATGGGTGCTGGGGATACAGAAGTGAACAAAACGGATCAAATCCCTACCTCATGAAGCTGGTATTCTGTTGCAAGAGAGGCCAATTAACAAATCAACATGTAAATATATGATACAATGTCAGATAAATGCTCTGAAGTAAAACTTAACCAAGATAAGTAGATAGAGATAGCCATTTTTTGGATAAGATAACCAAGGGAAATCTAAGGAGGTGACATCTGAGCAGAGGCCAGAATGAACTTTAGGATGCACTAACAAACATCTCTGAAGGACCGGAAAGGATCTCCAGGCAGGGATAACAGTGCAAAGGTCCTGAGACTATAAAGTGTTTTAGTAGAGACACTACCATTTTTCACATTATCTTGGAGCATTCCTATAATTCCATGCTATCCCCAGAAGTGATTCTTCCCATCATACAGATGAGAAAACTACATCCAAGAGGTTGTCCATTCACCTCCTTGGGAATCAAGTCCACGGATTCAGTTTTCACTCTGCTCTGCTCTTATGTAATTCTCACATGTGCTTTCTGTTAGCATTCTTTGTATAGAAGTAAATTAAAGCTAGAGTAATGTGATTGAGGTTAAAAGCAGAGAAAAGGAAGAGGAAAGAATCCCCCCACTTCCTTTCTGGTTTGCAGAATATAAAATTTGCTACGTTTGAAGAAAAAAATTCTAGGATAATCTATCTAGTTATGTCCTTGGTCATGTTTAATGTGCCAGCCAATTGAGAGTCCATTGTGGTGCCAAGGATGTCATGAAACCACTGTTCTTTCTGTGGACCAAAATGACAGGGCAGCTGCTGATAAGTGCATATGCATTCAATTCAAAGAGTTTGCTCCTAGCAGACTTGTCCCAGCCTTTTGTTTCAGGCCTTCATGCTCAGGAATAGATACCATTACTCAAGCAGTTATTGAAAGTCATTTTCAGGAGGTACTTTTCCAGACAGGCACTGGGGAAGCCTTCAAACACATCCACTATGCTGATAATTAGGATCCAATTTCATGAAGCTTAGTGTATTGGGACTCTGGTTGGATTCACAGGAAAAAGTAGAAAGTGGTAACAGAAAGCAAATTTGAGTTAAGAATGGAGGAAATGGGAAAAAGAGTTAACATTAATTATGGACCAGGTACATTTAGTCCTCAGAACCTCACAAGGTAGATATCTTTATACCTATTTAAAGACAAGCAAGGTGAAGTTTATTGAGATTCTGGAACCAGAATCCCTCAGTTGGGTTTCAAACCCAAGTTCAGCTTCTTGCCACTGCCTTCATTGTCTTTCTGAAAAGTCAGAGGGAGTCAAAAAATCTCTGACAGTTCTGCTAATCTTTTCATTCATCAAGACTGACATTTTTGCTTGGTTCCCCCAAATATTTAGCTATTCCAAATTTAAACAGAGGATAGCATCCCTCTAAAGCAGTCTTTCCAAAAAGTTCTGATCCCAAGCTCCTGGCTCCCATTTGAGGTTGCTTAATAGGGATCCTAGAATAGATACAAGTAGCATTGGGTAATCCATAAGGCTCCTTGCTGAATGACCACTGTTGCAGACTGAGGTTTGGATGACACTATCACAGAAGTATTGGAACCAACTGGTCCTGTGCTCCTTGGAATGGTGGTTTCTTTACAGCGGAAGTAAAACTATTCCCACTAAAAGGATTTCACAAGTTACTCTGATTAATCACATAACTTGCCATGTGTGATTGATGGTTTACATATCTGACTTCCCATTTGGAGTGTTGGCTGCTCTTTCAGAACAGGGACCATGGTTTAATCACCTCTGTGTCCCCATAGCATGCCACATTTTTGGCACTCAGTCATATTTTAATAAACATATGTGAGTTATCCAATGCTACAAAGAAAACCACTCCAAAACCCTGTGGCTTAAAACAACAACCATGTATTTAGCTCACAATTATGCTGGTCAGCAGTTTAAGGCAGGCATAGCTGGATACCTCTTCTGATTTCTGTTGGGCTTACTCATGAGAATGTGGTTAGCTGTGTTCAGCTAGGCAGACCTGCTTCTGAGTGTGGCTGTCCACATGTGTCTCTCCTGCTACACTCTGGCCCAGTTTTGTTCCCATGGCGTGACAGGGATGTAAGAGTAAGCAAGAGAAACTGAAACATATGAAGCTTCTTACAGCCTAGACTCCAAACTGGCACGTCATATCTTCTGTCACATTATGTTGGATGAATTAAGACATGGGGGCAGCCCAGAAAAAAGCAGAGTAATAGATACTCTCTTCATGAAAGAGCAGCTTTGTCACATTGCAGTGGATGGGGGATGAGTAGAGAATGAGGGCCATTTTTTCAACCTTCCACAAAATATCTGTGATGAATAAAATGCATGGCATATCAAAATATGATATAAAACCTATTTTTTCACTAAAATTAATGCCTCCTTTATAAATAGCTTACTTTCTAACCTGGAAGAAAGAGATAGAAGTCACCAAACAAGAGCATGAGATGGCCCATGTTCTCTAAGAAGCAAAGAAAGACCAGAACATGGGACTCAAAAGGGTTGATGTTGCAAATTAGAATATTGAAGTTCATAGTTTTTGTTTTGTTTTGGTTTGGTTTTCTTGAGGGGAAGAGGGTCTCCTGACCTAATTGTCTGCATGCATTTAAATTAGTAGTGTTCATTTTCTGCTTTGCCCTGAAAGGCAGTATAAGATGATTTGGTGAAAGAATATATTTTTTTGTTTGTTTTTGTTTGTTGGTTGGTTGACTTTTTTTTGAAGAATAATATTTTATGTATGTACCATATTTTCTTTATCCATTTATCTATCAGTGGACACTAGGTTTTTTTTTATTTATTTGTTTGTTTATTTATGAGTGATTGAGAGAGCAGAGGGACAGAGACAGAGGGAGAGAGAGATTCCAATCAGGCCCCATGCCCAGGGCTTGAACTCTCAACTGTCAGATCATGATCTGAGTGAAAATCAAGAGTTGGATGCTTAACTGACTGAGCCACCCAAGTGCTGCCCCTAGATTGTTTTCATATATTGGCTATTATAATAATGCTGTGGTGAACATGTGGGTAGGTATTATCATTTCCTTCAGATGAATTGCCCAGAACTGGAATTGCTGGATCATATGGTAGTTCTATTTTTAATTTTTTGAGGAACCTCCACACTTTTTCCCTAGTGGCTGCACCAATTTGCATTTCCACTCATAGCACACAAGAGTTCCCTTTCTTTCTGCATACTCTCCAACACTTGTTATTTCTTGTCTTTTTTATAATAGCCATTCTAATGGGTGTGAGGTGATATCTCATTGTGGTTTTGATTTGCATATTTCTGGGGTTAGTTCTTAAATTTGCAATAATCATGCCTCCTATAAACTCATTGACTATGATACTGCCCCTGCACAAAGCTTTTCTTTGATTATGAGTGATGTTGATTATTTTTTCATGTACCTATTGGTCATCCATACATCTTCTTTACAAAAATGTCTTTTTCAGTGTGGCCTTTTCTCTCTCTCTTTAGCTGTGGAGTTTGTTCTGTCTGTCTTCAGGTCGACCTCTGGGGTATTTAGGCTGCTTTGATAGTTATCTAGTTGTGTTCATGGGACAAAGCAAGCCTAGGGTCCTCCTGCCACTGTCTTCCTCTCCTCAAAACAGCACACGCTTTAAAGTCAGACAGACTGAGCTTCAAATTCTGGCTTCTGCATGTTCTAGTCATGTGACCTGGTATGTATTTTTTTTTTAACATTTTTTGTTTTAATTGCAGTAGTCAGCATACAGTGTTGTTTTAGTTTCAGGCGTACAACCTAGTGATTCCACAATTCCATTCCACAATTCCAGTGCTTATCACAGCAAATGCTGTCTTTAATCCCCTTCACCTGTTTCACCCATCCCTCCATTGGTAACCATCTGTTTGTTCTCTATAGTTAAGAGTCTGTTTCTTGGTTTGTCTCTCTCTCTCTTTTTCCTTTGCTCGTTTGTTTTGTTTCTTAAATTCCACAGATGAGTGAAATCATATGGTATTTGTCTTTTTCTGATTGACTTATTTCACTTAGCATTATACTCTCTAGCTCCATCCATGTGGTTGCAAAGATTTCATTCCTTTTTATGACTGAATAATAATCCATTGTGTGTGTGTGTGTGTGTGTGTGTGTGTGTATTTACACCACATCTTCTTTATCCATTTATCTATCACTAGACATTTGGACTGCTTCCATAATTTGACTATTGTAAATAATGCTGCAATGAACATAGGGGTGTGTGTATCCCTCTGAAGTAGTGTTTTTGTATTTTGGAGATAAATATCCTGTAATGCAATTACAGAATTCTATTTTTAACTTTTTAAGGAACCTCCATTACTGTTTTCCATGGTGGCTGTGCCAGTTTGCACTCCTACCAACAGTTCACGAGGGTTTCTTTTTCTCCATGTCTTCCCCAGAACTTGTTTCTTGGTTTTTGTTTTAGTTATTCATACAACTGTGAGGTGATAGCTCACTGTAGTTTTGATTTGCATTTCCCTGACGATGAGTGACGTTGAACATCTTTTCATGTGTCGTGTTGTCTGTATGTCGTCTTTGGAGAAATATCTATTCATGTCTTCTGCCCATTTTTAGTTGGATTATTTGGTTTTTTGGTTTTTTTTGTGTGTGTGTATGAGCTGGTATAATTTAACTTATCTTTCTGGGTTGGTTTCTTCATCTGTAAAGTGGGGATTAATAATAACTGTGCATATCTGTTGTGATTATTTAGTAAGATGATATAGGTATAACATTTAACATAGTGCCTGATCCAACATAAGTGACAGATAAATATGAGTCTCCTTCAGGCTTTCTTCCCTTTCCCTCTGCATCGCTGAAGGGTACCTTCCCATGAATCCAGGGTAGGAAGGTATTTTGTGAGCATTGATATAAAAACAGTGTTCTCAGAATTACTCACATCCAGTGATAAACATCAGGCATCATTTAAAAATTTTTTCTTTTAACGTTTATTTATTTTTTGAGAGAGAGAGACAGAGCATGAGTGGCAGAAGGACAGAGAGAGAGAGGGAGACAGAGAATCCGAAGCACGCTCCAGGCTCTGAGCTGTCAGCACAGAGCCCGACATGGGGCTGGAACTCACAAATCATGAGATCATGACCTGAGCCAAAGTCGCCCCTCAGGCATCATTTTAAATTGGAAATTAGAATAAGCTAAGAAATTTATTATTTATCTATTTATTTTTATTTGGGCATAATTGCCTAAGTGTCCATTAATAGATGAGTGGAAAAGGAAGATGTGGTACAGGGGCGCCTGGGTGACTCAGTCAGTTAAGCATCCAACTTCAACTCAGGTCATGATCTCGTGGTTCGTGAGTTCTAGCTCTGACAGCTCAGAGCCTGGAGCCTGTTTTATATTCTGTGTCTCCCTCTCTATCTTTCCCTCCCCTCCTCAAAAGTAAATAAACTTTATTTATTTATTTATTTATTTATTTATTTATTTATAAAGAAGTGGTACACATATACACACGCACACACAGGACTGTCACACAGCCATAAAAAAAGAATGAGATCTTGACATTTGCGACAACATGGATGGACCTAGAGGGTGTTATGTAAGCGAAATAAGTCAGACTGACAAAGATAAATACCATAAGTTAAGAAATTTAACTGAACAGGAATTTGAACAAGTATTTCATATTAAAACAAACATAAAAATTAATTCACAGTTAGTGGGTATTTGATTAATAAAATGTGTGGCTTCAGAGAAATTTCCAGTGTATGGCGCTCCACTTTAGGCCTACTATATGTATATCCTTATAGTTGCAGAAGAACTGGAGGAAAAAGTTTGAGAATCAAGCATAGGGTAATACCTATCTAGAGCCCTGCTTGCCATTAGGATTCCTCTTGATGCTGGGATCTTTATTTCCATGCCTACAATTAAAGAAAAATCCCTCTCTTTTGTCTACCATTCCTGGCCCTCATTCTTGAAAAGAAAACCGATCGATACCATCTCCCCCTTTGTTCCATCAATATTGCACCTCTCAGGTGAACCTCCCCCCCACACCCAACACTTACTTTCCCCTTTTCCAGCATTCCAGAAGAATACAGTGTGATCTGCTCAGCCTTTATATCTAAGCTTTGACCGCATGAACACTGTCCGTAAAAGGGCCTGATGGAAGGGGAATGCCAGTCCATGAGGATTCTTCCTGCCTAGCAGAGCCCCAGCTTTCCAACAGAGTCGTATATTACTTGCAGGCCACCTTCTCATGTCATTGAGTTGCAGCCCAAACTCCCAGACATCAGTGCAGACCCATCTCAATAACTATGATCACCACTGACAGGGCATGCATCCTGTCCTTTCAACACAATGAGGTCACCAGAGACTAAAAGAACTGGATGAAAAATAACAGCTTAAATCTACTCACACAGACACCTGTCCAGAGCAAGAGGTTCTGAAATCAGCCAACATGGGAGTGTGGTGAGAAGCTCAGCGCATCAGGACCCAGGCCTGTATTGGTTCCCATTCAAGCCCCTCATCCCACAGACTAGTGTGTGGCTTTGAATAGTCACTTCATTTATCTGTGCCTCAGTTTCCCCAATTGAGCAACATAGATGATAATGTTATCCACTTAGCAAGATTGTGACGGGGTTTGAATGAGTTAACCACATGGAATATTTCAAAGGTTCTGACATATTCACAGGTTTGCTTTTTATTAATATTTGCCATTCTGATGAGTTGATTGCTATGTGACATGGACAGGTTAACAAACCTTTCTGTATCTCAATTTGCACATCTATAAAATGGGGATAATAATATTTGCCTCTAGAGACTATTGTAGAATGTAAGGTATGTTAAGTGGTTACCATGACACTCAGAAAGCAGCAGCAGCTATTGTTAGTAATAGCAATAATCATCGCCACCATGAAGTCAATAATCAGGGTAATAATTGCCTGAGGCAAATGAGGAGTTATTTTTTTTTTAATTTTTTTTTTCAACATTTATTTATTTTTGGGACAGAGAGAGACAGAGCATGAACGGGGGTGGGGCAGGGAGAGAGGGAGACACAGAATCAGAAACAGATTCCAGGCTCCGAGCCATCAGCCCAGAGCCTGACGCGGGGCTCGAACTCACGGACTGCGAGATAGTGACCTGGCTGAAGTCGGACGCTTAACCGACTGCGCCACCCAGGCGCCCCAAATGAGGAGTTATTTTAAACATCAAATCACATTTGTAAATTATGTCTTAGGGATCTATTATGTAAAGAGACAGCTCGGGGAAGTGAAGACACTGGAGTTGACAAACGGGATTAGAGTTGCTAAATCCACCACCCAGTAGAAGCAAGACAATGAACATGTTATTTGACTTCTCTGTGTTTCTCTTTCCTCATTGGAATGACTGGAAAAATACCACCTACCTTGCAAGACTGTTGTAGGATTAAATGGGATACTACATAAAGAACTTGGCACATTGTTAGAGCTCAATAAATGGCACCTATTCTAAATCAAAGGTCTAAGGCAGAAAAATGACCCATAATTTTGATTAATATGAAGTGAATTTAAAAAAAACAACAACTCTGATTTATCCTTGTGAGCTTGGCTCTGGCTAAGTTAATGAAGATGGAGGAGAAAAGAGGAATGGGGTTAGGAGGGACTGGGTACACAGAGTGTGTAGGGAGTTTTGCTGAGGTTAGCTATAAGGAATTTGTGGTTTAATTCAAAAGACTTCAGTTTTATGAGGTTTGAGGGCCTTTTTCAAAAGGAAAACCAGATGTATCAATGGAAAGTTCATGCAAACAGTGCTATCTTCAGCAAATGCAGCTTTGAGTCTAATTCTGTTATACTGGCTGAGGGTGCAGTGGAGAGAGATCCTGAGGTGTTTTGTAAAACTCATTTGGTTCTGTCTTGCGGCCCCTCAGTGATATTCCCAAATGGGTCATGAGACCAGAACTTGTAAGCAAAAAGCCCCAGAACCACAAGCAGAGGAATGATTCCAATATAGCCCAGAGAACAGTAGGGTTTCCCATCTCAAACTTCTGCTTTGAATCTTAAAAAAAAAAAAAAAAAAAACAGATTTTCTTTCCCCAGCAGTCCTACAGCTCCAGACCCAAAGCTCTCCTAGCACAGTCAGCAAGGATGAGTTATTTCCCTAAGCCCCACACTCCCTTGACCCTAAGGATCTGGGAGGTAAAGGAACCTCATGAGACCATAAATAGCATTAAATTTAAATAACTTTACCATCCAGACTGCAAAGACAATACCTTTTTCTAGTGGGTTTATCAGACTTGACTGGCAGACCTCACGAAAAGGCTTGGAATTATTTAAAACATATAAGGAAAAATCATCAGAAGATCATGATATAAATACACACTGCTTGGGTGCATACTATGAGGCATGGTTCCCCACATTTTCCACATACTATCTAACCAATTCATTATATGTTAGGCATTATCTCCTTTCATATATCAGGAAAGGAATGTCCAAGGAGCTCCAGTGACTCATTCAAGCTTAGATTTCAATTTCTCAGTCTTTGTTCTTATCCTTACACCAGTATTCGTCTACATGTGGCATGCTTAGTGCCGATAACATGTGAGACCATTTTTGGTGGTGAGTGGAAAAATACATTCCCATTTCAGTGATTATGTATGAGTTGTACGTGTATCAAAATATATAGGCATATCAGAGTTGTGGTTTCATGAAACTAATTGCTTTGGACAAGACGACTTTTACCAGAGTCTATTTAAAGAAGAATATTCAGAATTTGAAACAGATTCGGAAAAAGTTGTAAAGAATGAGCAGAGTGTGGGAAATGCCATTCTAGGCCAGTCTGCCCTCTGTCTTTTATAAAGAATGAGGCCTCAGGCTAGAGTAAGCAGGGTTTCTGAGAAAGCCCTGATCAGTTTGTCCGTCACCTGCTCCACTTGTGCCAGCCTCTAATGACTCTACCATCCTCTCTGAACCTGGAGCTAGAAGTACAGAAATCGTCCCTTTTCCAATCCTCACAGTCAGTTTGGGATGCTGTAACAAATATCACAGACTGGGTGGCCTATAAATAGCAGACATTTGTTTCTCACAGTTCTGGGGGCTGGGAGTCTGAGGTCAAGGTGCCAGCACGGTCAGGTTCTGATGGGGACCCTCTTCGGACATGCAGACTGCACACTTCTCCATGTATCCTCACATGGTAGTCCCTTTTATAAGGACACTAATTCCATTCACAAGGCTTCACCCTCATGACCTAATGACCTCTCAAAGGGTCCACCTCCTAATACCATCACATTGGGGGTTAGGAATCCCACATAAGAACTTGGAAGGAAGATGCAAACATTCCATCCATAATACTAGTCAAGTCCTGGGGACACTGGCTCCTCATCATCCATTTTTCCTTAGCATCCATACTCCCTCTAATGCTTATGTTCATATCCCTTCTCTCTGTCTTACAGTGGCATTTTAACTGGTCTCCCAACTCTGTTCTCACCAGAGTGATGCTAGAAAATCCCAAAATAACCATGTTACTTTCTGGCAGGCTGAATAATGCTTCCCCCAAAGATGTCTACACCATAATCACCAGAACCTACAAATGTGTTACATTACATAGCAAAAGGAATTTTGCAGATATAATTAAATTAAGGATATTGAGATATGGGGGGAGGGGAGTGGGAGGGGGGGTCCGGGGTGGCCCAGTCAGGTAAGCGTCTGACTTCAGCTCAGGTCATGATCTCACAGTTCTGAGTTCAAGCTCAGAGCCTGGAGCCTGCTTCAGATTTTGTGTCTCCCTCTCTCTGCCCCTCCCCTGCTCATGCTCCATCTCTCTCTCACTCAAAAATAAATAAAAAAATTTTAAACATTTTTAAAAGTGATCTTGATATGGGAAGATTATCCTGGATTATCTGGGTGATCCCACTGTAACCACAAAGGTCCTTATAAGAGAGAGGCAGGATGGCCAGAGTCAGATAAGGAGGTGAGACAAGGAAAGCAGAGGTTATTCTGATGTGGAGCCATGAGCCAGAGAACATGGGCAGCCTCTGGAACCAGAAAAAGTGAGAGAACAGATTCTCCCACAGAATCTCCAGGAGGAATATGGCCCTGGGTATACATTTTAGACTTCTGACCTCCAGAACTTGAAGATAGTAAATCCACGTTGTTTTAAGGCACAAAATATGTGGGAACTCATTACAATAGCAATAGGAAATAAATACACTATCCTATCTGAAGCCCCTCTTCCCTTTGGCCAAAATCTAGCTTCTTCATCATAAAATAACTCTTCATGATATAGACCCTCCAGCTCCTCAATCTTAACTCTTTATGCCCCAATCCCAAAATTAACATGAGTGGCAAATACTGCTTTTACATGTATTGTATCCCAAACACTACACCAAATATGTATATATTATTTTATTTAATCCTGACAAGAGCACACACAATAGGGATTGTCATTATCCTCCACCCTGCAGATAAGAGACAGGGATAGTTACACAATTTATCCAAGGTCCAGAATTAGAAGTTGTGGAGGAAATAAGCAAATGTGGGCCAGTCTGATCACATCATCTCTGCCATTAAATAAGATGCTGTATCTCCAGGATTCTGGAAGAGAAGGAGCAGAAGGACTTTAGGAGAGAATACAAGGTAAACAAAGTGCAGGTGGGTGGAGGATGGTGAGGACTAGGTGAGGTAACATTAATCTGTGCTGTGCTTTTCTTCATGTGGAGCACTAGACATACTTCCTGGGATAGGAGTCAATTCCTAAAGGGGCTACATGAATGTAGATAGCCAAGTGAGTGCACTCAGGGCTCCAAGCTACATTCTGGTATCTTCAAGTCCACTGTGCTGCCACCACCTCTTAGGGACACTCATCAAAGCTGCTGTGACCACTTCTCTCACCTTACTTGAAGGCAGACAGCTTAGGGAAGAGACAAAAATTAGCAAAAGACTCAGAAAGAAGGCAATATGTCATGGTGATTAAGAAGTCTGACTCTGAAATCAGCCTGAGATGAGTACCATAGCTGAGTTGTTTTTTTTTAATTTTTTTAATGTTTATTTATTTTTGAGAGAGAGAGACAGAGCATGAGTGGGGGAGGGGCAGAGAGAGAGGGAGACACAGAATGCGAAGCAGGCTCCAGGCTCTGAGCTCTCAGCACAAAGCCCAATGCAGGGCTCGAACTCATGAACTGGGAGATCATGACCTGAGTCTAAGTCAGATGCGCAACCGACTGAGCCACCGGTGCCCCCATAGCTGAGTTTTTAATTCAAATGTTTTTGGTCCTGAAACACATGCTCTTAACCAATTACCTCTGTGAATATCCATAAAACAAAACATGTTGACACTGCTAACCTGAATAACATGAATGAAGAAAATTCCTCTTTCCTATCCTGGCTCTGTAAAGCATCAGAATAAGAAATCTGATATATCTATTTGAGGTCAAAAGTACAATGAGCAGCATTTTAAGTCGATGAAGGATGCAATCCAAGCCACATTCATATTATGGTCCATTCTGCATATCCAGGCAGGTTTGCCCAAACTTGAGTATGACTCATTTGCTGAAAGAGACATATATCCACCTCTGACTCAATAGTGAGGAAATAAAGGTAAGACAGCAATTTCCTTAATTGGGCAAATCCTAAGTAACTGGAAGGGGGAAGGGAGAGCATCTTTCCAATCCCATAGATACCAGCAGCCTTAGTCTTGTATCTTCAGCCATATCCTTATATCCTTGTCCATCTACTACAAGGATAATGGAGTGATCTTTAAATTTCAGATCTACTTGTGGCATAGATTGCTAACTTTCCTAAATATCCATTCTCAAATACGCAACCTTATTTTTATGGCTGTCCACATAAAGACATTTTCCAGTCTTCTTTGTAGCTGGATATGGACATGTGGCTAATTTCTGATGAATGGAATAAAATCACAAGTGTCTTGTGTAAGCTTCTGAGACTCTTCTTTAAGACACTGATGAGGACTTTCAGCTATAATCTGAATGTTTGTGTCCACCCAAAATTCATTTGTTGAAATTTTAATGCCCAATGTGATAATATTGGGAAGTGGGGCCTTGGGAGGTGATTAGGTCATGAGAGTGGAGCTTTGTGATTGGAATCAGTGCTCCTATAAAAGAGACCCCAAAGAGCTCCGCAGCATTCCCACCATGTGAGGACACAGCAAGAAGTCAATTACCTACAACCTAGAAGTGGGCCTTTATCACAGCTCAACTATCCTGGCACCCTGATTTTGGACTTCTAGCCCTCAGAATTGTGAGAAATAAGTGTGTGCTGTTTATGGGTCACCAGTATCCAGTATGTTATTTCAGCAGTTCAAAAAGATTAAGACACTTCCCTCCCTCATTTATCACTGCTCCCATCTTGTTGCCTAGACTATGAGTTTGGAATATGAATTTGAAAGCCACATATAGGGCTGGGATTCCTGAGAAGAGCCACTATTGCAGTTCTGGACCACATTAACTCCAGACTTTTACATGAAAAGTAAACTTCTGTTGCTTTTAAAACCAGTATTAATTTGGAGTTTTCCATTATTACCTGTCAAGCCTAATCCTAAATGATGTGGAAAGTGTGTCCTTCTTTTGCTTAAAACCTATCCATGGTTCCCAAAGCTTCAGGGGAAGAAGTAAACACCCCTTTGGCAAAACGTTCAAAGCTCTTGTAACCTGTATATTTGATATCATATTTTAAGCTTCCCACTCATGTTTCTACAAGCCACCAATACTTAATGATATGTAGTTCCTTAAATATCCGCAGTTTGTCCTGCCCATCTCTCTACACATATTGTCAACTTCTGCTTTGAATGTTAACTTCAATTTGACAGAAAAGTGGCACTTCCTTTGAAAAAACCATCTCCTGCCTTTTGGGAAAATTTGTGTGCAGCTTCTATTCTATTCATATTGTACTTCATCTGTCATCCACCTAACACCACCTCAACACAAAGGAAGAGTTTGTTTGTGTTTCTGATTCCAACACTAGACTGTCTTCTCAGAGAGGTGGAATAGTGTCATGGGTATCTTCAAAACCACATATGCTGCCAGGCACATAAGAGATGCTGGAAAAAGTTCTTTTAAAGTGAAAGAATGTTGATCACCCAGCCATCTTCCACTGCTAATCAACTGAGCCCCTCTATATGACTTTGTTCATTCCTTTACTAAGCATTTGGAGTCCATCTTGATGTGAACCTAGGTTGTGCCCCCTGAAAATTGCATGAGCGACTTTCTTTCCATTTCTGAGTATCCTTTAAAATAGGACAGTAAAAGGCCTTGTATGGTATTTGGGGATTATTATGTACAATATAGTACATGGAATATTTAGCCTGACCCAATATTAACCCCCATTAAATGCAATTAGTTATCATTGTTCTCTAAGAAAGTTTATATGGTGTACAGAAGTCACCCCAAAAGCCACCAGGATTCAAAACAAGAGAGACATGAAGATTACATGTACAGAAGCCCACCAGAGGGGCACCTGAGTGGCTTAGTCCGTTATGTGTCTGACTTCAGCTCAGGTCATGATCTCACGGTTCGTGAGTTTGAGCCCCGTGTCCAGCTCTGTATGGACAGCTCAAGGCCTGGAGCCTGCTTTGGATTCTGTGTCTCCCTCTCTCTCTGCCCCTCCCCAACTCATGCTCTGTCTCTCTCTCTCTCAAAACTAAATAAAACATTTAAAAAATTAAAAAAAAAAAAAAAGAAGCCCACCAGAAAACTAATGGCATAGGCAGCCAAACATAATGGAATGAATGCTAGGCTGGCATTTTGACCTATGGAAAAGCCCTGACTGAGCCACTAGATTGCTATCAGATGTTGAGGAAGTCACTTCTATCCCCAAAACTTGGTGCCCTCATATGTATAGCATTGAAAGTGTTCAGATGATGTCATAGGACCATTCTGAGTGTCCACCATAACTTTGAGCAGCACTTCTTTGGCCCAATTTCACAGTCCATATACCATCCAACCACACAAGTTTTGCCCTTAGATGGACTTCTCTGGCCAGTTTCTGTAAACCCCCCATCCCTTACTCACCCACTGTTTTATGGGAAGCGGGATGAGTTGGTTGCACCTTCAGACTGACCTGATGATACATGTTTGTACAGAGTGGGTGACTGGTTTCTTAATGACCACACAATCTGGCAGCTGGGGACATCTGCTTATACTTAGCACACAGACAAACTTTCCATAGTCAGGAGTCAGTGTGCCCTTGCCTGAGCAGGGCTTGGCCCCTCTGGACTGCCTAAGTGGGGGACTTAGACTTGTGTCCTGTACACACACGTCAGGAAGAATAACTAGACATGGAATAATTGGGGTCAGAATCAACACTCAGGCATCTCTGGGAGCATAAATTGCTGATGGAAATGGGGCAATTGGACAGGAAATGACATATTACACTGATGGGGATAGTTAAGAGAGACCTTGAAACATGCTTTTTTCCCAGAGGGAAGTCCAGGCCTCAGGGATATTGACCCACATAGAAAGGGACAAATGTCTCAGAAATAGCCTCAGTGTGTGACCCATTCTCATCATGGGAAGGGAGTGTACACTTTGTGTGATACTTACCACAGACCTGGATTTTTGCTCCAATGAAATAGACAACATTCATAGGGGAAGGAGCACTGGTCTTGGAATTGTTTGCGCCAGGTCTGTTTTCCAAGCCTTCTATTCACTCTGTGTATCCTTGGGCAAATCATGCTCCTTCTCTGAGCAGCAGCTACTTCATCCCCCAAAGGAGGTCACTTAGGATAAATAAGATGCTCTGTGCAAGTGATTTGTCTGATGTGAAATATTATCCAGATCCAGAACTGTTGTTACTGTGACTATCCAAAGAATATCTCAACATTTTAGTGATGGAAGTGTATAGGTGTGTGTGTGTGTGTGTGTGTGTGTGTGTGTGTGTATACATCTATCTATCTATCTATCTATCTATCTAAAATAAGATATATATACACATATTATTCTACAAGCCAGAATAGAAATTATTCTACAGGTCTCCTAAGAGATAATTCTCCACTTTTCACATCAAGATTTCATCTCCAGGGATAGGGGAGAAAAGACAGATTTGTGGAAAAATCACTTCTATTCTCCAAGAATCATGGCGGTCCTGCCAAAAGTCCTGCCAAAGCCCTTCTCCTTCCCATATCATGGAAGAAAACTGGGTCTTCTTTCTATCCTCTGGAGCCTTTCTATCCTCTGGAGAACAAATGTGTTTCTGCTTTCACAAGAAACACCTGGAAATATGTGGAAACAGCAACAGGCAAGAAAAGGCATATACTTTACTGCCAAATAGCTCTGGGTTCACATCCTACTTTTCTATTCTTCACCTGTGAGACCTTGAGAGTGTTGGGTCACCACAGTAAACCTCAATGTCCCCTTCTGCAAAGGGGGTTGGCAATACTGAGCCATTAGGGAATGGTGAGGATTAAGTCAGGTGATGTGTGGAGAGCCTGACACCATGCTTAGCATAGAGTAGATATCCAGGAAATGAGAACTATTAAGCTGTTGTTATATCGCTGTTATTGACCTACTTTTGCTCTTATGACTGGTTTTCCTCATATTTAACACATGTGACTCACTAAATGTTCAAATGGGTCTTTTCACAGGCTGGTTTGGTTCATTAACAAATCAATTGTTGAGCATTAACTGAGCATCTTCTCTGTCCCAGGCACTAGACCAGTTTCTTCTGAAGATTCAGAACAAAATCATTCCCTTCATGAATGAGAAACAATATCAGACCATGCCATATTTCCAGAGTAACTGATATATAACAGAAATTTACACATGGCTTAGAAGTGTAATGGAGACCTTTTAGTATTTGACATCTCTCCCCCTTTCCTTTTCCAATCGTCTGCAGGATTTCATGTTGAAATTACTTGATCTAGGGAGGGCCCATAAAAGGACTACTCACACCTTGAAGACCAACATGAAAAGAATTAAGTGACATCTTCAACTCCATAAATGTGATAATTTACTCTAGGCCCCACTCTACAGTGACAATCATTGCAAAAAAAAAAATGCCACTCAATAACAACTATTCTCTAAGAACTCAGTACAGCTTCAAAGATGTCGGCTAGATACTTGCGATGTAAAAAATGGTCATGATGTCTCATGGTGCCAGCATAAAATCCAAGTCCACTCTATTTGTGCCCTCGCTTCTCATAACCTTTCCTTGAATACTCCCGAGGTTCACTGCTGACCATGCTTTCCCCCTCTATATCCGCTCTTACCATTGACCAAATATGCAGTCTGGATTCCAGCTATGCCAACTTCCTATGGTTCCCTGAATAAGTTTTGCTTTTCTTTCCTTCTGTGCCTAGGCACAGGCTTACACAATTTCCTTTTCTTGGAAAACTTCTTCTCACTTCCTCTGCCTGCACAACTTCCACACATTCTTCTTCAAGGATGATAGTAATCATCAATATTTATAAGAAACTCAAGCACCTCAATCCTATTTGAGATTCTTTCACCCAGTCTTTTGGGGAACAGAGATCATGCCTTATTCATCTGTGTCATTTACAATATTCCATAAATGGCTTTGGGATGGGAGGACAGAAGCATGGATAGATGCTTGAGCAGTTTCTAGAATAATAGGTCAAAAGCACATCATCTTTCTTCTTTGAATAATAATTGCATAAGACCCAATAAATCATCCAAACCCTCTGAAATATCTTGGCCATAGCCATAAAGAAGCTCAGAATGGTTGGAATTGACCTGTAGATTGCCAGATTTAATCCTGAGTAGTTTATTCCACTTGACATATAAAAAAGAACAATTACGCCTTTTAATGTTTCATTTATGGCTAGACATTCCGAAATTTAGCATGACGAATAGTCCTTTGTTGCTCACCTTACATTGTAACTGTTAATCCTAGCCATGTTAAGCATTCTACTCTGTATTAAATCTTTTTAAGCAACAGAAAGTCTTTTTGAAAAAGAGAAAAATATATATATAGAGAGAATGAAGTGGAGAGAGAGAGAAGTATGGCTTTATTTTCAATCTTTTATGGCAATATGGTACAGTTATCCAGACCCATGGAAACCAATTCCAACAGTTGGTCTTCCCCACGAACCTCTGTTGACTATTGCTACGCTCATCAATCTCTGTCATTCTTTTGTAGAAGTCTGCTCTTGAATGAGAAAAAATAATCTTCTACTGAAATGCCGTAATAGTCTGTCCAGGTGTAACTGATGCCTGGTGTGTAGGCACTAAAGCTAAATTTCTTCATGTCTCAAACACACGTGAGCTTCCATCCAGCTACACCTTTTTCCCTTCATGAACACTGCCCCTATGACCCTCCAAACCTAGCAAAAATATTTTTAATCTGAAGTCTCCAAATCATTCTTGCTTAAACAGCCTAGGCTAAACGTTTCTTGTCATCTCTGGACTGGGAAAGGATTTGACCAACAAAGATACATACACAAAGACATGCACACATGCACAATAGTCATAGTGTGTTTCAAGCTACCTCATGAAAACAATCATGTTTTCCTTAGTTTGAAAATGCTAATTACAAAGCTCTCTCAAAGCAGAGCACAGACTTGATGGCTGCTTCCTCATTAGTTCATGCCTCTGCTCAAAGAGGTATTCTCTGTATAAGGCATCTTATCTAAAAGAGCCCCTCTTCACTCCACATCCCTTATCCCTGCTTTAGTTTGCATTATTGCACTTAAGTGATAGAGGATCCATGAAAGTGGAAACTTTTGACAGTTGTGTTTATTGTCATATATCTTAAGCCTAGATTTTCTAACACATAGTAGCTGATGGATAGATAGAAAGATAGAGATATATAGATATATATACATATTAATATATGTATATTGATAGTAGATAGGTAAGTAGATAAATGGAAATAGAAAGAGAAAGAAAGAAAGAAAGAAAGAAAGAGAAAGAAAGAGAAAAGAAAAGAAAAGAAAAGAAAAGAAAAGAAAAGAAGAGAGAGAGAGAGAGAGAAGCGGGAAGGAGAGGGGAAGAATCCCCATCTGGCTCTTTTGTTATTTAGTTTTTATAAGCTGTGTCTTGGAAAAAGACTTAATGCCTCCATGCCTCAGCTTCCTCATCTCAGTTCCTCCCAGAACCTATAGGACTCCATGACGGGTGCCAGAAGGAAAGGAAGGACTCAGAGAGGAGATCTGAATGTCCCTGGTCAACCTGGTTCCTTCTGACCTCATCAGCTTCACCTCTTACTCTCTCCACCATCACCTAGTCACATGGGCCTTCTTTCAGCTTCTGGAACATACCAACATCTTGTCCACCATAGAGGTTGGCCTGGGGCAGTCATAACACCTTTTTTCACCTGGCAAAATCACCTTACAGAGAGTCCTTCCCTCCATCTCATCTCTGAAGACCTCCATTCTCTCATTATTCTCTTTCTCATCACTTTGTATCCTTTCAAACAGAATCATTTTGTAGTTAATATTTTCTACCCACAGGACTATAGGCACCAGTACAGAAGGCATATATGTCTTGTCCAACTTTTTTGGATCCCAAAGGCTTAGAGCCATGCCTAAAATGTAACAGACACTCCATAAATACCTGCTGAATTAATAAACGTACCTGAAGATGGACATCACTACCTTATAAAATTCTTTGAAAATTTAAACAAAATCATTTAGAATTGAGGGAGCCATGGAGGTAGCATCCATGGCAAGGGAATTTCTCAGCAACGTGGCTGCAACATAACATAGTATGTGCGTAAAAGTTCTAGCTGTTATGAATATATTATTCTTACTATCATTATCATCTCTTCATAAATGTCTTCGGTTACATTTAGCTCTTCAGCTCAGATAATTACTCATATTTGAAATTTGAAATATTACGTTAAAAATGTACTCTCAAAAGTTTTGCTATTTTAGAGTTTGGCTGCTACTGACAAAAGCCATTTTTCTTGATAGACGCTGTATAGTTGAGTAGTTGAATAAGACCCATACATTAGGATTTGGCTAGAATTTAATGACTTAGCTCTTTACTCTGATTTATGTTGAAATAACTGTGTATCAGGCAAAGTGTTATGATCCGAGCTACCTTTTCCATCCCAGTTTGGTGAAAAATAATACAAGTAATAGATCCACCCTCATACCCTCCCTCTCAACCCTCAACTAATTAAGCACTAGATCCAATAAGAAAGAAGAATAGCACAAACAGAAACAGCCAATGAAATGATGTCCCTGAGGCTTTGTCTCTGATTTAGGTTCTGGGAGATACGTGTTCTTTTGAACACTGCATTTTAGGATCTCCTTGGTTCTGCATGACTCCTGCTCCCTGGCTGCTGGTACAAGAACACTGCTTCTGCTCTCCTCTTGGTGGCTGACACAGTCTTGGCTCAGCCATTTTGATTTACTGACTCACTGGGTCTGACACCTGGCTGAGCAGATCCATGTGCTGACCCAGAAAGTAGTGAGGAGACTGTTCTGCTTCCAGGAAAGACCCGTGCCTTTGAACAGTGGGGGGAGAAGAAGGGCTCAGAGAGGTCTGAATAGCCCTCAGACTGTACCATTTAGCGTTTTACAGCATTAACCTTTCACCACTGGCCAACTTAGAGTTTTATAGGCAAATTGTAAAATGGATTCAAGTGTGAAACCTGAAGCAAGTCCTTTATCAAGAGAATTCTGCCTCCCTGGAATGTAATTGGTTTCTAGACTTGAAGGGAGGTAGAGTGGTGGGGGGTGATCCATTTAACAGTTTAAAACTAAGAAGAGAAGAAAAAGTAATCAAAATGTGCAAACTGTGGCATCATTCATACAGCCAACTAGTCCCCTGTCTGCTGATGACTCGCTCATTAACATCTTGTTCACTATGCCTTGGTGCCTCTGTGGCTTGGTCTCTCCTTTAGTAGAAAGAGAAGATCAGAACCTTTCAGCGCTTCAATCTTGTGCTCCAAGACCTGCAGAATGTCTTAGGGAAAAGCAATTAATTACTCGCTCGAGCGGTCAGTGTTAAATAGGACAAAGAACACAACTAAAAAAGCCAGGCGTGTTTTTAGGTCTAGAAATAGCCACCACGCTATTTCATCAAAACACTGTAACGTGTTTGCTTTCCATCTGGTCTGACTGTTTTGTCACCCAGTACTCATAAAAATTCTACTTGACTCGATAGAGAACCACAGGACTCCATGCATTCCTGTATATTAAGATAGTATGAAGACTCAGAAGTATTTTTTTAATAGAAATTGAAAAGCATGATACAGTCAAGTTGAGACATAGGGGCTGGGGAGTTGCCCAAGGAGTTAAAGAGGCTGAGAGATGTATGTTCACTTGAATGCCACAGTTTAGCATCTCTGTGGGGGACTGGAGCATTGTCTGGGGTGCATTTGATACCATGGGGGTATTACAGTATATGTGTATGTTTGTGTGTGCACATACCCATTTATATATACTCTTTCTTTTGTGAAGTGGCAAATGTGATCTCTGAGTGGCTGTAGCCTCCAGGAGGCTGAGGCGGCTGCTCCTCTATTCTTGTTTATTCCTGCCTGCACTGGTGTCTTCTCAACACCTCAGATCCCTTAAAGCTCCTTACCTTACAACCATTCACCAGGCCTCCAGACCATCCCTGACTCGACCATGCCACCCTTTCTTTGGGCCCTGATGGGCCATAGTTGCTTAAAGAACCAGCTGGGGTGCAAACCCTACATGTGAAGAGGCCAGGAAACTGATTCTGTGTAGGCAGCATAAGGCATGAGGAGTCAGGAAATACAGGTTCTAACCCCAGCCCTGCTGACTACTAGCTGAGAAGTGATGGATGTATTTCGTCCCTTCTCAGAGCTTTAGCTTCCTGAACTGACAATATAGGGATGATGATCTTTGGACAGGTCTACTCTTTTGGTTACTACAGGAGCTCAATGAATGGGGCATAGCTTTTAAAATGGTATATCTTTTAATAACCAAAAAGTATTATAGTGGTTCTAACACTTAAAAACTGGGGCAGGCTGTTTTACACCACTTTATCATAAGTGATCTCACTTTATACAAACAGAAATTATGTGCTATCTTAAGATGTTTGGGAACTGGATAAAAGCATAGATCTTCTTATCCAATTTTCCTAGAAGAAAGGAAAAACCATCACCACCAATATTCTTTTGCAGACCTGAAAGATGTTCAAGGGCATAGAGAAAGGGAGCATTTTAATATCAAATCTCATTATGAGAAAGTTATTCCCTGCTCAGTTTCCTTTCAGTCCTTTGGTTTATTTCAAAGACACAGACTCAGTCAGCTTGCCTTTAACATCCCTTAAACTCTTGTTCATCTCCCTTATTAGCAAAGAAACAAGGTGCCTGAGGCTTAGAGCTTTCTGCAGGCAACATTACCTAGATAGAAGTTAGATTGAAAGAAAATTAAATTTTGAGTTTTGTTTTTTAACTAGAGATATTTATTGTCCATTTAGAATAAAAAAGCTTTTCCCTTTAAAATAAATTTATGCAAATTAAGAGAATAAACCATTTCAAGAAATGCGTTAATATGTAATAAGCATTTGTCACAACATACATAGACCTTGAGGGCATTACCCTAAATGTAATAAGCCAGATAGGGAAAGACAAATACTGCATGGTATCCCTTATATGCGGAATATAAAAAAACAAACTAACAAAAGTTAAACTCAAAGTAACAGAGCGTAGAAAGGTGGTTGTTAGAGGCTGAGGGGTGGGGGAAATAGGGAGAAGTTGGTAGGATACAAACCTCCAGCTGTAAGATGAATAAAGTCTGAAGATCTAATATAAGACACAGTTACCCTGATTGACAACCTTATATTACATAATTGAAGTTTGATAAGGGAATGGAACTTAAATGTTCACACACACATACACACAAAGATATAAATACGTCAGATGATAATGTCAGTAAACTAGGTGATGTGAATATTTTCACAATGTGGATGTATATCAAATCACCACAATGTACACTTTAAGTGCTTACAATTTTATTAGTCAGTTATACCTCAATGAACCTGAAAAAAGATGTCATAAAATTGGTGGTAGGAAGGTATAGCAATAATCATGACTGTGTATTAGTTAATCTACTGCCATGTAAAAAAATAATAATAATGCAGAACTCTGTGGCTTAAGCAATGATAAATGTTTTTACCTCTCACAGTTTTGGTAGGTTAGAAATTTGGAGTGCTTCTGGCTCCAGGTCTCTCGTGAGGTTGCATTAGGATGTCAGGCAGAGCTACAGTCATCTGAAGGCTCAGGTAGGGCTGGAGGATCTGCTTCTCAGGTGGTTCACTCGCATGGCCGACAGGTTGGTGCTGGCTGTTCCTCAGCACGTGGACAGCTCCACAGTGCTGCTTGAGTGTCCTCATGGCATGTCCGCTTTTACACCCCATAGCAAGTGACCTGAAAGATCAAGGTGGAACCATCAGTGTCTTCTATGAAGCTGGCCTCAGAAGTCACATGTTGTCACTTCCACATTATCTCATTAGTCACATAAATCAGCCCTATTCAATATGGGAGGGGCCACACAGGGGTGGATAAGAGGAGAAAAAGATCACCTAAGCCACTGGTTACCACACTGTGATACACCCATGACTGAAGTTTGAGAAACGCTTGTTTCTCAACGCTTGTTTCTCAGTTTGATCCAACTGCAGTTACAGTGTTACAGACAGGGCAACAAATGAGTGCCAGAGAAGGGAGACAATGTGGCCAAGCCCAGCCAAGCATTTTTGGCAGAGTAAAGGTTAGGATCAAGAGGGTCTGGTCCCCAGCACAGTATAATTCCCACCATATTGCACATGCAGACGCCACCTTTGGCTTCCAAACTTTTGGAGCAATCCAACCCTCTCTCAGGGCAAGGCTTTGCCTCCCCAGCCTCCCACAGGAAGCTGATATTGCAGCCAATTACCAGGCTCTCAGACTCCCCATCTGGAGCTGGGTCCAGGCATGTTGGTCAATTCTGAAGACACATAGTGAATCTGGGGTCAAAGATCCTCTACCCCCCACTCCCACCCAAGGTTGCCAACTAACTATCCACAGGTTGGGTTCAGCCACAGATATGTCTGCTTGGAGTAAATAGGGCATTGCTAGTTTGTTTTTGTTTTCTTTCATGAGTTGTTAATTAGATGTGAAATCAGGATATTTCACATAAAAATCTAGATATGAGGTTTCCTTTGAAATAATCAGAAGGGCTGACGATGCCTGGTCTATGTTTCCCCACAGTAACCCTGTGCTGGGATTATATTTTGCGTACGCATGATCCCTTATTCACCGCGGTCCCTGCCACTCTTCTACTTTCTTAAATTACCTTCTTATTCTCCACAAGCCATTGAATTGACTAGTCTTGACGTAACCCAACTCTCCCATTCACAGGTAGGTAAACTGAGGCCTTATCAGTTGGTGGGCTTACATCTATTAAATGACTTTCCCAAGGCCACATGGCTGGTGAGTGGCAGGGCAAAGATCACTACAGGTTACTTTCCTATGTATGCTGACACTCTTCCCGAAACAAACCTCTGTGTCCCTCACAAATAGGCTTCAAAATACCCACAGGATATTCTAGATTGCTCATCTAACATGACTCTCTTCCTCTCACTGCACTTAATAGCCTGAAGAGAGTCTCATGTTGCACAGCAGAATAGGGGATATTTCAGGAGAAAGGAATCCTACAGCTCGATTCCAACCCATTACCACAGTATGAAAAAGAAAACGTGAAAGTTGACACATATCTCCATTCTGAAAGAAGGATAACAAAGAGTACTAGAGAGAGAAAATTCAAGGACAAAATCACTCAAGTCCTAGAAGAGGATTGGCAACAATCCCTAAACATCATAGATTTCGACCTATCCGACTACCAGGCCCCTTATCTTAAATCTTTCGATTTACCACTTATTATTACTAAAAATAAGTTACTTTAAATCTTTCAAGGAAGTTTCTTGCTTCCCCATTTCCTGACCTTTATGAAGTCACCATCTTGGCCTACACATGAAAGGCAAGTGTTTTAACTAAATTGCATATAAAAACGATGGAGAAGAGGGAGTGAGGGAGATTTTGGCACACTGAAAGCTCCCTGTGAGAGATGATCTTGAAAGCCAGGCTCGACAGCTGCTCTGGTGATCAATACAGAGAACTCAGATTCCCCAGTCCCAACTGGCTTCTGCCAAGGTCACGGGCTTGTGTCCAAATGCAATGAACTGGGAGGGGTGATTTTGCTTCCCTTGGCGCCCAAGCTCAGATCCGCTTTCACTTGTGAATCCTAAAGGATTAGTGAGTTCGAGAGGTGGGGGTGCACTCTGACCGCCACCACAGAGCCAGGACTCACGGCAGACCTGGGGAGTCTCTGTGCTGCTCCCCAGTGACATGAGGCAATGACGAAGGGATGTCTTTATCATAAAACACTGGACATTCTGACTCACCTCTCTGGATCCCCACCCCACTCCCACCCCGGGATCCCACCATCTGCCCTGCCGTCACTTCAAGAAGTTCTGGATTTCCTCCATGGAATTGAAGGCTGAGCACTGGGAACCCCTCATCTAGAGGTGGTGCCGATAGAATAATTCTTTCCTCCATGTCACATGCAAGTCAGGGGCTACCCCTGGACAGCAAGGAAGGAATGAAATGGAGAATTGCATCTCCTTTCATTTATTCCTTCTAATATTTGTTAGGTGTCTACAACGTGCTCAGTGCAGTGATTAGGGACTGAATGAGACATGAGCCCTCCTCACAAGAAGCTTCAGTAGAGGAGAGAGACTGAATGAAAACGTGGTAACAAGGAAATGAGATGGGTGTCATCATCTGGGAAGTGGGGTGGGGGAAGGAAGTATGCATAGAATGAGGAACAGGGAGGAAGGGACATTAGGGTGAGAGGAGAAAGATCAGGAGGATTAAGTACCAACTGGATGGAGGAGTGAAGGTATGTCAGAAGTAGAAATAGCCTGGTGGTGACATGAATTAAGGTGTGTTTAGGGAGTGGAAGCAACCCCAAATAAATAGGGGGCAGAGGCCAGCTGAATAAAAGGTCTTAAAATTTCTAGTAATGCATTTTCACTCAGTCTAAGTTCAATGGGGATGCAGCAAAATGTTATCCCCCGAGGAGTGATATGCAGAACTGGAGTTTAGGGGATACCATTAGTCCTGCCCGGTAGGAAATGAGACACATAGCTGGCCTCAAGCCCACCATAAACATTTCTGTGGATGAGAAATAGAATAAAAGCAAGGTAAGGAATGGGCTGAAGCTACAGGCTTCTGGGCCCTCAGTCCAGGGCAGGCAAGGAACTAATCTTAAAAAAAGAAAGCCCAGGGGCACCTGGGTGGCTCAGTCGGTTAAGTGTCCAACTCTTGATTTCTGCTCAGGTCATGATCTCACGGTTTGTGAGATCAAGTTTTGCTTCAGGCTCTGTGCTGATCCCTGCTTGGGACTCATTCTCATTCTCTCTCTCTCAATAAATAAATAAAAACATTAAAAAAATAATAATTAAAATTAAAAAAGAAAGCCCCTCATTCAAACTTTAAAACCAAAATCAAATATAAATTCAGAATAACATCAAACCATATAAAAATCAAGAATCAGAACAACAATCAGGAGGTAAATAAACCACAAAAAAAGGAAAATTTTCTAATCTAATAAAAGATTTTCATTAAGTCAGGTTGTAATATGCAAAGAGATAATAAAAAACAAAAAATTCTAAACCCAAAGTAGGTAAATGATAGCAGGAATAGTGAACAGACAAAAGAATCTAATAGAAAATTTGCAAATAAAAAATAATAATTAAAATGATTTTTAAAAATTTAATGTAAGATAAATCTATATCAGGCCACTAAAGTAAGAAAAAAGAGAGAATAAAAAGTCATTTAAAAAATAATGTCTTTCATAAGATTCAAGACACCATCAATTTTAAGATGCATCTTTATTTCATACGCTACTAAAAGAAAAAAAATGCTGTAGTGATGAACTTTTGATGTATCGACTTGATTAGACTGAAATAGAATCTCTAGGTAATTAAAACACTGGCCTAGGGGCGCCTGGGTGGCACAGTCGGTTAAGTGTCCGACTTCAGCCAGGTCACGATCTCGCGGTCCATGAGTTCGAGCCCCGCGTCAGGCTCTGGGCTGATGGCTCAGAGCCTGGAGCCTGTTTCCGATTCTGTGTCTCCCTCTCTCTCTGCCCCTCCCCCGTTCATGCTCTGTCTCTCTCTGTCCCAAAAATAAATAAAAACGTTGAAAAAAAAAATTAAAAAAAAAAACAAAAAACACTGGCCTAGATGCTGTTGTGAAGGGATTTTGCAGAGGTGATTAAAGTCTCTAATCAGTGGACTATGAATTAATTTCTCTTGGGTGGGCCTCACCTAATCACATGAGCACTTTAAAAGAGATCTTAGGAGTTCCTTGAGCTCAGAGACTCTAAACAGCTTGAGGTTCCAGCTTACTTGTGATATTCTGTGTCTGTGGACTTCAGACTTGCTTATCCAACCCCCACAATTGTGTAAGACAATTCCTTACAATAAATCAATCTTTCCATCTATATCTGTCATTAATCTATCTGGGCATGGAGATATGTAGTCTGTAATCGTCCATCTGTCTGCATATATATGGATACTATATTGACAATCAGAGTGAACTGTGCACAACAACATTGATGAATTTCACATCATAACGATGAGCCAAAGAAGACAGATACAAAAGAACCCACGGTGGACAAACAAGCACAGTTGGTCAACAGGGTTTCAAGTCAGGATGGCAGTGATCCAGGATACTGGAGGGCTCAGGTTTGCTGTTAGTGTTCAGTTACTTTGTTTGGGAAGAAAGATGCAGGCTAATAGGGTGATTACTTTGAGAAAATTTATTGATCTGTACACTTGTGATGTGTGTACTTTTCTGTGTGTATATTAGTCTTCAATAAAAGTGATTCTTTAAAAATGCTACTGGTTCAGGGTGCTGGGTGGCTCAGTTGGTTGAACATCTGACTCTTGATTTCTGCTCAGGTCATAATCTCATGGATTATGGCTAGCATGGAGCCTGCTTGGGAATCTCTCTCTCTCTCTCTCTCTCTCTCTCTCTCTCTCTCTCTCTCTGCCCCTCTGCCCCTCTTCCCCTCTTCTCTGCTTGAGCTCTCTCTCTAAAAAAAAAATTAAAAAAAATTAAAAAAGCTACTGGTTCACACATTGTGTTATGAAGTTCAAACTACTGCTGCTATGGAATGAAGAAGTAACCTGTTGTGTGTTTGGGACTAGGGAGGTTTTGCTGATTAAGAAAACCAATGGGTGAGCTTATGTCTTCTCTTCTCACTGGTACTTCAGGACTTTGCCTTTGTAAATGTGTCTACTATAACGTGAGAAGACCAAAGATTTTGGATTTATATTATGCATTTTAAATATAATGTGTATTGTATATTTACGATATATTTAGAGAATATAACTGCTTTTTGTAGCTTTTATTGTCACTGATTGTAACTAGGGATTATAATTGGGGATTATTGTCACTGATTATAAATAGTACCTCTAAACTACAAATAATCAAATACAAAATCAATAATTAAGAATATAGTTTTTAAAATATATGTTTAGAAAATTTAAAAATACTCCTAAATATCAAAACTCCTGGGTTGCCATAAAAAGCAATAATTAGAGGACAATTTGTTCTCTAAAGCACATTTAAAGTAAGACTGAAAAGAAATGTTAAGCATTCAGGGCACCTGCTGGCTCAGTTGGTTAAGCGTCTGACTTCAGCTCAGGTCATGATCTCACAGTTCGTGAGTTCGAGCCTCGTGCTGGGCTCTGTGCTGACAGCCCAGAGCCTGGAGCCTGCTTCACATTCTGTGTTTCCCTCTCTCTCTGCTCCTCTCCCACTCATGCTCTATCTCTCTCTCTCAAAAATGAATAAATGTTTAAAAAAAGAAAGAAATGTTAAGCATCCAAACCAAGAAAGTACAGGAGGAAAAAAACAGTAAAAATTAGAAGAATGGAAAGAGGTAAACATCTGCTATTAATGAAGAAAACAGAGACTCAAAAGAGAGGACTAAACAAAACTCGTTTGGTTCATAAAATAACATAAATAAAACTGCAGCAATAATGAGCAAGGAAACAAAAAGAGAGAGATCACAAATTAAAAAATGCAGTAACAAAGTGCAGGCATAAATAAAAGTAAAGGAGAGGATATCTTTAAACCATAAGAAATTAATATAAAATTTATGCTATTTTTGTAGATTTTTCCATTTTGTATATTTCTCACAAAATGTAGTATAAATAAAAGACTTTCTGGGACTGTCATAAATTATTAAAGTTGACTCACATACAAATCAAAATCCTGAACAAAATTTAGATATTGGATAAGTTTAATTGGTACTCAATGTTTTCATACCCCCCCCCCCCAAAAAGCCCAAATGAATTCATGGTCAATTTTTACTAATCTTCAAGGACCAAGTAACTCTTGTTTAAAATATAAAAAGGAAATTCAGTAATAAAATATATAAAAACATACAACTCAACTTCACTTATAGAATGGGATGCAAAATAATAATTAGAATATTTTAATATATGGTGTATCATCAACAATAACAATAACAATGAAATATCACGTTCAGATTATGTTTACTGTTGGCCCAGGAATACAAAGATGTTTCAGTTGGCATAAAAATCTATCAATTTAATCCACCAGTTTAGAATATTAATTACAAAAAACGTATCTCTTATTAGTGAAGAAAAATCCATCGATACAATTTGGCCTTCAACTACAAAGAGAACTTAAGGAAAAGTAGAAATATAAATAAATTTTCTCGAGTATATAAAGGCTTCATCAAAAATATGCAGTAAACATTATCATTTTCATCATTATCAAATACTTATTAAGTATCTAATTTGTGATAGGCATTGTTCTAAATATTATGTATGTATACACACAGAGAGAGAAAGGAGAAATATATATATGTGTATGTATATATATATATACATATATATGTGTGTGTGTGTGTGTGTGTGTGTGTGTGTATATATATATATCCCAAGTCATGTATATCCCTAGTCACACAACTTTTAAGTAACAGAGCCTAATTTGAAATCCACCTGGCCCCAGAGTTGCCTTTTTAACCACTATGCTCCATGGGCTTTCTATGATGGAACACTAGAAACATTCCATTGAAAATCTAGAGGAAACCAAGGAGGCCTGGTGTCACCTCTACTATTCAACGTTGTCCAAGAGCCCTGGCCAATGGAATAAGAAAAATAAACACATCATTTTAAAAAATAGATAACAAGAGATAAAATGGCCTTAACTTGCAGACAAGATGATTAGAAAATTCAAGATAATTACAGATAAAACTTTAGAAAAGAAAGAGAATTCTGCAAATTGCAAGACCGTTCACAAATCAGAAAATAGTTCTACCAATGAACAAATGTAGTGGAAATTAAGGATACTTTCATAATAGCAAGAAATAGTTTAGGGATCCTAAAAAATAAATATTTCTAACAAAAATGTAAATAACTTTTAGGAGAAAATTGTAAGGAATTTTTAAAGGATCTGAAAGAAAGCCTAAATAAATATTTATAGAAGAGAAGATTCAGTATGAAAAAAAGTCTCTGTTTTCCCATCAAAATAATCTAGATAGTCATTCCAACTTCAGCAAAAATATCAAGTTAGGGCTTATACTCTGCATATGGAAGAATAGAGAAATAAAAAATTTTAAAGAAAAATACTTAAGAGTACCAAAACCAAGAGTGCCTGGTTGGCTCAGTTGGTTAAGCATCCAACTCTTGATTTCGGCTCGGGTCATGATCACACTCCATGCTAAGCACTAAGTGTGCAGTCTGCTTGGGATTTTCTCTCTCCCTCTCTCTTTGCCCATCCCCTTGTTGGTGCCCTCTGTCTCTCAAAAATAAATAAATAAACTTTAAAAAATAAAAGTATTAAAACCAGACATCAATCCTTATTCTAACAATATAATATTCAAGACAATGTGTTATTAATATAAGAAGGACAAATCAATGTAATAGACTCAAACTCCTTGAAACAGCCTCATGGAAACTTGGCATTCTAAATAAATAGAGAAATTATAGACTATTCAATAAATGGTACAAGGACAATTGGCTTTTCACCTGGAAACAAAACAAAATTAGTACAACATAAATTTGCACTAGAGCAAAATAAATTTCAGGTAGATTGAAGATCATAATGTAAGAAGCAAAACCTTTATAAGATAATGATTAAAAGATACTCAGAATCAAGGATTTACTAAACCAGACACAAAACCTCAAACCATAAAAATAAAAAGTTTGATAAATTTGACTGCAGTAAAACTAAACCTCTTTTGCATTATAAAGATGCCACAAAAAATGTAAGCAGCATGCTGTAGACTTGGAAAAGTTATCTGCAAGTTTTGTTAGTTTTTAACTAACCAAATATTAATATGCAGACTTCACAGAGTAAAAATTTCTACAAGTCAATAAAATAAATACTAAACATTAAAGACAGAAAAGAGTCAAGGCATGAACAGGCAAGTCAGGAGAGAGAAAATTCCAGCAGCCAATAAGTACATGAAAAGAAAATTATTCTCACTAATAAATGTAAGTTAAAATGTAATAAATAAATTTGAATTTTTTTTCTAACAAATGCAAATGTAGAAAATGAAACACTTTGTCAAACCTATCAGCTTGTTACATATCTGACAATATCATTTATGGGTAAGGATGTAGGAAAATGGAAATTCTCCATAAAGTGCTGCTGAGAAAGGAAACTGGCATGACAATGTTGGAGAGAAATGTGTTTGATATTATCTAGTAAATAGAAATATGGGCCTATTATGTGACCTGGAAATTCCATATCTGGGTATTCATTCTACAGGGACTTAAGCAAATATGTATACAAAGAGATGTGTACAAGGATGCCTAGTGCAGTGTTGTTGGTGATTGGGAACATTTGAAACCAACCTAAATGCATGCCAGTAGGAGCGTGGATATATTAAATGGTGGGATATTCACACAAGAGTACTCCATAGAGCAGTTCAAATGAATACACTTTATCTATATGTAACAACATGGCCAATTCTCAAAACACAATATTGCATTGAAAAAAGGAAATTTACAAAAGGTTATATATAGTGTGATAGAATGTATGTAGTTTCAATGCATGTAAAACAATACCATATATTGCTTTTATAGATGCATATATGTAATTTTTAAAATTGCTAACATTAAATGATACAGCTATTCATTATACTATGTGATACTTTTCCATATGCTTATATTATTTTATAACATAAAATCTTTTTATAAACAAAATGAATTCCAGAGGGCAAGCCTCTAGGCAGGGAGAACAATTAGGTCATTTAACATTTTAGGCAAAGCACAATGGTAATTTGGACCATGATGGGTGGGTGGTGGGTGGTGACGGTGTAGGGGAGGGTGCCACATCTTAAGGAATATCACAAACCAAGACCAAGGGCAGAAAATGTTTTTGCGAAACTTTAGGTCTGAGATCACTCTGGTAGCAATACTTAATGTATAAGATCAGTTGGGAGCATTCCTTTTCCTCCCTCCATCAAAACCAGGGAAATAAAAGCTCAATAAATATTGTTATCAATTTTAAAAATTTTAATGTTTATTTTTGACAGAGAGAGCTAGAGAGAGAGAGAGAGAGCATAAGTGGGGGAGAGGCAGAGAAAGAGGGGGAGGCACAGAATCCAAAGTAGGCTCCAGGTTCTGAGCTGTCAACACAGAGCCCGACGTGGGGCTCAAACCCACGAGCTGGGTTTGCAAACTGGGTTTGCATGACCTGAGCCAAAGTCGGACGCTGAACCAACTGAGCCACCCAGCTGCCCCAATATTGTTAATAACTTAAAAACATGTATTGGGTTGCATGTACTTAGAGTTGTAGTCTAAGAGGAAATTGACTTCAGTAAGCAGACAAGTAACTTCTGAGTGGATGTGATCAATGTCCTGTTTTCAAGGGGAGGCATTAGTCACAAGGAATCCATAGACCAGGAATGTAGAGCAGCAGAATGGAAGGACCCATGTAGATAGATGCCCAAGAAGGCATTGATCCATTGCTCAGCCTTTAAGGAAGATCAATGGTGAAGCATGCAACATTAGATGTTACGTTCCCTTTAAAAGTTTTGCAGTAGTTCAGCATTGAGTAGACCTTTCTAGATTTGTATTTATGAGCTCTATGACTCTGAGCAAGTTATATAAACTTTCCAAGCATCAGTTTCCTCATCTAAAAATGGGAATAATAATAGTACCTCCTTTAAGGTTTATTATAAGATGTCAATTAAATACAGCATAAAGCCATCCAGTAAATTACAATTGTTCAATAAATGTTAGTTGCCATAAGTTATCATTGCCTATGTTCCAGATAGAAAGAACCTAAATCCAAAGCAAATCCAATCTATCTTCTTCGGTCCTTGGCAGTTCTTTGTGCAATATAGTCTCATTGCCCTAAGCCTGCTGAATTTTTGGTTGCATCTGGAAGAGCCAAGAATTGAGCTAAGTCTACCACTATCTGTTTCTACTTTCAAGGTTAGTACAGGTCAGAAACCAGGACTCATGGAGCACCTCTGCAGCCCTTTCCTGATATGCACACAGAAGCAGCCACTCCATAATTTTTAAGTAGGCTAAATGCCAGAAATCTTGAATATATCTTGTAACACCATATGTCTCAGTCCTAGTAGATCCTTTGAAGATTATAACAGCTTGCTGGGTTCATCCTTTTAGTTTTTTAAATTAAATGTTTAAGATGCATCTGGGTGGCCAACTGTAAACCTCCTCTCTGCATTAATTATTTGCAGACATTGTTGCTATGAGTTAGGGTGGAGGGTGCTAGAAAAATCTGTGCCACTTGTTCTGCATCAGGACATAGTTTGGTACACATATTTACAAGTGTGTGAGCTCAATATAAAAGTTTAACTTTGTCCAAAATATTAAAATATGTTTCCTGACACCTTAAAAAATGGAATTAAATTCAAAGCAGCCTAGAAATACTAAAGAAGTCCATCACACAAGAAGAGGATAGCATCCAAAGGA
Source organism: Prionailurus bengalensis (assembly GCF_016509475.1). Classification (NCBI taxonomy): domain Eukaryota; kingdom Metazoa; phylum Chordata; class Mammalia; order Carnivora; family Felidae; genus Prionailurus; species Prionailurus bengalensis. Next base: position 75,205,903 of record NC_057359.1, on the reverse strand, counting down.
AGTAAACACTTTCCATATGCCAGGCACTCTGCTAGGAACTTTATATGTATTGTACTATTAATCCTCATCCCCGCCCCCCACTAAGAAGTTGCTATTACTGTTTTCTTTTTTAAACCCGAGAGTCACCTTTTTTTTTTTAATGTTTATTTATTTTTGAAAGAGAGAGAGAAAGAAAGACAGACAAACAGAGTGTGAGCAGGGGAGGGGCAGAGAGAGAAGTAGACACAGAATCCAAAGCAGGCCCCAGGCTCTGAGTTGTCAGCAGAGAGTCCAATGCAGGGCTTGAACTCCCAAACTGTGAGATCGTGACCTGAGCCGAAATCAGAGGCTTAACAGACTGAGCCACCCAGGCACCCCAGAAGTTGCTATTATTGTTACCTTCATTTTACAGATGAAAAATCCTCAGGATCAGAGGATTTAAGTTGCCTAAGGTCATACAGCTGACCCAGTAGAGCCCAGCAGAAAAGCCAAGTGGTTCTGATTCTAGAGCCAAAGCTCTTTTCTCTACTAGAGCTTCAAGAAGAATGGATAGGGAAGTATGAGATGAGCATGTGCATAGGACTGAATGATTGCCAGCATTGTTCTAAACTGCTGTGCAATCCTCACAACACTAGGAAGAGGGCATTATTATGATCATTATCCCCATTTTATAAATTAGGAAACTGAGGTTTGCCCAAAAATATCCAGCCAGTATGGGCAGAGCTGGCATTCTAATGCAGGGTCCACTCTGCTGTATCACCTGTTGGGAAAGAGTGCAGCACATGACAAAGTTGTCTCCAAATGTACAGAGTCTTTCTGATATTGTCTGTCCTGTTGAGAATGGTATCCTTTGGCTAATCAGTGATGCTCTAAATTGTAGGAGCGGAAAAGGCCCAAAACTTTTAGTTCAAATAGGACCCAAGACTCAGAGATGGGAGTGGCTTACTCAAAGTTAAAGGACCAGTCAGCGGTAATGCTGAAGCAAGCCTCCCAGTCCCCTGGCCTGAAGGCTGTATAGTTATGGGGAGGAGGATCAAAGGGCAGAATTGCTGCTCTAGGCAGAAATACTGTAATGGAAACCATTTTACAGGCTGGGGTAACACAAGTCTTCCTTCCTCATCACATTTTAGCTCTGGGCAGAGTCTATGACTCATCTGGGGCATTTGGGTGTGTTTCTTCCACAAAGTCAGGGTATCCTGGGCAGAGTCCCAGAAAAAAGACAGAAGGAATCAGAGGTCTCCCCTACTCCAGGGACAGGAAAGTGGCTGTCCATCCAGAAGTACTGAAAGGTCCCTCAAGTGTTCCCCTGTTGTTACCAGGGGAGTATGGACATGAAATTTCATGGCATCTCTCATTCATTCATCTCAAGCATGAGAAAATAATAGTTCTGGAGTTGGAGTATTGAAGTGATAGGAAAAGAGTGAGTTTTTAAGGCAGATTTATTTGCACTCAAATCCTATTTCCATTTCTCACAACAGGAATGAGTACTTTCATTTGTGCAGCCCTCAGCTCCCTCGTTTATAGAATGGATATCATAAATGTCTTTCTTGTAGCATCACAGGGGGGTTCATAGAAATAAAGTATGAATGTTTCTAACAGAGAAAAACTGTACAACAGGTGCTTAATAAAGGTTGAATTTGTCTCCTCTTAGTAAGGCTGAACTAAATCCAATGAAAACTATTTGGAGGCTAGAGTAGGCTGAACATACGACAGAAGGGAACTTGTATGTGTGGTTAAGCTAAGGGTCTTGAGATGGAGGTATTTTCACATGGGTCCTTACGAACTGGGGCAAGAGTGACAGAGTCAGGGAAAAGAGAATGAAAGGAGCTATATCACTGGTTTTGATGATGAATGGAAGGCCATGCTCCAAGGAACAAAGGTGATTGCCAGGATCTAGAAAATTCAGGGAAACGAACTTTTCTCCAGCACCTTCAGAAGAAGCGTAGCCTGCTGACACTTTGACTGTAGCCCCATGAGACTGATTTTTGACTTCTGACCTCCCAAACTATGAAATGATAATTTTTAAGCCAAATTTGTGGTAATTGCTTATATCATCAATAGAAAACTAATACATTAGAGTATATTACAAGCAAAACATTCACCCCAACACTGAGGACATACTTGCACCACAAGTGCACCACAGCTCATGCTCAATAAGAAAGGATGAAGCAGATTGAAAGCTCTTCACACCTAGCTTCTGGATCCAAAATCACCAAGTGTATGAGCCCCTCCATCCCCCCGATCAGAATGAGTGTGGGTTCAGAGTCCATAAGCATCACGCCAATGGCATTCCTTCCACATAGAGTATTACTCCCACTGCAGCAGATCATATGTGTCAAAATACCCACTGCCCCTGTATACTGGGCCCATCCCTATGAGAGTATTATCTTTCCTGTGTCCATGACACTTGCTCTGGTTGGCAAGAAGTGAGTTGAAATGGCATTTCTCCCCAGATGCTTTGAGAGCCATTGCATGCCTCTGCCACCTTTCCTTTTCTTCTGCATGGAATGTCATGTCCCAGACTAAGCTTGTATATCAGCCTTGAAGAAAGAATAGAATAGTATTGTCATCATCCCACAGTAGACATGAGTTTGAATTATAAATAAATATTTATTGTTTGAAGCCAATAAGATTTTGGAATCAATTGCTATTTTAGCCTAACTGACCTTACACTTAGGGATGCATGCAGGCTTCTCCCTGCCACAGCCATAGTAGCCAGCAACTTTCCTTTCTACCTGGGTCTCTATTTTACATTCTATCTACCCATCCATCCATCCATCCATCCACTCACTGAGTGTTGACTGGGCACCAAGCCTGGTGAGAGGCATCAGAGCCACAACGAATAAGACATGTCGAGAGGGGGAGCTAATCATGTCAAAAACTAACTTGAATGGGAAGTGGTAAGTGCAATGTTAGAGGAATGTGTAAAGTGCAAAGGGGGGCCAGAGAAGGAGCAATGATTCAGACCAGTGGAGGGGCTCAGGAAAAGCCCCAGCAAACTCTGTAGGAGCCCTTCACTCCAGAGCCCTCCCATAAAGTGTGGATGACACACTTTAGGTATATCTTGTTATTGCCCCTGTTCTCTGGAACACATACCTAGATGAAATGGTGACCAAGAAATTGAGTGAATTGCCCAACACAGCAGGATATATGTCAAATTCCAAGAAACATGGTAAGAATTCAGAGGAAGGACAGAATATTTTTATCTTGATTCTGCAAGGAGGTCTTTGGAGAGGAGGCTGGGTTTCAGCTAAGCAGTGAAAAGTGGGTTGAATTCTTCCCAGTGAGAGGATTGGGTCTCTCCAGTAGAAGAATGCAAGATGAAGGCCTGTCATCCTAATGTGACACAAGCCACTGAAGTTTTCTGAACATGGAAATGGCATGGTAGAAAAGGCATTTTAGAATAATGGGCAAATGACTCTGGCATTGTGGAGGATGATATGGAAGGGCCAACTGGAGATGACACAACGAATTAGGAGGCTGCTAAATGTTCTTGGCAGGAAGTAAGGAGTCCTGTGCTGGGAAGGGGGGGGTGGTCAGAAGGATCCATAATTAATGGTGTAGAAGTGCTAAGAAGAGTTTGGGCAGTCATGGGCAGTGGCCCCAAGGAGCCATTAGAGTTGAGTCCTGAATAATAAACAAAACTCAAATTAACTAAAGGGATCAGAGCAGTGTAAGGAAGTACAGAATTTCAAGGTGACATGACTAGCTTGGCTAGGTAGAAGTTTTCTGTAGTGGTACGACTAAAGATGAGGTCAGCAAGTTAAACAGAACAGTTCTACTTAACATACATGGTTCCTTTGCCTTCCTTCTTTTCATCCTCTGAAGAGCCCTGTAAATTTTGCACTATTAGCCCATTTTACAGATGAGGAAATGGAGACTCAGACTGGCTAATAATTTGTGGGGCCTACTGAAAAATGAAAATGTAGGACTTATTCCAAAATTATTAAGAATTTAAAGACAAGGGCACTTGGGCAGCTCAGTTGGTTGAGAGTCTGGCTCTTGATTTGAGCTTAGGTCATGATCTCATGGATTTGTGGGATGGAGCCCTGAATGGGGCTCTACACTGATAGTGCAGAGCCTTCTAGGGATTCTCCCTTTCTCCCTCTCTCTCTGTCCTTCTGCTGCTCACTCACACACATACACACACACACACACTCTCTCTTTCAAAATAAATAAATAAGCATTAAAAATAATTTAAAGACAGTGATAGCAGAGCAGTGAGCTAAGCAATCTGTGCACTGGGCCCTGTGTGATTGTACAGGCGACATATCCATGAAGTCAACTTCAACTTAGCTGCTATGACTGTCCCAAGCTCATGCAATAAGAGATTGGCATGGTTGGAAGTCACATTTCTTTCACAGCAAATGGGGAAGTGGGTTGACGTGGAAGCTCTAGAAACCTGGGTCTCTAGTCACTATGATGTGTAGAGCCCCAAGTGTTAATAAGAGTAAATCATTTTGTTGCTTTGAGCCACTGAAATCTTGGGGCTGTTTGTTACTGAAGCATAATGTGGACCATACTGACCAATACACCAACGTTCAGAAAACCCTCACAGCACTTATGTGGAGAGCTAGGTCTTGAGCTTCAACCTTCAATACCCCATCTTGGGGTCATTGCTTTACATGTGTATTTTCCAACTGCAAGTCACAACGTAGTTAGGGTATCATGAAATCGATGTATTGGGCCACAAACAGATTTTTACAAATGAAGTGACTTAGCAAATGAAATATAATAGAAACTTTCTTTGTGTATTACACATTGTAGTGGTATTTCTCATGAAACTTTTTTCCAGAACACATGTATGTTCAGAGTCATAATATAAAATTGACTTCTTGCTATGCATCATGTCAAAAAGTTTTAAAAGCCACTGTTCTACATCATGCTTTCAGCACAGGAAAGGAGAATAAGTCTACACACATCACTTCAATGATTTGGAGACTCATAATTCCTTTTAAAATTAGCTAGATGGGGGGAAACTTGAGTCCTAATTGCCAGCATAGTTAATGCTTTGGACTTTACAGTTTCCCAGATAGGAAGCATTCTAGATTCTATCCAAGGAGAAACTTGAACTTTGTAATGTGCCCCTTTAACTCCATTAATCCCCCCACCTCCTCCATCCTAACTTATTCCGCCTTAAAAGAACCATGAAGTCATCGTTTCCGATACAGGAAACAAAACTTCATTGTCTTTTAACACAAGCCGACAAATCCGGGCACAGATGTGCCCACTAGGGCAACAAGTAAAAAGCAGGCAAGAAGCCATTATGTCACCAGCTTTGGGCCTGATGCCAGGCCCCTTCCTTTCTTCTAACCCACGATGGGGCTGAGCCCCTCAGAAGTGAGTCACCGATGAGTGCCAGCATCTGCCCACGGAGGGAGACACACTTACTCAGGGAAAAACTCTGCGGGCAGCATTGGTGCTTTGCTATGCCAGAAGCTGTCAAGCCTGCTTCTCACCACTGCAACTGTGGGACCAAACCCCCACTTAAGACAAAGAGAGCTACAGAAGAACCAAAAATAGCTTATTTTCAATTACTTGCTGAAAACTCCCAGATGTGAGCGGCAATGGCTGCGTGGTACACGCATTTGAGTTTTGAGTGTGGGTATTCTCTCTAAATTCCTCCCGGTGGCCAGCAATTTGAGGCAGGAAGGACACTATTAATCATTTAAACAAAGACTGGATTTCTGTCCCACCCTTCTTTCATAAGGCTTGACTTCAGGGAGTTAGAGGTTGAGGGACATTGTTCATGATTTCTCTCTGGGCAGTAATCATCTTCCCCGGATGTAAGATGGCTGCATCCAGCTTGTCAAGTTCCTATCTCTAGAATATGTTTTGAGTCTCATCTTCTCTCATTGTATTTCCAGACCACCCTCATTTCTGGCCAGAAATAGTCTAACCTCTGTAGTCTCCAGAATTTCACTCTTGCCCTGCACACTTCTCTTGTGGCTGAGAGGTGCCACAAATCTTAAATGCAAATCCAATCAGTCACTTTCTCCCTTAAGATCTTTCATTAGTTTCAATGGCTTCATTAGGATAAAAACTAAGCCCTGCCAAGGTCAACAGGACTCTGGGGGTCTGGCCCCTCCCACTCTCAGGGCTCATCTCAGGATGGAGAAGATCCTTTATCCTCTGAGGCTTACAGATGTTCATTCCTCGCTACCTGTCTGTGGTAATAAGATTCTAGCACTTGTTATGTGCCAGGCAGTGTGCTATGGAGAGAAATCTAGCAAAGAAAAAATTGTTTCCCCAGCAACTGCTCTCAAAGAGCTCACAGCTAGTGAAGCAACAGTCAAGTGAAGTGCCAGTAACAAAGCAGTGTGTGGAAGAAGGATGCAGGAAGCATGGACTTGGGCATTGGGGAAGACCTCCTGGAGAAGGGGCACCTGATCTGACTCCTGGGAGTTTGCAGTGGCTCCACATCACCAGGATTGAGTGACCTTCTGGGATACATCAGGCAAGGGCTTGCCTCAGAGCCTGCTGTCCTTGCTGAATATAATGAAACCATACGTTTACATGTTCCATGTTATCAAAAACTAGTCACCCTTCCCTTCTCAGCTGAAACGCTTTTTCAAGAGACCTGCCAGAACCCTCAAAATAAACCAAGTCACCCCATGTTCTCTCTCATGATGGTATCCTATTCTGCTACTGCTTTTATCACGATATATAAAGAATATGATTTTTGGGTGCCTGGGTGGCTCAGTTGGTTGAGCGTCTGACTCTTGATTTCATCTCAGGTCATGATCTTGGGTTCGTGGGTTTGAGCCCTGTGTCAGGTTCTGTGCTGGTGGCGTCTGTCTCTGTCTCCCTCTCTTTCTGCCCCTCCCCCACTCTCTCTCTCTCTCTCTCTCTCTCTCTCTCTCTCTCTCTCTCTCTCAAAAATGGATAAATAAACCTTAAAAAAAAGAATGCGATTTTGAATGTCTCTCTCCCACTAGACTAACTTCACAGGGACAAGGGGCGCCTGGGTGGTTCAGTCGGTTAAGCATCCAACTTTAACTCAGGTCATGGTCTCACCATTCATGGGTTCAGGCCCCGTGTCTGCCAGCACAGAGCCTGGAGCCTGCTTTGGATTCTGTGTCTCCCTCTGTCTCTGCCCCTCCCCTGCTCACACTCAGTCTCTCTCTGTCTCTCAAAACTGAATAAGCATTTTAAAAAATTATAATTTCACAGAGACAAGGACAATATTTGTTCCCCCTCTGTACCCATATCTTAGCATGGTGCCCAGTACATTGTAACTAGTAAATAAATATTTGCTGAATAAGTACTAAAACCCCTTGAAAAGACTTCTCTGACATCTAAATGTTTGCAAATGATTTATTTGGCTAAGAAACTATTATCTTCCTAAGAACAAATGACTAAACCTGTCTCCCTTTTTTCTTTGGATGCCAGGAAAGCCAAAGCCCCAGTGAGGCTCAAATATATCAATTCTGTGAGTACGTGAGGTTTGCATATTTGTATTTTCTCTTCCCTTAGTCTTTATTTGCTACTTTCAATTACACTTTGTCTTCTTCTGTGGTAAAGAATACTATGTGGTCCTACTATGGGATACCATTGCAAACCTCCATGGTAAAATTCAAGACATGAAGGCACGTTGAATTCTTTGAGGAAAGAAGCAAAGGTGTATATTTATCTCTTTGGTGTCTGAAGAAATTTCAGGTTGGAGGCATGGAAAGGGACTGGAGCAGCTGCCATGGGAGTCAGAAGGCTTGGAGCACATGTTCATGCTATTAGCCTCAGCAGTTCACTCCCCAAACCATAGACTCCCCACTTATAAATGAAAGAAACTCTTGTGTATAATGCACAACACTAGTGAAACACTGTATGACAGCACTGTGTAGTCTGAAAAGCAAACACACGCGTGCACGCACACGCCAGAATATATGGCTGTGATCAAGGGGGGAAAGCTTTGATGAGATCACATTTGATTTCAGGACTGGCTCATGGACAAGTTTTTAAGTGAGTAAAGTTTTCCACTGTTGCGTTCCTTCTCTCCAGCGTCTCTTCTCCTTTTGGGTCTTACTCATAAAGCTTCTCAGTGCTCTCTGGCTTAGAGACCCCCACTGGGGCACATTTTCCTTCTTCTTCCTATTGTTCTCCATCAAGAACTGTCAGTCCTGTGAAAGGTTTTTCTCATGTCTCCTGAGTCCTCTAGGTGATAAACTCATCTGGTAAACTAATTAAAGCTAAAGATGGCTGACGTTGTAGAAAGAAAGATAATTGAACAATTAATCTATAACATGAGTAGGGCCATGATGTGGGAGGCCAAAAGAGGCTTCCCAAAGGAAAATTTATGCTGAGTGCAAAAGGGCAGTCGAGTTATCGAAGTAGAGGAGGAGAAGGAGAAAGGGTCTGTGAGCAAGAGGAAACAGCATAGTCTGAAAAATGAAGATGGGTGTTAACTTTGGCTTATATTTCTACCTGCTAGTTCTGAACCACACTGAAGTCTGTATCTCTGATAACCTGAGATATTGCAGGATGAGGATAAGCAGGGAAATTCCTGAGGCAAGCAGCTCTCTGGCTATGCAGGGAACCTCATCTAGGAAGCATGACAAGGTGGGGGCAATGGTACCAAGACCCGTGGCTATAGGGGGCAGGAGGAACTCATTATGACATGGAGCTCTAGGGAAAGCTCAGGACTTGTTCAGTGACGCTTTCCTGGGGGATCCAGCATTTGTCATCCCTCTCCCAGAAGACTGACTGGGAAATGGCACCCCTAAAGATCACCAGCTGGATCAGGGCAATCTGTCCAGCAAAGCAGACATTCATTTCTCCCTACAAGTCTGTGGTAATAAGATTCTAGCATTTGCTATGTGCCAAGCAGTGTGCTATGGAGAGACTCTAGCAAAGAAGAAACTGTTTCCCCAGCAACTGCTCTCAAAGAGCTCACAGCTAGTGAAGCAACAGTCAAGTGAAGTGCCAGTAACAAAGCAGTGTGTGGAAGAAGGATGCAGGAAGCATGGACTTGGGCATTGGGGAAGACCTCCTGGAGAAGGGGCACCTGATCTGACTCCTGGATGTTTACAGTGGCTCTACATCCCCAAGGATTGGGTGACCACAAACAGCAGCTCTCCTGACTCTCCCAGAATCTCCAACAAGCTCCTCAGCTGCTCTTGGAAGATATTTTGACCACATGATCAAGAAATCACTGTTATGGGCAGAATGTGTTCCCCTCAAAGGGAAACTTTGAAGGATTCATAGGTTGAAATCCTAACCTCCAATGTGATGATATCAGGAGGTGGGGATTTTGAGCGTGATTATGTCTTGAGTGTGGAGCTCTTGTGAATGAGATTAGTGCCCTTATAAAAAGAGACCCCAGATGGTTGTCTTGCCCCTTCCACCATATCAAGACACAGAGAGAAGACAGCCATCTATGAACCAGGAAATCAGCCCTCACAGATACAGAATCTGTGGCTCTCTGATATTGGACTTCCCAGGCTCCAATAGCTACAAGAAATAAAAGTTTATTGTTTAAGTCACGCAGTCTATGGTCTTTTGGTCACAGCTGCCTGAACTAACTAACTGTCTATGATCCTGGGAACACCTAGGGTTGAGAGGCTTATGCAGTGCTCAACACTTGCATCAATCTTCCTGTCTCACATCGTCAAATAAAGAACAAATTATGGCCAAGAATCAAGCCATCTCCTTTTCTTTCCCTAACAACACTTGGTACATACATACTCTATAAATATTTGTTGATCTGAAATGAATTCCTTCCATTTTGGTTAATTGTTATCCTCAGCGTTTGCCAAGGAAAGTAAAGTGTCATCTGCCCAGTATCTTGTAGTAGGAAGATAATCGATAAACATTGACACCAAAGAGGCGCCAGTTTAAATTCCAGCTCTGATGCTTACCCTCATGTGATTTTGAGTGAGCTACTTGACCTAAGTCGTATTTTTCTCCTATTTAACATTAGGATAATATCTCCTTTGCAGTGCTGTTGGATTGAGGATTGAATGTGATAATGTACTCAGACAATACTGAGCATGGTAGGTTCTCAATATAAGTATTTCTAATAACAGCAAAAGTGGGTTGATCCTTAGTATGTACCAGGTAGTTGGCTAAAGAAATTTACATACATGATCTCATTTAATTTTCACATTGGCTCTAGAAGACTGGACCCGTTCTCACACCTATTTAATAGGAGGGAAAACTGAGTCTCAGGAATGTCAAATAATGTGCTCAGTGTCACACACTGGTCTGTGTGGCACCCACCACACTCTAAGCCTGATTCTTTTCCATGTCAGAGCCTGAGCACTAACCATGACCTTCAGCTGCCTCACATATGGTGTCCATCTCTTCCCTCAGTGGGGAACATCAAGATCACACAAAGTTATATGACTTATGCAAGGTCACACCACAGATCACTGGCTGCTGTGCCATGTTGAGAAATGCATTCTGGTAAACGGACCTTCTCACCATGGTTAGGCAGTAGGATCCAACATCTCCACTCCTTTTTATAGCTGGAAATGATGTGTAATTGTGGAACCCATGGAAAGGCTCAACAATGCCCAGCACCACTAATTTTTGTTGCCAGTGGCTTAGCTTTTTCATTAAGACCCACGAAGGAGGGAGAGCAATGAAATGCCAGCACCCAGCACATAAAGCCCATCCCAGGAAGGTTCAGAGGTGACAGAAAACACATTTGGGCTCTGCAATTGGCTTGAGAATAAAGTGATGAGTGGTCTGGTTCTTGTTTCACCACATTCTGTCAAAGGACCTAATTTACAGGCCATGCCCATGAGGGTGTCTGGACTCTGTCAACTGCCCCCAGGATCTATGCCTGTCTAGACCAGCTGTCAGAGTTAAAGAATCTCAAGATTAAAGTTCAGCTTAGCTGTCTAGATTGATGTGATGAAGATTGATAATACAACAGCATAATCACTAAAATTTACTGAGGCTTCCCCATGTGACAGTGCCGTGGTAAAGGACTTGGCATTCATTCTCTCAGTTAGTAGACACAACAGTCTCAGAAAATGAATGATCAATTTCATATATGAAAACAATAAGCCTTAATAATTTGCCCAATAATCCTAACAGTAATATGAAATTTTTCTTTAACCAGTGGTTCCAATGCTGTATCTTCTCAGCAGATAATATCCATTTATTGTGTTTTAAAATCACCCTTCGTTATTTTTATAGTCTTACCCTGGCAGGGTAGGTGTTGGGTGAAAGACACAGGCAGCCACATGTTTCATTCTTTACCATAGACTGTGTCAGGCACTTATTACACATCTTCCAAATTATTCTTCACAAAACAACATGTTATCATTTCCTTTATGGTTAAGGACAGTGACACTCAATGAGGGTAGATGATTTGCCCAAAGGACATATTGTGTAAGTATGAGCACCATAGCCCCTCTGACTCTAGCTCATGCTTTTTACACTACCCAGGAGAGCAACCTAACAAGAAGACAAGAAAAGTCAAATAATATGCTAGATGAAGGGCCTGGATGATTCACCAGTTAGATGATATATCCTAGAAAAATGTGGCATTCTGTTTCCACGGAGATGTCTCCGTATCAGAAAAAGAATAACAATAGGACACAAAGAAATGGTTTAAAAGGTGTAGATATTCCTGAGTCTCTAAATTGTCTTAGATGGGAGGGAAGGCTGGGCTTGTTTGAACTGAACCTTTGATTCATTGATTGCTTCGTTCCATCATTCATAGTTATTGCACACTTGCCTAAAGATGCGAGAATCTCCAGAATGCAGTGCCTGGCCCCAAGTAGGAACTCATGCACCACCTGAGGAAAGAAAGGAGTGAGAAAAGAAGGAAAAGATGTGAGACTCTGTCCTTGTCCTCAGGAGCCCAAAGTTTAGTGTCAGTCTGGAAAGGAAACAGGCAATGCGTAGTAACCAATACAATTATTAGATGCCAGTTGTGATGAAGGCTATGAAGGAAGAAGGAAAAGACGGATGTCATGCAAGGCTCCCCAGAGAAGTGATATGACTTTCAAGCAGAGATCTAGAAGACACATTTGAGTAGAACCTCAGTCAGAAGTTGTAGGAACAAAGCTGTTCTAGACAGAAGTATGCCAAGGCCCAAGGTGCTGGGACCTTGTCAAGGGTTCATGCATCTCAGAGAGATGGCAATAGAGATTGTGGGTTCGTGTGTGGGGAAGCCCAGGGCAGCATTGTTGGGGCTGGAAGAAATGGGTCAAGAGATGAGCTGAAGAGACTGACAGAGTCCAGCTTTTAATGAATGTGGAAAGAGAATATGAAAACATGGGCTTTTTGGAAAAGCAGAAAGCCATGAAGATTTTCAGCAGAAGTGAAATGCCTTTACACTTGTCTGTTGCACATAGAGTGGATTGGAATCATTGAGACTGGGGTCAGAAAGACAAGATAAAAAACACCTGCCATAATCCAAGTTAGGACTGTTGGCAACCTAAGTTAAGGCAATTTCTGTTTCAGAAGGTTCATGGTCCAAAATGGATAATTGGAGATGTTTCAGAATATTCTGAAAACGTAAGCAGAAACTCTAATGCCAGAATTAGTGGTGAATCTTCCATAATTATATACCTTTGTGGACAAACCTCTAATTTAATCAAATATAATAACTACAATAACAAAAATTCCGTATACTTGCATAAATATTATAAATGACAATGTGTTCCCACTTAACCTTACACCCAGATAAGTCAGCTATTAAGTAGGTATTCAACAAATAAAGTATTTCACTGGATCCCCCAAATGGTTCTTTGAGGCAAGCCACGGAGCTATGATAAGCATATACATTTTACAGATAGGAAAAGTGAGACTCAGAGAAGTCCATGAGTGCCTGAGGGTTCAAGGAAATTCCAGACCCAGGAGCAAAACTAAAATACCACGTGGTGTTAGTCAGTTATTCTAGCTACCTCCACTCTGAAGCCCAAGGGCATAATTCTTGGGACAAATAGAAAGGAATCTGACTTTGTGAGCATCGTAATGACAGTTAATCTTAAAACTTATTTTTAAGACACAGTTTTAAAGGAGGATTTGAGTTCAAGGTACTCAAATACAGCTGGGAAGCAGGAGGAAAGCAAGAGAGCTTGAAACATCTAAGGAGGCAAAAAGTGAAGATGATCTCTCCCCCAAGGCTCCAAATATTCAGGTCAAACTGAGTCTTAACCTGGCTTTTTGAGTGCTAAATCCATATTTGTGCACATTTATTCCTACTGACAACAAGTAAGGGTCTGGTCATTGTCCCTGTCCTTGGCTCACTCTCCCTGGCTTCTGCAGCCCCACACATGTCATGAGTCCATCCTTACCGCTGGCACCTGCTGAGCTAGTGCTGGCTGCCAAAAAGAATTTCTCAGGGGTCCGGGCCCTGGGCTTCCCTGTCCTGGGAGAGCATTAGGAAAGACACAGCCTGTCCCAAAAGCATTAGGAAAGACACAGATGGTAAAATTCACTTTTCTGCCTCCAAAAAAGCCACATCCTGCCAGGATCTTCTTGACTCTGGATATAGGGCTCTTCCCTCAGTCTCCCTTTCTGGGCCAGGTGGAGATGAAGTCAGCCTTTTGGCTCCTCCCCTCCAGCTCCTCTCTGGCCATTCAACTCAGACCACAGCTCTCCCACACAAAGTGAGGCTGATGACTAACCATTAGGAAAAGAAGTTTGGGGAGGTAGACCAGAAGGAACAGAAAGCACAGTTAGATACTGCCCTAGACCCCTATGGTAGACAGTATTATTGTTCATCCACCCTGTGCCTCTTGCGTGGAAGATTATTCACTCTCACCCTGTTAATTTTGTGAGAGTCGTGTGACTTGCTTCTGGCCAAGGAAGCATGAACAGAGGTGACCTGTGTCACTTCCAGGAGGAAGCATGTAAGAGTCCACGTATGGTTACTGTGTTCTCTGTTTACTCAGTTAACACTCTAGATAGAGACTGCTCCCTCAGCTTGGGTCCCAGGCTGAGGTTAAAATGGAGCAAAGCCGCAGCTAAGCCAAAGGCCACATAGCATGATAGAGAAATAAACTCTGTGGTTGCAGAGTGAAACTTAGGGGCCATTTGTTCCCTAAGCATAATCTAAACTATCCTGAGTTTCTCTGACTTCCTTTCTGCTCTCCTCCAACCCACTAAAGTGAGGCATGTACTTCCCCTCCAGGTTCTCCGAAACAACTCATGCCATGTGTATCTATATCCTAACATGTACCATAGCAATTGGGTTGTTATGTTGAGTAGCTATCCACCAGCCCCCATGTTCTATGTTGTTTGATATATATCTACACAGTTCCTAGCATATGGGCCTCACTTACTAAATGCGTATTGAAATGAACTGAATTTATTTATTCCTGAAATTCATGTTTTGTATTATCCCTTCTTTGAGTATAACACTATACTCTATACTTGTATGAATGGTACCTTTATAAAGCTCCGAGAAAAGTAGGGATAATATTGCCTGACTAATTATTGGTTGACTAATTGACTAATTGTTGGTTGACAAACTTACCACACATTCTTGGTGGCATTCTCCCTTTCTCATCTCCTCTAAGGAAGCTGGAAAAGCAACCAAGAGTGGTCATGGAATTTGGTTCTAGACAATTAAACATAAGTGGGTATTTGCCAGGTATTGTAGGAGAACTCTTGCTTTCTGGTAAAAGGTTTGTGTAAATAATGTCACCCACCTCCTTTCTTCTTGATTTGAAGCTGCCTGAGATGCTTGGAACTGTTACCACCAACATGAGATTGTTACGCAGGGTGGGGAAGAAGACACTGGCTCTGACATTGTTAGGGTGAGATGTCCTGATAGGTGAAAAAAGTAAACAGAGTTGTTCTTCCCATTGTTAGTGTTTTTGTCACTGTCAACCAACCACATCCTAACTGGTAAAGGGCATATGTTGTTTATTTTTGAAACATAAACCTTTGCCACTTGCCTTCCTTGTCTAATGCTTACTGATCCTTCAAGACTCAGCTCAGTCACTATATCCTTCCTGAAGACTAGGTTGAAAATCAAAGCATAAACCCTAGATTCATTCTACTTGGATCAGTAAAACAAGCCCATTTCTTTTTTTCTCTTTTCTTTAATTTGAGAGAAAGAGAGAGAGAGAGAGCAGGAGAGAGGGGCAGAGGGAGAGGATCTTAAGCATGTCCCACACTCAGTGTGGAGCCTCACATGGGGCTCAATTCCACAATCATGAGATCATGACCTGAACCAAAATCAAGAGTCGGACACTTAACCAACTGAGCCACCCAGGCACCCCAAAACAAGCCCATTTCTAAGTGAATACTTTTGCCACATTATGAAGAGCTACTTGTATTATCCTTACCACTTCTTAGTGACAAATTGTGCTCTGATCTTTTTTTTTTAGTTTATTTATTTATTTATTTTGAGAGAGACACAGAGAGAGAGAGAGAGAGAGAGAGAGAGAGAGAGAGAGTGCAGGCAGGTTAGAGAGAGAGGGAGAGAGAAAGAATCCCAAGCAGACTCCACACTATCAGCACATATTCCGGTGCCGCTCAATCCCACAAACTGTGAGATCATGACCTGAGCTGAAACCAACAGATGGATGCTCAACCAACTGAGCCACCCAAGTGCCCCAGGTTCTGCTCAGATCTTTGATATCTGCTAGGTTTCCCCAATGAAACCATTCTCTCTGGATTGCACATTTTAAGCTTTCCCCCAACAGAACTTTAGTGTCTTTTCTGTAAACTGCAAGGGGTTTGGCTGTAACCTGGGGCCAACCTAGGAAATGCAAAAGGCCAGCAGCAAGATCTTCTGCCTCTATCACATACTTCAGGTTGCTGGTTATGTTCAGACCCCAGAGGTGTCTGTGAGGATAGATCTTACCGAATTCCTGATATTTCCCCAAGAATACTCTCTCCTCAGTTCTTTTTCTTGGCATGGGACTGGAACTAAATGTGCCCCCTTGTTTGGCTTCTGCAAAGGCTGTCAATTATACTGCCCTCTACCCAGCAGACCCTCCCCCCGCTGCATCATCCCAGTAAACCAACACACATCTCATTGTGTCAAATGGTCTGGGACGGGACCTAGGCTCAATCCTTACCACAGTAGATATAGAACAAAGAAAGGAATGGCACATTGAGGAGAGGGTAGGAGTGTAAAGACATCTTCCAGATCCTTGTGCACAGAGATGATGGTATAACCCAGGGCTAATGGGCAATCTATGGACTGAGATAACCAGGGCTTAAATGTTGACTCCACCACTTAATAGCTGTGACTTTGGAGGAATTAACCTCACTGTGCCTCAGTTTCTTATTTAAAAAGCGGGAATTACAGGGGGAGCCTGGGTGGCTTAATTGGTTAAGTATCTGACTTTGGCTTAGGTCATGATCTCATGGTTCATGAGTTTGAGCCCCTTGTTGGGCTCTGTGCTGACAGCTCAGAGCCTAGAGCCTGCTTCAGGTTCTATGTCTCCCTCTCTCTCTGGCTCTCTCTCTCTCTCTCTCTCTCTCTCTCTTCCTCTCTCTTCCCCCCACCAAAATAAATAAACATTAAAAAATAGAATTATAAAAAGTGGGAATTTAACAGTACCTACCTCATAGGTTGCAGTAAAAGGATCAGTTAAATCAGCACATTCAAAATGCTTAGAACATTATCTGATGCATAGTAATTGCTCAGTAAATTCTAGTTGACATTATTAAACTATAAAAATAGAGGTAAATTGGTTGGCCTCCAGCATCAAGGCTCTGACAGGTGCTGTCAGTGTCAACCTTCTGAAGATGAAAAATGCATGCAAATAGACAACCAATAAAAGGAATCAGGGAAGAAGAAAGCATAATGTCAATAAAAATTAGATCAATCAAAAGACAATTTTGAAAGCCAGGTTGTTAACTCATAGGAAATGATTCTGGCAGTGGATCAAGTAACTCGATTTGGATAAATAATTAGGCTGGAAACAAAAAGGACTAAAAGGAAAAGGGGGTGAGCTCAGTGTCGTAGTTGAAAGCACTTCCTCATTGCACAACGTGCTTTCCCTGGGATGAGCTCAGTTTGGGATTAAGAATTCGGTTCCCTCCTCAGAGATGCTGAACAGCTGCAATGCATTTTCAATTCTTGTTAAGGAAGTTGGATGCAGGAAGCTGGGGCAGGAATACAAGGATATGACACTGATAGAGGCCATATTCACCAGGGGGCCATGAAAATGAGGTAGATACAGAGGCATCCATGATTTCCAGACAGAATTGTAAATTAGGAAACCTTCAATGTGGTAAGATGAACTCCTCCAAATATTCATTTCCTCTGTTCCAACTTGGAAATGGTTAAGGCGCATCATAGTTCTGTTGGCTAGATGCATGGGTCTCAGCCCCGGTCTGGGAGCCTTCTACCTCCAGCTAACCTAAGTAGCCTTGAGTAAATGCCTTCCCCTTTCTGGGCTTTCAGTTACCCCAACTGTAAAATGGGTGAGTTGGATCATCCAAATCATCTTCCAACTTTACATGGACGTGATATGTGGCCATAAAAAAAAAAAGCAATAAATAACTGACTATTGTTGCAGTTCTAAGGACCCTAATACACAACACCCTATGCCTCTGTCCAAATTCGGCACCAACTGTATAATTGAAAATAGAGTCTTATTTAAAAATCAGAATCCAAATGTCAGCTTTATTAGGTAAAAGTTTGGTTGGAGAACATGGTGTGAAATCATGGGCTTTCTCACACTGCACCTGTAATTAGCATACGGGAACATCAGTCATAGGCAACTCTGCTTAACCACATATCCTTCCCCAAGACTGTTTTCTTTAAAACCACATGGCAGAAAGCACACCAGAACATAGCTCTTCTGCAGACAGGCAGAGCCAAAGAGAGAAAGGAGAAATCAGCTAACCTGAGGTCTTCACATTTAAGTGGGCATCACAATCATCTGATGGGCAGTGAGCTTGTTAACAGATGGCTGGGCCCACCCCTGGAGTTTCTGATTTAGGAGTAGTGGGGCGGGGGGGTGCTGAGAATTTGTATTTCTAACATGTTTCCTAATGATATTGATGCTGCTTGTCCTGGGACCACATTGAGAACACTGAGCTAAGTATGCCCAGTAACTTCTCCCAAACTCATCAATATGATTCTCCCTCATTGGGAGTCAGAGGGTAGGAGAGTCTCCAGGAGCTCTAGTAGCTATTTCTACACATGCAGTGAGAGATGAGTGCTCCCCAATACTAACTATTGAGTTTTTAGTGAGATTTATTCATGTAGTACTTATTGATCTACTGAAAACAATTTTAAAAAACTATGCTATTATAATTGTGCTTTATAATAGTAACTATAAGAATTGACAATTCATTAGAATACTGGTATAATTCCTAAGAATAATTATAATAACTTAAAAATAAAGTTAGATAATATAAAATAAAAATAAAGTTAAATAATTTTCAGTGTGTTAGCTTCCAATGGAATATAATAATAAGCAGATGGACCAGGAGGAGAATTTTTACAATTCTTATTTTTGAAATTACAGCAGTGTTGAATTAGATATTGCCCTGGACCTTACACTTGTGTTATTGATTTAAGATTGCAATCTTTATTAAAGAAATATCAAGGGGTTGTTACTTTCTGGTATGGTGTGTGCAGGCAAAAGTCATTGTACTTAAAATTACAAAATCAAGATTTAGAATACCACGTTAGCTGTTTTCTTAATTGGGTGACCTTGGGTATGTCACATCCCCTTTCTGACCCTCTTCCTAGTCTGTAAAAATCACAGATGATAAGATCTGTAGACAACTGAAAGGTCTGCACACTCTAAACTCTGTTCAGCCTTGAGTACTTTCTATTTTTATGTGACTTCAGATGTGTAACTTCATTTGGTGCTTGTTGATTAAGAGTTCTTAAAATCAAGCAACTCATCTCATTCAGTAAAGCAGGAAAAAAATTATAGATGCTTAGAGACGTAGCATGCTAATAAAATGCTAGCTGTCAAGTTGGCCTTCTTTTCAGCCTAAATTGATTTGATTAAAGAAGATAAGATTTCCTCTCACCCCTAGGTCTAGGGAAGAGCTCTTCATGCTAAATAGGCAGCTGGAAGGAGTTTAAACATTCCCCCAGCTTTGGAATTACTCTCAAAGTTGAAAAAGCTAAATTAAATCAAAATGTGTCATCATCAAACATTCAAGAGGAATAATTTTCACCATGCAATTACTTGGAGAGCATGGTTTCTCTGCCTTCTTAAAGAATGTCTACTATGAGGATTTGGAAACAGGTAAAGAGGAACCAGTAGATGAGTCTACTTTTATCTAATGAGGCTGACATTGGGTTTCTCTTGTTTAACTATGAGTCTAATTTCAATATTGCCCTTGGTTCTGAATTTGGGGAGAGGGATGGAGTGTTGTTTATTGGGCCTTGTAAAACCACAGTAATCATTTATTTGTTTTATGGACATGTATCATGCCCATCTAAAGCTGGAAGGAAATTTGGAGTAGTTTAATTCACTCACTTTACAGGTGGGGTATCTGAAGCCGAGGAGGGGAAGGCATTGACTCACAGGTCAGTTAGCAAATTAGCTGAAGGGAGGAGCCTCCTGTCCTAGAATTAAAAAAAAAAAAGGAGGTGCATGATGGTCACTTTTAAATCTCTTAATCAGATGAGAGTGGTTTGGCTGAGGCTTAGCATTCCATGTCCACAGATAGGAGCTGGCTATTAAGTCTGGGCAGAGCATAGAGGTGTAGAAGTTGTTAGAGTCAAAGCCCAGGCATGTATGACTGCGTGGTGGCAAACAGGGATGGAACTAAAAAAAGAAGAGTTGCCAAAGATAAAATTCATGGGAAGATGAAAATTTAAGAGAAAGAGGAGAAATGGACAGTGTGGTTCAAGTAGAAGAATGGTGCAAACAGATGCCAAAAGGAGATATAAGCTTCAGGAAGGACCAATTAACATGATCCATTCAATGAAGAGGTCTAGGAAGATGAGAATCAGAAAGATGGGCACCAGGCTTAGTAATATGAAGACAGGATTGACCTCAGTGGCAGCAGACTCAGGGAAGCGAGGGTGGAGGGAGAAGGCTGGTTAAAATGAATTGACAAGTGATTATGGGATGAGAAGTGATAGTGGGTACAGACTCCACAGGAATAAGTTTAACAGAGCCTGGCACAGAGTATGTGATCTGAAACATGGGAACAGAGAAGAAGGAGGATATAGGAAAAATAGGAAAAATAAAGAGGACTATATATCCCAGGATGGGAAGAAAATGCCATGCGGGGCACAGCAGGACAAGGAAGCTAAGGTTTCTATGTAACTCTTTTAGGTAAATTGATAGTTATGTATTATTCAAAGACGTATCCATGAGTTAAATTACAAGCCTGAAGAGAACAAAGAGAAGGTCTCTTATCCCTCTGGACAGATTCTTTGCATCTTTGGCACATTTTCTATTCAGTCTAAATATTTATGGACACAGCTTTACTTGGACTTGTACCATCTCCTTTAAGGGATGTTAGCAACATGACAAAGAGCCAGAGAGGGAGAGAGAGAGGGAGAGAGGGAGAGAGGGAGAGAAGGAGAGGGGGGGGGGAGAGAGAGAGAGAGAGAGAGAGAGAGAGAGAGAGAGAGAGAGAAGAATGTTAAATGTAGGATGCATAGTGGATGGGGTGGGTGTGGGTGTGGGGGCCAGGGGTTCTGAGCTCTATATTTTCCAGAGAGATGTTTTGATGGAATCTGACCTATGGCAGGAACATATTAGTTATCGTCATAGGATGGGTAATCAGAATGATTCATTTGCTGTTGGCTTTACCTTTCTCTGTGTTGATGTCATGGCATTGCCAGTGATGCCTACCAAGAAAGAAAAGGTTGAAAAGCCCTTCTCCATTTGACTGCCTATCCACTTACCTGTGATCTACACATCCTGTGGTCTGGTCCCTTTTTGCATCTCTGTCCCTATCTCCTCTAACAGTAACCTTCACTAGGTCCTCTGTCCCCACACTGGCTTTTGCCATGACTCAAATACACCAAACTGGTTCTGACACAAGACATCTGTCCTGTTTTTTCCCTCTGCTTGGGAAGAAGTAATCAAGGATAACTGAGGTACATCTTCATTAGTTCTCTGACCAAAAGACATCTCTTGAAGGAGGCTTCCCTGGCTCCTTTTTTTTTTTTTTAAATAAATCCCAACCCCATATCATTGTCTAGATCTTTGCCTTGGTACTTTTTCTCATGACTGCTACTTTGAATATTTTCTTTATTTATATGTCCCATCTCTCCCATTACATAGAAAAATATTTTGACTTTCTTAGTGCTGTATCCCCTAGTATCTTAAAGAGTACCTGACACAGAAGAGGTACCAAAAAATATTTGGTGGATGGGTGAAATCGTTAAATTGATTTAATTCATTGATCCTCCAAGAAGACTCCTCTGTTTTCCCAGGCAGGGGAAGGTGCCCCTCATCTCTGCTTCTGTAGCCCCTTGATGTATAGTCCATGTGATTATATAATGAATTAAAATAAAATGTTCTCATGTCTGGCTCTCCCACTTGTTAGTAAGTTCCTAAAGCTGACAGCTGATTTTTTCTTTCCCTCCCCAATGTTACACAGCGTTTTGTTCACTGGACTAAAGGAGAAAGGTTTTATACACTACATGCTGATAACTACCAGCCAGAAAAGAAAAGTGGGACAGAAGATGGATTCTTCAGATTTAGCAATGACTTCTCTAGAAGAAGGGGAGATTGTGCTGTCATGAATTAAATTAAAAAAAAAAATCAACCAGCAAAATACATTAAGTATCCATTCAGATTGATATTCCTGGTCAAAAGGGAACATTTTTTAGCTGAAGGACAGCCAACCTCTATTCTGGCTGTGGACTTTATGTGAGAATGAACAAGGATGATAACCTTCCTTTCAGGCCCATTCCCATCTTTATAGTGAAAAGATTAGACCATGGGATGTCTAAAGGTGCTTTTTAACCTTGATGTTCCAGAATTCTACATGCCTTGGACAGTGAATATTGCAATTGAGTAAGAAAAATATGTAGAATGCATAACCCTGCCCTCAAGAAAGGCAAACTTGGAAAATTTGGAGTCAAATACACTTGGGTTTGAACTCTGAAACTTACAAACCTTGTGAATTTAGGCAATATTAAAATCAGTCTAAACCTCCGTAAAATTAAAACAGTAATTCCTAGCCTACACTCAGTAGACTGTAGGCTTGCTTTGCACTTCTTCATATATCCCACAACTAGTCTTTTAAGTGGAGCTGACTGAAGAACCAGAAGGGTTGTTTTGGTTTTTTGTTTTTAAAAAACACCTTCCTAGCATGTTGGGTAACTCAAATGCCGCTGCAGCTTCAGCTGACCCCTGCATTAGAGTAGACAGCCTCCATCACACAACTCAAGTTTTCCAAGTCCCCTTTGGGGCCTCTGAGCAGACTCCATTTGTGTACCCAGGAAGTTTCTTGAGCCATTTCTTTTGCTAGAATTCCATGGTAAACATTCTTACAGATGATTTACCGTCTGTCACAACACTCTGCAGCTCCCTTTCCAAAAGGAATTCCTACAGAATGAGGTCAATCACTTACTAATGATAACTTCCTTTTTTTTTTTTTCTGCTCTTCTTGGTCTTGCTTTTAGGATGCTGAGCAACTCCTTTGGCTACATCGATGGGTCTCTTTCAACAGCTGTGGGAGCAAAATGTTCTGGTACTGTATGACAGGAGCCTGGAGGAACTGAGGAGATGAAGCACAGGCTCTGGATCCACTGGGGGAAATGCCAAGTGAGTAGATCCGGTAACTGTGAAGTAGAGTTAATGAGAAGTTCTTAGATATGCTGCTAGAGGATTTGGAAATGGGTAACATGTGAAGGTATTTGTCTTTCCATAGACGTACTTCATTCATCAATGGCCCCATAATGTCAGGAATGATGTTACTTCTTATTATGCTTCATAAATGTTGGAGACCCTTTGAAGAATTGAGCTAAGCACACTGTGCATGGAACTCCTTACTTGGCACACTTCTAGCAGCTCCCTCTCCCAGGCATGTAGGAGGGCAGGCCAAGGGCCTTCGTGTAAACATCTCCCACTGCTCTCTTCAAGAGGAGCATGAGCGTCTCAGGGAACATCACAATGTGTGCACAGGCATATGCTCATCCTCATGTGCTCTTGGTGCTGAGTTATAAATAAATTTAATAAATCACTTTATCTTTCATCTCATATAGTTAATGCTTGTGTATGATGGGTGCAGAGGTAAGGGTTGAATAGATTGAAATGAAGATTCTTGGCCAACCTAATTTAGGAAACTTCTGTTTCTATCTCTAGCAGATAATAACTTCCCTATGACTTCTGATCAAAATGATGTTTCACAAACAGCAACAGAAGAACTCAGTTTCATTCAGTCAGTCTTCCAGTCAGTCATTCAACAGACTTTTGCAGAGCCCCAAGAGAAACATAGGCTCTGATGCTGTATTACCTGAATTTCAACCCCAGCCTCTTGAGTAAGTTACTTAATGTCTCTGAGCCTCAGTTTTGTAAATTACAAAGTGGAGATAATAACAGAACCTATCTCCTTGTCCAGAATATTGAATCAATGATGTAAAGTAGTGCTTGACATTGAATAGGATCTCAACAGGTATTAGCTATTACTTCTGAGAGTAGCAGTGGTAGCCTAAGAATAGTAGTTGTAAAAACACAAAGGCAGCAGAGAACATGATGTATCGGGGGCATTAGCTTTCTCATATGGTTGGAGGAAAGTGGGTCTGCGTGAGTTTGAATGGGTTTGGATGGGTAGAAGGCAAGAGGAGATTCATAGATGAATTTCAAATGTCCCTAAAGTCCAGAGGAAAGAATACTGGAGAGGAAGTAAGAGGACTAGAATTCAAGCCCAAACTCTGACAGTTACACTTCATGTGATCACGTGTAGGTCACCTCACTTTTCTTGACCTTAGTGTTCTCACATATATAATGTGGGCTGTGCACTAAATGGGGAATGAGATGAGAACAGTGGTGCCAGGAGGGAAGAGCTGTCAAAGATGGACTCACAAGGTAGGGGTGGCCAGTAGGGAATGCTCTGCAGTACTCGATTGGCTGCTATTTTAGACCATCAGCTCCCAAGAAAGGGACTCTATCTGATTTACTATTATGTTCTTCATACTCAGCACCATGTCTAACATGGAGTAAATACTTAATGAGAATTTGTCAAATGATTGCTTGAATGGACAAACAATAAAGAACACAATGTTTTGGAGAAAGTCCCTTTTTTTTTAAATTTTTTTAG
Source organism: Prionailurus bengalensis (assembly GCF_016509475.1). Lineage (NCBI taxonomy): Eukaryota > Metazoa > Chordata > Mammalia > Carnivora > Felidae > Prionailurus > Prionailurus bengalensis. The sequence continues at coordinate 75,181,798 of NC_057359.1, read as the reverse complement.
GGTTTTTATTATTTCAGACGACCATTTCATCTCCAGATACTTCAAGTGCCTCTTTGGGGCTGGCTTTGTCCAAAACAAAATCTGTAGGGCTTTTTTCTAAGGAGTTTTCCAAAGATTCTCAGTTTCATGGAGCCAGACTGGGGACATATGTTTGGCATTTTATAGATGGAAGGGGGAAAAGGCAAATTCCGGAGTAGCACCAAGCTGAGCCCAAGTGATAAGAGAAATGGCTAGAGAAGGAACATTAAAAGAAACTTTTTGAAAATACTCATGAGTGCATAAATCATCCCATAGCAATGCTGTCCTGATTAGAAACCCAAAATAGAAAAAAAAATCATTTTCTTCTGTGCTAATATTTCATTATAACTGCCAGCTCAAAACCCCTGGGAGCCTGGAGTTTGTGGATCTTTGAGTTGGGAGCTGGAAGGACTGATCTCAGAGCATTACCTTACAGAGAGTTCTCAGGAAAAAAAAAACCCACAGCACTGAGTGTGGGCTTCCGGAACCCTTGTGGAGACCTCTCATTCCAGCACAGGGTTTCAAGGAGGAGACGGGGCTCCCCCAGGGGGCTGGCCAACAAAAGAAACAGTTAAAGCATAAAGTCATACCAGGCATGATGCCAATCCCCAAGTAGCCCTGGGGATCACTGGCTGAGGACCAGACTGTTAGGGGTCTGCCAATTGGTCATTTATGCAGCACCCTCTGTGCCTATGACTGTACTTGGTCAACTGAGACCATAGTCCCTGCCCAATACTCAGTGGCACGGTGAGTAGAAAGAGGAGAGGCTCTATAGATATAAAGCTGTAGGTTCAAGTGTTGGTCCTACTGTTGAATATTGCTTACCCAACCTAAATCTCCAAATTCTTATTGAAAGAAAGAAAAGAAAGAAAGAAAGAAAGAAAGAAAGAAAGAAAGAAAGAAAGAAAGAAAGAAAGAAAAGGAAAGGAAAGATGGAGGGAGGGAGGAAGGAAGGAAGGAGAAAGGAAAGGAAGGGGAAGGAAAGGGAAAGAGCAAGAAAAAGAAAGGAAAAGAAAAGAAGAGAGAAATGCTGTTGTAAGAACTAAATGAAATCACATATTTAAAGCACGACTCCTTGCACACAACATAACTTTGTAGAATATTAGTGCCCTTCATTACAGTCTCTCACTGTTAACATAAGGATCTTTTAGAGTGCCCCTGTTACTCAGTGCAGAGGTCCCAAATTTGTGCAAATTCATATAAATTGGCCCTACTGTTGTCCCCAAATGAATATAAACTTAATAAGCACTTAAGGTGTTGGGGATTTCTCACTGTGGTGAGGGTGATGAGGGCTATCTGTTCTTCTTGAGCACATCATGTTCACCTGGCAATATCTCTAATGACCGTATCCCTTATTGCTTGCAAAAGCCTGTAATATTTTTCAGTTTAAACTTTCAAAAGTCAGAATCCCAGTGGCCTAGAAGATAGGTTTTGGGTCAGCCAGGACTAAATGAAAATGTCAGTTCTACCAATTACCAGTTGTGTGGTTCTGGTAGTGTTATTTAATCTCAGAGTCAAATTCCTTAGCCATAAATGAAAATAATTATACCTCTTGACATTTAAATATTAAATGGCATTGCATGCACAAAATTATGCAACAATTGAGTTGCATCTTGAGTACTAGGAGGTACTCATTTGCTTTATTCATTCATTCACTCACTCATTCATTCAACAAAGATGTATCAAGCATTTTCAATGGGTCACATGGTACTCTGGGGACTGATGATACAATTATGAACTAAATGATGCCTTGCCCTCCTGAGGCTTACTCTAGTAAGGGAGGCAATCAATAAAAAGATAAACAAATGATTTCTCTCAGTTGGAGCAAGCACTGTGGAAAGAAAGCAGAAGAGTAATAGGATGAACAGTGATAAGATGGTGATGCTAGAAATAAACACTAGATCCTTTCCCCTGTTGCTCACGTAGTTCTTTTCCTTTTGAATCCCAAAGTCTCCCATCCTCTGACCACAGGCCTCCAGGAAAGATAAACAAGAGGTTATAGTCTGTTGAATGGAGTCATCTGACATCCTTTAAATAAAGTTGTAGACATCAACAGAAGAGTCCGTGGTCAACAGGATGGACAGTTTGGGTGTTGCTTTGGAGACCCGTGGAGACTTGTAGCTATGCTGTCTCCGGGCTTGTCATGGTTGACACTAAAGAGGCAATTCTTGGGGAATGACACTTACCCCAAAGGAGTCAGTCCTCAATAATGCCATTTTTGTTGCAGCAGAACATCAGTGACCTTGTTCTGAGCCGGGTCCAAGCTGAAGGGAAAGAAGGGAACGGCCAGCTGTGAAAAGATCAATTTGCTTCCAATCCACTCTTTCTTACCGTCAGAGCGGCTGGCTCCCCACATTGGCTGGGTCTGTCAGGGACAGATGCCAAGTAGGGCACAGACTTAAGAAACACCCCCTGTTCCCACTGAAGCAGGAGCATTCAGCCTTTTGAGCAGAGTCTGTGGCATTCGCTGTCACCCATCTGTATTGCTTTGGGGAGACACGGGTGGGGGCAGCCAAGAGGGAGGATTCAAGTCTAATTCAAAACTGTAACTATTCAAATCCTGTTCTTACCTTTGAAAATACCTAGTGTTGGTTGGATGTGAGGGAGCCAGCACTCCCATATACCATAGTTTGGAGTGTAAATTGATATCACCTCTTGAGAAGAGTAATAGGAGAAACCCATGTGACAAGATCTGTGAGAATTGAAAGCTTTGTTGCAGCCAGTCCACTTCTAGGAATTTATCCTTCAAATAAATTCTCAGAAATGCACCAAGATGAAATCACAGGGATGTTTACTGCAGCATTGTTTACACTGTCAAAAGTCTGGACTCAACTGAATGTGATGTTATAGCTAAAAAGAATGAGGCACATGGAGATTTATGTGGAAAGAGGTCCAAAAGGAGTTGTAAGGCAATACGCAATTCAGTATGTACGGTAAAATCCATTTGTTATATATGAAGTTAATCCCTCCATCAGTGTATAATCCTGTTGTACCTCTGCTTATACTTCTGTCTACTCCCACCCCAGTCCTACAATTTGATAATATTCATGTGGTGAAAGGACTCATCTAGGGCACTGTGAGTGTGCGAGATGCTGGGAATGAGTGGAAACTTTTGGTAGATGTAACAGTAATGGGCCTTGCAAGCCTCTGTTAACTCCACTCTGCACCTCTGGGCCAGGGTGACGTAGGACCAGTAGCCAGGTGAGTAGAGTGTTGCTTTTATGGTTTTGATTTTTCCTGAGCTCCTTCTGGATGGGCAACTAAGACCACCCAGCATTTTCAGCATCCTCATAATGGCTGACCTATTTCCTTCTCTAAGCAAATAGCCATAGAGAACGAATGTGAAAGGAACCTAAAAGCTCCCTAAAAGAAAGAACAGTTCATATTTGCACAATAAGATTTTCTCCCTTCCAGCTTGAAAATGTCCACTTTCCAGTTGCAAATATGATTAAATTCACAACAAGCACCAAACGATGAAGAAAAAATAATTCTTCCCATCCTGCCACTAATTAGCTGTGGAATTTTGATTGAGTTTCCTGCCCTCACTGGGCTTCAGCTCTCCCTGTGGTCCCTGTGCTATGCCAGGCATGGCTTATACAGAGCACCTGTGCAACTTCTCTCCCGCTTCCACTGACAGGCGTGACCAATCAGTCATAGCATTCTCTCCTATAGATGATTCCTCTGAATCCTTCTTGATGTAGAACTCCAAGCAGTCACTAAGGATTAATCCAAGCCAGTATAGAAGATAACACTTCATGGGGTGCCTGGGTGGCTCAGTAGGTTAAAAGTCTGACTCTTGATATCAGCTCAGGTCATGATCTCACAGTTCATCAGGCTCTGCGCTGACAGCGTGGAGCCTGCTTGGGATTCTCTCTCCCTCTCTCTCTACCCCTCCCCTGCCCTCTCTCTCTTTCAAAAATAAAAATAAATAAATAGACATTAAAAAGAAGATAATGCTTCATTGCCTTCTCCAGACTAGATGATCTCTAACCTTTATTCCAGATTTAACATTCTGTTTCCATAATTCAAGGATTCATTTGAATCCAAGCTCATTCATGAAGCCAACCCAGATTGCAGAAACACAAGTTAGTTTTTCCCACTTCTGAATTATAGAATCGGGTCCATATAAGTCAATATGAACTTGACTTCTGGCTGCTTTGCACTGTTATATTATTACTACCTGTACAATCATGCTGCCTCTCTGGGAAGTCTTAATTTAATTACAGAAATGATATAATTCATATCACAATGTTCAAACTCCAATATACTATACCCACAGAGGTACTCAAGGATTTTCTAAGGGCTCCAGTTGGCAGATAGATTTAAGGGAATTTTTAGGTTCTCAACTTTGATTTGTACTCTTTCTCAAGAATCTGAAGATAAGGAGTCTCTTTTCATAAATGCCATTCACTCACTTTACAAAAGGAAGCCATACCTCTCACTCATCTTGAGTTGCCTTGGGGTATAAAAATCTCTAGGAGACCAAACAAAAGTACAATTCAAAGTTCTGTTGAATGACTGATGATCTAGTAGGAAATTGTTTTTCAAGTCATGTGACTTCCAAAGCTTTGTTCACAAAACTAAAGGGGGACCTAATTAAAATGTCAGTTGAAAAATTATTAAAAATGCTTTTTGATGATTATTCCTATGGGATTTTTGGCATACAACCTGGTAGAAGGTTATAACACTGCTATAACAAAAGTTCTTCTTTTCTCATCTGTTCATTTCTGTGAATGGGTTTCTCAGTGCTTACAACCAAAAAAAAAAAAAAAAGACAAGAAAACTTGGAATGGAATTCATATAATACCATCTCAGGTTAGCAATAATGAATATTCCTTAACAGATATATGATCTAATTGAAGAAAATTCATCTTATTCAGAAAACATCTCCAATAAAACTTTGTTTCCTGTCATAAATATTTATCAAAATCTTATTTTTTTAAATGTTTTAATTAATTATTATTGAGAGAAAGAGTGAGAGAGAGAGATGAGCAGAGGAGGGGCTGAGAGAGGGAGAGAGATCATCTTAAGCAGGCACCCACCCCACTGCCAGACACAGCCTTATGTGGGGCTCGAACTCACAAACCATGAGACATGACCTGAGTCAAAATCAGCACTCAGGTGCTGCTGTCAAAATTTCATTAAGTGTATAGTGGAGTTGTCAACTTAGTACTTCTAATAATTGTTACAATAATTCACTCCAGAAGAAATTGTCTTGTGCTAGAAACTTACACTTACCGAACATTAAAGAAATTTTAATATCAATTTATGTACATGTTTTGTTTTAGAGGAATAGGATAACATGATCAAAGGAAGACTTTTAAATATAAGAATATACCACATTATGATAAACTGTGGAGGAAATTGAATGGAAATACACATTTAAGGAGAAAAGGGAACTATGTAAGTTTTCAGCTATTAAGAAAGATCTTATTCATATATTTCTTAATGGATAAATGATATCAAATCACAACAGAACTTTGGTTTTATCAAATCTATTTAAAAGAGTTTTATTTTTAAATGATATGTATTTAACATACTTGAAGTTCTGTCCTTTGCAACTATTTAAATGTACCATAAAAGCATTTGTCAACTTGAAAGGTACATGGTTTTCCAAGATTATTTTAGAGGGTAAAAAGCAAATTATTGAAAACTACTGTATTTTGCCACAGTAAATTCTCTTCAATAATTATATTAGGGCAGATCAAATGGTAGGTGTTCAAAAGGACACTATTTACTGATAAACCGATCTGTATAAAAGAGGTAAAGATGACACATTTTCTAAGTATAAATGTTTCCTGTCAAGTTAGGCTGAGATTGGAGTGAATCTGGGCCTCTTTGTCAACCCCAGTCTAGTGTTCCTACCCGTGAACCTATGCTACCCTTTGTAACTGGGTGCCCTATCTTGCCTTAGGAAATGGAAAGATTTTTAAACCCTGGTTTTTTGCTGAGAGGTTAAAAAAAAAATCTCTTTAATTACAGAATATAACGCTGGTGCCTTGGAATCAATGCCTTATCTGGAGAACACAAGCAAAACAATAAATATTTTAAAATCATTTTGTAGGATGCCCTTTCCTTCTTTGGTCAATTCCAGATGTTCTCTTTTCTGGGAAGATTGTTGAACTAGGGTGAAGGCAAGTTAAGGAGATGACAGGAGGGGAAAAAATGCATGTTGTCTATCTACTGTTGCTTCAGTTTTAAGCAGGCTTATTTATCCATTGAATCATTCAGTAAGCCTTACCTAAACACTCACTCTGCACCAACTTCTGGGTTAGGATCTGGAACTTCCAAGGCTAAGAAGATTCAGAAACTGTGAAGAACTCAGAGTTTACTAAAGGAAAGATAAACTCATGGGAAATAATTAAGATACTCTGTAGTAAGCATTATATTAGAAGAACCATGAAGACTCTAGGGATCAGAGAAGGGTGGATAGAGTGATCCTACAAAAGATGATGATACTTGAGCAAGTTTTAAGTAAGTGAAAAGTTAAGGGCAGTTCCAGCAGGAGGTACAGCACATACTTTCACATGAAAAGAAAGCTTAGCCCAGCACTGGATCTCTCAATTCCATTTTCTCCCTCCAAAAAAAAAAAAAAAGAGAAGGGCTCTGAATCCATGGCCTTTAGTGCATCCAGTAAATGTTTTACCCTAATAGGAGGAGGGAATGTACCAAGAAGATAGCTACTCATTTGTTTTATCAGTGTTTATCAGGTACTTCCACCCTTACAGATGGCTCTACACACTTTTTTTGTTTTACAGTAAATTTGTCAAGTGGAAACTATGATTCTCACCTTATAATGTATACACTGAGTCACAGGTGGGCTAAGTAACTTGCCCAAGGTGACACCACTGTAAGAATTTGACTGTTTGCAAACCCAGGCAGCCTGGCTTACATGCACTATGTTACTATTCTGGACTGTGAGAAGAAAGCATATCAAACCAGTGAGGAGAGCCCCTCTAGAGATGATTTTGGCCTACCTTTGGCTCCTTTGCAAGTGAGAGGTTTCTACAAATATGTGCTCACAGGCCATGTCTAGAGATGAGTGGAACATGGGCAGTATGTCCTGCTGAGGCCAAGGTGACAAAGGAGTCTTATCATTGCTATTGCCTTTATTCCTGAGCTGAAACTTCCAGGTTCAAATGGTCGTCATCCTCTTCTTCTCCTAGTCTCACTTTGGTAAACGGCATCAGCATCCACTGGGCACCCCCCTTCAGGATGCTGCTTCTCTCTATTTAATTACCCACATCTGCTCAGTCACCAAACTCTGTCAAGCTTGTCTTTAACGTAACTAAAACCTGCCACTTTACTCCATCCCCACAGCTCCAACCCTGGCCCAAACCACCATCATCTCTTGCTTAAATGACTGTGACAGCCCCTCAGTGGTCTCCCTGACTCCCATTTTCCTTCTTCCTAACTTCACTTCAAACTTCAACCAGGATGATATTTCTAAGGCATGAATCTATCCTTGTCACTGCCCTATTGATGTCCCAGAATGGCCTTCCATCACCTAGCTGGTGGAGAGATCGAAATCCTTCACATGGCTTTCAAGGCCTGTGTGAGAACCTACCAACCTTGCTCTTCTCACAAGCCCACCCCCTGTGCTCCCTCTGTCACCCCACCAGCATTTCTAGAATGCAGGATGCTGTTTCTCAGCTCTACATTCTGAACGGGCAGATCCCTCTGTCTCTCTCCAACTCCCTTCCTTCTTCCCTCTCCTCTGTAACTCTAAATCATGTCTGAGACTCTGTTCAGGTGTAAACCTCTCTTGCAAGCTTCTCCCACCTCCACCCATGTAGATCTTCTGCTCACTCTATCACGGCACTCATCACATTGGATTACAATTGTCACTTTACTTGTCTCCTCCCTGGGCTCTAAGCCTTTTCAGGGCAAGCCCTGTGGTTCATCTAAATTCCTCACTGCCCAGAGCAATGCTAAATATAGAGCAAGTGATAAATATATATGTATTAAATAAATATCCTCATATCATCTTCACCTTGTAATGGACACTATATGTTCTCATAATAGATACTGTGTTTGCAAACCGAGTGATCAAAGAAGTTAAATGAGCTTGAACTTTGTCATTAACTCATTAGGGCCACCCCCAGCCTTCCTCTCCTGGGGGTAGTAAAGATGGCTTCATCATCTCCGTGAGACCGTGTTCCCTTAGCAGGAGAACCAACTCATCCAGTTAATTGAAAACAGAGGCTAACAAATGCTTTCTCTACAATTTTAAAAGTCTGAGCAGACCTTCTGACTGTGGATGAGAACATAATGGATTTTTCACACCTGCTTTTCCAAAAACAGAAAAGCATTGCAAAAGAAGAGCTCTTGTAACATTTCCTTTTTGGGGGGAAATTTTCCAATTCTGTGGGCCCTAGACTACTGAGTGGAAACCACCTCCTCACTTTTGCCTCCTTCCCAACACACACACACACACACACACACACACACACACACGCAAGTTTTTAAAGACTTCCTTTAATCAGGGAATGACCCAAGGAAAGGTTGTGTTTCATAAGCTCTTTCAAGGGAAAGACACATTGGGGCTTGCCAAAGGTCAAGAAAGAAGTTCTGAAAAAGGGTAGGACACAGGGTGCCCCACATGCCCTAGCTCTTTCCATGCGGTGACACATAACTATTTGGGAGGAGTTTTGAAAATCTGATCCTAAAATATATCACAACATCAGTAAGAATTCTTTGTATCATGGTGAAGCACAGAACAATACACATCCTATGGTAAGTGCCTGTGGCAGAAGCCCAGGATTTAGTGCTCGGACTCCCTGGTTATGCTACTATTGAGCTTTGCTAGTATTTGTTTTCTAATATAAAACAAACCTTGGATGGATATTGCATTACTTGGGAAGGGAAAAGAAGAATCCCAAGGATATTTGTTCCTACCACTTTCAGGAACTATCATGCCATAGTGGTGGAGCATGCAGAGTGAGATGAGACCTACATTTGTTTTTATTTTTATTTTTATTCATTTATTTTTTGAGAGAGAGAGAGAAAGAATGTGAGTGGGGAGAGGGGCAAAAGGAGAGAGAGAGAGGGAGAGAGAGAGAGAGGGAGGAAGAGAATGAATGAATGAATCTTAAGCAGACTCCATGCTGAGCATGGAGCCTGATGCAGGGCTTGATCCCACAACAGTGAGATCATGACCTGAGCTGAAATCAAGAGTCAGACACTCAATTGACTGAGTCACCCAGGCGCTCCTATTTTTAAACACTCCAGGGCTTAACATCTAGGAACCCCATGTACTCACTCTTAATATGGAACTAGTAGCATCTGCCCACAGTCAATTTGAGAAGATTCCATAAAAAAATGTGTAAAACAATTATCCCAGTGCCTGGCACACGCAGGCTCATAATAAATGTTACCTTATTCTGTAATCTCATGAGACAGACACATATGGAAACAATTATTTAAGATCCTGGCAAAGTGAGTAATGAAGGAACAAGATAGAAGTAAAATATAAAGACGCGTTCTGAGCAGAATATCGAGGAATGACTTACAGAGCAGGTGGCATTTGAGCTGAGTGTTGGAAGATGAAATGGCATTTTAGATAAGATGAGAAAGCTGTCTTCCCAGAAGTCTGTGTAACTGAAGCACCTCATTTGAGTGAGGAAAGAAGACATTTCCTGGCTCAGCTAGTTACTATTGTGTCATTTGTTAACATTATCAAATCTTTTCCATGTGTTTCTGCTTCCTATCCAGCAATAGATTACAAACGAGAAACTGAAACTCTAGTTCCCAGCGCATCCTCATAATTTGTCTCTTTCATGAATACCGATGGCCACAGGGTGTTAAGGCACTGTAGAGTGATGATATAGTGACTCAGTCTTCTTCTCTGGATACCAGAAACAGTCATCAGTCCCCTGGGGATGAAGGAAGGGAAGACATCATTTTATTAGAGAGTCCTTAGGAAAACCAAGAGTGGTACCCAACGGGGCAGAGAATCAGTGCCCTCTCTGGTACACGTAATTCCTATAGGAGGCTAGAATGTGTAGCAGAGGTTGTATGTGGACTACAGCTTCAAGGACACGTGACTAGAGGAAGTCCCTAGCCTAGTGACATGCATTTGGGTGTGTTGGTGGTGCCTAAGTCACTACGGACAAGCAGCAAGTTCTCACCAGGACAAGCCATGGGCAGTTCCATTGTGTTCCATGAAACTCCCTATTCCCAAGTGGACATTTTCACTTCCAGAAGGTCAGAAAAGCTTCCTCCTCAGGTGCCCACAGTACTCATCATGATCTAGTGCAGCCATATCTCTCCCTTATGGGCCTGTATTCATCCCTCCTGAACTACTTGCTGTTCCTGAATGTTCTTCCATGCCTTCTTGGCTTTGCACATGTTATGTCTTCTACCAGAACATTATTTCCAAACTGCTTTGCTCTAAATATGTTTTAAGACTCGGCATAGAGATAAATCAGCTAATCCTCTGTCCAGCCTAGGTTAAATGATCCTCATCTAAGTTGTTCCTACCTCTGCCACAGGACTCATTCTGCTGGATTGTAACAACCCCATTCCTCATCTTTTCCACACTTGAGTATCAGCTCCTCGAGAGCGGGGACTGGATATTTAGGTCCCCACTGCCTAGCATTGTACATAGTATGCTCAAACGAATGTTTGTGGAATGAGTCAATAAGTTAATTACAAAGTGTACATTCCTATGGAACAAAGATAAGAGGGCCCCACTAATCCTTCTTCTGAAAGAGTTCTATTTTCATCCTATAAATTGGTCCAAACCCCAGGGGAGGATTGCTCACTACCTTGTCCCTATTGCCACCCAGGAGGGAGGTCCATACATAGAAAGAATTAGTAATCAACCGAAGGGTGAGATCTGAGGGGTGTGGCCAGATCTGTTACCTACCAAAATTTCTTCTATATCCTAGACCATCTCTTCCAAGTTCAAGAACAAGTTCATTGATCCCCACTGTGGCAGGGACTGTCTGGGTCTTCATAAAATTTGTTTCCCTCACTTTGTCACTTAGAGGCTTTTGTCACTTAGTATCTCTGTGCCCTTGGGTCACCCAGCTTCACTTGCCCTATAACAGCTCTCAAGTGGAGATGGTAATCTACACATCACTGTTTCAGAGTTAACATGAAATAATAGTTGTTAAACACATAACCTAGTATGTGGAATATTTTAATCACTTAATATTAGCACCCATTTTACTCTTTCCTGTGAAATACAAACTCCTTCAAGATTTCTATAATTTATGTGTTTCTTTTTTAAAAATTACAGACAACTTAGCACCTGGTGTGATAAGCACAAGAAATACACACAGAGAAACACCCAGTCCCTGCCTTCAAAAAAGGATTCCAGCATCCTTTGCCTCTTTTCTATTTCTCACCTTTCTCCCTTTTGATAGATAGACCTGCAGACAGACCCCTCTCCTTGCTCATCCTGGGATGCCTTTGGCTTTGGAAGGTCAAAGGCCAGCCCAGAGAGCACCAGGCAACTGTGGGTCTCTCAGAGCCAAAGCTGCTGTGGATGTAATCCGATCTGACCACAGAGAATGTGACTAAGCGAAACCCCATCTGCTGTGAGGCTTCCCACGTTCCCAGGAGGGACCAGAGCAGGATATGAGGTGGTGGTGACTGCGAGGTGAGGGGTCTGTGCGGAAATGGTGAGATCCCCCACGTGTACTGTGTCTCACCGCAGGCCTGTGTGGGTCTCCCCCCAGCATGACATCATCCTGGAGCTCACTCAGGACTCCGGTCTCTTGCACACTGTTCCCTTCATGGAGGCAAGGATTTGGGATGAGTGTGTGTGTGTGTGTGTGTGTGTGTACACACACTTGCGAGCTAGAGGGTATAAACCAGGGTTCCTCAGTCTCAGGATTCGTGATATATTTGTACTGCCTACATCTTTGGAAGTTGGGGGGACATCTCATGCATAGCAGGATGGTCAACAGCACCCCTGGCCTCTATCCACTAGCTTCCAGTAGCGCTCCCACCCAAGTTGTGACAGTAAAAAATATCTGCAGTCAGGGGTGCCTGGGTGGCTCAGTCGGTTTGGCGTCTGACTTCGCCTCAGGTCATGATCTCATGGTTTGTGGGTTCGTGCCCTGCGTCAGGCTCTGTGCTGACAGCTCGGACCCTGGAGCCTGCTTCTGATTCTGTGTCTCCCTCTCTCTCTCTGCCCGTCCCCTGTTCACGCTCTGTCTCTGTCTCTCAAAAATAAATAAATGTATAAAAAAAATCTGCAGTCATTTCCAAATGCCCCCTGGGGAGGAAAATCCCTTCCTACTCAGTTCAGAACCACTGGCACAAACCAAAGAGTGAAACAAATCAGACCCCTTTTTATTAAAGGCAGGGGAAAGAATTCAGGAGGTAACTAAACTACAGTAAGTCCCCAGCTCCTTATCTAGTTTTAGAAATGAAACAAAAGCTGCTAAGGAAGCTTTATTCGATAGTTCAGATGACATTTATTCAATAAAGAGAAAAATCTAGAAGCAATAATAACTACCGACTAATTAGCACTTTATATGTCCTAAACATGGTACTAAGTGCTTTATCTCACTGGCTTTTAACGACAGCCCCGAATGTTACTGTTCTTATCCCCATTTCATGAATGAAAACACTGAGGCCCAGGGAGGTGACCAGTCTTGCCCAGGAGAATGAAGCTCAAAAGTCATAGAGCTGGGATTTGAACCCAGGTCTGCATGATTTAAAGTCCCAACTCAGAGCCATTGGGTAATCTTAGTGCATTATTTTGAAGTCTGTATGCAACATCATAAAAATTTCAAACTCTGTGATTTAAACCAGTGAGTATTTTATGAGAACTTCAACATTCAGCATCAGCCTAGACAGAAGTGGGTGGATTTGAGTGGAAGAATCAGACTTCCTATGCTCTTACTTAAACAAGACTAAACAACCCACATTTATGTATCAGCACGAGATAGCACATAATTCACCCCTAAGTCAGTGGTACCTGTTAAAGGCACATAAAGCAAACAGTATGCTGAAGAGAAAGAGTACATTTCAATGACTGTCTTTCTAATATTCTGTCCCTGGATGCGGTGGCCCATGTACCACGAGGCTCCTCAGTGGTGATGTGGAGCTGAAAGTTTGTACTTGGCCTTGGACAGTGCTGGGATCTAATTCTAGCTCTGACAGTTACCAGCTGTGTGGATTTGGGCAAAGCACTTTACAATGGGGAGCCTCAGCTAACTCCTCAGCAGAGTAGAGATTAAAATACTCGGCTCTCGTGCCAGTTAGATGGGCACATTTCAGAGTTCGTTTGCCTTGGTAATTCTTCAAGGGCAGGATAGTGGTGATAAGCAGGGACTCTGGGGGCCAGATGAACTGGATGGAGTCCTGGTCCTGCCATTTGTCAGCACAGCCTTAGACAAGTTATCTCACCTCTCTGAGTTCCTGAGCTGTTTCCTTAACTGTACAGTGGAAATAAGGATAGTAACACCTCTCTGATAGGTTATGAGGATTAAGTGAGTTACCATCTGTAATGCACTCAAGTCCATAGTACAAAATACATATTATAGAAATATGTTTTATTTTTTAAAATATTTTTAATGTTTATTTTTGAGAGAGTGTGAGCAGGGGAGAGGCAGATAGAGAGGGAGACACAGAATCCGAAGCAGGCTCCAGGCTCCCAGCTGTCAGCACAGAGCCCGATGCAGGACTCGAACTCAGGGACCAGGAGATCGTGACCTGAGCCAAAGTCAGACGCCCAACCGACTGAGCCACCCAGGTGCCCCTATAAATACGTTTTAAATGAGTAAAGTGAAAACTCACATCCCCGTTGTGTAAATTGCAAAGAAAGCCCGTGTCATTAATGAAGAAAAGTAGTTTATGTTATTTTTTTCTATAAATAGCAAGGCATTTTTAAATATCTTAGTATTTTCTGGAGAAATTAGTCTTGTGTACAGAATAATTAGATTGTTTTTTAAAAATAGAAGTTTTAAAGAATACCCGTCCAGATTGAACTGAGTCCAGGAAATGAGAACTCATGTAGAGCACCTCACAGCACTGGGTTCTTGTTGTATCACACTCCATCACTGTTTTGTTTGTAATTATATATTTTTTGTGTATTTATGTGTTGAATGGCCATCTTCCCCACGAATCAGAAAGTTCAATGAGAGTGGGAACTGCGCCTTTTATTCTCTGCCTGCTCAGCACCTGACTTAGTGTGTGGCACATAACAGATACTCATTTAAAATATGCCAACTACATAGAGAATGTTAATGCACTCTTTCTCCCTGCATTTTCTTGTAAGGTAATGAATCTCCTGATACTGGAAGCATTCAAGCAATGGAAAAACTTAGGTTCTCTATACCTCTGCATCCCTATCATAGCCTCTCATGGTGACTTTCACAGCAACACTTATTTTTTTTTTTAATTTTTTTTAACGTTTATTTATTTTTGAGACAGAGAGAGACAGAGCATGAACGGGGGAGGGACAGAGAGAGGGAGACACAGAATCGGAAGCAGGCTCCAGGCTCTGAGCCATCAGCCCAGAGCCCGACGCGGGGCTCGAACTCACAGACTGCAAGATCATGACCTGAGCTGAAGTCGGACGCTTAACCGACTGAGCCACCCAGGTGCCCCACACAGCAACACATATTACATTGTTCTGCAATTACCTGTTTCTGTGTCTGTCTTTTCCCACAGGGCTATAAACACCTGCAGTACTGGATGGGTCACCTTTTAATCCTTGTGACAAGGTCCCATTACCTGTACCCAAGGTGTGATACATGTCTGAGTCCAATAGATAAAATTTGTAAAAAGCAACATCCAACAGTCAGGAACAAAAGATAGCAGCCCTTATTTTTATTGCTACAGAAAATCGTAGGCAATCAATAATTCTGTATTCAATTGGCTGCTTTTATCAGGAAAAAATGTGAGCCAGATTTTTCATATCCAAGCTTGTGCTTCAAAGATAATTAGATTCAACCATTCATAAAACAAATATCTATAGAGTGCTTACTATGTGCCAGCCACTGTTCAAGGTGCTGGTTAAATCTTGTTGGGTCACTCGAGACCTAGAGAATGATTTTGCCATTGGGCATTTTTCTCAGCTACCCAAAGGAAACCAGATGTTCCTACTGCATTGCTAGGGTTAGAGAGAGCAAAAGGACTTAGAAGTCTTGGAGACAAACTCTCCATTCTCTAACCTCCACATCTTTGGAGAAGGGAACACTTGATACACAAAGGAAACAGTTAATTAAGCCACAGATACTTCATAGCCAGAGGGTTTAGCCTCCAAAGCAGGTGCCTGGTAATTGGGAAGTCTGGCAGACTTACAGGTCTCATCCCTCGGACCATGATACAACTCCCCTGAAAAGCAACTTCCTTTGTTACTTCTCTTTGATTGTTCTCAATGGGAAGGAAGAAGGAAGTTGGTATTTTCTTTCTTTTTTTTTAAACATTTATTTATTATTGAGAGACAGAGAGAGACAGAGCATGAGCATGGGACGGGCAGAGAGAGGAGGAGACAGAATGCAAAGCAGGATCCAGGCTCTGAGCTGTCAGCACAGAGCCCGACGCAGGCTTGAACTCACAAACCATGAGATCATGACCTGAGCCGAAGTCGGATGCTTAACCGACTGAGCCACCCAGGCGCCTCAGAAGTTGGCATTTTCTATGGCTGGGCATAAGCTGGTAGCTTTATGTCTATAGTCCTGTAGTAGATACAATACTCTGCAATATTGGACCATAGGAAACATCTCATTTCCTTATTTCTCCTCATTTCTCTCAACTCTACCTTTCTGCTCTATGTCCTCACTCAAGTAACTGGTAAAATTAATAATAATAATAATAATAATAATAATAAAAGTCACAAAGTATCTGGTACAATTTAATCTCAACTCTGGTGGGGAGTTTTTCCTGGTTTCTTTAGCAGTCCAAGGGTCTTACAAGTCCCAGAACATCTGGGAACCACTGCATGCCTCATTCGACTCTGGCCATGGCAGATTTTGTTCAAGCCTACATTCCTAGAAGTGAGTGGCTCTGCTTGTTGCATATGCAACTGTGGTGCTGGGATCTCAGCAAGACCTAAGTTCACTAGTTGAACTAATATGTAAGTGCCATCTTTGTAGGTCAAATGTAGTCGAATACCAGCAGTTTCCCATAAATCATCTGTTAGATTATGCAAACAAGATTGCAACTTGCTGAAGAGCCAAAGTACTTCCGCTTCCCTTAAAAGCATCCATTCACTACTGATTTGTGCTCATTAAACCAGGCTCCCAGAAGATCTCTCATTGGCAACACCATACTAGCTTAGACGAGCTACTGGCAAAATATACTTCAAAGTAATCACCCCTCCACTGGTCTTCTACAGTGCAGCTGTCCCACTGATTCATTCTGGCTCCCACCCTCTCCTGCCCATGGGGACTATCAAGGCTTCACTATAGCTTCCTTATAAAGTATGTTCAAGGAGGAAGTCTTCTATCATCTGTCTCAAACAGTGAGTCATGTATCTATACTTACTGTAGAGCACTCCCTGTGTACCATCCTTCTGCAAGTCAGGTCCAATCCTGGCCTGAGCAGGTGTTCCAAAGAATTTACAAAGCCTTTGAACTTCCCCTACAGAGGCCATTCTCTGAGACAGTGCCTGAAAGATTGGCTTGGCATCTCATTGTGGGACTCCTTCAGTCCCCAGATACAATAGCTCCATCTGATGAGGTCACTGAGTGAAATGGACACCTGAGGGAAGCAAATGAGAGAGGACTTGCAGATTGTTCATGGGAGCAAGGGGGAAGAGCGGTGCCTGGCGAGTGTCCCCTTACCCTTCTCACTCACCTTCTTCTATCTTTTCTAAGTCTACTTAGAAACTCTGCGTGAAGGATTTTCTAAGATATAAACTCTTCCAGTTTCTGTGAGTCTTACAGAAATCTAGACAAGTCGCTTCCTCCATGTGAAACATTGCTCCAAGAATAAGCAGAGTTGGATTTTAGCCTCAGCTCACCACAATTCACAATGTGTGGGCAAAGCAGGCCACTGCTCTGAGCCTCCTTTCCTTATCTCTCCCTTCAGCACAATGATCTCTTAGCTCTTTGGACTTGACAAAGTATGCTGCGGATGGGTTTTCAGAGTTATAGATGAGCAGCTACCCAGATAAGCCTGACACTTATTAGGGTCAGCCTGACTCTGGAATGATAAGGATGTAATGTTTAATTCCAGTTTTACCCCTGTCTCTGGGCTAAATCACTCAACACTGCAAAACTCCCACATCAAGAGGCCACTTCAAAACTGTCAGCCTCGTGGGGGAGGTTGAGCTCCCTCCAATTTCCATTTCTTTCCCTGTCTTCCAGACAGTGCCTAAAAAGTCATATTAAAAGAGGTGCAGGGGCGCCTGGGTGGCGCAGTCGGTTAAGCGTCCGACTTCAGCCAGGTCACGATCTCGCGGTCCGTGAGTTCGAGCCCCGCGTCAGGCTCTGGGCTGACAGCTCAGAGCCTGGAGCCTGTTTCCGATTCTGTGTCTCCCTCTCTCTCTGCCCCTCCCCTGTTCATGCTCTGTCTCTCTCTGTCCCAAAAATAAATAAACGTTGAAAAAAAAAAGAGGTGCAGTAAGAAGATATTTAAAAAATCCAGTGGGATAGAATTATCATTTTTAAGGTTCTGCTGTGCACAGGCAGAGATATTACCCCATTGAGTCCTTGTATTAGTTACCTGTGGCTGCTGTAACAAATCAGCACCAATATAGTGGCTTAAAAGAACAAAAATTTATTCTCCTACAGTTTTGGAGAGCAGAGTCTAAAATGAGTTTTATTGGGCTAAAATCAAGTTGTCCACAGGGCTGGTTCTTTGTGGAGGCTCCAAGGGAGAATCTTGTTCCTTGCTTCTTCCAACTTCTAGTAGCAGCCAGTATTCCTTGGCATGTGACCACATCACTTCAATCTCTGCTCCCTAATCACACTGCCCTCTCCTCTCCTGCTGTCAAATCTCCTTCTGCATCCCTCTTATAAGGTCACTTGTGATTGTATCCAAGATAATCTCCTTATGGCACAAACCTTAATTTAACCACATCTGTGAAGTCCCTTTTGCCATATAAGGTAACATTTATAGGTTCTGGGGAATTAGGTCATGGCTATCTTGGGGGGCCATTAATCAGCCTACCATAGTCCTCCTGTCAACTCTATGAAGTGTGTATTCTCACCCCCATTTTACAGACAGTGACACAGATGGGGTTCACAGCAGAGAAGGAATTTGAAATGCTTCACACATGAATAAATGACAGAACTGGGATTAAACCCACATCTGTCCAGTTTCAAATGATGGGTTTCTTCTGTTATACCCCTGTACCTCCTAAAACTGATAAAATAATACCCCATATACATGGTTTCCAAAGTGGAAACCAAGGATCCCAGTATTTCACTTGGGGAGACCTTCTGTCAAACCATGTATTGGTTATATGACTTTAAACAAGCCTCTTGACCTCTCCTAACCTCAGATCCCCAATCTGTAATATGGGGGTAACCTAGATGTGAGAACAGAAGTAACATTAATGCTTTGTAATGTTATTAGCAAATATAAATGGGTATATTTCCCACCACCCCTGCTGTCAGAAAGCTGAGGCATAGGGAAGGAATAGAGGTAAGACTGCCCAGTCAGGACAAAGGCCAGCTCGTGGGTGCTCCCCAAAGAGAAGAGTGATTCCACACCTCTGTGATACTAATCCACTAACCTCTAGGTCCTGCTAAGGGAACTTCCAGCTTTGAGGCAAGTGATAACCATCCACCTGACTCCAAATAGGGGAGAATTCTACAGCATCACTGAGGAAACAGAATAATATGCAAAGACTCAGAAAGCAATGACAGAACAGGGGCCTTAATGCCCACTACAGAAGGGATAGGTAAATGTAGTTCCACTTTTCAAAAGAAGCTAACACTATTTCTCTCAGATAAATAATCTCTAAAACCAATATCAAATATCCCTTCAGGAAAATACCCAGTGAGCTTGTGTGTGTGTGCGTGTGTGTGTTGCATGAGCATAACAGGATGGAGAGGAAATCTATGTAGGCTGTTTGAGTAAATAGAGTAACCAGAGCACTCACTTTGGTCAACCTGGAAATCTCAAGGTGTATCTCAATCTCTGTATGTTCTTTCTGTTAAAGAACTGTTTATTTCTGTTTATTTATGTTAAATACTGTTTATTTCATTACCTTTCTAGAACATGGCTCTGAGGTGATGATAAAGAGAGAAAATAAAGGCCCAGAGTAGAATAAGTGACTTGTCTATAATAGCCAATGACCACCATTTGGAGATTATTTAGAGTGTAGCAAGATAAACATTTGACTAAGTATATTTCCTTAAATCCTGAGAACAATTCTGAGAAGTATCAGTTACTACTGTACCTATTTTACAAATGAAAGACCTATAACACACAAGTTAAGTAATATGCCCAAGGTCCTACTTCTTTTCATAGCTAGTTAGTGGTTGAATTTGGATGGGAACCAAACGCATGCCAGATACTTTCACAATTCCAGCATTAGCACAGACGAGTATGAATTTTCCCCTCCACCCTGCTGCTAGATCACCCAGAGACACTTAACCACTTGCCTCATTTATTCACAGACTCCATAGTCACAGTGGTCCACCTGAGTCCAAGCATGCCATCTTTGCCTTTGGGTAATTGTTAACTTAAATACATAAGGAAGCACCCCCAATAATAGGAAGATGGGGATGGAGTTTACAGGCTGAGTTTGGATCTTTTTCTTGCTGCCATTTATTATTCCTGTGTCTGGCACAATATACCTAACATCTCTGTACCTCCTAATCCTTATCTGCAAAAGGGGAATAATGGCAGTATCTACCCAACAGGTTAATTGTAAACATCACAGAACTAAATACATGCTTAACTACTTACAAAGTGCCTACATAACGGTGACTATTTATTTATTTATTTATTTATTTATTTATTTATGGCAAGCTGGGAGAATGGGAGACAGAGAGAGAGAGAATCCCAAGCAAGCTCTACACTCAGAGCAGAGCCTGATGTGGGGCCTGATCTCACAACCTCAAGATCATGACCTGAGCTGAAATCAACAGTTGTACACTTAACTGACTGAGCCATCCAGGCTCCCCTAATGGGACTACTCAATAAATGTGAGCTACCATTATCTATCATTGTCCACAAACAAAATCTAAGAAAAACCAAGGAGATAAAAGGAAAAGGGACAAGTTAAACTTCCTCACAAGTATCTCACTCAGCTGTGGCAAATCAGTCAAGATATTTGATCTGCATTAACTTCAAAGCTGTGTATTCCCTCTGTGACCTGCATTAAACCCCAAGACGGCTTGACTCACTTGTATCTGTCACTGCAGCCTGAGCTCAGACCAAAAAACATACCCCAAACCACTTCCCCAGCCATCTGTAGGGAATCCACAACTCCAGACTTTCCAAAGGGCCAATGCTAATCTTTTGAATCCTCCCTCTTCCCCTTGCGCCTCCAGCTGAGAAGCTGTTTTTAGAAAGTGTTAGAAGACAAGACTGGGCCAGGTGGCTTCAACTCCTTTCTCTCCTGCTAACCCTGAAAAAATAATTTAGATAGAACTTGGGACTCATGCTTCCATAAGTACAATACAGCCATGCAAAGTGTAAGCTTTTGATGGAATTTTAGGTGGAAAAATCATTCATCATCCCCCAAATCTGCCTAAGTCATCACAGTTTCTCTTCCACTTAATCTTTAAACCAATACTAGGAGGTACTCAGGGTAGGAATTTTTATCCATCTCACTAATGAGGAATCAGAGTTTCGAAGAATGGACATGATTTCCTTGAGGTAAGTCACCTTGTAAATGGTCATGTTGATTAAACCCCAAACTACCAGTCTTATGCCTTTTCCATCATCTAGCCAATCAGTTAGTAAGTCATTTCATGGGAACATTAACTGACTTCCCAGTGCTTTGGGAGGGAAAGCACCATTCTTGTCCTGAAGGAGCTCTCACAGTTCCACTGGGGAGATGGATAAGTAAATCACTAATAACAATAAAGGCTCCAATCATCCAGTAAATCATTCCAAGAAAGTTGGTATGTTTTTTTGTTTGTTTATTTACCTTCAAAATCCAGCATTGATCTATGTCATTCTAAACCCCATAGTTTTCAGGAATGATATTCAAAATAATTGACAAGTGGCATGGCATAGGAACCAACCATGAACAGATGCTGGCTATAATAAGCAGAGGAAAAGGATGGTGCCTACCCTCAAAGTGTTTATGGTCTAATGGGGTAAAAGTGTTCAAAAATTAAAAACGAAAGCCTGGATGAGAATAGAAAAGATCATGTAAATCTTCTTGGATGTACAATGAAGTAAATCTTGAAAAATAATATAAGAATTTGCCATGTGGACAAAGTGGGAGGAGGGTTGTTCTAGGGACAGAGAACTGAATGTACAAAGTCTCAGAGCCCTCTAAGTTATTTTTTTGATTTTTTTACTTAAAAATTTTAAGTTGCTAAGATCCTTAGGGGTTGCTCATTTGGTAACCAGGGCACTGAGAGCCAAGGAAAGGAAGGGATTTCCCCAAAGTCACACAGTAAGTTGATGTGCATCAGGACTTGAACCCACTTAAAGCCAAAGCTCCATCCGCTCTGCTATGCTGACCAGAGAATTTACCTAGTGATTGATTACGCAGCTGATTTGCCCTATTCAGTTGAGCAGGAAAGCTCTCCTCTAGGTTACAACTCATTCAATGATGACTTTCAGCTTTTTGTCCTTTGTCATCTAAGGAAAAATCAGAAGAGATAAATAGAATACTGAACAAAGACTTGCAGACAGCAAGTTGGGGAACCTTGATGCTAAACAAATGCATGTGATTGAATGACCAGCCCATTGTGTTGGATCAGAGCTCATTCTTTGCTTTGGGAGAGATTTCTGGCAATTGTAGAGTCACATGGGATTTTTGGATGGGAGTTAGCACACTAGATGAATCCCAAGAAGAGGAGGAGGTTAGGAGCAATTGAGTGGCTAAGCAGGTGGGAAGCAAGTGATCCTATAGGAAGTGGGTGCCAGACTTCTCAAGGACATGGATGCTTGACTGTCTCAGCTCTAGTCCTGGCCAACATTCAATTCACTGGCTGATCTGTCTGGAAAAAAAAAAAAGCTTTACATTTAACAGACCTTCAAGGAAATGAGAATGATCTCACCTGAGGCAAACCCTTATGTTCCCTCCAAACCACAGCCTCCACCAGCAGCCCGTGAGAGAAGATTATACACAAGCAACAACAATGTCAGTCTTTGGCCAAGAACTCCATGCAGAGGTGTTTACAAGTATTCACTCCACTCTCTCACATGGAAAAAAGCACTTACAGTACCAAGAAGGGAAGACTATAAGAGATTTGATGCCAAGAGGTGTGGCCTCTGCCAAACAGGAGGATGAATGGTTATTAATTCTATAAACATCCTCTGTTGTAATGTCTAGGGTGAAAAGCATCCATGGTAGCCTTGGGCAAGTCATTTCTCCTCTGCGGACCCCCTTTCTTCATCTATGCAATGGATATATTGGACACAACAATCTAGCTTTCCTCTCATGTTCTGTGAGTGAAAAAGGAAGAACTTAATGGTAAAGCACAGCATGTCAAACATTCAATTGTTCCTCCATTATGTAATTTATTCAATAAACATTTACTGAGTTTCTGCAATACCCAAGGCTCTGTGCTAGGCGTAGAAAAATCAGGTGTGATCCCTGTCCTCTGGAAGCCTAGAGTGTAAGAGGAAAACCTAGACATACAAATACCAAGTACAAATAATGAATATCCTAACAGAGTTCCCAAATGCTATGGTGGATGGAAGCACTTATGGAAGAAATCCAGGAAGTTCCATCATGAAGTTGGAGCAAAACTAGATGATAAGCCTGTGTGAGGAGGTGGAGGTAAGGATTCTAGGTAGAGTACAGCATTGGCCAAGGTTCAAGTATTGGAGAGCATATGCAGACCCATTTGCCTGTAATGGAGGCTGTGAAAGGTCAGGGATGGATGGAAACAATTCCTTGTCTGGACTCCTCTTACTCAAAAGCCAAGGCGTGGCTCAAGATGCCACATAGGTTTTGGAGAAAATTCCTAAAATTCGTTTCTCTTCTAAATATGCATAAATAAAGCTAGTCATGTCTTGTCCATGTTATCAGAATATACTTCTATTATAGTAGTTTAATGCTAGTAATATTCTTGTTTGTTTGCTCCACTGGCCTATTCTTGCCTTGAGGGCCAGCCTGGTGATATTTGGCTTTGTTTTCCCTCTGATTGGCTAAGCCACCCATAGTAGACCCTGGTCAATGGCTGTGGAATAGTACGAGAGTAGGGGGGGGTCAGGTTGGGGACTTTCCCAAAAGTCATATTTATTACCTAGTTTTCTGGCATGCTCTCTTATCTCAGTTAAATACACACATAACTGCAAATATATGTTGATTACATATTATATGTGAATATAACCTATATGCCATGTGACAGGTACTCTCTACTATTCTAATGTTTTAGCCCCTAACCTGAAACATAAACCTGGTAGAATCTGGAACACCAAGAGGCACGGAAGCATTCACTACTCGTTAAAAGACACAGCCTTGCGCTACTGCAACATACTTTGGCTAAAACACAGAATTAAAAGCTTCCAAAACAACCAACATTTGAATCAGCCAAAATGTTCAAAAGTTCACATGGGCTGTTTTATGACATGACTATTTATGGGCTTTCTTGCTGTCGGGAAAAGTCACTTAAGCAGAGAACCTTAGAATGCCAGAGCCATAAGGATCATAGGGATGACCTAACCTTGTTGCACTTTTTCCAGATGGAGAAACTGAGTCCCTCAGCAATAATAACAACAAGGAATTGTATCATTCATTATTAAAAGTAGGCAGATAAATAAAGCCTTCACTATTAGTGATCAATTAAAAAAACAACAAGGGTCTCCTATTTAGCTGTATGGAACAAAGAAATCTATTTTCCATATTTAGATGGTGACTGTTGTACAAGCAGGTTTACATAAGTCAATAGGGTATAAAACATTCAAATATCATCTACAATGTTCCTGGGCAGTGATGTGTAATAGAAAGAACTACGGAGCCCAGTGTTGTCATCAAAACGCTTCCCGGGTGTGTTGCCTAAGTAGAGTTAAGTTACTTCTCCGAACCTCTGTTTCTCCGTCTGTCAAAGGGGACGACACCAGCACCTCTTGGAATATGGTGTCTGTGAACATGTAACGAAATAATATCCATAAAGTACTTTGCAGAGCATCTAATACAGACTTCATACAGGCGGGCCCAGCGATAGCCACAGGTTACGCAAGGCCTCGTCTCCCTCCACTATCACAAAACCACTGAGTGTTGTGACAAGCTCAAGTGTGGGTGCCGTGCCCTAGCTGCCTCCCCACTGCCTCAAATGCCTGTGTGTGCCCTGTGGATACTCCGTGCATGCTAACACCAAACGAATGGATGACTCAGAGCTTGGAAAGAATCCACAGCAGGCTGGAGAGCAAAGGCACAGTTTATGTCTCAAAGATTAAGTTGTTACCTTCCCCTCCCCCGTGTGCCGGACACCTTTCCACATTGAGAAGAAACTTCAGAGACCTTTCCCCAGGAAGTGCAACGTAGAGGACAGGCCCACTCACGGGGCAGTGGGGCCGGACGGTGAAGCCTCTGAACAGCTGGGCACTGCTCCCTCCCACACAAGGGAAGCCGGGCAGATCTGCGCTCCCAGCACTGCCCCACCTGCTAAGCACTAATCCCGAGTTCCCTCTCTCAGCTGGCCCAGAGAAACCCAAACGCCCCATGCTTCTGAAGGGCTTTATCTCCTCTTTCCAGGAACTGAGCTCGGCCCCTTTCCGAGGTGCCGCCTGCGGAGCAGCTGCCGCCCTGAGCCCAGGCGAGCTCTGGGTGGCGGTTTCAGCCTACCCGAGTAGCAGAGCTGGAGCCTCGGATCCTACTCCCTCTCAGTCCCTGGGCTTCTGTCTCACAATTAGAAAATCCGTTTGGGGAGCAGAGCAAAAATCACACCTAGCTAACAGCTGCTCCGGGTCGGGGGTGGGGAAGGGGAGGAGGCGAGGGAAGCTGGAATTCCTACTTTCGCCATAAATTGTATGCAAATGGGTTCTTTTCCTGGCAGGGAGCAGGGAGTGAGTGCGTCTTTCATGAGCTAACCCCGTTCCGCTGGGAGGGCTGTTCCTTTAATTCACCAACTGAAAAAGTAGGAAAGGATGTCTGGAGGCGAGGCGTCCCATTACAGAGGAAGGAGCTGCTATATAAGCCAGCCAAAGCTGGCTGCGCTGGCCACAGCCTGCCTACTGTCACACGCTCTCCCGCGCGCGCAGACACACACCGGCCTCTCCTCTGCACAAAGACTGTGCGGCTGGGGGTGACAGTGGGGGCAGCGCACGTGGGAGCCCCGCTGCTCACAGCCAGGTCCTTATTCCATGGAGCTGGTTCATTTAAGGAGCTAGGTCTTTCCCAACTCCGGAAAGGTAAGTGTGCTTCACCCCCATCAGCAAAGATCGTTATGGTACACTGCATTCCCGGGACCAAAGATGTTGTGGATTCATAATTATAACACTTTTGCTGTATCTTCGCTGCCGGTAAAATGGGGTGTTTGTTGTGATCCGATGCGCCTCGATTGTCTTCTACTTGTGACTTCCAGTCTTGTAGATTTTTGTTGTGTGTCGGTGGGTTTTACTTCTAGGAACAGCCACACGTGGAAGGAACTTTTGGCAAAGTTTTTATCTCTGCGTTCTTCAGAGGAAAAGTAAGAATTTTCTCTTAGCTCCCTGCCTGGCTGATTTCACCTGTGAATGTTTTTGTTTGAGAGTTAGAGAGGTGGAAGTTGAAGGTGGACGTCGTTCATGGCCTCCCTGTAGGATGGGTTAAGGGAAGGTCGATAGAGGGTTGTAGAGAGAACATTAAGATTGTATTTCTAAACGGCGTTCACCTTACAGTTTACAAAAGTTTTGTGTCCATCCATCATTCCACAGCATCCTCCCTGTGGCTAGGTATGGAAAGGGATGAGGCCAGAGGGCAGAGGGAGGAGGCAACTCCTAGGGCCACATGAACAACTATTGACTTCAAGGTGGGAGAGGTAGACACCAGCTTTTATCCTGAAGGGCAGGGGGCTTCCCCGTCGATTCCTTCCTGAGTCACTGATCCTTGGGCTGGGTATATGTGCGTTTCCAGGGTGCTTAGGGCCAGGAGTATCCTGAATCTTTCTAGGATCACCTCTCCCTCCTCACCTCTCCCTCCTCACCTGTCATCACAGAAAGCCCTGAGAAACACCTTGCCCCAGGGTTGGGAAGCTCTACCTGGAGGGTTGTGAGAAAAGCACAGGGAGGGGTTCCTCTCTTTCACCAGTGTAATAAGGGGATTAAGAGCTCAGGTTTTGAAGCCAGGGGTCGGTCACTTTGGTATCCCCACCACCCACCATCAAAGATGTTACACCAATGACAATATGAATCTCTATGAGCCTTAGTGTCCACTTATCAAAAATGGGAACAATAACTTCTGTTGTCATTATGAGGAGGAATGAGGCATAAAGCATTTGGGAAAGTGAGTGTTCAGTAACTGGAGATTTGGATAATCATTGTCATTATCAGAAACAGCCATCACCTCGGAAGTTAAAAGAGGCATTTAGGCAATCTTGGATTGTTTTTCATGTGTTCCTCACTCCCTTACCCCCAACCCCCATTTTTTTAATCTCACAAGTCTGAGGGTGTCTCACTAGGCTGGCAGGTCGGAGACTTGGATGTATTTTATAAGCAGGACATTGTTCTGGCGCAGGTCGGGGAAAGGGAGCAGCCCGAGGGCTGGAGGTAAATGTCGAGTTCTGACTCCAGATGCACAAGGTTTTGAGTTTGGGCGTTGCAGATTCTAAAGCTGTCAGCTATAAAGTACGATGCTGCCCGGGGACTCTTTGGAAATGCTTTCCATCCAGAGTGAGAGCTGGACAGGGGAGCTCCACTTGAAGAATGAATGCCTCTTTTTCATGTTTTGTGGACCTTTCCCCCTTTTTTATGAAGGTTTCCCATATGTGCTTTAGAAATAAAACCTGCTGCCCACCCCAGCCAGCTTCCCGCCTTGCCCTTCGATATGGTAAGCCCAATTGAGGACTGGAGGAGGTTTGTTCAGTGCTAAAGAAGCCTGTGGAAAGTTTGCTGGCATTGTATGCATCTCAGCCCATTTCAGTTGATGTAATTGTGCGTTGACCATGTGTTTCAGGCAGGTGACGGTGTCTGGGGGAAGAAAAGGGTGGCAATATGAATGTTCTCTGGTTTGCTCAGAACAGTGTGAATCAGATAAGGATTGAAAAGGGAGTATTACCAGCTTTACAATCTTTAAAGTATTTTTTTTCTATGCTTTGTTTGAAAAAACCCAGCTTCCCTCTCTCATCTTCCACTGTACTGCCTGTATCCTCCTCCCAAAGAAGTTACTGATCTTCCAGCCTTCAGTGATGTTGTCATATAAAGAGGGTGACGATCTGTATCTCTCAGGGCTCTTGTGACATCCAAATGAAATAATAGATGGCAGACTCAGTATCTGACACATAGTAAGGGCTCAATAAATAGAGGACTTTTATTGTTTTTTGGTTTTCTTGCTTATCAACTTATAAGGATTTATCTGAAATTAATGTCCTAAGACGGCGGTTTTCAAGCTTTTATTTAGCCATGGAAATATTCATTAAAGGACACTGATGGCAGAACTCCAATATGAGAGGTAAATGTGGGGCTGCTTTGGTTGAAGTGAGGGTGGAGGTTCCAAAACTCACCCCTTTGTTCTCAGCCTCTGGTACATTTCCACAGAACCTTGAATTACACAAAACAGTATAAAATAATGGACCAAGGCAGTGTGCATTCAAGCTGCGATTCTGCACTTCAACAGGGTCGTTTGCCCCTTCGGGTCCTCACCTGTAACAGAAGCCAATGCAATTCCCCAAGTAGTACAGTAGATAAGAATATAAGAAGTTTAAAATGCTTAACAAAGGAGGATTCTTTTAATTAATCTTGAGGATAACAATAGCCAAAATGTATGGAGAGCCTACTCTATCCTTAAGATCCCTTGTGTACATCATCTCACTAAATATCCACAGTATGTCTCTGAGGAATGGACTATGCCTACTGGAAAAAGACATAGCTTGAAGGGGGGAGTGAGAAAATAATTTTTCCAGAGTCCTAGAACACAGAGTGATGGAGCCCGTTTTCAGACCCATGGTCCCCAAATCAGAAGCACATTCCACCATGTCCCTTCTGAATGCTGCTGCTTCTTGCACTACCTTTAGAAGAAAAAGAAAAAGAAAAAAAAAAACACCTTCCTTTCTGACTAAATCCACCCCTCCAGCCAGACTGTGGCCACCCTTAAATACAGCAGTAGCCTGATCATATAACCAGAATGGAATTTGGAAAGGGAATTCAAGCTGACAGAATGAAAAACATGTCCCCTTTAATCCTGCCCTTTCTAATGCTCACAATGAACCAAGTACACCTACTCCCTCCTCCCCCTGGATTTCTATGGACAGATAGCCATGTTTTCTTACAGGAAAATAATACCTAGCTGGTGTAAAACACAAGTCCTTCCAGACTGAAGTCATTTTAGTTTGAAAAGTAGGAAGGAGATAACAAACCTTTAATTCACTCCAAATACCCAACCCCTTTGTGATGATAAAACACACACAGTAATTAATACTGAGGGCTAACTGTGTATCACTTATGTGAGAGGAGGGTTTGTCTATGGTTTTTCATCTAATTCTCACCCTAACACTGCAAGTTATAAATCATTTGCTCCAGTTTTATGGATAGAGGACCAAAGCCCAAAGAAGTTAAGTGGCTGACATGAGGGTTTTCCATAAGTGAGGAGCACTGTTGGCTTTGAAGCCAAACCCTCTGACTAAAACTCTACTATTCTTTCCACTATGCTGCACTGCTTCTGGTAGTCAGGCAGGGCTGACCTCACAGAACCTTGAATGATGTCTTTCAGTGATTGGCCAGATGGTAGAGAAACCCCCAACTGGCATTGGTGTCTATTGACTTTACAGAACAGCCCTGCCTGTATCATTTTTCATGGTGCTCAGAAAAGGTCAGCTCATGGTGGTGCACTTCTCTGCCTGGAAACAGAAAAGTTCAAATTTCAGCCGAGAGAGAGAGAGAGAGAGAGAGAGAGAGAGAGAGAGAGAGAATGAGAATGACACTAAAAGTAGCAATCTGGTTATTCCTGTTAGTTTTCATCCCAGGAAAGTAGGCATATATACTTTGCTGTGCTCTGCAAGCTGGAGCTCATGGGAAGGGCAAGGCTGTACCTGTCCCTGCACCCTCTTTGAGAGTCAGGTGAACAGAGCACCTGATTTAAAAGGGCCGACTGGGGTCCAGAGTGCAATCAGTGTGCCCAGTCTTGGGGCAGTGAATCTCAGGATGATCAGGAAATGGTTGTAGGCTCCAAGCCACAAATTTCCCTGAAGTCTCAGAGATGAGGGTTATGGTTCAATCGCTTCTCACTTTGAGATGATCAATGGGAATTCCCATGAATCTAAACCCTGCCAGTTCGAATACCTTCAACATGTTGGGAAACATGAGATGAAGGCTTCCTTCTAAGGGGGACAACTCCCTCAGAATCCTGCAATCTCCAGGCAATAATTCCATCTGTGCAAAAGATAGCGGTGGCCTTGCCTACCATAAAAGGGCTGTACATACCTTATAAGTTCTTGGTACAGGAGAAAAGTCTGTGTACCTGCCTGATTCTAACCTGGGAGACCAGGCTTTTATTTCAGTAATTCCCTTATGCCTAGAATTTTTTTTTCTGTTTCCTTCTGCCTTGTCTCATATTTCTGGCCTCTATTAAGCAACAATCTAGTTCAATACTATCATTGCATCCTTTGACCCTCTATCATGGAATAAAAGCAAAATGCCCACCTTGAAAGCAGATTGTGAGAGTAAAATCCCTCCCATATGCATTTCTAGTCTATTTGCACATGGAAGTGAAAAAAATCATGTCAAGTTGTCTCAGATTTTTGAAATTTCCAGAAATCCACAAGTTCTTAATTATACAGCCATGGTAACTCAAATAGTTTTGGTTGGCCCTCTAACACCTACCCACCCCTCAACACCCTGTGTCAAGAACCAGAGAGATTTTTGTAAGCTCTGAAAGTAGACAGCTTTGCTTCAGAACTAACTGGTTAACTCTTACCCTGGAGGAGATGAGTTGGCTGCTACTAACTTCTGCATGAATGGGTCCAGAAAGTTCTTTTAGCAGGGGTGGAGGAGGTGATTGTAATAGCTAACATTTCATGACAGTCATTATGCCATTTCATCATCAACCGTCCAGCAAGTGTAACTGTCCCCCATTCAAACACAGGGAACCTGAGGCTGAAAAAGTTTAAGTATACCACACAGATAGTAAATGTCTGAGCCAGAACTCAGACCCAGCTCCCAGTCCTGCACATGTGGCTATAACCATTAGGATATGCAAGCCATACTCAACACCTTAATTCTATCCATCTCTTGACAACAAAGAGGGCTGGACACCACAAAGCTGAGAAAGAATCAAAAGCTCATCTTTCAGACCACCATGTTCTGTTCAGCTGGGTGGCCACTGTTATTATCTTCAACTTGCTCCTTCTGGTTTCACTTTCTGTGGAAACTGTAATCAAATAATTAGCCTATAATTCCTAATGTAATGTGTTTCCTCTACTGGGCTCTAAGCTGCCTGAGGGTGAAGCCTGACTCACTCCCCGCACCCTCTGCCAGTCTGAGACCTGAAGCATGAACACTCATAAGCAAGTGCTGCCTGGTGCAAGCAGGCTTGCCCTGCAGGCTGCCTGAAATACCCCTCTTCCGGGTTCCCACAGAGCTCTCTGCTTCCCCCACTGACACCTGTGTATCATGTATACTTCGATAATCACCTCCCCCCACCCCACCTGCCTGCACACCACCAAGGTCAAGATCATCGGTGAAGCAGGAACTGTGTCTTGCTGGTGCTTGTGTTCCCCAAAGCCTAGCTACCTGCTGATAGGTACCAGGCCCTTAGTAAGTTGTTGTTGAAGAAACTCTGCTGTCCCAAAGCAAATGGAACAATAGCGCAACACTGCCTTGCTTCTGAACTGAGTTCTATGGTTTATGCTGGATAAATTTTCAAGAAAGTAGGATACACATGAATTTATAAGCGTATAAAATAACTTTTCCATGCCTCACTTTTGGATGGTCCCAGAAACTATAAATAACCTGACAGATAGGTAAACTGAGGCCTAGAAAGGTCGTCATCAACACAGAGTAGGAAGTGGTGGCACTGTCGTTCCTTCCCACGCCAACTCCCGTGACTATGCTTCTTCCACCACGCCACTTCGCACTCGGGTGTTATTCCCATTTTTCAGATAAGAATGAGGTTAGAGACAGCAGGCTACTTTCTAGAGGGATATTTACACTTTTAAAGGGTAGTTCACTAGAGAGGGCAATGCTTAACAAATAAGAGAATTACTAGTGGTGGACTTCAGGCAAGGGGATGCTTTGAAGGATTAAGAGAACCCAACTTTTATCATCCAGGGCCCAGGGATGTGTTCAGGGGTAAAACCATACTTAGTAGATAGAAGAAAGATGGCAGAGACTCAATATTGAGTGCAAGTCAGCATATTTTTGTTCAGAACTCGAAGCCTACAAATGCGGCATAGGGAAGTCCTGGGTTGTAGCAGTGCACTGGGGATCTCTGCTAGGCATGCAGTGCAACGTGAACCCATGTAACCCCACTGCAGAAGTGACACACCACAGCCAGAAGGAGGGAACCTGGAGCGACACTGGACGCTGTGCCACCCAGAGACTAGCAGGAACACTGCATCCAGTAGGCACCAAGATACGAAATAACAACAGTAGCAATAATAGTAAAGCATGTGAGTGCATCCAGACAAGAAAGCCATGACTTTCCACTTAGGGAAGAAACAGTCTGGGAGAGGCAAATACCTAGGGAGCCTCAATGCAAAGGAGGGAACCCACCTGTTGGGGAGCTCAGGGAAGAGAAACTCAGCTCATGCTGGGCATAGGCACCTTTAGTTCTACCCCCAAGGGAAGTCGTCTGCTCCTTGGGAAACTTATGCTCTGGGTCCTGGGATGGTCTCACAGAGGTAGCTTGTTGCAGAGATGTCACAGTAGAGTGTTTCAGCTCATAGGTAGGTTGTTAAAAAATGTTTTCCTTAGAACCCACAGAATTTTGAAATTAAAAGGGCTCATTGGCAGCCTCTAAACCAGGGGCTTGGAGACTGGATTTAAAAGACTCCTCCAAGGTGATTTGGAGGCTCCCACAGAGAGATGGAGAGGCCAAGCAGGGGCTCCATTCAATCTTATTTTAACTTAAGCCCCTCCACTTTTACCTGTTTTGTACATGGAGCTTCCTCATGAAATGTTGTTTGGTGAAGGAGTTTTGTGGCAAAATAATAATAATAATAACAATAACAACAACAACAATAATAATAATAATGTTTTTGTAAATTGCTGGCCTAGTTAAACTCCCCTCGTTTGGAAGATGGGGAAACAGATTCAGAGGAGAGAAAAGTCCTCCTAAGATCTCACGCCAGTTGGCAACAGGCTCAGGACTCAGTCCGAGGTCTTCTGACTCTTGCTCTTGGAAGCCAGGGACAATATAAAAAATGTCAGAGTTAATATATTATTTAAAAAGGAAAAATTAGCAGAGTCTTACTCTCTGAACAGCTTTAGTGCACACGGGTTGAGGCAAGAGTCCACTGTATTTGTTATCTCTCACTGCATAACAAATTGCTGTGAAACTTGGTGGTTTAAAACAACACCCATTTGTTGTCTTATAATGTCTGTAGGTCAGGAATTTGAGCATACCTTAGCAGGACGTTCTACTTTCATGGTTTCTCACAAGACTCAGTCACAGTGTTGGCCAGGATTGGGGTCTCATCTTAAGGTTCAACTGAGGAATTATTAGCTTCCAAGCCCACTTACGTGGTTGTTGGCTGCATTCAGTTTCTTGAGGTCTGTTGGCCCAAGGCCACTCTCAGTTCCCTGCCACATGGACCTCTCCAGCATGGCCATTTGTTTCATCAAAGCCAACAAGAGAGAGAGAGCCTGCAAGCAAACAGACATCACAATCATGTGCAGCTTAATAGTGGAACTGATATGCAACATCTTGGCCATATTTTGTTTTTGTTAGAAATAAGCCACGAGGCTGTCCCACACTGACGGGAAGGAAATTGCACAAAGATGTGAATAGCAGAGACAGTATCATTGGAGCCCATCTTAGAGCTTCTCTGCCCCTCCAACAGTCCAATGTTACCTATTTCTGACAACTTCTTACCAACAACAAGTTCACCCAATCCACCTGCACTTCTGTTAATGAGCAATCAGGAATTATGGCAGCCACTAGAGGGGACTGGGTATTAATTAAGCTTTCTATCCATTTATAAGGGAGAGCCAGATGTTTTGCATTAGATGTCCTAGTTCACTGTGGAGCCATAATTCATCTTGAATATCCCAGGACAGGATCTTTCAAGGCAATGACTTCAAATACATTTCATTCAGTGACAAGACATTGAAACTGAAACTGAAACTCATCCATTATCTCCCCTTCCCAATCTATTCTTCTGTTAGCAGATGTAAGGAAGACTAAAATTTGGGACTAATTCTTTCTCCCTTTCCACTTTTTCCTTACTATGCCACCATACTCCAACTCTTGTGGACTCTATTGCCTTAACAAGTAAATCAGATCATTGCCTCCCCACCCACTCCCTCATCCTCCTACTTCAGGTCGTGCATCTCACAGATAGACCATAGCAATGGTTTCCCCATTGGACCCCATCCCTCCAGACTTTCCTTTCAATGTGTCCCTCAACCTGGGTTGTAGGTCAACATTCCCAGGCTTAAAGGTTTCCAAATGGTTCTCTTCTGGCCACAGGAAAAATTCAGATCTCCAACCTGGCATTCAGTTTCTTTCATGGTCTGGTTTCCGGCCTCCAAACAGGATTCAGCTATAATCCATGCTTTCAACACCAACTATTTCATGCTTTTTATGCCCTGGCAAATATCACTTCCTCTTTCCTAGAATATCTTTCCCTATGTTTTTCACCTACTCATAATCTTCTTTTAAAATTCAATTCAGGAACCACCTCCCTCCTCTGGGTCGATGAGATGTCCCTTTATTGTCATCCCCTTCCACCCCATATTTTTTTCTGTCATCACCGTTATCATGCTGGAATTGCCTGTATGCTCATAGATCAACTCTTTCTGTCAACTCTTGAAAGGAGAATTTGTATCTGGTTCATATGAAATTGAGCACAACTGAAATAAAATTAATCTTCAACCACAGACAGGAGTCCTTGCTGTGTCCCAGATTTGGACCTCTGCTGCCTCATCTGAGTTTATTCAGAAAGCCCAGACCTTGAAGTTGTTTTCATGCCTTGCCCTCTAGGCTCTCAACTGTGCAGAGTGATGTCATAACATGTGACAGGAGGAAGCCAGCCTAGTTCTGGGACAGGAAACCGTCTCAGGACGCAGACTTCAAGGAATGCCCTTGCTTTCAGAGGAGGCCTCTGGGATCAAAGCATTCCCTGCCTTGGGTTTGGAAAAACCAGTACCAAGGACAGAGGAGACCTGTCTGGGGATTTGAAGCTGAGTCACAAGAGATCCAAGTATCTGGAGGTTATAACAAGGATC
This sequence comes from Prionailurus bengalensis, assembly GCF_016509475.1. Taxonomy (NCBI): domain Eukaryota; kingdom Metazoa; phylum Chordata; class Mammalia; order Carnivora; family Felidae; genus Prionailurus; species Prionailurus bengalensis. Next base: position 75,147,205 of record NC_057359.1, on the reverse strand, counting down.
AGTCTACAACCGGTGGGAGTAATGAAAGGACACCAGGGAAGGATGGAGACAAAGAGCTCTGTATCTTAGGACATGAATAAATTCATAGCCCGGTGGCCAGGGGAGGATTGGCTAATGGTTAAGAATATGGCATTGGCATTAGTTCTGGGTTCAAGAGCTTGATATTTTCTTGTTAACGTAATCTTGACCACATCTTAACTTCTCTAACCCTCATTTTCAATCGTATTAAAGGCAAAATAGTAGCACCTACTTCAAAAGGTTATTGTGATGATTAAAATACATAAGTGAGCATGAATTGCTTAACACAGCACTGGCACTTGGGCATAAATGTTTTATTGTCATTGTTACCTGTTGTCACAATTGTTGCTGGTTATGAGGCTCCATTAGACAAGCAGTTCCCCAGACTGTGGCCTGTGGCACACTGTACTCATGAGATGCACCTGTAAAAGTGTTCTGTGGACAAAGGGGTTTAGAGGACACTTGGCACTGTGTCATGTTCTTGGGAATTCTTACTCAATACATGGTTATAAGGGTGGAGATATAGTAGATAAAGGAACATTCAAGATCCTTATAAGCTCTTCATAGAGTTTCCATTATAGTGGAAGGAGGTAGATGATAACAAGGAATCAAACTTATAAGTACAATTTCAGGCAGGTATTTGCTAAGAATAATCAGAAAACACAGTAAAGGAATAGGCAATGACTGGTGGTGAGTGGGATACTCTTAATTAGGGTGAGACATGGAGATGACATTTAAGCAGAGATCTGAATGAACTAGGGAAGTGAGCTCTGTAGATAGTGGCTAGGAGTTTAGATTTTATTCTGAGTGCGATTAGAAGAGTACATGCTCTGAGAAACCTATAGCAGTTAACCAATTCAGCTTTGTTGAACCCAATACCCCCCAAGTTACTTGACCACAAATGCCATTTTCCACAGGACATGTACCTAAAAACATCTTGGAATATAATCTGGTAAATTCTGTACTAGAGCACAAGGCTTCATAGATTTTTTTAAAGGACTATAAATTTGCTCTCACTCATCTGGACCTACAGTAAAAAGTCCAACAAACCACCTGGGCTGAAACGGGCATGTCCAGAGCAAGAAAACCTAGTTCTAGAGGTAAATACTTGCAGGGTGTCACCCTAATTAGCAACTCTTTTTGGCCAAGATGATCGATGAGCACATCCAGGCTTCAGTAGACTCTGGAATCCCATCTCAGGCCAAAGGAAACTTGCCAACATCTGCCTAAAAGCTAATAAGTGTTTGCAAACAGTACACCTTGGCTTAAGCATTCTCCAAAGGGGACGTGTACAAAACATGAGGTCTCCCAGCCAGAGGCTCTGGGAGAAAGAGGTCAGATATTTCAGTGCTTACAAAGAGACAGCCACCAGACTGCTACTAAAGATCTAGGAAATGGAAGGTGAAGGTGTCTGCTTGGGCTCTGATCTCTCTATTGAGCAGTGCTAATGTAAATTTCCACCTGATATGAACGGCAGGAAGTTGCTTGGTGAATCAGCCCAGCGTAGTAGTTGAGAACAAGCATTTTAGAGTCACAAATTAGGGTCCAAGTGCTGACTGTACCTCTAAACCAGTCATTGAATCTAGTTAAGTCTTGATTCATTTAACTTTCAGATATGCATAATAATACCTGTCTCACCAGGTTGTCGTGATGAATGAAAAGATATATGATAACATGTATAAAAATCATCTAGCATAAGGCATGGCACAAAACAGGTATATAGCAGGCTCTCAACAAAATGTTAGTTTCCTTCCTGTCCAGTTCAATCTGTATTTGGTTTTATAATAGCTATCATTTTCTAACAAACTACTATATTCCAGCAAGGGTCAGGAAACCACCAGCTGGTGGCTTATTTTTGTAAATAAAGTTTTATTGGAACACAGCTATGCTCTGGCTACTTTCTCTGCAATAGTAGAGTCTTTGTGACATAGAACATCTAGCTGCAAAGCCTAAGATATTTGCTATCTGGTCACTTAGAAATAAATTTACAGACTCCTGCCAGTGTGCTAATTTAGATATATAATTTCCAATCACCAGAGCCTACCAAGGTTTATATTATTATACGTATAAAGGGATTGAAGCAGAAACAAAAGCTCATCTAGTAAGTCCCAATCCAAAACCATAATGCTGAAGGAAGCTTTAAAGAATGACAGAAGACTGATTCATTTGTGTGAATTATCCTCGATTTCCCCCCGACCACCTCTGTCTTTTATCTCTCTCAGGCTAAATTTCTTGATTTTCCTGCTGAATTAAATGTTGAATTAAATGTTGCTGTCGAGAAGGGATCCCCCTCCTCTTTTCCTTATTTGTTTATTTCTTTCAAAATGAAAGTTGTAATTCCTAAACCCTCTGGAAGACCCTCATGCCTTGACTGATTTCTTAGAAACAATAACTCTGTTTTTAGTTGTACATAGCATGAGGGCCAGTTTTCCAAAAAGGAGAGATTTGTTAAGCTCCTCTGTCTGCTACTTCTCGCTTTATCTTCCTCTCACTTACTCACTTTCTCTCCAGGCCAGACTCAAAGAGAGTAGGCTGTTTCCAGGGGCTTTAAAGATTTGCCTGAGACACAATTATTATAGAGCATTTGGCTCTGTGCCCCGCTCAAGTTCAAAACTGTACATTAAATGGCTATGTGCACTCCAGAACCCCAGACCCACCCTCCCAAAGGGCCCCCTTTTAGGGATCCAACAACTCTACTTGCATCAGTGATATTGGATGTCATCTGTGATATTTATTGCATAAATATTAATTCTTTAAACTGAAAAAAAAAATGAATCTTGCTTAAAAAGATAAGTTGGTGTAGCAGAAAGAGTATAGGATTTGGAATTCTATGACTGAGTTATTAATTCTGAATCAAATAATTACTGCCTGGGCAAGTTATTTCATGTTCTGAAGCCCTCAGCTTTAATAACAGTAAAATACGAACAGTGCTTCCTAACTCACAAGGTTGCCATCATAATTAACTGGCATCTGTTAAGTTCCAGGCACAGGATACATGTGAAACTATCTGTGTCACTCATGGTTTACATTGGTAGAAAGTCTCCATCCAGGAGCTTTACACTCAGAGACTGGCCATAGTTAATCATCACTCCCATCTAATGTGTAAAGAAATGGAAGGAGAGGGTCTAGATTTGTTCCAAATCTGCACTTTCCCTATTGTGTCATCAAACCAAATCCTGTGATGTATTTCAAACACAAAATAATCAAATAGCTTTGGAAAACACTATAAACTCTCCTCTTCTTGGAGATTTCCAATGAACACAAACACATTAAAGACTCTGGAAACCCTGAAGTAAACAAAGCTGTATAATTTGTTTGGTTTAAAATAGCATTTGGTTTAAAATAGCATTTTCCAAACATGTTTTTCCCTTGCATTAATATTTGCCAACATGTTGTAGATTCCACTTTAGAAAATGCTGCCTATAGTTATAGAGCTAATTAAATCCAAGTCAGGGGTTAGAAACATCTCTATTTCTCAGGCTCATGTACAGCTTCCCGGACATTATCCAGAAGTCATAAAGTTCCTTCATTGTTACTGTGGACCCTGACAACTGGGTTTTTTGGAAGTTTGCCTTTTTACTTTGGTTGTGCAAACCACACTTTTACATCAATCAAGGATGACTGCAAAGGTGAGGGTTAGGAATGGGGTCTCTGACATGTGAGCCAGTTTATCTGAATTAAACCCCTGCTCCCCTCTGTCTACCTGTGTGAGCTTGAGCTGTTTCTGTTTCCTCATCCCTAAGCTGAAAAAATAAAGGTAGCTACCTCATAGGTCTTGGAGAGAATTCAACGAAATACCCACACAAGATACACATGAAGCAATTCTTGGCACAGATATCTTCAATCAATGTTAGCTGTTATTGAAGCATTTAAACTGCCTCGTTTGAGAAAGAGAAAGTAGACAATGAAAGTATGTTTCCTTGCATGATATCACACAAATTAATTGCTGGAGCAGTGTTAGTTTTTCCTGAGAGTCCAGTTTCTTGCTTCCAATCTTAGAAGCATAGTATCAAACTTTATTGCACTTGACTCATACAGGCTTTTACAATTGTCAGAGAATCCATCTGGCTCCCTCTGACTCAGGCCTCAAACAGCATTCCATGCATTTGAATATCAGCACATTGGCTTGGAAAAGATTGCCAAAACTACCTAGTCTTGCTATGCCAAATATTTGACACACATATCAGCACTCCTTCACTTTGGTACCCATGGCATTCATTGCTAAGCCATCACAGCACTTTTTCCCCTTGAGTCCAAAGGAGGCCATGGAGTCTTTCTCAACACAGTGCTGGATAGCCATGTCAGCTCACTGAGGTTGACACGTAAACTGAAACTTAACTGCTTTCCCAAACCAATTCAACCTCTCAATCAATGCTTGAACCACCTCTACAGTATTACTGTCTATTTTTTCATCTGTCCCATGTTGTGAAGCTCACCTATTAAGAGAAGCCACAGAGGAAGAGAGAAAAAGAGAATAGATACTAACAGTTGGATAGCATTTACAATCCTATTATTCCATTCACTGTCTCCAACAACCTTGGAAAGATCCTTATTTTACAGCTCAAGAAGCCACAATTCAGAAAAGTTATAGGACTTTGTCTCACGCTTCCCAGCAGGTAAGCAGAATTTGATCTCCTCTATTTCTGCTCATCACAATGCCTCCTTAAGAATTTTCAAGGTCTTTCAAGGCTACATCTCTGGCATTGGGTAGTTAACAACAGCTTCACAGAAGTCACCATGTCACAGAGCCCTTGTCAGAAGGTCTCTTATTTAACGTTGAGGTATGAGCCAGTCTGTAAACCTTCCTAGATAAATCTCTGATCTCTTCACCTTGGCTCAAGAGCTCAAGAACCAACTTCTAGTACTTTTGAAAGAGTCAACTAGATTTCCTAAAATTCTGGATGAAGGCCAGAGGAGGTCATTGTTCCACTAGGAAATGAATTGAAATTTATGCTTGAAACAATTTTTCCAGAATTTTACAGGAACCTATATTGTTGCCACTTGGTCGGACCCACTTTTTATTTTCCTTTCTGTCTAGGTAAGGAATAGGAGAGAGAAAGCAAGTGCTCTGCAGAATTTTTATTTCAAAAATTGAAACCAGACCACACCAGGGCAGTCTGTGGTCTGAATGTATCAATGGATCTAGTCATATTTCATCTGAGCTTTTCTTAGGTATACTAAACCACAAATATGAATCTCATTATTGTGTCTGGATGGAAATATTTTATGGATTAAGATTTGTGAGCTTAATTTGGTTGGTAGTGAAACTTCTGTTTGGGGGATGGGAAGACAGAAGCCACAAAGCACCACCAGTGTTTTAGCCAAACAACTAAAGAAAGACACAGTATTGGTGGGGGGGGTGGTGGGGGAGGGAGTGCTGTACTTAATATTGGCTACTTGACATGGGTCCGAAATGAAATCCAAATTTAAGTTGAGCAGAAATATTGCCAAATTAGCGGTAGGCCACAGGTCCCTAGAACCAAAGAGTCAGGGGCTAGGGGCACACAATCTTGCTTATTTGATGAGAGAGTGGATGTGACCTGCCCAAGGTCTCACAGCAAGAGGCTGGCAGGACTGTGCTGCAGAGCTCATCTCCTAGCCCTTTAATCCACTGCACTCCCCACCACACGGTCCCAGGAGAGCCTCAAATCTCTGGGAGCTGAAAAATAAAAGTCAGAATTCAAAAGGAGAGAGTGATCTAAATTTAACCAACAATGAATACTGCAAGAAAATTGGGAGAATGGATAATAACCCAGGATGCTTCGTTCACATTGAAACCAGAATTTTACACTGAGTATATCACAGGCCTGGTCGAGTTCATTTCCTGCCAAATGCCTAGTTGAGTTGACCTTGATCGTAGAGAAGGTTTATCTCAAAGCAGATAGTCCTGGGCTCTCAAGAACCCTTGAGGTATTGACTGGAATCTCATGGGAAGGAGCCCACAGCGTCTTGGTCAATTTTGTAACCCCTGTGCTTAGTGTGGTATCTGGCACACAGTACATACTCACTGAATAACTGAGCAAATAAAAATGAACTAATTCTGGGAGTGCAGCTATGATGAATTCCTTGATACATCTTGTCTTAGAAGAGATCATAGGAGAACTAATTCCACTAGGGCTATCAGGAAAACAAGAGTATTTGTTCTTTCATTAATTCCATGAATATGTCTGCTATGTGTAAGTTCAAATCAAGAAATATATTGAGTGTTATTTTATGTAAATATAAACATATTGTGCCTTCACTATGCTGTAGACACTGAGCTTGGTGTTGGGTATTAGAAGATGAATGACTCAGATATAGTTCCTGCCTTCATGGAGCTTAAAGATTACATACAATCTAAATCCTTACGGTCTGACATAAATACAAGATAGAATTGGCTTATGTTCTAAAAGAGGAAGATACACCTACATAATAAAGTCACCCAAAGTCAATTTTTAGAATGACACATGATGGAAATAATATCAAATTAAGTACTCAGAGAATTCAGAAAGAAAAAAAAAACAAGAAAACTTCTAATAACAGATGATTTTTTGAGCTCTATCTTGAAGGACAAATAGATTTGTCCACTCAGAGATGGCAAAGGGGCTCTTGAGCAGCCTTCAATGGATCTGGTACCCTCTCCCATTGATAACTGAGATATGATCGTGTCTCCAAAGATTTTCTCTTTTGAGCTAGGTGTTTGAAAGTAATGGAAGCAATGCTTGGGACTGGTCTTGAGCCATAACTTTTTCCCTTGGCCCTCAGCACAAAATGCTGTATAAAATCATGGTTCAGAGCACTTACTTTGGACTCAGATGGACTTGTGTTCAAATCCTGACTCTACTTAATGAATATCTGAATGTACATAAGCCACTTAACTATTCTCTGCCTCATTTTCCTCACCTTCAAACTGAGAATAAAGATAGTGCTTCATATTATTTTTGTGAGAATTTAAAGTTGGAAATATAAAATGCTTACTGGCAAAATAAGCAAGCAGTGAATGGTAGTTGATGATATTTTTATTACTTTTGTTATCACTGTTATGATTTCAGCCTCTTCCTTATCTTCTCAATCAATATTTGGTGGTTTTAATCATTTCCTCCCCCAGGAAGTCCTCTGGGAACTTCCAAGCTCAGAGTCACACTTCTTTCTTCAATTCCTTCATTCAGACCAGCACTGCCACTGAACCCTGCATTGTATTTTCTAGTTTCTGAGATTTCTGGAAACAGAGAGTAAATCCTTAGTCTGCCTCATCTCCATAACAATCAGCACACTGTGCAGCCCATAGTAAGTAAACAGAAAGTGGCTCTTAACAGAATCTTAACACTTACACTCTATCAGCTTGAGAGTATGTGCCATGTTCCCAATCTGCAGTGACACTTAAGAATAGCACAAATATTAAATCCAGAGGACATGGATTTTAAAATCAACTGCATTTGTGAGCTTTTAGGAGGAAATTATAAGCTTTATAATTAGAACATGCTGATCTTCATCATTGTAGTATCCTTCATGGTTAACTCAAGGCTTGGCAGATGGTAGGTATTTAACAAATATGTACTGAAAAGATGTATAGTTGGATGGATGAATGGGTGGATAGATGGAAGGAAGGATGGATTGACGGATGGATGGATGGATGGATGGATGGATGGATGGATGGAAAATTGAAGAAACCTTACAGGGCCAAGAAACCTGGAAATCTCTTAACACAGGGTCTCTCCAAGATCCTATTGGTGATATTTTGCTCTGGGAACCTTTACAATGACCTCAGACTAAGAATTACTAGAAGCCTTCCATATGCATCTATTTTTTTAAATTTTTTAACATTTATTTATTATTGAGAGACAGAGAGACACAGAGTGTGAGGAGGGAAAGGGCAGAGAGAGGGGAAGACACAGAATCTAAAGTAGGCTCCAGACTCTGAGCTGTCAGCACAGAGCCCGACGTGGGGCTCGAACCCACGAACTGTGAGATCATGATCTGAGCTGAAGTCGGTTGCCCAACCAACTGAGCCACCCGGCGCCCCCATATGCATCTATTTTTGAAGGGCTCTCAGTAGCCTGGGAAAACCAATAAACCTCAATCAAATTCATTGACCAAGAGGGAGGATCTCTGTGTTTTAATATAAACTTTACCACTAATTAGCTGCTGACCTTCTCTGGTGTTTCTGTTTAGTTATTCCCTTTCACAGCATGCACTACCTCAATTATTCGGATGTGGCGGCCTGGAGTGATGTATTCATAACATTTCTGAAGTGGGGCTCTGCAGAAATGTATAGGTGTTGATCAGCAATGCCTGCCACGTATACTAGAAGGATGTGTCGGTGCCACAGATTTGCCACCCCAGGACTCAGTGATCCTCCCAAGTTGCTTCTAAGCCTTGCTCCACTCTGATTTTGACTCTATAATCTGATGTCTGTCTGTGTCTATGGAAAATGCTGAGAACCTGAGCCAACCATTTCCCGTCAGGAGTGATGTCTTAAAAGACTAAACCACAAGCAGCCTGTTCTGGAGAAATCCCTGGCGGAGCATCACGGACAACCATCCCAGTAGCAGCACTGCCTCTTGGCCAGAGTACTGACCTCCCAGAAAAAGAGCTCCACCCTAGGCTCACAGAATTGTTTTTCTTGCTACTGAATGGGAATAGATCAGGAGGAAAACCCGAGCTATCTCCTAGGCCTCCTCACTCCCCTGAGGATTTCAGAATATCCCTGTCACTTGACAAACTGAAGTACTAACAGTGATACAATTTCAAGGAAAAAGCAATCATGGGCAAAAGGGGGCTCCTCCACATTCCTTTACGAATCTTTCATCCTTCAGAGACTAACCTTTCACTAACTGCCTTCTCTAAACAAAGGACACAAATCACCACACAATAACAACATACATTAGTTACTGAACTCTCTCTCCTGTTAGGCATTATCCTAAGTATTTTCATAGATTATCTCATTCAATCCCATTGTCTCCCAGATAGAGTTGAAAGAACTTTATTGTAGGGTTGGTATTCTTGTTACCATTTTACAAACAAAAAAGTTGGGGCTCAGAGAGGCAGTGTTACATATCCAAGGTCATAGTTACTAGATGGAGCCATGTGAAGTTGCCTCTGTCCAACCATGTGTGACCTACAAAAATGTGGCAATGCCTTACGGGCCAAATTGATAGCAAGTGGCAGAACCAGGGTTCAATAGTATCTGACTGATTCTAGAACAGATATTCTCAAACATAGCACAGACCCTCCTTGGATAGTTGTCAATTTTAGTGTTTATCATTTTCCCCTGTAACTATCTGTTTACATGTCTGTTTCCTTTACTGGACCATGAACTCAATGAGAGCAAGAATTACTGTCATGGGTCTCTGAAACACCTCACTCTCCTTTGGAATATCTTAGCACTCACTCAGTTCATCTCTGTTGAATGCAGGAATGAGTAAGTTTTTAAATGAATTAGTTCTCAGGCCTCTGGGATGATTGCTGGCTCCAGTAGCATCCGAATTGGGCACTAGTTAAGCCACCGTGCTATCTGAGTGGATAAATGCTTTTCAGTGCTGGAATTCAAACACCTAGGGCTTGGAGGTGCTTTGGTTTGGCAGTCAGAGCTCTCTTAATTCTTTGAAGACAGGTTGTGCTGGCCTCACTCAACTGTAAGGATCAGATGTCCTCGGAAAAAATCCACACTTAAGGCTGTTTCCTGGCTCCTCTCTCTTCCTGACACATTCCAAGAAGGAATTTATGGATGTTGGGAAGGACAAGGGGTGAAGAATTTCTAGAACCTTTAAGAACGCCCATGTAAGCAGCTCCATGCTTAACTGACTGTGCACAATAAAATTCTCTTGCCTGTAAGCAAGAAGAAAAATTTGGTGCAAGCTGCCTCATATGTTGCCAAAATGATGTGGAAAGAGATTCATCTGCATTTCTAAACAGTAGGAATCCTCCTCGTTGCCCCCAGCCTAGGTATTTCATGTACGTGCCTAAGTCAACAAGATAGATATATTCTGTGAGCCACTAAAAATTAAGTCATAAGTAACGAATTCTGAAATGTGATTCTAGCCAGTTGGAAGTTTAATCTTTATCTAAAAATGAAATTGTTTATTCTCCAGCTGTGACCAGGAAAGAATTCAAAGATTGTTGATTCCTTCATCTAACAACGGTCTTTGTCCTGTGGTGAGGTGCCTAAAAATAACTGATAGTTTATGTCATGCTGCTTCCAAAAGGTTAGCTACCAAACAGCTCTACTTGGGGATGGGGTAGGGACAGATCTGATAAACAGACAAGAGGCACTTTACAGTATAAAATTATTGTCCAAAAAGTCCTTGGGATATGGCTCCCATGATACCGACCGTGGTTTCCCCATCTATTAAATGAAGTGTTACATCAGAGTAAAGTTCTGAATAAAAATCTGTAATGCCAAGCTCTGGAAAATGATCCTACACTGGCAACATCTAATACTAAAGAAGTTGAAATAAGAACTAATTTTTATATTTTAACAGTAATGAAGTCCTAATGGTTTAACGCCCTCCCCCACTTAAAAGAAAAAAAAAAAAGGCTTCAGAACCATTATTTTTATCTTTTTAAATTTTGAGAGGGAGGAGGCAGGTACCATAAATATGCCAGGTATTTGGAGACCAAGGGACTGAAGACAGAAGCCTGTGTTCTACCTAGTCCCCTTAGCAGAGGACACTGAGCTATTAGACATCTATTCTTAGAGAGATGCAACACTGCTTCCTGGGCTTAGTGCCAACTCTTCACATTGACCTTTCATGTGCTCCTTACTATCATTCTACCAACTCCATGTGCTTGCTCCTTTCTGCTCCCCCTAATGTTGTTGACATGCCCAGGAGAACTAACCTTCAGTATTCCATACCCTTTACCCTACCTTTGCCTCTATCAGGGAGCCACAAAGGGAAGCATCTGTTATTACTGTCATCTTTTTTTTAGTTAAATGCTTCTTTCTTTATTTATTTACTTAAAACATTTTTAGTGTTTATTTCTTTTGGGAGAGAGTGAGCGAGCAAGTAGGGGAAGAACAGAGAGAGAGGAAGAGAGAGAATCCCAAGCAGGCTCTGGGATGCCAGCACAGAGCCCAACGTGGAGCTCAATCCCACAAACATGAAATCATGACCTGGGCCAAAATCAAGAGTCAGACGCTTAACTGACTGAGCCACCCAGGCACTCCTATTTATTTATTTTTCAAAAGAGAGAGAGAGAGACTGAGAGAGGGGCAGAGACAGAGGAAGTATCCCAAGCAGGCTCCAGGCTGTCAGTGCAGAGCCTGATGTGGGGCTCAATCCCAGAAACCTTGAGATCATACCCTGAGCCAAAATCAAGAGTCAGATGCTTAACCAACCCAGCCACCCAGGCACCTCTACTGTCAACTTCTTTATTCTCCTTATCAGCCATGCATCCCAACTTTTTTGCCTTTTCTCTGTTCCCTTTCTAAACTTCCACAGGCTTCAGATTCTACCCACCTACTACAGTGATATCCATCCACTTTTCAAAATGCCACCCATCCTTCAGATCCATCTCAGATGGCATTTCTTTCAAAGTGTTTTACTTAAGCCCCTCACAAAAGTGCAGCCTCCCTCCACTTTAAACATGAATAGAGTTAAGCCGGCCAATCTCTGTTACCTATTATATTACTATAATCATGATGTATCTCTCTGATTCTCTCATCCTTTCTAGATGCAAAATTTTCTTTCTGATCCGTTTTCTATTTGACCAGTGTTATTACTGCTTCTATTATTGTTAGCCACTATATGTAAAGTACCTACTGTGTGCCAGACACTATGCTAGTAGCTTAACATACATCTAACTTCATCCCAAAACATGATGAAATAGATATATGTATAAGAATGTAGGGGATGAGGCAAGTGAGGCTCAGGAGAAAGTGAATGTCCACAGTGGCAACTACTAAGGGGAAGAGCTGGATTCTAATGTAGGTCTATTTCCAAAGACCAGGCTCTTTCTCTCACACCCAGCTGCTTCATCAACAGAATAGTTTATATTACTGAAGTAAATGGACTGAGTCCCCTCAAAAACTTTGGGACAGAGTAGTGTAGGGTCAATAGAAGAAGAGCCATAAATTATCTTTGTTTGGCAAGTTCTAGCATCTTCCAAGAAAAGGGTGAGGCAGAGCAGGACAAGATGTTAGGCATGGCCCAAATGGTCCCTAGAGTAGCTAGTCTTTGGTTTCACTTGAAGAGAAGAAACTCATAGAGAACTTGGGGCTCTAAGGGATGCAGAAAGAGGAAAAAGAAAAAACTTCCTATCCCAAGGTAGAATGGAGGGTGGGAGGGAAGGATGCTAACCTGAGGCAAGATGGATGTCTCTTCAGATTTGAGGAGGACAGTAGCCATTAAGAACACATGTACCTGGATATGTTTGAACATGTAAGGTCCAAAAATGTAATGGAAATTATAATCACATACATATTTGCTTGTGTTTAGAAGATGCCATCTTCTCTCACAAGTCTCCTTCCTCAGGTACTACCTGACGTACTCACCCATCTTCATTAAACGGGACACGTATCAACATCATATAGTGCCTCTTTGACCTCTCTGAGCTTCAGTTTTCTCATTTGTACCATGGACTTACTACCACTAAGCACCCCTCTAAACCAATACTGCTCAGTAGAACTTCCCTGAAACAATGGAAGTGTTCTTTATCTGTACCGATATTATGGTCACTGGCCACATGCCATTGTAAAACACTTGAAATGTGAGCATTATAACTGAGGATGGAAATTTTAATTGTATTTCATTTTAATTCATTTTATTTTTAACATCCACTGGTGACTAGTGGCTACCATATTGGACACCACAGCTCTAGACCAATGAATTCAAAATTTTCTACTTCTTCTTGAACCTTCTATCTTATGGGGAAATGTTTATGGTAGTTTTTTTTCCCCTCCAGATTAATTATGTTTTGAGAAATTAACAGGAATGGAGGGACCTAAGGGGTCTCATAAAAATAGTGTGCAGGAGTTCATTTGGCTCCAAAAATTGACTTTGATAAAGACACACAGTGAAGTTTGATCTGTGTGTACTTTTCTGCACCCAGAATATATGCTGAGACAGAATAAAGACCTGGGCAACATGCAACGCTTGGAAATAGCCCATTTGTCCTAAATGTGTGACCATAACAATCTATGATTGAGCCAGTGCAAAAGCTGTGTCTCTTCCTGTTGCTCTCATTTGAAAATATCGATGCTAATCAGATCCTTTAATCTTAAAAGATTGATAGACCCATACGTATATTTATACCCATATGTCCCAAAGCATATTTGTCTGGGATCTCTGAGAAATCTCCACTTCCCTGCAGAATTTTTATCCCTGTTTAAAAAAACAGGTTGGTATATGCCAGGGTAGGGATTTCAAGAGTTGAGAGAAATCAAATTCTAGGCAAATTATTCATTGAAGTCCATACTTTTCACTACAGAAGCTTCCCTTTGATGAGCTCCTGCTGCTGACAAAGATTGTGCCATCCCCACTACCTGCATTATCTCATGCACTTTTCACAACAATCCTTTGAGGAACCTGTATCACATTTTAATGACGAAGTGACTCTGGCTTAGGATAGTAGATAACACTTTGCCCAAGAAAGAGAAAGGTGAACGGTGACTCAAACCCAAGACAGTTTGTCTACAAAACCTGTGTTCTTCAACACGAGTCTACATTCCAATGCCTTGGAGCGTGCTATATTCTCAAAGAAGCCCTTTCTGTTGGAGAGTTCCAAGTAGAAAAATATTTCTCCTGTTGTGCTGAAATTTGCCTTCTTGTAACCAGCCCTCCTCCCCACCCCCAACATAAACACACATTGACTCTTCTTCTGTCACTGACGGCACAAGGGACTAGCCAGTTCCTGCTTCCCTAGGATTTATACATGGTCATCCTGTCTTTCTCAACCCTGGCTTTTTCAACTACAAGATAAACACACACAGGTCCACACTCATTCCTCCTACAAGATCCTTTCCAGACTTTCCATTGCCTGATCACTTCCTATAAAGATATTAATCTGCTTGTGCTTTTTAAAGAGTCTCTATAGAGTGAGTCGTTCATTCTGAAAATTTAAAAGCCCTACTCTCAGAGCATGATGCTTCATACCTAACCTAAATGTCGCCAACTGGAATCTAAAGTAATTATCCCTAGGTCTATCCTCAAAGGAGACATTAACCAGCCAGTTGTCTGCAGGAGAATATTTTACATTTTTAAAGGTTATTCTTTGCTCCCTATTTTCCTCTCTGGTGTAAATATTTCCAGTTCTAGAAAATTTATCTTCATAAGGTTTATCTCCTCTCCCCTCAGCAATTTCTGCAGTTCCTCTTTCATCTAGATCCAGGTGGCTACAGAGTTTAAGACAGGATTCAAAGTGGAGGTCAAGCTTAAGTTTAAGCGAAGGGAATCTAGTGCCCTGAACTCATGCTAGGTTTTGTTCCTAGGAATGCAAGAAATAGGGGCTACTTTTTAAAGTGTGCCTACTATGGGCCTGATGCCATGCCGGGTACTTTCTGTACAGATTTCTAATCCATACTTCCCTCCGGAAAGACTCCGACTCCCATTTTACCAATAAGATCATGGTTTAGGGAAGATAAATAGCTTGGCAAAGTTACAGAGCTAGTGAGCGACACTGAACCCAGGTGTGTCTAATCCCAAAGCCTGGGTGTTTTCCTCCACACTGGAGATGTAATGGGTCTTTTCTAAAGTACAAAAAAAATCCACCTGCCCTCAGACCACCATGAGCCAGTGGGAAATACACAACCCTCAAGAATCACATTTCCTTCCTCCAAACAATGTGGTGTTTGCTGTGCCAGTACACGGCTCTTACATACACGGTGAAAAATCCTCACTCAACCCATACTCTGGTCATTATTACCCTAGACTCATTGCCTCAGAGTCTCAACCAGCAATTCTAATGGCCTTTTAGATGGAAATTTAAGTCATTTAGCAACACACAAAAAAAGCATTGGATAAAAGTCCAAAAGCATTTCAAGCTTGGCCCATGGCCCTTCCTCATAAAAAAAAAAAAAAAAAAAAAAGAAGAGACTAAGAATTGATGGGAAGGGGGTGGAAGGAAGGACTTTGTGGAAGGCAAAGAGAGTTAAAGCGATTGCAATAGAGTGTGCAATTAATGAATATTTGTCCAGTAAACAAATAAAATGGGCTATGCTGGTTTAAAAGAAAAGAACTTGCCAAGTTTCTCTTCATAATAATTTTTATTCAGTGAGCTGGCCTACACCACAGATCCACAAATTCTTATTTAGGAAACTAATTTGAATAAGAAAGCATACTCAAAAGAAGTGTTTGCTTCCTTTTTTTGTTGCTGTTGTTTTTGTTTTTTGTTTGGTTTTGCCTAACCAGGGGGTAGATGCCCTAAGTAGATGTTACATGGATAGTTGGTAAAATATCAAGCATGAATATAATTAGGCTGTGGTGGGGATGTGTGGATAGGAAGTTCTTGATCAAATGCATAGCCAATGAGGTGCCTGGGTGGCTTAGTCAGTTGGGCATCCGAGGCTTGATTTCAGCTCAGGTTACGATCTCACCTTTGGTGAGGTCATCCTTCCTGACAGGGCAAAGCCCACTTGGGATTCTTTCTCTTTCCCTCTCTCTCTGCCCGTCCCCTGCTCACACTCTCTCCCAAAATAAATAAATAAACTTTAAAAATAAATACATAAATAAATAAAGTGCATAGCCAGTGTTTTCTAGCTCCCCAGACCCCTGCTCAGTCCTACAGAATGCTTCTTAGTTCCATTTTCCCTGCCATAATCCCTCTCCAGATTTTTGCAAAGACTTTCTGTTGTCATGCAGGAGGCAATCACGTGGTATCATATTGATGCATCCTATCACGGGGATAAGACCTTTCTGGAAAAAAAAGTTAGAAAACCTCCATAGGATAAGCATTCTAAATACTGCATCTAATTGACATAAATAGCTAACTCTGAATGAGCAAGTGAAACAGTAGCATGGGTAATTGAAAAATGCCAATTTGTGAAATGACTGATTAAAAGCCAAATAGCCCTCAACTACTTTCTTGAACTACATTTAGGTATGTTTCCTAATTAAAGAGGAGTATGAAAGACTTCATGCCCTGTATATATCGTTCCCACATGAATCCATAGCATGTTTAGGCCGATATTATAATCACCTAAGGTTTAGCCATGTCTCCCTATCCATTCAATAATTTCTCAGGGCGCCTGGATGGCTCAACTGGTTAAGCATCCAACTCTTGGATCTCGGCTCTGGTCATGATCTCACAGTTTGTGAGTTTGAGCCTCACATCAGGCTCTGCACTGACAGCACAGAGCCTGCTTATGATTCTCTCTCTCCCTCTCTCTCTCTATCTCAAAATAAATAAACTTAAAAAATTATTTAAAAAATAATTTCTCAAAGACCTTTGACAACAACCCTTTCCTCCACTATGTTGATTAGCTGTACTGATAAATAGTCATAAGACAGATGAATAAGACAATTTAGCAAGGTAAGAACTGCCTCACAATAGCATACTCTCCTCCATACTCTGTTGGTACCTAATGCTTTTCACTCTCTAAGGCTCAGTTTAAATTCTATCCTTTCCAACTACCACTCTTTTGACAATTATTTTTATTTTTTTCAAATTTTGTAAGCAGTTATACTCTATATCACAATATCAGTAATTTGCTTTCCTTCTTGCTTTGTTCCTTAAGTACTAAATGTGTGATTCCATTTTATTTATAATCTATTGTTAAGGCCTCTGAGGGTAGGCAGTTGGTCTTATGTTTATTTCTACCTCTACAGAACTCTGATTATTGTAGAAAACTCAGTGTACTAATCTGCTTGGGCTATTATAACAACATACCATAGATTGTTATTTTGGCTTAACAACAAAAATTTATTTTCTTTTTTTCTTTTTTTAATCAATGTTTATTTATTTTTGAAGGAGAGAGAGACAGAGCATGAGCAGGGGAGGAGCAGAGAGAGAGGGAAACATAGAATTTGAAGCAGGCTCCAGGCTCTAAGCTGCCAGCACAGAGCCCGATGGGAGCTCAAACTCACAAACTGTGAGATCATGACCTGGGCTAAGTCAGACGCTTAACCAACGGAGCCACCCAGGCGCCCCCCAAAATTTATTTTCTTACATGTTCTAGAGAATAGATGTCCCAGTTCAAGGTGCTGGAAGATTCAGTTCTGGGGAAGCCTCTCTTCTTGGCTTGCAGATGGCTGCCTTCTCACTGTGTCCTCACATGACCTTTCCTCTGTGCACAAGCAGGGAGAAAGAGAGAGAGGGAGACAAGAGGGAGAGATCTGTCATCTGGTGTCTCTTCCTTTTCTTATAAGGACAAGAGCACCAGCAGAGTAGGGACCCACCCTGATGACCTTATTTAAACTTAATTACCTTGCTAAAGCCCCATCACCAAATATAGTCTTATGGGTGGTTAGGGCTTCAATATATGAATTTGAGGGGAGACAAGGACAAGATTTAGTCTATAACACTCAGTAAGACTAGTACAAGTACTTGTAGACTGGATAAAACATTAGAGGCTGGTGGGCATTCTTTCTGAGCCATCTCTTGCCCTTGATCATGGTTTGAACAACTGGTTTAGAAACATTGTGTCAGATTCTTCACACAAAAAATAAGGTATTATTTTTTAAGTCTTTAGAAATAAATCAAGGAAAAGAGAAACAGAGGCTCAAAAGAGGTAGAGTATACTATTCCTACAGCCGCATAACTAGTAAGAAGCTAGGCTATAATTGAAACTCACCTTGCCTTCTGGCATTCATCGTTTGAACCTCTGCCTCCCAGAGCAGAGAGAACCAGTGGATGCTGCTCAATGCAGATTGGAGGATCAATAATAAGAGACAGGAATTACTGAACATCTACTGGGATGATGACCTTCATATCAATACAAGGACTCAGTGGGCTCCTCTAGTAAATATTGAAGGGATCCGTAAATCCATGAAATATTTCTACTTAATATTTTTACTGATATCATTACTTTAACCCTCACTTTAGCCATTCACTGTATAGAAAGTAACATAGGACAAAGAAAAGTTACATGACTTACCCAGAGGCACAGAGCTAGAGCTGAGATCAAAACCCAAGTCTGGTCTATAATATTCCAAATTTTTGTCCTACTGTCTATTCTCAGCTGTCTCCCTATATTTCCAGAAGCTGAAAAGTGAGTGAATCATGCCTTCAAGATTGCAATATTCTTTTATTTTTTATAAAAAAAAATTTAACATTTGTTTTTGAGAGAGAGAGAGAGAGTGTGTGCAAGCAGGGAGGGGCAGAGAGAGAAAGGGAGACACAGAATCCCTCTCGGGCCCAGAGATGTCAGCACAGAGCCCCATGCAGGGCTTGAACTCACAAACCATGAGATCATGACCTGAGCCAAAGTTGGATGTTTAAGTGACTGAGCCATCCAGGCGGCCCTGCAATATTCTGTTAGAGACCAGTTTGTATCAGCACTACGGTGAATACTGAAGGAATATCGGGAGAACTTCAAACACATGAGATAGAAAATAAAAATTCACTTGGAATGATGATATTCAATAGATTCAATCAGTAATAGAACTAACACACTTATTGTTTTCCCTTATTGTAGAAGAGAATTCCTTCAAGAAGATCAGGAACAAACTGATCTGGATTCTACTCGGTGCTTCCACATCCCCACTTCTGCCTGAGAGTGAGACACCCTAAGATCCAAGAACACAGAAACACCCAGCCAAACCCACCTCCACCATGGGGGCCATGGTGATGTTGGCGGGCATCTTCTTAGCTTTGCTTACCCTCACTACTGAAGGTGGGGTCCTCAAGAAGGTCATCCGGCACAAGCGACAGAGTGGGGTGAATGTCACTCTACCCGAGGAACACCAGCCAGTGGTGTTTAACCATGTCTACAACATCAAGCTGCCAGTAGGTTCCCAGTGCTCAGTGGATCTGGAATCCGCTAGTGGGGAGAAAGACCTGGCCCCACCACCATCAGAGCCCAGTGAAAGCTTCCAGGAGCACACAGTAGACGGGGAAAATCAGATTGTCTTCACACACCGCATCAATATCCCCCGGCGGGCCTGTGGCTGTGCCGCGGCTCCTGATGTCAAGGAGCTTCTGAGCAGACTGGAGGAGCTGGAGAATATGGTGTCTTCCCTGCGGGAGCAGTGCACCACGGGAGCAGGCTGCTGTCTCCAGCCTGCTGAAGGTACGCCCAGCGCCTCACTGTCCGGATGGGAGAAATGATGGGCGTGGCCAGATCCATCAGTTGTTTCCAAAGGGGTTCCCTGTGGGAACTAGCCTCACAAAGTGTTCACTGAAGAGATTTTATGGTCAAATAAATGTGGATAATGTAGCCATCTCTGTTCTGCTCTTGGAGAGTCTTGATGACAAATGTTTCTCAGAGGAGTTTCTAGACTTCTGAGAAGTCTTGCTTGGAAAAATCTTGTTCCATTTTAATGGCTAGTTTCTAACACTTATTTGACCACAGGATCCACACACTCTCTACCTCAAAACCTATGAGCATATTTATGAAGTTTCTGGCCCAAGATCACTCCCTGAAAGGTGCTGATATGGCCCCATCACTTCCTTGTACAGGCATGGAAACTAAGGTCCAGAAGGAGGATGGGATTCCTCAAGGTCCTGCCACCAGTGGCTGAGGTAGGACTTGAGCCACGATATCCCACACCCTGGTGTTTTTACAAAGACACAGTTCTGTTTATGGTGGTACTAAATCTGGGAATTGGAAAATAATCTTCCAGTATAATGGCAACTCCAATGATGATCACAATATGCATTGAGCCCCTTTATGTATCAGGCACTGTAACTCATTATCTCATTGAACCCTCCCAACAACCCTCTGGAGTATGGTTTAATACTCCCATTCTACAGATCTGACAACTGAGATTCAAAGAAGTTAACCAACTGGCACAAAAAGGGCACCAAGATGTAATAAGAGAGAGGAGCTCTGAGTGTGCCTGTGGTCTCCAGAACTCACACTCCCCCCATGATACCCTGTCTCCAGGGCATCCCCTTTGTCAGGAATTTTGCCACTTGCAAATTGTGTTCATCTCTACTCCCTAGAGCTGACAGAGCACAGAGCACTGCGACTTCAAGTAGCTTCAAATCAGAGCTGAACCTCTTTATTGCTGCCACTCAGAAAAAATTACCAGAAAGCACTTTGATAAGGTATTTCAAGAGTAGTCCTAATTGAGGTGCCTGGGTGGCTCAATCAGCTAAGTGTCTGACTCTTGATTTTGGCTCAGGTCATGATCTCACAGTTCATGGGTTTGAGCCCCGTGTTGGGCTCTGCGCTGATAATGTGAATCCTGCTTGGAATTTTCTTTCTCTCTGCCCCTCTACCACTCATTCTCTCTCTCTCTCTCTCTCTCTCTCTATCTCTCTCTCTCTCTCTCTCTCTCAAATTAAGTAAATAAAACTTTTATTTATTTATTTATTTATTTATTTATTTATTTATTTATTTATTTTACAATGCATATGTATTTATTAAAATTTGGAAGGAAAGTAATATAAGGATTAAATGGTACTTCATTATTTTAATTTCTATTTATTTGACAATTAGCAACCTTAGACATATTTCAGTATGTATGTTTAACAGTTATATTTTTTTATTTTTTTTTAATTTCCTTTTTCAACGTTTATTTATTTTTGGGACAGAGAGAGACAGAGCATGAATGGGGGAGGGGCAGAGAGAGAGGGAGACACAGAATCGGAAACAGGCTCCAGGCTCTGAGCCATCAGCCCAGAGCCTGATGCGGGGCTTGAATTCCCGGACTGCGAGATAGTGACCTGGTGAAGTTGGACGCTTAACCGACTGCGCCACCCAGGTGCCCCTACAGTTATATTTTTTTAATGAATAAAACATTTTTTTAAAAAGAGTAGGCCTAATCACTATAAGTGGCGAGTACTATAGGGCAGGCTGTAGGTTTCCAAGGCAAAAAAAAAAAAAAAAAAAAAAAAGTTTTCTTTATACACAAAATTACTTTATATTCAATATCTATCGATTCCCTGGAAAATGCAAATGGGAGTTACACAACAGGGTTAATGCTAAAGACTGGGTTGAAATAATTATTCAGTGTGGTGCTGTCCAGTAGAAATATAACATGAGCCAGATATGTATTCTTAACTCTTCAGTAGTCACACTAATGATATGAAAAAGGAACAGGTAAAAATAATTTCAATCAACTGTTTTATTTAACTCAGTGTAGCCAAATTATCCACTTTTCAGCCTGGAATCAATACAAAATTATTAATACAAAAAAAGGATATTTTATATTCCCTTCATTAAGCTTAGTCTTTGCAATCCTATATGTATTTAACTTCCTTAGCAACTCTCAATTCAGACTAGCCACAATGCAATTAATACCCACATGTGTCTAGTGGCTACCATACATGAAAACATATATTTAATTCTTACCTTTCCAACCATTTTATTAATTGCCTTGCTCCCTGCTGTAGAGCGTAAACCCACATACCAACTTGAGTCAACCCCAAAATCTCTGCAGGAGAAAATCACAGTGAGAACAAGAGTAGGTTCATAAGGTCCTCACTTAACCCTGATAAACCCGAGGGAAGTGGGCTCTTGGTACCACTTGACCGATGAAGAAACTGATCTTCAGAGCATCTAAGTGTCTTTCCAAATGCGGCACAGCTATTGAGCCAGAATCGGAATTCAGAGTTCAGTTCAACAAATATTTCTTGTGTGAAACAATTGTTCTCTTATGTGCTTGACCTTGGCTAGGTGCAGGAAAAATAACATGGCCCAGCATAACCTGTTCCATAAGGCAATGGTTTGTAATTACTGGGGTCCTGGGAATAGGTAAAAATTCGATAAAAACTATAGATCCTCCCCCAGGGAGGTGGGGGGAACACACACACACACACACACACACACACACACACGCACACACACACACACAGATACGCACATTAACACACAATCTTGCACGTGAGTGTACAATTTCAGAGAGTACAGATTACGAATTCGTGCCTACTCTAATTGGATGCCAGTCCCCTCTGATTTCACACACTAAGCAACTAGTTTTCAAGCCAGTTGGAGCCTGAGGGTGCCACCCTCTTCTGGCTGAATTTGAAGCTGGGTTTGACAGGTGGTGACCTGGAAACCAGCTGCTTACAATCAGCCGCCTGCCTCTTCTCTTCCTGTAGGCCGCCTGGATACCAGGCCCTTCTGCAGTGGCCACGGGAACTTCAGCACAGAAGGATGCGGCTGTGTTTGTGAACCCGGCTGGAAAGGCCCCAACTGCTCTGAGCCTGAATGCCCAGGCAACTGTCACCTGCGGGGCCAGTGCCTTGACGGGCAGTGCGTCTGCGACGAGGGCTTCACAGGGGAGGACTGCAGCCAGCTGGCCTGTCCCGGTGACTGCAACGACCAGGGCAAGTGCGTGAGTGGGGTCTGCGTGTGTTTCGAAGGCTACACGGGGGCCGACTGCAGCCAGGAGGTGTGCCCGGTGCCGTGCAGCGAGGAGCACGGCAGGTGCGTGGACGGCCGGTGCGTGTGCCGGGACGGCTTTGCGGGCCACGACTGCAACGAGCCCCTGTGCCTCCACAACTGCTACGACCGCGGCAGGTGCGTGGAGAACGAGTGCGTCTGCGACGAGGGCTTCACGGGTGAGGACTGCAGCGAGCTCATCTGCCCCAACGACTGCTTCGACCGGGGCCGCTGTGTCAACGGGACCTGCTACTGCGAGCAGGGCTTCGCGGGCGAGGACTGCGGCCAGCTCAGCTGCCCGAACGCCTGCTCGGGCCGGGGCCGGTGCGAGCAGGGCCAGTGCGTGTGCGAGCCGGGCTTCGCCGGGGCCGACTGCAGCGAGAAGAGGTGTCCCGCCGACTGTCACAACCGCGGCCGCTGCGTCGACGGGAGGTGTGAGTGTGACGACGGTTTCACGGGCGCGGACTGCGGCGAGCTCAGGTGTCCCAACGGCTGTAGCGGCCGCGGCCGCTGCGTCAACGGGCAGTGCGTGTGCGACGAGGGCCACACAGGGGAGGACTGCGGCCAGCTGCGGTGCCCCAACGACTGTCACAGCCGGGGCCGCTGCGTGCAGGGCAAGTGTGTGTGCGAGCAGGGCTTCCAGGGCTATGACTGCAGTGAGATGAGCTGCCCCAACGACTGCCACCGGCACGGCCGCTGCGTGAACGGCATGTGCGTCTGTGACGACGGCTACACGGGCGAAGACTGCCGCGACCTGCGGTGCCCCGGGGACTGCAGCAACCGGGGCCGCTGTGTGGACGGGCGGTGCGAGTGCGAGCACGGCTTCACGGGCCCCGACTGCGCGGAGCTCGCGTGCCCGGGCGACTGCCACGGCCAAGGCCGCTGCGTGAACGGGCAGTGCGTGTGCCGTGAAGGCTTCATGGGCACGGCCTGCAAGGAGCGGAGGTGTCCCGGAGACTGTCACGGCCGGGGCCGCTGCGAGGACGGTCAGTGCGTCTGCCAGGAGGGCTTCGAGGGCCCGGACTGTGGGCGTCGCTCCTGCCCCAACGACTGCAGTGGCTGGGGGCAGTGCGTGGAGGGCCACTGCATCTGCAGCGAGGGCCATGCCGGGGAGGACTGCTCCGAGGGTGAGTCCGTACTGAACCAGCGCGGCCTTGGCTGTGAGGGAGCCTGTGGCGGGTGCGCTTTGGAGAGCCACCTGTGTATTACACACGCGTGCGTGCGCACGCGCACACACGTGCACACACGCGCACACACGCGCACCTTTACAGAGGCCCTGGTTAGTCACCTGTCACGGGGCTATCTATTTGAAGGCTCAGAAGCTCAGGGAGGTCATAGAATTGTCCCAAGGACACCTAGCTCATACACGGTAGAGCTGTTTGGTTTACCTGACTCGTCTACCCCAAGTTTAACGCCCAGTGCCCATGGTGAGGTAGACAAAATGATTTTAACAGCCTCTTTGCTAAATATGAGCCTTCTCTCTTACTCCCCACTGACACCAAACCAGAAATAAACTAAAGCCCTCTATTTGGATGGAAGCAAAGACTCAGCTCAATTGAATGGACAGTGAGATTACATTAAACAAACTTTTAACTGCACACTCAGCTAAAGAGTGAGTGCTAATCACTTATGAGGCAGGCCCATCTCTTAAATCATTTTTTTTTCCATAACAGTCTTTAATCCCAAGGGTTATGAGCTCCTTAAAGGGACACTATCCTGACAGCACAAGGCACAGTATACAGTAAGTGCTCAATAAACAGTGAGTAAAAATACAACCAAGAATGATAATGCTCATGTTCAGTGAGGGGGGGGGGGGGTCTTTGCATCCCTCTCACGCACCCATACCGTACCTGTTGTAATAGAGAATTTCTGCTCTGATTAAAGGTATTATTGATAGGAATAAATAAATGTGTTTAATGTGCCCAAGGCAGGGAAGCCTGGTTGAAAAGAACAGCAGGCTGGCAAGGAGGAGGTGTAAGCCTCAAATGTGATGAGATACACAAAGTTGGGCCAGTTCTTCTGCCTCACTCACATCTAGAAAATGAAAGAATTAGACCAAATGAGTCCCAGATAGCCTTCCAGCACTAACAGCGTGTGACCTCAAGTTCAGAGCCGGGAGCCAAGCTCAGGCTGCACGTTCCCATGCAGATGGCCTGAATCTGAACTAATATCCAGAGAACAGAGAATTCAGAGGGGCCGGGTCCCAAAGAAACCAGAAGGCCATGTTGCAGGCCCAGAACTTTAGCCTGAAGGCCACCAAAGGTTTTAAGGTTGGATCACAGCAGGGGGTCCTTGATGACCTTTTTCATTTTAGAAAACGGAAGCTGGATTTTAGGCCTCTGTGACTGGCCATGGAAGGGACAAGTCAAGGGAAACAAACCTAGAGAGAATTCACAGAGTACCTTACTGACAAAACCCGACCCAAGCTGTCCTTTCTTATTCCTGCCAGTGTCCCCTCCCAAAGACCTCGTTGTGACAGAAGTGACAGAAGAGACCGTGAACCTGGCTTGGGACAATGAGATGCGGGTCACCGAGTACCTCGTCGTGTACACACCCACCCACGAGGATGGCCTGGAAATGCAGTTCCGCGTGCCCGGGGACCAGACATCCGCCACCATCCGGGAGTTGGAGCCTGGTGTGGAGTACTTTATCCGCGTGTTCGCCATCCTGGAAAACAAGAAGAGCATTCCCGTCAGTGCCAGGGTGGCCACTTGTGAGTGAGCAGAACCCACCCCCAACCCCCTGACAGCCTCTACCGCCCTCTGTTTGCCCAGTGCATAACCACCACCCCCATGAGTCCCTGCTCCGCCTTTGCCCCCATAGCTGTATAGCTGTCCTGTCAGAATTACACCAATTAAGACCTTGGGATCCAGCTAAACCCATTGAATATTTTTTTTAAAGAAACCCCTCATATACTAATTCACTTGACTCATAATAACTCTATAAGATAGGGGCAAGTATTAACCCATTTTACAGATGAGGAAACCGAGACTGAATGGTTAAGCATCTCATCCCAAATCTTTATGATTTGGGATGTGAGGATTTGAACCCTGGAAGTCTGGTTGCAGGTTGATACTCTTAACCATTCTGTTCTACTACAGCCTTCCTATGGAGCTCACTGTCCCTATATCTTTTTACAAAGTGGAAACTTTACAGAGTTCAAGTTATTCTTTTAAGAATCCAATATCAATATAATTACCTTCATACCTTAAAAGCAAGTTGTGTCTAGAAATTGATCTTTTTCTTTGCTTAGCAATAATAACATTGGCTGCCATGTATTAAATGTGGGCCATGTGCCAGGAGGCATGCCCAGCAGTCTACATGATGCAGTATATCACTCAGTCCTCACTTAGTTCCCCAAAAGAAACAGGCATACTTACCTCCCCCTCCTGAGTGGAGAAGCTAAGGCTTGCGGCTCTTGGTACAACTTGCTCACGCACACAAAGCTGGTAATGGTGGAGCTTAGATTTGAGTCCATTCTGTCTGATTCCAGACCCTTCTACGTAACAGGTTTAACCATACAAAATTGCCAATGTTTAATCATATGGTGGGTCCCAATGTTAATTTTCACACTGCCTCATCAGTAGACAGTATCCCTGAAGCAGTCAGAAATACACTCCAGCCCTAACGGAGTGAGGCATCCACCAGTGGGGTTTAGGGGAATCACCGCTGTGTCACTCTCCACACACACATGCAGAATCCTTCTCTCTGGTCTTCCTGACAGACTTGCCTGCACCTGAAGGCCTCAAGTTCAAGTCCATCAAGGAGACATCTGTGGAGGTGGAGTGGGATCCTCTGGACATCGCTTTTGAGACGTGGGAGATCATCTTCCGGAATATGGTAAGGCACCCAGAGGAGTGGGCATATGTGACCTCAGGGATCTGAAAGATGGTCCGAGGGCTCTACATACACACTTTTATATCAACTTTATTTCCTTAGCTTCTGGTGGGGGTCAGGGCTGTGCTTAGCCCCTGCATGTTTGCATATATATTTTCAGTTATTTTAAGAAGTCAGTAAACATAGCTCTTAGGGCTGTGAGCTCAGATAGATGCTAAGCCATCTTTAGGTTCCCTTTGTGCCTCATGGTCTGGCAAATCTCTACTCAGAGGCAAAGAAGAGAAGAAATGACCTCTGTCTCCAAATGTCCCCAGGCATATCTGAGATTGAGTATCCCTTCTCTCTGGGCCTAAAAGCACGTATGAGGCAGGAAAGTGGGTTCCTGAGTCCAAGCCCAGGCTCTGCTACTAACTGCGTGACTATGGGACAGCCACCCAACTTCTGTGATGCTGGCTTCCCGGTCTATCAAAGGAAGGATTGAGTTTGTGGCTCTAGAACTGCTTTGGCTCTCACATTCTGTCACTTGACTTGAGTGTCAAAGGAGTGAGCAGATTGGTTTACAAGAGGGAGAAGCAATCTAGAGAAATGTCCTTATCATGTCTGTGTCCTCAGCACCCGCCAAGCTGATCTGATGCTTAGTGAGTGCTTAGTGAAGGAAGGGATTCAGAGGAGTAAATCACATGAAAGAAGAGGCTGGCACCTTCTTTAGTTCTTTTTTTTTTTTAATGTGTATTTATTTTTGAAAGAGAGAAACAGAGTGCAAGCAGGGGAGAGGCAGAGATAGAGGGAGTCACAGAATCCAAAGCAGGCTCCAGGCTCTGAGCCGAGCTGTCAGCCCAGAGCCCAACACGGGGCTTGAACACATGAACTGTGAGATCATGACCTGAGCCGAAGTCAGCTGCTCAACCGACTGAGCCACCCAGGCATCCCCTTCCTTTAGTTCTTATCAAGGTGTTCCTATTTTTCAGAATAAAGAAGATGAGGGAGAGATCACCAAAAGCCTGAGGAGACCAGAGACCACATACAGGCAAACTGGCCTAGCTCCTGGGCAAGAGTATGAGATCTCTCTGCATATCGTGAAAAACAATACCCGGGGCCCAGGCCTGAAGAGGGTGACCACTACCCGTGAGTATCACCTTTAATAGCACTGACACGGTGACAAAGCTGATTGTACCCCATAGCACCTCTGGTTGATAACATTTCCCCTTACACAACATCTGCATGAGCTAGATTTTGCTCTATAAAAAACAAACCCCAAACTTAGTGGTTTAAAACAATGATTCTGCACGGGGATGATTTGGGGTTGGTCTCAGCTGAGCAATTCCGTTCTTGAGCGGGCTCGCGTACACATCTGTGCGGCCTGGGGGCTGGTTGGCCTTCGGTGGTCTTAACCAGGATGGTGCCTTTCTGCTTCACCTGGTGTCTCAGCCTCAGTCTGCCAGCCTGGGCCTGCTCCCCCGGCAGCTGGACTGGCTGAAAAGTGGCACCATATCACTCTGTCACAGCAAATCTCAAGGCCAGTCCAGATTTCAGGGGTGAGGAAATAGATGCGTCTCTTGATGAGAGGAGGCTCACAGTGACATTTCAAAGGGGGCACAGGTACAAGATAGGTAAGACCATACCACATCACCTAATCTACATACCAGTCTTGTGAGAGAGGTAGGGCAAATATTATTGTTATTAGTAGAAACTGAGGCTTAGAGAATCTAAATCAATTTAACAAACACCACATGGTTAACAATATCAGGGGCAGAGCTGTAAGCAGGGTATAGTTTTGTAACTTCAATCCCCTTACCACTAGCACTGACTAGCCTCTGGTTTATGTAGAATGCTGGCCCCATGTCTCCAATAGGAACAGAAATTAAATGTCACTCAGTAATAAACATGTCAGAGCTTCTTGGGGATAGAATAGAATTTGGCACTAGTAGATCCTTTGGTGAGGGGAAAATCAATCTGAATTTGGAGCTGTTTTACCGAGAAGCAAATTTGTTAAACATCAATAAATAAACAAATAAAATGATGTTGCATTGCCATTTGAGAAAACCTTTTTATCTTCAAGATACCATATGTGCCAACTGTTTCAGGAATTGATTCTTTTTGGCAAGAGATTGTTGGAAAAATTAAATCTGTTGACTAATGGCAAGAAAGAACATCTTGCATTTAAATATTTGCACATTCTGCCTAGCTCTGAGCCAACTCCTAGACTGTCTCCTCTGTAAGCAAGTGTTTTCCATCATGCTGACACCATCCCTCTGTGGTAGGTAGAAAGCAGGTATCAACAGGAAAAAAATCATTAGATCACCACCAAGGCATAGAAGAAATCAAGCAAATGCTTACTTGCTTTTGTAGGGAAACTACAAAAAATTTTTTCTTTTGTCTGTCCCTTTCTTTTTAATTTAATTCTGGGGTCTGGGGATCGGCTGCTTTATTCTTCTAAGCAGGGCAAACGTCCCAATGCCTGAAGTTCCTTAATCACATAAATATCAACTCTGAGAGGCAGACGTTTATGTGTTCATTTTGCTAATACCCGAACTTTATCCAGGCTTAAAGGACCTTAAAGTTTGGGTGACAAAGCATTTTTGGCTCCTTCCCTCTGGTATCTGTATAAGGCTGTATGACAACCATTTCTGGCATCTGGATGCTTTTGAGAGGCGTTCACATTTAAAGGAGAAAGAGCACGGGCTTTGGACCCACACACACCCGAGTGTGAATTCCAGCTCCACAGCTCACTGTCACCTTGTGCAAGTCTGCTTCTTTAATGACCCTACCATCGGGAAAATGGGTTTACAGTGTCCTTACGGGGTTGTCATGAGAGTGAGGACATACATGATAGGCACTGTGCTTGGCATTGTAGTAAGAGCTAGTGTCCTCTGTTCAAGGGTCCCAGATTTGGGGGGTGATCAGTGAGCTTCACTTGATCCGGCCTTCTTATGAAAGGGCTGCTAAGGACCATAGCAGGTGTGGTGTGGGTGCTTGCTGGCACCTGTAAGCACATGGGACAGGCAGCTTCACGGTGGAATTGTAGCTTCATTTTCATTGTGCATTCTACGGGTTCATCGTCTGTAAGCTGAGACTGATGGATCAACACTTTGAATTCAAACAATGGACTGTGTAGGTTTCTCACAATCAGCTATGACTTATTCCTCCTTCTCATTCCTATATAAAACTAAAGTTCCTTTCATTTGATATTGTTTCCTCAACCAATGCTGAAAACACAAACTTAGCTATTTTTAAATTGAAGAAATAAACACTAACTAAATGCCCTAATATCTTAATTTTAGGCATTTACCGAATGCTTGGTCTGTCTTAACGTGTGCATTAAAATTGTTTATATCGTGAGAAAAAAAAAGAATGAAGACATAAACGACAAAGTCTGCTGCTATGCTGGGTATTAAAAGGGTTCAAGGACCCACTCTCTAAATGAATGAATTTAGGCCCTATCTAAATTGAATAACACAGTTTGAATAAACTGTAGAGAAATGTGGTACACAACAGTGAAAAAAGTGCATTAAGGCACTCGTATTTTTAATCGTGGCAAGAGCACTTAGAATGCGGTCTACCTTCTCCATGAGTTGTGAAGTGTACAATGCTGTGTTGTCACCTGTAGGCACTGTGTTGTCCAGCACATCTCTAGGACTTATCCATCTTATGTAACAAAACTTTATACACGTTGGGAAGGGTAAATGTGTTTACCTGATTACAACAGGGTCAAACAGGGCCCTCGTTAGGAAGGGACATATCAGTGAGGCTTCGAAGGCTGAATGGGAGATTTTTTTGGGGGGGGAAGGGCAATCTCAGGAAGAAGATACAAAGGAAAAGCAAGGGCAGAGGCCAGGAGGTAAGAAATAAATAGCATGTCACGCCTGCTGTCACCACACAATAACACAACACACACAGCACAACACGATAACACCAGAGTGGGTGGGATGGGAGGAGAGCTGAGACAAAGGCACAAAGATGGTGAGGCTTGGGATGGCTGTGACTTTCTGGGTGGAGTGTTTCATCACAAATGCCTCTCCATACCTGGCCAAGCTAGGGGTGGCCTCACTTTTTGGTTCCATAATTCTAATGGAGAAGTCATCAACCATCCAGGCAGTTTTGCCTAATTAAAAAGCCAGAGAAACTAAATCAATGTTTGTTTGTTTGTTTGTTTTCTAATGAAATAGGCCCTAAGCATGTTTCTTCAACTTAAGAGAACCGTACTGATAATAACAACAGGGCTACGACCATTTATCATGTAACTGCCATGCTCCAGGCTCTGTGCTAGATGCTTTGTGAGCATTATCTCCTTTAATGTGCGAAAAAAAACCCAATAAATCCTTCAAGGTAGCTGGCATCATCCCTATTTATAGCATGTCAAATAAGAAATTGAGACTCAGAAAGACAAGAAAAGGTCAGAAGGTCAGTATACACCTACCTGTTCAGGAGTGGATCTGGATGGCTGCAAGCCCCTCTCTGCTCAGCCCCTAGCCCTGGCCCCAGTCTCTGAAACCACTCCATTGTCTGCCTGTAACAGGCTTGGATGCCCCCGGCCAGATAGAGGTGAAAGATGTCACAGACACCACTGCTCTGATCACTTGGTTCAAGCCCCTGGCCGAAATTGACGGCATCGAGCTCTCCTACGGAATCAAAGACGTGCCCGGCGACCGCACCACCATCGATCTCACACATGATGAGAACCAGTATTCCATCGGGAACCTGAAGCCGGACACCGAGTATGAGGTGTCCCTCATCTCCCGCAGGGGCGACATGTCCAGCAACCCTGCCAAAGAGACCTTCACGACAGGTAATGGGCCCTCGCCTGTGAACAGCCAGGAAGGGATTGTGACTCCTCTCTCACTCCATGCTAGGGTGCCTTCCAGGCTCCTTTCACAGTAGGACAATGGAAAGGGAAACTTCATTCCTTTAAGGGTTTATTCTAAAATATTGTAGAGAGTAATATATACTTTTAATGTTTTTTTTTTTTTGAGAGAGAGCGAGAGAGACAGAGCACAAGTGGGGGAAGGACAGAGAGAGAGGGAGACACAGAATCAGAAGCAGGCTCCAGGCTCTGAGCTGTCAGCACAGAGCCCGACGTGGGGTTTGAACTCACAGACTGTGAGATCATGACCTGAGCTGAAGTCGGACGCTTAACCAACTGAGCCACCCAGGTGCTCCTAGAGAGTAATATTTCAAAGAAAAAAAAAAACTATACCCAAATAACCTTCCAAAAATAAAAATAAAAAGCACACATAGGGGCGCCTGGGTGGCTCAGTCGGTTAAGTGTCCGACTTTGGCTCAGGTCATGATCTCACGGTCCGTGAGTTCGAGCCCCGTGTTGGACTCTGTGCTGACAGCTCAGAGTCTGGAGCCTGCTTCAGATTCTGTGTCTCCCTCTCTCTCTGACCCTCCCCCATTCATGCTCTGTCTCTCTCTGTCTCAAAAATAAATAGACATTAAAAATAAAATTTAAAAAATAAAAATAAAAATAAATAAAAAAAAGAAAAGAAAAGAAAAAGAAAAGCATACATAGAAGATGCTGCTGGTCTGACAGTCTCAGACAAAAGCTGATTAAAATAAAATTCAAATAAATATTTTCATAATAAAGTAGTTTATGGAAAGCATGAATGACAAAGAGGCCTGTAACCTCCTAGCCTGTGGCAGCCTTTTAAAAGTTCCAAGATGTCAATCAATCACTGATTCAATAAATATTTTCTTCGGAGTTCAGTGAGCTCTGTGTGATTTATTAGAAGTGCAGCGATGGGCACAACAGACCAGTTCTTACTTACACTCACAGACCTTATTTGTAAGTTTCTGTTTATATTTTTTTTAAGCACAAAATCTGGGGAGCGCATGCATGACTAGAGTATCACACACATCAGTAAAGGGGAGAGGTGCCCTACATGCAGTATTTGTTTCCATCTGTGCATCAGCAGTACAGGTGGGTGTGGGGGAGATACTGTCGTTTTTCTCCAAGGGTAGGTGCCTTTCATGTTTCAGCTTGAACTGTCAGACTCCCACTCTCCTGGTGCCTAGTGTTTGTGATATAAATGTCCCTTCCTCTTCCACACAGGCCTGGATGCTCCCAGGAATCTCCGTCGCGTCTCCCAGACGGACAACAGCATCACCCTGGAGTGGAGGAATGGCAAGGCAGCCATTGACAGTTACAGAATTAAGTATGCCCCCATCTCCGGAGGTGACCATGCTGAGGTGGAAGTGCCAAGGAGCCAGCAAACCACAACCAAAACCACGCTCACAGGTGAGCTGCGCACCCCAGACCCAGCGGGCCCGTGGGGCACGTGTCCCCATTTTGCAGCCCTCCACAAGGAGAAAACGCTGCGGTTCCCAGCTACCTCTCTCACTTGGAATTCAGTGACTCAGTCTGTAGAACATACCAGACACTGAGAAATCACGGCCTCCAGCGACAGGCAGCTCAGGGCCATTCTTCCGATCCTCTGAAAGTCTTTCCAGTTTGGGGCTGAATAATATCGACCTGCACATTCTTTCTCACTTAGGTCTGAGGCCGGGAACTGAATATGGGATCGGAGTGTCTGCCGTGAAGGCCGACAAGGAGAGCGATCCGGCCACCATCAATGCGGCCACAGGTGAGATGCCCCTGGATCCCCACCACCACTGGGCTCCTGCATACAGACACACTAGGGCCCAGGTGACAGAAAACCTACTTTGAAAGAAACAGTAGACACACAGAGGAGAAAGAGGCCCTTAGGATCATCCAGCCCAGATGTCTAATTCCAAAGTAACATAAGCACGCCACATCTCAATGATACTGAGGGGAACAAGAATTTTTTAGGAGAAATTGGAACCAGAGTTTATAAGAAACCTGCAAACTTTTTTAAGTTGGTAATCATTTCCATTTTTTTGGTAAACCATGAACCAATCCAAACATATCTGGGGGGTTTTCTCTTAGGAAACACCTGACTTTTATTATGTACCCTCGTCCCACAGATGAGAAGTGGCAGGAACACGGTTTCAGACAGACTTTGCTCTTATCCATTCCATCCTGAAGCTCCAGGCTCTGGATGAGGGTGGTAAGGAGCGGTGTGATGTGAAGCCATTGGTTCTTTCCTCAAGTTTCTTTCTTTTTTTTCCTGGAAAGTTTATTTAAAAAAAAAAAAAAGCAAGAAAGGAAAGGAAACTCTTCCCTCTACTTCTCCATCAGCCTCCTCCTTACTTCCCCCCAGACACCATGAAGAAAAAGGGTCTGGTGTACAGAGAGAACATAGATCGTGCCTCATGGAGCTTCCTCTTTATGCAGGAGCCAATGCTAAGCACTTGCACACATACTCTTTTTTATCTTTTTATTTCGAGCTAATTGTCAATTCACATGCTATTGCGAGAAGTATCACAGAGAGATCCCCAAGGGTTAAAGCTGCGTAATCCTAGAATAGTATCACAACCAGGAAACTGACATCGATGCAAGCTATCAACTTTATGCACACTTCACTAGTTTTACATGCACTCACTTTTTTTTTTTCAACATTTATTTATTTTTGGGACAGAGAGAGACAGAGCATGAACGGGGGAGGGGCAGAGAGAGAGGGAGACACAGAATCGGAACCAGGCTCCAGGCTCCGAGCCATCAGCCCAGAGCCCGACGCGGGGCTCGAACTCACGGACCGCGAGATCGTGACCTGGCTGAAGTCGGACGCTTAACCGACTGCGCCACCCAGGCGCCCCTACATGCACTCACTTTTGTATGTGTGTGTAATTAGTTGTACATAATTTTATCATCCGCAGCTTTTTTAATCCACCGGTGTCTTTAAGACACAGAATAGTCCATCAGTAGGATCGCTTTTGTCCCCTCTTTTGTAGCCACAGGCACATCCCTCTCTCTCCCTCTCCCTAACCCTTGGCAAATCCCTGTTCTTTCCTTCATCCCTGTAATGTTATTTCAAGAATGCTACATATAAAGATTCACCCAGTATGCAGCCTCCAGAGATTGGCTTTTTCCCTCAGCGTCATTCTCTCAAGGTCCATTCAAGTTATTTAAAAGTTAGTTATTTTTAGATGCTTTTAATGGAGTAGTACTTCATGGTATGGATGTACCACTGTATTCTTCTTAATCTTCCAAAATGCCAAGGCAACGTTCAGCGGCAGTTGACAAAAGTGAAAACCCAGTCTCAGAGGGGAAAGTCGCCCGCAGCCAGCCAGCCCCTGTATGCAGAGCTGGGACTGGAGCCCAGAGCTGCCCTCCAGCCCCAGAAGCAGCCCAGCCTCCCAGCCTGAGGAATGTTCATCTCTCTCTGCTTTCCTCCCAGACATGGATGCACCCAAGGACCTCCGGGTTTCTGAAACCACGGAGACCAACCTGACCCTGCTCTGGAGGAAGCCTTCGGCCAAGTTTGACCACTACCGCCTCAACTACAGCCTTCCCTCAGGGCAGCCGGTGGAGGTGAAGCTTCCGAGAGATGCCACCTCCCACGTGCTGAGGGGCCTGGAACCCGGGCAGGAATATACCATCCTCCTCACAGCCGAGAAGGGCAGGCACAAGAGCAAGCCGGCACGAGTGAAGGCGTCCACAGGTGAGGTCGGCCTCTGAGCTCCCTCCACACCCTCTGTTGATTCCGAGGTTTGCAGGCCCCT
This sequence comes from Prionailurus bengalensis, assembly GCF_016509475.1. Taxonomy (NCBI): domain Eukaryota; kingdom Metazoa; phylum Chordata; class Mammalia; order Carnivora; family Felidae; genus Prionailurus; species Prionailurus bengalensis. The sequence goes on along the minus strand of NC_057359.1, from coordinate 75,112,362 downwards.
AAGTCGGCCTGTCTCTATAAGGGAAACCCAAGTGAGAAAACGCGCAACTGTCTCTCCTTGTGCCTCCTCGACATAAATAACACTGTGAAGGAGCCACTTCCCCACCTTTCCCCTGTCAGCTGATTCGGCAAAGTCTTCCTGCTGGGAAATCACTAGTGCTTGCTAAATATTTCTTCCTGGGAGAACTTAAAGCATCAGGGTTGGTGTTTGTCTTTGGTTCTTTTTTTAAAATTAATTTGGTGCATTTTACAGACTCTTTCAAATTGTTTCTGGGTTTTTTTTTGTCCCCCCTCTCTTTAGCCTAACGATAACTTACTTTGCACTTCATTATTTTTTCAAGATGGCCATGACGTTGGTAATAATTCTTCGGTTATTTCTCACTGAATTTTTTTTAAACGTATTTATTATTATTGTTGTTTTTAGTAATCTCTACACCCGATGTGGGGCTTGAACTCACGACCCTGAGATCAAGAGTTGCAGGCTCCACTGACTGAGCCAGCCTGGCACCCCTCCCACTAATGTTTTCATTCCAGGTCTTTTGCTTCCCTCTAAGGTTACCTGAAAATTTGCATATGGTCCTTTGAGCAGCCTTTCACAGCACCCTTCCCATTTTCTCTTTTCCCCTAGTCATCAAGAGGCCAACTTGGTTTGCTAAATCCTGATCTCCAGTGTCCCTTCCACCCCAGTTATCCTGTTCTTTGTACCTGCTGCCACCCTTCCTCAATGGCTAAGTTGAAAAAACGATCAGAAAAACCATCCATTCTTCCTACATGAAAAATATGTGCATATAATTTTGGCCCCAAACTTTTCAAAGAGGTATAGGCAGAAATGTTAATTCTATAAGGCTTGAAAGTAATATTCTTTAGTCTTGATTTAATTAGTATTTATCTAGAACCCACTGAATACACAGTATTGTGCTGATATTTGAGGGACTAGTGGGTCACATACTTAGCATTGTTATTTTCACTTATGGGCTCCTGCTCCCTGTCTGTGAGGGAGACCAACTAGAATGTTAGATGGATGGAAGGCAGTCAAGGAAAGGGGTGAATGGGAGAAACAGGGGCAGCCAGAGAAAGTTTTAGGGAAGAGATATTACTCCAACTCAATCTCGAAAATCAGAAAAGGGGTTGTAATGATGGGCAAATTTGGATATGCCTTGAAGAGTCTTTGTCATTTGTGAATGAATACCTTCACCTACATGTAAGAGAGAACTCAAATAGCAGTCACTTAAGCAAAACAGAAGTTGATATCTTCTCTTAGAAGATAAATCTGAGCCTAGGTGGTTCAGGTATGGCATAGCAGGTCCAAGTTAGCAGGGACTTGGGCTTTTCTCTGTTTCTGTTCCACCATTCTTAGTCCTTGGCTCTAGCAGTACAGCCTTCACATCCGTGTTCTGGGCAGCATGGAGGAGGAAGAACGAAAACCAAAAGGGAGTAGTACCTCCTAGATGAGTCTCTCTGGAAACCTCACCGTTGATTTCTCATAGTTCATAGGCTGATCCTAGCTATAAGCAAGTCTAGGAAAGGTAGTCTTCTGTCTCAGCATGTCACTGCCCACATAAAACTGTTGGAGAGCGAAAGGCTATTTGGTAGAAAAAGATGAGCCTCCTCAGAGAGTCTAAAGTGAGCTCAGGTGGTCAATTCTATGGACTCTGTGCATGTACTGCTTCCCACCCAGCTATGTGATGATCCTTAAGGATGCTCTGGAGGGACAATTTAATCCTAGAGAAGGGAAGAGCAAAATAGAATCCAAAAGAAATAATTCTATGGTAGAGATTTGAATGTTTCAGATTTGTAAACATGAACTTGTCATGAGGTGTCAGGAGACAGCAAAACAAGAGAGAATCAGAAAAACAAGAGAGAAAGCATTTCTTTCTCTTTTTTTCTTCTTCCTCTCTTTCTCCTCTTTTCTTCTTTTTCTCCTCCTCCTCCTCCTCCTCCTCCTCCTCCTCCTTTTCTCTCTCTCTGTCTCTCTTTCTCTCTCCCGTCTCTCTTTTTGCCTTTCCTTAGGTTTGACAAATGCTATATCAAAGAGTTTCCTATCTCCCCTCAATCATTTTACCCCCTGGCTGGAGCTAGGTTATCTTCTGTCTCCAGTGGGGAAGCCCCAGGCCTCAGCCGCTCAAGAAGATGAAAGCTTTTAAGTGAACCACAGGCTTGAATTACTTTGTCTCTGACTAAGAGCCCAGTTTTGGCATCCCAAAGGCTCAGTGGTTTCATTTCCGCAGCCATGCATTCTTAATACAGTTTCCAAAAAATCATGTTGTCTATTTAAAGATGTCCTTCATTTCAGTAAAATGGGCAAAGTTCCTTTTATTGGCTCTTCCTCCACAATCTCCACAATATTTTTCCCTATGGCTTTCTCCATAGAACAATTTAATTTTCTTAAAAGTTAGGTGGGCGTTTCTTTCCTCTCCTGAATTCTATGTTTTCAAGTCTCCAACATTTCCTCACTCAATAATGTACTGCTACTGAGCTCCATGAGTTAAGTTCTGTGGCTACTGGATCAGTTAGGACATATGTGTGCTTCCAAGGAACTTGCTGATAAACAGATTGACAGAAACAACACAACACTCCACTTTCTAGAGTTGGGGGTACAGAGGGTGCAGCAGAAGCACACAGTGACTCCTGGGCATCATGAAAGGCTTAAAATGGGGGGAAGCTCTTGCACAGACCCATAAAGACCATAAAGGTCTTGGTTGTGGAGTATGTGTAAGTACAAGTATAGGTACTTGGCCTTGTCCATATGGGAAGAACATACATATGGAAAGAAAAAAGAAACAGATACAGTGGGCACTCTTGGGCAAGTGTTCCCTGTGGCTGTGAGTCCCAAAATGTCAAAGGACTTCAGGTTCAAACCTCAGAAGAAAGGAACTCCCAGTTCTGCATCACAGACTTCTGAAGAGCAGCAGTCTGAAGTGCTATTCATTATCTGTGGGTTTTATGGAGATGTGGAATTGGCTGCCCCTAAAGCATTTTTCCCCCAGAGAATTCTAGAGCTCTAGCTGTGGAATTGATGCAGCACCAAATTAAAAGTATGCATAAGCTAACTGCCCATCACACCTGAAATACAATCCAAGGACCCTACCACAGCCCACATGGCCCTACGGAATTTGGCCCTTCCAATTTCTCTGACCCTCCCACCACTTGTCCCCTTATGCATTTCACCATGGTCACCCTGGCCTTCTCGCTGTTCCTTGAGTATACCAAGCCTGCTCCTGCCTTAGCGCATTTGTACGTGCTATACCGGCTGCCTAAATGCCACTCCTCTCCCAGTTATTCATTGGCATCTCCCTCATTTTATTCAACTCAAGTGTCATCTCAGTAGACTTCTCTGGCCACCAGTGTGAAATCATGTTCCCATCCTGATTTAGCCCTTCATGCTGCTCCAGAGTTCCTCATGACACTGACCTGACCTGATACTATTCAATAATTCATTTATTTGCCTATGACCTGCCTCCTACTACCAACCAGAATGTAAAGACTCTGTTTCTTTTTATCCAGTGCTGCATTCCCATTGCCTTAGGCACAGCCAAGCACACTGTGTGTGCTTCATGAGCATTCGGGGACCCCAGCTACTCCAGAGGGGTAGTGTTTCCATTGAACTTCTTGGTCTTTTCCTTCCACGTTTGCATTAACAGCCCAAATGCTATACCTTTAGGATTAAGGGAAGGAAAGCTATTCTGTTGTCTTCAATTAAGCTTACTCTGGATACAAAAGGAAGGAAAGAAAGGAGGGAGAAAGGGAAGGGAGGGAGGGGGAGAAAGAGAAAGAAAGAAAAAAACAGGGAGGAAGGAAGGTTGGAAGGAAGGAAGAGGGAGAGAGAGGGAGAGAGGAAGGAAGGAAGGGAAGAGGAGAAAGATACTATCCCTGTTAGTGTTGAAGAAAATTAGTGTGTTCAATGCCTCTCCCCCATGCCTAACCCCACCTTTATGTTCTGATAAACTCAGAATATACTCTGCTTAATCTCAGAATAAGAGTCCTGCTTAAAGTGGAGGCCATGAATTTGCCATAAGCAGTAAAGGACAAAGCAGACAGAATATGTAAAACACAAGGCCAATAAAGCATCTTTCCATACCAGCGTAAGACTCAACAATGATACTCCAGTAATTCTCCAGGGTTTGGGAAGCAGAAAGGTGGAATTTTGCTTATAGTCACAGCTGCAAGTAACAGAGAACATTCTGCTGCTATGCCATTTTTATTTTTTCATGGAGCAAACCAAATTTGTTCAAATATTTAACCATCCAACAAATATTTATTACTTGACTGCTATGGATCAGGCAATGCTGGTATATAGAACAGGAAGACACAACCCCTCTCCTCAAGAAACGATGCATGTTGCAATGAGAAAGAGAGAACCCAAACCCAAATTATAAGAATATAGCTAGTCTGTTTGAGAGGGAAGTGTGGGAAGCTATGGGAGCAGAAACAACTACCCATTCCAGACCCAAGCAAAGGGGAGGAAGGGTATCAGAGAAGGCTCTTCGGAAGATGTGATACTTGGCTGAGTCCTCAAAAAGGAAAAGGAGAAGGAAGTACAGAAGGGGGTAATGACATTTCCAGCAGGAGGAACAGCATGTGAGAAACTCAAAGGCATGAGCAACTTCACATTAGTGAAACATAAGCTATCCAGTCCTGCTGTATGATGGAGGGGAGAACAGCTAGGTATGGGGTTGGAGACATCATCAGAGACTGTCTACAAGGGGCAGTGAATATTGTGTTGAGGGGCTCTGGCTTCATTCTTGACAGTGATAAAGAGTCACTGAAAAGTTTTCAGGCAGGCAAGGCTTTTAATTTTAATTATCTTGACTTTTCAAGATGAGATCAAAGCAATTAAATCTACCCTTTGGGGTCCTTGGGCTTGAATTTGGCCATCCCCCCTCTGTGGGAGAATCACAGTCTCCCATTAATGAACACTAAAAGTGAATTCCTAATCAGCCAGCACTTGGTAATTACCATCTTCAAGATGGTGGAAGATTTAAAGTTGGCACATCTAAAGGTTTAAAGTCAGCACAGCCAGAAATTCCTTCAGGCCAGCTGGTCAACCCACCATGAGCATAGAATTGGGATTTCGAAATTCTGATTTCCCAGGCCCACTGACATTGTTCAGAGGGTAGATGCCAGTGCACAGCTGTAAGAAGAAGACAACAGCCTTTTCATAAAGAAATGCCAAGAAATCCAGCGTGCAACTCCACAGCGGAAACACCGGGCTTCTGGGGCAGTGAGCCCACCAGTGTGTCGTTTGTTGCTGAAATGTAGAGTCTGCATTTATGTGAAGCCTTTTGGTCCCCACCTCAACTATTGTCTGATGTATTTTTATTCATATTCTTCCCTCCAATTTCATAATTATTATCTCTCTCCCTTTAATTTCTCAATCAAGTTTATTCAGCGAAAGTTACAGCTTTTACTTATCTGACTAGCATTGATTTAATGAGAGATTGCGGGCGCACAGATATCACCCATTATGGAAACACTCACAGACTGCTCACTAAAGATAAACTGATACTCTTTCTTGATTTTCTTAGCCAAAAAAAAAGTGGAAGAATAGTCAAACATTTTGGTGGAAGTATTATCCATGTGATTATTACTATTTACTGAGCAACATGACATTATGTGAAAATTACTCTGTCAACTGTATGAAAAGATGAAGCAGGATGCAAGGGGCGTTGTACAATAGTATCAGTGGCATATAAAAAAGCCGATCCAAAGAAGATGGTTCTCCTCAGGAAAAGACATTCCCCACTGTGGATCCCCTCCTGTGCTCTCTCCATCCGTCTTTACTGTAAAAGCTTTCACAGACAAACCATAATCACCTCCTGCCTGCCTCAGTTAGGGAACTCCCCTCACCTGCCCCTCACCCCTCACAACCTGATTCCTAACATTGTCTTCATGGGAAAAAAAAAAAAAAGTTTTATGTCAGAATTAGAGAGACAACTTAAAAAGCAGTTACCTGAGAAGGAAAGACAGTGATTTAATTCACATAAAGGGGAAAATCGTCAATGTCAGCCAAGTTCCTGACAAGCAGTTTTGACAGAAGGAGGAGAAAAAAGAAGGAAGTAGGGTAAGAGGGGACATTTATGGGCTATAGGATTAATTTCTTTAACCTTAATGTGTTGCTTAGATTGTTTTTTATGCATGAAAACTGCTAGGATATTTGGAAAGGATGCACTTCTGATTTTAGCTGTGCTTAAATCCCAAGGCCATGGAGACAACTGTTTTATCTGTGTAGCACTGCTCCTGGCCTCCCAAGGGCCAGGGGCTTAAGGATGAGTGATTCTCCCTTTCTTTCTCCAAAACCAGATAGATCACTTTGACTTATAGGTCCTCTCTTTCTCATCAAGATCACGTTTTTGTGGTTAAGAACTGCTACGAGGTTCTGGGTGAGCTTCAGGGCATGAATTTGGGTTAAATGAGGAGCCTGTATGATGTAGTTCAATATCAGGTATGGTGAACATTTCCTGTAAGGCCCAGATAGTAAATATTTTAGACTTTTCAGGCCGTAAGGTTTCTGTCACAACTATTCAAGAGTGCCTTTGTAGCACAAAGCAGCCATCAACAATACAGGAATGAACAAGCATGGCTGTGTTCCAACAAAACTTTATTTATGACACCAAAATTTGAATTTCATTTGTATTTCCATATGTCATGAAATATTCTTTTTGGGTTTTTCCCCCAATCATTAAAAAATATAAAAACCATTGTTAGCAGTTCATTTTTAAAATAGACAGCAGGCAAGATCTGACCCTCAGATCATAGTTTACAGACCCCTGTTCTGGATCAAACAAGATTTGAAGGAGGATAAACTTTGTCAATATAAAACATTAGGAAGAACCTTTCCCCAGAACTTGGAAAAGTCTGAATTAAATAGATTCTTGAAAAGAAATCCCTCAGAAAGGATATCTTCAATTTATTTTTTTTTTAATTTTACTGTTTATATTATTTTTGAGAGAGAGAGACAGAGCACAGGCAGGGGAAGGGCAGAGAGAGAGGGAGACACAGAATCCAAAGCAGGCTCCAGGCTGCGAGCTGTCAGCACAGAGCCTGACGCAGGGCTCAAACCCACAGACAATGAGATCATGACCTGAGCCAAAGTCGGACACTTAACCGAGCCACCTAGGTGCCCCTTCAATCAGATTTCGAGCTAGGATTTTCAGGTTAGAAGTGTGCTTTAATGGACATAGGGTCCATTTGAAACTAGCAGCCAATGTGAGGCATAAACACAGAAACAATTTATTCTTTTAAATGAGCTCAAGGCAGTTCTTTCTCTGTTGTTTACAAGATCCATTTCCAGAGGAAATCCTTTCTTCCTAGGTCATGCAAAGCCCATTTAAGCTCAGCCCTGGGCAAATTATCACCTTGAAGGCATATTCAGACAGGTACATTGTTATTGTACTTTTTGTGTTGATGAGGTGAATGAAGATGGCACCTTTGATTTTAATTGAGCTTTAATAAGCTCTGTTCCTCCCAGGCCTTAGTCTTTCCATCCAGTAAGGGACGATTTTGCAAAGACTCCTCGCCTTCCTCAGTTTGCCTTCCTTGAAATGTGGTTAATTTATCTCTGATCTTTCTGAAGTAGTTTATGTGAACTGATTTGAGCCTCCGAAACGGACAAAAATTCCAACATAGAGACTGTAAAACAGACCTCCCGGAGGAGATTGAGGAAGCATGAGAAGGAAGGGAATCTAAAAGGAGCCCATTTTCTCAAAATACAGAAGGCTGAGCAGCTCAGACCAAGAATCCTGAGAATAGCAGAAAGCTGTTCCTTATGATCTCATCCTTAGAATGAGAGACACTTTCCAAAATGGAAACTGAAGCCTAGAGCACTCCTAATGTGGATATGGAGAGTTTTCTATATTCACAGGACACTGGTCAGTAGGAATATACCATTTCCACAAGACACACCCAAATATGCCACAAGGCAAAATAAAGTATTACATTGATTTTTCTGGTGATGTTTTGATGGCAACAGCAGCACTCGGGGATGCAGAAACGCGGCACTCGGCCCTGCCCTGGCTCCCACCGCAGGACTTTCAGCATTGGCAATGGGTTTGCCATTTCTGGGTTCCCAGAAGGAGAGGGATTTGAGGAATGGTTTAACTGACCCATCTCTGTCATTATTCAGACCATGCCCCTGAACTGGAAAACCTCACGGTGACCAAGGTTGGCTGGGATGGCCTCAGACTCAACTGGACCGCAGCTGACCAGGCCTATGAGCATTTTGTCATTCAGGTGCAGGAGGCCAACAGGATGGAGGCAGCTCAGGACCTCATGGTGCCCGGCAGCCTGCGGGCTGTGGACATCCCGGGCCTCAAGGCCAACACCCCTTATAGAGTCACCATCTATGGGGTGATCCGAGGCTATAGAACACCAGTGCTCTCTGCTGAGGCCTCCACAGGTACCTCTTATCCTTCTGTCTCTAGCTTCTGCTTTTCCTAACAGGAAACTACCCACAGATAATCAGACACAACACATAACCAGACACAGTTCACTTGAAAAAAAATTTTTTTTAAGTTTATTTATTTTGAAAAAGAGTGCAAGTGGGGGAGGAGCAGAGAGAGAGAGAGAGAGAGAATCCCAGGCAGGCTGTGCAGTGTCAGCGCAGAGCCTGATGTGGGGCTTAAACTCACAAACTGTACGGTCATGACCTGAGCCGAAATCGAGTTGGACACTTAACCGACTGAACCACCCAGGCACCCCAGACACAACTTGCTTTTGAATGGACTCATTCTGCCCCAAGTTATGGCACCGTGGTGTCTAATGGAGGGAAGCCATCAGGCTACATGACTCCAGGGGTACCTTTGACACCACAACCCATGTGAACAACACCCTTTGGAGTTGTGCACAGCCCTGCCTGGGGACCATACACACAGCCCCAAAGGCAAGGATCTTTATCTTCACAAACAGGCTCCCTCTTGGCAAGGGATGTTAAGACGTTATACTTAAAAGGAAAAAAAAAAATCACAAAATTAATCTCCTTGTCCACTGAAGGTTAGGACAGTTCTTTAGTAAAGTAAGATGACAAATATTTTTCTATACCTCATGCTCTTTGTTCTATTCCTCAAATTTAGGAGGAATAGCTGCATGCTGCATGTTTATTAAAGACAGTCATATATTTTTAAGTAATATAAAGCCTATTCTTGTGTTCAAGACTCCCTGGATCTTGCTGTGTGATTTGATCATTAAACTAGTTCTTTGTCCTTCTCCAGGGGAAACTCCCCATTTGGGAGAGATCATGGTGTCCGAGGTGGGCTGGGATGCCCTCAAACTCAGCTGGACTGCTCCGGAAGGAGCCTATGAACAGTTTTTCATTCAGGTGCAGGAGACTGATACAGTAGAGGCAGCCCAGAACTTCACAGTCCCCGGAGGACTGAGGTCCGTGGACCTGCCTGGGCTCAAAGCAGCCACTCATTATAACATCACCATCCGTGGGGTCACGCAGGAATTCAGCACGACTCCTCTCTCTGTTGAAGTCTTGACAGGTATTCTAGACTGGTTCATTAATTTACTTCCTCCCCTTGTCTCTGCTCAGGAGGGATCAAAGCTCTTCCTGCTGTAAGCTGGGCTCAGCCCCTGCCACATTGGGGAACACTGGTGAATCATCCCCGCTCCCATCCGAATGTCATATCCCTTATTTGGCCAAGTCCGAGTGTAGCATGTTAGCCAATTCCATGGAAAATTCCACCTACTCTTCCCTTACAAAAGTGAGAGGTGACTTTTCTTTCAAAGCAAGTTTTCAGTCATAACAGCTAAGAAGTTGGAAAACACAGTTTGCAAGTGGGAAAAAAAAAATTGGTCTGAGCTCATTTTAAGAACACACTAAAAGATTCCCCCAAAGCCCCATTTATATGTTAAGAATGGAAGTTATGAACAATTCCTAGAACTATTTTTCATTCCCGGAGACTGAACAGAAAACCCCTGGCTTTAGTGCCAACAGAGTGTGCTCTACACCTGCTGTAAATCATGCATCTGTAATCAACACTAACCAGACAACTCATCCCAACCTCAGCCAAAATGTCATCTCACCTGAATCCTAGCACGCAATTACCTTTTTTAGTAACTCAGCAACTCTTTGTCCTTACGCAGAGGAGGTTCCAGATCTGGGAAACCTCACAGTGACCGAGGTTCGCTGGGATGGCCTCAGCCTGGACTGGACGGCCCCCGAAGGGCTCTATGAGCAGTTTGTCATTGCAGTCCGGGAGGCTGACCAGGCCGAGGAAGCTCACAGTCTCACGGTTCCTGGCAGCCTACGCTCCGTGGAAGTCCCAGGCCTCCGGGCCAGTACCCCTTACATGGTCACCCTGCGTGGCAAGGTCAGGGACCGCAGCACTCGACCTGTTGTTGTGGAGGCCATCACAGGTATAGGACCCTCCTCCCATACCAGGGACATGATTGAGCCAACCTCTCTTTGGAAGAGAGAGAACATTTCCCACGTGTCCAAGTGTGGTCTCAGTGTTCCGACAGGCAGCGTGAAGGGAGGCTCTAACTCAGGAAGGGCTGGGTTGGAATTGCACCTTGCTGGATTTTCTTGGGTCTAGCATTTTACATTTCTGAGCCTTCTTTTCTCACCTTCAAATCAAAGATAATACTCTACCTCAGAACATGGGCCTGAGCAGTAGATGAAATAATGACCGAAAATGCTTAGCAAAGCTCCATTCCTGTAGTAAATATTGAACGGCACATAGCTAAATATATAAGATAACCATGTAACTAATAAAAATAGCATAAACAGTAGGGCCATGGTGGCACAAGAATAGGCTCAGAACTTTCTAGAGAAATCTTACCATTAGAGGCCTCAGAGGCCCTAACGTTGTCCAACTTGTAGTCACATCTCTATGGAATAACCTTTGAAATGATCCTCTGCCGAAATTGTTCAAGTCTGTCTCTCCTTAAGAGACACTCAGGGAAGGCATATTTCTAAGAAAAAACAGCCACATTTGACTTCAATGTTTTTCATTCAGTTTAGGGAGGAAAAACAATTTATCTCAATTTGTCCCCTGGAAATATGCTGTTCCATCTGTCATTGGAAACTCTGTGCTGTTCATGAGTTTCTAGAAACCGCTTTAAAGGGGGCAAATGGGCCAAATTTTTGGTAATCGGGTTCTTATGCTGGGCCCTAAGTCCATGCCCTTCTCTATCTATCTATCCTGTGTTTTGATAATACTATCCAAATAACCTAGGTCAAATAAATTGTTCTCCTTGCTCACATATACCAAGTAAAGTTGGTACTTGTGAGAACCGACACACAATTCCAAAAATGAGAAAGGTGATGTTACGATCCAGCTGTGCTGGCTGAGTCAGTGTTATCCTGTGCTGCCTGGAATGTCTTCAGACCCAGTGAGCCAGAGGGGCTATTGAGGCACCTGTGATCTGGATGCAGGATGCTAACAGTCTCTATCTGTAACAACAGAATTCCTTTTGCACGTGAAACGTTACCAGGAACCTCACTACGTGCCAGATAAATGAACAGCTCTTCTTGATGAACTAAGAGGGCAGGGAGGACTGCCTTCACTGATACCCCCACCAGAGCACCAAGGCTACATGGTCATTTGAATACAGCCCCTCAAAAAGGCCGAGTTTGCTCAGACTCACAGGCACTGAGAACAAGTGCCTCAATGCACCTTTCTTGGCTGCTGGAATCCTTACAGATATTTTCTTTTGTAACTTCAAGTGCATGGCCACGGCAGCCTTTAAAAAGTCTGAGCAGTTGCATATAATCCTGAGAGGTATCCCACCAAGCAGTGGGTTTTCCCGTATTCAGAATCCAGACTTTCTAAAATCGGCAATAAGAAACACGTTAAATCTCCTTGCTACATGGTAGGAAGATCAATAGTGGGCCCTGCTCTGCACCATTGGCTGAGAAAAATTTACCACTTTTAATTAAAAGTGGGCACTCATTTCACACAAATGGCTTCGCTTCATGATGCAGCCACTCTTTGTTCTGGCACAAAGTACTAGCAGAAGGTGGGAGGGAAAGAACCAAGCCAAGAATCTAGTGCAGAACATTTGATCCCTAAAAGCCCAGTAGAGTCCAGAGAAAAAACATCACACATGTCCACACTGAGACAACATACACTTTATAAAGCCTGCCTGATAGCAGGTGGCCAGCAATAAGACAATCTCTTCAACACGAAGTCCTGAAATGAGGCTGATAATTCTCTCCAGTATGGTTGAGAAGTTCCAAGGGGAAACATCTAAACGGTGATGTATTTGTTGGGTAGCCACTTACTGGGCACTCACGATGGCTTAGGCATGATACTCAGGGGTTTATAAATGGTATTTAGCCATCACACAGTCCAGTGATATGTCAGCCCCCTTTATAGGTGAGCAGAGTAAGACTCAGAGGTGAGCTGGGTGATGGGCCCAAGATGACCTGGCTAATAAAGATCATTGTGGGAATTCCAACTAAAGCCCAGCGGCCTCCAAAGCCTCCACTTTTAACATCCCTATCCCCCTTACCCTGACCCACAGTCCCACTTTTCCAACTGCCCTTTCATTTCTGGCCATGCATGTGCAGAGACCCCCTGTGGGTTGTGCAGTGGTCCAGACAGTATTGCCATCTCAAGGATGAACAGCGCAGATCTTCCCCTTTCTGACTGTTTTCAACTCCTGAAGAAGGGCTGTGGCCAGATTACCACAATTCAAGTCAGAAGTAAATGCCCAGAGACCAAGAATGACCACACTTGCACACAAAAATTCTCTCGCCTCTTTCTCTCTTCCCTAGAGCTGGGCTGTGGGATGTTTGGTTTCCTCCTTTTTTTGGTTTGCAGAACTGACAAATAACGTCTCTGTCCTTCAGAGGAGCTCCCCCAGCTGGCGGACATAGCCGTGACCGAGGCTGGCTGGGATGGCCTCAGACTCAACTGGACCACAACTGATCAGGCCTATGAGCACTTTGTCATTCAGGTGCAGGAGGCCAACTGGGTGGAGACAGCTCAGAACCTCACTGTGCCCGGCAGCCTGCGGGCTGTGGACGTCCCGGGCCTCAAGGCCAACACCCCTTATAGAGTCACCATCTATGGGGTGATCCAGGGCTATAGAACACCAGTGCTCTCTGCTGAGACCTCCACAGGTACCTTCCTCCCCACTATTGACGCCCCTCCCCAAGCCACCCTGCTTTCTCTCCATGAAACTTTGCGGAAAGTCAGCTTCTCTCCATGTCTGAGTCCTTCCCTTATGCCCCTTAGTGGCTGGTCATGCATGTCCAGAGACCACACCATAAGCTGTGCCTTGGTCTGGATGCCTCTGCCATTTTGAGGATGAATGATAAAGATGTTGCCTTTTCTGACCTCCAGCCTCCAGCCTCTCCCAGACTTCCTACCACTAACTCTCTTTTGAATGATGGCTTTTGGTTTCAAGAGACAGCCTGATGGTTTTAATTCTCTTTTCCAGTGCTAGGATATAACTAAAAGCCGTCCCTTACCATGTGTGAGTTCTGGTAAAGCATAGGTTATTTACTTTAGAGGGTCTTTTTGCTAGTTGGAAAAGGCGCTTTTCTATCCCAAATCCCTCAAGGGTATGGGCACTGTGGTTCTTGCATTTAAAAGAAATGTTTTAATTTAAATGTTTCTTTAAAATACACAGAGTATAATAAGAGAACTGAATTACCCTCCTCCGGGCAGTTCTCTCAGATACTGAGTCATTGTTAGAACACCAAATTAGCAAATAGCTAGACCAAAAAGAAAAAAAAATCACACAATTATGACTGGAGACAGTACCAAAGAAAAAGCCATTCATTCAGAGAAGTACACACAGCAGCATTTGAAGCAAGGAATGTCCCAGGCTATGAATGTCAAAGATCTGATGCCCTTTTTGCTCTTTTAAATAAGAGTTGCTCCCTGGAGTGTTGGCCTTTGCATATGGCGCACTCCCAGCGCTGACCCAGGAGGGTGTGCTGTGCCTTACTAGTCACTCTGCTCCAGTGACAAGGCAGTCAGTGTTTCCCCAGGGGCCTGCCTCAGCAAGCAGCCTTCCCCAGCACCATTCTCCATTGCGCATCTTCCTATATGCGTCCATTGGTTGGAAGCTCGGTAGAGGTTGTCTTGCTTGGGTTTGTATATGCCTGCCCCATTTTCAGGTAATTATGGCAACCAAACCTTCATGCAAACCTGTACAACCTCACTGATTCCAGCAAAAGCATAGACCTGCATTTTAGCCTCCATCATTTCAATAACCCTCACTGAGATCAACAGAATACAGACAGCCACTGTATGAGTGGTGACCTTGAAATGCCTAGAAATTGCAACTGGCAACCATATCGGACATTCATAAATCATCCCTTCCCAGAAGGCAAGAGAAATCACCTGCCGCTTCTGATCTTTCCTGCAGACCTTGTGGTTGGGTGCCCTTCATATTTTTATGTGATTTTTTTTTCCTTCTTAATGATAGCGACATTCCTGTTTCTGATGAAATGGTATGAGAGGAGGAAGGTCCATGACCCCATCTGATCTGTGTCTCACTAAATGTGATGGGATGGGAAGGCCTTCCCCTTCCCTGCTAGAGAGGCACTACTTGCTCCTCACACCTTGCTTCTGCTTTCCTTCTGCATATTTTATTCCAATTGCACAGAAAAGCACTGGTAGGACCATCTCCAAGACAAAATGTTATTTCTTGGCCGAACAGGCGTTGCCTGACTGCCTTGCCTCGGCTCAGCTCTCTTGGTTGGCAATGTAAGTAGTAGCTTTCTTGGCTCCCGTAGAGGCAGTTAAGAGAGGACGAGCTATTCTAACAGAATATGAAAGCAGCTGGCCCTTGTCAGAAGTATGATGAAAATACCAAGAATCACACTGACAAGTTGCCAGTTCCCTTTAAGTCACAAAATCAGAAGCCTCAGGGTACCACCTTTGGGAGGGTGATGGCATCAGAATTATTTAGCCTTTATTTAAATAGATGGGAGCTCCCTCAAAGCAAAGGATGCCTGCAGGAGGGAGCCAAGTAACTGTGGTCTCCTGAGTGCAATTCTGGCAACTAAAGACTGCCAGCACTCATATCTCTTGACCGATGGCCAGCATCCGGGCAGCGGGGCTCCCAGAAGCATCTGAACTTAGGCACCACGGTTCCAGCTGACATCATTCAGATGTCTTCTCACACATGGGATCTCAGCCAGCTTGATCATGTATGGCTGCTCCAGAGCAGGGGAATCCAATTTGCCAGACCTTCCTCTTTTCTTCTTTTAACAAATCCCCTTTTTCTCTCCCGCTGGCACTGACTGGTGACACTGCTTGGTATCCCCCTAACCCTGAACTAGCAGGTCTTTCTACCCAGCCATGTTTCTCTTAACAACCTCAATCTTAAAACACAGGCCAAATAATCAACCCAAATTCATTTATTTTTTCTTCTTCCCTACCCTTCCTTTTTCAGCTGCAGAACCTGAAATTGGAAACTTAACTGTTTCTGACATAACTCCTGAGAGCTTCAATCTCTCCTGGACAGCCACCGATGGGGCCTTCGAGACCTTTACCATTGAAATTGTTGATTCCAATAGGTTTTTGGAGATGATGGAATATAATATCTCTGGTGCTGAACGAACTGCCCACATCTCAGGGCTACACCCTAATAATCATTTTATTGTCTACCTCTCGGGACTTGCTCCCAGCATCCGGACCCAAACCATCAGTGCCACGGCCACCACAGGTACATCTGCCTTCTCCATTCTGACCACCTCTCTCTAGAGTCTTCTTTGCAGGGTGAAGCTGCTTATTCACTCCTTCTTTGCAGGGTGAAGCCACAGTGCATTAACTGCTCCACAATGCTAGGCTAGAGCACTACTTAACATAACTCTCTCCAACAGCAGCCCAAATGGTGGATTTCTGTTAAACCCTTTGCCTGATCTATTACTGACCAGGACATTTGCAGCATAAAATGTAATCTGGCCCAGATTGCCATATGGAATCTGGAGAAAAGAATTCTACCCTTCTATACCTAAGAAGCAAGAGTTGTCCTTGATTTGGAAAGATGTCTGCATCAAAAAAGTCTTAAAAATTATATTTTGTGTTATCCTAATATCTTTGGCCTCCTAATACCCAAATATCCCAATGGTCTAATGAAATCGTGTTGGTACTGTTATTTTTTTTCAACTTGGAAAATGATAAAAAAAAAAAAAAGCAGATTACTAATCAGATGGGTGCACAAGGAAGTCGTGCCATCCAGACCATCCCAAATCCAATGCAATCTCTAGGAGAAAATACATGAACAGGCTGTCTTGCTCCCAGAAGAGTAAATGGTTGATTGCAAAAATAGAAGTCGTCATGTTTATACAAGGAACTTGGCCAGCCAGAGTATAAGCTGCTCTCACTTAAATTTGTAGTGTCTGTGGTACACATCCTATGTGAGGCCCTCTCTGGCACGCAGCAAAAGAGAATTCTCTATCTGAATTTGAAAGGAGAAGCTTAGCCATTCAAAATAGCATTCTTAGCACATTTTGGATAATGAATCCAAGAAAAAGGTTGACATTGTAGCATCAAAATCATCTAACACTTAAGTCACCCATGGCTGAGGGAAGGTCTGTCCTCATTCTGCGTGAGACTACAGATTGTTAGCAGGGTGGTCTGTCATCTTCGCCATATTAAAGTACACAAAAACCTGGAGGAAAAAATTATTCAGCCCCTTATATTTGTTTCTCATGGCTCAAACTGGGTTTCAACAAGGACAAATCTTTTATCAAAGGGTGAAGTCTAAAACTTTATGGATTTAGTCTTATGTGTTTTAGTTTTTGACTCTATTGTAATAGTGTTTTAAATTGACATGCTTTCATATTTTTTTCTGCTTGCTTTAGTGGCCGATGCTCTCCTTAGCCACCTCACTATCTCAAATGTGACCTGGGCCAGTATGGCCCTCTCGTGGAAAGCCCAAGAGGCTGCCTTTGATAGCTTTCTTATCGAAGTTAGGAATTCTGACCACGGCCAGGAGACGGTAGTGCGTTCTGTACCTGCGGCGTCTCGCAGCTCAATCATCACCAACCTCGCGGCTTCTTCTAATTACACTGCACACCTTCATGGGCTGATGGGCGGGCACCGCGCTCACACTCTAATGGCCCAAGCAACCACAGGTATTTCCCACGATGGCTTCTTCACTCTCCATTGAAATTCCTCTGGGGAGCAGTCCCCCAAAAAGCCCTCGCTACACATTTTTCATCCTCCTGGTTCCTCTAGATCTTTCCCAAATTTGACAGGGCCACCCAAATCAGAGCTTTAAAACTTAAAAAGAAAAACAATCACCCAGAAGTCAACGTCTTTTTCCTAAATGTGCACTCACATCTGGAGTCGCTCTGTTTGTTTATATAGAGTTAACCTGACTTGCTTTGGTTGAATTTCTACATCATCCTTCTCATCTGATCTTGAATAATCATTTCCAGTTCTACCCATTATCATCTGCCTGTGGTCTAATCAGAGTTTGCCTATGACATTGCCAAAGAGGTGTGTGCATGCCAGTTTGAGTTCCCTGGTCAGAATGATATTCATCCTTCTTCTCTCTTCCAAGATTCTAAAACACAGTGCCAGAAGCATGCAAAGAAAAGACCCTAACACACACTTCCAGAGCCAGAGGACCCAGTGGTCTCGTCTTGTTCTTGAGACTTTTATTTGCTTGCATTCCCTACAAATAGACTGTTCTCTTTTGACATTTACCCCACCAAGCATGCTTTGTCGTCTTCTGATACCTGTCACAAAATGTCCACCTTCTTTCATCTGTCATCTTGTCCAAATCTTGGTGCATGTGGTGAACATTCAGAGTATTACATTTTTGAAAATATCTATGTTTCCTGGAAGCATATGGCATGTCCAAGAATTATTTTGAAGGGTTAGAAGTGGTGAGAGAAAGATACCCCAGCTTGCATGGAACACTGGCCATACCTTCTCTCTCACTCTCTCTTTGAGGTTTTTCTTGCACCTCACTCCTGAGCTTGGTTGCACCCTTTGGGAGACAGCTGGAGGCCAAGCTGGCCATGAGAAGCTAAGTCTTACTCTGCATGGTGAATGTGTTCACATCGCGAGTCTCTTTTTGGTGGCATGAGAAGAATCCTAACATGCATCCTTAATTTGAGAGATTGCTGCCACAGCAAAACACAGGGAAAGAGCAAACAGAGGCCCACTTGGAGGGTTCTACCTTTAGTGCGGTTGAGGTAATTTATGCCAATGTTATGGATAAAAATTATAGCGTCATTATCTTCTCAAACTAATTGCTAAGTTGGAGATTCCATGCCGTTACTTATGGCTATCTTCTGCTTTGGGGCCAGATTCTTTTTGCCCTTAGGGACTTTGTGGCATCAAATTATGCTGTGCAACTGTCCAGTTTAAGTTTATCCAGATGAGTCCCTTCTTTCCTCCTAATACTGGAGCTGCAGCAAAACAACTCCCAAGTCCTTGGAAGAAATAGTCTGCTTCTTCCCAACCTTCAGTGCTAACCCTGGTACCTCAACCCTCCAGGACTGTTGCCTCTTTCTAAAATAAAGTTTGAGTCGAACTTACTTTAAAGTTAGTATTGCTCGATAAATGTGCATTGAGGAGGCCAGATCGTATACATCCTAGTGGAAACTAGCAGTACAGGCCCCCTACATTACAAAATGAGTTGCCTTGATCACTGATCTCCTAGTCTTTAAGGGACAAGAGAATATTAACCTCCAGGAGAACCACTTATCTTCCCAAATTATCCAGTAAGTAAATTTTCTAGTTAGAAAATGTAACACCTAACTTTAAATTTTCTTTTAACTTTTGCATACACCAAGAATTTTTTAATGAAAGCCATTTTTACCTTTACGGTATTCAGGGTAAGATGCAGATTTTCTTATGGTGTATAGGAAACCTTTGGATTTCTAAAAACTATGGAGAATTTCTCTTGTATGGATATTAGCCTTTAATTTGTACAATCGAAATAGATCAAAAGAAAACTAAATAAGGAAACTTCAAAGTAGCATTTCCTAAGACATGCTCTGTGAACCACAAGCTACTTGAGATGTTCAAAGAATATCCTTTGAAAGAGTATCCACTGATCAATAAGTTTATGAAATTCTGGGCTGCACAAAATTAAGTAGGTTTCTTTACAGAACCAGCATTTCAGAGGCTATAAAATACTCTCAGGCTTTGGGAATCTCTAGGGTGAGATAGAATACCCATACATACTTTACTAAAAGCTACTTTTCTTAGGACATCTTACAGAGCTAGTGTCCCGCTGCAAACCTTTAGAAATGCACCCTAAATATTCTCTGTTGCTCCTATCTGCCATTCTAATGCCTGTTCACCTTTCTTCTTATGGCCAGCAAGTAGTCGTGTCTATACTTATAAAGAATGCACATCCATACCTGCAGAGAAAGTATATTCTCTAGCATTAGTCATTGCAGGTGTAGCCACAGCCTAATATACTACCTTTCTGCAAATATTTGGAGGGATTGGCACTTTTATGTCCTATGGCTATATTCTGGAAAAACCAACTGCTTCCTCTAATAATCCATCTCCTTTCTCTTCTGCCCATGTTCCTCTCCCTTCAGAGCCAGAGCCACAGTTGGGCATTCTAATCCTTAGCAATATTACTCCTGACAGCTTCAATGTGTCCTGGAGCATTCGAGCCAGGTTTTTTGCAAAGATTGTTGTCAATGTTAGCGATTCTCACTCACTGTATGAGCCCCAGCAATTCACGATCTCAGGAGACACACAGCATGCTCACATCACGGGCTTGCTGGAGAACACTGGCTATGACATTAGTGTGGCAGGGACCACCTGGGCTGGGGACCCCACGAGACCCCTCACTGCTTTTGTCATGACAGGTACTCATTCAAAGGTTCTCACTTGTCCATTTAGAATTTTGAGATGGGGTACAGCAGAGAGGAAAGGTGATAGGCATTCTAAGGGAACGTCAACCCCCAGTAGAGTCTTCACTCCAGATGTAAACATCTAAGTGAAGAGAGATCAGATCCTCTGGTATTTTGCAAAGAGGGATATTTTGCAGCTTTTCATGGGACATGGAGACCATGTACTCAACAGCTGCATAAAGCTTCCCAGGATTTTCCTGTCTAGCTTTATAGGCTGATACATATTTTAGCAATTCTGGCTGAAAAGTGAGTTCTATGTTACCCATAGCCTGGAGCAGGAATTTTTGCCATAAATCATGCTAAGTAAGGCAGTTTATAAACCACTTGCCCCAGAAATATAATAATTTCTCTTTTCCTTTAAATAAAAAAAAAACCACTTTGTCTTAAGTCAGCATCCACAGCAAATTACTGAAGGTTTGACCTAGGGTAGCAGATAAATCCAAACTTAATTGAAGCTTACCCATTTATTGAACTTGACCTCCAACCTCTCTTTGAATTACTGAAGAATTACATAAAGAAATGGCTTTCCGTTTTCTTTCCTGAGATCATCCCAAATCAATGGCAAAGGCTACATACCTCAGAAAATATTTAGAAGTCTCTTGCCTTCCACTACTGATAATTTTCAGGAGACTGACTTTGCCTGCTGATTCACATTAAACCAGGCCTCTCCCAGCATCTAAATCGCTACTGATAAAATATGTTAATAAGATCAATTAAATATTTAATTGGAAGCAGCCATGATGACCTAGAAGTGTGAGGGTTTTGATATCAGACCTGAGTGGTTTCTGAACTTCCCCCACATATTCTTAGCTGCATAACCTTGGCTGGTTCTTAACTGTTCTGAATTCCAGTTTCCTTATATTTGACAAAGGGACCCCCACAGCCATTTCTGTCAGCTTTGTCTCAGGATCTAAATGGATATGATAAAGTTTAATGGCTTGGCATCCAGTAGGCATCTTATGATGCTGGGTTCTTTCTGCTGTTTCCTAGGAGGGAAGTAACATTCTTAAAAATAAGCAACAATTCTAGATAGAAACTCAGCAGCTATTGTTATGAAATCATGATTTTCTTACTATTTTCAAGAGAACACTGGACGTGTTTTAATGTAAGATCAAAAGGTGGTTATGTTTTCTGTCCCGTTGCCTACTGTGAATTCAGTCATTCAAAAAAGTCTTCAAATGCAGAACATGGTCATTTCTTAGTGGGGCAGGGGAGAGAGTGGTGGGGGCTCCCAGTCTCTTGCCTCCTGATGCACAAGAGGGCAGGAATGGCCAGCCACAGACCCCATCAGGCCATCTCTTGTAGCCTCCCACAGGACCTCCCGCAGAACGGAGAGAAGAAAGGCAGTCTGGGAGGGCTGGTCTTGGGAATCCTAGATCTGGTTACAGCATTGTCTCAGCTAATCCTTGAAGTGAAAAGACCCTGAGTTTTAAAAGAAGCATATTTTTAAAAAGAAAAAAAAAAGTTGAACATGAATGACTATAAATAACAAGACTTTGATTGACTAATTAGCCTGAATGCCCTTCTTTTCACGAGAATCCGCTGCTTTGATGGTGTGGAGGTACACAGAGGCTAGCTATCCAAAGAGGCGCCACTTACCTAAATAAACTCAGCAAAAGAACTTGAGACCATTGTCTTGGAGACAAAGAAGTCTGTTTGCACAGTATAAGTGATTTCATCTTCGCCTTCAATAGAATTATGATTTTCAGAAGATCCTTACCTGGAAAAAAAAAAGCCTCAAAACAAATACCAAATATGCTAAATCAGTACAGGAAGTCCAGCCCACAACAAAATTTAAATCTTTGCTTTGGGGATGAGGATATTCATCTACTTGTTCATTCAATCACCAATGACTTCTTTGTAAAACATTTTTCTTTACATTTCATGGATTAGACTCTGGGCATTAGTGTAAGGTCATTTATCTCTTTGAAAGTTTCCATTTAGAAGCAGCAGAAAAGAAGGCTGTAAATGAGGTGTGGCTAAAGCAGCCTTGGTCATGGAGTTCCCAGCCCCATGTCCCCTCCAATAAAAAATACATTCACTATTACTGTGTTTCGTTTTGCTAGAGCGGGGGGCTCTGAACCTTCTCCACCAATCCTACTTAAGCCTCCACACTTGCCAGCCCTGATGGGGTTGACTAATTAGACACTGGCTTAGAGTGTGGAAAGAGCATTGAGCTTGGAATCAGATGGCCTGGGTGGGAGCCCAGCTTAGCCACCCAGTAGATTTGGAATCCTGTATATAAGTCATTGATCTCTATTTCCTTAGCTATCATGGGGGAGAGGGGGAAGGTAGCAGTAGCTATTTCACAGTGTCATTATGAGGATTAAATAGGAGAATAAACATGAAGCCTTGTCAATTGGTACTTAGAACTTAGCACTTAGAAATTTACCTGATATAACCTCACTATTTTGGGAATCCCAGTGTGTGAAAAGACCCCTTGATGCCTAAGAAATAAGGGTGCCTGGGACACAGATGTTTGGTGAATGAATGAACAGATGACACCAGAACTTATTAAAGATCCCGACATGTCCTTACCTCCTACTTTATCCAGGAAAACAAACAGCAAAAGAATCAGTGAATCATAGTATTGCTTACTGGACCATAACCCTAATTTGTTAATTCTGCCACATGAAAAAAATCTTACCCCCTCCCCCTATTTCAGCTAATGAAGATGTATGTCACTAAGGGGCCTCATTAACTTGATTCAAAATGTGAACTAGAAGTGAAATGGAAACATATGAAGTGTACCCAAAAGGAAGTATATCAGTATATTGGGGGGAAAAAAAGAGCTGATTTCCTTCAAGACCAGAAGACAGTTGGAAATAGAGAAAGAGGTACAAACCCAACACAAGATATCCAATTACACAGGGAACAATTCATGGCCTTTGGAGTGGGATCCAGCTAAAAACCTTGCTCTATCACATACTAGCTCTGTGACTTTGGCCAAGCCAATCAACCTCTTTGAAACTCAGGCTTTTTTTGCCTGTATAATGGGAATATTATCTATCTCATAGGCCTGTTGAGAGATTTACACAAGATAACATCATCTGGCAGCCAATAAGCTCTTACTAAATATTCGTTTTCTGAGAAATTAACACATTTAGTGTTTGATTGGGTATCTCTCAGTATCCATGGAGAGTTGTGCTATCCCTGCAGGGTCAGTGCTGCTAACCTGAGTTATTTTCACTCCTCCCTTCTTTCAGAGGCCCTGCCCCTTCTGGAAAACCTAACCATTTCCGACATTAATCCCTACGGGTTCACAGTTTCCTGGATGGCATCGGAGAATGCCTTTGACAGCTTCCTAGTAGCGGTGGTGGATTCTGGGAAGCTGCTGGACCCCCAGGAATTCACACTTTCAGGAACCCAGAGGAAGTTGGAGCTCAGAGGCCTCATAACTGGAATTGGTTATGAGGTCATGGTCTCTGGCTTCACCCAAGGGCACCAAACCACACCCTTGAGGGCTGAGATTGTTACAGGTATTTGGATTCAAGTGAGCCATTTTCTCCTCTCCTTGGTTCCCTTCCATGTAATCCATCTACCATATCACCATGGTTTTAACATTCTTGTCCATTTTCTCTGCTGAATCCATAGATGTGGCCTGTTCTTTTGTGTTTCCCCCCATCACACTCTCCCTTGTCTTATGTCTCTACTGAACACTCCTCTTCTCCCTCTCCAGAAATGAGAAGGTCGAAATGTTTGCCACTTGGCATCCCAAGTCCTTTTAGACCATGTCTTGTCTGTAGTTCTTGTGTGCTTATTCCACATCATCCTCTCCTGTGTACATCCTGGCTGGTCCCCAGCTATGTTTCAGCCTTCTCAAAAGAAATATACCAATGGGTATATTTCAAAGATATACTTATTTACAGCATTTTGTCATCTTAAAATGTCAACTGTGATCTTGATAAACCTACAAGGTGGGCTTGTTATTGAAAACTCAACTGCAGACCTATTATATTGGTAAACACTAATGTCATAGAGATTCTTTGACACAGACTAAATCCATAATTTTCTCAAGACTAATAATTCCTAGAGACACATACATTAACAACATTAACAGTAAAAAATCTGTGTTTCCCAAAGTCTTTCTAGATTTTACTAGTTCCATAGAATATTCAAAGGTCCTACTTGGTGAAGAAGTTCCATGATCAAATAAGTTTTGGAACCACTGAGTTAAACATAGTTTAACAGGATCCTTGACAACAAGGCTTCACAGAAGATCTCAATGCGCCTGTGTCTCTCCAAAAGGGACTTACCCAGGCAGTATTTGACACTGGGTGCCTTTTAAAGAAGAAGAACACACAGGAATAGTTTGCTCTGAGTACACTTTGGGAAACTCGGCTCTAAATTTACCTTGACATTGAGTTTTGTCTGGTTAAGGCAATCCAAGATAATACCTTGGGTCCAAAGTATGGAGCACAAGAGGTTTCAAGCCTCAGTTTTACCTTCTGAACATTTATCTAATAGTTAAAAAGGCAAGCAAAAAAGTCGAGAGTAGGAGCCTTCTTTAGTACAACAGTACTAACAAGAAAAAAGCAAAAAGACCATAACATAACATTTTAAAGGCCATTTTGCTCAGGATCAAGGGAAATATAATCAGCAGTATCATCATAGGCAACTCTACAGATCATTAATACTGGTTTATTTATCTTTTTAAAAGAAAAGAAAAAGGTCTTACAGAGGATGGGCACTCAGCCATTGGGAGATCAGAGCACAAATGTAAACAAGTTATTGGCTTTGAACTTGTTTAATAATGCATGGGAGGGGCCAAAGCTGAGTCCAGATGTGGATTTATAGAATTGCTTTTAGACAAAACTCACATATGCAAGCAGCCACTTGGCTTGTAGTGAATGTGTGAATTCCATCTTTCCCTTCCCCTAGATCTACTTGTTTGTGTTGGATAATTTTATTTTTGGTATTCAGGACACTTCTATCTCTGAGAGCCACAGGGCCACTGAATATTGATACGCCCACTGGAAAAGAAGATTGCACTGGCTGGTAAATGATGTTCTCTCTCCTCCTCCCACCATTTTCTCTCATCTAGAAGCCGAGCCAGAAGTTGACCACCTTCTGGTTTCAGATGCCACCCCAGACGGTTTCCGTCTGTCCTGGACAGCTGATGACGGGGTCTTCGACAGTTTTGTTCTCAAAATCAGAGATACCAAAAAGCAGTCTGAGCCAATGGAAATAACCCTACTTGCCCCCGAACGAACCAGGGACATAACTGGCCTCAGAGAGGCCACTGAGTATGAAATTGAACTCTATGGAATAAGCAGTGGAAGGCGATCCCAACCAGTCAGTGCTATAGCAACAACAGGTACCGTACATAAACAGGATATAACCAAGAAAAGTCATGACTTGGGGATTTTCTTTCACAGGGCTGGGAAATTACAAGATCTTTGAATGCAGCCAAGGTTTTTCAATTATAGACAGTGTGAGTGTGGACAATTTGGCTAAGCCTTAATTCAAGAAGAGTATGATGCCATTTATTGAATGGGGCTGGGAGGATTGAATGAGATAATTCATGGAAAGCCCATAGCAGAGGATTTGGTACATAGCAAAAGCTCAGTAAATTAAAGCTATTTGGATTTTCATTGTTTTCATTAATACATCATCATCATTATAATTATTACATTTTTTAAATTCCAAAGACCCTTCTTTAGGACAATTATCCCATCGTTTTGTTTTTTTGTTTGTTTGTTTTGTTTTGTTTTTTTAATGCAGAGGTATAATTCCTTGTTCTTTGGTCAAATGTTTGACCTTAGAGCAGACAGGGGATAATGGAGAAGTGGTACCTCCACCTATAAAGATGAATATTTATCAGATGCTGTGTGTGAATAATCAGTACCGTGATCAGGAAGGATCAAAGGAGGGAGCTGGCAAGGTCAACAAGCTGCTCTTCATGAAGCTCACTGATTTTATGTGATATTCATAACAACTTTAAAAGGCACTAGAGGGGGAAATGCAGACCCTTTTCCATGTGAGTTGTTTCAAGGAAAAAAAAGTTCATTGGTAACAGTCTCTTTAGAGGGAAAGATCTATGAAAGGTAGGGTGAATTCCTTCCTGAAATTGAGGGAGAAGGAGAGACATAGCACTCCCTAGAGAGAGACTGCTTCAAAGAGGGATCAGAAGAAAGAATCACAAAAGCACAAGGAGGGGTAAAAGGGACAAGAGGAATGGTATATCCCAGCCTCTTCTGTTTGTGTATGAAGAATCTGTGGCCCAGAAAGCCGATGTGATTTGCCTAATGTCGCAAGGCCAGGTTTGGGGTAGAACCCAAACACCATCTTATTTTAATTACTACTAAATAAATGTAAGCAGGCTGGATGACAGCTAACTGACGAGGGTACATACTTGCTGTCTCTGACAGGCATTGAGTGCAACATTAGCCAAAACCTTCTCTTGGTCCAGAGATGGGTATTTTATTACATCAGGTTTCAGGACCTACTGAACTAGGAGACACCACCTACAGAAACCATAATCAGTATTTGTAGGCGTGAAGGAAATGCTGAAATGCAGACAGCAGTTCAGTCAGAGGAAAAATCCTGTTTCTTATTAACTTGGACACCCTATCCCTGGGATGCGGGTCCTTGTCTCCTCCCTCACTGTGGCTGCCCATAAAACAACTTGAGATCAGAGACAGAGCCTGATTTTTGACCTTGGTTTATAAACACTGCCTTTCAAAGTTTACTTCTGATCACTGATTTTGTTTTGCTGATCTTTTTTTCTAGAGGCCCTACAGTGCTAAAGCAAAAAAAAAAGAGAGAGAGAGAGAATGAATAATCAAGAGCTTTTTCTTTTTCTTCTTCTTTTTTTTAAGAACAAAAGAAAAGAAAGGCAGACCCCGTGCTTTGGAAAGCCATTCTTTGATTTCTTTCTTTGGGGTTTTGTATTTCACAGCCAAAGCATGTGTGTGTATGTATGTGTGTGTGTGTGTGTGTATGTGTGTGCGCGTGCGCGCGTGTGTGCGCGCACATGTGCATGTGTGTGTGTGCACATGTGTGCCCGAATCCCCTCTGTACTTGGAGAGGACAGGGGAGGTGACTCCATTAGACAACACACGTCTGATTCCACCATCACCTCATCAGCTTTAGAAAGTTTCCCTTCCATTTTTCTATCCTTCCTCCTCTTTCCTCTCCTGCACAGTAGTAAACCCTTCTCTGAGATACTCTGTTCCTCCTTATCCTCATAAAAGCTGCTGCAGGTTCTCCTGTGGCTCCCTGAGCACAAGCTGCTAGCAGCAAGTGCCCAGTGGCAGGGAAGGCTGTTGGGGGCAGTGTACCAAGTGGTGTGGACTGGAGCCTCTGGGCAGACTCCCTGGAGTCTCATCCTTTCTCTGTACCAGGTGCGTGGTCTTGGGCAAGTCCTTTCTTCTCTGATCCTCAGTCCCCTCATCTGGCAAGTAGACTTGAACTCAGAATTCAGCTATGAGGTTTAAATAAGCCCATGACTGTTGAGTATTTTGTTGCCTTGCCCATTGTAGAATATTAGCTATTCTTATGTTTGGGTGATTTCAAGTAAATGTTATTTTTTCATGGATCACTTGGTTCAAAATTCAAAAATTAAAAAAAAAAGAACATCTAGCAAAGTCCCTATTCAGCTATGTCCCTGCTACCCAGTTGCTCTGTGTAGAGGCAGCCAATTTTACCACTTTCTTGTCTATGCAGATAGACAAAATTGACACAAATCTAAGCTCTCTTTTTTAAATTTTGTTGGGGCAACACTCTTGCACACTGTAGTGTATGTGTGTTTCTGGCTTATTAGATCTGAGAGACAATCCCATGAGCCTTATTTACATAACTATTCCCCTACTGGTGGATACTTAGGTCATAAGTTTTTGTTCCGTCTGGTGATCTGTGTATTTGCAATGGCTCCTCTTCCCCTCCGTTGTTTGAGCCACATCTTCACGGCAGCGGTGGCCCTCTTTGGAAAGCCCAGAGTTACCAGAAACATCTTTTGCCATTGGGGATTTAGACACCAGTGTGCCCAAATAGAGGGTCCCCAGAATAGACAGAAAATAGTTAAAAATCCAACAACAGAATATGATGTCTTTATTCTTCTTCTCTGGAGTTTCTAGTGCTCAGTGAGGAGCCTGAAATGCTTCCTTAGCCTGTCCCCATCACTGCCCCCAGACACACACACATCCCTGGTACTCCCTTCCTCCCTGGAGGCCAATGGGGGAGTCAGTGTCCCTTCTCCCAACTTCCACAATGTGCCACCCATTCCCCCCTAACATTCCTTTCTCAGCAAGGCAGCCCTGCAAGTCCTATGCTCAGTTCCAGTTCAGATGCACTTGAAACCACACACCGGAGTTGCAACAGCATTGTGCCCCGGGGGCCTGACTCAGCAGGTCTGCAGAGACCCTTGCTTGGCAATCCTTCCTTCTATATGAACCAGGCTCTTTATGCTCGGTGCCTCTGGCTCTGACTCCCATGAAGCATAAAGATAGTAACCACCAATTATAAAGCATGAGCTCCATGCCACATGAAGCCAGGCAACGGACACACTTTCGTCTCACTGAATCACCATGATCCAGCCAGGCCGGGGAGTGCCACGGTCAGTTCCACTTCACAGAAGGGAAACTGAGACCTCAGGGGGTAAGGTGGTTTTAGCAGGTAAGGCCAGAATGGAATTCAAACGCAGGTCAGTCTAACTCGAAAATCCTTGCTCTTAAACCATACTGGCTACAGTAGCTGTCCCCTTAGCTTAACATAGGACCTCGGACATATGAAGTGTTCAAAAAAAAGTATGTTGAAGGGAGAATAAATTTTTAAAGCTGATTATCAAGGGCCAGGTGATTAAAGCAATGGACATTTGCTTCAGATTTGGGGAGGCAAATTTTTATGCAAATTACGGATAAAAGCCCTCATCAACCTCCTTGTGAGTTTTTTTTTTTTTTTTTAACAATTCCAGATGTTTCCATAATGGAGTTTTTATTGAAAATCATGCATCCACTTGGGAAGAGAGACAGAGGCATTGCCTTGCTTGGGTCTTCCCAGCTTTTAAGTAGTATGATTTAGTTGCTGTGTGAAGCTCTGTCTTTAGGTTCCCGTTGACCATCTCCTCTGCTGTGGTCCTGGAGACTTAGGGCATTATTTATGACAGAAGAAGGTATACTAAAATAACAAATAGTCTTCCACACCTAGGAAGGCCTATTGTCCAAAACTATCACCCCAAATGAACCTAGAATTCCATCGCTATTGTCCCATTCCTTCATGTTATTATACATGGCTGTTTTCCTGCCACTCTAATCAGGCACATCCCTCAGGCGGGCATGATGTATGAGGCTGCTAATTCATACGGTTTCTACAGCATGGCAGATAATATTGCCATTTTGTAGATGAGAAAACCTAGGATCTAGAGAAACAAAAGCTGTGGCCACAAAGATGCATCTAAAATGTGCTAGGACTTGCACCAGTGAGGTTTGCAGTCAGAGTGAAAGGCGGTGTGGACCCCGGCGAGCTGCAGGAGAGCCACAGTGCCTTCATCTGCACACCTCACTGGGGTTTGTTGGTTTGTCTTCAGCCGGCCTCATCTAGATCTTTCTTGGAAGTTACTTCAAAATCCAGGGTAGCCCATGGGAAAAATAGTTACATGGGAACGAAAGAGAGAGCAATCATGTTTACTGAATTCTTACTTCATGCCAGATTCTGTTAGGGGTTTTACATCCATCAGCTCTGCTAATCCTAAAAATATTCCTGTAGGTGGGCATCATTTTTCCCACTGGACAGATGGAGCAACCGGGGCCCACAGAAATGAAGGGACCTGCCCCCAGGTTGCCCAGGCCCTCCGTGGTGTTTGGACAATCAAGATCTTCCGGGCCCCAGAGCCCTTATGGTTTCCAGAGCTTTCCAAGGAGAGGGCAAAACCCCAGTCAACCCCTTCAGAGTCTGGAGGTGCTACCAGGTCACAGGAGAAAGCCAAAAGAGGAGGGAAAAAGAAATGGAGAGGGAAGAAAAACAACTCCCCACAGTGGGCTGTGGGTTTTAAAACTTAATGATCAACGTGGGTTGGAGAAGGGAAAGATGAGAAACAAGTTCCCTGGAGGCCTGAAAATTGTTTCCTGAACTCTCTGCTTAAACATGGTCAGCTGAAGAGGTCAAGGAGCTAAGCCAAGAAATACAGAGCAAAGCCAATGGAAACTGGGTTTGGGGGGAGGTATGGCTGTAGCAGAAACATGGCTTTCCCCCCAGGTGGGCCCAGTGTGTGTGAGGTGTTTGTTGGGTCTCCTGGTTCTGGACCTCCATCCAGTTCTAGGAATGGGTTTGTTGAGGTCAGTTTCCATGTGAACATTATTTCCAGGATCCCCAGGATTCCAGCTGGCTCTGCTGCCCAGTCCTGGGACCCAGAAAGGTCACACCACAACAATGTGCATTGGAGAACCAAGCTTCAGTTTGCTCCTCTGTAAAATGGCTACAACCACACCTTCTCAGGGGTTTCTAAATGAGGGTTAATTCCAATCAATTGCAAAGAACCATACCATTGTCAAGTCTTAGTATCATTTAATAAAAGGAGCTACAATGCAAAGTTTGAAAAAAAAAATGCTAAAAATGAAAAATGATAGGATGGCATATTCCAAGCTGAGAAACCAGCCAGCCTCACTTCCTTAGATGTCAGCTGTGGTGTTAACATTGTACTGAAATGAAACCGAATGGCTGCTTTACAGCCCTGGGCCCATGTACCTGAATGAGAGAACAATTGTTTCTATCGAGTCACAACTTGACCCTAGACCACCACATTCTCTATCCTAAAGGCATGGCTCAGCCACAAACTCTAGGGGCTGTGTTTTCCTGGATAAGGAATCCAGGAAGAATCATTGATGAGCAATATAGTTGACTGTTTCTGGGTTTCTCCTGTGCTTTTTCCTTGACAGCCATGGGCTCTCCTAAGGAAATCAGTTTCTCAGACATCACTGAAAACTCAGCCACTGTCAGCTGGATGGCGCCCTCTGCCCAGGTGGAGAGCTTCCGGATCACCTATGTCCCTGTTGGAGGAGGTAGGGCACTCAAAAAGGGGAGGGGAGGAGTGGCCTGGAGGGTGTGAGTGGGATAGTGAAGAAACCCTGATACTTGCCATCCTCCCCAAATATGACCAAAGAAAATTATTTCCTTTTATTTGAGACCATCTCTGTAGATTTCATTTGTAAAGTGCTCTAAGATCCTTGGAAGAATTACCTTGTGTAGGGTCATTTTATGAAGACCCTCTCCAGCCTTGAAGTTCTCAACTTCTGTGAGAAATGGACCCTGGGGCACCTAGGTGGCTCAGTTGGTTAAGTGTCCAACTTCAGCTTAGGTCATGATCTCACGGTTTGTGAGTTTGAGCCCCGCCTCGGGCTCTATGCTGACAGCGTGGAGCCTGGAACCTGCTTCGGATTCTGTGTCCCTCTCTCTGTCTATCCCTCCCCCGCTTGTGCTCGGTTTCTCTCTGTCTCTCTCAAAAACAAATAAACATTAAAAAATAAAAGAAAAAAAGAAATGGACCCCAATGTTGTTTTCTCATAATGGTAGAGACTCTAAATACACTGGCCTTTTTCTCTTTGAGCACACTTATCTGAAAAGTTGATCTTGAGCTGGATGTATGTGAAGTTTTACCCTTTGATTTCCAAATCGGCCTGTCTCAGTACAGATGGGGAGTTGTGACTTAGTAGAGCTGAGAGTTCTAGTCCAGCGCACAGGGGCCACAACAAAGACCATGCTTGGCTGGGGGCGGCGGGGGCGGGGATACACAGTCAAATCTGCCTCAAGACATTCTGGCAAGCAGAAGGATATACAGAAAGGATGGTTGATACCTCTTCAAAGGGATGATGTAGCAGCCCAGTGCAAGTTTGGCCAGCTGATATACAAGCTCCTCACCAGCCCTGAAATTCTAAGAAGTATGAATTCAGGCCTTTTAAATAAATATAAGTATGAACTTGACTATGACCATCTTCTTTTCTTAAAGAGTAGGATCTCTACTACTAAGGGAGTCTGTATATTCCAAAGCTAAGATAATGGGTTAAATATATCAGATATACATTAAGAGTGAGCTTTTCATAGTCTTTGTGGGAAAAATAAATAAATAAAATGTGCATGACGTGCCAACTCTCTACTGAACGGAAACTTGCCATTTTTAGCACGTTGTGATTTCATGTTTTTTCCTCTCCTGGCTTGCTTTTTGGCATCTGCATGGATGGAAAAAAAGTATTATACAAAAAGTAAGGCCTCTTCTCTTACGCCAGAGGGTAGGAGCAAATGAGAGGAAGTCAAGAAAATGGTACTGGATAAAGGCATAGTTTCATTTCCAAATTGGATACACCATTCTTGGGGCGATGGTATGTTTCAGTGAGGTTCACCATTCCCGATCTTGCTTTTGCCGGGTTCCAGGGACACCCTCAGTGGTAACTGTGGACGGAACCAAGACTCAGACCAGACTGGCGAAGCTCTTGCCTGGAGCAGAATACCTCGTCAGTGTCATCGCCATGAAGGGCTTTGAGGAAAGTGAACCCGTCTCAGGATCGTTCACCACAGGTGTTTTTCTCACCTTCCGTATTATTGCTCATGACTCAGCAGCTGGAAAATTTTCTTTTATTTGGGAAACCCTAGTGGAAAATGGACTGAATTTAGAGCACAGGAGACCTCATTTCTGGCCCATCCCCAGCCTTTTATGGGCAGGGTAAACTTGCCTTCATCCTTACCCTCCCTGGGCCTCCCATTTCTTGGGTTAGTGTGGAAGAAAGAGTACAAGTTTGGGAGTCACACTGACCTGAAATCCCAAGTCTACCACTTCTAGATACATGAGCTATCAGTGAATTTTTCTAGGATCTGGTTTCCTTCTCTGTAAGATGGGTATAATTCTGCTTCCTTTGCAGGGTGCTGTAAGGATCACATGAAATGATATCTGTAAAGCTTCCATAAATGTAAATGACTGTGCACATTAATCCACCTCCTTCCCTCCCTGCCTATTGAGACAGTCCTTCCAAACAGGTGCTTCACACTGACATGTAATGGGGACAGCCATAAAGTACTCTTGATTGGGCAGTCACTGTATTCCAGGCACTGTTACTAAACCTTTTGCCGTTAAATCATTAAAATGGCTGTTATCATTCCCATTTTGCAGAAGACACAACTAAGATCCAGGGAAATTAAATACCTTGGCCAAGGCCACAGAACTAGTGATTGCTGAAGCAAATTTGAACTTGGGTCAGCCTCACTCCAAGCCCTGTGTTCTTCTAAATAGAGGATTATTGTCCTATTATAACCTGATTTGTACAGCATGCTGTAAGGAGGGGGAAATAATGAATTGCACTGAAGGAGAATGAAGTGGAAAATTTCTTTTCAGGCAGCCATGTCTCTGAACAATTTATCCTTTGATAGACGAGCAATTATCCAGTCTAATCCATTAAGGGATCCAAAGAATGGGCCTCATAGGAAATTTTAAAAATATCCTAATAGTCTAAAAAAGTTGATAATATGCAATTAAAACATCCCATCTGAACCCAGAGTCCTGTCCGCCCTGCCACACAGGCCCTATTTCCCCCATAGAAATCTTTCATTCATGACTCTCCGCGGCAACAGATTGCAAAAGCTGGGTGCACTTCCTCCTGAGGCCCATTGTCCTCGGCATTTAAAGGAGATCCTGTACAGGCAGGCTGAAACAGGAAGGAACTCAGAGCAGACCGTGTGGGCTTCCAAAATTATTCTGCCTCCTCCTGCTTCTCAGGCGGGTCATCACATCTCTTGGAGCTCAGGAGCCTCATCTTTGAAGTAAACCAATGACTGCTGCCCTCCACCCTCCCAGGGCCATTGTCCTAGAATAACTGAGTAATAAATGCAGATGCTAGGGGGCAACAGTCGTATTTAGGTTAGTTTCTGAGAAAGGGATATTGGGTAGTATGGGTGGCTCAGTCAGTTAAGCATCCAACTCTTGATTTTGGCTCAGGACATGATCTCATGGGGCATGAGATGCAATCCGGCATCAGACTCTGCACTGGGTGTGGAGCCTGCTTAGGGTTCTCTCTCCCTCTTCCTCTGCCCCTTTTCCCCACTCAAAAAAAAAAAAAAAAAGTAACAATAGCAGCTGCAGTGAGCTAGTGCTATCCCAGACATTTCACACACATCGTCTAGTTCATCCTTAGAGCAGCCGCCCTCTGATACCTGAAGAAAGTGAGGTTTGGAGAAGGGCACACAGACACTAGGCAGAGAAGCTGTGGTAGAACCCAGGGTCGCAGCCTCTGGGGCCTGGCTCCATGTTGCCTGTGAGCCACCTAACTGGAGCTATCCTTTAAAGCCCAGAAGAGCCTCTGGCCGCCTTTGCCCCCTGTTTTTGTAACAAGTGATATGAACTATAATGATAACCCTCATCATGTGCCCAGCCCTTTACAGTTTATATAGCTCCTTTTCACCTCCGATATCATGTGAGCATCAAAATAACACTGAGGATAAAGCCAGACAGAATCAGTATCCCCATTTTACAAGTAGGGAAGTAGAGACCCAAGATTACCTAACCAGCAAGGGAAGGAATCATGACTCCAGCCAAGGTGGTCCTGGCTCCAGACTCAGGACTCGGAACTGTCCACACAACAGACACTGTATCCTAACCCCAACATCAGGAGTCTAGGAGCAGGGAGACTGCAGAGCAGCTGTGTCTGATGTCCTACCCCATGACTGCCTATCTCTCCAACATATAGTCACCTCTCTTTACAGCTCTGGATGGCCCATCTGGCCTGGTGACAGCCAACATCACTGACTCAGAAGCCTTGGCCATGTGGCAGCCAGCCATTGCCCCTGTGGACAGTTACGTCATCTCCTACACAGGGGAGAGAGGTAAGGTCATGTCTGAGACCCTCCCCACCAGGAGGAGTGTCTGTCCTGTTCTACCTCTTCCCCGTCACCTTTGGTCCAGGATGGCAAAACTACACGGGTAAGCTGGAAGGCCAGAGACGTCCTTGCGGCTGTCAACCTCAGAATAGACTCATGGGCCAAAGGATGGGGCTGGATGGGTGGGTGTGGAGGGCCTGGCCAGGGTGGGGGCAAGGGAGGCCTTACCCATCCTCATGTGCTTGCTGACGAATAAAGAGAATCAGTGTTGTGGTTATACCAAGGAAGGCCAGGAGGTAATTTCAAGGAAAACAAAGAGCACGTCTCCAGCCTGCATGTGTCTCCCCAGCCTGTCCCTCCTCCCCTGCTAGTGTCCCTGCCTGTCACTGTGAGACTTCCTCTCTAAGCAGCAGTTGTCATCTCTTACAAAGAATGAGTTCAAAATCTTGAGTCTTAAACAGGCCATTTCAGGGGCGCCTGGGTGGCTCAGTCAGTTAAGCGTCTGACTTTGGCTCAGGTCATGATCTCATGGCTCGTGGGTTTGAGCCCCCCATCGGGCTCTGTGCTGACAGCTCAGAGCCTGGAGCCTGCTTTGGATTCTGTGTCTCCATCTCTCTCTCTGTGCCCTGCCCCTGCTCATGCTCTGTCTCTCTCTCTCTCAAAATTAAATGAAAAATTTTTTAAAATTTAAAATAAACAGGCCATTTCAGGAGGTGCTGGGGAACCTGGAATTCTTAGAGGCCACAGAGGGAGCCAGTTGTAACAGGCGTGATTGAGAAATCAGAAGTGATTTCTCCTTGTCTTTGCAGATATCTGTGCTAATTCATTTACTCAGTTATAAGACTAAACACTTGTTCAGGGCACCAGCACACCATGACCACCAAAACATAAGATCAAATACAAATAAGAGAGAGGAGAAAGAGATTTCTTTTCGGTGAATGAATTCATGTTTTTGTAATGAGCTACGCTAGAAAAAAATTTTCCTATCTTAATCCCAAAGCATATGGAAGTTTTCATATTTTATGGTTCAGTATTGTTTTACTTGCAGTGACAATGTGAAAGGCACCATAACCCATGTCTGGGGCCTCTGAAAATCTTCATTCTCCCTTGGACACTAGCTAAGAGAGTTCTTTGTAAGCATAGAGCAAGTTGAGGGTTGAGGGAAAAGAGATTCTTGGGTTTATTCTTTTTACACTTCTTTTTCTTCATTCATTCATTCATTCATCTCTTCAATTCTTAAATATTCCCTAAGAGCAAACTCCTCCGAGTCAGGGAATCTGGGGTTATCACACCTATATATAGTAAATTAGACTATAGTTCACAGCGATTATGGAACAAGTCGAGGCAGGTCTAGAAAAGGGGGTTTCAGGGATGACAGACAGGATGACCAGTTCATCCCAGTTTACCCAGGGCTTTCCCAGTTTCAGCACTAAAAGCCCCACACCCTGAGAAACCTCTCAGTCCCAGGCAAGCCAAGGTGGTCAGTCACATGTGACTCGGAAATAAACACATATTCCTGGCACCATGATTCAGTATCTATCACTGGACTTGACCCAAAGGGGTCTGGGAAGCAGTAACCAGGCTCTGACGTGTCTGCAGCTGCCCAATTTTTGTGGCTCCCCAGCCTCATGATTTGACAACATCTGTCAAATTATAAAAGGACATGACAGTAAGCCAAAAGGAGGTGAGAGCAAGCAATGGGACACATTAAATCTGGGCAGCCCTAGGCTTGGGGACATTAGCTACAACTCTCCTCTAGCTGGTTCCCACACCTCAGCTGCAAAGCTGCCCCAGCCAGCACCATGTGGAAAGCCCTGACCCCCCCGTCCCCTTTCTTTTCGGTGGTGCCCGGAAAAATCCAGTCCCCGTGTGATAAATCCTTTGTATATGAGGTGAGCACTCCTCATATACAGAGCAAGGAGGGTGTGTCATTTCAGAAATCAAAACCTGCCTTTCTGCAGGGTCACTGAAAATTGTTGCTAGAAGTAGATGTGTGTGCCATGTGCCAAGTGTGCTGACGGCTCACACAGGGAGAGGTAACTGCCTCGGTGTGTGTATTTTATGTCTAGTGCCAGAAATTACACGCACGGTGTCCGGGAACACAGTGGAGTATGCTCTGACCGACCTCGAGCCTGCCACGGAATATGTGCTGAGAATCTTTGCAGAGAAAGGGCCTCAGAAGAGTTCAGTCATCACTACCAAGTTCACAACAGGTACAAAGACGCTGGGAGCGGGAAGACGCCCACCCACAGGCTTCATCTTCAGTGCTCATGCTCTCTAACCCTTCTTTCTTAAGTCAGATCCTTGCAATGTGATGATGTCAGCATCAGCTAAACTCAACAGTGCCCACTCAGTCAGGACCTTAAGAAACACACCATTTCCTTTTGAACTGAAATGACCTGTTCTCCCCATGGACTAGGAAATGGTTTTAAAAGGAGGGCTTTTTAAGTGGAAAACCAGGCCCCACTGGCCCCAAACCCACTGTTTAATGATCCATGTTCTAGGCAGGGAAATATTTTTAAGAGAAAGATGTTTCAGGCACGTTTTCCTAGACGTCCATTGGGTTTTTATACATTGAGATCTTCTTACAAACTGTGGCAAGCAGGGAAATAGAGGAAGCATCCTCTCAGTAGAGGTGAATGCCAATATCAGCATTCATCTGTCCTATTACTGAAGAGCAAGAGAGGTTGGTAATTACGTTCACAGCTGTGTCTTTCTCCCTAAATCCACCCAAGACCAATCAAGAGTATGTAGAGCTCAGGAAAATCTGGCCCTTAGGATGAGATGAACCACAGAGAATTATGTCTTTAGAGATCACATGACTCAACCTCCTCATTTACTGATGGGGAAGGTTCTGCCCAAGGTCATACAGGTCAACAGTAGGGCAAGGACTTGAACCCAGGCTTCCTGATAACCCAGCCAGGGATTTCTGTCCTATAGTTGCTGACGTATTTGATAATAAATGACTTATCTTCTGCAGACCTTGATTCTCCAAGAGACTTGACTGCTACTGACGTTCAGTCGGAAACTGCTCTCCTCACCTGGAGACCCCCCAGGGCATCTGTCACCGGTTACCTATTGGTGTATGAATCTGTGGATGGTACAGTCAAGGTAGCTTGAAGTATAGAAACTCTCTACTGTTGTTTGAAACATGTGCATGATCCTCAAAAGAGAAAAGAATTACCCTAGGGTTGTTTCTCCCCAATACAGCTAGGGAGCTGAGAAGAAAAAAAAAAAAACAAATTAATAGGGACTGGATGTCATGCCAGACCTTCTGAATCATATTCTCCAGCCTCCCTGTCTCATTTTAACCAGACTCCAGTTTTGATAGCCCGCCAAGATCAAAAACCACTGCTCACAAGACTTGAGGACATTTTAGGAGCTGGGTTCATGGTGCTTTAATGTTTTATTAAGCAAAAGCCAAAGGCTTCTTCGGAATATTTGCCATATATACAATGTCACAGATGGTATCATTCCATTAGATATTGAAACATACATCACCATGTTCTTATGCCATCAACCATTAATACTGTTTACAGCAGTTATTTATATTCTCTCCTCTTTTCTCCATACTTTCCAATTTGAAATAACTTTAGCTGTTCCTTTCACACAAGTGAACTTTATCTCTAAACTTTATTTTCTAAACTTGTTACTGAATTTTTAATTTTGGTCATCACATTTTACATTTCCAAGATCTTTTACTTATTCCCTGTTCATTCATCTTCTTCTAGCATATTGTTTATATTCCGTGCATCATTTTCTTGTTATCTCTAAGAATATATGTTTCTGGTATTTTATTCTACAACCTGAATAGTGTCTCTTCCAAGTTTTTTTCTTTCTTTCTTTCGGTTCCACTGCTGTTGTTCGGTTGGGTCTTCTTTCATGTTGGAAACTCCCACCCAATGCCCGATGGCCCTTTTGTCCTTGAGCCAAGAATGAAACAGTTTATTGGGAGTCCCAAATGCATACACAGGTCTTGTCAACTATGGGGCTCAACATAGAGTGAGTAAGCAAGTACCCAGTCATTTTGTTGGGGGACTCACATCTCCATCTCACTCCATCTCTCTAGAGGTTCCTCCAACCCTTTCAAACCAAGCTGCTAGGAGCATAGGTGGAAGAAGAGCCTGGGCTCCTATGTGAACAAACCTTCATTTCTGTTTCCACTGTAGCACCACTGAGCCTGGTGGATTTCAATCCAGAATCTTCTCTCTGGCTCAGTCTCTCCAGAGAGTAACCTCAGCCTTTCATCTAGACTGGGAAGGACAGTCCTCTAGACTGTTGAAGAGAGCTTGGAGAGCTTGGAGTCCTCTAGACTGTTGGAGAGCTTGGCATCTATTCCTTATTTAAGCTTTTAAACACACCTTTGTTCAGCCATGCCCCACCCTAGTCTTCAAAGGCATCTTTGCTTTTGTACACATTCCATTCCTGAACTTGCTGGACTCTGTGGTGTTCATCAACCCGCTTCTGACTGGCCCCACCCCCTTAGTGAGTTATGCCCCAGCTTTCTCAGCTCTGCCCCCTCACTTGTCACTCCATGGCACCCCTTCCCATCTGTCTAGATCCTGTTGACATTGCATGCCTGTATCTGTCCCCTCTATCATCCACCTCATCCTTGTGGGCTTATACTTTATATCCCTTTACCGTCATTGTAGTGGGTTTCAGAAGAAGATAGAACTAAACTGGCATATCCACTCTCCCATGTTTAACTAGAAGTAAACACACATTTCTAGTCTCTACCATGGCCCTTCTTTGAGTTGGAATAACAACAAACTAACTCCCTGTGTTCATAGAGGCAGTCCTTTATATAAGCACCTTGTGTCAGTGTTCACATAATGTGAAATGAATGCATTGGACTCACCAATCTTGAAAGTCCCTTCCCAGTCAGGCCTTCTAGGACTTTGTTTATCTGAAGTCCTGAGCCTCATTTCGATCTACCCTGACTGCATAGAAAGCCACTTTGCACAGCAGCCGGAAGAGCTGAGGGGTAATTGTATCGCCAAAGTAATTCAATGAACCCAGCTTTGCACCTGATCCTTCCCCAGGGACCAGACCTGGGGACCACACAAAGGTCACCAGGTCACTAGTGTCCACTTACTGACTTACTTTGCTGCATGTCCAATCCCTGAGTTTGTATGTTTCACCCAAGAAAATCAACCTGGTGAAGGAGGAAAGAGTCCTGGGCAGGATGTTGGGAGACAGAATGTAAGACCGTCCTTCTGCCACCAACAAATCATGGGGAGAGAGCAAGTCTTGCAGCTCCTTTGAAATTCAGCCCCCACCCTCCATCTGGAAGAATCAGGATAACCTCACCTTCCTGGTCCGACGGTGCGAGAGAACCTTCCAGGCACCTCCACACTGCCTCATTTTTGCCTATACCTTGTTGGCTGTATTTGCAGGTTGTAGACAGCACTGATGAGTTTGGTTTGCCAGAAGCGTAGGTTGAAGGTTGTAGGTTGAATTTCAATTCCAGACACCAAAGTCATCTGCTAAAAGGTGAATTCTCAGGCATTGGAAGCTAGAAAGAGGATTTGAAAAGGAAGAAGATCTCTTGAAAGCTGAAATTAATATCCTCTGGACAGCAGCCCAGTAAGCAAAATCACAACCTACAGGGGTAGTTAGGAGACGTCTGACAGCAGAGGCACATGTACACCTCTCCTGGACAGTTCTGTCCTGGGAAAGAGACATGCCAGCTCAGCTCAGACTTTCATTGTACCATGCCTACTGAACTACTGCAGTCATCCCCTGACTCAAGAGATCCCCAGACTGACTGCATGAGAATCATCTGAGGAGCTTCTTAAATATGCACCTGGCAGAGCCCCACTTCTGGCTCTTATGGCGCAGTCAGTCTGGGATGGAGCCCAGGTGTTATATTATTTTAAAGTTTCCTAGAGGAGGATGAAAAAGTGTCATATTAGGGGCCACTGGTATAAATGGTCTCTAAACCTTTTGCCCTTTGCGTGATTCACCTTGCTACCAAATTAAGCTGGGTCCACATCATTCATTTGTTCAAAAGCCCTTTTGGGAATCTGCAGCTTATCATGATAAACTTCAATTTCCACAGCTTGGCATTTAAGGCCCTTTGGCATCTGGTCTTTTCCCACTTCTTCCACCACTCCACCACCCAAAATCAAGTGTGTTTGAGATAAATCATTACCTTCTCATATTATTTTCATTTGCTCACCCCCTCTGGCTTCAGCACCTTTTTTCATGCCTCAGTCTCCCCATTTCTGATGTCCCAGAAGTAAGCATGGAGCCTGACACAGAGTGAGACTCAGTGGATTCTTCTGAATGAAGAAATGAATGGATGGGTGAATGAATGAATGTATCATCTGTACACTGATGATTTATGCGGCCAAAAACTATTATATTCTCTCTTCTGCCCTTAGGAAGTCATTGTAGGTCCAGAAACCACCTCCTATAGCCTGGCAGAGCTGAGCCCATCCACCCACTACACAGCCAAGATCCAGGCATTGAATGGGCCCCTGAGGAGCAAGCTGGTCCAGACCATCTTTACCACAAGTAAGAGTCTCAGAGTATATTTGAGTCTTGAGGTCAAACTTTGTGAGATTAGACCAACCCTCCTCTTCCCCTCTGACTCTGAGAAAATTTTTCCATCAAACCCCTTAAAAGGATCAATGCCTTGCTACTACCTGAAAGCCTGATGGATGTGGGTACAGGAAGTTAAGGACCTCATTATGAAAAGGAAGGAGGGCCAGTAGGGAGACATCTATATTCAATCCCTATCTCCACCACTTGCTCGTGTGTGATTTAGGAAAGTTGCTGTCATTTTATAAGCCTCAGCTTCTTCATCTATACAATGGGACCAATAAGCATCCCTTCCCCATAAGGACCTTGATCTCCTAGCCCAGGGTGTGGTCCATGGTCAAAACTCATCGTAAGCTGTGTCCCTTTTTCTCTCCTTCAGCATGTCAGCATTTACAAAGCCTGTCCACATTCAAAATCAAAAGCAGTCCTCCCACCAAGACGGTAGGATTATCATGCCCAGTTTTCTGTTGGGGTAGCAGAGGCTCCCAGACACAAAATGACCTGCTCAAGGCTATAGCATGACTTAGAGTCTGATCTGGGCTCAGATGTTCCAGGCCCAGAGAACCATCCCTACACCGCAGACACTGGCTATCTTCGGCAGATAGAGAACATGCAAGGCATTTCATTGGTGAATTAAGAGGAAGCATGCCTTCCTGAGGGAGGGGGGAGTCAGCCTTTGGAAAGGCCTGGATGTGGGGTACACAGAGTGCATTCCGGTGCTGCCTCTGGCCCTTCACACTCCCCACAAGTCAATCTGCACACATCTACTGAGGGAGGTGCAAAATTGAAAGTTATCATCTCTTTGCCAGATCTCATGCCGGGTACTGGGAGCACAGAAATTTGAATGTGCTTTAAAGATGCTCCCAGACCAGAGCCAGGAAAGAAACAAGGAAAGAGCTAATGATACAACCTCCAATGAAGGTGCAGTACAGGGAGGAGGTCAGATCAGAAAAAAAGAACTGCTGTGACCCTCAGTTCTCCATCCCACCTGCTAAGCACAGCTCCAAAATTGTCCATGTCTATCAAGTTTTATTCTTTTTGCATCGCATCACTTGAAAATTCCCCAGACATTCTTGTTTGGTCCCTCTAAGACTCCCGGGCTCAGAGCAGTTAAATGACTTCTCCAGTGTCCCAAGACAAGGAAGTGTAAGTTCAGGACTAGAATCCTTGTCTTTGGCTTCCAAATCCTCTGAAGAGATTGGGATGCATCATTATTAGATCCCCAATAGAGTGTCCTGATCCACAGTGAGCCACCTGTGGGTGCCTAAGACCCAGCCATCTGGCCAGGACCTGGGTCTTCCTCAGGTGTTGCCTGGCTGCTTGAGGTAGATCAAGGTCAGCCCGATACACGCTCCTCACAGGGGCTCAGTTCTCCTCCCACTGATATCATTGGTGGTTTCCATGAATATAAGAGACTGAGATGGGTCCCTTATATCCGTAATCTCTAAAGCCTCATTGCACCCCCACCAAATGGGTTTTATCCTTATCTTGAACATGAGAGAACAGAGCCACAGAGAGGTTAAGTTGCTTACTCATAGACATCTAGCTAATACACAGTAGAGGGGCAGTTTGAAATCCCCTAACCCAATCTTCCTTCTCTAAGAGGGCCACTCTTCCTTCTTATCCTGCAGTTGGACTCCTGTACCCATTCCCCAGGGACTGCTCCCAAGCAATGCTGAATGGAGACACGACCTCTGGCCTCTACACCATTTATCTGAATGGTGATAAGGCCCAGGCTCTGGAAGTCTTCTGTGACATGACCTCTGATGGGGGTGGATGGATCGTGAGTATCACCGAAACAGGCTCCAGAGTCCTTGTCACGGAGCTTGGGGGCAGAGGGCTCAGCAGGGATGGGAGGGGGGAGGGGGAGGTCCTCCCCATGCACTCAGACACCAAATGTGCATGAGGTTTTGCAAGACAGTGCCTGTCACACAGAGACACTCAGGAACTATCTCTTAAACAAAGGAATGGGAAAGAAATGGAGGATTAAAAAAAAACGAGAAAATAATTTTCTTGTAATTTATCTCATCTGATCCTCAAACAGCTCTGTGATGCATAAGAATGACGGTGGTCATGGAGCCTATCATGTGGATTAATTAGCATTTGCTAACCACCAGGCACTGTGCTAAGAGTTTCACATGAATTATTTGCAATCCCATTACTGTTTGAGCTGGTTAGTATTTTTTTTTAATTCATAAACTTTGTTTTTCAGAGCAGTTTTAGGTTCACAGCCAAAGTGAGCATAGAGTGAAGAGAGTGCCCATATACCCCTGTCCCCACGTGCATGGCCTCCCCCACCAGCAACATCCTACACCAGAAGGTGCATTTAGAACCTCTGCCTTGACACATCGTTATCACCCAAAGCTAGGTGGTATTTTTAATCCCTGTTTTTCAGGTGGAGGTGGCCTGCCCAGAGTTACACAGCAAATTAGTTTCGCACAGAGCTGGGGATGGATGCTTTTTCCAGTCTGATGTTCTTCCTCTCAGATTCCTTCCCTTTCTTTCAATAGCTAAAGCGCACCCTGAATTCCTTGGTTATGTTGTAGGTGTTCCTGAGACGCAAGAATGGACGTGAGGATTTCTATCGCAACTGGAAAGCCTATGCTGCTGGGTTTGGGGACCGCAGAGAAGAATTCTGGCTTGGTAATGCAGCCCTGCATGTTGGTGTCCCAACTGCCCATTTCTGCCCTCCTTGTCATTTGTCCTAACAGCAACCCATGGGAGAGAAGGAAGCTAGGAGGAAGCAGTGGCTGTGGTAGTAGACGCAGAATTGCAAATCTTCAGTGGAAAAGACGTTAAATTCTCTAGGTCATTAAAAATAAAACTCTGGTTGAGGCACCTGGGTGGATCAGTCAGGTGAGTGTCTGACTCTTGATTTTGGC
The DNA here is from genome assembly GCF_016509475.1 of Prionailurus bengalensis. Lineage (NCBI taxonomy): Eukaryota > Metazoa > Chordata > Mammalia > Carnivora > Felidae > Prionailurus > Prionailurus bengalensis. The sequence goes on along the minus strand of NC_057359.1, from coordinate 75,068,341 downwards.
TCAGGTCATGATCTCAGGATCGGTCATAAGATCAAGCCCTTCATCAGGCTCAGATCAGAATGTGGAGCCTGCATGGGATTTTCTCTCTCTCCCTTTCTCTCCGCCCCTCCCCCACTCGTGCTCTCTCACACACACACACTCTCTCTCTCAAAATAAGTAAATAAACAAAATAAAATAAAACTCTGGTCTACCCTTGAGCCTCGTGGCACTCATGCAAGGTTCAAAATCCCCACTTTGCGCGTGGGAGAGAGAGATGAAGCTGTGTGCCCGCGGGAATCTAGCCAATAAGCAGTTGAGCGGCCTCTTGAAATTCCCCCAGACCCAACACCACAATGCCATCATCCATCCACCCGTCCATCCATCCATCCGTCCATCCATCCACACATGCAGCTCACACTTGCAGACAATCTCCCCATAGAGGACACTGTTCCGCACTCTGGTGCCCAGGGCCCCAGCATGTCTGTCCGGCTGGCAACCATTGCCTCTCTCTTGCAAGAAGCTTGGGAGTTGAAAAGGTGCTTTCTCCACCTTATCTCCTTTGATCCTTTTTAAAAATGTTTATTTATTTATTTTGAGAGAGGGAGAAGGGGAGAAGGGGCAGAGAGAGAGGGAGAGATAGAATCCCAAGCAGGCTTCGCGCTGTCCGCTCAGAGCGGGATGCAGGACTTGATTTCACAAACCATGAGCCGAGATCAAGAGTCCTACTCTTCATCCACGGAGCCACCCAGGCACCTCCACTTTGATCTTCACAATGCCCTAGGAAGTTGGCAGGGCAAAGATGTCAACCCAATTTTACCCAAGGCTCAGAAACATCCTGTATTTTGCCCGGTGTTGTGCCAGTGAGGAGTGGACCAAACCGCAAGCCCAGGTTTATGTGACACCAGCCTCTTTCAAGAGCCTAACTTGCTGCTCCTATGGGGTGGATGGAGTAGAAACAATGGCCTCGGTCACTCATGCTGCCTCTGTAACCCTTGCCTGTCCTCCACAGGGCTGGACAATCTACACAAAATCACAGCCCAAGGGCAGTACGAGCTCCGGGTGGACCTGCGCGACCACGGGAAGACCGCCTATGCCGTCTACGACAGGTTCAGCGTGGGAGATGCCAAGACTCGCTACAAGCTGAAAGTGGAGGGGTACAGCGGGACCGCGGGTAGGTATGGGGTAGCCACACTTCCGGTCTCTGGAACCATAAAAAGCCTTCCTTGTGTTTTTAGCTAATTTCCTCATCACTCCTTACTTCATTAATCCATCCACTTATCAGATCAACAAAATACCTGAATCCTTATTAGGTACTAATCCAGAACGGCAGCTGAACAGAGCTGGCTAGATATTTTAGTCACCAGAGCAGAGTAGGTTGGGAATCAGAAAATATGTCTTTTTCATACCCATTTTTAGATAGCAGTTTTAGGTGGATAGAAAAACAGTCTCCTGGAGGCCTAAATACTCATCTAATCCAGTACATCTAAATTTATTGTGCACATATGACCCCAGGGGACCCTGTTAATGTGCAGGGGCTGACATCCCCAAGATTCTGCATTTCATACAGTTTCCCTGGTGATGCCACTGTTTGGGGATGCTGCTGGTCTGCAGACCACACTCTGAGTAGCAGACAATCCTCTCCATCACTAACTGCTTGAATCTTTTCTAAGACATCCTTGCCACGTGGTCATCCAGCCTCAGCCTGCACACCTTCATGACCAGAAGCTCACTGCCTTTTTTTTTTTTAATGTTTATTTATTTTGAGAGAGAGAGAGAGAGAGAGAGAGAGAGAGAGAGAACGCAAGTAGGGGAGGGGCAGAGAGAGAGGGAGAGAGAATTCCAAGCAGGCTCTGCACTGTCAGCACAGAGCCCGACATGGCACTTGATCCTACGAACCTCGAAATCATGACCTGACCCAAAATCAAGAGTTTGTCACCCAACTAACTGAGCTACCCAGGCGCCCCAGCTCACTGACTTTCAAGTGGCCCTTTCATTCCCTTTCTGGTACAAAACCTAGCTCAGATCTTGAAGATTTCATGGACTTGAAATGGCCTTGGTATGGTTTTTCTGGCTCTATGGTAGAGGAGAAATTAAAGAAGCAACACGCATCCAGGCCACTAGGTAGCATCTTCTACAGATATTCCACATGCATCACCCCTCCTCAGTTCTCACAGAAACTCCTCCAGGAAGATGTTGCTGTTACACAGATGAAGAAACTGAGGCCCGGAAAAGTTGGGTGATTTGACCTGGGGTGAAGCAGCTTGTAGAAGGTGGACCCAGGGGGGCAGGCCTGGCTGCAGACGAGTGTGCTTGGTAACAAGGAGGGATGGGGTCTGCTGGCAGGACCCCCCGGTAGCACCCTTACCTGCTTTGGGGTGGCATCCAGTTACATCTATGAAAACACAAAAGACAGAGCTATGCTGTTTCTAACCTCTCTGAGCCCCGCGGGGAAACATCCATAATGGGAAGTGTCTCCAGGTAAAGATTTGCTGAGAGCCAGGTTGGATCTAAGGAGAGAGCAAACTCTTCTGAGATCAGTCTGGTGGTAGTGAAGGGAGAGAGGCCCATGGGCCAAAATTGTTTTCCTTCCTGGCCTTTTATTACCTGGCAATAAATGTCTCTCTGAGTGAAGTGGCTTCAGGCAAGAAGGATATTGTCACTGGGCAAAGCAAAGCCACTAAGCAGCAGGAATGCGACCTCCACCCATCTCTCCCTGCATTTCCAGAACCCCTTCACTAAGGTGACCCTGGTAAAGCCACCTCCTCTCGTGCCAGCTGGCCCTCCACAGGAGGTCGTCTTGTTTCTACCATACCCACCTGCTCCTGGTAGCTTCCTCATTAAAAAGGCCTCCGAGACCCTTTGTAGTTTGCTTCAAGATATCAGGGTAAAATGTTTCACTGTCTTGATATGTTTGTGCTCTGTGTTGGCCAGAGCTGGGAGTACAGGGACACAGAAAGAAATGGCACTTAAATGTCCCTAAAATGCAATATATTAAATGACAAACTGGATCCCTAGATAGTGCTACGTACAAATGGGCATCTTGTCTAAGGATCAGGGAACACTGGCCCCACAAATAGTGAAAAATAACTGTACGATACACACACTATTTGGTGGCCTCTAATATGCAAAGGGTTTGATTACCAGGGTGGCAATAACTACTTGTATTTGCTGGGAGGAGTGCACCATTATTAAACATGGGTTTCTCACCTTACTCTCTGAGCTCCGTTATGTAAAGGAATACAAAACAGTGACAGAAGTCACAACAATCACAGCCATTATACATACTACTCTACCCATTCAGCATATACCTTCATATCCATTGTCCAAACAGCACCCTGAGGTGGATAGAATCAATGTGCTAGCTCCATTTTATAGAAGAGAACACTGAGGCTTAGTAAGAGGCTTGACATGTGCATGATCACACCAGGGAATGAAAGGGACAGGACTTGAAGCTGGACCCTCCAAAGCCACCCACAACCTTCTTTCTACCACCTTATGCTGCTTCTAGGAGAAGCGAGCCCTCAGAGTGAGCCCTCATGTCCCCTCCAGCCCCGTGTTTGACCCTAATCCCAGGTCCAGTGTTTTAAGGCCAGGCCACCCCAGGCCCTTTGAGTGGCCACCCTGGTTCTGCCCTTCGGAGCCCACAGGGACACTCCAGCTGGGATTCCTCAGATCCATTGTTTTCTCTCTGCAGGTGACTCCATGGCTTACCACAACGGCAGATCCTTCTCCACCTACGACAAGGACACGGACTCAGCCATTACCAACTGTGCCCTGTCCTACAAGGGGGCTTTCTGGTACAAGAACTGTCACCGTGTCAACCTGATGGGGAGATACGGGGACAACAACCACAGTCAGGTGAGTAAAACGCGAGTGCCTGGGGCAGGGCTTGGGAAGCCGGTTGGGGGTGACAGGCAGGCACCCCAGCCCCTCAGTTCTGGCTGAGACTGGGAGGGGGCAGCAACCTCCGGGAAATGGTGGCACCTCTGTCCCCAGCAGGGAGAAACCTCAGGGACACTGCGGGTCAGGTGAAATCCTAGAAGCAGTCCACGTTAACCCATGAAGATCCTGGGACAACCACCAGTCATGTGGATTCCAAACACAGAACGTTCTCCTCAGACAAAACCTTGGTCTGTGGCCCAGAAGGAAAGCAGATAAAATGCAGGCTGTCTAGGTGAAGCAGGGGTGAAAGCAGGGTGCTCTTTCTACCTTCTCATGTTGCCTCAAGGATGCTTCCATAGGAGCCTTTTTCCACCACCTTTATTTCTTTGTCCCCTACCACCAGGACAATACAAAATCCTTCTGGGGGCGGGGGGGGGGGGGAAGCAACCCAAAAGCTGCCTGCCCAAAAGGAAACCTTTCTTTCCCATCTACTGTTGGAAGAAGAACGAGCTGACGGAAAAGGGCCACGAAGGAGTCATGCGAGTCCTGCCCCAGCTCTGGCAGCTGCGTGGACTCTGTGATGTCACTCTTCCTCTGTGGCCTCAGTCTCCAGGATCGAATGAGGAGGGCTCATTTCCAGCTCTGCGCCTCTGTAAGAGGGAAGCAGGAGGGCAGAGGAAGGGCAGCGCAAAGCCCAAGCTATCAGGCGGCAGTGCTTTACCATGACTGGGTAGTCACAGACGCATTCGCCCATGGGGAGAGCCAGCCTTTCCCAAATGTCACCTCCCTGTCAGATTCAGACACTGCCTGATACAGTGAATGCCAAAAACTCAGAATCACATAGTGTCTCAATTTTTTTTTTTTTTGCTTCATTGTACCAGCCATGAACTTTTCCATGTCCCCTCACAGCCCTACATAGCTTAAAGAGAAGAGGGGTCATCTGTTAAGTTTCTAAAATTCCACATATGAGTGAAATCAGATGATATCTGTCTTTCCCTGAGTGACCTAAGGGAAGGAAAAATAATGTAAAAACAGAGAGGGAGGCAAACCATAAGAGACTCTTAAATACAGAGAAAAAACTTGAGGGTTGATGGGGTGTAGGGGGTGTTAAATGAGGGATGGGCATTAAGGAGGGCACCCTTCGGATGAGCACTGGGTGTCACACATAAGAGATGAATCACTGGGTTTTACTCCTGAAGCCAAGACTACTCTGTGTGTTAACTAACTTGAGAATAAAAAAACAAAAGTAAATTTAATTTAAAAAAAAAAAAAAAGAGAGAAGAGGAGTCAGAGAATGCGGTGGTGGCCTCACAGGAGCACTCCCGGAAGCAGACATCCCTCCCCTAGTGGGAAGAGGGCAGACTCTACCATCTGTAGACTGTATGGAAGAGTCAAACATGGAATTAGGAGGCCCAGACACAAATATAATCTTTTCTTGAGAAAGAAAAATCTTTGGCCAAATTTCCAAGGATATTTCTCCCTAGTGGAGATTAGGGAGGTAATATTTACTTTGCACCTGCAATGTGCCCGGTACTATAATCACTCCTTTACAAGTTCATTTAATTTTCATAGCACCCTTTCAAAGTTGGCACTATCAGACCCTAAGAGGAAAAAAAAAAAGATAGTGAAACTGAGTCCCAGAAAGTTTTGATGATTTGTTTAAGACCACTTATGCCTCAAGTAAGAGCCCTGAGCTTGAACTCTATATGTAAGTAAGAGCGTTGAGGTTGAACTCTCTATGTCAGGTTGTACAATTTGTGTTCCACCTGTGCTCTTTCTGCCATTCCATACAAACCCTTATTAAAATACTCCATGAGAATCCCATGAATTAGAGACTCCCCTGCATATAGCTACTCAATTCTGTAACTTCCAATCACGACCTGAATTCCTCCAGCGTCTATTCCTACCCATGGGAAGTCTCATCAGCCACCATTTTGTTTCACAATGGCAGCTCAAAGCTCAATGCCAATGCCGGTGACTTCTGACTAAAATTTTAAAAACTGAGTCAGATTCAGCCAACTCCTTTTAAGTTTTCGCTACACAGACCAATAGACAGGCAAGAGACAGCTATGAATTACCACATGGTCAGGTTGAAACAGAACTCGTTTTGTTCCATCAACTAAGCAGCAATGATCAATGAACACCTTGCCTATTGGAAACCCATCTGGAGGTCTCCTCTCTTTTACAGGGTGTCAACTGGTTCCACTGGAAGGGCCACGAATATTCAATCCAGTTTGCTGAGATGAAGTTGAGACCCAGCAATTTCCGAAACCTTGAAGGCAGGCGCAAACGGGCGTAAGTTCCAGGGACAACTGGGTGAGAGAGGAGTAGGGCCCAGAGAAAGAAGCAAATTTTACCAAAGTCTCAACACAACCAGTCCAACCATCAAGCCACACCCGGGTATTTGTCAGAAGTTAAAGTTGACCATGGATCATTGGGGCCAATGGCGGAAGCACCCACCTCACCTACCCTGCGAGTATTTCCTTCGCACCAAAGACAATGATCTCCACAGGTTTCTGTTTTGTTGTTTGAATCAGCAAAAAATTTTCCAGTGACAGCATCACAGTGGTTGTCCTTCTCTTGGGTGGCTCTGGAAATGGGAGAGGGGTAGGCTGTACAGTGGTAGTCGGTGTTAGAACCAGCTGTATTTTACACAAAGCTGTATAATTAATTATCATTATTTTTGTCCGCAACGATTCAGTGTGTGTCATTGGAGGCCGTCCCCAATTTTTTTTACATTTCATACAGCAAAAACCAGAAAAGCAATACTGTTTCGATTTTAAGGATATGATTAATATGATTAATATAATAATAATGATGATGAAAACTAAGGATTTTTAAAGAGATCTCCCTTTCCAAAACACATCTGGACAGTACCTGATTGTATTTTTTTTTTTTAATAAAAGCACAAGTACTTTTAAATTTGGCTGTTGTTTTGCCCTTCGTTGTTGAGCCTGAATTCCACCAAAGCCATATTTGAACAGATGGAGGAAAGGTGAGGAGGGATGGTGGTCAAGTCAGAGAGGAAGAAGGAAAGGTGGGAGGCTACAGGCTGGGGGAGAGGAAAGCACCTTTTTGAACAAAGTTGAGCGAGGTTGGGAAAAGGTTACCACTTAAGATTCAGCCTCTTACTCAACATTTTCAAGACTAATGGTTTGTGCTCTCACAGAGGCTCTCTTATACCCACCTTCTAAGGTGGCCTGCTAAAACTTCCATGATGTAGATGAGGTGACAACTGTTATCTAGCAAGATCAAGATGCCCAAAGGCAGACAGCCTGCATTCACACCTTGGCTGCACCATCCCCTAGTTCCCTTACCTCTTTGTGTCTCAGTTTCTTAATGAGTAAAGTACGGTTGCTCACACTTCTCCATAGCATTTCTACGAAAAAATAAATGATATCATCCAGATGAGGTCCCTACCATGGTGCCTGGTGTATATTAAATGCCACTAAGTGTTAGCTGTCTCTGCTATCACTGTTTTATGACAGGGTGCACAGAAGTGTAACGACTTGCCCATGGCTACCTACCCACTTAATCATAGAACTAGGATTTCAGCTCAGGTCTCAAAGTTCTTGCCCTCACTCAGGACCCCGGTGAACATCCCTCCTTCCCTGAGGAAATGGGCGCTATGGGTACACGTTACAGAATGATTGAGGGTGGGGAAGTTCAGGTGGATCCTTCCTACAACCCTGAGGTCTTAGAACTTAGAAAGAATGTCTGTTAGGAATACCTCCTTCTCCCCCAATCAGAGTCCGGTGTCCCCCAGCCTCGGCCTGAATGCATCTCGTGGTGGAGGGAACTCATTGCCCAGCCCAGCAGATCTGTTTGTACTTGGCAAATATCGAGTCAGAACCACACATTACACATTTGTCTTTTAAAACATGGTAAGTTGGGGGGTGGGGGGGGGTGGGGAGCAACTCCCAGTTGATTCTCTCAGAGATTTTCAGCAAATGGACTTATTTAATGAAAACCTTTGGGCTGATAGGCCTCATTCAAATGGAATGTGATGGCTCAGATGCGAGGATGAGAAGAATTCATGGCTCAGGCCAGATCCTTTGCTGCTGAGTTTATCTTGCTTTAATAAATGCCATCGTGTTATATACACAACTGGAAGTTCCCGATCATAAGACTTGTTGCCTGCAATTCTGCCATAGCAACGCTTGCCTTGCTGTGTAAACCCCAACAAACGGGCTCCCTATAACAATCAAGCCTTAAGAGGGAGGCTTAACCCTCTGTTGACTGCTCCCTTGGGAGGCTCTGAGCCCCAGTCCTAGCCCCTCCCCCAAATACAGATGTAACTAAGCTGATAAGGTACTTCCCAGAAGCCACACCAGAATCAAATTCCGGTTGGTGAAGAATCCCCATCACATGGGAGTCCTTGACCTTGGCCCTGGGAAGGTGGTAGATACCCCCATATGGGGATGGGAAGGCCAAGACACTCAATGCTGCTTAGTCGGTTTCAGACTGCCCACATACTAGTCAAAGCATGAGCTCACCATGCCTCAACCACGTCCTTCAGTTGGTGACTCTGGCTTTGTTCCAGCCACCTCCTCCATCTCAAAAGGTCTCCTGAAATTCTAGTCCACCCTCAAAGTCCAAGCCCACTTCTGCCTCCCCACCGAGAATGAATTTCCAAGGAGTCTGGTCTTCCCTTTGCCCTTCCTCCGTCTGCTCCCTTCCCTTTTCCCAGCTTATACCCTTCGAAGCCATCCCGCATGAATGATATCTCAGGTTTCTGGTGAGATCAAAATGGGAAGTGTTGGGACACTGAAGGCAGGAGACTGGGCAGTTAGGGGGTCAGGGTACTTCTTTTCCAGCCCCATCCCTATAGCATCACAGGGGGGTGACTCTTTGCATCCTAACAGAGGCACAATGCCAGTCCATCGCCCATCTCCACTCAGCATCCCAGGTTTTGGATAACTGCTCCCCCCACATGTCCCTTCGGGCCTAAGGATGGTCTCTGCACCTCAGCTTCTCGAGACCTGGGAACTGTGTTAGCCCTAGTGGCTCTCCTCCACATTGCCCACACCTTTAGAGACAGTCCTTCAACTTCTGCCTCTCCCAGGGACCCTGACAGACATGGCCACACTCCGGGATCCTGGGCACCACAGTTACAGCTGCCTGCTTGCCTTACACCATTATTTCTACTCGTGCCTCCCACCACCACCATGGAAGCCACAGAAGATACTCTTCCCTCCTCCCTGTGGGAGCCGGGACACATAACATGAGCTTTGCCCATTGGATATCTGCAGAGGGACTTCTAACCTTGAACAAGGAATTAAAAGCAAAGAGCCTATGAGGCTGGCTTCTCCAATGCTACCACAGAGTCCATCCACAAATCACCCTCCTTTAGGACAATTGATCCCACCTTCTCTCTTTCTCAGCTTGGCCCTCCCACGCCACTCTCCTTTCCACTATTCCTGGCCAACTCCAGGTATGGGGGAGTCCCTGTGGGCTGTGCTGATTGGTTCTCTTGTTCCAAGATTTCTCTTCTCCCTTTTCATTTAATAGTCAGTACTGAATACGGCCTATACGAGCAGCACTAAGTGAAGAAAATAACCACGGGCCCTGGCCTTGTGAGGCTTCCATGCCAGAGGGAGGCTGGCAACAGCCACCATATCAGACAAGTGAATGTATAATTGCAAACTGAGTGAATCTATAATTGCATGTTTTAGAAGTAAATCTGAGACACTATGAGAACATCTACGAGGACCTGTGCAGGAAGGCTTCCCAGAAGAAGGGCTTCTGAATCGTCACCTAAACAATAAGTAGGACTTAACCAGTGAAGAAGGCAGGGGAGGCAGAGGACAGAGTACCTCTAGAGGCCCTGAGGCAGCCAGGCCATGCAGAAAAAAGACAGAGGCAGCTGCAAGAATCTCGTCCCTCAGGTTCTTTTGGTCCAGAATAAGGATTTTGATCTTTTTCCTAAATGCAATAGGAAGCTGCTAAGGAATTTTTAGCAGGGGATGATTATGATCGTATCTTTTCTTTAAACCATCTTTCTGTTGCAGTTTCAACTTGGGCAGAGAGGTGGGAGATGGGAGGTGCTGCAGGGGCTGCGTAGTGGTGCCATGGGGACGTGGCATACGGTATGAGAGGCATTTAGAAGGTAAAACCCACAGGGACGTGGGGGCCCAGAGAGCTACTCCACGTCCACACCTAGTTCCTGAACAGCTTTCAGTTCCTGCAGGTCTCTTCCAGATGTGGCTCCATTGTCTCATTAGGGGTGTGCAGAGCTGGAGTTGAGGTCCCACTAACCTCAGGAACCAGGAGGGCTGTAGGGTCCCAGAGCGCTAGGCATCTCCTTCAACTTTGGATGGGGGGCGGGGGTGGGGGAATCAGGGAGGGTCCCTGGGGGTTACTGTGGTTAGAATGAGGAAGGATTGATGCCAAGGGGACTCTGTGGCTGAATTGCAAAGGGTGAAGGTGATGGCTGGGCCTTGCCCTGGGGGCTTTGTGTCCTGTGAGTGCAACTGAGAGTTGCTGACGGTGTTTAGGGCAGGAGTGACAAAATCAGGGTCGCTCTTTAGAAGTCCCACTCCCTTACTAGAAAGGCATTTGCTCAGGCTATGTCCTCTGGCCTCAGTGGGGTGTTAGAAGAACTCACAGGTGTCCCCTGCCAGGATTTGGGCGGATGCTCTATGCCAGTGGCCAGCAGAGGGCTCACTCCCCCACCCACCTCCCTCCAGGACCAGCCACACAAATGAATTTAAAGTTCAGAAAGGAAGCAGGAAAAGGCTCTCCTCTTGAAAATCACTCCAGTCTCGCCAAGACTGGAAAATCTCAATGTGTTATGGAAAGAAACACACACACACACACAGTCAAAATGAGTAGTTCCCGTGTTAGCCCAATGCTTGCAACTGCGGGTGAAGCTGTTTCAGAGCCATGAGATGACTTCTCCAAGGTTCAGAGTGCCAGAGCAAGGACTGAATCCTAGGTCTTCTGACCCCTTAGGCCTTGAAGAGCATCTATTGGCATACTGATTCCTTTATCCATTCTTCCATTCGGTACACAAGGAACACCTGCCATGAGCCAGTTCCCTCATAACACTTTACAGTTTACAAAACCAACGTGATCATAGCTTCTCTAAAGTAATCGTCTTTGCAGTCAGAGCTGATCTGGCATCCGTTTTCCAATTACTGAATGATCTTGGCCCAGTCACTTAATTTTTCCGAGTGGCCCTAAAAAGTGGAGTGAAGAAGACATACCATGTGGAGAAACTGTGATGATTTAAAAGAGAGAAATGGACAGCACCTGGCCTGGAGAAAATGCCAATATACATTTCTCTCTGAAGTTGATAGTTGTCTGAAGCTGAGCAGCGGGATACAATACTCAAGTCAGCCAGCAGATGGCAGGCTCCCCCGGCTTTCTGAGGGCACTAAAGGAAGCACTCCCCGCCCCCCTCCCTAGGTGTTCACGTGGCTGCAGTGATGCCACCTGGGCTCCCAGGCTCATAGAAACCTCCAGGAAAACCCCTTCTCTGCCTTCACTCCAATCCCCTGCTCCATGAGAGGTTCAAACCCTGCCGAGGGGGCAGCAGGGTCATGGCAGGCTGCCTCTGCTGTTCTGGTCTCCCCTTTGGCTACACAAGCCTTATGTCAACAACCACAAGCCTTCTTGCAAATGTACACCAGGGTGGGGGGTACATTCCTGGGGGTCAGGGAGGGAGGGCTTCTGGCCCACGTGTCCAGTCCCCACTTGGATTCTGTAAAGACCACCACTCTTCTCCGGCATGTGTAATGGCTCCATTGCAGTGACGTGTCATCACTGACTTACTCCCCCCCAACCCCCATTACTGCTCCCTTATTGTTGGTAGTGAAGGGTGAGCTCACACATCTTCTGCTGCCCTATGGTGGCTCCTCTGGCTTGTCCGTGGCCCCTCAGCCACGTGTCTTCTCCTTCCCTACCGCTTAACTGTCCAGCACAGAGTGAGGCCCTTCTGGAAATGGGAACACGTTGTTGTCGCTATTGTTTTACACTCTCTTCTCCTCAAAAGGCTGGTTTAGCTGGCGATCCCTCTGGATTACCCCAGGCAGCTTGGGCAACCCCGGAAACGCCGTCAAGGGCCCTGTGTCCCCAGTGCTTGGCTCCTTGTGTCAGTCTACACCCCAAAGAGGTGTAGAGTGATCCTCTTAAAATGCTGAGTCAAACCATCTCATTCCACTGCCCCAAACCCTCCAAGCTTGCCTTCTGGCTTACAGCAAAGCTTGAGCCATTACAGCCCTTGAAGCCCTGAGTGATCTGTCCCTTGACACTTCTCAGAACTCGATGCCTGTCTCATGGAGATCTCAGTGCATTGGCCTCTCTGCTGCTCTTCAAACCCAGCACTGTCCCACTTCTGAGCCTTCCCCTGGAATGCTATTCCCAGCACCACACACATGCACCCAACACGGCTCGCTTTCTCATTTCCTTCGGGCAACCTCCCAAAGCCGTCTGCTCAATGAGACTTTCCCTCACCACCCCGTGTAAACACACGCACGTGCACTCTGCACGTGTGAATCCACGCACACGCACACAAGGCCGCCTGGCCCCAGCACTCTTTATTTTTCTCCATAGCATGTCTCCACCTGACATGCTGCTGCCTTGTTTATGTGTATGATTTCGAAAAATTAAGCTCCGTGACAACAGGGACTTTATATGTATTTGCTCCCCTGTTGTATCTCCAGCACCTCAAATAGAGCCCATTCTAGGGTCTCCCAGTCCTTATGTGTTCACTGAACATGTGACCAGACCTATTTTCTATTTCATTAAGCGTCAACTCTGTCCCCAGATCGTCATGTTGAGCAGAAACTAACTCAGAGAAGTGATTTTCCCAAAGCTGTAATGCAACCAGAATGGATTCCTATTCAGTTCCTTCTTGCCCACATCATTGCCACAATAGGTCAGAACCTGACGGTGTGGTTTAAAGAAGCAGCAGAGGAATTGCTCTATCGAGAGCCCCAGGCAGCAACCTCTCCTCAGCAGGGGAAGGCCGTGGCTGAGATTGTCTCACAGCCAAGGAGGGAGAAATCCAGCAGGACATTTAGAGAGAAAAGCACCATAAATATCAGTCAATTCAGAGACAGAGCATGGCGTGTGTCCAACCAAAGTCACTTGTCCAGGGGCTTTCCACACATGTGGTCCCTCAGAGAGAAGCCTCCCAGTTTTGGACCGAGGCCCTCCCACTGCACCACACCACAACTGAGAACCATCGTTTTTCAGGGCTGGATGGGAAGTGAGCAAAATTAGTGACCTCTCAGGCCTTCCATTTACATATATTAACTTTAAAAGGGAAGTGAGAAGGAGAGAAAGAGAAACAGACACAGAGAGTGAGACAGAGGCAGAGGTACAGAGAGAGGCAGAGACAGAGACAGAGACAGAGAGAGATAATTTTCCAGGTACGGTAGAAGCATCATAAACTAAAGTCACCTAGTTGTGGGTTCAAGAATTTCTCCAAAAAGAAGTATATGTATTTCCTGACAATCAAGTCCTTCTAGGCAGTTAGCAGAGGAGAGGGGGGAGCAGGCCTCAGGTGTATGAAAGAAGTTTGGTCTACACAGCACACCCAGCTCAGCCAAGGCTTAGGACCGCACTCCCTCTGGGCACCCTTCAGGGGAGCATCAGAGTTAAGTTTGTAAAAGCATCGATCTCTCCCCAAAAGCCCAGTCCTAAGGCAGCAAAGAACTTTCAAGTGAGTGCCACAAGGGGCTGGCTCCAGGACAGGCTACAAACTGCACGAGGGCCCGGCTTATTCCCTGTGTTGCCCCTGCGTCTCCAGCACCACATCCACAGTGCGTAGTGCTGGAACCCAGTCGCTGCACAATTAAGACTTCTCGATCAAGACATCAATTTATATAACTGCCAGGAAGTTCTAAGAAGGGCACTGAGGTCACGACCAGGCCCAGTGTGAGAGACAGTTACACTCAGTTAATAGACGTCTTATTAATCTACTTGTCATCCTTAGAATGGTACTTACTTAGACGATCAAATAGTGAAAAAACTGAAAACACCATGTCCTTCAAGAAAGATGGGATAACAAGGAAGGACATAATCTCCGAGTCAGAATCTCTGCAGGCGTCTCATGGAACAGCGAAAGCAGGCTTATCCTATTGGGTGACAGAAGGTAGAACTGGGAGCCCATGGTGAAATCTACATGGGGCAAACAGTACCCAAATAAGAAAAGGACTTATGACCGAAACCATCCAGGGAACGAGTAGGCCGTCAGAGAAGCAGTGAACTCCTGGTACTGGAGAGGTCCTAGGTCTTAAGGTTCACACACTAAATAAAGTAGTGTTATAAAGTCCCTTCCAGCCCCAAAATGGACTTATTCTGCCCCTCCGGCTCAGTCAGTTGCCGCATACAAGCTTTCCAAATGCTTCTGCTCCAGTCACCAACCTGGGTCTCAAATGCAGCAAAAGGAAAGGGCATCATGACAGAGTTAAGACACCAGGAAACACAGATGTTATTTGAAGAAGGCAGCCCCTTGGGGAGACAGGAGATAAACACAGTGTTGACTGTCCCTCTGATTAAACAGAGCACTTCCTCCAGGGAACACAGGGCAGAAGGAACCACACTTGCCAGTTGGCAAAACCTTAACTCTCTTAAAAATTCTAGGTTTAACGAGTTTCTTGGAAGCAAGCTTCTTACAGAAAAAGAAACCTGTAACCCCAACCATGACCCACAGGCAGAAAATTTCACTGTCCCCCCCGGCCCCCCTAACACACACTGGGATATTTGCTGCAAGAGATTGTTCAGGGTCAAATTCCACTTTCTAACTTTACTTAGGAAGTCACAGGGGGCTTGCACAAAGAGGCAATCTCTAGAAAGGAGATCTGAAGTGTAAACTGGGATATGATGTTATCATTCAGCCTCCAGGATCACTCATCCCTTAACCCTTTATTTCCGCTTAATCTGAATGCCAGAGCATTCAAGTAGAATGTACGTGACTTCATGTACATCAAATAATATGTGTTTTTAATGCTAAGGCTTGAAACCACCAGACACAGAGTCAGGACCAAATGGTGGCTGTGTTGGAGGCAGGAACCATCTCTTAGCGAACTCTGTATCGGCAGCACCTGGTGGGGAAGACAGCACTACGCTAAATCAGTGAATGAATCAATGGACCGATTGATGGCTTCAAGCTTTGGCTCGGCTATGGAACTAGCAGTGTGACCTTGGTTGGGTTGCAGAACTTCTCAGAGTTTTAGATGTTTTCATCTATAATTCAGAAATACTAATAACCACCTTGTATGATCTCAATAAACGCAGTAATGTGTATAAAGTGTCCCAGAAAGTGTCTTGCTTATAGTAGGTGCTCAGTAAATTATGTCCCTTCTACTCCCTAGAACCATCCATCACACAAAGGAAACGATCAATACACATTTGCCTGGCTGATCAATACTTGGAACTAACATGAATGAAATCAGTTAATTGAGGAGGAAGCACAGACAGGCGCAGTCATGTGCGTTGGCTCAGGTAGCTGCTCCGTGAAAGAGGTGGGGGCAGAAGGAGAGAAGTAAATCCAACATTTAAATATATCTCTGCTGTGAGAGGCAGCCTCCACTCGTATTTGTCTTTCATTTACACTGTGATTCTCTCTTGGGCATTTCGGCTCCTAAAGGCAAAGTTTCCAGATCTTCTGGAGGATTCATAGAAGATGCACGTCTCTAAAAGCTTTTCATTAGTAAAGCTGGACATACAGATGTGAGCAACTGTACTCAAAGCCATATATCCTTAAAGGACCCACATAATAAAGTCCTACTGTGTCTAGTCCCCCTTCCCTACCCCCAATAACTTATTTCCGCAGATGAATGTGTGTTTGATGCTGTGATCAGGAAGCGAGATCAGGTCATCCAACATGCCTCTTCACTGCCTTAGCTGCAGAGACAGCAAGGGGAAACTCATTACCCACTTATATCAATCATCATCGTGGCCCTGGTCTGTGGCAAATCTATTCCTTCTTGTTTCTTCCACCGGTTTCTGTTCTCTTTTTCATCCCAACTGTCTGATTTTGCTTTCCGTTTAATCCATAAATATTTCTGGAAAAAAAGGGAAGTGAGAAGAACACCAAAGATATAAAATGGCACACAGATTCCCAATTTGGACTTTCCTGGTCTGAAAACAGACCTGACTTCTATCCCTCAGCTTCACCATCTTTAAATGAGTGATTTTGCTAAAACAACAAGAGCATGGAACCCCTACAATAAGCACCAGCTGAATGCCAGGCACCGTTGGAAGTGCCTCCCGCGTCAGAAACTCACGCGATCTTCCCCTATATTCTGTGAGGTAAGGAATATCATTGTACCCATTATACACAGGAGGAAACTGAGGTATGGGAAGGTTGGGGAACTTCAAAACCACACTATTGTGTTTTATGTAATACGATTCGAATTATAATGGAATGCTTTAATTTAGAACCTCATCATGTGGAACCCAGAAAGATGGCTGTGAGTATAATTGATACACTAGAAACACTGATAAGGGAGCGAGCCACATGGTAGAGGCACCAACTGTCATGATAAGGAGTAAATTCCATGTTCATTCTACCATTCAAATTCCACTCTCAGGAACTGCAGAACCTGATGGCAGAAACTATGAAAGCCAAGAGGTTATTTATTGTTGTAACTGGGTTGGAAGGAGAAAAGACCCATAAGGTAAAAGGGCACACAGCCTAATGTTTTCTCTGCCTGCAAGGCAGACACATCACTCCGCAATCTCTTTCTGGCCTCATGCCTCTCCGCAGAGGAGAATTGAGAGCAGGACGTGATGAGGGAAAACCACGGGCTTCTGGGTGACTCACACTGTGTTCAGGCGAGCAGGTCCTGCCCAGCTGGCTCTGACAGGGAGGGGGTTGCTCTCACCTGCAGCTTGGAAATCTACGGTCAACAGAAGGGACTACCCTGCTGTTTTGCGTTTCAGAGTCTCCAGAATCCCAGGGGCCATTCCAGGCTGCTTTGCTTTCTCACCAAAACTCGAAAAGAACCCCCCTCCAAGTCCTAGAATCCCTTTGCCATCAGGGTTTCAGAAAGAGCTACAGTCAATTGAAATGCTTCTTCTTCAGGGTGTGCGTGGAAGTCACCACTTCTCCCAACCTTTAATGACATCATCTGTGCGGCCACCCCGAGGGAGCGGAGCCCAGATACACAGAAGTGCCCTTGAAATGGCAAAGCAGGACCAGGAGGTGAAACCTGTCCACTCCCAAGAGAGCCTCCTGCCGGCCCGACAGTACGGAAATTACGCTGGACCTGCTGGCCTCCTCCCAGGTGCCCCTGCTGCCTGCTCAAGTCTGCTAACTGCTTGCCTTCCTTGCTGTGTCTGACTCTGACACCTTCTACCCCAACGCCTGATCATCAACCAAAGTTTTAGTACTCTTTGGTGCCTGTTTCCTGGACTGGCAATGACATTTGACTTTTTCTGTAACGAGCCCAGTCCATTACAGGTCTTGTTTGAACAGATCCCAATACCAGGGTACATGCACAGCCTGGTAGGCTTTAAGCTACACTGGACAGGCTTCCATAGAAGGTTCATGGAAAGAAAAACATCATAGAGTAACCACAGGTAGGCTTCTTCAGATAGGATGTTACCTTCTGCACCTAGACCTTTAGTATGGCACAGAGCAACCCTTAAGTGCAAAGAGGCCCAGAGTGGGAAACAGCTTGCTAAGTAAGATGGCCTCAGGGGACATTTGCCCTCCCTGGTCCCTGATGTCAGTGCAGCTGCAGGGAGCAGGTTCTCCTGCAAGCATGCCTCTCAGTCTCTCCACTTCTCTTTCCTCAGAGCCTGGGAAGCCACTCTGATCTAACACAAGGACATTTTCAGAGTGGGCGGTGGGACATACCTAGGGACCCTCAACCAATGAAGGACAGGAACACTGGATGAATGCCCCGGTCCTCTCCTTTCACAGAAGGAGGCACGTTCAGTATGCCTTCTCATGGGGCCCCAGTGGGACTAATCCACAGTTGTCCTCTGCAGGAACTGAACAGCAAAGCTCATGCTGGCTGTCCCTTCCTCCCTGTCTCAACCTGCTCTCACCCCTACTCCTGCATCTGGGAATCATCTCGCAAGCTCTTGCCTCAGGCTCTACTTTAGGCCTGATGAGCTGAGGCTATAGTTATAGTGAGAATCAGGAGTATTGTCTAGGATCGAGTCAGTAAGGTCAGTATGAGCCAGACAGCGAACAGGCCATGGAAAAACTTTAGATTTCAGATTCCATTGCCTGGGTAGTTAAGATGATGGAGCCCAGCCTAGGAATCCAGCCAGCGGGACTTTGGGGCAGGGGGCAGTAATGACTGGGAATCTGGCCTCACCAGGGCTAGATGGAGTCGCTGGGCCTCTGCTGAGCTGGCTGAGATTCAGAGAAAGAATTGGAATGGCTAGGGACACTGATGCAAAAAGCCGCTCACCAAAATGGGGCCACAGGGAAGCCACAAGGTCAAGGTCTGACTCAACCCTTCTGCCAGGGCCCAGAACTCATCTCTAGCACATTGGATTTGGCATGAAAATAACCACAGCTTTCCTGAGTGTGCCTATTTTCAGCCTGCTCAACAGTTTTCATAATGAGCTCATTTGGTTCTTAAAACAACCATATAAGTCATTCTCCCCATTTTATAGATGAGGAAAGTGAGCCCACTATGCACTTGAACCAAGACTTGAATCCAGAGTTCTTGGGATTTCAAGCTGCAGTCTCTGGCCAACCAACTACCCTGCCAGGATCCAATGGAGCTGCAGTCCAGGTTCAAGGTCAACAACTGACCTTGCCGATATAAACTTGAGAACTGCAGTCAGGACGAGCTGGGAGAGGTAGAAGCTGATTCTCAGTGTCAAAATGCACACACGGCATGGGTTCACCAGCATTGCCTAGGGACAGATGCTGCCTATGTCTTAGACTCACAGTGACAGTGACCGTGTCCTATGAGGTCACATTGCAATTGTCCATCCATTCATGTACAATGTTTCTCAGATATGTCATCTACTTTTAGGGCCTGAAGGAAAAGACTCCAGGTTGGGGTGGGCAGGATTCTTGTCATTTAGAAAAGAACCCACAGCCAGGCTTCTATCTGCAAGCCACACTCCCATTTATAAAACATATTCTAGTCCTTGAAATCATGATGCTGAGGATGAGTAGAGAAAGCCATATGACTCCCATTCCAGAGAGGAGTAACAGGATCAGAGATGTTTAAAGGCAGGACAGTGAGGAGCCAGGAATTCCACGGAGCCAGGAATGCCCAAGCTCTGACCTCGAGTTGCCTTGCCTCACCACCAGCTCCCTATTCACCTCGGACACTGACTTTGCAGGCTGTGTGTTGCAGAGGAGAGGGTTCAAAGGTGGAAGGAGCCTAATCCCCTGAACCACCCCACAGAGCAGAGATCAAACCCACAAGTAGCACTGTTCTGTGACATGAGCAAGTAATATATTTTTATAGCATTTTGCCACGGATTGCATGAAGTTGTTTGTTATAGCAATTAGCCAACCTTGGCTAATACAGGTCCTCTGTGGTCAAAGTGGTTTTCTCTCTGACATCAGTCCAGTGGATTCAGCATCATTTGGAGCTTCCATCTGGTGCTTTTCAAGCTGGTCTTCACTGACTGCTCATTCCTTGGTTTCTGTGATGTCTATTCTTGATGTCAATTCCAAGGGCCCCATTGCCCTTGAAACCAGTGAGGCAGCAAAGCCACACATGACCCAGCTCTCCTTCCTGGTGGAGAAGAGCCAGCCTCATCAGATAATCCAAAAGCCAGATCAAAGGGCACCAGACCCAGTCACAGAAGACCTGACACTGACCTTAGCTTGACTTCTAATTCGCTGTGTCACCTTGAGCACATTTCCTCAGTTTTTGGTCTCGCTTTCCCATCTCTAGAACTGTGGGGTTTCCCTCAGTGATACCAAAGCAACTGCTAATGCTTTAGGATTCTAACATGTAGATTCAAGACCCGAGAGAGAAAGGTAAAGGTTAATTACTCAAAGCTGTGGGATAATTAATGAAGGTGATTTCCCCCAGACTCTAAGGGAAAAAAGATTTTGTTGAAAAGGAGAGAATTGTTGAGGCTGATGTTATGTTTAGGAAGGCAAGCCATCAGGCCGTTTCCATTTTGAGTCAATCCCACTGTTTGAGAGGTAACAGAAGAGAAGGGAGAGGCCACAGGCTCTGATTTGGAAAGACCTCTGTTCAAATCTCGCCATTACTCCTAATGACCGTGTGTTTGCAGGAAGTCACGTCTCTAGCCCTCCATGTTATCACTGGTAAAGCGGCACCTGTCAGAAAGCTATGGTAATCAAATGAGACAGTGCAAGTAACACACATTGTAAGTTGTAACAGGGAGTTCCCTTTACTGTCCTCATGCTAGGGCGAGGGGGAAGCAGGGGGAGGGATGGAAGCATTTCCTTCATTGTGCAGCTAATCATTTATCTCAACATTGTGTGTTAGGTGCTCACAACACACAGATGAATAAAACATAGCCCTTGACCTCAAGGTTTCAACGTCTCGGTGGAAAGACAGACGCATGCACAAGTTACTGATCCCCTAATATGATAACTATCTCACACACGTATAAAGAAGCCAGCACCACCCCTTCTAGAAGACGCCCTAGAGAGACATACATGGGTGCCCATTGAAACATGTACAGGAATGCCCACTGAAATTCTGGCTACAAATTTAAAAAGTAGAAAAATATTGAATGTCCATCAATAAGAGAGCAAATAAAATATAGCACATAAATAACTAGAATTATTAACATGTAGCCTCATTAAGATTGCATGAAAATTCAGTTATCAGATTATATGTACAGTTAGGTACCATTTGATTAGATTTTAAAACCACACACCAAATGTTCTGTGTTTTTCACGGAAGTGTGCAGTTGTATGTATTTTTTTTAATTTTTTAAATTCATTTTGAGAGAGAGACAGGCAGTGAGAAGGGACAGAGAGAGAATATCAAGCAAGCTCCATGCTGTCAGCACAGACCCTGACTCAGGGGCTCAAATCCACAAACCGTGAGATCATTACCTGAGCCAAAATCAAGAGTCGACACTCAACCGACGGAGCCACATAGGTGCCCCAATGTATATAAGTATTTTTTTAATGTTTATTTATTTTTTAGAGAGAGACAGAGACAGAGACAGAGACAGAGTGTGAGCCAAGAAGGGGCAGAGAGAGAGAGGGAGACACAGAATCTGAAGCAGGCTCCAGGCTCTGAGCTGTCATGTCAGCACAGAGCCCAATGCAGGGCTCGAACCCACAAACCGTGAGATCATGACCTGAGTCGAAGTCCGACATTTAACCGACTGAGCCACCCAGGGGCCCCAAGTAGTTTTTAAATGGACTAGAAGAATCCACATCAAACTCATGAGCCTGGTGGCTTGTGGGAAAAGTAGGCAGGAAATGGGTCTAGGGCTAATGCTCAAAGGGGACAGTAATTTCATCTGTAATGTTTTGTTTATGTTTAAAAACTCTAGAAACCAGTATGATAAACCTTAGCATTTATTTTTTGCTTTGTTCATATGTGTGATATTATTCTTTATACCTTTCTGTATTTTTTAAATTTCTCAAAAGTAATCAAAATATAGCAATGGGTTGTACAAAGAACCATGAAAAAGTCCTTCCCTCAGTTAACCTAAGCTGACCTCAGAGTAAGTAAACGCTAGAAGGTAGTGGCCAGCAGACAAGATCAAGGCTGGTAGGAGTTGGCCAGTGGTGGCAGAGGGTCATGGAGAGTGTCAGTCAATCCTGTTGACACTGTCTGGGAGTCAGCATGAAACTTTGATTTGAAGAAATGAAGAGTTAGTTTTCACTCCTGGATTTACCACTTACTAATATAACAAGGTCGCACATGTAATCACGCATCGATTCTCAAATTAATTGCTGTCTCTAAAGAAACTAGTTCCTTATGCCAGTTAACAGATAAAAGGTGGACTTTAAATTCTATATAATTTATACTTCATTTCAGCCAATAGTTTAAACAGTCTCTTTAGGAACTTCTCAATACCTCCAAGAGAAAAAGATCCAATTTCTAAAGGACTGGTTTTCTGCCTGCCATCCCCCGACTCCTCTCCAAGATGGCACCTGGGTGTGGCTTATGCACCCTCATGGTGGAAGGGAAGCACTGGGGCCCAGAGCCCGTTTGATGCTGGTGTTAGAAGAAACACCCTTGATCTACCTAATTGCAGACTGACCTGCTGGTATTTGCATTTGAAGTCTGCAAGTGGTGAAACTTGAGGTTGGCTGGGTTGCTCTCTCTCTGTCTCTCTCTGCTCAGGCAAAGTCTGGGTGCTCCCTGGCTGATTCAGGCCCCCCTCCTCTAGACCTTTCTGAGGGCTGGCAGTGAATCCATTCAGCTTCAGTCCAAATAGTTTGTTATCTCTGCAGCCTTCCCTACAGAACCACCTTGATCCTGCTGTGATGGACCTTCTAACCAACACCCAGTTGTCTACAGTGCACAGGAACCAAACCCAGCTCCAGAGGGCTGAACCTCTAAGCTTCCCTGGGCCTCAAAGACACTACACTGCCATGTTTATTTTGATATGGCTTCCCTGGCATTAGTATGGTTTCTTGCAATGTGGCTCTGCCGTGTGGCTCCCCCAGCAGAGAGTGGAAACAAGAACTACCCTCTGTTCTGAATATTTCTTCTACTTATCTAAAGTGATTTTCTTCTCTTGGTCAAATGCTCCTGTAGGATGTTTCCAGTCCCCTCTCCTTCTTTCCTCCCAGTCTTCTTTCGATAAAACCCTCAGCTGGTGTGATAGTTAATTTTATGTGTCAAGTACCACAGGACTCAGATATTTGATCAAATATGTCTGGATGTTGCTGTGAAGGTACTTTTCAGATAAGATTAACATTTAGACTTTCACTAAAGCAGATTGCTCTCCATAATGTGGGTGGGCCATATCCAATCAGTTGAAAGCCTTAAGGAAAAGACCGACCTCCCTCAAGGAAAAACGAATTCTGCCAGCAGATGGCCTTCATACCCAAGCCTCAATGTCAACTCCTCCTGGGATTTCTAGCCTGCTGGTCATCCTCTTCTTCTCTATAAGGTCCAGTTTATAAGGCTGGGGTCTTACTAAGGAGGTCAAGTGCCTGTCTTCGGGATAATGAATTTGAAGGAGGTAGGAGGCTGCAAGGAAACCATGGCTAAAGGGGAGAAACTTACATTTGTTACTATAAATTTTTATCATCATTACCATGTGTGACCTTGGACAAGTCTCTTGACATCTTGAGCTTCTGTCTCACAAAGTTACTCAACTAATCAAGACATTATTATCACTAGTAGTCACAGTAAAGTTTAATTAAGATTGTGAGTGTTGGAATTTGAGGTTTTGCAGGGGTGAGGGTCAGGTAACGAAGTCAGTGTTCATGGGCCACAGTTAGGGTTTTATGGAGTGGATGTGCATAAGGTAAGTTTTAGATGACCAAATCAAGGCTGGGTTATAAAATCCAGGTGGAGGGTAGAGCTGGGACTACCATGTGGTCAGCTATGACAGGACCAGTGATGTGGGGGCAGTGGGATCACAGTCGAGCAACAGAGAGTAATACCAGCTACTTCTTCCACAGTTCTTGTCCCGAATGATGTGATCATAGCAAATTTGTCTTTGATTAAAAAAAAAAATCCATGCTGGAGCCAGCTTTACCTTCTGCCCTGCCAGGTAAGAAGCAAACCTTCTAGCAACCTCACCCTTGGAGTCTGAGAAGGACGGGAAATTCCCCTGGAAGCCCAGAAAGAACGGAGGCCAAACTCTGGGCTTTTTCTGAGCAAACATTTTGAGAGAAACCAAAGTGATGATGATGTGGAAGAGCAAGCGGGGCTGTCCCCTCAAACAGCAGCAAGGCTGGTGAAAACACAGGGATTAGTACCGATGAATCATTGCCAGTCCTCTCCCTGATAGCGCTTGCTCATGGCAACCCAATAAATACCGGATCTCCGAAAGCGCTGACAAGTTACCCACCGTGCCTGGGAGTTAGATGGTTTTTGAAATTGGTGGGAGGAGAAAGCGAGGAGCGGAGACACGGGGGCGTGCCCCCCTTCCAGAATTCGCGTTCTTCCTTTTGGTAAGATGGTTTCCTACTCTTTCCGAAGTGTGGGTGATTCTAGAATCTAGATGAATGGTGCCCAATCCCAACCTTCTGTTCTTCCATTGAGGGGGTGGGAATTCACGTCCTTCTGTGACTCTGGCCCTTTGAAGCAAGGAGGAGATGCTTGGAGGCAGGTTTCCTTGCTTTGGGTTATTAACAGCGAGGGCAGACTAAAGGTCTTTGGAGCACTGCTTCAGACAGAGTCTAAAGTGAGCCACGCTTTAAAAGAGGCAATATTCCACTCAATGTCTTGATGGTGCTGGTAGATACACAGACCTATACATGTGCAAAATGTGTAGAACTAAACACACACACACACACACACACACAGATAAGTACAAGTAAAATTGAAGAAATCTAAATAACATCAGTGGATTGTTTCTATCTCAACATCTTGGTCTCAGTATTCTATCTTACTGTAGCTTTGGAAAATATTACCACTGAGGGAAATTGGGTAAAGAGTACACAGAACCTCTATTATTTCTTTTAAGAACAAAAACAGGTTAATTGAGATATGATTCACCTCCCATACAATTTCCTCATGTCAAGTGTCCAGTTCAGTGGCTTTTAGTACATTCCCCAAATGGGCCGTTCATCACCATCATTTTAAAACACTTTAATTATCACAAGAAAGAAACTCTGCTCCCTTTATCTGTCATCTCTTAATAAATCCATCCCCAAGCCCTAGGCAACTATGAATCTACTTTCTTTCTCTATAGATTTGTCTGTTTGGGATATTTCTTGTAATTGAAATCATACTGTAGGTGGTCCTTAGTGATTGGCTTCTTTCACTTAGCAATTATGGTAGGGTGTATCAATATTGCATTTGCTTTTTTTTTTTTTTTTTTGATGAATAAGATTCTACTGCATGGATAGACCACATTTTATTTATCTTTCATCAGGTGATGGGAATTTGGGTTGTTTCTACTCTTTGGCTATTAGCATAATGTTACTACAAATATTTGCATACTAGTTTTTGTACAGACAGGTGTTTTCAATTGTCTTAAGTGTGTACCTAAGAACAGAATTGCTGAATCATATGGTAACTCTATGTTTAACCTTTCCCTATGGTCTTGGGAAGGTCACTTCTCCTTCTTTCCTACTAAACAGGCATCACCACATGCCCCTTACCAAGCTGGTATGAGGACTACCTACATAACATAATTCAGTGTTTCCCAAACTCCAGTCACTTCTGCATCTACATCCTCACTTCTACCAAATTCACTTACCACAGCAATTGTCATTTATTTACTACTTTTTTCACTAAATCGATTCTTTTCTTTGCATAAACAACCTTATTTGTTAAAGGAAACAAAAGTGGATGCTCATTTGTTCACATTTTGACATCTCTGAAAGCAATGTGTTTCTTATCCTGCGTGATAGAGGATGGTTTAATTAGCAGAATTATTTTCCTTTCTTAATGGAATATAGAATAAGGTTGTTTTTATAATCAGCAACATTTTAAGTTCTATTAAATATGGAATGTCACTTCTTTAAGTAGAAAAATGGGGCTGCTTATTAAAAATAGAAGGAGCCATTTAAACAACTACATTTTATTAAATCACATTTTAATTAAATTTCAGCCAGAGCATGCTGCCTGCAAATATTGTTAGCCTGAGGTCTACTCCTGATCTATTAAAAAAGGGAAATTTAGCAAGCAAAGAGGGTTAGCAATATAACTCACTAGCACCAAACTGATAGGATCTTCATGATGCAATAAAGCACCTAATTCCGTGTTACGCATAGTCACACTATGTAGCACCTAAAACCATCTCCATTAGTAGCAAGTGTCTTTCTTTAAAAAGCACTGGGGAAAAGCTGAGTGCCCTAGCAGCTGAGACCTGCATCACTGCTTCTGGGAATTAGGGATGATATACTTGGAGTCCCTAGGGGAATGAAAAGTACAATGTAGTGTTCCACCCTGAGATATCGTGTAGCAGTGGGAAATGTCAATTAGAAACACACCCATTGACTTGGATAGAGTCTGAAAATGTTGAGTGAAGGAAGGAGAAACTGAATGAGAAACACATCGTGGCATCATATATAAAAATTAAAAGTTTACCCATTCACCATAAACACTACACATGCTCAAAAATATACACATATTTTTAGGATGGGTATGGGGAGGATGGGAGAGGGGAACAGGGTGCAGGGAAGAAAAATAATATTGATAAAATAAAACAGGAAAGTCTGTTTGGACCAAAGATCATACTGTGCCCTGAGACA
This sequence comes from Prionailurus bengalensis, assembly GCF_016509475.1. NCBI lineage: Eukaryota > Metazoa > Chordata > Mammalia > Carnivora > Felidae > Prionailurus > Prionailurus bengalensis. The sequence continues at coordinate 75,042,213 of NC_057359.1, read as the reverse complement.
AAGTGTTTGCATTAACTCAAATATCCATATAAAACACATAAACATAAATGTAAAATTCCTATCAGTATCACATAGGTATACAGTAGATTCTCAATGAATATCAATGGCTTGGCTTTAGGGTACTCTACAAAGGCTGTCTAGAGTGTCTTCAAGAATTCAAAGTGGCACTGAATGCCCAGTGACTGCCCCTAGGTACATGTCCCTTAGCAGACCCCAGAATTGTTTATGGTTCCTCCACCCCAATGCCCTCCCCCCACATATTGGACACCTCTATTTCAGGATGACCCACCACCAACGAGCCCTCCCCACAAACCATGGGGTTTCTAAAGCCAGGCTGATTCCCCTGAAACAGACTCACAGACTGTAATGAGTTGATCCAGGTATACACTCCTTAGGAATTGAGTTTCTCCATCCCCTTTTATAGAGAAGGGCAGAAACTTGATGGAATCACACAGTGAATTAGAGGCAGTTTCACAACTAAGACCAAGTTTTTTTCCTTTCATGTGTACACACATCCTGCCCCTCTCCACATTTAGTCTGTAATGCCCTTGATCTGACCTACCAATAAGCCAGTGGCAAGGTTATTGAGACAGGATTTCCATCCTCAGTGGGGCAGATATTCATGTCTAGAGTACTTCTCACCAGCCCCTGAGGCACCAAGACATCGGGAGGCCAAGAAATTACTCCAAGGTCAATGAGTGCCTTCCCAGAGGAGACAGAAGTGATGAACAGCCAGTGGTATCATTTCTTAATACCATTATCACTAAGGTGATCCATTCTCAGGAAGACAAACAATAGAAAGGCCTATAGGCTGCTTCGCATCTTGGCCTCAGAGAGGAGGTGGGTGGCAAAGATAACAAAAGTGGTGAGGTGGGCAGAGGCATGAGCCATTTTATGAGAATTGTCTCATATTCCCAGAGTATATACTATTACCTCCTTTTTACAGATACTAAGAGACTCAGGCCAAGTAACTTGCTCAAATTCACCAAACTAGCAAGGGGTTCCAAACAATGTGCCTTTTTCCAAAACCAGAACATGGTCTGTCCCCTCTGCTGGTTCCTTAGACCTGAGAAGAAAATAAGAGGTTCTGTGGGGGCTTAGAAAAGAAAGAAGCTCAATTGTGAAAGGGAGCATGAATCCAGGAGGATTTCATGTGCCTCTAGCACTTGACATAGGTCTTCAATGAAGGGTATGATTTCCATAAGTGGATTGGGGGAGGGAGTTTTAGGTAGAGAGAACATACAGCAAAAGTATCAGGCTGGGAAAGCACAGCGCATTCCTGGTGCACCAGGCAGGTGGTTGGGTCAGAACCTCAGGTGAATGATGCAGAACAGAGGCAGGGCAGTGTGCTGGATGGCTCCATGCAGTTGGATGGAAGCATGGGCTATCAGGCTCAGGGGTCTGTGTGCACCACAGCAGGCACTGCAGAGCTCATGGAAAAATTTAAGGTGGAATATGGCTAGAAAAGTTACCCACCATCCCCAGAGCCTTTGTGGTTGAGGAAGGGACTGATCAAGAAATAGGTTTTGGATAAAATTGACTTGAGTTTGAGTCCTAACCCTGCCATGAATTAGCTATAATCTTGGGCAAGAGGCTCATCCTCTTACATCACATTTAGAACAGGTCCGGCACATAGTAAGTGCTTAATATTAAGTTAACAATGATTATGATAATGATGACGATGAAGGTAAAGATGGCAACAAAGGAGGAGGAAGAGGAAGGGGAGAAGGAGAAGGGGAAGGAGAATTTGTTGTAATCTATTTGTTGTAATATAGAGGGGAGGGTGGCTCCATGAGTCAAAATTTACTGCTGTCAAAATTTACTGAATTCGATCCATCCCTGCCCTCAAGGAATTTACAATCAAAAACGTGGAGGCAGGCGAGGGCACAGATATATAGGCAATGCCCTAAAGCAGAAAAGCCATCCAAACTTTGCTAGGATGAGCTTCAAGTGAAGAGCTGGGTGCCAGGGGTCAGGGGTGGGGGGAGGTGCAGAGGAGGGAGGGGTGGAGGATGGTGGGGGGAGACAGCACTTCTGACTGGAGGTATCTGGGAGGACGGAGCAGAAGCTTTGGTTTGCTGAATCTGAGAGAAGACTAGGAAAACCAGTGTGAAAAGAACAGAAAATGGGCAGTCCCAGCGTTCTGGGCAGCAGAAAATAACCATTGTTTTGACCATGCCTCCTTAGAATAAATGTACAACTTTTTTTCCATCTTTGTCTCTTTTGCTCAGGATTCCAAGTCCTGAAGGTCCCTTCTTGGTTTCAAGGAGGCCAAACACCAGGAACTTCCATCATGGGAGCAGATTCCTTTACAGAAAGAAAATATGGAGTGTTGCCAAAAGAGAGGAAAAGATACAGATTACCAGAAAGAAATCAACACTGCTTACAGCTCAGGCAGACAAAGCCAGTTGACCACCCAGTCCAGTCTCCTCTGATTCAGTCCAAAGAGACAAAGTGCCCAGTGTGAAATCCTGCCTCCCCGTGGACATCCTTTCAAGTAGAAATAATGAACTAGGAACATGAGATATTGGCAGAATCCAATGGGTGGAGCCCCTAGGGAACCTCTTGGAAAGGAAATGCCCCCTTTGGGGTCTGGTCCTTCTATTCTTTGCACCTGAAAAGATGGTTGTGAAGCCAAGATGAGCAGCAACATTCCCATTACCTGAACCCCTAAGCGGTGCTTTAGGGCTGCAGATGGGAAGGGAGGCTTCCCATCTGGGAACAAAGGACAAAGGAGGCTGGATCCTGCAGGACTCTGCAAAACTACTTACTTTAGAGCAGAGACAGAAGGAGAAACTCAGGCAGTCTGACTTCAGAATCCACGTTGCAGCTAGTGTGACAGGTGTTTGTGGTAGGGGGTGGAGAGTTGGCCGTCTCCTTTCATTGGAGCTCAGCTCTCAAATGATGACGTAGGAGGCCTTGCCTGACCACCAAAATAAATCAGAATTCCCCCACTTTATATGAAGTTACCACAATTATTCGTGCCTGTTTGTATAATGCCATGTCCTTTACTGGACTCTGAGCTTTGCAAAGGCCCAATTAAATATATATACCTATATTATAGCTATATCCACATCCATTTCATCTATCATCTATCTATCTATCCATCTATCTAAAACCCTTGTACCCCTGGTACCCAGCACAGTGCCATGTATAACATAGGTCTTCAAATCTTTGCTAAGCAAATGAATGAGTGAATGAATGAATGAATGAATGAGTTGAATGAAATTCAGCCATGAGCTGAAACCATATCCTCAGGCTCCTACACTGCCTTTATTTCTATGAAGAACAAGACATGAATAAACAAATTAGGGATGCCTTGGTTCTTTAGAAGAGCACAGACACACCTCTGAAGATTCAGGGGCTGATTATTCAATGTGTTGTCTCTCCAGGGATTTCCTCTGAGTATTGCCTGACCTCTTAAAATGTACACAGATTCTAGGAGCATGTCTCTTTTCCTCTTCAGGAGAGCTTTTGTGGAGAAAACATTGGTCCTGCCTGAAGGGTGGGCATCATGCGGGGTGTGATTATTGAGTTTCACACTCTCTACTATTTTCCCAATGGACCTTCTGATGGTACCCCACCACCACTGCAGTAGCCCTGGGGTTGGTGGCAGAGAGTAGCACGCCTTTCCACAGCTCTGAATCAGGGCTGCTTGTGTATCATGCACAGTCAAAGCCACATCAAAGGCTAGAGTTGGGTTGGCGGGTCTACACTGAAAGCCCTCAGGAGCCACAGCTCGGGAGGCATAGGGCTCCTAAGGCAGCCTCTTGTTCCCTGGGGGACCAGGTACTTTCCTGAAGAGAACACATCATTCAGCTCTTCCTGTGCTTTTACTGTAAACTCTTGGTTTATTACGCACCTAAGAGGAAGGACAGAGGGGAAAGAAAGAGAGACAGAGACGGAGACATAGGGGAGGTTTGATATGAAAGCAGCACGGCAAACAGAAAGAGACATGTTCAGAGCTATGAGCCACAGGCCCCCACCTCAGAGGCAGAGAGGGAGGCCCAGACATGGAAAGCAATTGTCCCTGGAAAAGGAAGCTCACAGGGAAGGGATGAAAATCCAAGCCTCCTCATGCTTTGCCTGGTGCTCTTTCCACACATCTGGACTGCCACTGTTCCTGAGACCCCTTTAGAATCCAGGACCTTCTGCATAAGGGACACCCTCAGGAAGGAGGTGAGGCAATTCTATGTACTAAGACCAAACAGCCCATAGCACAAAAGACACACTTAGATGTCATCCAACCTATTGGTGCCAGTCACTTGCATCTGGCATCTTAGAAAACACAGAAATAAAAAGCCAAGGCTGTGTTCTCGCTGAGCTCCTAGTCAGGTGGGGGAGACATGGACAACCCCAGCCAACTGGAAGAAGCACTTGCCTTGTACAGCACAGAGATCTGAAGGTCATGATGGGAGAAATGCAGTGAACCAGGCATCAGCAAAAGTTTCCTATACTTTGGGGTGAGCCTATGTCCACCAGAGGAAGGAAGGTTACCATAGGCAGAGAGAAACACATAGCAAAGGCCTGGAGGTGGGGAAGGATGTGGTGTCCTCCAGGTGTCCTCACCTGTGAGGCTGAGCTTATTTGTAGAGGACAGTTGCAGAGAACGGACCAGGAAGGTAATTCCAACCAGCTCTGAAACCCCCAAAGCTGGGAGCCTGACCAAGCTCATGTTCCTGTAGCCAGCACAGGGCTGGACCCAGAAGAGCCGGGTACTGAATGAGCGCCACTGGGTCTCGACTGGGGAAACTTTGGGCCTTAACACAGTGTAAGATGTTAACCACATTGTCTCCTACTACCTGGGAATTCATGCAGAAACCACCCCCACTCCCTACCAAAGACCACCTAGGAAGCAAAACCTCTGAAATAGCCCATCTTCTGGAGCATAGAAATTCTGTTAATACTTGAAGTCAGGTGGCCAACATACCCCCATCACTCACTCTCAGGCTTTATGAAAGAGTTTACAATCAACTCTTCTGGGGGAAGAAAAAATCAAAGAATGAGGGACTTTTTTGAGAAAGAATTTGCAGGGTGCTCTCCTTTTCTTAACCCCCATCCCACCATAGGGAAGGGACAGATGTAATTTCTCCCACCTCAACACCAAAGAACAGCCCTTCAAGAGGCTTTACAGAGAGGCTGACCCGTGGCCCCTGCAGTGTGATGGTTTTGACCTCTAGTATGGAAGGGAAGTACTGTCTCTGTACTTCCCTCCTGGAAGACAGAAGTACTGTCTTCAAATCTCAACTTCTTTTACTCTCTGTGTGTCTAAAATTGAACATAAGTAGAACCACTCGGAAGATATCTACACCACACTTTTTTCACTCATCAAAAAATTTTGGAGATTTATCCTTGATATTGTATTTACATCTAGTTCCTTCCATTTTAACTGCCATATGTATGCCATCATGTTTAATTTATGTGTTCCCTGTTTTTCTAAAGCACAAAAGGAATGCATGATCAATACAGAAAACCTGAAATATACACAAGTGGATATATATATATTTTTAAGCCTGTCATATAGAGCAGTGATTTAGACAAATCAATTTGGCAATTTATTTATTTAATGCTTATGTATTTTTGAGAAAGAGAAAGAGAAAGAGTGAGAGTGGGGCAGGGGCAGAAAGAGAGGGAGACACAGAATCCAAAGCAGGATCCAGGCTCTGACCTGTCAGCACAAAGCCCGATGTGGGGCTCAAACTCACCAACTGTGAGATCATGACCTGAGCCAAAGTCAGATGCTTAACCGACTGAGCCACCCAGCTGCCCCGAAGGGATGGATTTAAAATTTTAAAAATAAATTAATTAAATTAAATTAAATTAAATTTATGCTAGTCACTCTTCTATTTAGATATGGACAAAAAAAAATTGTGTTCTGGGCTTCCTGAGTTACATAAATGTAGGTGACACTGTGGGGCAAGGCGAATAAGGAACAGAATCTTGTATTATTGCATTAGAGCTGTTATGGAGACCAGTTGGGTAAAGAGTAGCTCACTAAGAGCAAGAGCAGTCAATTCGTCTAAGGAATACAGGGTAGGTCTTCTGGGAGAGGAGGGATAAGAGGGCCCCATCGCTGCTCACTGAGATTTCAAGTGAGGAAGAACTCTAAAAGGGAGAAGGTAAGGACAGGAAGGCTCGTACCTAATCAGAGGTTCAGAGAAAGGCAACAGGCACTGGAAATAAAGCCATGCTTGGGAAAGTGAAACACGTTCAAAGTAACACAAGGAAAGCTGGTTCAGGTACAGTACTCAGGCAGAGCATAGCCATGTGGGCAAAAATGCCTAGGCTTGTGGATGTAATTGAAGAGAAACGATTCCTCTGGAGACCACATAAATTTGCAGCCTGGACAAGTAGTCGGACCAGCAAGCACATTACTGTAGAACGGAAAAGCCACCGCAGGGCGCTGCGGGGTTGAGCTATCACAGCGCCACCGTGAGGCAGGATGAAGCACGGGCTCAGAATCCAACTTCCCCTCCAACTTTGGAATTTAGAAGAGAACCAATCCTGTTGAATTGAATAGGCATCTAAGGTCCTTGGAAAATCTGGAGAACTGGGGGAGTCTGAAGAAACAAAGAAAAAAAGGAAACACTACATTTCCTTCTGGTGAGCATGTGGGTTCACAGGCAATGACTGTGACCTTATTCATATCCTCAGCATGTCATAGGGATTTTAGAAAAATCTTTTCCCCAATCTATCATACTGTTTTGACAGACTTTCCCCACTTGAATTTCAAAAGTCAGAAAAAAGTGGGAAGTTGCTGTCTAGAGTCATCCCACCCACCACTCAAAATTAAGTTTAAAAAAAGGATATTTATTTTTATGAAATGCCATGCGTGTGTCATTCAGTGAACATTGGATTACGCACTCCTTGATTATTTTATTCTTTTTTTTAAAAATTGTTTAATGTTTATTTATTTTTGAAGGAGAGAGTGAGACAGAGCATGAATGGAGAAGAGCAGAGAGAGAGGGAGACACAGAATCCGAAGCAGGCTCCAGGCTTTGAGCTGTCTGCACAGAGTCTGACATGGGGCTCGAACTCACAAACTGTGAAATCATGACCTGAGCTGAAGTTGGACTCTTAACCAACTGAACCACCCAGGCGCCCCTATTATTTAATTCTTTAAATCAAAAGGTGACAGAGAAAAAAAAAAAAAAAGGAAAGCATTTAGCCCCAGGAACTGCCCAATAAAAATGTAACAATTCTGTGATGATTTGAATAGTTAAGCATTGTGCATAGTTAGGCATAAACTCTGCTTGTGTGGAAGAATTAAGACCACTAAACATTAATGGTCTCACTTATTCTTACCTTCTTTTGCCCTCTGCCCTCTGGCCATGTGCAGGTGATATTAAGAACTTACAGTAAGAAATCTAGTACTGATGTTGTCCTATCCTGCTGTAGCTAATCTACAAATCCCAAATGTCTTTCATGAATCAGCTGGAGTAGAGGCAGAATGGAATCCATGCAGCTGGGTGTGAATTCACGCTCTGTTATGGGTGAGCTCTGTGACCTGGGGCAAAATGCTTAAAACCTTGAAGCTTATAGTGGGTACAATCACATAGACTTTATAATGGTATTGGCTCCGGTTACATGAGATAACATGTACTCAAACATGGTGGGTACACAATAAATAGCAGATGCAGGACATGTTTCTCCCTCTCTGCTTCTCCTAATTCCTCTTCTTTCTGACTCCACCTTGGAAAATCTAATTTGTGGATTACATACGAGGCATGAAATGTCAATGATGGATGGAGTAGCTGTGGCACGCATTCCTAAGAACTTAAGCCTTCCTCTAGGTATGCTTTCCACAGAGCCCTGTGGGAACCAAGCTCCAAGCTGGGGGCCTCTAGCCAGATCCCTGGTGCTGTGCCAGGCCAGCGTGCTTCAAGATAAGGTGGAGATCCCCAAATGCCTATATCTCTGCCCCAAGCAGTCCCACAGAGCTAAGTAGCTCTGGCATTTAAATTGTACGTGGGATGGTTATCTTTATCTATGTTAATGTCAGTCAATGAGGTATTTGAAAAATTGAGAGATATTCTCATAATGCCTTGTGTTTGAACTGTTTCCTAAACATGTATACATCCATTATCCCCCCTTTTTAAAGTTTACTAATTTATTTTGAGAGACAGAGAGAACAAGAGGGGAGGGGCAGAGAGAAGGAGAGACAGAATCCCATGTAAGCTTTGCACTGCCAGTACAGAGCCTGACACAGGGCTCAAACCCAATGAACCAGGAGATCATGACCTGAACTGAGGTCAAGAGTCAGACACTTAACCAACTGAGCCACCCAGGCACCCCTCCATTATCCCTTTTGATCTTTATAACAAATTCATGAGGTTCACTGAACAAGTTACAGATATCTCACCTTTGCAGGTGAAGAAACTATTGTCTAATGGTGAAGCATTTTGCTCATGGTCACAAAATAAAATAAGTGGTATAACTGAAACCAAACCCAGAGGGTTCTTCTTTACATATGCTTATTGGATCAAGGGCCTACTCAGTTTATACATCCATCCATGTCCCTGGGTATCAGCTGTGTGACTTATTTTGGTGCCTAGTCATCGTATCCTGTCATATGCCCCATGGCTTACCTATCCCATCCCACTGCTGAGTGCATTTACTAGTAGCCATGAGATTATTAAAGAAATAAGGGGGTGGGGAGAGTAATTGCAATCTTTTCCATTCACATTTCAAAGTAATTCTTGGTACAAAACAAAACTGTCATAGTTTTTGCTAGTGTTCTTCTGAACCATGCAGAGAAAGCAAAATCTCAAGGACTAAGTCTCTGGCTTCTCTGGCACTTCCTTAAAGCCAATATCTTGCACCTCCCATTATCTTCCAAGAGAGAATTATATTAACCTACTATTTTATCTAAAATCATAACGGTAATTACTTTGATGAACAGGAAGACATCTTCGTTAAGACAAAAAATTTAAATATGAAAAAGCATAACCGTGAAATAACTCATAATTTCATGGGTACATGTGTGCTTCTATGCTTTCTCTTTTCTCTGCTTCTGAAACCTGTGGACCTCACTTTGTTCCACTTGCACTCACATGCTGTGGGCAGAAAAACCATAAACTTCCTGTTGGCTTCTTTCTACTTACAGGGTGCAGTGCAACACCATAACTAGGAATCTTATCCAACCAGAGCTGCAGAGAAACTACTGTGTCAAAATTCCCCCCTAGTCTTTCTGTAAGCATCATTGGGTCCATGCTTAATGATGGCATTTTCTTCTTTAAAAGTACACAGGCCCTGGGGCTCCTGGGTGGCTCAGCCTATTGGGTGTCCTAGCCTATTGGGTGTCCTGCTTCAGCTCAGGTCATGATCTCACGGATCATGGGTTCAAGCCCCACATCAGGCTCGGTGCTGACAGCTCAGAGCCTGGAGCCTGCTTCAGATTCTGTGTCTCCCTCTCTCTCTGCCCCTCCCCTACTCATGCTCTGTCTCTCTCTCAAAAATAAATAAGCATTGGGGCGCCTGGGTGGCTCAGTCGGTTAAGCGGCCAACTTCGGCTCAGGTCATGATCTCGCGCGGTCCGTGAGTTCAAGCCCCGCATCAGGCTCTGTGCTGACAGCTCAGAGCCTGGAGCCTGTTTCAGATTCTGTGTCTCCCTCTCTCTGACCCTCCCCCGTTCATGCTCTGTCTCTCTCTGTCTCAAAAATAAATAAATGTTAAAAAAAATTTTTTTAATAAAAAAATAAATAATAAAGAAATAAATAAGCATTAAAAAATAATAGTAATAATAATAGTAAATACATAAAAATAGACCGGCCCTGTGGCAGCTTTTTCCTCAAAGAGACTTCCATTTATTGGGCAAAGCTGAGTTTTTACTGGTCACATTAGGGAGAATACCATCTTGAGGCACTATTTGTGTGTCTCAAAAGAGGCAGTCAAGGGTAACATTTATAGTGTTTGGGGATCCAAATTTAAGTATTTCAGGCAGATCTTTGTCCTAATAGTTTAAGATTAGAGGACAGGAAAGTCTAGTGTCCTGAGGGGAGTGTTATTAAGTAAACAGTTGTTTAATAAGCAAGAGGTTTTGCCCAGTTGAGCAATCTATTGTCCTGAGAAGGGTGGTGTTCATAGGGATGAGCTTCCAATTGTCCAGACCAGGATGAATGGTTTTAATGAGGTGCCTGAGGTTAATAATGAAGTCATTTATTGGTTTACAGCTTATCTGCTTGAACAACAATTTACTGGGACAAATGGAAAAGTCTCCTTGGGCCTCAGCCTCACCTCTCTATCACTAAGTTCTGGGAGTGGCAGGTATCTCCATTTACTCTGGATGTTGTAGAAGTGGAGCCCCTCCCTAAGGAATGTGCTGGAAGCCTCCTCAGAACAAAGGAAGGCAACGTGGCCCAATCAACTCCTATACAGGTATGCATAGCTCTGACATGGCTCTGAAACTTGGACTGTGTCCAATCAGACTATATGTCACCATATATGGGAGACGAAGAGGTAGAAATTGCATAAAACGTTATACCCCACTGTGCTCGGAGCTCAGTTTTTTCGGATACAAACCCACTGAGCCCGTGCCGGCATGACAAATAAAGTTGCTTCCTGGACAAAGAAAGCCTCCGTGTCCCATCTCTCTGTGTGAGAATCCTGCTATATGGAAACCAGAGGACAAACTAAGAGAGGAAAAGCTGGTTTTTGAGAGCCCTGCTCCCATGGTAGAAAGAGATCATGCTGGGAACACTCCATGGAGGAAAGTGCCAACTGTGCACAAAGACTGAGCTGTCTCAGTGAACTAATATTTGTGTTAATAGGAGAGCATGAGGATGTACTGGAGTGGGGTGTGTGTGTGTGAGAGAGAGAGAGAGAGAGAGAGAGAGAGGGAGGGAGAGAGAGAGTCACACACAGACAGCTGGGGAAGGGGGGTGGTAATGAGGAAGAATATTCAATTTCCACTTCTCACTGGCAAGAATAATAATCACCAAACTTGGCTAATCACTAAACTGGAGGAGGAAATGTGTGGTTTCATCCTCAAGGGGACATTTGGCAATATCTAGAGACATTTTTGGTCATCTCATCTGGAAGAAGAGTGCCACTGGCATCTAGTAAAAAGACACCAGGGGTACTGCTCAGCATCCTGCAGGGCACAGGACAGTCTTGCGCCACCTACCTGTGACAAAAGATCATCCAGCCCACAATGTCAAGAGTGTCTAAAGAAAAAAGAAAAAAAAAGAGTGCAAGGTTAAGAAACCTTGAACTATAAAAGAAGGAGGAGGAGGAGGAGGAGAATCACTCTGAGGACATAGGAAGAAAGAGTGGAGGGAGAGAAGCAGGGGTCAGAAGACAGGAAAACAAGGACAGGGACCCTGGGGGACTCTCTGGGAAGAAGTTGACTACAAAGTTAAACTTACAAGGGGGCTTAGAATGATATTGTATGAATTGCTGGTGATCTTTTATGGCTCAACATTGTAGTGAAGCAATTCCCTACATCACTAAATATTCTTTGAAAACATGGCTTTTAGTGGTTTAACAATATCCTCACATATACCTATACCATAACTTTTTGACTATTTTTTATAGTCAGAGTATTTCCATTTTATGGTGATATCAGTAATAGAGAAAAGAGTACTTGAATAAACATATCTTTGTGAACATCATATTGTTTCCTTAAATTCTGAAACATAAAATTATTATGTGAAAGGATGTATACGTCTTATGTCTTTTTGATACATGTTGCCAAATTGGCTTCCAGAAAGATTCCCCAATATACACTTCCACCAGCAATGATGGCTCCTAGAGTTTATTTTCAACCCTTATGGTAAAGGCTCAGTCACTACCATTGAGCTATTTCTACCTGATCCCTCTCACTCTCCAAAGAATGTGTCTGTTTACAAACACTGAACTACTATGGATGTCTCAACCTTCCAAATCTCAGTTCTCTCTTTTACGAATTATTGGAAGTCATTGCAAGTTGAGAAAGCAATCATCTCCCTAACTGTATTCTAGAAATGTGACTATTATAGTTTTACTTTAATTAAGTGACTCATCTGTAAAGAAAAAAGACATATTGGTAGGCATCTAAAATACCACCCCCACCTCTAGCTTCTTTTTTTTTTTTTTAATTTTTTTTTTTTTCTTCAACGTTTATTTATTTTTGGGACAGAGAGAAACAGAGCATGAACGGGGGAGGGGCAGAGAGAGAGGGAGACACAGAATCGGAAACAGGCTCCAGGCTCTGAGCCATCAGCCCAGAGCCTGACGCGGGGCTCGAACTCACGGACCGCGAGGTCGTGACCTGGCTGAAGTCGGACTCCTCTAGCTTCTAAAATGGGAAAGGTAAGATCTAGAGGAAGGACCAAATTATTAATCTCAGAGTCAGAGGAAAGTTGAAGTTGCAACCCAAATCCTTTATTCTTGGTCCTATACTATTTCTGAGTCCAGCTCTCAAAATATCATTAAAAAAAAAATACACCTCAACATGTGACATTTTTACAGATTAGGAACTTGGGCTCAAAGGAATTGAGCATCTTACTCTTGGTGATGTTACTGGTAAGTGGCAGAGTGGGATGGCAGCTAGTTTGACCTGACTTGGCTAGTTGGTATGGGAATCTAGTGAGATCTCTGATGATCCAGAAAGTCAACAGCTATGGTGGCTTTCCATAGAAATCCTCAGGGGTATGAGGGGGCGATGGGGGCTAGATAATGTTCTCTTTCATATTTATATAGACTTAGTTAAATCTGCATGAATTAATTAGCAGAGTCTTTTGTAACAAAGTAATTTATCTGTGCATACAATGGTGCTATTGTTCTAGTAGACACAATCTACAACTGTATTGTATTCCAGGGTGGCCGCTTGCCACATGTGGTTACTGAGCACTGGAAATGCGGCTGGTTCAAATTGAGATGTGCTTGATGTAACTGTAAACAACAAACTGAATTTTGAGGATCTGGTATGAAAATAGGAATGTAAAATATCTCATGAATAATTTTTTAAAGTATTTGTTTTTTTATTGATTTATTTTGAGAGACAGAGAGAACATAAGCAGGGGAGGGGCAAAGAAAGAGGAAGAATCTCAAGCAGGATCCTTGCTATCAGCACAGAGCCCAAGGCAGGGCTCCAACTCACAAACTGTGAGATCATGACCTGAGCTAAAATCAAGAGTCGGCTGCTTCACTGAACCACCCAGGTGTCCCATGAATAATTTTCTACATTGATTGCATGATTGGTTTACATAAAATATATTATTAAAATTAATTTTACCTGTTGCTTTCTTTACTCTACTAGAAATTTTAAAATGTCTATATGGCTCATGTTATATTTCTCTGGGACAGCCCTGGTATATACTACTTGCTAATTCTGTGATCAAGGCATCTTGATTATCAATGAAGAAGGATCTAATGGACAATGTTTTGATTTTTGATCATCCAAACTAGAGATAACACCTAGAATCCTAGATTGTTACTTCTGGAAGGAATCCTTGGCAGAGAATTCTAATTGTTCTGCAATATCCATTCTCCTCTTCTCTCAAAGTGAGGAAACCCCAGTTTTTAACTGGCTTTGTAGCAGCTAAGAATGAAAACTACGATCCCCAGTCAACTTTGCAGCTAGATGAGACCATATGACAAAATTCTAGCCAATGGGATGTGAGTTGAAATGGTGTGTACAGCTTCCAGGTTGCATATTTAATCTTTAGGGGTGGTATGTTCTTGGCTTTTTATAATTTCCTGCTTTCTGGAAAAAGTCTCCTGGGTCTTTGAGGATTTCTTAAAGACATTTTGCAGCATACATGGAATGCATACTCTAAATCAGTGACTATGTCTTCAAAGGAAGAATATATGGATTGGCAACCAAGGGTCTTGAGACTTCTCCATGAGGAAAAAGGGCATTTTCATCCTATTTAAATCACTGTTTCATACAACTAATTTAGTCCTAATTAATACAGATGCTTAAGACCATTTTTCTTTAGCACTTCTATATCACAGGACAATTATATATTAGAGAGGGCTAGAGGATCCACATTCACACAGCAACTTAGCATGAGAGCTAGTTCTTGAACCCAGGGCTTCTGTTTACCCTTCCATGCCATGCACTGTACTCAGCTAGATCATCCAATTACAGTCTGTAAAAATACATTCCAGAAGATACAGGACATAAGTGAACTGTTTGCATTGGATCCAAGAGATAAGAATCTCCATTTGCTCATATAATAGCTATTTTAAACTACTTCCTTAAAAGCTCAATGATTTGTGTAAAGTACCAGCAATGTAATAGCAGCTTACTTGAGCATAAGACAGACACACATAAAATATACTTATCAATGGCATCTTGCTGGAGGCACCAAAATAATGAAATGCAATCTTGATGTTACTTGCTTCCTCCCTGCTCTCTAAAATCCAGATGAAGTCAGCTGAAACAATTAATTCCATGCTCCACAGAAAAGCAAGGACTGTAAAATTTCTGTAGATTTCCTGGGGAAGGGGGCTGGGTGAGGGGGGTGTATTCTGATGTCTCCAAATGTGGGTTCCTGATTCTGCAAGTGCTGTTTATTACACATCGCTACAACCCAGACAAGAAATCCAACTTTTCTTCAACTTCTACACGCACACACACATGCACACACAGCATCTTGCATAGAGCTGATAAGTACAATACACTTACTTGAAGATTTACCTAGGAGATAGGAAAAGGGTTACATACCAACAACTTCAAATCGAGTATTTGACATGTCCCTTGTGAAACTTTCTTATGTCCACCCTGCCCCCAAACATCCTGTGGGATGCTTTTCCCAAGATCAACAACCAGCCAGATCATCCGTGTGTCATAGGTCAAGGGGGCATGAGTTGGAGAACAGAGCACTTGTTCGTGGCAGCCCTGGGCTGCCCCCTCAGCCAGCCAGCTTCAACAATGGCACCCTACACAACTTGCACCCAGTTGCTCTGGCTTTACCCCAGTAGTCCTCAGCCACAGACCATCTCTCTAGTCCCTTCTCCCCACTCCTTTACATACCTGACCTCTCCTCTTCCTCACTGATAAAGAGAAAGCGACATCTCTCTAAAATCCTCTTATATCCCAAGTCTGGACAGTTTAGCCATGGTCTTTCTTTTCCTTGAGCTCCTGCCAAGCCCTTTGGATGTGGTCTGCCGCCATGAAGAGAAGCCTGATCTTAGATGAGGCAGCTTTTCCCTTCTTTCTAATGGCAGGAGATGGCTGATTCCTAGAAGGTTTCTTCATTTCTGAGGAAATAGTCCTTCAGTCCTGAAAGGAGATCTGGGTGGCAGGCATAGCATGGCATTCATAGATTCTACTTCTTGTGCTATTTGGATCCACTTCTTCGTGTAAATTCTGAGAACATTCCTTCAGGATTCTAAAAAGCTTATGGGAAAACCATAGCCCCTGCCACACTACAGATTGTCTCAGGGCTTTAAGTGATATCCATCATTCCCTGCTCTGCTATGCATGCTAGCTTTCCCTTGCCCTCAGCTACAACCTCTGCTACTCTTGGTGGCCTACACAATAGCATGATATACTCATTCTGGAAGGGTCTGAGGCCATGGCCACCATGCCCTCGATACTGTGACTGCTGCATTTGTCCACTTACTATCAGGATGGGACAAAGGAACACTAAGGGAATGCCAAAGTGGGTCACCTGAAGACCAAACCTTCTTTCTTACCCCCACTGAGTAATTCCTCCTCCTATGATGAGAAATAATCACCCCTATCAGGATGGTGACTCCTCTTCTTGCCTGATGATCTCTTGGGACAAGATGCCCAAAGCACCTCAGAAACAGTTGAAAGAAATTTCAATGGATCTCTCCCTGTGTTCCCTTGAAAGTATTCTCCTTTGAAAACCAACACCTCTGAACACTCAGAATTCAGATTTGCCATGTTTGCATAAATTCTCCAAGTGAGAGAATTTATAAATAAAATATATTTTATATTTACCATTTAAAATATATTTTATATTTACCATTTATAGATATAAATGTATATAAAATATATTATTATATATATTTTATATATATAATAATATATTTTATATTTACCATTTATAGAGCTTTTCATTCCTTTCTGCATGTCCAGATTTCCATTAGTTACCATTTTCCTTAATTCTGAAGAGTTTTTTTTTTTTTCACATATAATCCAAGCTTACTAGCCACAGCCTCTCTCAGTTGTTTTCTCAAAACAAAACAAAACAAAAACAAAAACAAAAACAAAAACAAAAACAAAAACCCTTTATTTTTCCTTCAGTTCTGAAGGACATTCTTGTCACATACAGAAGTATAGGTTTACTTTCTTTTTTCTTCCAGCACTTTCCATTCTTCTGGCATGCACAGTTGCTGATAAGAAAGTGGATTTATATATTTGTTCTCCTATATAGATTTTTTGGGCTGTTTTTAAGATTTTTCTCTTCATCACTTATTTTTAGAAAGAAAATGTTAAATGCTTATTTTTGAGAGAGAGAGAAACAGAGCATGAGCTAGGGAGGGACAGAGAGAGAGTCAGAATCCCAAGCAGGCTCCAGGCTCTGAGCTGTCAGCACAGAGACTGATGTGGGGCTCGAACCCATGAACTGCGGGATCATGACCTGAGCCAAAGTCGGACACTCAACTGACTAAGCCACCCAGGTGCCCCAGAAATTTAATTAATATACTTCTTTGTGTGATTTTGTGTTTTTCCAGCTTAAGATGTGTTGACCATCTTGGATTTATATTTTTTATCTAATTTATAAAATTCCTAGCCATTATTTTTCTAACACTTATCAATAGGTAGAAATTTAATATATGACTATTATGTTTTTTAAACCAATGACAAAAATTATATCCTATGAAATAAATGGCTTGGAACAACTGGTTATCTTTTTTTTTTCCTCAACCTTACTCCACTCACAGCAAATGAGTTATTTTATATTAAGAACCTAATGTAAAAAATAGAAACATAAAATTTTTCAGTGAAAGTAAAAGGATCAGTTTAGAAACCTAGTGTAAAATGTTCAAGTTAATGCCCTAGCAAAACTTGTATGTATTTATACAAAAATTACTGGCCCTGCTAAAAATTAACTATTGGCCAACTGGGTAGGCATTCCCTGGCCATCCCCCAAATCAGATATGCTGTTTATAATTGTGGAGTTTATGGCAACCATGCTCAAAATACTTTATCAGTTGCTCTGTGAAAGAAAAATTATGAAGATCATATGCTATTCTAACATTCCCTTTTATTTGGTTCAGCTAGTCAACAAATAGTAAACCAAAACCAGTAATTTTTAAGACAAAATAGAAATATATTTCTGTTCCATGCTTATGTTAACATAGCAGTTCAAAGGGGCACCTGGGTGGCTCAGTAGGTCAAGTGTCCAACTTCAGCTTAGGTCATGATTTCATGGTTCATGTCGGGCTTTGTGCTGACAGCTCAGAGCCTGGAGCCTGCTTCAGATTCTGTGTCTCCCTCTCTCTGTGCCTCTCCCCAACTCATGCTCTGTCCTGTTCTCTCTCAAAAATAAATAAACATTAATAAAATAATAATAAAATAAAATAAAATAAGATAAAATAAAGATAAGATAAAATAAAATAAAACATAGAAGTTCAAGGCTTGAATATCATCAGATACCCGGACTCCATCCTTTTTACTGCTCTGCAATTCTCAACATGTAGCACCCAGCTTGGGATCCAAGAGCCAAATATTTTTTTTCCATATATCTATTTTATCTTGGTCATCCAGAAGGACATGCAAAGGAGAAAATCATGTCCCTCTCTTTAGGAATATTTCCTGAAAAAAATGCCAACACTAATTCCATGTGTGTTCCATTGGTAAGAATTTAATGACATGGCCATGTCCAACTTACAAGGAAGTCTGGGGAATGAGTTTTGTCCTGGACTACTGCTTCCAGTAACTTTTACATACCACATTACTAAGGGAGATTAAGAGACAAGTAGCCTTTGTGCCTTTCATTCTGGCCTTCGACAAAATAGTTTGACCACCTATATATAGAGCACTAGTGACAGACTCTAAGATGTAGGATGAACAAACACACCACCCTAGGCACGTCCCTCCTACATGAATCATACAGTCAAGTAAGTATATACAAGCTAAGAGCATGTATCTATCTTCTATGCCCTTCCTACAGCCTTTTTCCAACCACTTCTGTGTGTAATGCTATTCTGTTGGTTTAATTCCTACAAATCACTAATATCACCATTAAGCTGCACAAGAACTAAGCATCACATTGGGCAGGACAAGAGGTCCTTTCTAATTAAAGAAAACTTCAGAGACTGTTAATGTTTTGTGGTTAAGAAAACTGAGGTCCAGAGAGAAAGGGACTTACCCAAGGTCCCTCCTCCAATCTCTTTGTTGGCAAGGACTCAGATGGCTATCTGAGCATCTGTCAGGACTCTGAAATTCAAGAAGTAAAAGCTGAGCTTCCCTCAGGATTCCCCTGCCATGTATTAGTCATAGGGAAAAACCCCTGTGGACAGCCACCAACTAACTAATGCTGCTGCTATAAAAGTGTAGCTTGCTATACACTTGAAGTTCTTACTCTTAAATGCAAACCAATCCCACCTACACTGCTGAAGTACCTTTTGAACCAGCCTCTGTGCCTGGAAAGAAATCATGCTTGACAGAAGGAGATCATACGGGATCTAACTCCCTGCACCAACACTTACTAGCTGTGTGTCCTTGAGAACATTGCTTGACTTTACTGAGGTACAAGTTGTTATCTCTAAGTTGTGGATGATGATCTCTAAGCTGGAGTACTAAAAGGATCCAGTGAAATACATTAGATGATACCTGTATATCAAGCACCACACCTAGCACTTACCAAATGTTATTTTCATTCATTTACATGTATGTATCATTGCTTCCAGGGAGAACTTCCTCTACCAAAATTATTTTGGCTAATTTAACCACTTCAAATCTTTCAGTGGCTCCCAGTCACTTGCAGAAGAAAGTGAAAACCACTAGGCATGATTTTCAAGCTCCTCTCCTTTAAAAAAAAAAAAAGAGAAGCTTTGGAAAATCAAAGATGGAACTAACTAAAGTGGACATAAGTCCACTGACTCCTGTCTGAATAATGTCTGAACAAATAACTATAATACATTGTTATTTACAAAGAGTTATTGAAGAAATAGTTATAGTAAAGTATAGGAAGTACTACAAGAGAGATTTATATAGAGCACAGCAGTAGAAGGAGGCCCATTTATCATAGTGATGCTTATGTCTTTTCAGCTATTCTCTCCAGGGAGTGAAATATATCCTAAAAGATTAAAGGGAATCATCTCTGGGTGGTAGAGTTGTGGGTGGTTTTTAATAATTTGTTATCAGTTTGAATATTTTCCAATTTTTCAATAGCAAAACATTTTTCACCTGTGTACTAAAGGTAAAATGGTAATGATAGTCATATGTTGTGCCTCGCTAAAAATTAGGCAGGTGAAGGAAGTGATAAAGGGAAAGTTTGTGAGTGAAGTCAAACAGTAGGAGACTTAACAACGAGATGACCCCAATGGCCCTTGGGATCATAAACAAGTATATGTCACACAGAGGATCACCAGGAGTATATTTTGTCTCAAGTCTCAAGATCATTTTTTTCGTTCCTGAGACTCTATGGCTGTCTCTTGAGGCAAGACTTGCAGTTGAAGGGCATTCCCCAGTTCTGAGATAAGCAGCTAACAAGAGATTAATATCTAAAATAAATTAGAAAACCATGCAAATCTACAAGAAACAGACAGCTGCCCCAATAGAAATATGGCAACAGGATGTGAACAATTTCAGAAGGGGAAGCCTCAAAAGCTAACAAATTGATGAAGAGGTATTCAAAAGCATCAGCATTTAGGGATGCCTGGGTGGCTCAGTAGGTTGAACGCCAACCTCAGCTCAGCTCATGATCCTGTGGTCCGTGAATTCGAGCCCTGCATTGGGCTCTGTCTGATGGCTCAGAGCCTGGAGCCTGCTTCACATTCTCTGTCTCCCTCTCTCTCTGCCCCTCCCCCGCTTGTGCTCGGTTTCTCTCTCTCTTTCAAAAATACATAAATATTTTTAAAAACTTATAAAAAAAATAAACAAAAACAAAATCATCAGCATTTAAAGAAATGCAAAAGAATTTTGGACCCAGGAAAAATTATAAATGTTTTACACTAGCAAAAACTATAAAATTGTGTTTTAAAAACTTTGTCAGCAAAGATGTGGAGAAATTGGAATCCTATCAATGTTCACTGTTGGTGGTAATATAAGATGGTGTGATCACTATGGAAAACAGTAGGGAAGTTCCTCAAAATATTGAAAAGAGAAATACGTGTAATCCAGTAATCCCACTTCTGGTTATATATCCAAAAGAATTGAAATCGGGATCTTGAAGAGATATGTATCTGCATTCCTATGTTCAATGCAGCATTACTCACAATATCTAAGAGACATAAACAACCTAAATGTCCGCTTATGGATGAATGGATTAAAAAATTATGGTGTAAAAACAGGGAGGGGGACAAAACAGAAGAGTCTCATAAATATGGAGAACAAACTGAGGGTTACAAGAGGGCTTGTGGGAGGGGGGGTGGGATAAATGGGTAAGGGGCACTAAGGAATCTATTCCTGAAATCATTGTTGCACTATATGCTAACTAATTTGGATGTTAAATTTAAAAAAATAAAAAATAGGGGCGCCTGGGTGGCGCAGTCGGTTAAGCGTCCGACTTCAGCCAGGTCACGATCTCGCGGTCCGTGAGTTCGAGCCCCGCGTCGGGCTCTGGGCTGATGGCTCAGAGCCTGGAGCCTGTTTCCGATTCTGTGTCTCCCTCTCTCTCTGCCCCTCCCCTGTTCATGCTCTGTCTCTCTCTGTCCCAAAAATAAATAAACGTTGAAAAAAAAATTAAAAAAAATAATAAAATAAAAAATAAATAAAAATATGGTGTGTGTGTGTGTGTGGAGTGGGGGGTGTATACACATACAATGGAATATTATTCAGCCCTAAAGAGAAAGAAATCCTGCTATATGCAACAATACAGATTAACTTGGAGGACATTATGCTAAGTGAAACAAACCAGTCACAGAAAGATAAATACTCCATAATTCTACATACATGAAATATCTAAAATAGTCAAACTCATAGAAGCAGAGAATAGAACGATGGTTGCCAGAGTTGGGAGAAAAGGAAATGGGGATAAAATTTCAGTTATGCAAGATGAGTAAGTCCTAGAGATCTATAAAACACAGTGTCTATGGTTACTAATACTGTATTGTGCATTTGGAAAATCTGTTAAGAGGATATATCTCATTTCATTGTAAATGTTCTTATAAAATAATAATAATTAATAATAATAATAATAGCCTAAAGAGGCACAAGAAAACTTTTGGAGAAAGAACGAAAGAAAAAAAAGAAAGAAAAACAGGAAAGAAGGAAGGAAGGAAGAAGGAAGGAAGAAAAACTGGATTAGCAGGGATGTGAAAATACTGCTGTCATCACGTCCCAGTGATGAGACATCATGGAGGGCAAAGTATCAATACTTAGTCCCATTACATATACACATAACCAGCAATCTCTCTACAGGGTATAAAGCACAAGAAATTCTCACAGAGTTTCATCAGAGGACATGCCTGGGGATGTTTATTACTGTTTTTCTTTTTTGGAGCAAGAGGAAGGGATGGAAAATAATTTTGATGTCCTTCCCTGGGACAATGGGTAGATAAAAGTAGGTGGATATATACCATAAAACATCACAAAGTATCAGGCAGGAGTTCAAAAGAATGGCTTAGATTATTGTCACAGCAACATAGCTAGATCTTAAAAACATTGCCCTTAACTAACTGGAATTAAAATTTAAAAATAAAATAAAATAAAATAAAATAAAATAAAATAAAAACATTGCCCTTGATGGGGAAAAAAAAAAAGGAAAACCAGAATGGATATGTTTATGGAGATGCAAACTATGTGCATATATTTTGAGAGAACTCATACAAAAAAAGAGAGGGTCATAAACTTAATAGCATTTCTTTGGTCTACCTCCTCCCACACTCCCTTCATGTCTGTACTTTCCATTCCAACAATACTGAACTGCTTGTAGTTCCGCCAAGTCAGCATGCTATTTCACTACTGTCTGCCTTTGTACATGCTGCTCCAATCCCCAACCTTCCCCTCTAGCATGGGGGATGGGCACACTGAATCGTACTCACCATTGAATCATTAGAACTTATAGCTTGCTACGTGGCACAGGTGTAACTGCTCAATAAATAGTGCTAACTTAAACTCATTTTGGACACCCTCATCAGGCCTCCCCTGCATCACAACCCCCCTCTATCCTTTCCCCATCTTTTTGTGTAATAGCTACAGAGTACTGAGTCCCTTCTAAATCCCAAAACAATACTGCTATCTGGAAAGCACACACTTGAAGGTCAAGAATCTGGGAGTTCAGTATGGAAAGAGGACCGGAGATATAAAAGTTCCATATGTTGACTGTCATTTCATGCCCCACCCATTTTCTATAAGGTACCCCTTCTTCCAACTGGTACACGCTAGACCAAAGAGTCCCCCTGACTTGCTTCCTTCATGAGTAAATCTCCTGCTATGGGCCAGGAGCATATGTCAGCTGATGTGTTTGGTGGGGATGATCTAAGGTTCCTTTGTTTTCACAGAATTTCAACCAGTTTGCCTATTTTAAGGCTTCACGTTTACCCTGTTTGGAAGTTCCAGAATCCAGAATCTTTCTGGGGCTCTACAGTGTAAATCTCTTTGCTCTTTCTCTTCTGCTTTGCCAGCTCACAAATCAGACTTCTTGGGTCTGCTAAAATCAGCAGGACTAGTTGTCCATCTGCTTTCCAGCCTCCAATGTTCTTACCATTCCTTCTTCCCTTCTTTTTGCCTTTGAGAGTTTATGCCATATATTATGCTAAAATCTCAGTCACTGTCATTTTATTGGAGTTTCAGGAGAGAACAGGGATAAATGAGTATGTTCAATCTATCATCATTAATGAAAACTGCCCATTTTCACATAGTTTAAATCATTTTTTTAAAAAAGCCTACTTCATCTGAGACAAAATGGGAAACTTAGTAAGATTCACCTTCCATTCTTGTCTCCACACAACAGATCTTAAGATGTTAGAGAAAACCTTGATTTTCCCCTTTTGATTCCTCTTTTCTCCTAGGTAAAGACAAGACCCCCCCCCCACTCTAGTATTCATTAAAGTATTTTATATGTGAGCAATGGAAACTATATCCAGCAAAAATACGCAAAAAGAAGTTAAGGGCATATGGGTGCATTGGAAGAAATAATACAGAGATAACCCAGTTGTGTATGCCTAGATGGGTGGTTTTCAACATGTACTTCCAGGCCTGCATCATCAGTATGCCTTGGCACTTTCTGAAATCCAAATTCTCAAGCTCCACCCCAGACCTACTGGATCAAAAACTCTGGGGATGGGTTCCAGCAATTCCTGTTTTAATAAGGAGATTCTGATGCACACTCAAGTTTGGGAACAACTGTCCTAGAATCAGCTATGGCCAAGGACATAGGGAGATAAAGAAAAAATCTGGCCACTGGGATGCAGTCATTTATAGTATCTGAGAAAGAATGATTATAGACTGGAGGCCCTCTCAATTGATATCAATTATACTCCAAACTCCCAAGAATTAATAGTACTCCTATGGAAGAGATAGCTAACCTCAAGTCAGTCTATATTAAAAATGACTGCCCTCCATTCACATTTTTGTCTCATGGTTTTACTTGCTCTTGCCATATCCTGTGCATGAGCATCTATTCTAAGAGAGCTGACCCAGATATTTGCCATCCTGTCCATTGGGTGCTACTCATAATTACAGACTGGAAAATAGCTTTGTGCTGAAGGTGTGGCTGATAGCCTCCAAAGAGCTTTGCTCTCAGGAGCTGAAGCTTAGGTTTTTCACCAAGAGCTGATCTACCACAAAGACAGTGAATCTCCCACCTTTGGTTTGATTTCATTCCAGCCATAAAAATGGAGGGGGATGGATTCCAAAGGAGAAGCTTGACATTGATATCTGAGTTACCATGATTCAGACAAGTTTCTGAGACATTTCAAGAGGCTGTTTGAAAAGTCATACATAAAATATAATCTGTTTTTTTTTTCGCAGGGTCATTACTCCTCACCCTTAACTCAACTTGTTCAGATTGCCACTAATAGTCTACTATACCAAAGATCCAAATACTGAAATGAAAACAATGGTTTCACTACTGTGCCCAGCAGTGTACAAAGCCTTGACATATATTATGCCAATTCACTTAAAATTTACAACTTTCCTGAGTTTTAGCCTCCTTGTAAATGGAAAGAGGCTAGGGCTCAGGACAGATGACCAATACCCCACGGCTAGTAAATCAGTATAAACCTATTTCTATGCCGCAATATCTATGATCTTAACCACCTGTCACACTGTCTCCATGACCACAGAGAGCTATGTTTCAAACAAACCAGCTCCCGGTTCAGACAGTATTGGGTCACTCTAAAAGCTATCCTGAATTTTTGGGGGCCCAAAACACACTCCTAATCTGCCACCCAACAATCTTGTCTGCCCGACACATAAGTGCATGTCCTTTGAGACCCCATATAGGGTCACCTCCTCTGTGAAGTCTTTCCCACCACACCCCAAATCTGAACCAGTCACTTATTTCATTCTACTGTTACTTATTCGCCTATCTGCCATCTCATGAAACTGTGAGCTCTTAGAAGGCAGGACTGACTTGATGGATTGTTTTGTTAGCACCTAGGACAGGGCTAAACACATAGTGTGTAGTTAGTGGTTGTTCGTTGATTCAAAAAATAAAGAATGAGGGACGCCTGGGTGGCTCCCTCAGTTAAGCGTCTGACTCTTGATTTCAGCTCAGGTCATGATCTCACGGTTCATGAGTTCACACCCCACATCAGACTCCATGCTGACAGCAAGGAGCCTGCTTGGGATTCTCTCTCTCTCCTCTCCCTCTGCCCCTCCTCCACCCCCTCTTTAAAAATAAATTTTAAAAAACAAAAAAAAAGAATGAATGGAGAGATGGATGTGTGGTGGGTGGGTTTCAAAGGAAAGTGATAGTGGCAAATAAAGGACTTCAGTATCCTGTTAATTAGGACAAAACCAAAGCTATTTATCTGCAAGCACTGGTGCCTAAGCCCACTGAATCTGGCCCTTGCTTTGTCTTGTCTCTACCAATTTTACATGTTTTCTATCTCCCTCTTCTTTCTTCTCTCTCCATTTCTCTCTCCCTCTTCCCTTTAAATGCCTATAATACAGAATGGAAAACATACATGCAATATTTTCATTTGTTGCAATATATGATTCAGATATAAATAATATTTCCCGTTCTTAATTTCAAAATCCAGTGGATGGAACACTTTTGTAATATCTAAAAATAAGATCCAAAACACAAACACCCACATATCTCTCCCTTGAATTAAAAACATACACTAAGTTGATTTTCTTTCCTTTGTTCTTTCTTTCTTTCTTTCTTTCTTTCTTATTTTCTTTTTTTTTTTTTTTTTTTTTTGGTGAGTCAGTGA
Organism: Prionailurus bengalensis; assembly: GCF_016509475.1. Classification (NCBI taxonomy): domain Eukaryota; kingdom Metazoa; phylum Chordata; class Mammalia; order Carnivora; family Felidae; genus Prionailurus; species Prionailurus bengalensis. Next base: position 75,016,758 of record NC_057359.1, on the reverse strand, counting down.
CTATCAATAGGAAAAAAATTATCCAACTCGGTTCAATGGTAGGAATTGACACAATTTTAGTACCTAGTAATTACCAGCAATGTGTTAATCCTATACATATATGATAATTAATCATAGATACAATATATAAATAAATTATATGTTTGTATGTATAATGCATTATATAATCTATATAGCTGTATTCTTTTTAAAATTATTTTAGAGAGAGAAGAGTGCATGGGCTTGGGGAGAGGGGCAGAAGGAGAGGAAGAGAGATTCTCAAGTATGGAGCATGGAACCCAATATCAGGGTTTGATCCTCTGACCCGGGGATCATGACCTGAGCCAAAATCAAGAGTCAGACGCTCAAAAGAATGAGCCACCCAGGCTCAGTTATATTCTTATATAATATGTATTCTCCATCTTCTTACTTCCACTTATATGGAAACAACTGAGGCTCAGGGGGGCCTCAGTGACTGTCAAAATATTACCCAGTAAGGAAGAGGAAGAGGTGGGATTCAAACTCAAGACTCATGCTTTCTCACTGAACATGATTTTTCATGATTGTACATGAAATCAAAGAGACTGCATTGGTAAAAGAAAGGAAGAGGAAATATCCCCAGCCAAAAACAAAAACCTAGGATTAAGGAACATTTTTTCAAGGAGAATACCACTCAGCCACGGTTTTGTAATAAAGGGTGTAGAGCTTGCATGCTGACACTTCCTATGATTCAGCTCTGCCGTCTTACTCGGCTCTTTGCGAAATTAAACCACATTTTAGAAAAGGAAACAATATCAGACTGATAATAATTTCTGTTTAAAATCTGATAATTTAAAACAAAGGTGAAAGCCAATGGAATGACATAGATTTTTATCACCCCTTCTAGTCACAGAAACGTTGAGTGTGAAAAACACTTGAACTCCGAATTCCAGAAACAAAACTTTCTTTGCTGGCTCTGGAGGTTTCTCATACTGTTTCACAACCTACATGCCCACACCCCCACTCTCATGGTGTCTGCTTCCTCTTCCTCCCTCAGCCCATGCCACGAACCCGAAGGCATGCTACCAGTGGAGGCTATGTGGAGAGGAATCCAGGAGTCCTTCCCTGCATTGGCCATCCCTGAAAGTCTCCAGAGGCCACTTTCTTGTGATTTTCCCAGGCTGCTCTGGGCTGAGCAAGAAAGGATGAAACCAGGCAGGATGTTAGCTCCACTTGGGTTCTGAGAACTGCTATTTGGCCATAGTTTTCTCTGATTTGAACCAAAACAGCAGGAAGGGTAGAAAGTGTAAGAAAAGAAAGTGCTCTTGGGGAAGCCATCAGAATGAAAGCAGGTGGGGTCTGCAGGAGACCTCAGCTCTGACCATGGCCAAGTTGGCTGAAGCTGCCAGGCCTCCCTCCTGCCCAGACCATGGGTCGTCTCCCAGTGTCTGTGTTCATCTCTCACACCCCATCAGCTGCCGATTGCATTTTGAACCTTCCTTCTTGAGAAGTCATGTATCCCATTAAATGTGAGCTTGTCCAAGGCCAAAACTAAGCCTGTACTCTTCTGCCTCTTGACAAAGTTTTAGAGTTAGTACAATCTGAGGTTGAAGATGAGCTATGGATTTAGATATAGATCTGACTTCAAATTCTGGGTCTATCTATCACCATCTATGTGCCTTAGAGCAAGCAACAATATTCCTTCATGGGGCTCCATCCTTTGATTTCTCTGTGAGAATGACTCCCTAATGTAGGTCTTCATTTTCTACTGGTATAGTCAACCACCTGCTAAACACATTCACCTGGGGTTTCCTTTGATGCTTCAAATATGAACAAAAGAAACCCTGTTATCTACTCCCCCCTCCCAATATCTGTTGTCCTGTTCTTTCTTTCTGCCCATGGAGCCCCAGTCATGTTGAATCAGAACATAAATCCTGCTGGTTCTTCTCCCATAGCTCTACAACACACCTCTTCCTTCCTCGCTTCATGGCATTTCATTCCCTTGCCTGGGCACACGTTTCACACTAGCCCTTATACCACAGCCAGAAAAATCATCTTGACCAAAATACCCTTCCACCACCTCCTCCACCATTGAAAAGCCATCAATGACCTTCTGACCAAGAAAAGAGTACACACTTTTTGGCCTGGTCCTCAAGGCTCTTCATAATCTGGGCTCAGCTTCTTCCAGCATCATCTCCCAGGGCTCCCCCACCTAAGGCCTCCGCTCCTGTCATATCATTCACTCCGTATGCATGCATTCATTCCATTCACTAAGTATTTGTGGAATACCCACTTTGAGCCAGGCATTAGGAATATAGTGAGTGAATAAGCAGACACAGACTCTTTGTGGTGGAGTAGACAGACAAATGGCAAATTGTGAACTCCTGGTTAAACATGATAGACTGACCACAGAATTTACATGTTTTCCTTCCTCTTGTTAAATGAAAAAAAATGTTTAAGGTGTAAGAGGACAACAAATTATAATGAAATTTTGGAAGACGGTATGTAGACAGATGAGCAATGATCGACTTAGCAGAATGGAAAAAAAAAAACCTTCAGTATAAAAGCCTGGAGACATGTATGCTTACAAAAATCAGTCCTGTGCGTTGCTGAATACCTGCAAAGTGGGACCCTCAGAGACCTGATGCTCTACAGAAACAAGGGACAAGACATGAGGCTACCCACGAGGCTGGGCACAGAAAGGAAGAGTAAGAACCTTAGATTCCCCCTTGGTCCTACAGAACCTGATGGCTGCCCTGCAGGAAGAAGACAGGAGAGATAGTATCTGGAGAAATTGTTGTAAGAAGCTTCAGACTCATGCACATTAGGCACAGAGCAGAACAGAGGTGATGCATGGGACTAAAAATAATCATGCCATGGCACGTCACCATGAGATGCACTGATAAAAAGATGATTCTAAAAATTCCTAGATGGAGGGTTGGGAGAGAGAAGAATATCACATACAAACATACACAAATAAACAGAATTGCAATCAGTCATCTACCAGAAATTCTAGAAGCTGGAAAGCCTCCAAAGTTCTGGGGAAATTTTTAATCTAGAACCCATGACTTAATTTCACGATCAACAAACTGAGGGATGGGGCATATGGAAATTTTCAGACTTAGGAAGACTCAGAAAATTTACCTTCCACACTCTCTCTTTTTTAGGAAGTTACTTGAGAATGTGCTCCAGCTAAGCAAAGGAATAAAACCAAAAAGAGGAAGATGCAGAGACCCAAGAAATAAGGGGTCCAAAACAAGAAAGCAATGAAGGGAAATCCCAGGATGCTAGCAGGGCAGGACATAAAGAGAACAAGCAGTACAGACAGCCTCAGGGTGGAGGGCTCTAGGACAAGAGATGCAGGAAAATAAAAACAGCACACATTAATATCTGGTGTGTTTTATCATTTAAAACAAGGGCTTGCAAAGAGGCACCCACGGACCAATCCTACTTGCCAATTGTTTTCTGTAAATAAAGATTAATTGGAACACGGCCATGCCCATTCATTTACATACTGTCAGTAGCTAGATTACATGTTGTCCTTGACTGAGTTCCCTCTGTAACAGCTGAGCTGAGTAATTGCAACAGAGACTGTCTGCACTGAAAAGTATAAAATTCTTACTATGTGATATTTTACATAAAGATTTTGTCAACCCCTGTTTAAAAGGGGAAAAAAGGGGGCGCCTGGGTAGCTCAGTTGGTTAAGTGACCAAAACTCTTGATTTTGGCAAAGGTCATGATCTCTTGGTTTGGCTCGTGGGATCCAGCCCCACTAACAGTACAGAGCCTGCCTGGGATTCTCTGTCTCCCTCTCTCTCTGCCCCTCCCTCATTTGTGCACGCTCTCTCTCAAAAAATACATAAATAAACTTTTAAAATTAAAAAAAATAAAAGGGAAAAATTACTGATCTGATAGAATGGGTAACAAAAAATAAAAAGGATAAGAATAGGTTTAGAAATAAAAAAAAAAAAAACCCACACAGATTAGGGGTAAAGAGGCCATTGTAAACTCAGGACATACAAAGTTGTACAAGAAAAGAAAGGATGCTAAGATAGTACTTGGACTCTGTGGTGAATAACATTTGCTTGATTGTAAAAACATACACACTGATTCTGATTCATCCAAAAATTATGATATAAATATTCAGGGAAAAGGAGAGGACAAATGAGATGTACGAAAGGTCAAAATTGTCACCCTACTATAGCAGGAAGTCAATAGAAGTCTGACGTTGATAAATCAAGAGATCAACAATATAAGCATATTTTCTGGAAATACAGAGGCATATGCCATAAGAAATCATGAAAAAGCTAAAAAGTGGTTTGTCTGGTGAGCAGGACGGGAAGTGGTAGGGATTGGTAAGCAGGGCACTGCTGTTTCCATTATAAATATTTCAATACTTTTTTTTTAACTGTGTATACATATTATTTGATGAAGTAACAATTTTCAAAAATACACAATCTAAAAAATTACAGAAGATACTAGGTTGTAAGCTAGCCAGCTAGCCAGTTTAGGTGAAAGGGCCTCCCAGATAGAAGGACTAGCATGTGCAAAGGGCTGGGAGTAACATTGAGAGTGATGATTTAAACAACTGGAAGTGGATGGAACTGGCTGGAGTTGAGAGTGTGGATACAGAAGGATTTAGAACCAAACTAGCAAAGACAGCAATAAGGAGACCATGATACCACCATGAAGCACCCCAAAGGCATTGTTCAATCACTGGCTGATAACATCATCAGTGGATTCACAAAAAAATGACCAATATTTGCAGCAAATTTCTTCCTTTCATGATTTTTGCACTAAAAACAGACTCAAATCCATGACCCAAAGAAAGAAGTTACTGTACAATCAGAAAGTAGAGCCAGATGGTATTTGTTTCCTTCAAGATGCTATGTCAAATTCTTCTATAAGCAATAAGGGGACCTCCTAATGTCCCTCTCAGCTTTGAAAGTGACCTAGCTTTCTCAAGTAAACTCTTGCTCCCACACCTACCTACTCCACCCCCTTAATCTTCCCTGGAATTTTGGGTGCAGAATTCCCTCCAATCTCTTTTTGAGCTCCCATTTGCCACTCTTCCACCAAACCCAAAATCTTGGTCTTTGCCATCACTTGAGTGATTTCCTAAGTGCCTTGTTCTTCATTCCCTTATCATTCTGTTCTAGATGTCTCAAACAGACTTGGATCTTTCAAGGAAGGACCTGAGAGATGCTCCCTCACTACCTTCATGAGGAAAATGGACCCCAAGGAAAGAAATTATTTTCCCCAACATGAGGCAGCAAACCAAGGGCAGAATCGGGATCACAATGCAGATTGCACCACTTTTGGTTTGTGAGGGCCTCCCTTAGGACTTCAGGGAAAAAAGCTACTAGACACAAGTTGGCAAGAGCCTGAGATTGTGAAATTCTCAGAAATGAATTTCCTTTTTTTTCCCCCCAGAGGAAAATCCAGAGGATTTTTCCTCAATTAAATAAATAGCAATTAATATTTGGGGGAATGTGTTCTGATTATATTTTACAATTTATGTGCTTGGGTTAAGGTATACCCAGATGTAATTATTTTTGTGAAATAGCAGTTAAGATTCTGCAGATTAACTGCTACTTTCTTTAGAAGTAGCAGGAAGTCTCCACATTTTTGCTGCTGATGTTTTCTTGTAGGAATTCCTAGGACTTAATTACAAATTATTTTTATTGGACTGGGATGAGGCAGCACTGAATTAATAATGTGTCCTAAACATTAATTTAGTCAGTGATGCTCAGTCATTTTGGTCTCAAGGCTCCTTAGCCTTTTGGAAATCAAGAACCTCAAAAAACTTGTGTTGGTATGGGTTTATCAATAGATATTATTCGAAACGAAAACTGAGAAACTTGACTTATTCATTCATTTAAAAATACCAATAATAAATTACATGTTGACATACGTGATATTTCTGTTTTTAACAAAACACTATATTTGCAAAAAAATAGAAGAGTGGCGTTGGTTTTACACTTTTGCAAATCTTTTTCATGCCTGGCTTAGTAAGAAACCATTGGAAAATCACATCTGCTTCTTCATTCAGTCTTTTGCAGATATCCCACGTCATACAGCCTCTACAAAAACACCACTTAACACTCATGAGTGAATGAGCTTGAAAGAGGCCAAAAACATCTCGGTATTTGTGAAAATAGCTTTGACTTCATGGGAACCCTAAAAAGTTTCCAGGGATCCTCAGGGGACCACATTTTAATTACTGAAAACCAGAACTGCTGGTTTAATTAAAATAAAAAAGCAAAATGTATTTATTTACTCAAACATTTGTGCTTTTACACTTACCCTTCCCAACCAACCAGAGAAGAGATATGTGTATATCCCACCACGTATAAGAACGTGTTTGTTAGTAAGGACATTGGTGAATTTGTTTTTAAACATTTTGGATGCATAAGCCATGACTCAGGGTCCGTGGGAATTTTTGAGCGGACACCCAATGGCCAAAGTGATGTCATTCAAAGGTGATGGACTTACTTTAGTAAGTAGTTCTTGAATGTTCATTGGGGGCAATTCATTTGGATCCGCCACTCATTCAATAGCTTACCCCAATTCCAATCCATCTGTGTGAAGTCTAGATTCCTGTTTCAGGAAGCAAGGTATTTTATTTTGAAGACTTCTCTTTTCTTGTTTGTGTCACTTTTGGTGGGGAGACAATGCCCTAAAGTTGGCATCTGCAGAGCAAGACAATTACCATATCAGTAGTCAGCTGCACAAATATCAATTTGCACTTTTCTGAGTGCTGGAGTTGAGGGTGAAGAGGACCACGGCAAGAAATGATATGTACGGTATAAGGACTGAGGTTGTGCAGTGAGATGGAACTGGTTTCCAATCTCTTTCTGCGACTTGTGCAAGCTGCAGGATTCTGGGAGTCTCAATATCTCCCTTGGTAAAACTGGGATGACAATGCCAGTCTCCCAGGGTGGCTGGGAAGTTCCTATGGGGTGATGCATGGAACGTGCCTACCGCTGCACTTGACCCACAGGAGAGCTTCATAAATGGCAGCTGTGATGATGCAGATCGTGGTAATGACAATGCAGCAACAGCCCTGTGGTTGGCACAGCCAGTTGACTCAAGGACCCACAGAGGGGCTTCGATGCGGAAAGAAGCCTCCCTTCCCTACTATGTTCTAGCAGTGAAAGCCATCTTACAGATCCTCAATTATGCCAGGCTCCTCCCACCTCAGGGCTTTTTCCTAAACACTATTCCCCCTGCCTGGAAGCACCTGAGCCTCTCTGTACTCACAGTCACCCAGTCTGCCATGTGTGTTCCACAGGAAAGCTCATCAGGTTTTCCACAAAATCCATAAACAACTAGAAAGGTTTTCTTTGACACTCCTACCCAGTCTCCTCAAGGACACAATCACCCTGAGCTATTTGCTTGATGTCAGGTAATCTGTTTGCCCAAAAAATATGCACATGAGAGCCCCTCTTCCCAGACAACCCCCTGGGGATTTGGGCTTGGGCTTCCCTCTCTCCCTGCCCTTTTTCTTCCAAAATCTTGTTTGGGAACTTTGCTAATTAAAATGACTGATCTCTTTTGCCTACAAATAAAGAGAGTGCTAATAATCCAAGTATCTCTGTATAATTCTTGGACATTACTCTGAGGGTGATGAACTGTGGTGTGACTCGCTAATTTGTCCAAATTCCCACAGGTCACAAAGCACATCACACAGCCCTCTTCCTCTCCCTGACCCATTCGTGAGCTAAAAGTCAGCAGACTGCCATTCACTTTTGTTCTCAAGACTACTGTTTTAGTTCATTGAAGACCCCTGGCTTTGTTTCAGCATATCAAGAACTAGCCTGAAAAGGGAACAGGTGAATAGCAGACATTTAGACCACAGCCATCATTTCAAAAATAAGACAGCTCCTGTTAAACTGATAAAACCACAAGAGGGAAAACTGAATCTCCACGGTGGCTTCCACAGTGATTTTCTGATCATTGCCTCAGACTTTCCCATTTAGGTTATCCACCTCTGTCCTGCTACGTTATTTTTTTAACAAGTTTTCTTTAAGTTTATTTATTTATGTTGAGAGAGAGAGAGAGAGAGAGAGCAGAGAAGGGGCAGAGAGAGAGAGGGAGAGAGAGAATCCCAAGCAGGCTCCACACTGTCAGCCAAAGCCCAACATCGGGCTCAAACTCACAAACTGTGAGATCATGAGCCAAAATCAAAAGTCAGATGCTTAACTGACTGAGTCCCCCAGGCACCCCTAAATTACGTATTAAACACAGCTCTAAACTTGCCACTCTTCTCGAAAATGTCTAATGTGCCACCACTGCCCACAGCCTAAAATTTCAGCTCCTTACCCTGATATTTGCATCCTTCTGGCTGCATCCCACTTCATCCAATTTCTCTTTCTTTGCAACTCCACCTCCCATGTGCAAATGCCAGGTAGCCCAGTGTAAGACTGTCTTGATGAAGGGAGCAATGTGCTGATTTACATTCAAGCCAAAGCTTCTCTCATTGGTACACAGACCAGCTGCTTTGAATAGTACTGCCTCATACAGTTCTCTTCCCCTGGAATGCCTTCCACCATCAAAGGTAAGATCATCTATCCTTTAAAGCCACTCACGTGCTACAACCTCCAGGAAGTCTTCCCTATTCATCCCCACTGAAAACAGTCTGTCATTCATACTGCTTCTTATACTACTTACTATCATGTCTTATATTAAAATTCTATATACCCATATCCTAACTCTTCCAATAGGCTACTTGATGGAAAGACTATGCCTTATATGCCTCTATTTCTGCCTCCCTCTCCCCCTTAACCCATACAGGTCCTGGCATACAGTGTCAATTAATGGCCTTAAGCAAATTAATTGATAAATAGGTCAAATTTGACCATGACACTCTCCTGTCTAATCTCCTTCTGCATCAATGGCTTCCATTGCACACAGATGAAACCCTAACTCCCTAACAGCAGCTATAAAGCCAGGTATGTTTGTCCCTGTTCACTCTTCCAGGCTCATGCGGCACCACTTCTGCTTGGTGCCTACATACATGTCTCTCCCCCATATGTCCCCTGAACACATAAAATTCTCTCTGGCCTTGGGGCCTTCATACATGCTCTTCCCTCTTTCTAAAACCCACTTCCTCCCGTTAATTTTCCAGTCCATAATTTCTGACATTTCAGGTTTCAACATAAAAGCCACATCCTCAAAAAGACCCTCCTGAGTATATTTTAGTCAGGTCCCTGGCAGGAAACAAATGTCACATACCAAGTGGGTGAAATGTTAATAAAGAGCCTATATACCAAGGTATGGCCAGGGTTAAGGGACACCAAGAGATAGCACAGTTAGTCATGGCTAGTAACAGCAGCAAGCCATTACCTCACCTTGGCCTGAAGCAGAAGGGGAGGGAACATGTGCCAGAGCCTGGAGACAGCAGGTGTAAGAAGAAGGCTACCTTACAGAATTGGTGGTCTTCACTTGAGGGCCACAACTAAGTAGCAAGATCTGATAGAAAAGGAACAAAGGACATAAATACCCCAGCCTCCTGCTTCTCCCACTGTCCCAGCGGCCAATTCTCAACTGAGAGTAGAGAAGCCCTTTGAAGGCAGCCCAGCCAGGGCAGCCTCCCAGGTATGGTGGAGAAGTGTGGGAAGAAGGATGACAGAAGCTACCCAGCACACCAGCCATTCCCAGGTAGACCCTCCTGTTATTCTACCTCATAGCAACCTATTCTTCTTCTCCTTTGTCTTCAATAAAACGTTCACCCTCGTATCTTTTTGCTGAATGTCTACAAGCGCTTTCAAATTTTAAGTTCCATGGCGGTGAAAGGCATGAGTCTTATTTGATGTGCTCACTGCAGCATTCCCAGAAGCTAGCCTATCATAGGTGCTGGATAAATACTCGCTAGTAAATGTGTGAACATGCAGATCAGTCAGACATAGTAATACATGTAATTAGACACGTACACATCTCAGTTTCAAAGGGAGAAACCTCCTCTACAGAATTAAGAAATGCCAGGAAATTTCACATCAAAGTCAATTCAATGAAAACAAAATGCTGCCTAGCATAGAAAATCAAACTCTAACTTCAAAAAAAAGTTGATCATTTTCTAAGAAGAGAAGAAAAAAAGTCTTTCCTATTAACCTGCTGTGAAAACACTCTGAGCCAGACTAGATAAGCTATCGTTGTGTTATACTGAACTGTTCTCTACCCTAGTCCACACTGCACATTTAAATAAGGTCAAGTGCAAGCATTCCTCGTTGAACTCTATTTCCGGCAAAACCTTGGCAGCTCCCAAACCCAATTTATAGCTTCAAGAGAAGGAAAGTGCTAGCAAACCCTCCATTCTCTCCTCCTGGTCTTAGGTTTTCATGCATCTCCCAAAAGCCTAGAATTCTATGAGCTCTTATGGTAATATTATGAGGAATACAGATACAAAACTTTTAAATCAAATTCAACTTAAGTTTGTATTACATGGGAAGTGTATTTTATAGAAAGCTGAATTTCACACCCAACCACAAATGTCTACATTTGCTTCTCTCCTCTGTCCCCCAACACATTCGCGCTTTGTCGAGGAGGGAGAAAGTCTTCTTCCTTAGGGCATTTTACACAGTATGATTTCAAATACTTCATCTTTCTTTCAGTTCCTCAAATGTGTCATGTGCCATGTTCTCTCCAACCACAGGACTTTCGTGTTTGCTGCTCCCTTTCACTGGAAGATGCATCCCTCTTTTCTCCAACTAATTCTGCAAAAATAGACTAATATTTATACCTAGATCATAGAGTGGTTATGAGGACTCATTGGGATAATAATGTAATTAAGATAGTATACATAAGACACGTTAAACAGCTCCTGGCACATAGTATGATCTTGTTTGTTTGTTTGCTTGTTTTAGTAATCTCTACATTCAATGTGGGGCTCAAATTAACCACCCCAAGATCAAGAGCCGCATGCTCCTCCAACTAAACCAGCCAGGTGCCCCATGATCTTGATAAAAATGTAATCATCATTATCATTAGAAATTACTCCCAAATTAATCTTCAGATCTGTTATCAAACGTTACTAGCTCAGGAAGACTTTATGTCCCCCAGATTAAGTTGAGTATCCCAATCATGCTCATTCCTGTGACTGGCTACCTAATTACAACCCATAATTAGATGAGATTCAAATAATCATAAAAAGAATATATATGTCCATGACTAAGCAGAAAGAAAGAAGAAAGAAAGAAAGAAAGAAAGAAAGAAAGAAAGAAAGAAAGAAAAAGAAAGGAAGGAAGAAAAAGAAACAGAATTTATGTAGCAAGCAAATTTATTGGTCTCCACTCTATCTCTAGTTTCTAGGAAAATGTTTCACACTTAGTGGTCAAAATACAAGTTAAATGAGATGAACGGACATCATCTCCTTCTCTGACTGTGGCACAATAATCACCATAATTTTCCACACATTTCCTTCATATTCATTATTTCAAGAGTTTTAAAAGTAAGTATTTGAGGGAATGGATGTATCAAGAAGCCAAATGACCAGAGATTCAAGTTCCCAGAGTCACAGGTGGACCAGAACCCAAGTATCCATACTTCCAATCATATAACATCCTGAGTACAAGCAGAAAATGGCACAAGGTGTCTGTTATGGACTGAATTTTTATCTCTTCCCCAAATTCATATGTTGATGCCCAACCCCTAATGTGAATGTCTTTGGAAATGAGGCCTTGAGAGGTAATGAGGTTTAGACAAGGTCATGAGGGTGGCATCCTCATGATGGGATTAGTGCATTTATAAGAAGAGACCAGAGAGCTTGCTTTCCTTCTCTTGGCTACATGAGATACAGTAAGAAGGCAGCCATCTTCAATACAGGAAGGGAACTCTCACCAGAACCCAACTGTGGTTGCACCCTATCTTGGACTTCCTAACCTCCAGAGCTGTAAGAAATAAACGTTGGCTGTTTAAACCGCTTGTCTATGGTATTTTGTTATAGCAGTCTGAGCAGACTAATACAGTCTCCTGTGGAGGACAGGAGGGTGTGGTACTCTGCTGCGATCAAGAGGCCCTCAATCTTCTTTATATAGTTTCTCATACAATTGTTAGAGCCAACTGTTAAAGATTAGTTCTGAGAGAGTGTATGAAGAAAATGCTTATGTTTACCACACGATTTCTTCTTCCTGGACACACAGAAACGCTGCATTTTCCAGCCTCCCCTGTTCTTAGATTGGGGTCATATGGCTAGTTCTAGCCAATATAATTCAGGCAGTTGTGGTATAAGCCACTCCCAGGCATGAACTATAGAATATTCCATGTGCAGTCTCCCACACTCTCTTCCCTCTTCATAGCCAATTTGGAGACCACAAAGGTTACCCATTCCCTGATAGACTTCATGTAAATGAGAAATACATTTTTGTTTTCTTAAGTCCCTGATATTTCAGGGCTAATTTGTTCCTGCTGCCTATCCTAGTAGTATCCTGACTAATACAAAGAGGCAGAGTGAAAAAAAAAAAAAAGGAAATGAAGAAACCAAGAGTTTGACATCAGCTTATAATGACTTTGAAAAGTCATCTCTCTGGATCTGAATTTTTCATCCATTATACAGAGACATGAATATATCATCATGTATGGTCCTTGATTTTGCAAATTACCTACCGACTACACTCAGTACTTCATATATGCTTCTCTCCCACACATACACAACCTCTGGAACTGGTGGTAAAGCACACTGTTTTACTAAAGAATTTTTGGGGCGATAAAATGGATTATACCTAGAATGACCATATGTATATGGTTTGGGCTAGGACAGTGCCCAGTTAGACCCATTTTCCCAGTGTAATTCAGTGTAATTATTAATATAAGAGTCCCTTTGGCCTCTAAGGCATCCTGGTTTAGACAATAAATTATAAGTTAAGCTGGTTATATATTACACACAATATATAGCAACTCTTACCTGACATCTCCAAGCTGAGACTCTACCATCCCCCACACCGTTTCCTGGCGTGCTTTCCTGGATCTCCTGCACGCAGCTCATTAGCTGAGAAAGAGCTCAGAGAAATATACCAACTCATAACTCCTCATCATATTTCATTGCTTTAAACTAGTCATATGGCCCACCTTATCTACAGTCATTGTAGACTTCATGGTGATCTTATGTGCTCAGAAACAAAAACAAATAGGTAAGTATGAGTGAAGGTTTACCAAAATGCCTTTGCCTTCTCTTTGGGAAAATGACTACGGTTTAACCTCAAAGCAGTATCCCCTGATAAAGGTGGGATGACATGGCTAATGGGGGAAATGACCTCTGATTAATAAACAGCCTCTATATGGGGCAAACTGTGCCTAAATACCTGGTGGAAAGCCATAGATTTGGGACTTTGGAAGCTGTGAAAACAGATATTGGTTCCAACAGAGCTTGGGGCTTTTAAAACAGAGTGGCCCCTATACCCAATGGTATAGTCTCATTATGAGGACACCTGTGTTGTTGGGGGGAGAAGGAAAATAGACCGTAGACTGCCATGAAAATGCCCACTGAGGAGACTCTCTTGGTGCTATGGTCTTGGCCTGCTGTGTTTCCTCTGCTGTGTCCTTCTTAGGGAAGTCATGTGGGTTTGGTTATCTACTCTATGCAAATAATGGCCCTTAGAGAGACAACATCAACAGGACCTGGAACTTGTTAAAAATGCAATCAGCCCTACCCCAGACCTACTGAATTAGAATCAACATTTTCACAAGATCCACAGGCAATTTCTCGGCATGAAGGTTAAGAGGGAGTGGTATAATAGATGAACCCAGGATCAGAACTGGTGGTCACTCAGAAGGGGCATAACAGTGGACACAAGCTAATTTCTGCCACTCTTACTCATCCCCAGGTCAAATCAATATCCATGCATATTTTCCTCTTTTTGTTTCTAGTTTTTGCTTGTAATCACAAAATTACTGATTACAAGTAAGAGAGGTTAGATCCTTCTATTTTAGTTTACAATTAATCAATTAGCCTTCAATCCCAATGCAGCTGAGACAATAGCTTCCACAATGTTCTAAATGTATTAATTTTTAAACACTCACAACAGGTGTTCTAGGGTGTTTTAAACAATATCAACCCTTTAACCACACTGAAAGGGAAAACAATTGCTGTCCCATTGCCAATGACAAATGAGACAGGGGGCCAAGTAAACCCCCTCCAAATTCCTCTCCCCCCAAAATGCTATCACATTAAAGCAAGAGAAAGAGGAAAGAAAGGCAAAGCCATGTGACCTCAGGGGTAGAAGCCAGTTTTGTTCAGCCCGCTCCTTTAAGGGACATTCACAGGGAAACCAAAGACAGGCTCTCACAACAGGAGTTCCGTGCCAAGAGTACTTTGGCATGCCATGTCTGAGTGCCAGTCCCTTAAGGACAGGGGTCTCATCTTCTAAGGTTTGACCAAACAGAAGGATGAGCTCCTTGGGCTGATACCTTATGCTCTTTCAGTTCCCATTGAGGGTTTCCAGCTTGTCTGGCTATTTGTCAGCTATACTCACATTTTCTGATGTGAGGGACAGAATGGGATATCCCAGAAAGCAACTTCACAGAGGAAGGAGAAAAGGGCACACAGGGCTGTGTCAACCACTCTGTGGGCTGGTTTCAGAGGGAGAAATTTAATTTTAATTCTTATATATTCCACATTCCCTAGAAAGAGGCAGTGAAAGGTAGTACATGATATTCAGACAAGGAAATAATAGATTTTCCTATGACCTATAGGAAACTACATATATTAAAACAGAAAACAACATTATATGTGCAGTATTGCCCCACAATATTGCTTGTGGTCTCCCCTCTGCATACAGATTCTAGGTTGTTTCTAGTACCCTTCTGTACCAAAAGCAACACATATTCATTGTAAATAATTTGGGACAAAGATAAATATATATAACATGAAAATAAAAGAGTAAATATGCTTAGCAAAATTGCAGCTGGGAAGTTGCGGGAGGGAATAGAAGAAGGAAGGCAGAAATAAGAACAAATGAGCAAAGATGGAGGGAAAGAGCTTGGGAGGGGAGACAGAGGGAGAATGCAAAGGGGGAATGAGGTCTTTGATGATTTGACCCGGGATGATGGAGGAGGAGTTTGGTTGCCTAGATAAACTCAGTGGTTTATGTAACTATATTGGTGTCTAACACTTCAAGCCAACAAAAGGAAGAGTCCCGATCCCTTCGACAAATGTAAACCGAGTGCTCACCATGCACCAGGAGGTGTTCTAAGGTGTTTAAACAATATCAACCCTTTAACCACGCTGAAAGGGAAAACCATTGCTGTCCCATTGCCAATGACAAATGAGATAGGGGGCCAAGTAGACCCCCTCCAAAAAGTTTCAAGCATTTACTTCATAGTGAGTGCTCAGCAAATGTTTGCTTGAGTAGTAGGAGGTGGGAGAAATGTGAAGTCAGGCCTGTATTTCCAAGACAATGCTCTGAACCCTTCTCCACCCATGCATACTCCACTACATCTTCACTGAGGGTACATTTCCCACTGAGGTGCTCCACACATTTTTCCATTCGTTAACACCTTTTGGGTTCCCTCTCATTGATCATCTCTCTTCGGACACTCACATTTTGTTCTTTCAGTCTAACAATAACCCCCTTTCTTTGTACAGCTGAAAGTTTGATGTTAAGAAGCCAAGGTTATGTTGGGACTTTTTTGTTCTCCTTCCCAGTAAAGATAACAGCCACAAAAAGTGAATTGGTGCATTCTGTTGTGGTTGACATGTTTTCTCCCCTGCTTTTTGCTTCACAACTGCAAATACGTGGCACTGCACAGCTAACACATCTGTTCAACTTGAGATGGTTTACTCGGGGAATAAATCAATTTTTGCTTCAAAAGCAGGACCCATTGAGCTTCAAATTTCTTAGAAATAAAAAAAAAGAAAAGAAAAGAAAAGCTAGCCCACTTTAAAGAGAAAAGAAAAGGTCATTTCCTGATTTTGCTAACATCAGGAAACAACACTTTAGGACATCTTTCAGTGTTAACCTCAACCCCCAACCAAGTCCATAAATCTAGCACAACCAGAGGATAGAGGTTGTATTCTACATAAAAGAAGTCTGAGTAACTCAGAAGTGAGCCATTCTTCTCGTCAAATGAAACAGATCCTAAACTTCTGAAAAGTTTCCAAATTTCTCTTTCTCCCCCCTACCCCCTTCTTTCTATTTCTCTTTTTTTTCCAAATAACTTTTGTTTGTTGATTTCTTTGCCCACCAATTATATTCCAGTCACTCTTCCAAGAAGATACTAATTTCCTTAGACATCTATGTGTCAGTTCCATCTGTTTTTATTTTGAGACATATGTGTGCCCTTACACTTAGGGGCAAGGACCAGAGTAGGGAAAGAGACAGGAGTTTGTAGAATGGAAGGCAGCAAGAGGGGAGGCGTCAGGGAAAGGATCAGGCCTGGGATCTCTTCTCTGAAACAAGCTCATATTTAGACTTCATTTAGGAAAATGGCACGGAGTCTTAAAACAAATGGTGTTTTTTGAAGTGTTAGGTATTTGAATTGGATTTATTAGGTAAATATATAATTTAAACCTTTATCGGGAGCAT
The DNA here is from genome assembly GCF_016509475.1 of Prionailurus bengalensis. Lineage (NCBI taxonomy): Eukaryota > Metazoa > Chordata > Mammalia > Carnivora > Felidae > Prionailurus > Prionailurus bengalensis. The sequence continues at coordinate 75,000,280 of NC_057359.1, read as the reverse complement.
GCTAGGTGTGGACACATGCAAGCTGTTTATTTATTCCAGGGACATGCTGTGTTCTCAAAGTGATTACAGTGCAGGTGGGGAGACAGAGCTATAGGTAGCTACCTAGAATACAGGCAATAGGATCTCATGGTGCTTATAGCAATTTGTTCTGCAGTCAGGCAGCCCTGGCTCAGAATGCCAGCTCATCACTCAATATCAATACGACCTTGGAACAACCATTTGGCAGCTCCAAGCCTTAGTTGTCTTATCTGCCAAAGGGGAATAATAGCACTCATGAGATAATTGTACAAATTAAGTGAAACTATGAATGTAACATGCTTGGCACACAATATGAGCTCACTAAATGTAGGTGGTGGGTGTAATCATAAAACTATTACTGTCATCATTATTGACAAGAGGTAGAAATGTGCTCTGAAATCCTAAGGAGTAAAGAGAGATAGATTTCTTTCTGAAAGTCAGGGGTGGGCGCTCAGAGAAGGGACAATATTTGAATAGCAACTTCAAAAAATATGTTTTGAATTGCCAGAGCAAGAGATGTAAGAAAGGGCATTTGATGTAATGGTGAGGATGCTGCCTGTGTGAAAGCAGAGTCAGGGAAGAGATTAGTAAGCTAGGGGTTCAGAATAAACAGTGTACGTGGAGTGGAGCTAGGCTTTTGGTGGGATCAGAGCCTGAAAATGAGTCTTAGGAGAGGGTCAGGGAGGCCATGCAAGAAAACGTGACCAGGACTCCACAGACAAGGATGGATGCTGCAAGATTTTAAACTGGAAGAGGAAGGGAGTGAAATGACCTAGTACAATTTGAGTGGGTATTTATTTATTAAACTAATGTACACATCAAATATGTCACCTTAAGGAAGCCTCCCTGGAGAATGATAGATGAGCTTGGGTTTTCCCACCATGCACATAGAATGCCCTGAATTATCTGGTGTTAATATCAATTACATTGTATTGTAATTACATATTTAATTGCCCATCTCACTCTCCTGACTGTAAGCCTCGCAAAGTCAGGGATGACGTGTGGTGTTCAATGATGTAGGACACTGCCTAGCTCATAGTAGTGCCCTCAAATGCCCAATGGGTGATGCACCGTAGAATAAGTCATCCTGTCTCTCCTCACCTATGTTTTATTGATATGGAAATATCTTTTCCCAGCTTTGCAAAAAAAAATGCAGATTCTCCTCTCTTCTCTAGATGACAACATATTTCTTAAGGACCATCTAACCTAGGAGTCTTCTAGTCCTTCAGCTCTCCTGGAAGCCCCTAGATGCCAGGAAAGTGATGTTCTTTTTTGTTGTTGTTTTGTTTTGTTTTGTTTTGTTTTTGCCTTGAATTCTCCACTGCCCTAGTGTTTGTTTATTGCTAGTTCTGCATCACTGAAAATCATAAGACTATGTTTCTTTTAAAATATTCTAGTATTTTCACTTGTTAAGATTGGCTCTTATCCTGATTCATTGTGATGCCATACATTAAATTCATAGATTACCATCAGCCATTTCAGAATATGCTATATATTTCAAAGCACCTATACAAGCAGCAAAAGGTCCATTTTTCCTTTTGAACTCATCTGCTTTTTACGATCAAAGAGAGTTATGCAACCCAGTATGTTTTCTTCTTTGCCCTGGTTACCAAGAAGCTCTGAAGTATACATGTTGTGCTCAACCGCTGAAAACTGTCATCCGCCTGGGTTTCTTAATCTCTTACTCCTTTTGCTTTACTCTACTTTACGTCTTGGCTCCTACCTTTTGCCTTGTTTTAATGGCTTCAGTTCTTATACATCTGTGCATTTAACTTGCCTCAAAACCTTTTTGAAGTGGGCAGGAATAACACGTGTGTGTGCATGTGATGTATATATTCATGTATATGGATATTACATATCATTCATGAACACACACACATATTCCCAATGCTGAAAGTATACCTGTCTACATATTTTCCAAATCTCTTCTGCCATGCCTCTCTTTCAGCTCCTGTGCCCTCTCCAATAGTCTACTTGGTCACACGCAAATGAGGGTATCTAGCTGCTTTACAATTGAATCCCAAGAAAGAAACTTTTCACATGAAAACATGAGTTAGTAATATTAACATAAGTGCAGATTTTATGGAGGAGTCTGAGGAAACACATTTCTGTTCTTTTCTTCAAATCCCTTCTTTTGTAATACTGCCTTTAGTTGAGTTTATTTTAATACTCTAAATCAGGGGTCAGCAAACTTTTTCAGCAAAGGGCTAAGTAGTAATATTTTAGATTTTGTGGGCTATAAGGCCTCTGTTGCAACTATTCAACTCTGCCATTGTAATGCAAACACAGCTATAGGGACGCATAAACAAATGGGCATGACCGTTTTTCAGTAAAACTTTATTTATAAAAATAGGCAGCAGGCTGATTTGACCCATGACCGTAGTTTTCTGTGACCCTAAACCTTCCACATTCACCGTGTCTTCAGTCACTAGATTCTCTCAGTGCAGTGTCACTCTGGCCAACACCTACGTCCAATCTACTCATGTTAACCCCTGCAAGACAGAGGGCTGTCCGGTTAATGGGACAAGATCCTTCTTGTGTGTTTTATTGCTTGAAAATACCCTGGAAGAGTTTGCCCTTCTCTCACATATACTAATAGTTTTTAAAAATATTTCTTTCTACCACATACAGTGATCACCACAAGATAACTTAAAAAAATTTTTTTTCAACGTTTATTTATTTTTGGGACAGAGAGAGACAAAGCATGAACGGGGGAGGGGCAGAGAGAGAGGGAGACACAGAATCGGAAACAGGCTCCAGGCTCTGAGCCATCAGCCCAGAGCCTGACGCGGGGCTCGAACTCACGGACCGCGAGATCGTGACCTGGCTGAAGTCGGACGCTTAACCGACTGCGCCACCCAGGCGCCCCCACAAGATAACTTTAGATAAATATTACAAATATATTTCCATCTGCAATAGTATTTTTACAGCCTACAGCCATATTTGAGTTTAGAAAGTGGACTCAATCAAAAGACAGAAAAATGAATCTTCATGTCAACATTCTCCAATGACATGACCCTGATCGCTAACTTTTCTATGCCTTGGTTTTCTCATCTGCATAATGGGGATAGGACTCCATCTGCTCAGAGGCCAGAGCTTAGACCCGATGATCCCTTATAGACTCTTCCCAGAATTTAGACAGATTATTTTCCTAAACCAATGATTTCCAAATGGTTTCAGGAATTTCAATTCCCTGGGATACTTGTTAAAACAGATTTCTGGACCCCAGACTGAGTTTCTGATTGAGTAGGTCTAGGGTGGAGCTTAAGAATCTGCACCACCAAATTCCGCTAGTGTTGGCCAAGGTACCACACTTTGGGTCTGTATGATAGAGATCTCACAGTTCTTTATACAGGAAAGCAATGATGGGGCAGGGTGGGGGTGGGCAGTCTTATAGCTGGTTCCTCTTCATCTCTCCAAAATGCGGTTCTTTCTTGAAGGGATGAGAGATTAGTTCTGTTTGTCCACTAAGTCTCAGATGCTACAGCCACACCTCAGCAACTAACTACAGGCTGAAAGGAGGCTGGTGGTGACTCTCGTGGGGCCATGCTGGAACATAAAAGCTAATGGGCAGCCAAGTAACCCTGGAGAAGGACAGGGAAATGCAGAACCATTGAGAAGTGACAGACAAATATGCCATCACACAATTCCTTTGTATAAACCAAACTTCTAGAACCTTCTCTTTCCATAAACACAATATCAACACAAGCATTGACTGAGGGTTGATCATACAAAGGTCCAACACCAAATTGTGCAGGGTGGGAGGCAAGGAATCTGGAGAAGACTGCCCTCAAGAACCCTGAGTCGTCTTATGCCAAATGCAAAAGTCACACATGTTCCCACACTTGGCAGAGGTCAAAACAAGTAGATAATTGGATATAATGTTGTGTGGCAGGACCATGGAGTATTCTGAAGAGAGGTTGTTGGCAAGAGTGGGAGACCTGGGCAGGCTTCCTTGGGAGGTGGAGGCAGGTGGCAGAGGCAAAAAGGATCTGAAGCAGCGGCAGGGGGAGGAGCCTGGCAAGCTGGTTGGAATATTAGCAGGGAGGGGATGAGAACAAGCACGTGACTTTATCTCTCTCCGTATGAACCCCCTCAGCTCATCTCCACCTCTCTGCCTCAGTTTCCTGATTTGAGGAATAAGGGTTTTGAGCTGAATCACAAGTTCACAAATTTTGTTCCATCCTGGAGGTACCCCAGGCTGTTAAAAGGTAAATGAGCATGCTGGGCCCAGCCCTCTCCCCCAGTCTTGTTGCCCCTGCATCAGCCAGAATAGCTCTGCTTTCTTACATTTCTATGCTCCCTGTACAGTTTAGCTTCCAGAATGGATTTGAAAGTCACTCAGCAAGAAACTCTATGAAAGCTCTTTCCATTTGTACATTGGGTGGCCAAATGGAAAGGAGAGAGAAGCCAGGCAGCACAAGGGATGAGACCACCAGGTTGGCCCAGCTAGAGTCTAGAGCAGTTGGGCAGCCAGAGGGGGTGAGACCAGCGGGGTGGGAACCAGGGAAGGTTGCAAAGCTTGCGTGTGGTGGAGAGGCACGAGGACAGCAGTGAGATCAGGCTCACAAGCTGCTGGAGAGGCAAACGGATCTGAAAATCTCAACTGCTCAGAAGGTTCTGAGTCAAAACAAAGGATGATTTTTTTCCCCCTTGTCAGCCTTCCCTCTCAGGACATTGTACTATATGCAAAACCTGTAACTGTAAGACAAACATTTTTTTCCGCTGCCCTTCTCAGCCCCACGGGCCTTCAGGAAGACCTGCACTTCAAGCACAGCTTTTTTATTTTTCAACACCTACAGCTTTCATTCCATAATCAGAAGTTTTCCACTTTCATCAAAGAGACTGAAGACAAGCCAAGGGAGGGCTCTGTTCTCAGCAGTGCCTGGCAGGTTATGGAGCCCCCCGCTACCCGCTCGCTGCCCATGCCCATCACTGGACACAGCTGTCTCACCAGATCAGCTGGGCATGCACCCTGAGGACACTGGCTTGCTTCATTCCTACCTCAGTGACCAAACCAGATGAACAGGTGCACCCTCTTCTCCCAAAACCAGGCCCGACTTGGGGCCCAGGGGTCATCAGCTTCCTCAATTGCAAAATAGGTATACTTTATATCATTCGAGTTGGCCCAAGAAAATAATTTACCTCTTGATGACTCTTCTATCTCCAGGATCTGTGATTTTATAGATTCACAGGGGAGGAATATTCAGGCCAATCCCTAGAGCCTGACCCAATTCAGGTGATGTTCAGAAGTCTGGGTTTTTCTGCTCACAAGTCTTCAATTGTGGCAGTGGTAATAATCCAAGCTGGGCTTTGGATACAAGACGTTTCCTTATGAGAAGCTGGGGTTTCTGCTGGCTCTCAGAGATACACTGCAGCCAAAAATGAGCAGAAAGGCAGGGGAGGGCAGGCGCTACAGAGAACTGGGTACTTCCGAATGAAGTATTCAAAGAGCTACATCTGGAGGCACCAGCTATGCAGTGATTCATATTTTAAATGGGGTGTTGAAATGGAGATCATTAGTAACTGCAGATGTGACAGCTCTGTCCCCCAGAGAATCTATTATAGCGGTCCGGAGTCTAGACTCAGCCCCAGGGGACCACTGGGAATGTTTAACCAGGATGGGCCAACACCTTTGCCAAGTCTATCCCCATTCATGGATTTCCCTTCCTAGACTATCTCATGTGATGTGTATGTCAAGGCATGGAGGGGGGGGGAGGGGCATAGGACCTGCACAAGGACCCAAGGTCAATAGTGGGCAGGGCTGAGACCAGGGCTCAAGTTTTCTGTCTTCAAGCACAGTGATGATTGAATGCTTTAGCGTGGGCCATACAAGTATGGCCCTGCACCCAGGTGATCTCACTGATCAACATTTGCCACTTCGGTGGAGACAGTTTGCATGCTCTCTGATCCTCAGTTTTCCCATCCGTAAAAAGGAAATCATAGCTGCGTCAGAGGGCAGAGGTGAGGGCGGAGTGACGCAATGTGCAGAGCACTTCTAGCAACAGCACTGTGCCTGAGATAGTAGAGGCTCAGCTGTAGCAGTCACATGCACACATACGCCACACATCACACACACCACACACACACACAACGTGCACCACACACCATATGTGCACACCACACATGCGCGGCATGCACAGACCACACGCACAATGCCACGCACACACACAGCACCCAGAACACGCCCCCCACCATCTGCACCAGGGCACTTCCCCACCCCCACCCTCACCACCAGTCCTTCCCCTTTCTGTGATTTTTTTTTCAATCCCAGGTTTATATGCAAGCTTGACACATCCCAATCCAGTCAGCAGCAATTTTTGTTTAAAAGATCAGTGTTTCCATATTCCTGTTCTCTTTGAACTTGTCCCCACATTTCATGCTGCCACGGACTTGTCCCATTTGGATAAATCTCCACTATTATGGGTCCTTCCTTCCCAGACATCTGGCAGCATTTCCAGATTTCAGGAGAAGCTGATAGGATCAAACTGAACCCTTTGGAGTCATTATACTCCAGTCCAAGGACTCCAGCTTCTCCGAGGCCCAGCAGAGACACATTTTCTGCGGAGGTCTTCTGAGCTGCAGGCCTCACTGAAGAGAATGTGCAGCTTCTCAAGCAGGAAGACCTTTTGTGGCTGAGTCTAAATGAAACAGAAGTTGCTTTGTGCACACACACACACACACACACACCCCGGAGTAGGGAAACCGTCATTTTCCTACTCGCCCTCTGACATCAACCACCTTCTCTGTAGCTACAGTTTCTCTGCACTCAAATTCATCCCTGGCAATGAAAAATGAGCCTCTCCCCTACCCTTGCTGCCGCCTTTCGCCTCACGCCCCCAGAGAAGAGTTTCTTCGTGTGGCAGCCGGTGAAGGTTTTTTTCCAAGTCACATGATCCAGGATGCAGGGGGAGAATCCTTCTTGGAACAGAGATGGGCCCAGAACCGAATGAGATGAGGAGAGATAGGGTGTGCTGTGGGAAGACTATATAAGAATGGACCCACGGCTGCAGCAAGCACTCAACCGAGTGGCCCCTTCTCAAGACACAGCCATGCATGTGCCAGAAGGCTCCGTCGCCAGCCATTTGGGAACCACGAGTCGTGGTTACTTCTATTTCACCACGACCGTGCTGGCTTTGTGTCTCGTCTTTGCTGTGGCAACCATCATGGTGTTGGTAGTTCAGAAGAAGGTAAGTGGATTTCTCTTCATCCCCTTTCCTTTCTGACTTATGTTCGGTTTTCCCCAGAGAGAGAGCCTTGAGGATAAAGTAATAAATTAGTTGAGAAGAAAAAAAGAAAAGTACATCTATCATGTAGAAAGAGGGTGAAAAGAAACAGGAACTTAAAACTCTCAGAAATGATTTGGCTTTTAAGAGAAAATGTGTTCAGCCATCATCTCAAAACTTTCCGGACTCGTATGGGCCAAAAAAAGAGAGAGGAGCTATTAGCATTAAGAAATTAAGATTTAAATTTTGCTGGGCCAGAGACGTATCAAAGAAGGAAGTGATAAGGAAATCTGATAACAGATCTGCACAACGTGTCACCATGTCTTCAAGGTCTTCTGACCAGATTGTAAGGTTCTATATTCTCAGTGCAAATGTTCCAGAGATCTCTGGGGCCTCCTCCATTGCCAAGAGCTTTCTCAACAAGGAGCTAAGTTTCAGAAGCCAAGGTGCATATGGGAAGGAGCAAGACAGAAGACCAGGCTTAGCTCCTCAGAGCTAATTAAAGCCCACAAGACAAAGCTCGCCCTGAGCACTGCTTGGAAGAACTTAGGATGTCACAAAAAACACAGAGCAGAGGAACACAATGTAGAAATGTTCTTAACACCTGTTCCCTCTGAAACTGCTCAGAATACTAAAACTACAAGCAATTATAGGTACCCACTGTAGAGGCAAACTGTCTCAAGAAATTGACTTTCTTTGGAGGAAATGGTAAGATTTGTTGTAAAAACAGAAGAAATGAAGGAGGACACTTCTTATTTTAGGAAATCGGTGTTTACAGACAGTCTGCCAGTGCACATTTTGTAGAAAATACCATATTGATGGTATATGTTGCTCATGAATTTTTTTAATGAAGTAGAGTTTAGGTCAATTTTGATAATTTGAGAATCTGATCTCTCTACACACCCTGCCAAAGTGGGACTGTTTCTGGTCCTTCCTTCATAGCTCCCATTTTTCATTACAGTCCTGCGGAATTTGTTCCGGTTTTCCTTCAATTGTCTTAGACTGAATGTTCCATAACTTATAGATTGATGAAAAGAACTAAGCTTTAAAAGATTTTGGTATCTGTGTCTCAAATGTCATCAGCTTTCAAGTTTAAATGAAGCTTTGAAGCTCATCTCTCCATAAAGGTGACAGAAAACAGAATTGCCAACATTTGATTTAAATATTACAATTTATGAAACTCATCCTTGAATGGGCTCATCTACATCTGCTAAAGAATAACACTCTTGAAAATATTCTAGAGCATTTTTTTTGGTAGAGGGTATATAATTTCTGTAATTCTAACTTGAAGTAAACCAGAAGTATATCATTTTATAGCAGTGGCCAAAAAAAAAAAAAAGAAAAGAAAAGAAATTGAGGTGGCCTTTAAGAAGTTTTTAGTTAAATGTTGCAGTTAGAACTGTTAAATAGTAGGGAGGGAAGGATGAATGGAAGTAAGGAGGGAGAAAGGAAGGAAGGGAAGGGAAGGGAAGGGAAGGGAAGGGAAGGGAGGAAGGAAGGAAGGTAGGTATTGGAGGTGATGGTGATATATAAAGATGGAGAGAGTTCTAGAAGGTCCTTATTCAAATCCATTCTTTCTAGGAAGGAACTAGAGTGGATCTTTCTGCCCCGTTTTTGTGTATGTGGAAAATCAGGAACAGAAAGGAGACAGGTCTTAACTAAGCCATCCTGAGAAAGTGATAAAATCAAGACTGCGCTTGATTGTTTAATGAGAACAGAATTCTCTTTGCCAATACAGCCAGCCACAAAAGCACTAAGAAACTTTGCTCCTGCTTTTCCCTTGGGAGCTTTATTTTCTTGTGCATCCATTTCCTTGACTTAACTCCTCACATTAGGATGTGAAAAGATTCACTTCACAATCTTATTTGTATGGTTTGGTGTGCTGTAGTTTTGTAGCCTGGGAGATGTCAGTTACTTGCTTAAAAGCTAAGGCTTGCAAGACTAATTGTGACATTAAGTGTTAAATGTTTTGCACATATCATTTTCAATAAATTATTCAAGCATTAACTATTGCAAGAACTAGAAAGAGTTATCCCCTTGAGTTAAGGCTTCTTGTAGGAAGAGGGAATGCAGGCTGACTTTACGAAAGGTAGAACTTAGATAAACAGAGAGATTCTAACAGAGACCTCTGGTAAAGAAATCAATGGGAGAGACCCAAGAAACTTAAACTCATATCCCAATTATCAAAAAATGGAATGGGTTGATGGCTATATAGCACTCTGTGTGAGGATGGATGGGGGCAGTGATGGAGTACCATGAAAATGGTTTCACTGGCCTAAGAAGTCACAGTTCTAGGTAAGAAGCACATGAACAGACAAAATTTAAAACAAGATAAGTCATAGTATATAATAAGTGTTGGAAGGTAGCCACATAGGGTTTCCATGACACCACAAGTTAAGGAGACAGAGTGTTTTCCCAGGTTTAAGAAAAACTTAATTGGAGATTGGAGTTCCAGACTAGTTTAAGATATTTAAAGCTGCTGGGGAAGTGGATGGGGATGAGAGGGCACTCCTGGCCAATGGAATAGCATGAACAAAGTGTTGGAGAGGGGAAAACACAGGGAGTGTAGGAAAACCAACAAAGATTGCCTTGAGATTTGGACTGAAGATCAAATAACTCCAAGGTCAAAGTCCTTGGGAGAGACAAAGAAGGAACTTAGGTTTCAGTCTCAAATATTTATTGGGCATCATCCGTATGTGGGACATTGTTCTAAGCAGTGGGGATATAGCTTGAACAAAGCCAATAAAATTACTGCTTTTGTGTTGCTTATGCAATGTACCATCTACTAATGTCTTTAAAGTCCCTGTGGTGGCTTTTCTTAATCTATCTTTAGGCCAGTATATTTATTTTAAAATATTATATTCCTATGGCTTAAGAAAAGTAAACAGTACATAATGGAAAAGAAATTAAAACTCACTCACACCCTTCCCACCCAACCACCAATCCCTCTTTCATGAGATCATCACCATTAACAAACTCTTCCATGTCCTTCCAAAAATACATGCATCTGTAAATGCACATGTCATTATAGTAGACTCATGATTTTGCACTTTGTTTTACTGACTTGACAGTCTATCTGGAGATCATTCCATGCCAATACATGAAAGTCTGTCTCATTCTTTGGGAGAGTCACATAGTATTCTATTGTATGACTGCTTCATAATCTATTTTATCTGTGTCTAGTGAAGGACACTTAATGTTTTTCTCTAGAAGTGTTACTCACTGTGCACGTCTGCAAGGATATCTGTGGGATAAATTCCTAGTGATGAGAATAGAATGTGTATTTTCCACTTCAATAGATATTGTCAGTCAGCCTCAAAAGATATTGTACCAATATACTCTTGAAGAAGTAAAAGTCCTACCAACAAGGAGACACCTATTGACATCCATATGGGAAGACAGAAAACTGCTTTAAAAAAATTTTTTTAACATTTATTCATTTTTGAGAGACAGAGTGTGAGTGGGAGAGATGCAGAGACAGAGAGATAGAGAGAGAGACAGAATCTGAAGTAGGCTCCAGGCTCTGAGCTGTCAGCACAGAGCCCGACGTGGAGCTCGAACTCACAGACCATGAGATCATGAGCTGAGCTGAAGTTGGACGCTTAATTGACTGAGCCACCTAGGTGCCCTGAAAACTGATTCATTATTAAGTAAACACAACAGAGTACATGCATACCTCAGGATGAACTGTTACACAATTTATATAGCAAAGCAAATGAAAAAAAAAACAATAAAATTGATCTTATCTCCTCCAGAGACAAAAGGTTATATAAGAAGATAGGCTGCAAGGTTGACAGAGGTGTCATTTCAAAAGGTTCTGAAGTCTTCAGTCTAAGGGCTATCTCTATAAACCTGGAGACTGGACTTATCCAGTCCCCGAAGTGATTTATTTACATTCTAAAGGTTAGAACAAGGGGTCAGGATCTTCAGGTTTTTAAGGAGACCCTTTCTAGAAAGAAGAGAAAGTAGCTGCCTCCTTTCCCTTTATAAGTAAAGATACTTTTAAAAAATTTTTAAAAATGTTTTTATTTATTTTTGAGAAAGAGAGAGAGAGAGCATGTGCACAAGTGGGAGGAGGGGCAGAGAGAGAAGGAGACACAGAATCAGAAGTAGGCTCCAAGCTCTGAGCTGTCAGCACAGAGCCCAACGTGGGTCTCAAACTCATAAACTGCGAGATCATGACCTGAGCTGAAGATGGGTGCTTAACAGACTGAGCCACCCAGCTGCCCTGTTTCTTTTCTTTTCTTTTCTTTTTTAATGTATCCTCCCAAAACCACTCTACCTGCCCACCAAGAGTGGACTGAGCATCTGGTTAGGAGTAGTGATTGCTGGTGGCAGTGGTATGGTTTTTTGGTTTGCTTTTATGTTCAGATACAATATAGGGATGAGTTGAAATGATTCATGATGCTTCTCTCTACCCCTGATACTGTCTCCAATGCATTCAGTTTGTCAATTAAAAAAAATCCACTGGAGATGGCTCGGAGCCTGGAGCCTGTTTCCGATTCTGTGTCTCCCTCTCTCTCTGCCCCTCCCCCGTCCATGCTCTGTCTCTCTCTGTCCCAAAAATAAATAAACGTTGAAAAAAAAAATCCACTGGAAATCTTCTAAGGGGCAAGCCCTGTGCTAGGGTTGGGTAGGGGAGGACCCAAGTGGACAGGGCAGGACCCTGGTTTCCTTGAAGTTCTCTAAATGTGGCCCAAACACCCAAGAGCTTGAGTTCAGGGCAGAGTGGCACAGAAGGCCATAGATAGAAGGAGAGGAAGTGTTTCTGCTTGGGATGAGGGCGTAGCTTGCAGAAGAGCTAGAACGGAAGCTGAACCTCTTTAACACCCATATAACCTTTCACCTAAATTGGCCATGTTAACATTTTGCCCTATTTGTGTTCTTTTTAGATGTGTGACAGTAAGGTGCAGACAGTGTGGCCTTTTACCTACACATGTCTCGGCACCCATCTCCTCCTTACTGCAATGCCATTATCACAGCCAAGAGAGTCAATGTCAACTTAGAGATACCATCTAATAATAATGCACAGTCCATATATCAATGCCCCACCCTTGTCCAAAAATATCTTTTACAGCAGTTGTGCCTTGTTTTGTTTGGGGATCCTAAATCCATACTCAGGTCACACATCACATTTGGTTATGTTTTTTTTCACTCTAGAACATTGCTGTTTAAAGGGTGATCCCTTAAACAAGCAGGTGATCCCTGCTTGTTGGAAATGCAGAATCTCAGGCCCCATTCTAAACCAACTAAATCAAAACTTGCTTTTTAACAAGCTCATATGCACACTAAAGTTTGAGAAGCAATCATGTAGCAATCCCCCCTGTGCTTTGTTGTTTGTTTCTCAAGACATTGACTTTTTCAAAGGGTCCAGGCCAGTAAGCTTGTAGAATTGGCCAAGTTTCAGATTTGTCTTAGTGTTTGCCATAATTACATTCAGATTAAACTTTAGTACAATAAACAATAGTTTGTAGGCAGTGTTACATACTTCTTACTGTGGCATGCCTAGAGGCACATTAAGTTGTCCCATTATTGGTGATGATGTTTAATTCCTTAAGGTGGTGCCCACTGGTGAACACCTTTTGCCTTCTTATTAATAAGTAATCTATGAGGTAATACTTTAAAGACCTATAAATATCTTTCACTCAGCAGTTTGGGCATTCCTTGATGATCCTTGTCTAAATCAGGGAATGCACTGAGGGTTGAAGAATGATGGTTGCCTAATTTTATCATTCTTTCTGTATTTATTAACTGGCATTCTTCAGTAAACAAGAGCTCTCCACTGGAACGATGGTGGCAGGTGGAGCTGGGGCAGGGCTTTCCAGGTGAGGCAAAAGAATGAGCAGAGGCACAGCCCAGAGGAAGGCAAGCCCAGGTTTCAGGAGAGGAGTGGCAGGGCCAGAACAGAAGTCATCCCACACTGCACAGGAGAACAGCAGGAAAAAGAGGTAGCTGGAAAGAAGCATGGATAGAAGTAGGTAAGAGAGTAGGATGCTATGTCCATCAGCAGACAAGGAAGATTTCCTAAACCCATGTATGAGCCCAGCTTCCCATGGCCATTCTCCATTCCTTGGGGAAGGAAGACCTCAGGTGTTCTGATTGCCTGTTGAGTAATGTCTTTAAGCCCTTGCTACTCAAAGTGTGGTCCACAGCCCAGGAGCACTGGCATCATCTAAAAGCTTATTAAAAGTGAAAAACCTAAGGGTCCATCCCAGAACCAGAGTCAGCATTTTAACAAGATCCCTCAGGCAAAAAACACTGCTTTAAGCCACTCTGGTCCAGTTCCCACTTATACTACCCATACCAAAACAAACACTGCTTCCCAAAATTGTCTTTCTCCTGAGGACTTTCCGTGACCTCCATCTACTTTCTCATTGACTTTCAGGAGAATTTGCTGCCCTGGCTTCATCCTGTCCTATTCTAGAAAAGCAGCATAGTATGGTATTAAAGAGCATTGCCTTCCGAGTCAACACACTTGATTTGACTCTTTTCCCTGCTATTCACCATTTGTAGAACCTTTTGAAATCATTAAGTCACTTCTCTAAGACTTCATCAATCACTAACTCTTGGGTAAAGACCAAATGAAAAAAACACATGGAAAACATTAGCCCTGGAGGACCAAACACCTTCATGAAGTGCTTACTCGTGTTGCTTGAAAGTAAAGGAGACATTCCTGAAAAAAAATCTCCAGGGCCCATCTTACAAGACAATGTGAGGCCAGTAAAGAAGGGGATATGGAATCTCCCCAGCATATTCCAATTAGTTGCCTTGGCATTTTTAATCAGAGAGGACATCTTTAATCAAAAGCACATTTGGTATCTGCCTGCCTCTGTGCAGCATTATTCATGAAAAAAATGAGCCTTTCAAGGTATTGGGGCAAATTAAGCACATCATCAGGATCAAAAGATCCAAAATAGCTATCATTTTCGAGTACTTGCCAACATTTTTTTTATACAGTGTCTTATTGTGTCTGCAACAACCCAGTAAAGGAAAGGGTGATTAGCCCTCTAATCACAATAATAAAAGGAAACAGGGAAAAAGAGTCATAGGCAGGGAACATGATTGAGATTGGGTCATTTCACCTGGGGACAAGCAGATTAAACATGACCGTTCCTCCCTCCGTCCACAGAAACATTGTTGGAAATACTAATCAGATACCTGGAGTCTGAAACTAAAGAAGTACAATGAAAGAGGGGTGCCTGGGTGGCTCAGTCAGTTGAGCGTCCGATTTGGGCTCAGGTCATGATCTCACAGCTTGTGGGTTTGAGCCCTGCATTGGGCTCTGTGATGACAGCTCAGAGCCTGGAGCCTGCTTTGGATTCTGTGTCTCCCTCTCTCTCTGCTCCCCCCCTGCTCACGCTCTGTCTCTCTCTCCTTCAAAAATAAATAAACATTAAAAGAAACAAAGAAAGAAGTACAGTGAAAGAAGTGTAACTGGTTGGTAACCATGGAGATAAAGTTTTCTGAGCTACTCAATGGAGCTGAGAATGACAGCCTGGGAGGGTCCATTAGCTTATGTCTATGTCCAGCCTATGTGCTATTGACCTGAAAGGCAAGTCGCTGGGCAAGATGGGCCACATTTCCCCAGCCAGGACCCAGAACACCAGACAAGATTTGGGAGAGAATTCTAGGACTGAGAGTCATCTTTGCCAAAGAGGAGTTGGTGGACAGCACTAGATCATGCCAAGGGCATAAACAACTCTCAGCAAATTATAAAAGTCACCATCTCTTTACACCTTGCCGTTCTACGGCAAGGATTGCTAAAGGGAGGGGAGTGTAGGGGAGAATGAGCATCTCCATCCTTAGCTTCTGAAGCTAGCATCTCTCTCGGGGCAGTGGAAAGAACACCAGAAAATTTCAACCCAAGATCTGCCTCTGACTCATGAGTATTTCAATTTCTTGTTCTATTAAATTAACTTGATGGACTGAAAGATGTCTGGGTTTGCTTCTGGCTCTGCTTCTCTGATATTTTCTACCATGGGCAGCCAGGAGAGCTATAGAGACCTCATCCCAGGAGCCCTCCAAAATAGGAATAATCATACTTCTATCTTGGATGCCCTCGGCCCTGGGTGAAGGTTTAAGCAACAAGATTCTTTCTTATACAAAGATGTGCTATTTTTGACATTCTCCTGCATAAAGTTAGGAAACCAGAAAGCCCTCAAATGACAGACAGAGGCCTCCTCTGACCCTCATATGAATGAGGTCCTCCCCCCAGATATTATCTCTTACAACCTTGTTATGTACGTGAAGTGTGTTCTGTGGATCAGGAGCCTCAGCATCACCTGGGAGTTTGTCAGAACTACAGACTACAGCCAAACCCACTGTATCAGAATCTGCATTTTAACCAGCTCTCCAGGTGATTCACATACTCATTAAAGTTTGAGAAGGGTTATCTTGAAACACTCTTCCTTCACAGCCCTTGCCTCAACTTGCAGTTCAGTTATACATTTATTTGGATATTTTAAGTGACTGCTTTAATGACTAAGCCATAAAATCCACAGGATGTCTTCAAGTGACTAACATAGTTCCTGGCACACACCAGATCAGGTGTTCATTCAACATGTGCTGAATGTATGACTCTCTGGTATTTCCCGGACTACTCGCAGAGTCTGGAAATGGCCCCAATGGTTCTACTATGCCAGTCTTCTCTCACTGTCCCTGGATACTTTCCTGGATGGCCAAGAAATTCAACTATCTTAGCATTGCATTTCAATGTAGATGTTCTTCTTTGTGCATTTGCACATCACACTAATTAATGAACATGCTTGGTAGTAAATTGGCTGTTCATTAGATTTCGAAATGTTATTTGCAACCTTGAAGAGGCAACAGAGGGGAATTTTGTGATGTCAGGTTTTCCTATGAACTGAACGCATAATTTATGAGAGACCACAAATGTACTATTGTTACTTAGGTTAAGAGCTTTCAACTAAAGCACTAAAATAATAGACTATTAGAGCCGAGAAGGAAGGCTATTCCAAGCCAAGTTCACTTCCTTTGCCCTGAAAAGCTGAAGCCCAAAAGTTTACACTGACTTCTGCCGTCTCCAAATAAGGGCTATGCCAGGGCTTTGCCTTCAGGAGTCTTCCTCCACTCACTACAACCCACTTGGAATGGAGAAGAGATCCATGTATCAGAAAATGAGCCATCAGTGGAAGGCAAAGGACAGCACCTCCAGGGAAATGATGGAATGAAAGGCAAACTCCAGATAGTCCTAGCTGTTCAGACAGAACACTAAGGAAGTAAGATGTGCACAGCTGCTAACTTCTTGCTCTGGACAAGGTTGGGGAGTTATTTTCACCCATGTCAATGTCACACTTCTGTAGGTCTGTATTAATATTTCAGTCCAGTGCACTACAGGAGACCCCCACCCTGACAGTTCAAAAGAGAAATAAGATACCTTATACCTTCTTGGCAAGACACCTGAGGTGTGGCTCCATGGGTGAGAGGGGCGGGGAGAGAGCCTAGGGTGGGAATGTCAGTCTCTAAGGAATTTATTAGGGGTGAAAAATTTTGCCCCTCTGCTTCTGTTCTCTGCTTGCTCAGAGCACCCCAACAAGAACTCCCTATCATTCCCTCCATTCCCCCAGGTTGGAGGCCCCTCCTTCAGAACACAACCTGCTTCTATCAACCTCTTACTTACCTGTATAAATATTTATGTATATATTTATGTTTATTATACAATAAATAATCCAAAATATAATGTGAATTTATAAATATATAATATTCCTATGTGTTTGCTTTGTTCTATCATTATAAATATTTGGATATTATAATCATGTATAAATTTATAATAAAGTCATGAGGGCAGGGAACCAATTTAATTATTTATGGTATCATCACAATGCTTGGCATATAAACATTCAATTAATTCAGAATTTCCAACCACAGGAAATATAGAGATGTACCTTCCTAGGTATGTTTACAGCATACTTTCACTATTTGGTGAATCAAATACGGAAAAAAACCCACATGTATTTATACATTAGACTTGCTTGTTCTTTTATTGACCAAAGGGGGGAAAATATCAAATGCAGAGGTGAAAACAAAAGCCCTGGACAGGGTGATGAGTTACAGATTCTGGATCCTGACCTGCCATAAACTTTTCATTTTACCCTGCTCAGCCCTGACTTCCTCACCTGTGAAATGTAGACAGTAAACCCTGGCCTCACCTTGTGTTTCTAGTAGGCAAGCTATCAAGCAAATGGGTGAGTTTTCAATGTAAATTAGGCCTGTGAATTAATTTTTTTAACTCAAGAGTCAAGTGGAACACAAATTCTAAATTGCACAGCACTTTGAGGACCAGAACGGAAAAGAAAAAGATAAGTTCTTTCCATTGAATGACAATCTCACACTGCCTCTCTTTTTCTTTCTTCTCTTCCAGGATTCCATTCCCAACCCACCTGGAAAATTCCCCCTTAAAGGAGGTAAGACCTTGGAATTAGGAGTAAATGTGTAGTGAATCATCCATGTGACATCATAGTGGAGTAACAACCAGAAGCATCATAATATTGCCCAACAGAAAAGTGGGTGGAGACAAAGGTGGAGGCTGCTCAGATCTGAGCTGGTGCATCTGGATTCATCCTAGCAGCCTCTGGCAGTCTGGTGCCTACAGCTCTCCCACTAATGAAAGTTCTACCAGTGACCTAGATTATCTCGTGGACATGGATAGGAATGCAAAGCAGTGTTGTGTTAAGAGCTTGATATCTGGACTCAGACAAGTGTGGGTATGGATCTTGGCTCTACATCTCACTGGGAACCTTAGCTTTTCATCTATAAAATGGGAATAATAATATCTACCTCATGAAAGTATTAGAGAAGCCAATCAGATCTCATCCATAAATTGCTTGTGGTGGCTACTGGCATATAGTAATCATTAAATAACTGGTAGTAGCCAAAATGCATAATGAAGGTAGGATTGTAAAAATAAACTTTCTCCTCACCCCATATGTTTCCTATCATTGAAGTCACTAATCAATGCATTGTCTCTATGAGTCCCAGAGTTAGCTTAACACTGAGGATGAAAAGCTTTGAGATCATCAGGCAAACATTTTGCTTGCACAGAAGAGGAAAAGTAAGACTCTGTGAAGTGTCATATCCAAGGTCATTTGGAGCCAAACCCAGAACCCCGATGTCCTCATCTTTCATCCAATGTTTTATCCACCCCAGAACATGAACCCATCTCAGTTCTGTAAACTCTAGAACCTAGATAGTAACTACAGCTGGATAACCAGACAGATCAGAAAAAAAAGGTAAAAGAGAAAGGGTGGGACAACATAGGCACCCAGCTAGAGACAGCAGAGCATCGTGGGATGAGAGAACACAAGGGCGTGAACGCAGCCCAAAATCCCAACACCATCCCACTAGGAGTTTGGTTTAGGATGCCTCAGTCATGCCCTTCCTTCTATCTGTCACAGAGAAATTTAGACAATAGAAGCAAGTGCCCCAAACAGACAAGCATTCTGGACCTTTCAAGGAAGACTAATAATTATAGCTTTGTCAACAATAAGTTAACTTTGGCTGGAATTACTTCGCAAGTGACCACAACTCGCCTATTGCCTCTGTAGTGCAGAAGCAGCCATAGACTGTACAAATGAGCAGAGAGCTGTGGGGCCATAAAACTTTATTTACAGAATGAGGTGCTAGGCTGGATTTGACCCACAGACCCTGTTACGGAAACAGCACAGGCTTTAGCATCAGAACATGTAATGCATGCTCTCATGGAACCTTGCCAAAAAAAAAAAAAACAGGCACACTGACTCAGTGTCATTTTTCCTTCTCTGCTCCCACCACCCCACCACCACATCTACCCGGATCCTCTAAGGAAGACTAGAACTTCTCATTTCTTGAGAGAGAGAAGTCATCTGTAACAGGAACATACTTCAATGATGAGGATAGTATTGATTAGGCAATGGGACCTCAACCATTCTGGACCTTGGTTTCTGTACCTGTAGAGCACTGCCCATCATGGGTTTGCCAAGCACAGGGGGCTCTAACTGCTGGTTTTGTCCCTATGATGTTTTTCACCAGTCCAGAGTGAAATAGGAAGAAGAAGGACAAGGTAGCTCCTTTTTATCATAGCCAACTATTTTTAATGTAAGGGGCACTATTTTCTCTAAGAGTACATCCTTCCCTAAAGCATTAAAATGTTCTTTCTTATACAATACGAAGCTGATATGGATGCAAGTTGAGTTATTTTGTTTTGTTTTAGTGGGCACAATAGACAAAATCAAAAGCTGTCTACTCTACACTGGTCACTGAATTTTCATTTGGGGGTAATATTCTTTAGTCCATGAAACACAAAATTGTGGGAGCCATGAACTAGGTCACTTACCAAATCCCTTCTTATCTTAGCCATCACTGTGTCAGAATATACACTAATCCAAAACCACCCTCAGCTGACAATTCCATATTTCTGCAACCAGATTTTAGAAATGATAATAATAATCCCCACCAGGGCTATGAAACTTTTGTTAAAGATCTTCCCATGCCTCCCCTGGATTGACTTAGCCTCACTCCTGTGAGCAAACCACACGGGGGTTAGTATTTCTATATTGCAGGTGAGAAGCTGAGGTCCAAGCCATCAAGGTGACTCACTTAAGGTCATCCAAGGAGCTGATGGCAGAGCAGGGATCAGAATCCAGGACTCTTCTGTGTTCCCTGTATGATGTGCTTTGGCCATGAAATGTTAGTGACCAGCTATGTGTGGTCCCTGGCTGTCTCCTATTTATAATGCACATCTACATTTCTCTTCACTTGGCAGACTGTAGACACAGTAGTAGGGTGAGGTGGAAAGCATATTACTTGGGCTCCAGAACTGATTTTCATCCCAACAGTCTGTGTGTCTCTGGGCATCTGTGTGCTAAAATGTGTGTATCTCTGTGTATCTATGTGCTAAAATGAAATTAATGGGTCGTTCCAGCTTTGACACTTCATGATGCTTTGATTCAGTATATAAATATAGAAGAAAAAAAAAAGTCTAACAATAATCTTGAGGAAATCTGTAGCCACAACCTCCTTTCCCCAATAAGCCTCTCTTAAACAGATACAAGCAGCACTTTTCTCCTTTTGAAAAGCCATTGCAAGACATCCAGCAGGGGGGAGCCATCTCCCAGAAACCCCTAGAAGGAAGCTCCAGAAGTAGCATGTGGTTTGTCACTGGGGTGGACAACGGCAGAAGCTAGACACTTTCCAGAATGCCCTCTGCCGGCTAATGCAAATCATACATCATGAGCAGGAAACCAGCAGCAGCCCAGAGCCTAGGAAGCAGGGCTAAGGTACCTTAACACACAGTGACACTTAGCTGCAGATTAACCACAGGAAATCAAGCCTCTTTGTAATGAAGGGATTTCTGAGTCCCAACACAAGCTTCCCATTCCAGTCAGGAGATTGGTCACTAGCAGAGTTCCAGCTCACACTGATTCCACTGTGCTTAGGACACAGTGGACCATTCTGGGGGTTCAGCAGGAAGCCCCATTCCTGTGGGCCAGGAAGAGCACAGGGAGGAGAACCTTGCCCCACATCCTTCTCCTCTCATCTAGAAAATAGTTAATAAGAAACCACACACAGAGCCACCAAGAGGGTGACATGGGACAGCAAACACGACCCTTGTCTGTCCCCTGGCTGGGCCTATGTCCTTTGGACACAGAGTCCACTCTGTTCTTTCATCCCCAAATAAAATTACTCTGTCCCATCTCACTAGGGTAAGGAACCAAGGTAGGGCTCTGGGGAGAGCCCTGGGCTTCTGGGCTTTTTCTCCTCATTTCTTGTTCCAATTTTCTGCTCCTGCCACATTTTGAATCTCACACATGCTCATGTAATGTGGCATATTTGCCCAAATCACAACACAGGCACCTTTGCCTTCCGTTCCAACAGCACCCCACCTCTGTGGATAACTATGTTTGCCACACCATTTAGGGTACACAGAGAAGTTGGTGGGGCAGTGCTTTCCATCACAGAGATGATGCACATTGAGTACTAGGTGCCTCTGTTCTTGTAAGACCTCTGCCACTCCAGCCACTGGGAATTTCTCAAGGGACAGCTTCCCGCCCTGGGGTTCAGCCCTCCACCACCTGTGTACTAACCTTCTTTACTTCTGTTTTTTCCTCCTGTTTTCACTTCCACCCTCCCCTTTTCTCCTCACAAACTCTGCCTTTATTTTATAGAATGTTTTTGGATACCTTGGTATCAGCCACAGGCTTTCCCAATATCCCAACATATAAGTGACAGTTCTTTCCACACCAGAGAAATTCTGTAGACAACTTTTCAACCAGTTTTTCTTTTATTCCCACACTACATACATAGGAGGCTCTGGCAGAGTGAAAACAGTGGACACTGATGGGGCACCCACCTTGTGCCAAGCACAGGGCTGAGTGTTTCACCACTCACCAGGCGGTCCTCACAACATGCCCCAAGGATGTTACTATGCCTGTTTTATAGGGATGGAATCTGGAGCAGAGCGGTTTACTCACTTGCCTAAGATTGCACAGCTAGTGAGGAGTGGGGCAAGACCTCAAAATCCAGGCTGCCTCACCTTGCACTTTTGCTTACGCAGGATTACATTGCCAGATGCTTAGTAGAACATCACTGTGCTTCCTTCCGGTGCCCCACCAGTTCTCTAAGGTTGGGCTCCCTTCCAATACTATGGCTTCCTTGGCACCTGTTCCCACAGCTGTTTGTTCTCTTGTTATGGAGCTCTGGAGTGGTGGGGGACATACAGAGCCCATGACAGGGAATCTACAAGCCATATTGAACCCCTAGCTTTGTGGCTGAGATGATATGGGACCCAGAGGATTCCTTCCCTCCCCACACCCTCCAGTTAGAAGTTGGCCTCTCCTGTGAGTGTCATGGGCCCCTCATATCCAGAGGTTCCTAGGGGCCCTGAGGAAGGGGAAACAGTGGATATACCACGTGTGGGTCTTGACAGCCCCTTTAGCGCCTTCCCCACCCTCATCTGAATACCCTCTCCTTAATCCTGTCCCCAGCTGGAGATGGGCAAAGACAGAGAACAGGGTTGGGCTTTGGAATACCCACATTCCAGTCCGGGGACTTGAAGCAACACACTTTCCCTCTTGGGAGCTGGAGTTTCCTGTTGTTGAAAATATCAGGAGTGAGGGGAGAGAGCCAGATGACCTGACCCTGGCATGGATTTTACTTTGAGGGTGACATTGCTGGGATTAGACAAATTGACTATTTACCATTCTAACAACTTACAATTTTACATGGCTTGGCAGACTACCCTCCTCCCCATTCCCTCTGCTAAAAAGAAAGTGTGGGCCTTAAAAAAAGAATGAAGTAAGTTTGGCTCTTTAATTGTACCTAGTAAACCCACCCACAGAAACAATAAAAACCTCCCATTTGGGGGCAATGAAACCAAATCACGGAGGCTGGCTATTCACCGATCCCCAGCTGTCCCTGATGTCATAAGGCTCTCTGTGATCCAGGTGGTCACAGCCACACCAGGACACCACACTGGTAGCAAGAGGCAGGTAGAGAAGCAGCACCGTCCCCCATCACCCAGAATGACTGAAAACAGCAGAGACCTTACTTCCATCAGATAGATTGAACTGGTTCTCAATTGCCCAATTCAGCAGTTGTGGTGTACTTTTTTGTTTGGTTTTGTTTTAACTTTTCACAGCAAGATGGGGCACTTCTGCTCAGGGGGAAAATTGCTTTTCAGATAGCCATAGTCCTCAAAGATCCTATTTATTCCTCCATTTACTTTAAACACACGCAAAACCCACTCTTACGCTGTCTTTTTCTCAAGGCAGAGACAATGGGGATCGGGAATCTGTCTACAAGAAATAAACTAGAAAATGGGCCACTCAGAATAAAGTGGAATAGGATCCTACAGAGGCAATCCAGAGTGCTAAAGCAACTTATATGTAATCTCTACCTCCTCCCACCAAGAAAAGGGAGCGGGGGGAGAGAGGAGTTCCAGGGGAGGTGAGGAGAGGGGTAGAAACAAGAGGAGAGAAGAGGGGAAAATATTCACATCACTAAGAAACATATTAAAATTTATACTTGAATTTAGTGCATACAAATTGCAAGGCTCTAAATCTAGAGGAAATCCTCATCTTTCCAATACTTCAGAGAAGGAGAAAAGGAAAGAAAAAGAAGAAAAGGAAGGAAAGAGGGATAGAGGGAAGAAAGGAAGGAGAGAGGGAAAGCAGGACTTGGATGATATAGCCCATCCAAGCTCTCTGGATGCCACCTGTGCTGGCTTGAATTTCTACAAGTCCAGCAGCGCAAGCCCTTGACCAGGGAACGGGAGCCAACCATCACCTAGCATCCCTTGGGCGGTGAACGCCAAGCTCATGGCTATGCATTATCTCGTCTGACCTTCCAGCAATTCTTAAAGGGAGATTGTAATTATTCTCACTTTGAGGAGAATTCAAGGAAGCTGAACGACTTATGCAAAGCCACACAACTTAGTAAAGTAGTCGAGGTAGAATTTGAACCCAAGCCTGTTTGGGTTCCTAAGTGTGCTGTCTAACTTCCTAACTTCCTAACTTCCTAAGTATGCTGTCATACTTCTGCATCTAGAATAGCTAGGAGATGTTTTTAAAGTTATTTGAAATGTTAGCAGAGTTCACCATGTGACTTCAGATTCACCTTGCCTTTAAAAATATTTTTTATAATGTTTATTTTTAAGAGAGACAGACAGGCATGAGCAGAGGAGGGACAGAGAGCAAAGGAGATACAGAATCTGAAGCAGGATCCACACTCTGAGCTGTCAGCATGTAGCTTCACACAGGGCTCAAACCCACAGACCGCAGGATCATGACCTGAGCCAAAGTCGGAGGCTCAACTGATTGAGCCACCCAGGCACCTCTCAGCTTGCCTTTTAAAATCTAGACTTTAAAGATGCTTCTTAAATACACCTCAATAACATCAATTCCACCTGCATTTAAATTAAGTGAATTCCAAGCCCACACAGATAGTCAGATAGGTTTAGCTTAAATACTGCCACAGGATTAAAAAGACACCAAAATTCCAAAAAACTGTCAAGAAATTCAAATGGATTTCAGCTTGATCTCAATTTGTGTCTACTGGTCACTCTTTATGGGCTTAACACAGAGCATGCCATGCCAGGATGAGTATTCTCCAAATGATGTTGTAAATCCAGAGTTATCTAGTTGTCCTCTGTTTAAGAAATAACCCATCTTGGACCTTTTCCACTACTAGTTGGCTTTGTGGCATTAGGGAAATGGTCAAGTTAAAGCCAGTTGAAATGACCCATAGGTTAAGGATCCACTTCAATTCCAAATTGTACTGATAATGGAGAGACTCTCCCCTAGATGTCACTGTTGGGACCCCCCTGGATATTCCGCCAGATGGAGGGACTACCAGGACATGGTAGATGCAGTCATTAAGATAATGCCTCTCCTTCTTGGAAGGCTTAAAATATTTTCAACAGATGGAAGGAGCATTCTACACGCTTTTCTGGAAGTGTCAGATGGTCTCAAACATTTATGCACATAGTTGAGAAACTTCAATCCACCATCTAATGCCATGAGCTTTGCTTTAATGAGCATTTCATCAGCCAGCTCACTCTGCCAAGTGGCATTGCTAAGCTGTCTACTATAACCAGGAAAAGGGGAGTAGGGGAGGAAGGGACTACCATTTCCTGAATGTCTCCTCTAAGCCACATGCTGCACTGGCCACTTGACTCTCATTGCATCTTTGCAACAGCCATTGGGGTTGATTATCATCCGATTTTACAGATGCAGTAACTGAGGGTCAGTAAGGAAGGTGACAGTTAAAAGCCTTGACCAGAGCCCAGATGCTCTTTTTGAGATGCACTGTGTTTGTCTCATCCTAATATCAAACTGGAAGGTGCCTGGCACTCTGACCACATACCATCTGGCTGGAATGGTTGGCATGGTTTCTTTTTCCACCTTGGGCTTTGTTACATCTTGATGGAAGCCTCATCAAGACTTTTGACTTATGGCTTGGCAGGGTTCAGCACATGGGCCTGAAGGCATCTGTTGGCATTCCTCTGCAAGAGGGAGCTCATCAGTGCTCTTTTCCCAGTACCTCCAGCTTTTTCCTCAGTTTTAGTCCAGTGTGTATGGTGGCTGCAAACCCACTTCTTCCTACATTTAACCCTCACTCTTCCATGGAAAGACATATAAACAGAGGACATAGCCCTAGACTAGGAGTAAGGAGACTTGTGCTCTGGACTCAGCTCTGCCACTAATCTATGGTGACATCTTGGGCCAGACCCTCAGTTCCTCTGGGTTCAATGACCCCAGTCATAGAACTAGGGTCTTGGTTAAGTTGGCATCAAATGGCCCTTTCAAGTCCGACATTTTGAGATCTCAAGGGGGGGGGGGGGGGGTGGGCCAGTCTTTAGGCTGCCATTATTCTGATTTCTAGAACATGATCCTTTCAACCACCTTAAGCAACATCTCTGTCTCCCTAGCTCTGTCTTCTGTGAAACTAGCCTAGAGGGTTTCATTGGCACTTACTTCTCTCCAGGCTTCCAAACAATGTCCAGAAAAGTTCCATGATCCTGGAGGAGGCCAAGCTTGGGCTTATAAATCTTGCCCATCTAAAGGCCTTGGTCTTCAGAAAAATTTACAGAGTGCTTAAGTTGTTTGAAAGAGGGAATGCTCCACAGAAAGAGTAAGATGCTCAGGCTCTGGTTCTGCCTCTGTAATTAACTCAAGGAGTGACCTAGGACAAGTGTGCCATGGGAGTGACATTGTGGAACACATGTATTATATGATTACCAAGCCTGGACCAAGTGACCTCTCAAGGAACTTGTATTTTTACAAACCACGCAAATCCTTACAGATCCTGGCTGTATATAACTTAAGATTGTACCCAGACCTGAAATGTTCTGTTCTACCACTGCAGGTGTTTGGAAATCTAAATGTGTGAACATAGCTGCCTGTATGGGGTAGAGCAACATGCCCACAAAGACAGACAGCCAAAACTGGGACTGAATTTCTCCCTGCTGCAGCAAGCCTGGCCATGCATAGCAGAGTCTACACAGTTTGCAAGGATAAACTAGAAGGGCCCTTCTAGATCATCAAACCCATACTGCTCTTCACTTAGCTAAGGACAGTAGAGCCCAAAGAGAGGAAATTCCAAGATTCTAACTCCCAGGTCATCAACTCAGCCATGACTTACAGACAATTCTCATTTCTCCGACCCGAGTGGTCAGTTCTTCACACGAAACCCCTCCAGACATCACATTCATCTAGGAAATAAATGAAACAGTGGTGTGTTCTCTCAGCATTCAAAATTCCAGGGATATCACAGGGTTCCCACTACAGGAAACACCACCTGTTTGTAAGTCACTCCTTCTTGTCTTCATAATCAAAACAGAAAGTCATATCATGGACTCATAAGGTGACACATGGCTGGTGACCCATGAAATGTCCATTTGGCTCTTGACAAGACACTCATGACCCTCAAATCAGCCCAACATGTCTTTGAATAGCACTAACTGGTCACATATTTGAGCTACCAGCCCTGTGATTTACAATGTGATGTGTGTGTCTTTAGAGAAGGTCTTCCCATAGCCTTATCTGAGAAATAGGGACAAGGACAGTGTTTGTTGTTAGCCAAGTGCATCATCTCTTCAAACTTCCACATGGAGCCTTAGTGTTTGGGCCCCCACAGAGCAGGCTGCACTGCCTTCCTGCTGACAGCCTATCAGATGTAAAAGGCCAAGAGCTGCCTTCCTCTGGGCTCCTCTCCACATTCAAAATCCCCTTCCACCAACAGCTTCCCCAGTGTCCTGTTCCCAGTCCCCTTATTCAGGTGGCTCCAGCAATGCCAATCTTGAAGAGGGTTGCCTATGTTTTTCCTTTTGTTGGAAGCCATGTAAAAGATTCGTAAAGAAAAACTAAAATACACCTTGCCTTTTGACTTCAGGAAATGCAAATGCTTCAGAATGAGGTGTGTGTGTTTTTTTTCCATCCTTGGGTTTCTCAGAATTACAGCTGAGGTCAACCAACCAAACACACAAAGACTGAAGGGGAAAGGAAAAACAGAACGTGCATGTGTGAGAGGCCAGCCCAGACTTGTACTTCTCCAGCCACTTGTTTACAGAAGTTTCCCTGATAGATGCCACCGCAAGTGACATGATGTCAGGGGGCCTCTGACCAATGAGCAGAGCCTGTTTTTGTAATTCTGATTCTCATGATGTGTGTTGGCCTCAGCCCAAACCCAGGGCATGAGTCTTTTAATGAGTCTCTATCCTCCCATTTAATCTAAGCTCACCTGAAGAACTATGGGAGAATGAGGTTGGTATTCCAGCCCCAAGGGGAAAGCAAGCCAAGCATCCCCATTCACCTCACTCATGCCAGAACTCACCTGATATCCATGGAGGGAAGTAAGAGGGACAGAGTAGATGACTCAATTCAACAAACATTTACAGAGCATCTTCGGGGTGAGCAGTGGGGATATATAAGTAGCTGTCTCTGCCCTGAGGGTTCACAGTCTAATGGAGGAGGCAAATAGGCAAACAGGGAAGGTCAGAGATGACTTCCAGGCTATGCATTAAATAAGGAGTAAAACTCCAGTGAAGGGAGATTCCAGGTGATGAGGCAAATTAACCAGTACGGTCATCAACGATCTACCTGGGTGTTAGAGTCAGACAGCCTAGGTTTGAATCTCACTCCACCACTGACTAGCTGTGCAAATGTGAACAAGTCATTAACCTTTTAAAGCCTTGGATTCCTTGTATACGGGACAGAAATCATTGTAGTACCTTTCTCATGGGGTGGTGGTGAGAAGTAAGTGAAAGACAGAATGTAACACACTTAGCAGAGTACCTGGAAAATAGCCAGCACTCATTTTGTACTAGCTGTTATTTTGTCTACTACTGCTACTGGGATTGAGAGTCTGAGGGAAAGAGGGAAGGTGGGGTGTGAGACTGGAAAATGCAGTAGGGACAGAATGCTAGGAACCATGAACTCCTGTGGAGGATCTTGGCCCTGATCCTGCAGGCACAGCAAAGTCAGAAAGGGATTCAAGCAGAGAAGAGACACAGGCAGGTATGCCTCACTGCAACTTTTTCTGACTTGATGTTCCACATACTGGCCAGAGGGACCCTTAACACCATTCACAGTTCATTAGAAAATAAGCAGGCCTCACATTGTAATTTTGATTCTAACACCTCAAGAGTGTGGGCTGTGGTGGAAACAGGTAAGAGGTGGGATCAAAAGAATGGCAGCTGGCCTACCAGTCCTCATCACCAAGGAGACCTTTGGGCCAGAGCATCTTTATGGGTTGAGGGCAGACAAGGATGAAAACTGTTCCCTGCTTTTCTGGAGGTTGTGGTGATGTGGCAGGGGTGAGGGTAGGGGGGAGTTGTTGTTGGCAGTGAGCTTGTTCAGACAGCAGAGGGAACTCTTCACTTAACTTTCAACTTTTCCAAGGCTCCATGGGGAAATGAGGAGGCCAGAAGGGATTTCCTCAAGCCTGGGGCAGAGAGGGAAACCTGAAAGATTGTGAGCCCAACAGATACCAATCAGAGATCCAGGGAGCAAACACATCAGGGTATGACTGCTTCAACTGAACCGGCCCATGGCTATCTAGTCTCTGATGGACAGAATGAATGGTCACTCCAGAGACACCATCAAAAAGAGGTCAGTGTCAGGGCTTAGATCTCCCAGATTTATAGATGGGAAACCAAGATCCAAAGACAAGAAGGAATTTACACAGAGTACGTCGAATTCATGAGTCATTGCAGGAAATGTATAACTTGGTTCTTTGCATATAAAATAGTTTCTATAATAAGAAGCTGCTAAGCCAGCATCACCAGTGAATATATTAAAAATATTTTTATTTCTTAAATACCAAGATGACATAAACACTGTCATTTTCCCCTGCCAAGGAAACTCCAGATAGCAGGCTTCCTGCTTAGATCTCTTTAATCCTATATCCTCTTAAAATTGAGCACAAGAATGTGTTTATTGCCACTGTCCAGCAAATGATTTTGAGGAGGAAACCTGGTCTCTGGAATCAAACATGGGGATAAATCTCAACGTTATCACTAACCTCCTTGACCTTGTATCATTGACTATGTCTAGGCATCAGGATCAATCTTGCAGAGTTATTCTGAGAATTACATCAGCAGAAATATATAAAAGTACACAGACCAGTATCTGGTGCACTCTCAAAAGAAGGATAGCAGTAATTACTATCAGTCTTATCATTCTGACCATCCCTGCCTGACTGAGTGGTGTGGGACAATGTGCTTAATCTGTCTGGTCCCTAGGCTTTTTTCCATCTGTAAAAGGGACTTAATAATACCACTCTAATAGAGTTGCTACAAAGATTAAGTGAATTGAAGTATGTAAACCGACAGGAATGGCACCTGGCACTTAGGGGAATTCAGGTCATTAGTTTTCTTCCCCCAATTTCCAGTCTTTTGTAAATGTCCAAGTGGAAGCAACCAATTGAAAATAACCTTAAGATACTTGGTGGCAAAAATGATAAACAGGTTTCCTTTTAGACCTCCAAATGGAAACAGAATACTAATTGTCTCTATCAAAGGGTCATGAAAAAAGATCTGGTGTCTCCAGTTCCCAGAGTAGAGTAAGACATTTAATGTGTGATCTCCTTATTTTTAGGAAATTGCTCAGAAGACATCTCATGTATACTGGAAAAGGCTCCATTCAAGAAGTCATGGGCCTACCTCCAAGGTCAGTAACTGAATCTAGGAACTCCATCCATATGAGGGCCACTTCCTGTGGCCTTTCTGAAACCTCTAACCCAGAGGTCACAAGTAGAAGCCCATGGCTAAATGTGACCTGCAGATATGGTCTATAGCCTGCATGCTATTTTTTATAATTTGATTTTAAAAGCCTTAGGGGGAGAGGAACCTGGGTGGCTCAGTCAGTTGAGCATCTGACTCTTGGCCTCCACTCAGGTCATGATCTCACTATTCATGAGGTCGAGTCCTGTATCGGGCTCTACGCACTGACAGTGCAGAGCCTACCTGGGATTCTCTCTCTCCCTCCCCATCTGCCCCTTCCCTGCTCACTCTCTCTCTCTCTCTCAAATAAATAAATGTACATTTAAAAAAATATATTTTAAAAAGGCCTTAGGGGTAAAGGGGAGAACTCACAAGACTCTTCCTTCCTCAGCCTCCTTCCCAATTTTGCATTACCAACCTGGTCTCTGAAGGCATTTGTGTCCCACCCCCATGCTCTCTCTCTATTCAGCCACATACAAGTTTTGGGCCAAGTGTACAGTACTTTTCCTCATGAAAGAGAAGCAGGCTTTTAGTCTTTGTCTCTGTCAAGTTATTCACAAGGGAACCACAAAATTGCCTT
Source organism: Prionailurus bengalensis (assembly GCF_016509475.1). NCBI lineage: Eukaryota > Metazoa > Chordata > Mammalia > Carnivora > Felidae > Prionailurus > Prionailurus bengalensis. The sequence goes on along the minus strand of NC_057359.1, from coordinate 74,969,739 downwards.
GTCCCCCGATTGACAGCTTAATGAACATGCTGGCACATAGCCTATTTGCATATTGCAGCATGCATCAGGTAAGAGGCCCCTTATAAAGGAAACAATACAAGGCACTTACACTGCGAAAGCTGAGATATGGAGAGGATGGCCAAGATTCTCTGAATAGCCATTCTGCCCATTTTAAAAATTCAATTTTGCAGCTAGATTAGTTCTCACTCTTCAGTTGAATCGCAATGAGGTCTAAAGGGAAGGCAATTAAAACGAATGCCAGCTTTCCAGTTCTGAAAGGCACCCTGACTAATCAGTGCTGATTTTCACTTGTTAGGACTCAGAGAGACTTGGCTTTCCACACGAAAATGTCTGCCACATCGTCTGCTTTTCTATAAATCCCAGCTGGGAAGAGCTCTTTATTGTACACTTGTGTGATCTATACAATTATGTTTGGCTGCCCTTTTAAAGAGAGGACTACTTTAAAAAATTCAGACAATGAGTTGTTAAGGACACATCTTAATATGAAAATCAACAGACTGCAGTTCTGCTGGACACTCGATGCCTAAATTGGTTACTAAATTGAAAAAAACTAAATATCATATCTCAGATACTTTATGCAATGTCTACCAAATAGTACTCCCTTATTGATGAAGCATTCATTGATTGATTGAATAAATCAACATGATGGTCCAGAACTTATGGGGGAATACAGTACAAGAGCTCGCAGTCTCAAGAGGGAAAGATAGTAATAATAATAATATAATGTAATATAATATAATATAATATATAATTAAGTGGAAAATGATTCTATAAGAGGTAGCAGTCCATTACCATGTATGTTCTGACCCTTCAGCTTTAAGCATTAGAGAAAAAGGAAGAGGGGTGTTTTGCACCTGTCCCTTGAATGTTAAGCAGTGCCTAGGATGAGTAACATGTAAGATATTCCAGATGGTTGGAACAGCAGGCAATACTATAGAAAACACGAGTCTCAGATGGGAAACCTTGAATAAAAACTTCACATTTCCAATCTGCCCCTGAAATATGCCCAATAATTCTGTCTTCTTATCCTTCTCTTTCTAGTGTCAAAGCATATAAACAAATCCAAGTTGTCTTGGAACAAAGATGGCATTGTCCATGGAGTCAGCTATCAGGATGGGAATCTGGTAATCCAGTTCCCAGGTTGGTACTTCATCATTTGCCAACTGCAATTTCTCGTGAAATGCCCAGAACATTCTGTTGACCTAAAGTTGGAGCTTCTCATCAACAAAGATGTCAAAAAGCAGGCGCTGGTGACGGTGTGTGAATCTGGAGTGCAAAACAAAAACATATACCAAAATCTCTCTCAGTTCTTGCTGGAGCATCTGCAGGTCAATACCACCATATCAGTCAAAGTGGATAAATTCCAGTATGTGGATACAAACACCTTTCCTCTTGAGAATGTGTTGTCCATCTTCTTATATAGTAGTTTAGACTGAACCATTTCTCCTGGCCTTCAGGAAGAAAGCAACTCTCTACCATACAGTATTCATCCATCAAACAGTTGGGCAAAAAGAAAACTCAAGACCAAGACTAAAACCACAAAGGGTATTAAATAACACGCTTCTCCTTCTTGTCTCTTGGGAAGATACAGCTCCAGGGTTAAAAAAAAAAAAAAAGAACAGTTTTGAATGAAGTATCTTTCAAATAGAAGGCAGGGAAGCAAGGCAGTGTGGTGGGAAAAGCCTCACATAGGTATCAGAAGGGATGGATTCGTGCCCTGGCCCAATCACTAACTCACTGTATGACCTGGAGCTATTCCTTTCCCCTCCCTGGAACTCTGGATCCATGTCTGAGAAGTGAAGGGGCTGGATTTGAATCTATCCAAAGTCTCTACCATCTCAGAAGACCAGGATCTCTCATCCCAGACCTGTGAACCAAGATCCCAAGCAGTGTTCTAGAAGCCCCGTAACCAAAGGAAAGGCCCTCACACCAATATAAATCCAATGATACTAGTAGTATCTGGCTGCATGTCACCTCAGCACAGTCAGAATTTGGGGACAAGACTCAAGGTACCTTGCCAAATGATGTGAACAGTGGGATCTAAAATCTATAAAAGAAAGGACTGCCCAACTGACCATCCTGAATCTAAGAGGCCTCCTGGTATTTGGAAAACCACCTGAGCAGGCTTAACTCCATTCAAGTTAAGATTAACAGTAAGTCAATAGCAGACACCTTTTGTTTCTTGTGGGGAAGGGCTGTGCATTCTGCAAATGCTCCATCAGTGTGCAGTGGTTATGGTGATGCAGCCATTTGGTCAGGCAATAGCTGCCACCATTTCTCACATGATCTCTCTTAGGGAACCATTTCTGTGGAGGGTTATTAAGGCCCCAAAGTGTTGTTGATAAATGATTATGGCCCTGTAAATGGTGAGAAGGACTTCTGAACAATGGTAAACTCCTCTCCTGAGTTGGGTAACCATGAGATTTCTCTAGCTCCATCAACCTACCTTTACATCCATCCATCATTTCCAAGGAGCACCTTATCTGTTTGAAAGAAGGACCATTCAGCTTGAAGTATAAATCCTCAGAATTTATGCTTCAGAAGAAAAAAGGGACCCTTAACTGCCATGCCAAAGACTGGAGCAAAATTTGCATTTTTCTCAAAAAAAGAGGAGGGAAAAGAAAAATGTAGGAAGTCGGGTGCATTTGTCAGAGAAAGACTAGAAAAAAGTGTAAAAGAAGAAAGAAAAAAAAAAGACCCAGTCTTGTTGGTATGGATGAGAAAGAATTGGAAAAACAAAATAGCTAGGGAAAAAATTTAAGTCATTTGCTGAGCAGCATAGTATGTTAACCTCCTCTTCAGCCTCCTCTATGAAATATTCAGTAAAGTCTACATTTCTCATAACACTTTCTATGAGTAGATTCTTTGGGAGGAGCGGGCATTAGAAGTTTTGAATTGAGCAAGCCAAGTATGTTGCAAACACAGAGACAGGTTTCGAGGACCCAAAACTAGCAAGTAAGGGGGTATGTGGCATTTGAGTTATACTCTAACTCAGAAGGACAAATGAATCTTGTTTAAGCCAACTCATGCATTCTTGAAAAGGTATCTCCAATCTAAGCTTGTATAAACTAAGGAAATTTTCTACTGTCTCATACTCAAACTTCAGAAAGAATCCCATTCCTTCTCTGAGCAGAAACACCTGACTTTTGCACTTGAGTGATTCCTGCTCTCAATCTCTGTCAAGCAATGCTCTGAAAGCCAACAGCTGAAGACACAGGACATTTAAAGCAGTTCTGTAGCAAGACAGAAAAAAAAGGTAATCATTAGCAACTCAACTGAAAATAATAGGGAGTGGATAACCTGGAAAGTTTAAAACTAGATTCTCTTACTCTTTGAGGGTTAACCAGCCCTTGGGAATGTGATAGTATCTATGCAAATAAAATAAATAATTTCTCTAACTGGGAACCCAAGCTACCCAAAACATATGTCCCCTTGGGCAAAACCCAACTGGAGCTCACACACACACACACACACACACAGTATACATGCGGAACTTGTATAGAAGGATGATGTGTGAGTTGATAAGAAACTATCAGTGTAGATGTGTTCCTACCCTTGAGAAATTTATAAGACTTTCTTTCTCCAAAAAGTTTGGTAACTTTTTCTTCACCTAGTCTGTCTATCACCCACTGATGCCTCCTCAACTTACCCCAGTTCCCTCTTAAATTCCCCAGTCACACAAAGGTTGGCTCAGAGGAGGGCACAGCACGCCCAGGAGGGTTGATAGGAACAATCTGTAGAGGGAGGAAATACCGAAGGAAATTGGGTAGAATTTACCAAACAAGGGAGCCTTCCAGAATCCCTGGAATACCACTGATTATTCTGGCATGGGGGGACAAAGCCCTTAAGTTAAGAGGATTGAGAAGTCAGTCCCTGTCATGTCTGGAAAAAATCCTGAGAGATGAGCTAAGCCAAAGTTTGAATCCAAGCCCACTAGAGGGCAGAGACATCAAGTCCTCACATGTGGTTAGCAGCAGAGCTGGGATTTGAGCTAGCTGGTGAGCCCAGACTCCTGACTCCCCTCTCCATTATTTCCCACCAGCCTTTTTTGGCTTTGTCCTGTAGTCTTTCTGTAATTCCTCAGGTCATATCTTTCCAGCCCTCCACCATGGTGGTCCCCAGCATTCAGGGACTTCCTTTGTTCTTCTTTGCACCACTTGGATCCTCCAGGATCATCATTCAAAATGAGACACAGATAGTCTGTAGATTCATGGTCAAATCACAGAAAAAGGTCAGGGTCCCATATAGAAAAGTATAATCTCTCAGAAACTGAAGAAATAATTTAAAAATTAAAAGCTTACTGTTTTAATTTGAAGTTATGCTTGTGTGTATATATGTGTGTGTATAATGTATGTATACATGTACACGTATGTGTATGTATGTGTATTATATATACACATGTTTGTGTTATATATGTGTGTGTTTTATATACACGTGTGTGTGTGTGTGTGTGTGTGCTCTAGTAGTTGTTTTACAGGTCACCTGCTTAACCTGTTATCAGGGGAGGAAGCTTGATTCTTGCTCTGGGCATTGCAAAATGTATATACACTTGTATTTATTTTTAATTATGAAAAGAACAGAAAATAATTTCTTCCAATGCCTCACTGCTTATTTAATAACTATTAATATTTTGCCATATTTGCTTCTGCTTCTTTTTAAAAAGAAAACACTGCAGATAGAACAAAGTCTCATTCCTCCATCCATTTCCCTGTAGCCTCCCCCAAGAGAGCCACTGCCCAGAAGTTTGCACACCCCCTTCACTTACATAATTTTTTAGTTTTTTTTCCCATAGGTATGTATAGTACAATTTTGTGTGGCTTTAAAATTTTTAATAAATGATATCATACTTCATATTACATTATGTGACTTGAAATTTTTCATGTAATGTTAACTTTTTGATATTTATACAGATTGACACACGTAGATCTGGCTCACCTATTTAACTGCTTTATCCTATTTCATTGTTTGACTATGCCAGGTGGTCCATGTTTCTATGGATGAACATTTAGTTTGCCTCTTGATATTGCTACAATGAACATATCTCCCTGAACAGCTCCTTCTATTCTTCTATATAGCAAAAATACTCTTTGAAAATTATAAATAGTACCCTGACACTACTGAGTCAACCTTGACTGATGAGGTTAGACCCGTCTGTGGTCACAGCTCATGAGCTGGAGCTTTGGAATCTAAAAAGCTCTTTCCATCTTTCCTAGAACTTATGTGCTCTGAACATCCATTCCACACACAACTCCTGAATGCCAGTGTGGTGTGCTCCTAGGACCCCATGCCAGGTGCTGGTTCATGACCCAGCACGGTATGAGCCATGGCTCCACCAGGCTGCTACAGAATCAGCTCCAATTAACATGGGGTCACAAGGCACTCTGGAGCTTCCCTGGATCCAGTTCTTTCTCTAGAGAGTAAATAAAAAACACCAGAAAGCATGAAGGATGAGCACAACCCCAGGAGGAAAATTCTCCCCCAAAACCAAATGTCCGTATTCCTTGTGGTCTATTCCAGACCTCTTTTCTCTTCACACTCCATGCTATCTCCCTGCATGGCTTAATCAACTCCCCCTGGTTTCAGTGGCATCTTCTTGCCAATGACTGCATAATTGGTCTCTCCAGCTTTGCTTTGCTCCTAAAATTCAACCCCACATATTCAGTAGCCACTGGGCTCTACCCATTAGTTATTTCTGAGACCTTACAATGGAAGATTGGCACTCCACATCTAGTGTAGTGTGTGTTTACCATGACTCAGGAGAAGAAATGCTCTACTCTGCAAACAAAATGTGTACACACACACACAACTCTAAGACCAAGGATACATTAAGCAATACTTACCCTAACTGCTCATGACTAAGAAAAAAAAATCTTGTTGTGACCACCTGAATAGATTTGATGATGCTGTCATGAGTCACAACCCACAGTCTACAAATACTGTTGTAGTGTGACTTTCCCTGCTCCACAAGTTGGAAGATTCAAAATACACTTTGCTAATTCTATTGCAGCTTGGGTTCTAGAACAGTTTAGTCCAAGATGGACAAGATTTTAGAACGTTGTCCACTTTTCTAGCAAGCCCACTTCTGTGAAAGTGTTGGGTTTTCTGCAGGTGGCATTTGCAGAGGCTCCGGTGTTCAGATATGAGGTTGGTGGGTGCAGTGAGTCTGAGCGTAGGGACAGGAACATCCACTCTGCTGACATGTCTGTTGCAGATTAGCAGTGGTTCTAGATCTGGCAGCAGTAGCTGCTTCCTGATTATGGTGGTTTCCTGTTTGAAACAGTGGTGTTGTGGCTCTAGAGGGGCAGCTTCCTGATTGCAAGATTGTTGAAAAGACAGCAGCCAACCAAGCAGCCCTGTTCTGTGGGACAGCATTAGAGGTTGCTCCTGAAAGCCCAACCTAGATTCTGTGTCTTCAGCCCTCTTGGCAAGTCTGTGATAAATGCTTTCCTGCTAAACAAGCTGGCATGACGTCTGTTCTCTGTAAATGATCCCTGATGGATACAATCTCAACATGTAAAACTGACTTCAAAGTACTCACCCCAAACTTGTCACTATTCCTATGTCCTAAATCTCAAGGATGATCTGAGTCTTTCACAACCCTTCTTTCCTATTATTTATCCAATCAATATCTGTCTAGTTCATCAAGTTCTCTTGTCCTCACCAGCACCATCTCACCTGTGTCACCCTTGTCACCTCCTAACTCACACCCTGGCTCCTATCTTACCTCTTACAAATCCCATTTCTAGATACCACCATCATTCTGGGGACTGAGTAGTAATGACCACCTATCAAGCTCTTCCATGTCCTGCACTTTTCACAACACACTCACTGAATCCTCAAAACAGCCCTGTGAGGCAGGTATTGTTATCCCCACATTGTGCACAGTGACATTGAGACTCTGAGACATTGAGTAGCACGGCCAACATCACACAGCCACTGGGTCATAGAGCTGGAATTCAAGTCCTGATGTGTGAACATCTCCCACTCCAACATTCCATTCTCCAACCACTGTGGACCCAGCAGCCTTCCTAAAATCTAAGCTCTCTAAACCAGCTCCCTCCACATCAAGATCTTTCTTTCCTCTCTCACTTCATGCCACCTCCCACCTTGTGCTTGATACTCAAATCACATTGAACTTCTCCCAGTTCCTCAAACCTTTCATGTTCAGTCTTGCCACCAGGTGTTTGGAAGTGTTCTTCCTTCTGCCTGGAATATTCACTTCACTCTCTCTCTCTGGCTAACTCTCATCATTGTTCTGATCTCCTTAGAGAAGCCTTCTTGACTCTTCTGGCCTCACCTAATTCCCTTCTGTCTTCTTCCCTATTTGTCCTGTCCTTATGGGCATGATGCTATTTACCCTGGCTCTCTTTATGTACTTCCTCCCTGGCATCTAAACTCCTAGAAGGCAGGAATCCTGTCAATCTTATTCAGCACTGGGTCCTCGCAGCCCAGCCCAACCCCTGGGACATAATAGCCGTTCAATAACTATTTCTTAAATGAATAATCAAAGAAAATCTCTAAAAACACAGACCATATTCTAGGGAAAAGATACCAAACAAGCCATCCAAAAGAGAAAAAAAAGACTAAAAATTCTCTAAAAAGTATAGAAATGTGAATTGAAAGCCACCTTTTCTCCTAGAATGTTTCTCAGCACTCAAGAGAGTAAGAAAGCTATTAAAGAAAGGGGAAATGTCCAGACGCCAGAACCCGTCTGTGCCATCTGAGAATTTGGAAGGCAAAAACAAAAACAAAACAAAACAAAACAACAAAAAACAAAACAAACAAACAAAAACCCTTCACTTGGATTATTGAACCCTCTCTATGAGCTAGGTGTACCATATTCGCTATATAATCCATTTCCCTTCCTGTCCTTTTAAGATAGTTATATACTATTATAATCATTGTATAGGTGGGTATACCCACACTAGAATTTAAATCAAATTTTTCTGCACCTTAGAATTAACTGAAAGACTTAAAAGAATTTTTTTAATGCTTATTTGTTTTTGAGAGAAAGAGAGAGCACGAGCAGGGTAGGGGAAGAGTGGGGGGACAGAGGATCCAAAGCAGGCTCTGAACTGACAGCAGAGAGTCCAATGCAGGGCTCGAACCCACAAACCATGAGATCATGACCAGAACCAAAATCCGAGACTTAACTGACAAAGCCACCCAGGCACCCTTCAACTAAAAGACTTTTTAATGCCTGATCCCCAGCCCACAGCCCAGACCAATAAAATTAGAATCTCTGGGGTTACTACCCAGGCATCAGGATTAATTTAAACTCCCAAACTTTAAGTTAAGTTTGAGAGTTAGTGGTTTAAATCCTCACTATCTGTGTTGTGCCCTGAACCCATGCCAGAGAGCTTGCAAAAAATACAGAATTTCACATCCACCCAGAACTACTAAATTTTGATAAAATCTATGAGATTGTCATTCAGGAACACTGAACAGTTTGAGGACTGCTGGTTCAGATGACTTTCCCTAGTAAGCATAGAAGAGTTCTCTGAATCCATTATGCTTCCCCGTTTCCCCCCAGATGATTTTGGGAAATGGATTCTCCCTCCCCTTCTGCCATTTATGCAAATATGAGGGTCTAGACACTACCAAAAGCAACATTAAGTCACAATGATGGTATTCAGTTGTAATTATCACTGAGTTTTAAAAAATTGCTTTTGGTCCAGATCTTTACCTTGGGCAGCTTGGGCAAGAGCTGGGACAAGATTGTAACCAATATGTTGAAAGCTTGGGATGTAGTCCAATGTAGGGGATGTACTTGCCCTATAGTGGAGGAAAGAGAGAACCAAGTCTGGGGGTGGCACATGGGAATGGACGGTTTGGAAACCTGAGTTTGAATCCTAACTCATACAGTGATTAACATGAGAATCTTTATGAGTCACAGACACTCTCTAAGGTTCCTCAACTGTAAAATAAGAAGCATAATCCTTTCCAAAGCTGTGGGAAGAACATACAAAAGCTTGGAAAATGTACAAATGTGAGGTCTTTTATTACATTCAGTATCTTCAAAGGAGTTTCACTGTGGGAGAGGAGCAGGAAAAATCTCAAGGGCAAATATGAGGGCAATGATATTTCCTCAAACTCACTGAAGTCATCTCCATCTGCCTCTGGAAAAACCAGCCATTGGACCAACAAAGGTGTTCATGAGGCAAACACCCAATGAATGCTTTCATACTATTGGGAAAACTAGCCTGGATAAGCCTATTGAATATTTGAGAGATGGAGTACTGGGGGTCACCTCCCTGTGTCTCCCTCATGGCAACACTATTCACATACTGGAGTGTTGGTGTTTGTGTGTCTTTTTTTTTCCACTTAGGATTGAGCGTCTAGGGGCAAGAATTCACCCCAAGCCCCAGCATTTAGATCAGTGTCTAGCACAAAGTCAACACTCAAGAAATGTGTAGATTCATTTTCAGTGAGATAGGGAATTACCAGCTGAGGGTATCAGCTCAACTAATCAAAAACATGCTGCATTACAGTCTGATCCAGCTGCACGAACAGAAAGCTCCAAGTGAAAACCAGCTGACATATCTCATCATTTTGTTCCCACTGCTGGGGGCCAAGGAAACATAATGGCCGTGACCTTTCTGACTTTGCCTTCTGCTATCACAACTAGTTCCATTTTAACAGCTGGCCTGGTGCTCTCAGCACCAGGGGCCGAAGTAGTCAAGGGAAGAAAGGCCACCACCCATCATGGGATTGACACATCAAGATGAAGAAAAGTCAAGAAAATGCTTAAGGAAGCTTCATTCCTACTGCCAAAGTGACTTTCATGCACTCAAATATACAGCCCTCAACTGAATCTGACATTTTCATGCTTCTTTTTCATTAATTACGGTGTGTTTACTTAAATAGCTTTATATCACATAAGTGTATATCATCACTGACACTGAGTGCCTGCTTGCCAGGTTCCAGGCATCATTATTTAGGCCCTTGATACTGTTGTCTATTTCATTCTTACGCTGTTTTATGAGATAAAGGTTGCCATTCCCATGTTACAGATGAAGAAATGGAGGCTCAGAGAAATGCATACATATGTCTAAGTAGCTCAGAAGCCAGGGTGTAAATGCTCACAGTCTGACTCCAGAATCACATCCCTAATGACATTGCACTACTCCCTCTGAAGCCACCTGATTTTGCATATGCTGATCCCTTTATCTACATGGTTCTTGCCCTCCTTTCTCTGCTTGGTTAACCTGACCTCATTCATAAAATCTTAACTCAGACCTTATTTATCAAGAACCATTCCCAGGCTAAGTTAGGCATCCAATTTCTTCCTTGACATCCTCACTTCTATCTGAATACTTACCATCCTGTACTACAATTATTTGGTTGCAAGAACAACATTTAAATATAATTCTCTTTCTGCCAGTATCTACAAAATAAAGTACTTCTTGCTTCCAAATTGTTTCGGTTTGATCCTGCACTATTCACATCCTACTCTGGATTCTGGAAGGGACCTTGCTTTTTTGAGGCCAGTGACCCTACAACCCTGAGTCTTCATGCTGGCTGCTCCAGAAATGCTGGCTGCTTCTCCTCTTGGTCTCTGGCCCCTCTAAGTGGGAAATCATGAACTTGATGACACCAATCACTGTATGCCTACTTCCACATAGCTAAGAAACATCTCACTCCCCACAACCAGAATTACCTAGGCCTTTTCATGACTTAGAATCTTGGCCCAACTCTTCCTGGTCCCAGAGAGAGAAAGAAGTGTGACCACCCCCAACCCAAAGTGCCAACTCATTTCCTTCCCAGAATTAACCACTTCCCAAAACGAGTGACTATATGAACATCAATTCCCTTCAGGGGAAACCCCCCCCCTTCCCACTAGGCTGTCACCTTACCTTATGACCCCAACCTGACAATCACCCAACAGCCTGACATTGGTACCCTCCCCAAAGTTTATGTGACTCATCCTTACCTACTATCACCTTGTTGTTCTGGGACAGTTCTTGACACATGGTAGGCATTTGATATACATATTTGTTGAATAGATGAATGATTGAATGAATACCATATTAGATGTCTGCATAGTACTTTAGAGCTTATAAAACTATTCTTTCAACTGACATGAGAGAATTAAGCCATGCACTCAGCTGGTAAGGGGCAGAGCTGGGATCCCCTGGCATTATAATTTCTTGTCCAGACTATACTATATTTTGAGGTCAGAAAACTATAGCCTCTGGGGTGTCTGCATGTTTTTGTGAATAAAGTTTTATTGGAACACAGCTGTCTCCTTTCATTTATTTACAGTCTATGGCTGCTTTTGTGTTATGATGACTACAAGTTAAGTAATTGTGCCAGAATGAAGGACAGCCCCTATAACTTGCAAAGCCTAAAATTCTTACTATTTGGCTCTTTATAGAAAATATTTGTGGGGCACCTGTGTGGCTCAGTCAGTTAAGCGTCCGACTTCAGCTCAGGTCATGATCTCATGGTTCGTGAGTTTGAGCCCCAATATCGTGCTCTGTGCCGACAGCGCAGAGCCTAGAGCCTGTGGCTTCTGTATCTCTCTCTCTACCCCTCCCCTGTCCACACTCTGTCTCTCTGTCTTTCTTTCTCTCTCTCAAAAAATAAACATTTAAAAATTTGTAAAGAAAAGGAAAATATTTGTGGACTCTACTATGTATTACTGATGGCTCCATATGTGTTCAGATATGCACACTTGTACACCATACATCAAAAATTTGCCCACAAAGAGTACCATTTGGCCACTGCCTTTACCTGAACTTCTCAATGTTGTCTATGAGAGGGGAATGTGAAGTGTTTTGGCATCATATAAAGACCATGTCTGTAAGTGCTGAGTGAGAGGTTCTATGGACAAATGCATGGGCTTTGACCATGGTAGTATCAATCCTAACAATATGAAGAAGTGACAAACTAAAATAAGGTCTTAGATTCAAGTCCACCCAAAACAGTGACAAGGGGTCACTTCCAATAAGAGAGGACAGAAGAACCATGAAAAACAGAATAATTTTAAAATCACAACTTGGACGCCTTAGCTTGAGGAAATTCCTACACACCATTGTAATGACCCAATTCAGTCTAGTTGTAGATAATACAGTAGCTGACTATGAAACAGGGTTCTTGTTGTAGTAATAATAGTAGTAACAGTAGCAGTAGCGATAGTATATAATCTTGATGAAAGTTGCCAGGAGCTTTCTAATCTCAGAAGCTTAAATTAAATTTTGAGCACAAAAAAGGTTTTTCTTTGTTTTTTTTAAAAAAAACACATTAATAGACCTCTTAGTTACACACAAAAAAAGTGAAGATCATATTTTACATAAAAGTGGTTTGAGATGTGAGGAGCTGCGCTTCTTTATAATCGTGAAGACATTTTTAATGGAAATGTCCCCTTCTAAAATAGGGATTCAAAATGTACTGCTCCAGGACAATTTTTGGTTCTTAGATTTGTATAGTTTTCTTCCATCAGCTACCCAGGGGAGTTTGGAAGCAGAGGCAAGATGGTAACTGAAAGGTCTTCCATTTACATTAGTAAAGGGAACTTAAGTAACTATCTTTGAATTATGGAACCTCATATATGGCTATTTTCTTTTTTTTTTTATGAAATTTATTGTCAAATTGGTTTCCATACAACACCCAGTGCTCATCCCAAAAGGTGCCCTCCTCAATACCCATCACCCACCCTCTCCTCCCTCCCACCCCCCATCAACCCTCAGTTTGTTCTCAGTTTTTAACAGTCTTTTATGCTTTGGCTGTCTCCCACTCTAACCTCTTTTTTTTTTTCTTCCCCTCCCCCATGGGTTCCTGTTAAGTTTCTCAAGATCCACATAAGAGTGAAACCATATGGTATCTGTCTTTCTCTGTATGGCTTATTTCACTTAGCATCACACTCTCCAGTTCCATCCACGTTGCTACAAAAGGCCATATTTCATTTTTTCTCATTGCCACGTAGTACTCCATTGTGTATATAAACCACAATTTCTTTATCCATTCATCAGTTGGTGGACATTTAGGCTCTTTCCATAATTTGGCTATTGTTGAGTATATGGCTATTTTCTAGACTAAATTATCTATACTTCCAGAAATATACTGTCAGGCACGGGATTCTATGCAAACATGGGGCCAAACCCAACACCATGGATGGTAGAACATTGTAAGTGCCCAAAAGACAAGGTACCATTCTTGTTCTTTGAATCAGATGGTCGGTACTATATTTATTGATTTGAATAGAAACTAAAATCACCTTTTAAAGAATTTCCTATATTGAAGTTTTCCCTTGTAGTTCAATATCTTTCCATCTGGAGATGTTCTATATTCATTAAATGAGCTATCAGTGCATATATTTTTTAAATAATTAACCCAAGGCTCCTTTTACATCTTTTAGGTTTTTTTAATCTTTATTTATTTTAGAGAGAGAGAGAGAGGCAGAGCACGATCAGGAGAGGGCAGAGAGAAAGGGAGACACAGAATTTGAAGCAGGCTCCAGGCTCTGAGCTGTCCACACAGAGCCTGATGCAGGACTCAAACTCATGAACTGCAAGATCATGACCTGAGCCAAAGTTGGACATTCAACCCACTGAGCCACCTAGGCGCCCCTTAAAGCTCTTTTCAAATAAAGGACTAGCGAACAGAGCTTTCTGTTTGAGAAGACATGTGGTATCGGGAAAAATTGTGAAAGACTGAACTTTAAACAGAGTACTGACTAGCTCATGAATTCAGATTATTTTAAGCTTTCATTGTCTCTGAGATTTTTTACCACGCTGAAATTGTAGAAAATTGATAGTAATGCAAATAATTCTCGTCCATAAAGATGCAAATTTTGTCCCATGCATTGTAATTGATTATAATTCTGTGGAAACTGACCAGTTTTTGCAAGTTTTTCATTTATTTGTAACTCCCTCCCTGACCCAGAAGCATCTATTAGCATCTCCAGAGAAACTTCTTTGATAAACATTGGTCTATAACTTTTCTGCAACTAACTCAACAATGCCAGATATAGATAGATGATGATGATGATGATGATGATAGATAGATGATATAATACACACACAGTAGTGAGTGCAGTACAGATTTACAGTATTCTAGTGGTTCAGCTACTTTTAAATATTTTTGTTGGAGAAATATTATTTTGGTATTTCAATCCAAATATTGAAATACTGAATGAAGGTAAATATTGCATTAAAAAGGAAGTATTACTAGGCTCATTTTATTGACACAGAGAAATCGAGACTCAGAGATGAAAATCACCCAGCTAATAAATAAATGGAAAGACCAGGACTCCAACCCAGATATTCAGGAACAAATTAGTTTTTATTCTATTTCCTGAAAGTTTTCTTCATCTTTCTCTGAATACTTAAAGAAAGTAAAATTTCTGCATATTAGAGACACATCCATAATATCACAACTTCAAAAAAGATTAGGCCAGTGCTATTTCAGAAATATAGTAGGAAAAGATCCCAATATTAATATTTTACTGTGCTATTGCAGACAGTAAATTTGATTAGCACAAAGGAAATGTGAGGAAAGTACAAGACCCAGATTTGCTTTTATAGAGCTTAAAAACTAATTTGGAAAATAAGCTATATGTCCCCAAAACATCCTGATTAAAGTATAAAATGATATACTGAAAAGCCCAACAAATGCAATAAAATCAGCTAATAATAATAACTAACACATAATAAAGTCTTACTATGAGCCAGACATTAGTGTTAGTGCTTTTACGTTCAAATAACTCTTTTAATCTTCATAGGTATCCTATGCGGGTGGCCCTCATTGTATTTCTCATTTAAAGATTTGGAAACAAAGTCCTGAGAGGTTCATTTACTCTAGGGTCTCTCTGGAAATGTCCAACTAATGGATGGAACACCTATGATAGCTGTGAGGTTTGGCTTTGCAGAACCTCACTCTTGGCCCTTCAGGGAAGAAAGGGGATCCAGAGGACAAGTTAGATGTGCATACATGGTGGTGCTGAGAGAAAAGCTAATGCCTTCAAGAAGGGAATGGTGTTGGACAGCTTCCTGTTGGAGGATGAAGCCTGGCTAAAGCACAGCAGGAAGATTGTGGCCAGGGCAATGATAATAGAAAGAAGGCCAGGATAAGCAGAATGGCTCATGAAGACTATACCTTGAAAATATCTTGCTTTAACAGAATTTCTTTCATTCTTTGTGACAAATTTGTTTTATTTAAAAATAATGCAACAAATGGTATGGTGACAAATGGTAGCTACACTTGTGATGAGCATAGAGTAATGTATAGAGATGGTGAATCACTATGCTGTGCACCTGAAACTAATGTAAGATTGTGTGTCAACTATATTCAAATTTAAAAAATTAATAGAAATGCAAATGATAAAAAACAATGCAATAAAAAAGTAAAAGTATTGCTTGCTACCACTATTGACATTTTAAGGTACAGAAAGATAAAAAGTAGCAAGCCTTTTTTTCTTCTGCATCCAGGCTCTGAAACAAATTGAAAATTAAAGCAAAGATTAAGGTAGATAGGAAATTAAAATATCAACTTCGTTATTCTGAAGGGCCAGGTTGGGGGATGTAGCTTAGCTTGAGAGCCAAATGGGCCAACCCTGCTAGCTAGGCTAGCTGAATCCCTGATCTAGACATACTGGCCTGTCATAGCCAGTATGAATCCTGGACAAGAGCAGGGGTCCCCCAAGAGGAAGATGAAGAGAGCAGTCAAGAGGAATATACCCACAGTAGTCTTCCCAGACCTACCAAGCAGATAAGCTACTCCACCAATCCTCATGGCAGGATAAGCAAAGAGAGACATGAAGTTGTACTAACTGAGCTTCCTTCATGAGAAACATCTGGAAAAGAGATGAAGCGTTCCTCACTGATACCCATAATTCTTTAAAAAATTTCATACTAAAACACAAAAGAAATATATTTACAAATGCCTACAATTAAAATCACACTCAGTGGTGAAATAGCAAAATTTGTCCACCGGTTGGTAACAAGGCAAGGAGGCCCATTATTACCACTTCTATGCAATACTGAACTGGAGTCCTAGCCAGAACAATAAGTGAAGAAAATGTATAAATAAGTATACACACACACACACACACACACACACACTGTAAAACCTTGGTTTAAGAGCATAATTCATTCTGGAAACATGCTTGTAATCAAAAGCACTCATATATCAAAGTGAATTTTGAGAACCACTGGCTCATTTGTGATCATGTGACATTCAGTGTCACATACTACTCATGTTGCAAGACATCGCTCACTTATCAAGTTAAAATTTATTAGAAATGTTTGCTTATCTTGTGTAACACTCACAGAACAAGTTACTCACAATCCAAGCTTTTACTGTATATATATATATATATATGTGTGTGTGTGTGTGTGTGTGTGTGTATACACATATATATATTTTAAATGTCTTTAAATGTTATTATTAAAATTTTTTCTATAGTATATCAAAGACACAACCATAAAAGAATGATAAATTGTCATTAATCTAAATTAAGAACTTCTGTTAATGAATAGACACCATAGTGGATAAAAAAGCCACAAATATTTGGGACGATTCATAACATACATGTTATATATTATATTATATATAGTATATATAGTATATGTAATATATTATATTATATATATAATTTATATATGACAAAGGATTCACATCCAGAATATATAAAAACTTCCATAAGTCAACTAAAAAAACAAACCAATCTAATTTTCAAATGAGCAAAACAGGACTTCAAAAAAGAGAATATCTGTATGGCCAATAAGGATATGAAAGGTGTTTGATATCATTAGTAGTCAGAGAAATGGAAATTAAAACCACCATAAGATAATACTACACATGCTCCAGAATTGCTAAAATTAGGATGACAGACAATATCAAGTGTCGATGATGGTGTGAAGCAACTGGAAATCTGATAAATTGCAGGGGGAAGTGAAAATGGTAAAACCACTTTGGAAAATTATTTGGCAATATCTACTAAGGCTAAACATATGCTTGCCCTATGATCTAACCATTCTACTGCCATGCAGTCAGTCCTAAGAGAATTAAGGTCATATGTCCAGAAAAAGACAGGTACATGAATGCAACAGCTTTATTTTGTAATAGTCCCAAAGCAAAGATACCTCAAATGTCCCAACAGAATAATGGATAAATAAAGAATGGTATAATTACACAATGTAATCCTAGGCAACAAGGAAAGAAAAGCTACTGCCACGCAAATAATGTGAATTAAACTCAAAGACATCGTGTTAAGTGAAAGAAGAGCCAGACACGAAAGAGAACATCTCATTTTATTCCATTTGACGAATGGAATGCATAAATGTATGATTACATTTATTTAATGTCCAGAACTGGTGAATTAATCTGTGTTGATAGAAGGCAATAGAGTTTATGGGGAGGAGGGGTGACTATTGATTGATTGGGTATGAAGGAGATTTCTGGGAAGATGAAAATATTCTAAATCTATTCTGAGTGATGGTTACACGGGTCATATACATCCATGAAAACTCATCAAAGTGTTCCTTAAGATTTGGTCATTTTTACCACAAATGAAAATTTTAATTAAATTCAGAAATTTTTTAAAATTTACATCCAAGTTAGTTAGCATATAGTATAATAATGATTTCAGGAGTAGAATCCATTGATTCATCCCCTACGTATAATACCCACTGCTCATCACAACAAGTGTCCTCCTTAATGTCCCTTGCCCATTTAGCCCATCCCTCCACCCACAACCCTTCCAGCAACCCTCAGCTTGTTCTCTATATTTAAGAGCCTCTTGTGTTTTGTCCCCCTCCCTGTTTTTATATTATTTTTGCTTCCCTTCCCTTATGTTCATCTGTTTTGTATCTTAAATTCCACAAATGAGTGAAGTCATAAGATATTTGTCTTTCTCTGACTAATTTCACGTAGCATAATACACTCTAGTTCCATCCACGTTGTTGCAAATGGCAAGATTTCATTCTTTTTGATTGCCGAGTAATACTCAATTGTATACACCTATATGACATCTTCTTTATCTATTCATCAGTCAATGGACATTTGGGCTCTTTCCATACTTTGGCTATTGTTGATACTGCTGCTATAAACATTGGGGTGCATATTGAAACAACCCAACGGTATCCTTTGGATAAATACTTAGTAGTACAATTGCTAGGTCATAGGGTAGTTCTATTTTTAGTTTTTTGAGGAACCCCCACACTGTTTTCCAGAGTGGCTACACCAGCTTGCATTCCCACTAGCAGTGCAAAAGAGTTCTTCTTTCTCTACATCCTCGCCAACATCTGTCATTGCCTGAGTTGTTAATTTTAGTCATTCTGACAGGGTAAGGTGATATCTCATTGTGGTTTTCATTTGTATTTCCCTGATGATGAGTGAGGTTGAGCATTTTTCATGTGTCTGTTAACCATCTGGGTGTCTTCTTTGGAAAAGTGTCTATTCATGTCTTGTCCATTTCTTCACTGTATTATTTGTTTTTTGGGTGTTAAGTTTGATAAGTTCTTTATAGATTTTGGATACTAACCCTTTATCTGATATGTTTTTTGCAAATATCTTCTCCCGTTCTGTCAGTTGCGTTTTAGTTTTGCTGATTGTCTCCTTCGCTGTGCAGAAGCTTTTTATTTTGATGAGGTCCCAACAGTTCATTTTTGCTTTTGTTTCCCTTGCCTCTGGAGACGTATTAAATAAGAAGTTGCTGCAGCCAAGATAAAAGAGGTTTTTGCCTGCTTTCTCCTCGAGGATTTTGATGGCTTCCTGTCTTACATTTAGGTCTTTCCTCCATTTTGAGTTTATTTTTGTGTATGGTGTAAGAAAGTGGTCCAGGTTCATTCTTCTGCATGTCGCTGTCCAGATTTCCCAACACCATTTGCTGAAGAGACTGTCTTTATTCCATCGGATATTCTTTCCTGCTTTGTCAAAGATTAGTTGGCCATATGTCTGTGGGTCCATTTCTGGGTTCTCTATTCTATTCCATTGATCTAAGTGTCTGTTTTTGTGCCAGTACCATACTGTCTTGATGATTACAGTTTCGTAATACATCTTAAAGTCCAGGATTGTGATGTAAGAAACATCCTAATTTCAGAGACATGAAAATATGAAAAATGTAAGTCTTAGAATTGGTAATATACATATACACACACACATATAGCACATACACACTTTCTTTTACAAAACGCAGTCCTGCTATACATACTGGTCTATGATTTGCTTTTTTGCTTATGCGTATAGCAAAGATATCCTTTCATGTTAGTGCCTGCAGATCTGTCTTTGCTGTCATTGTTCTTTATTCTTTTAAATTACTGTCTAGTATTTCTTTGTGCAAAGGTAATTTTCAAACCATTTCTCCATTGATGAACAGATTGTTGAAGCTCTTGCTATTTCAATAAACCTGCCATCAACATCCCTGAAAAATACATTATGTACCTAAAATACAGTGAGAATTTTTTTATGCATTAGGTTACTAAAAGTGGAATTTAATGTCAATGGATATGGGCATTTAAGATTTTGAGATATCATAAGTTATCATTCACAAATTTTAAACAAATTCACTCTCTATCCAATAGTGTAATGTGGTACCCACCTCCCTCACTTCAACAGCCATGAGTACTACCAATATTTATTATCTTTGCTAATCTAAGGGGGATTATATGACCTTCTATTGACATTTTATTTGGCATTTAAAAATAACTTACGGGTGCTGGGTGGCTCAGTTGGTTAAGTGTCTGACTTCAGCTCAAATCATGATCTAACGATTCATGGGTTTGAGCCCCACATCAGGTTCTGCTCTGACAGCTTGGAGCCTGGAGCCTGCTTCAGATTCTGTGTCTCTCTCTCTGCCCCTACCCTACTCACATTCTGTTTCTCTCTCTCTCTCTCTCTCTCTCTCTCTCTCTCTCTCTCTCTCAAAAAAATTAATAAAACATTAAAAAAATAACTTAGGTACATGTCTATGCTAATATGAACTAGACTTTAGAAATATTGCCATATTAATTAAACATATTTGAACATAAGCTACTGACTGTGCTGTAGAGAAGGCTTCTGTCTTGAAAAGTGGTTATGATTGGATAAGGTTTTCTATGGGAATTCGTTGCCCTCAGAGTACTTGCCCTGTCCTTACCCTTTGCTGAGGGACATAGTTCTAGGTACCTTCTTAAGTACAGGAAGCTACATTCAGTACCCAAGTCATTGCCATTTGGCTTTAGGGAATTTGAGTAGAGACAGGTTACCCCTTATTGAGCCTATACAAAGGCTGGTTACCTATAGTGCAAATTTGGCTCTGCAGAGACAACAGGGAGTAGATGGGTACACATCTCTATACTGCTTTGTACATCTCCTAATCTCGCTCAATCCCTCTCCCAACAAACCCTTCCATGACAACCCTCTAAAAATCCTACTCTGGGGTCAGCAAATATTCATAAATCATCAACTTTTCTTGGTAAGTTCTCTTTGCCTTAGCTGAAATCTGGCTGTTCTCTGAGACACTATTTCTCCTATAGTCTCTTGAATGGAAGGTGCTTTGTTCTCTCATACCCCACACCATCAGAGTCTTAAGATGGGGAAGGTGTCCTCCTTGTTCCCCATTTCTTCTTCCAAACCCTCCTCCCCCTTACTCATAAAACAGTCTCTGGTGAACACACATCCTTGTTGATATTATCTCTTGACCTCCTGACCACTCCCTTAACCCTTAAAGAACTGAGCCTCTGACTGTTTCCTCTTCATTCCAATTTCTGTATCATTCTCACTGGTATCAACATCCACACATAAACCTGTCCAGCACTTTGGTCTCCTGCTCCTTCACGTTTTCCTTCCCCCTATCTAGGCTACCCACTGCCATGGTCACATCCTCAATTTTTCCACCAATAGAAACGATATTATATGTAAAATATCAATGTGGGGCACCTGGGTGGCTCAGTTGGTTGAGCGTCTGACTCTTCATTTCGGCTTAGGCCATGATCTCATGGTTTGTGAGATCAAGCCCCACCATGTCAGACTCTATGCTGACAGCATGGAGCCCACTTAGGATTCTCTCTCTCTCTCTCTCTCTCTCTCTCTCTCTCTCTCTCTTTCCCCTCATCCACTCGTGCTCTCTCTCCCTCTCAAAATAAATGAATAAACATTTTTTAAAATAAAAAATAGGGGCACCTGGTGGCTCTGTCAGTTAAGCATCTGACTTTGGCTCAGGTCATGATCTGGTGGTTCGTGAGTTCAAGTCCCACATCAGACTCTGTAATGGCAGTTCAGAGCCTGGAGCCTGCTTCAGATTCTGTGTCTCCCTCTCTCTGTGCCCCTCCCCCACTCACACTGTTTTTCTCTCTCTCTCTCAAAAATAAAAATAAACATAAAAAAATTTTAAAAATAATAAAAAGTAAATAAAAATTAAATAAAATATAAATGTATACACTTCAAACTCTGACCACCCCATTCCATTGTTCCAAATCATATGCTCTAGAACAGCCCCCCCACCCTACCACAATTCTTTGAGTTTATCCTCCAATCCCTACCATTTTCTCAGCACCCCTTAGTCTCTCCTGACTTTCTCTTCTTGCCCATCCTAGATTGCATGAGCATTTGTTTTAATTACTTCCTGGCAAATCTCCTCAAATTCCTTGCCCATGGCCCATCCATCATTCTGGCCTTCACATACCTAATATCCACTTCCTCTGAGGTATCACCCAGCAGCTATATGTTACTGGAGAAAACAATCACACAACTGGACTGACAGGGTTCACATTAATGTAATGGTCCCAGGTATCAATGGGGTTTCACAACTGCCCAGAGGGCTGACCATCTTTCTCTCACAGGCTGACTTTCCCACTCACTGAGGTGAATAATTTCTCTCTCCTCATGTCTCCCACACCTCTTCCTCCAACCAGTTTCAGCTTATGACCTTGCCTCATACTTAGTTGAGAAAAATACAAATTACCAGGAGCAAACTCCCTCAACTTCTCACCACCCATGCTCAAGCCTAAAGTATTTGTACTCATTCTCTCCTTCTTTTAGGCTATTATGATGAAGGAAGTGTCATCAAGCCTACTAAAAGCCTCTTGGGCTCTGAATTCCATCCTATGACTTCTCTCTCAGCTTCCATAACACCACAATCACCTGGGTTTTTTCTTCCACCTCACTGGGACATTTTATTCAGTCCCTGGCTGCTCCTCCTCAACCCCCTGAGCTTAGAATTCTTTGGAGGATCTTTCTTATTTCCTTCTATAGTCTTTCCCTCCATTATTTCTTCTGTGACCATGGCTACAAGTGCCAGCTGTATGCTGTGACTACCAAATTTATATCTCCACTTCAGTTAACTAACTCCTCTGAGATCCACTCTTACAAATTCAACTATTTGACATATTCTCCCTGATATTTCAAATATAAAACGTTTCAAACTCCACATCTTCTATTCTCCATACCACTTCCCACTCTCTGGACTTCCTCAGAGTTATCCCATCAACTCAATTGCTCAAATAGAAAATTTACCCTTTCGCTAACATCCAACA
Organism: Prionailurus bengalensis; assembly: GCF_016509475.1. Taxonomy (NCBI): domain Eukaryota; kingdom Metazoa; phylum Chordata; class Mammalia; order Carnivora; family Felidae; genus Prionailurus; species Prionailurus bengalensis. Next base: position 74,947,261 of record NC_057359.1, on the reverse strand, counting down.
TCCAAGCAACCAATAAGTGTCTTGTGCTACTCCCTAATGAGTGCTCTCATTTTCCCTCTTTCTTCATCTCTACTATCAGCACTGTAATCCAAGCATCATTCTCACCTGGATTACTAGAATAGCCTCCTGCCTCCCCTCACCTCTCCCTTGCTGCCTTCTCACCACCCCAATGCATCTTCCACCCATGAAAAATGATCTTTTTAAGATTAAAATTGGATTGTGTTGGTTTATTAGGCTCTCTCTCTCTCTCTCTCTCTCTGTCACACACACACACACACACACACACACACTTTAGGACCCATGCTATCTCATTAAATTTGGAAACTCCAGAACCTAGCTCAATACTGGCACTTAACAGAGGGACCATAAATTGGATGAATCAGGGAAGTGGAGCTATCAAGGAAGTCTATAATCATCTGAAATCCAGGCACAGTGAGCTGAGACATTTATAACAGAATCAGAAACCAAAGCGCAAATGTAAAGGAAGAACAGTCCAGAAGTAGCAGACAATATGAAATAGAGAAATCATCAGAATTGGAAAGTGTTTGGCATAGTGCCTGACATTTAACAGACATGATTATCATTAAAGAGAAATTTGTACATGGCAGCTGAAACAGTGGCAGTAGTCAAGTGCCATTCTGGGAAGCTCCTGAACTTTCCAGTACTTTCATGATGAGCCAGTCTTTTGGGAGTCAGCTGTGTTACTGAGATTCTTCTTCCTTATTCCTATGCATATCGTTGCATCAGGCTGAGGGATCTCTTGAGTTTCCTGAGTTTGAATTGCCTATCCAAGTATTACTCTAAGATTGAGCATCTCCTGAGTTGACCTGGGAAAATTTCCAGTTATAACTGAAAAAATAACACACGAATAAAATCTATATGGTCCTTCCTGGAGTTACTGTTCTGTCTTTTTCACAACTCTGTCCCTGGTGTCAATGCACATTAGGAGCCTGGAAAGTATATGTTGAAGTGGATTCAACTGACTAGAATGTTCCAAGAAATTTGTTAATTCTGGATTTTCATATGATTTCCCCCTTTCTCTTAAAATAAAAGATGGAAATGAATTCTGGCAGTTTATTTTGTAGCTAATGAAGCTTTAACTGCAATGTGTCCAAATGTGAAGTCACTATTAGAATGTTACTTGGACAGACAACCCAAACTCCAGGGAACTCTTAATAGGACACATGTCAGGAGTGCCCCCTACATGTGACTGCATGCAGTACCATGATACGAGGGCTTTTCTAGCAGAAACCAATAATACCCACCACATACTAGAAAAGCTGACTTGTCCGAAGTACCTCTCATTGCTACTTTCTGAAAGGGGCCTTAAACAATCACCTACTGTTGTCTTATAAAGTTGAAGTTCCCAATACTAAACCAAGATATGCCAACCAAATCAAAGCAAATGTGATGGTTTAGGTTTTTCAATTCTCTCACCTCCAAATTCCTATCTTATAACCTGTGGACTTTCAATCATGTAGCTGAACATTGGAACCAGTTTCATGAACTGGAAACAGCATGGACATCAGAGCCAGAATCCCAATCACGCATTTACTGCTTTGCTTTGAGGTCTTAAACAAAGCCACTTAACATGGCTGAGTTTGTTTAGTTATCTAATAAGTGGGTATAATTATGCTAACCTTGTAGTGGGTTTGAAAGGATTACAGGTAATGTGAGATCCTGCAACCTGGCTCACAATACGCACTCAATATTAAGAACAATTAGATATCCATTGCACAGGGGTAGGTTTCTTTCACCAACTTGACTGTAGACCTCTAAGACAACATAGTTTTTTTATTTTTCTAATTTCCTTATTTTCTACAATGTAAGCGCTCAATAGCCAGATATGAATCATGGCTACTATATTGGACAGCCCGGGTCAATACTATCTTTCTTTGAAGAAATTATTAGGATATTTTTAGGTTTAAAATATTGGTGAGGATTTGTTCCATAGATGCTTTTTAAAAGATTTTTTTCTTTGTTTGTAGGGTTCTTTGTACACTGATACTAAAAATATTTCCTAAATTATGTCCATGTCCTCTTTACCTTTGCATCTGCTGGATCTGCCAAAGATCCAAAGAGGTGTAACAATTTTCCCCCTATAAATTTGAGTCTGTAAGAGTTCTTCCTTCCTTCCTTCCTTTATCTTTCTTTCTTTCTTTCTTTCTTTCTTTCTTTCTCCTCTTCCTCTTCCTCCCCTCCTCCACCTCATTCTTGCTCCTTCTCCTCCTCCTCCTCCTCCTCCTCCTCCACTTCTTCTTTTTCTTCTTCTTCTTCTTCTTCTTCTTCTTCTTCTTCCTCTTATTCTTATTCTTATTCCATGGATTTTTTGAAGATTTTTTTTTCTGTATTTTACTATTATGTTATTTGATGCATAACTATTCATGACAGTGTATTCCCTATGGACCGCATACTCTATCATTTCAAAAGGTTCCTTTTTGACCTATTCAACATCTTCGGCCTTGAATTACACTTTCCTAATATTAATACTGAGATCTCTCTATATTATTTTGGATGGCCTTGGCTTTTACGCCTCTGCTCAGCCTTATAATTTCAATTCCCCATGTCCCTTTATTTTAAGTCTGTTCTCTGAATCACTTTAAAGTGAGTTCAGTAGTGAATCTGTGAGGCTAGAGACTCTGATGAAAGAATCTTCTTTTCTACAGCCACATTATCTATTGAGTTTTGAAGAACCATGAAGCTCCTTAGCATATTCTTAATAACATTAATTCCCTATATATTTATAGCACACTGCAGCCTAGAAATAACTTTTTATTTATTATATTTATAATCTTCACAACCACCTTTGGAGTAGAAAAAGAAGATGTCACTCATGGTGATTCTAAACATAAGGTAGTACAAGCTGCTCAAGCATTATGAGTATAAATTAGCTCAGGTATTTCCAGGACAAACTAATTCAGTGAAGGAAAGTAGATCAGACAGACATGCAGATCAGGGGAATGGGGTAACTCTTGGAGAGTTGTGCCTTTGCACTTTTTTGTTAAGTATAGGGGTTTGGCCTTTTATTTATTCAAAAAATATTTATTGACCATACCATATACTAGAAATTTTGTCAAACAGTGGGAATATAAAGTTGAATAAGTCATAATCCCTGCTCCATGACACCCACAGTCTAGTTTAGTGGTTCTCAAATTTGGCTGATTACCAAAATTGACCAGAAACAATTTTTTTATTACAGATTCTCTTGGTCCCCCATCCAGGCACGCTCAGCAATCATAAGGCTGAAATCCAGTACACGTTAAAGCTCCACAGTTTCGACCAGAAAGAATTTTTTCATTACAGATTTCCCTGGTCCTCCCTCCAGGCACACTCTGCAATCATAGGGCTGCAATCCAGTACGGGTTAAACCTCCACAGCTCCAGATGGAGTTGAGAACATTAGACCTTCAAGTAAACAATAAACTATTGGTGCACTTAGCAATTCCTACAACATTTTGGCTCATACCATTTCATTTAAGTCTCAGTGCAACACGGTAAATCAGAACTTGGTTATATCCACTTGATAAGGATGATAATTGAGAAGCAGAGTGGTTTTCCAAGTCCACAGTGAGGGAATGACAAAGCTTAGTCTGGAACTAAAATTTATTTCTCTAAGTCCTATCCTCTTCGATCTCCATCCACACATCATGAAACCAAAGAAAGGAATGGCAGTACCAAATAAACTCACCTGTCTTTGTCTAAGACTTTGCTTTCAGAGGGGGGTGGGGCAAACTTCTAATACTAGATTCTTGGCAAGTAGCTCTTAATAATATACAAAAATATCAACTTATGGAAATTTGTGTCATTCACTTCCAAAATGTAAAGAAAGGACTCACATGTGTTTCTTTCTGAGGCCTTCAGACAGATCCTCATGGCTCACTGGAGACCTATAGACCACACTTGGAGAGCCACAAGCCTGAGTGACAATCCTGTGAAAAAGAAAACTTGCTTGAGTTCTTCGTATCCCAATAGGTGGGTGAGTCATGCCACATACCATAAATGGAAGACACCTAGGATTTTATGTGCAGGTACCTTGGGTTAGAGGCAGTGATTCACAAGAACAACTCACCTTTGGCTTTTCTGAACCAAAACCTCTGGGAGTGAGGTCTGGACCTGTGTGTTTGTAACAAAATGCCCTTAGCTACGTCTGTGCATCCGTTGAAACCTGCCCATTTAAAGGTGCAGATCCTGAGAGAGGCAAGAGATCCCTTCAAGGATCCATGGGGAATAAGAAGCTGAAGAACTAGGACTAGATCCCAAGTCTGGAGCCCCAGGCCTGACACATAACAGCTGTGTTGCAGCTGTGGACTCCTCAGCACCATTGCTCCACTTCAAAGGACTGTGCTGGGCGGGTGAAAGGTGGAGGGAAAAAAATGGAAAGCCTTGATTGTTGCCCTACTCTGGGAAGCTGCCTTCCAGAGAACCTGAATGTCCTTTAACTCATGCCAGTGATTTAAACAGGAAGTTCCTAATCAGGAAATGATAATCATAAAGCACAGTGCTGGGGGTGGAGTGAGGGGGCTGGGTAACACTTCATCCAGAAACCTGCTTCCCTTCACAAACCTTGGACTCTACCTCCATCTTTGACAGAATAAAATAATGGTAGTTTGTCACCTGCTTTGACTCTTACCATCAGGTATGTTATTTTTCTTTAAAAATTGACTCCTGGGGCACCTGGGTGGCTCAGTCGGTTGAGCGTCCAACTTCAGCTCAGGTCATGATCTCACAGTCTGTGAGTTTGAGCCCCATGTTGGGCTCTGTGCTGACAGCTCAGAGCCTGGAGCCTGCTTCAGATTCTGTGTCTCCCTCTCTCTCTGCCCCTCCCCCACTCACGCCCTGTCTCTCTCTGTCTCAAAAATAAATAAAAACATTAAAAAAATTTTTTTTAAATTGACTCCTTAAGGGACGCCTGGGTGGCTCAGTTGGTTAAGTGTCCAACTCTGATTCAGGCCATGATCTCATGGCTCGTGAGTTTCAGCCCTATGTCAGGCTCTGTGCTGACAGCTCCGAGCCCAGATTCTGCTTCAGATTCTATGTCTCCCTCTCTCTCTGCTCCTTCCCTGCTCATGCTCTGTCTCTCTCTCTCTCTCGAAAATAAGTAAACATTTAAAAAATTAACTACTTAAGAAATATTTCCTTTCTTCTTTCCCTTAGGTGAACTAAGCCTAAATATTAGAATAGAAAGGCAATAAAGATGCATTAACAGAATGAATTTATAACAGTACCAAAGGACACACCAAGGAAAGGAGAAAACACCCATTAGGACCAAAATTATAAGAGGAAAATAAGGATATCTAATTGTTATTGAAACCTGAAGTATATTATCTACTTGTCAGAACAACTTCATGAGACAGATATTATTATTATTATTATTATCCCCATTTTGTGAATGAAGAAGATAGATTCCATGAGAATAATTCACAAGCCCAAGACCGTACAACTCAATAAGGTGTTTAATCCAGAAGGCCAAGTTTCAGACCCTTTCTTTCTTCAGAGTATCAGAAAAGGTTTTCTGAATGCTAAGAGTGTTTTTAGGTCTCTGAGTAGATCCTGTTCAATTTGGCCCACATAACAAATATAGTTCTTTCTAGATGCCATGGAACATCTATAAACGAGGTGTCCTTTGTCTAGGAAAGTGCCAGAACAATGTCACAATAGAGTCTTATATTTTTGCAAAGTCCCAGCTGGAAGAGCTCAACAAACTAAAGTACATCTTTCTTTGGACAAATGGGGAAGCTGAGGCTTAGAAAAGATGAGGAGCTTGCCCCAAATCACACGGCAAGCCAGTGCCAGAGGCAGCTCAAAGTTCACATCTCCTGGTACCCAGTCCTGGTTATATGAGGAAGGAGAGAGAGAGAGAGAGTAAGCAGTAGAGCCAAGTGGCCTCTCAAATGCCTTCTGGCTCAGGAACTTCCCAAAACTTGGAGTCCATGATTTCATAAATGGAAAAATACAAACCTTTTCCCCAGTAAAAACAGAATTGATTTTCCTGTGGGATGAAACAGCACATGCTTTGCATTTATTCAGAAAGTATTCAGGAACAATGAGAATTCTAGTGCAATTTTTGTTCTTCTGCTTCATCCCATAGGTTCCAGCTAAGTGGAACCAGGAAGATTATTTCCCACATGGTCTCAGTGGGCTACTCTTAACATTTGCTGCGATCTGAACAGATACTGAGAGCCCAGGGGAACAATAAATGTTCTTTTATTTTTCTCCAAAGTAAGCTATGTCCCTCCCCACCTACACCACCACCAGCAATCACACCCTAGTTTGAAATGCCATATTCTTAGCATCTTAGAACAAGAAAAAACATGTTTAATGGAGCCAGATATGATTTTCCTAGCTGATTCTGGGGCTATGGAGAATATAGTGCAATTGAAGGAACAATTATAGACAAAAATTGCGCATAACTTCATCTGGTTATTGTTAGTTATCTTCATTTTTACCTTTATTATTATTATTAATTATTAAATTAGGTCACTGAGAGTAAGACCTGAGCCTTACTAAGGTTTTTGTTGTTGTGTGTTTTTGTTTTGTTTTGTTTGAGTTTCCCAGTTTGCAGCTTCAGGATTAGAACCATTGGTAATGGGTTGAGTTACATTTTCCAAACTTACCTATAATAAAAAAGGAAAAGACAATCACCTGACATGACTGATAATGGTAAAAAACAAACAAACAAACAAACGAAAAACCTCAGGCCCCTCCCTGGATAAGTATACTTTGGGTGGAACCCTGGAATCTGTTTCCTTAGCTAGTATTTCCAAATAATTCTTGTTATTTGGGAAAGTTTAAGATCTGGCAAGTTTGGGAAACACAGAATGATGGCATGAACTTTTAATCACACCCAAGAGAGACATCCATTGACCAATAGTTTAGAAGACATAGGAGCTTTCCATCAGTACAGAAGAAAACCCAGTCTTGGACCAAGAGTTCACACCATAAGACTCTTTCTCCATAGAGACAGGCCCTTGCCCTTCCCTACATCCTACGCAGTGAGCGATGACCTAACTCTGCAAGCCTGCTCATCTCTTCTTCCCCCACCCATTCTGGCCCCTTCCACTCAACTCAGCTGTCTTAAGTCTATCTATCCTTCAGGGTTTAAGTCCAGTACAAGAATCCCTTGTCCCACCATCTGACATTGATTGATCCCTCCTCTGAGCTCTTGCTTCTTGAGAACTGCTAATGGTGACATCTTAATTTCTATTCATTCTGATTTTCTTGAAGATTCCACACAGGCATCTTGCCTGCCTGAATTACAAGCTCTTTCGATGTTGTGCACAGACTGAGTATAGCTGCTAAAGGGAAACCTGCAGGAATGAATGCCAAGATTAGGTTCTGGGAGAGGAGGCTGCCTCCCCAGCAATGTACCCCAGTGCTTTACCCAGCAGCTGGCACACAACAACTCTTCAATATACATTCTTTGAATACATGAATAAACATATATATATATATATATATATATATTTCAAGCTATAAATAATTTAGCAAACACAAAGTTAAAATTAAGATCCTAGAAACTAACCTAGATACAACTCATGATTTGGGTTTGTTCTAGTGTCTCTACCAGAGGTTCTCACAATTTTTGGTACCAGAAGCTCTTTTCATTCTTAAAAATTATTGAGGATCTTAAAAAGTTTCTGTTTATGGGGGTTAAACCTATTGGTATGGACTCTATTAAAAATTAAAACTGATCATTTAAAAGTATTTCTCTTAAAATAACAGTAATAAACCCACTGCATGTTAATGAATTAACACAAATAATATACTTTGATGAAAAAAAATTTTTCCAAAACAAAAATAAATTAATGAGAAGAGTGCCACTGTTTTACATCTTGCAAATCTCTTTAATGGAATCCCAATGGAAGTCAACTGGATTTTCAGGTCTGTTTGCATTCCTGTTGCTTATGGAAAACTCCACCGTGTACAATGTGTCACTGAGAGTGACAAAGGACAATGATATCTTAATGTCATTATGGAAATAGCCTTGGCCTTGTGGGCCTCTTAAAGGGTCTTATGGACCCCCAGGAATCCCCAGACCACACTTTGAGAACCATTTCTCCACACATTTCCTAGTGTGTACAAATTCTACACACAGGAGGGAAAATTGATCAAAGGATCTGTTACCGTGCTTCGAAAGAGATATAAAGGTTTATCTCACTAAGATAAATCCTTATTCACGAGGGTGTCATAGCAGAGAGACTCAAATGCACATTCTCATTAAATGACTAAAATACCATAGATGATAAAATTCACAAAAAGCTTATCTTCATGAAACAGAATATTCATAGCAGCAGCACGAAACCATAGATTCTACAATGGCTCTTCTAACTTATACCTTACCATCTTTCTGTGTCTTTTCCTGAGCCTTCCAAATGATCAGGTGTTTTAGCAAGGAAACCAAGTGCGGCATAAGATGGCAGATGATTATGGTTTTTAATTCCCATAAATGCAGATGGATCCCAGAATTTTCACCATCTAGCTCTTCTCTGTTCTGTCCTCCCGTCCCTTATAGCCTAAGGTTGTTAAAAAGTAAATTTGTATTGAATGGCCTCACATGGATTACTTACCTCATGGGTGGTCAGTTAAAATATAGCTTAAAGTTTGCCACAGAATACAAGTTCAGAATTCTAACTGCCTGGATTTAATTCCTGGTTTCTCCACTTACTAGCTGTGTGAATTAAAGCAAATTACTTAAATTCTCTAGCCTCAGTTTCCCCCTATCTATGAGGAAAGTGATCATTGTACCTATTTCTTAGAAGTGTTAAGAGGATTAAGCAAATTAATACATGTAAAGTACTTCAGAATAGTGCATGACAAATAGCAAATTGTCAGGAATGATTAGTTATAATATATCTTTAAAGTTTCTTAAAAGGGACAAGAGTAAATTTTTGTGATTAACCTCACGAACCATAACTTAGCATCACTTGTAAAGATTTGTTTGTGGTAGTAATTTTAAGGCTGAATTCACTTAAAATAGCTTTACCCTAAAAAGATCAATTAATTGAGGTACCACTATGAAGTCATACGCTAACAAAATTTTAAAAAGGGAGCTTGAAAATTCATACCATTACAAGCAAACTGTGGGAAATACCACCTTTCCCCAAAGCATTTGTGCATACATTAGTAATCAGCTTTGCTCTAGCAAGTACCAAATGCCAATTAAATTTGAGTTGACCCTTGGGTTAACTGTACACCAAGAGGAATTGTTAATGTCAAGCATTTACTGAGAACTAACAGATGTAACAAGTACACATTGAATATCACTCCACATAAACCTCACAAGGTGACGAGGACACCCTAGAGCAGCTTGGAGCAGACAACAGTCCTGCCCTCAAAAACTGGTAGAGAGCTCCACATATATGGAAGAGTGATACAAACACAATGTCCTAAATACTCAGACACAGTTAATAAAAATGCTTATGAAAGAGGAAAAAGAAGGTCATTTCGACTTGAGGAATCTGGGAAGACTTTGCCAAGGTGGTATCTTTTGAGGTGAGTGTTGAAAGATGGGAGAGACTTCACCAAAAGCATGTGAGAGAAAGGGAAACTGCATTAGCAGAAAGCAAGAGTTGGCATGGTTGACTGATATAAGAAGAGCATAAGGCGTCAGTGAAAAGCGTTGTTTGGAACTGAATGGAGCAGGTCTTCCAAGCAAGGCTACAAAGTCTAGACTTCACTTAAAAAGTCAAAGGGCAGCCTGAGCAACAATAGGTATAAAGTCATGTGATCTACATCTTGCCGTTTTGTCACTGATTACTGCAGGATGGGTGGAAAGGAAGGCACTGGAGGAGAGGAAACCAATTATGAGGCCATGGCAACCGTCCAAAGGCAAAAGTGGTTGGGGCATTTGTGATGCGAAAGGAAAGGAGGATGTGATATTTATTTTAAAAGAAGAATCCAGGGGCACCTGGGTGGCTCAGTCGGTTAAACGTCCGACTTCGGCTCAGGTCATGATCTCACATGGGTTCGAGCCCCACGTCGGGCTCTGTGCTGACTGCTCAGAGCCTGGAGCCTGTTTCAGATTCTGTGTCTCCCTCTCTCTCTGATCCTCCCCCGTTCATGCTCTGTCTCTCTCTGTCTCAAAAATAAATAAACGTTAAAAAATTTTAAAATAAATAAATAAATAAAAGAAGAATCCAGAAGATTTGGGACTAATTAGGTGTTGGTGGGAAGCTATTCTATGCTAGACCAGGGCCATGTGTGTTAGAAAAGAATTTTTGAGACATCTCCAAAAAGGTAAATTTGAAAAATATATTGGACTGAAGAAAAGAAATAACTCAGGGTTACCTGATTCAGAGTAAGGAATAAGGAAGGAAACAATCCCACTAGAAAAATAATAAGAAAGAACTCTTACAGATTAAAAAGAAAATGAGCGGCGCCTGGGTGGCTCAGTCAGTTGGGCGTCTGACTTCGACTCAGGTCATGATCTCACAGTCTGTGAGTTCGAGCCCTACGTCAGGCTCTGTGCTGACAGCCCGGAACCTGGAGCCTGCTTCCGATTCTGTGTCTCCCTCTCTCTCTGCCCCTCCCCTGCTCATGCTCTGTGTCTCTGTCTCAAAAATAAAATAAAAAAAAATTTTTTTAATTTTTTAAATTAAAAAAAAACAAAAAGAAAATGAATATATCATTAGAAAAATATGCCATGGATATGAATAGGCAATTCATAAGAGAAGAAATAAAAATGATCAGGAAATATGGAGGAAAATGCCTAGCTGAATTGAGACACAAACAAATAAAAATATGATAGATCACTTTTTGCCTCTAAGATTTGCAAAAAAAATACATAAATATTGGTAAGACAGACTACCCAACAGCATCCTTCCTTGCCAACAGAACTCTAGGTTTTTTCAGTTAGTCAGATTTTTCCAGTTAGCTCTATATTTCCAGATCCTAATCCAGCCCCACCCCATTAGGGAAGAACCTTGATTAATCTGAGCCAAAATTGGTGATTCCATTCTGAATTGGTGATTGGCTTGAGAAGGGGCATATATTTTAAATCTAGCTAATAGTATGGGACAAAAACATATTGAGATGGATGAGAAAGGTCTTACATGGATCTAGCTAGAGTGTATTATGCTAAGTGCAATAAGTCAGAGAAAGACAAGCACCATATGATTTCACTCATATGTGGAATTTAAGAAACAAAACAGATGAACATATGGGAGGGGAAAAAGAGAGAGAGAGAGAGAGACCATAAAAGACTCTTAAAGACAGAGAACAAACTGAAGGTTGATGGAAGGAGGGAGTAGGAGATGGGCTAGATGGGTAATGGGTATTAAGGAGGGCACTTGTGCTGAGCACTGGGTATTGTATGTAAGTGACGAATCACTAAATTCTACTACTAAAACCAATATTGCACTCTATGTTAACTAGGATTTAAATAAAAATCTGAACAGAAAAAAAATTAAAAAGCCTTAGAAATAGTTTCTTAGGTCTCAGAAAGAGAGCTGGAGGCATTTCAGTACCCACTCTATTTGCCCCTGGATGCATGAGGATGAAATGCCTGGAGTTGCATCTATCTTGAGAAAATGAGGAGACCAAACTAACATGCTAAGAATGGCATGGAGGAAAAGGAAAGAAAGAAAGAAAGAAAGAAAGAAAGAAAGAAAGAAAGAAAGAGGAAAGAGAAAAGAAAAGAAGAAAAAAAGAAAAGAAAAGAAAAGAAAAGAAAAGAAAAGAAAGAAAAGAAAAAGTTTGGTATTTGATGTCATTCAGCATCAAAATTAACCTATTTTGGGATCTTCTTATCTTAGGATATCTTGTTATGTAAGATTATTTTTTTGTCTTATTATTTAAGTCACTTTTATTTGGGGTCTTAGTTTCTTGAAGAGCCCTCAATACCATTTGAGCTTCTGTGACAACAATTTTTACCTACACAGTAGCTGCTTAATAAGTATTTGCTGAATGAATGAATGAATGCCTGAAGCCTATGAGAATGAGAATGAGAAGTGCCCAGAAGAATCATAAACTTCAAGTTGGGAAGGTCTTGGAGATCCTGTAGATTTTTGAGAAATCTCAAGGAATCAGTGAAAATGAGTGAGAAAATAGAAACTAAATCAGGTTTGGGACTTCTCCAGACCAGCCTCCAACTAACTCACTGCTTTCACCCAAGAGTATTTCTCCCAAAGTCCCGGTTTGGGAGAAACCAAGGATCTCAGGATTGGCTCTTTGCCAAAGGATCCAATGGCATCAATCCTGAGAGGGGATGGGTCTCCACCCAGGAAAAATGAAATGAAAAAGTCCCCAAATCTGACATGCATAGGAGAATCCCTTCTTTCGTTCTTCCCTGGGTGTTGCAGCAGAGCATGGTGGCTGAAATCCAAGTGGGAGAGTTTGCTGGGAGTGGCTCTGTGGGTTCCTCTTTCATCACATAAGTTTGTTCAAACTAGTTCTGCTAAAAGTTGTGGAATTCTACTGGTGAGTTCATGAGCGAATTCACTTTCTCTCACAGAAGCAATTCTTTCTTGTGACAGCCTCAGCCTTCCCTCCAGATGAGACATCTGCTCTTTTTTGTTGCTGCCTAATTAATTCTTTTGGATTCTGCAATTGGTCATGAAATATACTCTGTCTTCCCTCCAAATTTAAAATTCAAATGTTAGTTAACTACTCAGAAAAAAAAATAGGACCTTATTTCATGCCATGAGTAAAAATAAATTTCGTAAGATTAAAAATTTAGATCTTAGAACACCATAAAAGAAGAAAAATATAAATGAATATTCATAACATCTTATAGTTATGATATATTTTCTAAATATGGTACTTTTTAAAGTAGTAACCACAAAAGAAAAGATAAATGGATTTTCTGTAAAAAAAAATTTTTTTTTAACTTCTTGAGTGGAAAACTGAAACCTGGGGTGGGGGGCAAGAGTGAGAATGTGAATAACTTGTCATTGTGCTTTTTTATGTATGTAGATTCTCTTTGGAAATCATAAAATAAAAATTCAAAATTTTAAACTCCTATACTTAAAAAAATCAAATGCAAATAATATGCCAAAAGGAAAATGTATTTGCAATATCTACCACAGACACAGGCTATTGTATTTAATATATGAAAAGCTAGTAAATATTCATAATGCCATGTAGCCTTTTGATCAGAAATGGACTTTGCAGACAGACCAAGTGAGTCAGTTCCAGGGCTACCTCTTGCCAAATGTATGACTTGGACCATATTCTCTCTTTGTCTCAGTTTCTTTCTCTGAAAAATGAGGATAATGCTCTTCTGTGGTATAACAAGAAAAATAGTTGGTCTTTGTCCCCACCTCTTGGCATGGAACTCCTTAAAACCCTTGATATTTCCTGAGTAATAAGGATGATAGAAGCATCTATTGTTCTAATGAGGTGACTCTTGATGGGCCCCTAGACAGCTTCAGCATGGAAGCTGGTCCTAAAAAGACCAAGGCTTGATTACAAGCTTGGAACTTGCAGCCCTACCCTCCAATCTCCAGGGAGGGGAGGAGGCTAGAGAAAGAGTTAATCGCCAATGGCCAGTAAGTTAATAAATCATGCCTATGTAAGGAAAACTCCTAAGTGACAGAGATTTGAGAGCTTCAGATTTAGTGAACACATCAAGGGGTTAGGAACATAAAACATCCCAACAGGAACAGGGGTTCCTGTACTCTGGACCCTTCTGAACCCAATTTACCTCTTCATCTGGCTATTCACTTATATCCTCTATAATAAACCCATAACTGTAAGTGAAGTGCTTTCCTGAGTTTTGTGAGCCTTTCTAGCAAACCATCAAACCTAAGGAGGAGGTATTGGGAACCCCCAATTATATCCAGTCTATCAGTGACCTGATATTTGTGACTAGTGTCTGAAGAGAAGACAGTCTTTTGGAATGAGCCCTTATGTCTGCAAAGTCTGATACTAACTCTAGTGGTGAGTGGTAGGATTGAATTGAATTTTAGGGCAGCTAGTTGGTGTCAGAAGTTAGAGAAGTGATATTGGAAAAGACACTGTATATCTGGTGCCAGGAGAAAAAAAGCCTCTTACCTCCCCTAGAATTCAGATAGAATTGATGCAAGACATTTAGCAAATAGTGGACCTTGACCAAATATTAGTATTATCATCAATACTAGAAAAAAAAAAAAAAGGTGAACCCAGCAGTTGGAAAACAAAGATCATTAACAAGTAAACCAAGAAAGAAGAAAAGCAAATGATCAATCAACATAAATAGGATCATCAAAGAAATGCATCTTAAAATAAGATAGTATTTTCTACTCATTTAATTGCCAAATATTAAAAATAATGGCAATGTCCAGTGTTGGCAAGAGGTCACTTCAATGATAGTATAAATGGTATGAACTTCCTCAATAACAAAGAGACAATATGTGTCAAAAGTCTTAAAAAAATTATATGCACACTCTTTGACCCCACTATTTTATTTCTGAGAATGTATCCTAAAGAAGGAAAGAAAAACATTAACTTGCACAAATAGTTAGCTGTAAAAATGCTCATTATGGCACTAGTCATAATAACAAAAAAAAAAAAGCCATCTAAAAGATGAGCATCCAGGGGAAGCGTTAAATAAATCTTAATTCATCTTTAACAGACTATAGTGCAGCTTTTACAACAAAAATGTTTAATGGCAAGAAAGATTTTCATGATATACCAAGGGATTAAAGGGAGGTTATGGAACAGTTTATGTAGTATGCCAACATGGTCCAATGCTGGAAGATCCATCCTCCTCAGCATCATAGACTTAACTATATCCTCCCATGAAGGAAAGAGGGCAAAAGCTCTCCGGGAATCTATATATTCTAGAAGGAATCCCATTCACAAGGCTCCACTCTCATGACCTAATCACCTCCCAAGGGCCCCACCTCCTCATATCATTACTTTGAGGGTTAAGATTTCAACATATGAATTTTGGAGGGACACAGACACTCATTCCATTTCAGATAGGTTCCCTCCAGAGGTTCCTTCGCTCTTGCAAAGACTGAAGTCAAAGTTTTCTGTTAAACATTCTACACACCCGGAGCCAGCCACCTAATTGAAAAGTGAAAACCACAAGTAAAATCTTTGGCAAAGCAGTACTTCACCAAATGAAAAAATAGTGCGTAACACTCCTTCCTAGCTCCATCACCCTCAACACACACATTTTTATTTCAGGGAGGAAAAAGTCCAGGAGAGGGGATTAAAATTTGTACAGAAACCCAGAGTGGTATTCACGGAGTCATATTTGCCTAAAATCTCTCAGTGAAGAGTGAAGATCCCAGTGAGAATCAAAAGCCCTGTGGAGACTTCCAGTCAACTTAACTTGAGCCTAGGTAGGGCTGCAGTTCATTTCTGTGGTCAAAACCCAAAGAATAATCTCTCTTACCTCTATGCCTAGCCCTTGACTGCCAAAAATGTGCCAGGCATGGTGCCCAGTCAAGGCTGTCTCCAAGAAGCATCCTGGAGAAATTTGGAGAATTTCAGAAATCTCTGGCTGCAAACAATGGTCATTAATCAGTGCATTAACAATTCAAAGGTAATGACTGACAATCAAATTTGCCCCTTTATAAACTCCAGCCAAGCACTGTGCTATGTTGTCTGCGGTCTGCAAGTTTATCTCTTCTCATCCTCTTAGCAATACAGGGCTGCAGGTCTATTAGAGTTGTTGTGGTTAATACTATCTCCACTTTAAGATGAACAAACTGAGGCTCATTGATGTCATTCAAGACCTAAAGGCTAGTGAGTGGCAGATCTGGGATTCTTGTCACCTCCCTAGTCTCCCCTCTTCCCCATCCCTGATCTATTGTCCCCCGTCTGACTGAGCTATTTGGAGTTTGTTGAAGGTACCAGGCATTTCACTTCCTCTGTGCCTTTGTGGAAGCCTTGGCCCCTGCTGGGGGAGCCCTGCCCCTCCCTTTCCCCCTCATTTGGCTCACTGTATTCCTATCCATCATTTAAGACCAGCTGGGCAGTTACTGCATCTAGGAAAACCTCCTAAACCTCAGGCTCTTCAGGTTAAATTAAAAACAGAGATATTCTTGCCCTTCTCTGAATGTGCCACAACCATACTTATTTCTATGTTTTATGAATATGGTCTTCCTTCCACATAAAACATTCTTTACTCACATGCACACACACATGTGCATGCACAAACATGTATATCCATGTACACTTACACACATGCATACCAACACCTCTTTCCCCTAATCCTACTCATCCTTCAGATATCCTAGAGGTCAAGAGCTCTAAGAAACCTTACTTGTTTGGTGCCCACAGCCCCGCCCCCCAAGGGTGGTATCTTTGCTTTGTGGCCCCACACAAGGGCTTCATTCCTATCACATTCTTCACACTGGTTTGTCATTTTTTCCACATCATGACTGAACTTTCTCAAGGTGGCAACTGTCTCATTGTCCCCTAGGTCAGAGTCAGTCACATAACAGGTGCTCAATAAGTACTTGTTGAATCAGTGAATGCTCACCCTGCCTGCATCCTTTTCTGCCTGTGCTCTAGACTGTGGAAATAGAGAATTATGTGTTCCAGCATCTGGTTTCAGCTTTGGTTGGTATTATCATTGAAACCAGAGGCCCCATGCTTCTATGGCAGGAAATGAAGAATCCTTTAAAAAAATCAAAAGAAAATTTTGGCAAGTACTTTTGAGAATGAAACATGCTGGCTAGACAATATCACATTTCCAACAATTAGAAATAACTTGGGGTGGAGGGAAGCATTAGTCAAGAGGAGGAAAGAAAGGTCTTTACCATAAATTAAATCCCCGATACTATACAAAGTCATCATGAAAAGGAGTTGTTCATTTACAGGAAAACTTCATATGAACTCCTCCCTCCACTGTGATCGTTCAGTAGTCACCTTGATACTAAAACACTTTGTTTGCTTTGGGAAATTGTATTGATTTACCTTATATTTGTTAAGAGAAACAAAACTTATTTATCATGTATATAATAGATAACTCATTGACTTACAATCTCACACACTTGGTCATATCTCATCCCAGTGGTAGTTAAAATGGTAGAGATTCTCTTGGAATTAGGGAAAAAATGTCTGTAAGTTTTTTCTTTCATATATAGTTTATGTACACTTGATATCACCTGATGAAAATGACAATTTCCATCTGTGGTCTTCCTCCCCAAAACCTATAACTCTAGTCTAATCGTGAGGAAAATGTCAGACAAGCTCTGATTGAGGGGTATTCCACAAAATATCTGATCAATCCACCTCAAAACTGCCAATCTCATCAAAAACAAGAAAGTCTGAAAAACTGTCATATCCAAGAAGAGCCTAAGAAGACACGATGACTAGGGGTGCCTGGGTGGCTCTGTAGTTTGAGTGTCCATCTGACTCTTGATTTCAGCTCAGGTCACAATCTCATGCTTGGTGAGGTGGAACCCCACATCAGACTCTGTGCTGACAGTGTGGAGCCTGCTTGGGATTCTCTCTCTCCTTCTCCCTATGTCCCTCCTCCATGCTCTCTCTCTCTCTCTCTCTCTCTCTCTCTCAATATAAGAAAATAAACTTAAAAAAAGTACAGGACAACTAAAGGTAATGGGACACCTGGGATAGAACCCAACCTCAATGCTGAATCATAACTTCTTTCCATAATATGTACTTTTTCCCTCCTCGTCCAAAATGAATGCAGTGCTGTTTTCCACTCTTTTTTTCCTTTATAGTCCTCAAGCAACTCCTTCAAGTGATCATATAAATAGCTTGTAGCAGTAGAATGACAGCAGGAGAATATAAATGGGAGATGGGTTGGATTGATGATCCAGCTCTTCATTCATTCATATACCATGCCCTTTGTCATGTGCTTCTCAGTTTATTTCCCCACCCCTTGAATCTATGCTGGCCTAGTTACATGCTTTGGCTAAGGAGATGTTAGCAAACAGGATGCAATCAGAGGCTTGAGCATTTCAACTTGCTTCTTTTACATCTTCCATTGCCATGTGATCTGGCCTGAGCTAGCTTGCTGGAGGATGAAAGTCATGTGGAGCAGAGCAGAGCAGAGGCACCCAGCCTTGATTAACCAACAGTCGCCTACTCCCAGACATGTGAGCAAGCTTATCCAAGATTGGCAGAGCTACTACCTGAGTCACAGATGACCACAAATACATGCACAAGCCCAGGCAAGATCAAGTCTAACCCAGATCATCTGAATCCCACTGACTCCTGAACTAAAGAAATATTTAATGGATGGTTGTTACAAAGCATTTTGTGGCAATAGAAAACCGATAATGCCCAACTAATACACAAATATTGGTCCATCCCAATGGGAAAGAAATTTCTTGGTAAGAATGAGAAGAAAAATTCCAGGAAGTCCTTCCTCCAGAAGAAAGGGCCAATAAGACATCATGACCTGTTATTTAATTACCAACTCTGGCTTCATCTCTGACCACATCCAACATTTACCCTTACTCTTAGTGATACTAAACACCCCAAATTTCCCTACCAGTATGGGGAGTCACTCTTGTATAGTGATTAAGCTTGTCAGACTCTGGTGTCAGACTGTGTGGGTTCAACTCTCCATCACTGACTTGGTTCTGTGACCCTGGGCAAGTCACCTGATTAGCTCTTTCATATATGAAATGGTGACAGTGATAGTACATACTCATAGGGTTGTAAGGTTCAAATGAGGTGTAAATTACTTTGAACCGGGCCTGGTACATACAGTATATACTCAGTAAATGTTAACTAGTAGTTTTTGTAGTAGTCATACCAGTAGTAGTTGTTGTAATAGTACTTGGTGGTGGTGGTGGTGGTGGTGGTAGTGGTGGCGGTGGTGGTGGTGGTGGTATTCTCAAGCTAACTTGTCTACCCAGAATGTCGAAAGAACTCTTCTTCACCTGGATAATTTCTAATCCTTCTTAAAGACTCGTTATTAGGGGCACCTGGGTGGCTCAGTTGGTTGAAGGTCCAGCTTCTGATTGCAACTCAGGTCATGATCTCACAGTTCATGGAATCAGGCTCCACACTGTTATAGTACAGAGCTTGCTTGGTATTCTCAGTCCCTCTTTCTCTGCTCCTCCCCCACTCACACATGCTTGATCAAGCACTCTCTCGCTCTCTCTCTTTCTCAAAATAAATAAATAAACATTAAGAAAATAAAAATACTCCTGTTGTCTCCTCCAAGGAGACTTTATTGGCCCTGATACGGCCCATCCTGTGTCCTCCCTTTGCACTATTATACATAATCTATTAACTTCTCTCCTCTGCATCCAGAATGGTGCTAGTAGTGAACCACCCCTGGAAGAAATCATAAAATAGTTATTCAAATCATTTTCTGTGTTTTGTGGCTCACATGAGACTCCCAGTTAAGAAATGCTGGAATACAGAGAGGCAGGACTAAGGAGCTTGATTCGTAGGTACCTCACATAAGAAGGAGAGTTTCTTGATATTTGAGGCCTGGGAGGAAAAGAATGATCTAGAATTTTAAATAGTAGAAGACTCTTGTGATCTCTTCACCTAACTCTCTCCTATGGTTTTTCTTCTCTCAGAAAATCACATCAAGTCCCCAGCTTCAAGAAGAACCCACCATGTAGACTTTTTTTTTTTTACTTAATTCCAATTACAGATGTACATCACAGACTAGTGCTATAGGCATTGAAAGAAGGCACTCACTATACAACTTTTTATTTATGCCAGTAACTAAACTTCACTTTCTAGAGAGTTTGGTGAATGCCATGTAAGTCCAAATTTAAGGTAACCACACATGTAGGGAGAGGACCCATTTTTCCTAACAAGATATTAATACAAAAAGTAATTTTTGGCTGAGCTGAATATATAACACTTTAGGGATAAACAAGAAAGATACATCATTCTGTTCACAATATTTAAAATAATCTAAAATAATGTCACATGTAAGGGGTGCCTGGGTGTCTCAGTCAGTTGAGCGTCCAACTCTTGACTTCAGCTCAGGTCATGATCTCACCATTTGTGGGATCGAGCCCCATGTCAGGCTCTAGACTGACAGCAAAGAACCTGCTTGGGATTCTCTCTCTCCCTCTCTCTGTCTCTGTCTGCCACCCCCCTCTCTCTCTCAAATATTAAACATAAACACTTAAAAATAATAAAATTATATCATATATAAATTTTCATTAATGTGAAAAGATTCCTTTCTCCCACATGCATGTTCAACATCAATGTCTTTGTCATCACTAAAGCCATGTTTTGAGTCACCTAACCCAGTTTTCCAGAGCATATCATCTATACTTCTGGTTAAGAGCTATGGGTTAATTCACAAATTGTAATCTCAAGCAACAGTACCCATTTTCCAGACATTCAAAGATTTTGTTTTCATTTTGTTTCATCTGGTGTGTATGTGTGATATTCGAAGCATAACCACTTAGTTCTACTGTTTTATGAAGCCATCTGTTAAAAGTTCATTTGAACTTTTACCTATTGCTTACATTTGGAAAGCAGAGCCCCAAAAAATTTTTCAAATCTGAGTTAGATTCTTTTGCCTCATTCTAACTAACTACATCATATTACCTCAGTAGGCATCCGAACCTTGCATTGCTTGAGATCATTTCAGACTAATTATCTTCTTCCACAATTATATTGGTGATGGAATAAAATACATTGTGAAAGCATCACTTACTCTGTGACACTCCACAGGACAGGAGTTGAAGTTGGAGAAACCCCTTTCCTTAGGGGTAATTAGGTAATGGGTGGGTAAAGACCTTGTCTTATATTGGGGCATACACAGTAATACTTTTCATAAAGTCTATCTCATCTTATGAATAGTGCAAATAATATTGCAATGTATTTTTTGGTGTTACAAATTTTAAGTTGTTAAATCTTTACATTTAAAATAACATGAATTCTAAGGTCTTGTTTTTTAATATTTATTTAAATGGCAAGTTCCCCAACATGTAAATAAAGCCTGCCCACATCAGTCCCTCTCCCCATATACAAAGATCTCCATTCTTCTTATCTTGCCTTTTTGCTTTCTCATTCACTCAAGCATGTACTCAAGCAACACTGAAATTCATTCATTCACTCAAGCAACACTTTGAAAGCCCCTGCAATCCTTAATGTCTTATTAGCTCACAAACATCAAAAGACAGATTTCCTCATGTTGCCACAAATAAATGGCATGTGAAACAAATGCATTCCATAATATGTATCATCTTCATTAAACTTGGTTATTTCTTGTTCTAGTTTATTTCTTGTAGAGTTGAGTCTTTTTCTCTTGCTTTCTAAACAGTGTTTAAATCAGGTTCCTTTATCAAAGTCTTGAATTTTCAGGTAGCTCTCAGCATGACCAAAAATGGAAAGGCTGGAATGGACCAGACATTGAAGGGGAATTCAGGATGCTGGCCTGCCTTAACAGCAAGTTCATGCCAGAAGATGGTGAGAGAGAATGTGCAACAAGAGAACCT
This sequence comes from Prionailurus bengalensis, assembly GCF_016509475.1. Taxonomy (NCBI): domain Eukaryota; kingdom Metazoa; phylum Chordata; class Mammalia; order Carnivora; family Felidae; genus Prionailurus; species Prionailurus bengalensis. The sequence continues at coordinate 74,925,933 of NC_057359.1, read as the reverse complement.
GACCGGATATTTGGACATTACTTTAGGCAATGGGAAGACGCTGAATATTTTTTAGCTAATCACAAATGTTAAAAAAAATTACAGGCCATTTAACATAATGGTTAAGACTGAGCACACACAGTCTTTGGAATAAGAAAAGACATTACATTCATATCTGGTTGCTTAATAACTACAGGATCTTAGACATCTCACTTCCCAAAAACTTCTGTTATTTGGGTGAACATAATAATATACACCTCAGAGAGTCATTGAGTGAATTTTTTTTAATATATGAAATTTATTGTCAAATTGGTTTCCATACAATACCCAGTGCTCATCCCAAAAGATGCCCTCTTCAATGCCCATCACCTATCCTCCCCTCCCTCCCACCCCCCATCAACCCTCAGTTTGTTCTCAGTTTTTAAGAGTCTCTTATGCTTTGGCTCTCTCCCTCTCTAACCTCTTTTTTTTTCTTTCCTCTCCCCCATGGGTTTCTGTTAAGTTTCTCAGGATCCACATAAGAGTGAAAACATATGGTATCTGTCTTTCTCTGTATGGCTTATTTCACTTAGTACCACACTCTCCAGTTCCATCCACGTTGCTACAAAGGGCCATATTTCATTCTTTCTCATTGCCACATAGTACTCCATTGTGTATATAAATCAAAATTTCTTTATCCATTCATCAGTTGATGGACATTTAGGCTTTTCCCACAATTTGGCTATTGTTGAGAGTGCTGCTATAAACATTGGGGTACAAGTGCCCTTATGCATCAGTACTCCTGTATCCCTTGGGTAAATTCCTAGCAGTGCTACTGCTGGGTCATAGGGTAGGTCTATTTTTAATTTTTTTGAGGAACCTCCACACTGTTTTCCAGAGTGGCTGCACCAGTTTACATTCCCACCAACAGTGCAAGAGGGTTCCCGTTTCTCCACATCCTCTCCAGCATCTATAGTCTCCTGATTTGTTCATTTTGGCCACTCTGACTGGTGTGAGGTGATATCTGAGTGTGGTTTTGATTTGTATTTCCCTGATGAGGAGCAATGTTGAGCATCTAGTCATTGAGTGAATTTTAAAAGACAATGAATATAAAATGCTTAGCATAGAACCTGGAATACCATAGGTGCTCAATAAATGGTACCTATCAAGTCATGTTTGGGTAAAATTCATTTGTTAGGAGTGGGTGAGAGGCAGGAAGATGATTACAATATATAGGAAGTTTTGGATAATGGCTTGGAATCTTATAAAATTTGGTGATTAAGAAGACAAGACAGAAGATAGATTAAAGATGACCATCTAAACAGTGAATGTTAGTGTCTTCCAGAAGGAATGTTGGGACAGAGAGAGAAAAAAGGATAAAAGCACTAACGATGACCCAAGATAGCCCAGTTAAAGAGCTAAGCAAGTGAACTTTGGCACTATTCCAAAGGAATGTCAGAACAGGGAGAAGAAAAGGATAAACTTGCTTTTAGACACATTGAGTTTAAAATGATCTTGGTACAGCTGGGGCATGTTCACTAGGAAGTTGAAAACATGAAACTCTCAAGAGATAAGTCACAGTAAGAGAAAGTTTGGAAAGGCTTCTATTGTCCACAAAGCGGGGAAAACCTGAACCTCGTGGAGTCCATGGAAAAGGCACTCTTACACACTTGATTTTATTCTGATTTTATTTCCTTCCCTGATCAACTCAAAGCTCCAAGAGAACAGAAGACCTGTGAACAGGAATGCTTAGCACAGAATCTCCAAAGCCAAGCTCTGGGTCAAGCACAGACTAGACTCTCCTGGAACATGTTCTTCTATTTATTTATTTTTTATTTGTGCTTCCTTGGCTTCTTTATTTTTTTTAATATGAAATTTATTGTCAAATTGGTTTCCATACAACACCCAGTGCTCATCCCAACAGGTGCCCTCCTCAATGCCCATCACCAATTTCCCCTTCTATCATGTATGAGACAATGAGAGACCACAGCCAAGTTCAGGTTTGATACTAAGAATTTTATATTCATTGTCTTTTAAATCCATTCAACAACTCTTTGAGCTATATATCATTATGTTGTTATTACGTTTGCCTGAAAAACCGCAGCTTACATGGAATGAGATGCCCAAGATTTTGTACTTATTAGGTAATGAACTTGCTGTGGTCAATCTGATTATCTCATCTCATGCACCTTGGAAGCTCTAATCATCTCCTCCCACATCTTTGGTTTGTACAAACTAGGAACATAAATTACTAGTAGAAAACATCTTTCAAAACAGGGTTTTGTTGGTCAGCAGAATTATAGAATGGTAAGACCACCTCTGTTGGGGAAGAGATGGGAGATGCTTGTGGGCAGAGCTTTCAAAGGAGAGGGGGTGGATGCAGTCAAAAGCAATGCAAAAGTCAAGAACTCTGGAGGACAGAAAGGTGTGTGATTCCAACTTGGGAAAACAGCACCATTTACCTGGATTACCAAAACAGGACCTTCTTTGGAGGGCTCTGTCAAAGAGGATCTAGACGCATCCCTGATGGAAGAGAGAAGAAGGCAGCCAGAGTTGGAAGACCAGTTTGGCTCAGACTGCACCTGCTTGTGCAGCCCCTCCCTGCCAGGTTGGGACTCTCATTGCTCACACCTCACCAGCTTTGCAGGGTGCTTTCCTCTGTTTCATTTCCACACTATGAGCCTGCTATGTCCCAGTGCCCGTGCCACTTTCATCATCCAACTGGAATGAATGCCACCTTCAGGTGTTCTTTTCCAGTAGAATCAATACTCATCTCTTTTTACAAATGGCAAGAGAGAGAGAGAAGGGAGCCACAGAAAGTCTAAAATTCAGATAACTGAAAGCCAACCACATTTGAACAAGCCTATGGTCAGAAAGGCTTTTCAAGACATTTCTACCACCATCATGATAGAGGGAATAAATAACTCTACCTGGTCTAAGAAAATCACACTACATAGATCAAAATGACTGAACCTCTTCTACCTGCCAAGATTCTATTGTCTATTTCCAAGGCAAAGTACGGCTTCAGGAAATATCCCCCCTTAGGCAACCTGAGTGTGGCTATAGTAAAGCATTCAGAATGGCCTGACCTCTCCCTTGAGGAAGAAAAAAGAAAAATCCCCAACTACTAGCCCTTGTGATTGGCTGGTCTATAGCAGAGGTGACTGCCAAAAATAGGGATTTAAACCACAAACCAAAATAGGAAACCACAATTTGAGGGAACCATGTACATACCTCTCTCCTAATCCTCTTGCCCCGGAAGGGGAAACTATCTAACAATCTGTGGACAGGGTCCAGGACTACTTTTCTTTCTTTGCAGCAATAATGAGTTTGACAGTTGGTGACCAACCTTGTTTTGCAAGAAGGAAGAGGAAATTCTTGCTAACCTCAGAGGCAGAGAATGCCAGGCCTGGGCAAGGCCTGATGATGCAGGAGAATGCATGATTATCACCCAGTTTTCTGAGTGTAATAACCTCAGAGTATGCTCTGAGGATGCACTGGAAAAGCGCCATCTCACTGTCTCATCAGGCCTAACGACCCCTTGCTGGTCCATAAGCTCCTCAAAAGCAGGGATTTTACCTGTCTTGTCCACAGGCCTTGATCTGCAGCTTTTGCCAATTTCCATTGCATAAATATTCTCCCTATGGTCAATTTCAAGCTGCCAATGCGATGTCACTGAACACAGAGTAAGACACAAGCAATAACACATCATTACATGGTATTTTCACCATTCCGATACAATAGCTGTGAATAATCTCAATATAATAGATATAGATAGTAAGGAAATTATAGTAATAGCAAAAAGTAATAAAATAATTAAGATATGATGTCTTGGAGCACCTGGGTGGCTTAGTCAGTTTAGCATCCAACTTCAGCTCAGGTCATGATCTCACAGCTCGTGGGTTTGAGCCCCATGTTGGGCTCTGTGCTGACAGCTCAGAGCCTGGAGCCTGCTTCCGAATCTGTGTCTCCCTCTCTCTCTGCCCCCCCTCACGTGTTCTCTGTCTCTCTCTCTCTCTTTCTCTCTCTCTCTCAAAAATAAATAAACATTTAAAAAAAAGATTTGAGGGGCTCCTTGGTGGCTCAGCTGGGTAAGTATCTGATTTCGGCTCAGGTCATGATCTCACAGTTGGTGAGTTCAAGCCCCACATTGGGCTCTGTGCTGACTGCTCAGAGCCTGGAGTGTATTTCGGATTCTGTGTCTCCCTCTCTCTTTCTGTCCTTTCCCTGCTCACACTGTCTCTCTTTCTCAAAAAAAGAATAAATATTAAAAAAAAAAAAGATTTGATGTTTTGAATATTCCTTGCCTTTGCTTTCATCATAATTCACTTGACTAGAAGTTTATATAATTTCCAATAATGGCTATATTTCACAACCTGCCACAAAATTCTTGAAAATTTAACAAATGAGCTGATATGAGCAGGTTCCAGCACACCACTGATTCTAGTTACCTCTGCCCACAGTGTCAGTATCATCAGAATGGAGTGGGGCAATGCAGTATGCTTGGACATTAAAAGACTCCAGTGTCTTAGAATTCAAGGAAACTTTCAGGAAGATAAATTCTCCTTTGAACTTCTCTAAAAACACCTCCAGGAGAAAGTAACCCTCCTTTGGGATGATTCAACTAGGAGATCATTCAGTTCCCCACATTCCCCACAAGTCAGCATACAGGCATACCAGACGCCTAACTTGTGAAGTTGGAATGATGGCATGACGTTTGGAGAAAAGAGCACAAACCATCACCTGTCTCTGCTACCACATGACTGTGTGGCTTTGAGCAAGTGACTTCATCTCCCGTAGCCTTTTTTTCATCATCTGCAGAATGGGGACAGCACCTACCTATATGTGTGGTTGGGAGGTTGATGAGATCACATTTTCCCACTGGCTTTGTGAACTGCGAAGCATCATAAAAATGTAAGGCATTGCTTCTATGTGGGGGATGATAAAGAAACCTACAGTCAGAAAGAGATGGGTGGGGAAGAAAGGAGGAAGGAGGTATTCAGTTTCTAAGAGGACAATGGAAGAAACCAGGAAGAAGAGTTTGGAGTAGGAGGAGGTTAAGGGAAGTGGGCGAAGAGGGCAGTGAGCAGCCCATTGCATTTGTAGGCATTGCCTCAATGTTTGTCCAGCCCTCTAGTCACACTGCAGCCAGCTCTTCCTTATTTCTTAACACTTCCTGTGTTCATCCTAGGACAAGGGCTTTACACCATCCCCACCACCAAGAATAGATTCTGACTTTCTCAGCCTACACCCTATACTCTTTTGCCTGTAGGGACTCCTAGTCACAACAGAACCATCTCAACTGCACTGTTGGTGTTAGAATTATCTGGCACCCAGAGCTCTGTTTTGAAAAAAAAATCCTTTTTGAATTCAACTATCTTTCTGTCTCTGTCTGGCATAAAGCCTGAAATACTGCCGAGCCTCAAATGAGAAAAAAAATGAAAATCAATTTTAATCCAAACAATGATTTGCCTCTGTAATACCTGCATTAATCAGGCTTTTTAAATTTTTATTTATTTATTTATTTATTTATTTATTTACTGCAAGGATTCTTATGAAGGTCTCTTTCAAAAGCCACCTTCTCTGGCTAAGAAGGGATAGAAATGGAACAGATGGGATAATGTTCAGTGCTGAGATTTTGTAGCAATGGGACAGGCTATTCAGGAAGTGAATGTCTTCTCTTTACAAGAAGGACCCAGAAGAGACTGAACAATCTGTTGCAGGTGTGTCAAAAGCCCCCAAAACATTGGCTTCTCCAGGTTCTTCCAACCTTGAGACTGTCTTGCCACCATTCACGTACACCCTTCCTCAGGTCCCATCCTTCAGACTTAATAGCAGAGTAATTTCACCCTTTGACAAGGCTGTTGTTAACACTCCCCCCCCCCCCACCGCCGCATCCAACACACCCAGACAATAAAGTTATAGGAAGTCCATAAAATGGTATTCCTCACGAGGCCACTAATTTCCCAGGGTGTCCCCAAATCTCAGCCATAGTTACACTCCATAGTAATCTTTGAGATCATCATAGAAACTTGGGCTCGGAAATATTTAACTTTATAGATGGGAGAATCTGAGGCCCTGAGGATCACTTCTTAGTGTTATTTGTATCTGTCCCTCTATCCTATCTTGCTGGCCCCTGCCTTAATCATCTTTTAGATGGATAAATGCACGAAGCTACCACTGGAGACCCTACTACCAGCCTCTCTCACCTCCAATTCATCCCCTGCACAGCACTGGAATGATTGTTCTGGAATGCAAATGTGACCATGTTTTTCCTCTGCCTATAATTTTTCCATGGCTTATCACTGTCCACAGATACAAAAGTCTTGGTAAGCTTGGTTTACTGAGCCTTTGTGATATGTGCCTTCCCTTCCTCCCTGCTTCCTTCTCCATACAGCCTATGCTAGAGCTGTGCAAATCACAATTCGTTGGCCAAAGACAACATGCTACCTCATGCCTCCATGCTTTGTGCAAGTTATTCTCTCCTTTGAGAACAGTGCCACCTGACCCAAATCACTCCTACTCTACCCAGTAAAAAACCTCTTCTCTTAATGCCCAATTTCAAACATGACCTCCCCTTGAATACCTTCCCAGATCCACTAGAGCAGATTCAAACCCCTCCCCTTTTGCACTCCCCTAGAATCTGGTATACCCTCCAACTCAGCAACCATCACACTCATCTTCATTTTACCTGTCTTCTTCTCCCAGAGCCGTGGGGGCTGAGTTAAATTCATCACTATGCCCCAGGAACATGAAACAATGCATAGATCTTTTAGAAACGACTTGTCCAAGGTCACACAACTAGAAGAGATCAAGTGTGAACCAGCTCCTAATAAACTAATTTCCTTGCTTGCTTTCTCTCAGTCCCTCAGACCAGATTTTTTGTTGTACCTTTCCTCATTTTCCTTTCCACCCTTTTGTGAACACCCTAAAAAGAGCTGACCTGAAAACCCTGAATTTTTGCCTTTAAGCTTTACTGATTAGGTCATCCAAAGCAGCACAGCTAACATCCATGCTGCTCTCCCTGTCTCTCCATCTGGTTGTCAGCTATGATCCAAAACCAAACATATCTGGAGATTTTCCCATAGAGAGATTTCAAAGAATGAAATGATGATGAAAGTTTTTTTTTTCCCAAAATACTTTCATATTCATTCTTGAACTCAACCTTCTTCACATCCACTCATCCCACTTCATTTTACAGATGAGCCAGCAATTCAGAGAGGATGGGGAAGTTGCCCAGAGTTGCACAGTTGGTCATAAGCAAGACTGCACATGGCTTCAGGGTCCGGCACCAGTCCACAAAGTTCTTGTCCATTCTCTAAGAATAGTGAATTCATTAATTTATTCTTTCATTCATTTGTTGAGTCCCTACCATAAACAGGGCACTATCCTAGGTACTGAGGAGACAGCAGTGACAAAACAAAGTCTCTGCCCTCATAAGGCTTCCATTCTAGTTCTTAGTCTTACTTTTTATGAATCCATTCTGAACCACAGGAAAGATTTAGTTTTCCAAGAAGCCAAGAGCACAATGAGTTTATAATCAGGAAACCAAAAGAGAATTTGACTCCAACTATTGTTTTAGGTCACACAATATACCTTGGTGCTTTATAAGTCAAGACTCTGATTCCCAAGGAGAATTTCTCCAAGGGAGATAGTTAGGAGGATGACCTAACTGGTTTGGCACAACTTTGGGATAAAAAGAGACAGAACCTGGCTGTACAACTCCACGTAGTAAAAGTCAAGGTATGCAATGTAAAAATAACCAAGACTCTTCTTCCTCCCAAGCCACACAGCCTGATTTAGGAATGCACTATATTTCAGCCCCAAAGAATCCAAATATGAATGGGTTACTGTGCAGGTGCTTATTCCCCTTGAATGTTTTAGTCCTTTTTATTCTCTGATTGTTTCAGCTCAGGCCAACCACTGAGGGGCAAGAGAACAGGGCTAGATTCAGTTGTAAGGAACCACACCAAGTCAGTCTTTGTAAACCAAAAGCTATGGTTGTACCAGGTTAAAGAAAATCTTATACTAGATGATGTAAAATACTGCTGAGTCCGTGTGTCAAAATGGGAAGTCCTTCCCTTTCCCAGGGCCTCAGTTTCTCTTGCTGAGACTAGGTGGATATCAGTCCAAGTGGGCTCTGTGGACTCTGATAAGTTAAATATTCCTGGACTCCACATTCACTTATTCAATAGGTATTTGTTATACACTGGCTATCACTTGTCGCTGTGACTGAGGCAGACCCAATCCTTACCTACACAGGCTGACTCTTACACATTTCTCTTCAAAACACACATTTCTCTCTTATGCATTTGTTCATTCTTCCTGTTCCTTAATGCATCAACTGTTTACTAGTCCCTTCTGTACAAAATCCCAGTGTGCTGGGAATTCAAAACTGTCTTTTGACAGAGTCTTTTATGAGGCCTCCTTCCAAGATGCTCAGAGTAACAGGAGAATATATGCACACACCCAGCTCAACAGAACCAGGGTAAAAAGTGACAAGTGTCTCACAAAGATACAATGAAAATGTCGTGAGAGACCATATCAGAGGAGAGCAACTTATGGTTCCACCATGATTTAGCAAACATCTACTTAGCCCAAACTCAGAAGTGCTAAGTGCTTTTATAAACATGGCCTGTTTGGGTCTTTACAAACAACTACATTGCTGTACCCAGGTTACTGATAAGGGCACTGAGGCTCAGAGAACTTGGGCTCTGCCCAAGACCAGAGAGCTACTAAGTGCTGGGATTCACACCCAGGTCTGTCTGCCTCCATCAACCCTGCTTTTTTGCCTATGAAGCTTTCCATTTTACCACCAGGTTCTTAGTAGGGCCTATAGTTTGGGCATTACATTGATCTCTTACAGATAAGGAATGAAAAGGAAATTGTCTTCTAGTCTCATCAGTTCAGTATGAAAAAAAAAAATGTGATTCTGACCTAGCCAATTTTTTTCACACTTGCAGGCATGGTTTTGGAGAGACAAAATTCAAATCAGATGAAGATAAGTTTGTGCCAAGCGGAGGGACAAGGACTCAGAGGGTCCAGGAAACTAATTCTCAGGGGTGCAAAAGGAAGAGAGGCTGGCTGGGTGCTTTGGGAGCAGGCCATGCACAGCTTTAATTAGATCTCACTGAAATTTGGCTGAAGACAAATCTCAAGTCCCTGAGGCCATATTGGGCAACAAGGAAGAGGGATGAATACAAGTCTGAATTAGGAATCCACCAGGGATAAATCACGAATTGACTCCAGTATCCTCAAGGCTGACTTGAATTCAGATGGTCCTCAAGGCACCAACCTCCAGGACAAGAAGAGATCTACTCATTAAGATGAAAACTTGGTTTATTTTAGTCTCAAAAGGTTAAAAGCATGCCACGGGGATGACTCTCACCTGAGAGTTTCTGAAGCTCATCCTTGGCTTGGAGTAACAGAGGGGTGAGCAGGGCTAAGGGAGCAAGAGCTCTGCCAAGTCAAGAATGCAAATCTTGACACTGCCCTTCTTCACTGCTCAAGCCCCACAGAGTCCTTCGTCTCTCTGTGCCTCGATTTCTTTGGTGAAAATAGAGGGGAAATAATATTGACCTCCTTCACATGGTTTTTACAAAATTAAGTGAAATTATGTATGCAAACTGACCTAGCAGATTGCCAACACCCCATTAGCACTTAGTAAATCGTAGTTGACATTCAGCTAACTAGAGCAACTTGTACAAAGGGGGAGACTGAGCAACTATTAGATACTCAGGGAGCACTGGGTGCTGCGCAGACATTATTTTGTTTAATCCTCACTATGGTTCTTCTAAGGAGGTATTAACATCCTAATTTAGCATCCTGAGAAACTGAAGTTTAGGGAGGTTATGTTATGCCTAATCTTTTTTTTTTCCAGTGTCAGTTTTATCATACATAATCTGGAGCCCAATTGCCTTGGGTTCAACTCTTAGCTCCACTACCTTACCCTTTGTTACTTAATGTAACTGAATGTAACTGAAACTCAGTTTTCTCCTATAAACTGTAAAACTTTCTTCCCATAGTTGTGTTAAGAATGAATGAGATAGCATATGTAACATGACAATCCACCAGTGACCATTCAGAAATGATGTTATCCTGGTGCTAAATTTGCATAGATATGAAGTGGTAGGGCTAGAATTTGAACCTATGTCCAAAGCCCAGGTTCTTTCCTCTAAATCACATGATGGGAAACAACCCCAGTGTGCAACTCTGTACACAATGATAGACTACATGACCTCCAAAGGTGGGGAATTTCCCAAAAGAATCTAGCTGCTCCAAAAGGCTTTCTAAACCTATCTCAGTGCTTCAAATTCCTACCGTTAGTTTCATTTCATTGAGGTCAAGCTCAGTTAAAAGCCAAATATTTCCCTTGAGAGATAAAGTAAGCACATTAGTTCTTACTAATGTGTTATGGACCTACATTTGCAGTACATGGCTATCACCAGGCTGAAAGCAGGATATAGGAAGTAGAAACCCAAAGATGTACATTTCAACAAAATAGAAACATCGGGAAAAGCCTATGATAAAGACTTCCACCAAGGGTTGAACAGACATGGAGGTAGGATCCTAGAGTGAGGCAGCACAGAGCAGGAGAGAGAATACCAGACTCCTCATGAAGAGACTTGGGTTATAACTGAAACCAATAAATAAGCTCTGGAGATATACTCTACAGCGTAGTGCCTATAGCTAATGACACTGTGCTGTATACCTAAAATATGCTAAGAGGGTAGACCTTATGTTAAGTGTTCTTAACATTATTATTACAATGATGATTATACTTATAGTAATAAAGGGGACGAAGGAAACTTTGGGAAGTGATGGACATTTTTATGGCCTTCATGGCAGTGGTGGTTTCACAGGTGTATGCTCAAGCCCTCACTCATTGAGCTGATACATGAATATGTACAGTTTTTTACATGTCAATCATATCTCAATAAACCAGTTTTTAAAAGGAAAGAAAGAAACTTGGGTCAATAAAGTCTTTTACTCTAACCAACTGGGTGATCTTAGCTAAGTCTGTTCCCTTTTCCAGACCTTAGTTTCCTCCTCTGTAACAAAGGACTCAGATCAAATATTTCTATGCACTTTCCCGCTCTGGCAGTCTAAGCTGCTAGAGAGCAGCCAAGAGGTGGCTGAATGAGTTATGTCCTCCCTGGGGCATCTTGAGAAGCTCCAAGGAGAGAGCTGAGCTGGCCTGTAGAGACAAGTCTCCCTGTGCAAGCAGGGGCCTGAATTTCATTGCCTGACTGTAGATGCCAGGTTATCAATCCCCATCCCAAGGCCTGAGCTCACCCCATTTTCTGGACCACTCCTAAGACCAAAACTGAACTTAGAAGTATCCAAAACATTTTGGACTTGAATTATTCAATGACTTTGGATGAGAATAGAGGTCAAAGCGATTCCCCAAAGTCAAACATCCTCAACTTGATTTCATAGAGAACTTATAAAAAAACATCTTCTGTCAATGGCAGTCCTGGAAATGAACTTCAAATCTTCCCTTCATCCAGTGATTTCTGGCTTTACCAGATGGATGCCAATTCTAATTCTTCTGAAGCAGTAGTTCTCCACCTAGGCCAATTTTGTCCCCACAGGGGATATCTGGCAAAGTCTGGAGACATTTTTTGGTTGTCCCAGTTGAGGTGAGAGGACCACTATTGGCATCAAGTGAGTAGAAAGAAGCAGGGAGGCTTCCAAACACCCACAATGCACAGGGTAATTCCCCACAACAAAGATTCATCTGGCCCAAAATGTCAATAATGCCACGATTGAGAAATCCTGCTCTAAAGCATACAAAAACTAATCTGGCTTTTCAAATTGCATAATCAGGGAGGCTCCTTAATAAATTCTCTTAAATGCCTAAGCTAAAAGTGATGTGCAGGTCATATGGCTCCTAGGTCTTTGGCTCTCTCCACCCAACATTTATATCACAAACAGCAACATAGGCTTCTTTGTCAGGTACAAAGATGGTCTCTTCTCTGTCTTAATGTCACAGATAAAGTTACCTTGAGTCACATTTCCACTGAATTGGATAATATTTCTATTGAATTCCTAGAGATTCAAGATGGAAAGAGGAGCCCCGGGGCCAGTTTCAGGACTGGTCATAGACCGTTCATATGTCAGTTTCTCTAACTCACTGCCTCAATTTCTTTACTGTTTCTCACTCCTACTCTAATTTATGCAACATGGTGGATCACTCATTTATGCTACAAATATATATTGTAACAAGGTCCACACTAGACACTGGAGATTGCAGAAAAGGGTGAACCTGCTACCCTAAAAAAAGTCACATTGTGGTGGGAGAGGCAGACCTGTTAACAGATGGTCACAGCCTTAGTGGGGAAGCCCCAGAAGGTGCTTGACTAGGGTTAGGAATGAGAGAAGACTTCCAGTGGAGAATGAGCCCTAATCCAAGGCTTTCTGGAGTTATCTAGACCAAAGCAAAAGTGGCCGTGTTCTAGACTAGGTGAAAACATATTCAGATGGCTAAGAGAAGGGAGAGCATGGTGAGTGCCTTCCAGAAGTTCTAAGTGGTTCAGTATGGCCGAAAGAGAAAAATAAGGGAAGAGAGGCCCAAGGTGAGAATGAAGAGAAGATGGAGCCCAGATAAGAAATGCTCCATTGCTGGTTAAGGAACTGGGCTTTCTCCGGGAAACAAGGAGGTAGAGACCTGGTCAGATGCACAGCTGGCAAGGATCATTCTGGCTGCACTGTCTAGATGGATTGTGAAGGCAAGAGTGGAAGCAGAGAGCATCTTTCAGCATCCAGGGGAGAAGTATGGTGGCCTGGCCCAGGGAAAGATAGAAAGGAGAAGAAATATAAGCAAATGCATGGCAAGTGTAATGTATGGTGCCTGGTTACTGCTTAGCCACAGGAAGTGAGAAGGTAGAAGAAGTCAGGAATGACTCCCAAAGACCTGGCTTAGGAGACTGGGGTCATTGAGAAAAGGGACACAATTTGGAGCAGATTGGGGGCTACATGACTGTTTTCATTCTGGTTATATTGACCATGGATTTTCCTACAAACCACTCTCTCTGCTGGTCTTAACCTAATTAGAAAGTCGTAGACACCCAGGACAGGGTGGGACAGGGATGAGGTGATACGATACACTATGGCATGAGGTTTTCATATGCCCCAGGAGCACTAAGGCTATGGGGAAGGAATGAAAAAAAATGTCAACAGTGTTCTTGACTGTTGTCCAGTGCATTTGGCTGGAGAAGGACCAGGTATACTAGGTATCTCTCTGCCTCATTTTGTCCTCTAACAATTTACAAGGTTCATCTTTACCCTCAATTTAATAATGCGGAAATGATGGTCAAGAGGAGATGGTGACCAGTTCATCAATGTAGAGTTAATATTCCATACAGGCTCACCTGTTTCCAAGTCCTGCATTCTTATTGAATAAACCATATTGCTTACTCTTCAATAGATCACTCTTGTATGTATAAACTTTTAAAGTGGTGAAACATCACAGGGTCTGATGGTGGGAAAACATGGGTTCGAATCCCAGCTCCATCATTTCTTAGTAGCTCAAAAGCCTCATTTGCAAAGCAGAAGGTATTAATAACCATTTCAACAAGGATATCAGGAGGACTCAATAAGATTCGGACATGGAACTCTCTTAGCACTGTGGCTGGCATTATTTTTTTTTTCAATATATGAAATTTATTGTCAAATTGGTTTCCATACAACACCCAGTGCTCATCCCAAAAGGTGCCCTCCTCAATACCCATCACCCACCCTCCCCTCCCTCCCACCCCCATCAACCCTCAGTTTGTTCTCAGTTTTTAACAGTCTCTTATGCTTTGGCTCTCTCCCTCTCTAACCTCTTTTTTTTTTTCCTTCCCCTCCCCCATGGGTTTCTGTTAAGTTTCTCAGGATCCACATAAGAGTGAACACATATGGTATCTGTCTTTCTCTGTATGGCTTATTTCAGTTAGCATCACACTCTCCAGTTCCATCCACGTTGCTACAAAGGGACATATTTCGTTCTTTCTCATTGCCATGTAGTACTCCATTGTGTATATAAACCATAATTTCTTTACCCATTCATCAGTTGATGGACATTTAGGCTCTTTCCATAATTTGGCTATTGTTGAGAGTGTGAGCAGCATTATTATGTTTAAGCACTCTTAAGTCAAAGGTTCTCAGCTAGGGCAATTTTGCTGCCCCACCCCCAGGACATCTGGCAATGTCTGTAAGCATTTTAGGTTGTCCAAACTTGGGGGAGAGGTGCTGCTAGCATCTAGTGGGTACAGGTCAGGGCTACTCCTACACATTCTACAAGGCACAGGATAAGGAAGAATTACTTGCCTATAATGCCAATAATGCTAAGGTTGAGAAATCCTGCTGTAATGTAATACAAATTGTCTAAACTGGGGTAGGATGAAATACATTAGATTTTAAATGATGGAATCTAATTTATGCACCTCACAGAAGAAAAAATGGAAACCAGAAGGGGAATGGAACTAAAGTCCTGAAGAGGGATTGGATAGAGAAGCAGAAGGCACTGGAGATCGAGAGCTGAGTATCTAGAAGCTTCACTATGAGAATGCTTTCATACCTTTCCTTCCATCCCATTTTGGGAGCGTGTCTGGGACAATTGCTTTCTGACCTCTTCAAAAGAAGAAAGGGTGGTCTAGTGAGGCCTTGGTTGAGAGTATCCTGGCTCAGTCAACCTGGTGGCCACACCCCAATCCAGCAGTGTCTGGCCCAATTAAAGGGAGAAAAAGTGCCCAGAACTTTGTGAGCCTTAGGTCATTTACTCGGCACAACACATGGTCCTTATTGTTATCATCTCGTTATGGCTGAGGAGGACACGGAGGCTTAAGGAGGCAACCTGGTTTGGCCAAGGATACACAACTGAGGGATGCTATGGGGACTGACAGCTGGGCAGTGAGGCTCCCAGGTCCACACTGACACATCTCTCAAACTGTCACCAGTGAGACCCCAGCCTAGGCCTCCACACCCACGATCTCCTCTATATTTATGGGAAGCAGAGCTAGCTTCTTCCAAATACATGATTTGAGTGTCACTAAAATCACTCACTCAACCAGAATCACCAGAAAGCACATCTCACTGGAATAGCCTCCTCTTTTGATACCCAGACAAGATCCATGGATGTGGATGGGTTCTCAGACTACTTTGTTTTTTTATTGGGGATCAGAGAGGGGGTGAAAAGAGCCTAAGATCACACAGCAAGGTTGTGGCTGGTCTCCTGACTTCTGCCTATTTCACATTTGGAAACAGAAAAGCAAAAGGAAAAACACCAACTCTGGATGTTGCCTTCTCAGGAGTGGGCAGAGGCCTAACCTCTGGGCAGTTTCCTTCTGAGACAAAGACATTTGCATGAAGTGATTCCCCAAAAGACCTTGGAAAACAAATTTTCTTGTCTCCTTCCTCTGCCAGCTGAAGCAAATGAGACTTTGGATTGTTAAAATAGCAACTTAAAAGGGGTAAGTAAAACTGCAGAATGAAAAAGAAAAAGCTTGCAGATTCCAAGCCCAAACGTCAGTTTCAATTCTGCAAATTTTCAAACCAGAACCTAAAGATCCACTTTCCTTTTTAAAGAAGGAAAGGGACACTTACTGGTTCCCCAATGTCCCTTTCATAGCGGCCATCTCTCAATGAGAATGATGCTCATTCATTTATTTATCCATAGTTCCCTTCATCCCCAAAGACATTTTGAGGCAACAAACAAAAATACAACAATATGGGAGTGTCGGGGGAGGAAGGGATCAAAGTCATGGGCATATGAGAGTCAAATAGGAAGATGACCCAGGGAACGTCAGTAAGCAGCAATGAACAGTTATAATGAGCTTCCTAGTAGCCAAGCCAAAAATGAAAATCAATCCATTACCAGACTCACAATGCCCAAGAGAAAAATGATATTAGTTGTTCAGGAGAAAAAAAAAACAGATTTTTCCTAACATGATGAAAAAATAAAGTTTTATTGTTTCAGACTCTGAAATTTGGGGAGGCTGTCTGGTGCAGCAACCAGCATTAATTACTGACAAATCCCCATCCCTCCACCACCACCCCCAGCCACCCATGACCCTTTTCAAGCATTCAGTTAAGTGTTGAACGAAGGAATGAGCACCACTTCCGTATCGGGCTCTATGATTCCCAGGTGATGTCCTGTAATCTTCCTATTAGTTTGGGATGTCACACCATTTATTCCTTAGACACGTTTCTCGACCTTGGTCATACTGACATTTGAGACCGGACAATTCTTACAGGGAGCTGTCCTGTGCATTGTAGGATGTGTAGCAACCTCTCTGGCCTCTACCCACAAGATGCCTAATTAGCACCACCAACCCCGGTTGTGACAACCAAAACTGCCTCCAGCTGTTGCCAAGTGTCCCCCAGTTTGAGAATCACTACCTTAGACCCTATGATCTACAAGGACAAATTCCATATCCCTCTCTCCCAGCAATCCCTACCCCCCAACACACACACACAACACACATCCAAGAGACAGTGGAGAAATAGGGACAGGGGTAGCCTCAGTCAACACACCTGCTTAGAAAGAAGGGGCACACTCAGGATCTGTGTGGCAGAAGTCTGTGAAGGCAGACTTCAGGAAGGCTCCTGCTCTGGGTGAGGGACAGTGAGTCTCCTCTCAGGGCAGCTCATGCTTGTCCATTGTTATGACCCCTGCATCCACTCTTTTGGAGCCATGACCTTCCTTGGACATATATAAAGTGCGTGTTTGATATTATGCACTTCCCTTGGGAATAGTTTCCTTAGTCTACTTTCTATTCATGGAATGTTGGTATGCCAAGAGTTGTTTTGAGCCTCAAAGATTTCCTAGACCAGACTCATGGTGTCTTTGACATTGTATTTCACTCAATAATATAACAGGTTTCTAATCTATTTGTAGTGACTATGGCCAAAATTCTTTTTAAGATATAGTTCTTAGGGTTGCCTGGGTGGCTCAGTCAGTTAAGCGTCCAGCTTTGGATCAGGTCATGATTCTCATGGTTCATGAGTTTGAGCCCCCATGTTGGGCTCTGTGCTGTCAGCCCAGAGCCTGGATCCTGCTTCAGATTCTGTGTCTCCCTCTTTCTGCACCTCCTCTCTCGCTCTCTCTCAAAAATAAACATTAAAAAAAAGATTAAAAACTTTAAAAAAATTTAGTTCTTAAATATTTTCCTTGATTTTTCACCTCTTTACTTTTCGCTCTCTTAAGCTAATGACACCTACCGAGAGACTATATGGAAAAATCAGTAAAGAGGCTGCTTTTATCATCTGATCTGTACCCTGAGTCATTTTTCCAACTGATAGGGTCTACTAGGCTTTTGCCACTTAAATCCTTTGTGAATCCTATCCCTTATTGTGTGGTCTTTAAAACAGTATGCTATTTCAAATTCAAAGCCTCACATCTATGGACTATCTCTATTCTTCTTCATGTCTGCTTACCATCCACCTAACAATTTCCTGAGCTCATCTCACTCCTGTAATGCCTTGCCAGATGCAGTCATGCTATTTGAATACACCATTCTCCTATTTTCCCACCTCTTGCCAGTGGGATGGTGAGTTCCATCAGGACAGGGTATACCTTTCAAGCCGTCCCAGGCAGAGACTTTGCAAATATCTTGCCACTGCATGCCCCGGCCTCCATCTTTTCAGTGCCAGGTTTAGTTTCCCATTACTTGTTCCCTGATCACTCAGCTAACATCATATATTTGATGTTTTGGTTTGGAGTACTTCTTGTCCTGATATCTGCATCAAAATAACTAACAGCAGCTACCAAAACCGACAAATCCTAAAATTTCAGTAGATCAACACCATCAAGGTTTATTTCTCGCTTATTCAAGTCCAATGAAAATAGCCTTCCCTTTTCCCTTTTGGAGCTACAGAAGAGCTGATTGCTTCTAGATCTCAAGCAATAGAAGACATGATTTTTAAAAGGCATTGGGGGATAAAGACCCAGTAAAACCCTGGTCGAAAGATCAAATTGAAAATGTGTTTCCTCTCCCTCTCTCTCTTTTGTGGCATTTGCAAACTTGGTGAACACATGTTTTATGTGGTGTAGCTGTGAGATGGAGAAGGATCATTCGTGGGTACAATTACCTGGTGCCCCCAGGAGCATCACCTCCCTCAACTTCCTTTCCAGTACTGACTCTCAAACATCCAAAGGTGTATCAATAAACTTGGGAGCCTCCACAAACAAGGGACTAGCTTAGTGAGAGAACTGGAGACAGCAGTGTGTGAGAAACCAGTTCTGGGAGACTGTGTCACTGTTCACAAATATTTGCCACCCCTTCTTGGGTATAGAGTTCCCTTCCCCACCTCTTGGACATAAGGCTCTGGCCAGTGCAACATGACTGAAGGTGACACATGTTACTTCTGGTGGAATCTTCCAAGACCAGTGCATGGAGATTCGCACTCTCTTTCTTCAACCACCATGATCAGCCATGTTTTACACAGAGGCTGCTTGCTCAGCCTAGGTCCCGGGGTGAAAGGAAATCAGAGTAGTGGTCCCAAACTGCAGTAAATATACAGAGTGAGTGAGTGACAAGGAGTCTGTCTTTGGCCAAAATCTACTCAGGCTTCTGTGAATTCTCTTCTCAAGTAGGCTCAGCAAGCTTTAGTGTTCTTTTCTACACTATCCCATCTTAGTAAGGAACCTGCCAAGTCAGTGTAACCAGAATCCTTCACTCTCCATATCTGATCACTCTTGACATCCAGTCAGGCTCTTCATCCTCCAACATCTCCCAGGTCACATCTGCTCACCCTGGCCTGTCTTCTGTAAGAATCCTGTTGGTTCAGTCTAGCCAGAATCCCCTTTATTCCTGATATTTCTTCTTGGTAATTTTCCATCCACTGATCCCCACCCTACTCCTTAGCTATAGATTTTTCCACTTGCCCATGTTGTCCTCAGAGCCAATGTAATGTCTGTGAGGCCCCACCAAAGTGGTCTCTACATCCACAGACTGAATAAAGTCTGCCTTCCTGTTCTTTAGCAAGTGTCCTGAATAATTTTCCCTTGAACAGTTAGAATATTATTTTTTTTCCCTTAATGTAAGAACTAAACTTTGGTTCCTGAGAGCCCCTGAGATCCTGGGATCACCTGTTACTGGGAAAGAACTTAGCCTGTGTTGCCACTAATGCCAGTGAAGGAACCACAGAAGATTGCGAAGAAGAGAGAACACGGTGGGAACACAGTCATTGTCATCAACCACCCGAAGCCCTGAGTAGAAAAGCAGCACTAGATTTGCTCATGTGTCACTCCCAAACCGGAAGTCACAGGGACGTAGCTCAGCCCAAGGAAGAATGTTCTGAGGGTCTGTATTGAGCAGTTGGTCATTGGATGTAACTGCAGAGGTGCAAGTGGGGGTCTGAGAGGGGAGAGGATGGGATGATGGCTGAGATGCTGTGATTACAGAGAAAGTCCACATTGTAGGTGAACTTTCACCCCAGGATTTCCATCTGTTAGGAAAACACAGAAACTTAGGACCTGCCAGCACCTCAGCCAAGCCAAAGAACAAATCTTCCCAAGGAGGCCCACAGGGCCCATATGTAGTTCTTCTCAGGGGTTTCACATATATTTTCTCCATTAGACACAGCCATCCATTGGGTGTTTGTGTCATTGCCCTCCTTCCTCTCTCTGTGTCTCTGATTTTCTCTCACTGTCCTGGTTTCCATGAGCCCCTGGATCTCCAGGATGTTCTCTCTCTGTATTTCTGTGTCTTTGTGTTTTTCCTTTATCTTTGTGTATTTCTGCCTCCATTTCTGTCTCTGTGTGTCTATATATCTCTTTTCCCCTTTCCCAGCCTCCTCTCTTTCCCTCCTCTGCATGCATTGCCTCCATCAAGGTACCCCTCAGATGTTTTTTTTTATGACAAACAGCCCCCTTGAAACCAGTCCTCACCATAGCTGGTACTAAAAGCATCTACCTGCTCAGCCATATCTTTAGTCTCTGATTCTTTATTACCACTCCCTTCTCATCTCTACAGTGGAGCTCCTCCCCTAACCAGACATTACTCATCTCCAGCCTCAAGGTCTCCAGCTGAAACTTTGTGCTCAACTTCTTCCTTCTAAATTCCAAAATCTTCATCTCTGGCCCTGGTTCCGGGACAGTGCCTTGCCCTCCTTCTCTGTCTGAGCCCTCTGTCTAGCTCCATAAACATTCCCCATAAACATTCATGACAAGGGTGTGTCCACTGTGAACTTTATTCGGTGCAAAGGGTGGAAGTTTAAAGACTCCAAATAGAATGTCCCTGGCCAAGGACACCCACCCTGGCCTCAGGAGCTGCCCAGCCCTCTGCCTCTCCCTCATTCCTGCTCCTCCCAAACCAAGTCCTCTGGATGCTTTTGAGGCCTCCTGCCTCATGGCTTGGCTCTTGCCCTGACCTCTACTGGCCACACCCTCTATGCATGGCAGCGTGACAGGATGGCAGAGAAAACGAGTACAGGCTCAGGAATGTGAGAGTCTGGGTTCAACTTCAGATCCAGCTCTACTACTCACTTTTTTGGGTAGTTTGTGTCACCCCCCCCACCACCACCACCAGATGTCTATTTCTTACTCTTAGGAATTGGAGTCATAAATGCCTACCTGCCACAGTTACGTAAGAATCAAGTAAGAGCATGTATAGAAAGCTCCTGATGCAGAGCTGGAATAAAGATGGTGACCATGTAACATTTATTCCATTCTCTCTTCATTCAGACCCCAGGCCCCTCCTCGTCTTCCAGGCTGACCTGCAGCTAATAGGCACAGGGACAGCAATACTGATCACTTGCCCCCAGTCTACTCTGATAGGTCAACAGACATGCCATTGGTTGCTGTTTACTTTGAATATCCCCACCCCTCCACCACCATCCTTCCCACTCTCCCCCTCCCTACTCCATCCATGAAGCCCACTCAGACCCCAAATATAAGCACCCCCTCGTCTCTGGGCTCACCACCCCCGCCAACAGTGATAATCTGTCTCCACTTTGAGTCTCACTCACTGGGCACTGACAACAAGGTGTAAAGCATAGTTCTGCCCCAAACATTTATTTAGCATCTGCTCTATGCCCTGAATTTGAGAGATCTGGCAATGAAAACAACATAGTCTCCACACTTGAGGTGTTCACAGGATAGTGGGCGGGAGAGCTATACAAATAAATCACGACAATGCAATGTGATAAGACTTCAGTAATTGAGGTGTGGGCTGGACATACTGAGAGGAGAGAGCTCTACATTTGCCTGGGGCTGCTAGTTCATAGCTTAGCCCTCTACTTTATTTTAAGAACCACTTGACTCAATTCAGCACTAAGAGACAATAGTGTTTATGTTGAGAGGTATTGACTACAACCATGGACAAAATAATAGAGGTCTTCAATCTCTGATCTGGGTCACATCTGTATCTCCAGTTTCTGGTTGAGTCTGGTCCAGAGTAGGTACCTGAGGAATGAGGGGATGCCCACACTCACACCCAGGCCTCCCAACCTAGCAGCATTCTTGGTTGAAACTGAGTAATAATGTGAAGGCCAGAGAAGGGAGACAGAGGAAAAAGAAACAGCCTGGTTGTTTGGCCAAACTTCTCGGGCTCCATTTTGCTTGCTCTGAACCTGCAAGCACTGGCTGGTTACTGCCTGGTATACCTTTCTGCTTTTGCACTCCCTTGTTTCACTCCTGGACCTTGGCTAACCCTCTGTCCATCTGAGCACTCTTCTCCAAGCTGCAGTGTGCCATTTACCCAGAGACAGGCCTCTCCCTATATTCTTACCATAACCAAAATATCAACAAGTATACAAACATAACTCCAGGGCCTTTTTAAGGGAACGCTTTATGAGCTCTAACAGTGGGGCCTGGTTCAAGACCTTATTTGTGTGGCAACAACAGCTGCCTGGACCAGAATCAAGAACTAAGAAAAAAATAAATAAAAACTTCCTTCTGTGAAGCCAAAACAGATACCAAGGAATCTATGTACTAACACTCACCCACATGATTCACGAGAACGTTTTGTCAGGACCACACAAAGCCCCCGCTGACTCTTATTTCTTGTCTGGTTTCATATCTCAGAAGGTCAGAACTGGAACTGTCATAATCCCTGCATTCTGTCACACTGTCATTGTGTCCCATGCTTGGACTGCTTTTTATTTATTCGGTTGGTTATAACATTATAAGTATTATAAGTATATAACATTATAAGTATGGATCCATGACATAAAATGAAAGCCAGGATCTTGAGGGGTATCATACAACACCCCTCGAAACCCCTCACAACCACTCCTAAACTGCCCAGGGTATCCATCATCCTGAGTCCGGTGTTTATCGTTGCTTTACTCCCCTTTGTAATTAGTTGTATCTGTATGACAACACCCCTCGAAACCCCTCACAACCACTCCTAAACTGCCCAGGGTATCCATCATCCTGAGTCCGGTGTTTATCGTTGCTTTACTCCCCTTTGTAATTAGTTGTATCTGTATGTATTTGTGTGTGTGCGCATGCAAAGGCACATGCATGCATGACTTTTAACTTTGTATAAACTTTGCTGTATATCATTCTTTTCCACTTTATACTATTTTGCTAAGACTCATCCTTTTTGAGGCGTGTTGTATTTTTCCTTCATTTGGACGACTGCACAATGCTGACTTTATTCACCACCTTCCCTGGCGAAAGGAATCTGGTGTGCATGAAGGGCATCTGATGTAGGAGCCATGTTGCTCTTTTTTTTTTTTTTTTTATTAAATTTTTTTTTTCAATGTTTATTTATTTTTGGGACAGAGAGAGACAGCGCATGAACGGGGGAGGGGCAGAGAGAGAGGGAGACACAGAATCGGAAACAGGCTCCAGGCTCTGAGCCATCAGCCCAGAGCCCAACGCGGGGCTCGAACTTGGACCGCGAGATCGTGACCTGGCTGAAGTCGGACGCTTAACCGACTGCGCCACCCAGGCGCCCCACCATGTTGCTCTTTGTGATGCAATGGCTGCAGAGGACCCAGACTCAAACATAGTGATGTTCACAGTAGAAACCGGAATTCTCCAGACAAGGTTAAATCTGCTTTCACACCCCACTAAATAATGCGGATGATGTTGTTGTTTTGGGGAAATACCCAATCCTGGCAGAGATGGAGTGATAGGTGGTCCCACCTCTACAGAGGCAAAGCCTCAACTGTGTTCTTATCCTCTGTCCTAGAGATGCTCCTCCCAGGACTCCATGCAAGACCCAAAATACAACAACAACAACAACAACAAAAGAACTATGTTTTATTTATAAATTAATAAGAAACAATCCAAATGCACTTGAAGGGGGAGTTGTTCAAATGAACTATAGTACTTCCATTTGAGAGAAGGTCTATGCAGCCCTGAACAATTTTCTTTCTGGAATGCTGCTATTCAGTGAGATGCACAAAAATCAAAATATAAAGTAATGTCTTGCTTAAAAGCTAGAAAGAAAAGAAAGAAAAGCATAAAAAAATTAATTTGGAAAAAAAATCCTCTTGTTAAAGGTCCAGTTTCGAGACAGTTTAGACCAGGGGTCAGAAAACTACTGCCCACAGTCTAAATCCAGCCAGCCCTGCTTTCGTATGGCCTGCACACTAAGAATGGTTTCCTATTTTGGGGCACCTGGGTGGCTCAGTCAGTTGAGCATCCAACCTTGCCTCAGGTCATGATCTCACAGTTCAGGCTCTGTGCTGACAGCTCAGAGCCTGGAGCCTGCTTCAGATTCTGTCTCCCTCTCTCTGACCCTCCCCCACTCATTCTCTCTCTCTCTCTCTCTCTCTCTCTCTCTGTCAAGAATAAATAAACATTAAAAGGAAAAAAAAAAGAATGGTTTCCTATTTTCAAATGGTTGTATAAACATCTATATGATATAAACATCTATATGATAACTCCAGTTTTGCTCCTCCTTTCATAAATTCTAAAATAATCACCATCTGACCCTTTAGAGAAAAGGTCTGCCAACCCCCAGTTTAGGGAGTGTGGATAATTGTTTTCCTCCCTTTTTTCTCTTTTGTTCCTAGAGCCAAAATATGTTACTTTTATAATCAGAAAAAAAAAACTGTTTTATAGCTGTAAATTATATTAGAAAGGTTTCCATTCAAAACAGTTGCATTTTTTTTTAGGTTGTCCCTTAGAAGGCTGTGTGTCAGTCACTGAAAATTTCTTTCATCAAAGAGCTCATCTCCCAAGAGAACCAGAAAGGGGAGGCCATGCCACCATCGACACCATGGGTGTTGCATAAGTCAAAACACGCTTACATAACAAGAAGTAATCCCCCCCAAAAATAACCATTTTTCCCAATTTGGGAAGCAACAGGGAAAACATCTGCCTCCCCATCCAGCTGCCCATGCTAATTATTCACTGCACATCCTGGTAAAATTGCTACGGCTCGGTCTGGAAAGAGGGTTACTCTACAAACAAGGGTGGAGGGAACAACCAGTGACAAAGAGAAGAGGCAGAGAAGCATAGAAACCTTAAAACAACACCAGAAGCATCCTCGGCAATCACGAAGTTCAGCTCCGTGGTCCCATCCCATTTCACAGATGGGAAGAATGAAGCATGAAGCTAGAAATGACTTATAGTCATTTTCATCTCAGTGAGACCAAGAGCTGTAAAAGACACCAGCTCTAACAATCTCTCTAGTAACTGAATTTCCTTTAAAGTATCCCCAATAAGTGGTTGTTCAGGTCCCGTGTGCACTCATGGGACAGACAGCTCCCACCTTTAGAAACATGTGTGATTAGTCATGGAATAGCATTGATATAGTCATTAAGTTGAGTTGAAATATCCCTCTCAGTATCTTCTGCTCATTGGCCTATTTCAACTCGGCATGCTGCACAGTCCAAATATAATGCACTTGGCAACAAAAGCTGAATTGGAAGGGCGTGTGTGTGTGTGTGTGTGTATGTGTGTGTGTGTTGTCCTTACCTATCCCACTCAGCATGAGTGTACTGGGCTACAGAAATGTTTCTGTTTGATTATAGGACACTGTTTCAAACCCCACTGAGAATGTTATGTAATATAAGGCATGTGGAGGGTATTATTCAGGTGAACCATATGAAATTATTATTATTGTAGGTCAAAGCTGTCAGGTAATGGTGATTTCATATCGCTAAACTTAATGCTTTTCCAAAACCTGGCACCAAAGATTTTAAATTAAGAAATTAAGGACCTGTAATCAAGAGGAATCTCCAATATAGAGTAATATGTGAGAGTTGCTCTGTCAAGAAAGATTCTCAAATTAATTTTCCACCCAAGCCTCTGACTGGGACCTCAGACTTATCATCCACTGCCTCCTCATAATTTCACCTTTGCTTGGTTGTCTAAAAGTCGCCTTAAATGGTGCACATCTTGATCTGAGCTCTCAAGCTTCCTTTCCTATCTCCACTAATAGCATCTCAATTCTTCCAATGCTCCAACCAAGAACCATGGACCCAGACTTTTCTCTTTCTCTCTCACCCTACATCCAACTGGATGAGAACTTATGTCCTCTCTACTTCAAAATATTTATGGAACCCATGATTTCTTGTTACCCTCTCTGTCACCACCTTTTCCAATCCACCATCTTGCTTCGCCTGGATTATTGCAATAGTTTCCAAACTGGTCTCCCTGATTCCACCCTTCCTTTGGGCTATTCTTGACACAGCAGCCAGGAAGATTTTTATGAAATGAAATCCTGCCACTCCTCTGCCCTACATATTCCAGAGCTTCCCCACCACACTGAATGAGAGCCAACTCCTACCCATGCTCAGAGCCCCGCATGGCCAGCCTCCTCTGATACTGCTCTGACCTCATTGCCCCTGGTCTCCTCCTCACTCACAACTCCAGTCTTCCTGGCCACACTGATGCTCCTGACACACAGCTTTTTCAAGGCCAGGAGCATGGGTTTTTCTCGCCACCCTACATTAAACTGTAACTAAAGTAACTGCCTATCTCCCTTTCTGTTTTTTTTTTTTTTTTCCTAAAGCTCCAAGAGCATCTAATACGCTTAACTCATTTCTTTTATTTACTGGCCATCTCACTCCACTAGAACATAAGCTCCATGACAACAGGGATTGTTCTCTGTTCTTGTTACTGCTTTATTCCCAGTACCAAGAACACTATCTTGCATGTAGCTGGCACTCAAGTGCAATAGCTCATTATTTATCTAAAAGCGATTTACCTTCTGCCTTGGAATCCACTGAGAGAGAATCAAGAAGGAAATGATAAGTAATTTCAGCATCCAAAACAGATGTCTGTATAACCAAACAGGTTTCAGAAGGCAAATGAGTTCGACATTGTTAGCCGTCAGGGAAATGCAAAGTAAAACCACAGTGAGATATCGCCAGACACCTACAAGAATGGCTAAGAGAAGAAATAGTGATAACACCGAATGCTGAAGAGAGAATGCAGAGAAGGATGTTGGTTCTTTCACACATTGCTGGTGGGAAGCAAAATGATACCAACACTCTAGAAAAGAGGGTTCCTTACAAAATGAAACAAGTGCCTACCGTTATGACCCAGCAATTTCACTCTGGGCATTTATACCAGAAATGAAATTAAGCCATGTTCACACAAAAACCTGTATACCAATATTCATATCAGCTTTGTTAATAAATAAGTCAATCCTGGAAATAACCCAAAATTCCTTCAGTGGGTGACTGGCTAAACAAACCATGCTACATTCGTACCATGGAATACCACACAGCCATCAAAAGAAATGAACCATTGAGCATGCAATGATTTGGATGGACCTCAAGGAAATGGTGCTGAGCGGAAAAAAAAAAAAAAAAAGCCAATCTCAGAAGTATACAGACCCCACAATTCCATTTATATAACATTTGTGAAAGAACATGATTACTGAGTTGGAGGGCAGAGGTTAAAAGAGGAGGGTAGTAGCAGAGGCTATACATTGTAGCATGGGGGATCCTAGAGACGGAGCTTTTCTATGCCTTGACTGTGGTGACTGTCACACACATCTGCACATATGGCACACTACACAGAAACTAAATAAGTCTACACAAATGAATAAAAACACATATCTACACATAAAAAACTGGTAAAGTCTGAATATCAATGTCAATGTCAATTTCTTGGTAGTGATGTTATGCTCTCGTTATGCAAGATGTTGCCTTTGGGGAAAACTGAGTCCAGGGCATGCAGGATCTCTCTGTTTTGTTTCTTGCAACTACATGTAAATCTACATCTACAACCACCTCAAACAAATGTCCATAGGTCCAGGCCCTAACACTCTTATTCTCTTCTTATAGGACATTCCCTGGGCACAAACTGAGAATCCATTGAATCTTACTTTAAACAGAAGTATCACAAGCTTACTTACCAGGTTTTGTAGATAGCCAGGTACATTAAAATGAGGTGGGTCTGCTAGAGTTCTCAAGGTCACACAACTGAGGTTTAAAACCCACACCTCCAGATCCCCAGTCTGGTGTTTTTAATCTTCCTCATCTTTTGAGGCCTTTTGATCTTGTGGGTGAGAGTACATACTTCTTCCTGTGAACCCGTACATTTAACACTTTTAAGACCCTGGTTTGATTAAGCATACCAAGCTTCTAAAAAAGAAATACAAGAATAAGAACATATTTGTAAACTCTTTCAAGATGATCCAGTATTAAGGGTGATTGTGTGTTCAAAAGTTACAATGGCAAAGATCTAGGTTAGTCTCAAGGTGTCTTACCAGGTTTGTTAAGCCAAGAATAGGTAACCAAGAGACATAAAAATCATCCTTTGCTGGAATTCTTTGGAAATGTGTTAGATGTTTACTTCAATAGATGTCAGTTATGACCATTATTACATTAGGAGCTACAGTCGTAGGGAAGGGATGTGAGTAACTTGGCACCTGCCCTCCTACATCTGATGATTTAATGGGGACAATGGAAAAGTAGTCCGCCATAGTTTACTATGAAATATTCTATGATAAGAGAAGAACAGGAAGCTATAAAAACATAGATGAGCATCTCACCCAATCTCAGAGGCCACGGATGCAGAAAAGTTTTTAATACAAAGTGTGAAATAGGGGAGCATGGTGATACGATAGGACAGGATTGGAGGCCGTCACAGTGGAGGGACTAGCATGTGCAACAGTTCACTAATCCATAATGCGTTTGGGAGAACTGCAGCTTGGGAAAAGAGTAAGAGTTGAGGCTGGACACTGGTGAGGGGTGATGGTGGGCAGGGACCAGATCATGGAACGCCTTTGCAAGTAGCCCACAAGGATCACGATGTGAAATAGCACAAGTAGCAACTGAATGGAGGTGCTAGTCAGGCTAGTTTCCACCACTTGCCACAGGACATCCTTAAGCTTTCCTATTTCTATTACCCATCTTTCTGCAGAGTCCTCTGCTCTTCTCCAACATCATGTTCCCTAAGCTTCAAGGCCTAGTTCCTACACCAGCTCTTTCTCCAGGAAGCTTCCCCAACCCCTAACTGGAAGGATGGCCTTTTTCTGGGCACACTGGGTGTGGGTGTCTGTGTACGTGCACAATACAGCAGCGCGTGCAGTGTAGCGCAATGATTACGACACTCTGGAGCCAGCCTACCTGAGTCGAGATCCTATGCTTCCATTTCCTTATCTGTCAAGTGGTAATCATAACATTACTACGTCAAAAGGTTATCTCAGGATTGAATAATTCCATTGATACCTTTAACTCCCCTAGAACAGTGACAGGCACAAAGGAAATGTTTAATAAATGTTAGCCTTTATTACATGTTGTGGGCCCTCTACACACCCAACTGCGGGCAAGGCCTATCACTTGTGTTCAATCAACTTGGAACTAATCAGAGAAGAGAGAAGTCAATGTCCTCTTTTCGTGAGCAGTCACCTTTATGACCTCACACTCTTTGCTTAGACAACTGGTCTACTCAGGCAAGGTATGCACTTTCCTTTCACAGATGGTTGTGTGGTAGAGGCAAGAACCCCAAACAGTGATTTTGAGGAACTAAACCATCATCTTGGCTCCTCTGTCCTAATACCTGGATGACCTAAAGCAAGTGCCTTTCACTTTCCAGAACTTTGGCTTTTCCGGCTGTGCAAGAAAAATGAGCTCCTATGAAGCTCAAAACTGCAGAGGGCTTGGCAGCATTTTGCACAGCAGTGATGCAAACACGATTTCTATTTCCCAGTCTGCAAGCCACACCACACATCTCCCGGGCCTTCACTTTCACTTCCAGAAGCGGCACACTCCCCAGACTGGCATGGCTGGAAGGTCTCCAGCGCTGGGAACAGCTATATTTTAATTCGCCCCGCCCACTGTCTTGATGGATTCTTTTTCTCCTCCTCCAGGGACTTTCCTCACTTCCTTCTGTAAACGAAGGAAGAAGCACATGAGCACACTGTATATAAATATGCTTGGGAAAGCTTTCTTCTTCTTCTTCTTCTTCTTCTTCTTCTTTTTTTTCTTAAACCAGATTTGGTTTCTGTTGTAGGCGGTGCATTCCCTAGCCAGGCGGGGCCCAGTGTGTTGTGGAAGGGGGAGGGGAGAGGCCAGGGGGTGGAGTAGGCAGTGATTAATGCACCCACTGTGAGAGCCTGTCTTCTATTTAATGGGGGGTCTCTCTGCCCATGGGGAGTCAGAGCTGTCTCCAGGACCAGCGGGAGCATGGCAGAGAATCTGGGGCTGGGCTTCAGGGAAACAGCCAGCGTGGAAATGCTGCCGGAGGAAGGCAGCTGCACCCCCAAGGCCAGAGCCAGGTTAGCAGCCAAGAGCAGAGCAAGCTGGGCTCTCACCTGCTGCCTGCTGTCACTCCCCATCCTGGCAGGACTTACCACCTACCTGCTTGTGGGCCAGCTCCGGGCCAGAGGAGACGCCTGTGTGTTCCAGGTAAGCAGTCTCTTCCCTGAGCCCTGAGCCAGGGGCCCACTGACCTGCTGCAGGCACCTGGCAGCCGCTGCAGCTGTGGACAGACTCCTTTGACCCACCAAGCTCCCTGCTTCCCCATGCTAAGGAAACACCATGGGAAGGGCAGAGAGGTCCAATCTGGTATTTATCCTCAATGATTCCAGGAGATGAACTGTCCTCTTTATGTTTATATGGGAACAACCTCCAATAACATAGTTTTAGATAATTACAGTCATAGTGTACTATGACTATTTGGGAATATTCCTTTTCTTAAAAAAAAAAAAAACCCTCCTTAAATTATATAACTAACATATGTCATTGAAGAAAGTTAGAAAACACAGATAAGGAAAAGATGATAATTATCATTACCCATAACCACATCGAAGTGACCACTATTGATATTTTGGGGTATAGAATTCTGTATTTTGTAACAAGATGAGATTATTTTGAGTCCCCAAATATGTTATGATTTTATTTATTGTTAGTAAATTCACAGCAGTATGATGATATAGATGATTGCATTATGTTCCTGTATATGATATGTCTGTGCTATAATCTAACCAACCCCCTTTCCTGGGTTTAGAAATATTCTTTTTCAATGCTCCAGAAAGAACCTCTTGCCTTGTTGTCTATCTCTCACACCTTGCTGGGGGCTCAGGGTAGAGGAGCTTAGTCAAAAATGAATGTAAGATGTAGGGAGAACATTGGTGCCAAGTGGGGTGGGTACAGGTCTCAAGGGGAAACTTACAACTCTGGACTAGGAACATCAAAAACCTTAAAGACCAAAGAAAATGTCATTCAAATAATACCCTTTTATATAAAAAAAAAAAATACTCCTGCAAATCTGTCATGACTGATTTCATTTCAGTCAAAGGTATTATATGCCAGAGAAGAAAACAGGCTTTTTAATTGATTTAACTGGAAGTCTGTCTTCTAAGCAATGCTGGCTGGCTTCACAGCAGGAACACCAGGAGAGACCAAACCATGGCTAATATGTAACTCTCATCACCCCCTCAGAGTCAGCAAACAGATCTTGATTCAGGCAGCAGGGTCCACAGCCACATATCATCATTCAGAAGACATAGAAAAACGCAGATAACCTGGAAATGGTGTTCATGTTAGAGAAGAAATTCAAGGCATGAGAAGTCAGGCTGTGACCCCTAAGCCACCTAACCCCCTAAGCTTCCTATGGAGCCAAACCAGAGCATCTTGTCAGTGTTCTGGGATTCTGTCCTTCCTTAGCCAGAAAGAGACAGTTGTCCTGGAATGAGACAGTTGTTCTGGAATGAGGCATTGAGAGACCTCCAAAAACCTGAACTCTCCTGGGATCTGTAAGGAAACAATGCCTCTGCCTAAAATGATGTCTTGAGATCCCCTATTTCGGCAGATGCCAAAGAACACTTTTGTTGATCTAGAAGACCATCGGGCTCTGGAAGCACCTTGGGGCTAGCAACCGTGGGAAGCCGGTCACCAGCCCTTGGTGGCGGAATGCCACGGTCCACAGGGCTGGTAACTTGCTCCATCAGGAAGAGAGCTTGAGATACGAGCTGTCACTACACAGGGAAGCCCACAAGAGAAGGCATGAGTGCCTGCCCTATCATAGGTACTCAAGAAAGAAAAGGCTAATATTGCATTCTGTGATGCTTAAACCAATCTCCCTGGAGAGCAGACATGCAGAGACGGTTAGCGCTGTTGTTTGGCCAGGCTATCCAACTTCTTGGTGCGTCAGAAGAAGAGAAAGGGAAACAGGGGTGAGGCTGGGGCACATGTAGCAATCAGAGTCTTGAAAAGAAACACCCAGCCCATTCAAACAAGAGAGTTTAAAGAAGAATGCTTAAAGGGTTTGGAAAGGTTCAAAGAAGAGTCTCGTTGCCGAAATGCAGAAGAGCTGGAAGCATCGTGAGGTTAGTGACAGCGGGAGGCTGGTCATCACCTCTTGGCCTGAAAGAGCAAAGGGAGGGAGCAGTTTTAGGGGGACCCAGGGAGAATGAAAACATAGGAGAGGTCTGGCTGGAGGCGCTGAGGGCTAAGTGGAACCTGCCTGCTTGCCAGACAGCAGGGAGGGAACAGGAAAAAGGACAGGAGAACTGGTCACTCTCTGCTCCCTGCTTCTCATCCCACTGGCCAGATTGGAAATCAGGCTCAAAAGAGCCAGGAAGCAAGAGCGCCCAGAAGACAGCCTCCCAGGACACAGGGCAGGTCCAAGAAGGGCAAAGAGTGGATCCTACTGGGTTAATGGAGAATAACCAGTTCAGAAAACATGGAAAATAGGATTCAGGAGGGAAAACTAGGTCACCAGGGAGAGCTTCAGTGGGCAGAACTATGTCATGGCTCGTAGACATCTGAGTTTGAATTCCAGCTCACCCACCTCTGGCTGGGTAAGAACAGGAATGTGGTTTCGTTTCTTTGAACTTGTTTCCTTTTCTACCAAAAGAGGATTCACATGTCAACCCTCTGGCAGCACTGATAAGATGAGTGCGGGAATGTAGGGAGACCCACACACCGTTACTGTGATTGCCATCCTCACACTATGCCAGACACCCAGCCGCTACTAGCAACTGGTGTAGGGAATAGCAACAAAGACAGTTACCAAAACTGGTAAAATATACGTATTTTAAACTGGACTCTCCCTTCAGGGGTCATGTAAGGAAAGATTCAAGGTGACAAAATCCTTAACCCAGGTAGGTTTGCAGAGCAGAGATCAAAATCAGATTTGAAAAGATTTATAACCACCTGTAGGGGAAGTGTCCATAAATATGGCATCAGTTGTATACATCCTGGCACCTCCATGCAGGGAAAATCTGCAGTGGCCACTGTTTTTAAAAAAAATGAAACATCTCAGGGCACCTGGCTGACTCAGTCGGTTGAGCCTCTGACTCAGGCCATGGTCTCAAGGTTCGTGGGTTCGAGCCCCGTGTCGGGCGCTGTATTGACAACCCAAAGCCTGGAGCCTGCTTTGGATTCTGGGTCTCCCTCTCTCTCTGCCCCTCCCGCCCCCCTCAAAAATAAATACACATTAAAAAAAATTAAAAAAACAAAATGAGACATCTCTAGATGTAAGGTTGGAGAATTTCTCCAAGATATATCATTAATTGGGAGGGAAAAAAAGGTACCTAATGGTACATAGAATGGGGGACGTTCATTTTCAGGAAATATATGTATTCATATCTATGAATGTTTTTATAAATGTATAGAACCTCTCAGGAAAAGGACAAGAGATTGGTAGCTCTGCCCACATCTAGCTTGGGGAACTGGGTGGTGGGGCAAGAGAGAAGCATTTTTAAACTTATACCCTTTTGGTACAAAATGTATATGTTACATGTAAAACAAAACCCAGAGAGATAGTAAAATGTTTTAGGGTCGTTAGACTCCTGGAAGATGCCAGGTATCTGGGAAAAACTCAGTTTAAATTCTTGCCTAGATACTTCTTAGCCATGTTACCTAACCTCCCTGGGCTTCAGGCTCTTTATGTGTGACATGGGATACTTAGAGATAAACTATTTAAGGTGTCTGGCAGGAGGTGGGAGATTAGCAATTGGTAGCAATTATTATTATTATGACCAGGGAACTTCCTGTTCATGGAAATTACATCAGACAGGGCAACTTCTCCTCCCGCTCTGGAATCACCAGGCCAGAGAGTGGGTTTTGACCCTGGAGGAACTTTCTTGTTCTCTGACGTTTTGTGAGCTATCTCCCTGCCTCCTCCACCCTGGCCTTGTACCCACAACCCACACTCCAATCTGTTCTTTGTCAGCTGCCCTGGACCACAGCCCGGGCTTTCTTGGGGCCCTTAGTGGCCTCGATTGCCCTCAGGCTGGGTCTGTGAGCCCCCACGCTGGCCCACGGGGGCCCTGAGGCCAGGCCTCCATCTTCCCCAGCCACTGCTCTGGCACATACAGGGTCTGTACTCCAGGCATGGCAGAATGTACCATGCTGGCTCAGCCCCAGCCCGGCGCACGGTGGGCACACAGAACTGTGCGAAAAATTGTCAGGGATGTCATTAGCAGCATTGCTTCTTTGGACTGAACCACGGCCCTATCTCTGTCCTTCCCCTCCAGGTCCTCTTCTGGAATCCCCACACACTCTCCCTACTTTCTTCTTGCTTCCTTACAACCTCCCTTCCACCCCTTTCTGAAAACCCCTGCAAGACTCCTAGCCCTTGTTCCCTGCTCGCCTCTCCCCCCCCCACGCCTGCCCCTGAGACACACCCCAGCCCTGGTCTCCATCCAGACCCACAGGACCCCACAGTGATGCCGACTGAGGCCTCAGAGTTGCACAGGTTTGAGGGAATGCCATGGCTCCACCACATTACATCTGTGACCCCTCTAATAACTGATCATGTACCAAACACCATTCTAAGCTTCTTCAAATCTAAGGCTCTGAGAAGAGTAAATGAGATCATGCCTATCAAGCCCTTAGCCTGGGGTCTGGCATGTGTCCATGTATGATACATTTGCTATTATTACTAGATGCATCATCTCAGTTAGTCCTTGAAACCGCACAACAAGGAAAGAAAGTGCTACTGTTATCTCCATTTTAGAGACGATGAAACTGAGGCCTAGAAAATCTAAGCCACGTGACCATTGGGATTCAGATTCACCATATACGTTCCTTCTAAGCACTACACTCTTCTGCCTGTGGTGTAAACGCAGCAAATCATTCACTTCGTGGCATGGTCAGGAGGATTTGACAAGGATTCCCTAAAAAGTACCTGTCACATAGTAAATGCTCAATAAATGCCAATCCCCTCCTTCCTCTGGGGGCTTCTAGCTGTACCAGGCACACAGAAGGCACTCACAAAGGGTTAGCTGGGTAGAGAGAGAGGAAAGGATGCACAAGGTCCCCGGCCTCCCTAAGTCATCCACTCCCTGTCTATAATGTGGGGAGGCAAACACCCTTGTTTTATAGCTCTGAAGTGAGAATTCAGCAAGAGGATGTTGGGAAGCTATTGCCTGATGTTCAACAGACACAATGCCCCTGCTCTCTCCACCTTGAGGGTGAGCCTTCTGTCTCACTCGGGCTGCTTCCTCGTTGGAAATGAGGGCAGTAATGACAATCCCTTTTCAGTGTTGTCTAGAGAAAACAAACAGATGGTTGAGATAAAAGTGCTTTGGAAATTGCAACACACAGAGCATTCAGTGGCTCTGCCTCTCCTGTGGCCTCAGCAAGTCCTGGCAAACCTGGAAGAGAAGCCCAACTCACGCCCAAGGTCAGGTTGTCGGTGTCAGGCAGAGAGACCACAGAAAAGGAGGGGGAACCAGCCACGGTGCAAACCCCAAATAGACACAGCAGCCCCAGAACTGGTGACTCCAGGATCCATTTGTTGACCTGTTGAAATAAACACACACATCACTCCGTGCCCAGCACTGTGAGCTCCTGTGTCCACACCTGACAGACCACACACTGTACAGCTGTAACAGGTCATCTCCAAGCCGGGTCTCCTTAATGAGGCCCAGCCACCCATGGCAGTAACAAGCGTGGGTTTTGAAACATGGGGGAAGTACATTCCTTTCCCTCAAGCCCTTTGCGCAGGAAGAGGCAGAAGTCCAGAAGACAGTTGTAGATGGAGGAGAGGAAGCCTCTTCTGCTGGGAGAAGGAGGAGGCCTTCCAGAGGTCCTAAAGGGTTCAAATTTGCCACTGGTCGTAAAGAGACACAAGGCTAGCTTCTGTGTATCACTGAAGCGATAAAACCAAAAGGAAGTTATGCAGAACCAATAAGATGTACCACAAACTTTAACTGAGCCCAAAGAAAGAAGGAAGATGAATTGGATATCCACTTTATGTGTGTGGTCTTTCTTAGGCATCATGATACTTCTGGGAGGAAAGAATTATTGCCTGCCTTCATGGATGGGGACACTGGGTCTCACTGAGGTTAGGTGACATACCAAAATCAGACCGCTAGGAAACACTAGAGCTGAGATTTCCACATTTGCTTGGCTGCACACACCACATTCTTAGCTGTGAGCCACTCTGAATGTTGTGTGTAAAGCCCTGACCAGTGTGCCTTGGAGGATAATGAATTGAAATAGCCTTGGAATAAAACACTCTCCAGGTTGGATTTATTCCCGTGCAAGTACAGAGAGAAACAAAAGCAAAAGACAAGGAGACAACTGTCTGTATATTTCTCCTAGAAGTCCTGGGAGGATGCTATGGGTCATAGAACGTTTATGTGTTTTTGCAATTGAGGCATTTATGACGGCAAGCAATGGATATCTCTTCCTGTTTATGAGTATACAAGACAGTCAGTATGGGACACAGGAGAAAGGCTAAATGGGTCATTAGTTAAAACACACTCAAGGGATTTTTCTGGGGAAATACCAGTAAGAGAGTCTCAAAGACCATCTATCTTCAGGTTTGATTGTCCATGGTGTATACTCAGCTAATGTTTAGGGGGCTCCTGATACATGCCAGGGTCTGCACTTGGTCTACAAGTTCAGATCCCAGACCCTCCATTTACTCTTTGACGTTTGGCTTACATAGGCTATAAAAAGGTAATGCTGGGGCACCTGGGTGGCTCAGTCAGTTCAGTGTCTGACTTTGGCTCAGGTCATGATCTCATGGTCCGTGAGTTCAAGCCCCGCGTCAGGCTCTGTGCTGACAGCTCAGAACCTGGAGCCTGCTTCAGATTCTGTGTCTCCCTCTCTCTCTGACCCTCCCCCATTCATGCTCTGTCTCTCTCTGTCTCAAAAATAAAAATAAACGTTAAAAAAAATTAAAAAAAAAAAAAGATAATGCCCTGGGGTGCCTGGGTGGCTCAGTCGGTTGAGCATCCAACTTCAGCCCAGGTCATGATCTTACAGTTTGTGAGTTCGAGCTCTGCATTGGGCTCTGCACTGACAGCTCAGAGCCTGGAGCCTGCTTCGGATTCTGTGTCTCCCTCTCTCTCTGCCCCTCCCCTACTCGCACTCTATCTCTCCCTCAAAAATAAATAAACATTTTTAAAAAATCTTTTAAGAAAGGTAATGCCCTTCTTTGAGAATAACTGGAGCGGCAGACAAGAAACACACATAAACACCAATACAGGACCTCACACCCCAGAGCACCCAACTAGATAGTAGTCTTCCTCCATCCTTCTTTCTTCCCTGGTTGGAGTATTAGAGTAATTCCAAATATGCTTATAGCAATAGGTCATGGTTATTTTGTGTCAGGGATTCAGCATACAAAGAAAAAAAAAGTGAGAGAAAGAAAATCAAATGAGGAGGAAAATCCCCTGACCTATAGGAACTAAGGGGTTAAAAGTGCCAGTTTGCTTTGCTTGGGCTCATAAATGCTGGTGGCCACAGGAACCCCACATTCCACTAATACGAATCCCCATGGGCAGACACATTTGCCTTTTCTGCCTCTGACTCCTGGCCAAAACTCACAACCATCAACAAACATTTCTGGAGCCATGACTATGCTGCCAGCAGAGCCTGGGATGAAAACCTTTGGAGGCTCCAGTACTAAAAGATGATGGCCATCCAACTCTTGAATTGTTTTGTATTTAAACAAAAACTCAAAATGTGGCATGTGTTCTAAAATAAAAAAGGTCTCTTTCTTAGTTTTTTGGATTGCAAAACTCAGGCTAAAGTCACTGAAGCTAAACCTTGCTTCATCTCTTGGCTCTATTTTCTTCCTATCTTTCTGACATCTGAGCAACAGCATATTTTGCCCTTTGAATAATCCAGCGGAAGTGCCAGGCACTGTCTGAGGCACCAGGAATCTGGTGGTAAGCGAGAGACAGATGGAGCGAGTCATTGCCCACAGGCAGCTTGAATTGCTCTAGAGAGCAAAAAGCAATTAGCACACAAATAACAATATCACTTCAGGGAGTGATAAATGCTTAGGAAGAGAAAGCAATGGGGTCTTGGTTCTCAGCCAGTGGTGTGAGAAGGCATTTATGAGAGAATAAATCACATTTCCCAGGGATGCTCTTGGACCCTGTGACTATTCAGATTTGGAAGATAATGCTGCACCCCTCAGGAGCTAATGTCTCCTTGGTGCCCCCAGAATAACCCAGAAGCAATGGAGATGAATCGGGCTGGAGGACACTTGGGAATTGTATTGGCCTGGTGTTGTCAGCAGCCATCCTGAGATCTGGCATGGAACCAGCTCAGATGCACAAACCTTTTCCCAAATAAGCTACTAGTTCTTTGTCTCAAATCTTCTCTTCATTCATTCCTGCTTCCCATCACAAAAAGCTTTCTCCCATGATAGAGTCACTCTTAAGAGAAGCAGCAACGGAAGGCTTTAGGTGCTATTCTTGGAAAGAGAGTCCCAGCTGATGTTCTTGGGGACTCTTGGACTGTTGAGGTCTTCAACATCTGCCAACCAGCACTGTCACAGGGTCCAGATGTATAGCGGATTCCAGGCCACTGAAACCCATACACGTCCAACCATATATGAGAATAAACATGTGCCTAGGTTATAGAAATCCAGCAGAGCCCATAAGGAAATGTGTTCACATCACAGATACAGACTAATGGCAGCGAGACTCTGAGCCAAAAGGAATGTTCCAATCTCTTGGCAGAGTGTCTGCTTAGACAAAAATAGGCAGATGTTCAAGGAGATTTCTCAGCAGAGAACTAAATGAAGCAGAAGACCAGCCAGGGAAGTATCATTTTGTACACAAGAGGATGAGACCGCACTCTCCCCAGTTCTCTTTGAGTTCACCTTCAGTTTTCTGCCTCGTCAGAGACAGATTCTTTACCAGCTCTGACAACAGCAAATAAGGAAACAGGCTACAGAATGAGCTCCTTTCTAGGCTGCTTCTCTGCTCCCCCACCCTAGCCCATCGAAGTTATTATGTTGGACAAGTAGTCACATCAATTGGGTTTAGGTCTTCCAAAGCCACTCTACTCACACCCCTATGCTAAATGTATATAATGGGTTCATTTGGCAGCAAAAATCCTTGTAGTTTCCCAGCTGCTCCCATGCTCTGCTGGGCCTCCTTACTCTCCCACAAGCTGTTGGCCTCTTCTGGAATAGCCATTACTTTTTATCACCTGGCTAATACCTGTGGGACCTGTAAGACTCATTTCAGAGGTAATTTCCCCTGATTCCCCCGCTCCTGGGCCAGGTTCCTGTTTTCTGAACTCTGTGCTTCCCCTATTCTCACAGTGCACAGAACTGCTGGTACTTATCCATCCACCTCACCAGGGAGGGAGCTTGTCCGGAAGTGGGAAGGTACAATTGCCTAGGGCTAGGGATTCTGGAATTGATTGGCCTGGTTTAAAATCCTATGTCTCCGCTTTCCAGATGTGGGACATTGAACAAGTTACTTAAGCCCCATTTTCAAATAAGGACATGAATAACATCTACCTTAGGAGACTTTGCAAAGCGGAAGGAGATAATGTGTGTGAAGGGCTAAGCATAGGTCAGTGCCACTAGTCACTCAACAGATGGTGGCTACACTTACTGCATTTCTCAGGCCCTTTGAGTCATTCACTGTGGTTGCCTCTCATGGCTGGAGCACAGAGGACTTGGAGAGGAGTAAAGAGCAGGTAACAAGAATGGGGTGGTCAACTGGAACCTTGAATGCCAAGATAAGTATTTGCGCCTATGTCTTAAAGACCATGGGGAGCCACTGAAGATGTATGAACAGAAATTGTGTCTCAATACAGTGATGCTTTAGAAAGAGCACCCTGAGAGCAAGCAAGGAGGTGATTTCAAGAAGAGGAGAACCAAGATGCAAAAGGACCAGCTAAGAGGCTCACGGGAGAATCCAGGAGAACAGCATGCTAAGGCCTGGAGGGGAGGCATAAATGAGAAAAGCTTCAAAATAGAAGTGGCAGCTTGGGTTTACAGAATAAGAAAGCAGTGAGTTTCAAGCCTGGTAATAGGGGAAGAAGTCATGGTGCCATTAACAGAATTAGGAAGCAGACAATGGAGAAACAATAGATTCAGTCATTCAAAGACAGGATCTCTGTCCTCAAGAAGCCTTCCAGGGGACGTTAGATAGTATGGCTTAGGAATAAAAACAGCCTGGCAGTCTGGGCTCTAATGAGGTCACTGTTATCACAGACCTGCTCAAAGACCTGTTCAGCAATGACACAGCTACACCCACATGACCACATACACGTGTGCAAATAGTACCATGCCACGGACACATGTAGACACACAAAACACATCTGTTCCTACCCTCCCCCACTGCTGGAGCTGTCTTCTGTTACACCCACACGGATGCACAATTCTTCATTCACAAGTACAGTCTCACACACGCACAGATTCTAAGACGTAAAACTGGTTACATGAAGCTCTCTGTCTGTGGGGACTATGTAGCTACAAAAACCCAATCAGAAGACCCTGAGGTGAGTCAATACCATATCAGAAAAGGTTTTCTGGAAACTAAAATGTAAGGACTAAGCCAAGGACTTAGTTTGTTTTGCTCCTGAGCTTTACGTTCACACACATGAGTGGTGATTCCTTCATTTTCCATGCGTTCTTTGCCCTGACTCCTGCATTTTCTGTTTTGATCCTCATCTCAAACCTGGGAGTTATCTGAGGCTAGGGATGTTATTATTCCCATTTTACAAATGAGGACACCAGAGCTCAGAGAGGAAAGATCATATTGTTTGAGATCATATTGTTAATCAGTGTTGACAGCAGGATTCAAATTCGGGTCTGTCTGCCTCCAAATGCCTCCATGTCTTTCACTCCCATGTGGTATCTGAAATGGCTGGCAAACTACGATTGCAAGGATGCAAATTTCTTCATGTATTGCATGGAAAAGGGGGGCTGATGGGAAGGATAATAGAGCCCTTATTTCTTTTTCTAGATCATTTTTAAATTTTTTTTTTCAACATTTATTTATTTTTGGGACAGAGAGAGACAGAGCATGAACGGGGGAGGGGCAGAGAGAGAGGGAGACACAGAACCGGAAACAGGCTCCAGGCTCCGAGCCGTCAGCCCAGAGCCCCACGTGGGGCTCGAACTCACGGACCGCAAGATCGTGACCTGGCTGAAGTCGGACGCTTAACCGACTGCGCCACCCAGGCGCCCCTAGATCATTTTTAAAATTAGTTCCAATTTGGGGGGCGCCTGTGTGGTTCAGTTGGTTAAGCATCCAATGCTTGATTTCAGCTCAGGTCATGATCTCACAGTTCATGATTTCAAGCCCCATATCGGCCTTGCTTGACAGTAAGGAGCCTGCTTGGGATTCTCCTTCTCTCCCTCTCTCTCTACCTTTAGCCCACTCATTCTCTCTCTCTCTTTCTCTCTCTCTCTCAAAATAAAAAAAATAAGCTTTAAAAATTTTAAAAATAGTTCTAGTTTTTAAATCGTGGTGGAAAAAGAAAAGAAAACAAGTGCCACCATTTGTTCAAATGATATAAGCCAAGACAGATGTCACAGTGTCCTAGAACAGAACAGGGAAAGCTCTCAGGACATAACTTCAAAGTTGAGCTTCCAACACAAGCATAGGAGAAAGAAGGTCCTCAGACTGCTAGAGGAGGAAAGGGGGGTGTTGGGCACAAGATTCCCCTCAATCAAGTATTCTCGTTGCTGCATCCCTTATTCCAGAGTGCCCAGGCTAGGTGGCAGCAGCATCTCAACCATGCCCTTGCTATGGGCAGCTGTGGGGTTGGGAGACAAAAGGATTACAGGTGGTCTGAATCATATCTTTCTTTCCCAATAGACTCCAAAAGGGCGAGAGTTTGGACCTTCACATCAGCGAGCTTGTAAGTGTGTTCATATCTGATGCCTTTTCTTGTGGGGAACGGGGCATTATCTAGTAGTTTTGGTATGTAGGAGGTTCAGAGGGATGCAAACCTAGAGGAGAAGTGAGGTTCCTCCCCGGTCATTAAAAAGACAAAATGGTGCTGGGGCCAAGTCCATGGCCTTTGGAGTTGATGGCCTCTGCCTCAGTTTACTCATCTGTAAGAATGGTTAAAATGGTAGCTACCTTGTTGGGTTGGTGTGGATTAAATCAGTAAATTCCTATAAAAGCATTATAACAATGTCCCACCTGCTCCCTATCCCATTTGTTAGGCCATCAATCAATGGATATGGTTAAAGGGGACCTTGCATAAGGTCAGCTTGCTCCCCCTAAAGCAGTAGCAGGGAGGGAAGGGCAATGTGAGTTTACATAAACCATGTGTCAGGAATCATGCTGAGCACTCTCCATTTGTGATAGGAATTGATGAGCCCATCTTAGAAGTGAGAGAAACAGAGTGTTGGACAGGTTAGAAAATTGCCCAAAGTTATGAGCCAAGCTTCATTTGTGTTCGAGACTCTTTGTCCTGAGGCCTCTCTGTCCCTGGAGAAACAAAAACAATCTACAGTGGGCCAAGCTGAGGGAGAGGAATTTTTCTCTCTGGTGGCAGGCACCATGCAACTCCAAAATACTGTCTTCCCTCCAGCCACCCTCTGACAAAGCATCTTTCTCCTTTCCTTACAGATACATCTCCCGGAGCTGGTGGGGATAAGCCAAGGGCACACCTGACAGGTATTTTTCTCCCTGGTGTGTTTTCCAGGAGACCATGCATGGAACATGGGCCCAAGATTTCTTTCAGAGAATTTGCCAAAAGTCATTCTAGGAACTTCAAACCCAAAACCACACACCTTGGTAACAGACCTCTCTCAGTTGAGGGGTTTCAGATGTCTTCCTCCCTTAAGAGGTCCAAAGGCCCAAGACCCTTGGGCATTTTCTTCCAGATTCTATCAGCCCTCTTCCCTTCTGTTCTGTCTCTCTCTTTCATTCACATCCTCAGTCATTCAGAAATGGCTTCCCTCAGAGATTCACCTAATTTTGAATCTGGTCGAAGATGAAAGATCCCCTGAGTGGTTCAACTTATCAAGTCCATCTGTACCCTATTCAGGATGAAGTGATTGGACATTTACATTCAAGGTAGACATTTCCAAAGAATTTTTGTTGATGTGAAG
Source organism: Prionailurus bengalensis (assembly GCF_016509475.1). Taxonomy (NCBI): domain Eukaryota; kingdom Metazoa; phylum Chordata; class Mammalia; order Carnivora; family Felidae; genus Prionailurus; species Prionailurus bengalensis. The sequence goes on along the minus strand of NC_057359.1, from coordinate 74,883,341 downwards.
AGATTAAGAGCAGCCTCATGATATCGCCAATATCAGTTTCCCAAGCCTAGTGTCGAAATTGCTGGCATCTGATGCCTGCCGTTGCATATACCTCAAAGACTCCAGAGAAAAGAGCAAGACCATGCACAAATATGTGTTAAAACCCCATTGAAAAATCAGAGAGTTAAAAGCAAACGTACTCTCCTGACCTATAAGAAAATTTGCAACCCACAGGGGGATATCCCTGTGGCCCAAGACATGTATCTTACTGTTTGACCAAGAGGAAAGTATGGTGTGTTCTGAGTGAGGGGTAGGACCAGAGAAATACCAAGTCACCAATTACTTACCACTTGCCTTTAAGAATGGGACAGATTGAACAAACTGAGCAGGATTTTCCTAAGAGCAGAGTGTGGACATATCACCCCTCTTCCTACTGAGTGGGGGACCTGGGGTGGGGGGGGAGAGGTAACTAGGTTCTACTGAGCTCCTAATGTGTACCAGGCACTGTGGTAGGGCATTTTACATCCATGATCTCATTTAATCTTCATTTCAGCCCAATGAGGGGGGACACTGAGGCTCTGACAAGTAAAGTCACTTGTCCCAAGTCACATGCATGACTAGGAAGAGCTGAGATTCGAGTTTGACTCTCAGACCTGCACTGTCTCCATCACAACATACTTCCTCCCCTAGCTCCCACTTGCTGCAAAGTTGACATAGCTAATTGCATACCACTTTAACAAAACTTGCTTTGTCTACAGACTAAACGATTTTTGTCTCTACATCGCCTGAGAGGATTTTTTTAATCTGTTGCATCATCCACATTGGGAATGGAGATGATCAGGAGCAAGTAATAAAAATGCCTTTCACAGAGTTTGCACAGAAGTAACAGAGCTCTCCAGGGGCCATTTAGTGCAGGGGCCAGAGAGATCACATGTGTCCTGAACATGTGTCACTGTGCAAAATAAACCATAGGCCAGTCAGCATCAGAAAAGGGGATTTAGAAACATCCAGGAACCAAGTTTCTAGTCAGCCACCAGGTGTGAAGGTTGCTAATTATTTCCTTAATCATAACCTATCCCTAAGCTGTGGCAGATAGCACATATTGGTGATTGCCAAGGACTTCCAAAGAAGTCATAGGAAATTAAATTCTGTCTTTATTTTCCTAAAAAGTATTCATTTTACTGCAGATTATTTTTATTTGAAATCAATGACTTTCTCCTAACTCATTTTTTTCCTGCTCTACCCATACTTCATAAAAGCTTTCATTTATATGTCCAAGTATATCATGTATACTTGTAAATAATGCAAACATAAGACCATGCAAAAATATATAAGATGGAATAAACTTATTTTTTAATCTGCCAAAATGGAAGACACTAATTTATTTGAGGAAAGAAAATAAGTAACTGTTGAGTACTTGCCATATCCAGCCATCAGGAGAAAAACATCCATGTCTTTTTTGTTCACTTGATCTTCCAAACATGGCAATGAAGGGGCTTTATCTCCAGTTCACAGACAGAAAGTCAAGACTCAGAGAGAAGGGACCTACATCACTGATGAATAACTTCACATGCCATAGAGCCAGAACTGGAACTGACCTCCATGGCCCAAAGTCCCAGCCCCTTCCACTCCACCAGTTGATTATGCCGGCTTATATTTTGGCCTTGTTGGTGTCAGAGAAGCATTTCCAAATGTTCTGGATCTCTCCTTCCAATATGTGCCCTGCATGTTGATTTTTTACTAAACACTGCCTGTGTTTCATGTAACCTTGGACCATGTCATTGCAGGGGAGCTATACAGAACATCAGAGCTCTTCCCATAAGGCCTGCAAGTGTCTCAGGGGTTAAGCTAAAAGGGGTTTTCTTTTACAGAAAGGAGTAAACACAGGTAGAACCAACCAGGTGTAAGGAAGTGGGATGAAGGTTGGCATGTGTCATGTTTTACCCTGAGGGCAGCCTATTCTCAGGAGACACTGTATGCTGGCCCAGGCTGAGTGCAGGGCCAAAGCTCAGGGGCCTGGAGGAAGGAGAGAAGCTTAACCAAAGTTTGGTTAACAAGCAGTATATTCCAATGGATCAGTGGGGACAAAACAGTTCAGCTAATCATTTGTGAGGCAGAGAGTGAGGATTTGGAGGATCTGGAGTCTGGTCTTATCAGAGATACGTAAAGGGAACAACCCACCAGTTTTATCTAAGCCATTTGGAGAAGTGGTTCTTTGCAAGGAGGCTGTTTTCCAAAACACAAAAGAGTGAGATTTCTTATCCTTCACTGTTTTCCAGGATTGCAGGGTTCAGGTAAAGTTCTACATTATCAGGAAAGAAAATTTGGGTGCAGAGAGGCAAAGTAATGTGTCCCTAAAATGCTCCTCTCTGAACAAAAGTATGTCCACTTACATCTCCACCACTCGTTCCTCCTCAAGGAGCTTGTTAGTCATTGGTTTTATTCAATCACTACACTCTGTAAATAATAGGAGGCTCTTTTTGGCAAAGTCCACAAGTTCTGACACAAGCAAATTAAACCTCTTTTGTCTCTGCAGTTGTGAGACAAACTCCCACACAGCCCTTGAAAAATCAGTTCCCGGCTCTGCATTGGGAACATGAACTTGGCTTGGCCTTCATCAAGAACCGGATGAACTATACAAATAAATTCCTGGTGATCCCAGAGTCTGGAGACTACTTTGTTTACTCCCAGGTCACATTCCGAGGGACCACATCTGAGTGTGGTGAAATCCGTCAAGGGAGCCGACTGAACAAGCCAGACTCCATCATCGTAGTAATCACCAAGGTAACAGACAGCTACCCAGAGCCGACCCAGCTCCTAATGGGGACCAAGTCAGTGTGTGAAGTAGGCAGCAACTGGTTCCAGCCCATCTACCTAGGGGCCATGTTCTCCCTACAGGAAGGGGACAAGCTGATGGTGAACGTCAGTGACATCTCTTTGGTGGATTACACAAAAGAAGATAAAACTTTCTTTGGAGCCTTCTTACTATAGGGGCAAGGTGGACATCCTTGGGTGAAGGTCCTCTGCCTCCTAGTTCCTAATTTTCCTCCCTTATATGTAATTATAACAAGGGGTTTTTTGGAGCATTCCACAGAAACAGTGGTTTAGCTATGAAATCTGAAGCCCAAAATTTCATACTTTATATGCCTAACTGATGAAAATCTTAACCAGAAAAAGGCAAAATAGAACAGACATGTGATCTTGGTTGCTTGGAAAAGTGGTGAGTTTCTAAACATTGGAACACCAATCACCAAATGAATGGAGATCTACTCAGAACATTTCCACTCCTTCATACTACACGTTTGTCCCCAGTGGGTCCGATGATTGTGCAATATGATTATGAAATATTTGCTTCAATTCAGTTCAGGAACCATGAACAAAATCCAAAGCCCTAGAAAACATAAATCCTAGAAGCAAAATCCTTCAACGGTTTCCCCAAATATATACTTTAATGCCTTATCTTAAAAAAAAATGAAAAAGGTTGGTATTTCTCATGAACGTTCTCAAAAAAAACAAAAAAAAAAAAAACCACACAACTGTTTTCATGCCATCTATGGCAAATGAGAAAAGCAACCTCTCCTTTTATTATGTACATGGGCATCAAACAAGCAAATATGAGTTCCACATGCATATCAAATACACAACAATAGCATTTACTTAGCACAGTTTTCTTGAGCACCTTTCATGTTCTGGGCACTCCCTTGACCCAGAAGATACTATGAAGAACAAGACAGACTCTACTCAAAACTTGAATGATACCAGTACACAGCTCTTGGTCAAATACCACTCAACGTACTCCAAGGAGTAAATCCAAGGCCTGACACTGGTGCATAAAGTTTCTGGAGCTCTCCTGACTATGTAAGATATCCAGCTGATTAGGTCACTTGGGAAACTTGAAGACAGATTTCTCACCAACTAGACCAACTATGCAACAAGTGTGATGGACACCAAGAGACAGTAGACTTATTCTCTGGGTCTCAAAATCCCGATCACCAAAACTTGACAAGTTCACTTAGATCTGCTTTGAGGTTTGATTCACAATTTGATAGGTGGAGTGTTATATGGTGTTTTTCTCTTTGAATATTCAAGGGATTTAAATATGGGATTAGCTAATCAGCCCAGCCCAGGCTGGAGGAGGAGGGTGGACATTAAGAAAGTCCCTCCTGCACCACAGTGAGCTCCTACCCTCAAATCTGTAGGATTTCCCTGCACTAATATGCCAAGAGTAGGAGAGACCTTTCTGCTCTCTTAGCCTCAATCAACTTGTCTGTTAAGCAGGCATCTACCAGTTTGTCTCCCATGATCAGATGAGCTCGTGGGGATGAAACACATGAACCGCGATCATTCTGTGAAGTCTGAGTATGACACGGGGAGCCACATCCAGCACCTTGGCTCCTGGAATAAATGCTGCCTATTGTAAGAGACCTCATGAATGGGTATAAAATCAAACTTGGCACCAAAATCACTCTTACCCTTGTTGCCAGGAAGCTACAGAGGCACCAATGTGTGTGATGGGGTTTCTAAGCAGGATGATTGGTGTAACAGTACTTGATCAATATTGGTCGAGTTATAATTAAATAAACATTGATTTCTGGTTTCTCAGTTGGGAGACTGAGGTTCTAAAGGCTTCAGTTTCCCACAACTGCCAGCACAGAACCTAAGGCAGCAGAGGGAAGGGTGTGGTCATCTCCACCTGATTCAAAAGAGACTTCATAAAGGAAGTGAAGCCTGAACCAGTCTTAAAAGAGAGTGGGCGGGGACAACAGATGGCCTCAGGGAAAGGGCATCTCAGATGGAGGAATTACCCTTTACTTAAAGCAGAAAGGAAAGGTTTCTCAGTAACTACAAAACCAGCTTGATAAGACAAAGCTCCTTCAACCTACTCCTAGAACAATGTTAGCTGGCAGATTGGGATAATGATATCAATAACTCTAGTCTGGCTCCAGGATCAGAACTCATACCCCATGGAGAAAATAAAATGCCCTGTCTACATTTGCATGAGTGCCGAAGCAATGTGGGGTGCAGGAGAGGATTTGCATGGAAAAGGCCAGAATGGCCAGCTCACCTTCTTCTTCACTAAAAAGAACCCTTGTTACCCAGGCTCTTCAGACCTGCCCACAGTGCCTTAGGGGATCTGGTGGATGTGGAAGTTCATCCAAGAAATAGAAGTTTCCTACTATTCAAAAAGACTTGACCACTTTGGGTCAAAATCCCTGCCACGTATCTATTTTTGCGCCTGTCATAAGCTTGTTTGTCGAAGAGTGTACCATGCTGATGTTTTCACTGTTCAATTTGTTAAATCCCTGTATTTTGTACTGTTCAGAAAGGCCCAGCCGACCATTTCTAGGCGTGAGAATGAGGCGAGAGAATGCATAAGAACATGTGATGGTCTCCTGAAAAGGGTAAATGCGATGCATTCAGAGATTTGCAAGGGAAGAAGGAACATGCTTACGTGCTTTAGAAAATAGTTAATTTAGGAGGAAAATGCTTTGCTGGTTCAATGTGTCTCAAAAGGCTGAATTCAAATCAATTCCACATTTACTGAGTGCCTACTCGCCCTGGACACAAAGAGAAATTATTTTAGTCCCAGACGTGTTCATTCTAACTGCTCAGCACCTCCATTGTCTTTCATTTATATTGGCAGTATTAGCTAATTAATTAGCTAACTTTAGGCACGTGGATATTTTCTCATTAGGAAAATGGGTGCCATCTGATGAAGGATGATCATTAACAAAATGATTTGCGTTTACACTAAGTGTTTGTTTTTTAATAGCTTCTCAAAGAGAGTTTTCTGTTAATAAAAGGGGACACAATGAAGATACCATTTCCTCTGCTAGAATCCATCATTTAGGCCACAAATGGAGAGAGGTTATCATCTGCCAGGCTTGAGTTTGGCCATCAACACCTTTGAAAATATTAGAACTTATGGATGAGGCAGAGGTGCTTTGAAAACCCTGTATGCTTCAGAAAATATAGGATCTATGCTCAGAATGCACGGGATCCCTAGCATTTTGACCCTAGCATGGTTTAGATCTATTTAGCAGAACGGCATTGCTTAAGCTACTAAAATTCCTAAGTGTTTTGACTAAGGTACAATAGGACTTTCACATCCTGAAAAGTGTCTGGTTCAGTTCAATAACAGGGCATACCAGGGCCCTTGGCTCCATTTCAATTTAAGCTACGTCAACCCCAGAGGAAGTTCCACCTCCATGCTCGTCAGTAACCCCTCTGGATCATAAAAGATTAACTAGCTCAGTGTGCACGAGGCGTGTCCTTTGCCAATATTCTCTTGCAGGGTATTTTCCCCAGTCCTTTCCCAATCATGTTCCCATGATTGCGACACTGGGGATTAATTCTTCAGGACAGGATTGTTTGTTATACTCTGCACCTTGCAAAACACATGCAGTAGTTTCTTGCCTCAAGATGCCTTGCTCTCCTAGGGCTTAGAGTCCTGAAATTGTTTTGCCATGTTTAGCAGAATTTATTTTTTTAAGCGTGTGCCACTATCCTGGATATTAACAGCTATTGCATCATTTTGGCAGCTGATCCTGGGGAGGATTCAGTGGACTGACTGTTAACCCCTGAATCCTTTTGCTCTAATGGTGAAAGAGAGTGTGGATCAGAGCAGTCACATCTCTGTCCTGCCCCACGCTGAGAACCATATTTAGAGCTACCCAAGCTCTGAGATGAATTTGCCCCCCACCCCTTCCATTGCCCCATTTTAAGAAGAAAATATCATACCAGCCCAGACAGAAGTTACTTGTTCAGGGTAACACAATGAGTTCATGGCAGATCTAGAGCTAGGTACTGTCTTCCTGAATCATAATCCTGGGCTCATCCAGTTACCCTCTGTTCTTAACAGATAGTGTTTTAATAACTGGAAGAGAAACTGTTGGAAGATGGGAGAAGTGTTACCAAATAACCATGGTTGAGGTGGGGGGCTTCTTCCATGTCTCCTTAGAGGAAAGAGCTAGGGCTAAGAAGTTGCAGTTTACAGGGTCATCATTTCTGGCTGGATACCCAAAGAAACTTTCTACCATAAAAATAGAATGGCCCCGAAGAGTGATTTCTCAGGCCCTGGATACATTCAAGCAAGGGGCTTATCTCAAGGGTTTTGTAGAAGCCTTTCCATCATTGAGGTGGGAGGAAGGATGGAACCAAAGGATGTCTCAGGTCTTTTCCGAATCTATGATTATGTGGCCATTTGTATTTTTTTTTAACGTGGCCATTTTTAAACCAACTTCTGTGTGTTCTATTGGATCCTTAAGAACCTGGCAAGCCATGTCAAGAGTTCAGCGGCTCCCAGCCTACAACTGGCTGCAATTTCCCACTTGTTCAGAGAGTGCCCAACACCAAGTGACTGTTTGATCTTGACCAATAGAGAATGCCATGGCATTGTAGAGCCAAGGGAATCTGCACAGTTTATCTACTCCAAGTTACATCATTTTAATAATGAAGAAATCCAGGCTCAGGAAGGTGACATAAATGGCCCAATGTCAGACGGTAACTGGTAGCAGTGCTGAGCTAGAAGTCATAGCTCCTGACACCCAGCCCACAGCCTTTTCATTTCATCCATGAATCAGTTGTGTTGTGTTGTGTTGTGTTTTGCTTTGCTTTGTTTTGTTTTGAGCAGTCGTCACTTGACACTACTCATCTAAATACTGGAGAGCAAGGCAAGAGAGAACATGACAGGCAAGTCCCACTCACCTGTCGCAAGCCTTCAGGAGGAAGGAGAAACACGATGTGGGGCCAATAAAGCACCTGACCTTAATCAAATGACTTTATTCCCAAAGTCATTGAAACATGTAACTTCCCCCACTTTTGTTCCAGGGGTATACAGATTGAACAGATGTAGGTATTTATGTGGTTTTACTGATAAACCCCATGCACTTTCACTGACTTTATGTTTTATGTTAAAACGTCACAATCCCTAGGTAAAGTGCATATTGTATGTTGTTGGACACGTACTTAACTGGTAAGCATCTTGTGTCTCCGGGCACTCCTGTGCAAATTCTAATCACTGTGAATGATGTGTTGTATGTGTTAATGTATTTAATAGATGTAACTTAATAAATTGGCATTGAAAGCTGCGGAATCTTAATAATTAGATCAATCCTTTTGTTAACCTGTTCGTTTAATTCTCTTGCTAGATTAAGATCTAAGGATAACCTCTTGAGATCTTTAAAATTCATCTAGTGCTCTGTGTACTTGAATGCAAAATGGCAACTGATTTTTTGCAAGTTATGATGAATCTTACAAAAACGGTGAAGTCCCCAGAATGTGCCACTCTGGCCAAATGAGGGGAAGGGAGACAAGGAGGGGATCTACTGAGCTTCTTAGAAGACTCTGTGGTTTAGTGGCATACCCATCAATCCTGAGAAAGAGAAAGAGAAGCCAGAGAGACCTGTGTTAGTGCTTGACAGAGCTAGAATTTGGACCCAGGACTCCCTGACACGGTACCCCACTGCCTCTTACAAAAATATAAATCGGCAAGAATCGAAAGGGTTCAACTCAGCCATCTCTCTCCCAGAGCGTTAGCTGGACTCATCAATATCAGGCTGGGGCCATATTAAATCGCCCTTTCTGTGGGTCAAAAATGGTCACACAGAAATATCTTGTTTCCCGCTAATAGTTGCGTGTAAAATCAGACATGGATTAAGGGAGGATAAGGCTCTCCTCCAAAACTTCAGTCTCAAAATTTCCCTCCCAGGGGGAACCCTGTGGCTGTACGGGTGCCCTTCTGCACTCTTCTCACATTCAGTGGGCACTCACTCCTGGGAGTGAGGAGGACAAAACATTTTTTACACTTAAAGAGAGAAATGAATTATTGGCCCTAACCTTATTAAAAACCAAATAGCTACAAAACTCATACTGGCAGTTCTCCAGATGAGAAAAGTCATCTAATCTAAGCTTACCAAAGACAACATTTTCAATCAGGTCTCAAAAGGACTCTCCATCTCTAGGAACTTGGGAGCAAAAAGATAAAACTAACCGATTGTTACATATTGTGACTACTATCCATGTTTACACTGCTCACACTCACCCCCACATACGTACAATAACAACAACAACAATAATAATAATAACAAAAACAGTGCCCAAGGGTAGAATTGTAGGAAACAGTGCATCCAGAGTCAACAGACCTGTGTTCCAGGCCCACGTATGCCACCTGGCAAATTCCAAGGCCTTGGGCCAATGAACCACTTTATTTCCATGGATCTCAGTTTCTTCCTCTGAGAATCCTGAGCAGAGGTGGACGCAGGGAGCTAAAATCCCTTCCATAAGCGGTTTACAAACAGGTCTCAATAATTCTGTGCTTATAATGCCTGACTCTCCAACAAGCTTCCCTTTTTCGGGAGATAAGAGAGTTTCTCCAAAAGAAAGCAAAATTCCCCCTCATACCTTAAGCTACAAAACTCTCCAGCTGGCATGCAGGGACTTTTCACCCCATCAGTGCAAGACACAGAAAAGTAACTAGACTTGAAATGTAAGGTCTGGAGGGGTGCCTGGGTGGCTCAGTCGGTTAAGCAGCTGACTTCGGCTCAGGTCATGATCTCATGGTTCGTGAGTTCGAGCCCCAAGTCGGGCTCTGTGCTGACAGCTCAGAGCCTGGAGCCTGTTTCGGATTCTGTGTCTCCCTCTCTCTGACCCTCCCCCATTCATACTCTGTCTCTCTCTGTCTCAAAAATAAATAAACGTTAAAAAAAATTTTTTTAAAAGAAATGTAAGGTCTGGAGTTGGTGAATACTGTTCTATGTTGATAACAATCTCCATCCCCGCATTGCTCACCAGATCCCCCTGACTCATAATTGGGCTTGGGGGGGACACTCACCATCGCATATCACCCAGACTTCAACACCAGTCTTGGGATAGCCATTTCCTGGGCTCTTACCTCCTTCCAGAAACTTGAGCTCAACTTCATATGGTTCCCTTACCTCAAAATACGATGGAATTGCACTATCAGCCCATTTTACAGATGAGAGAAATGAGGCCTGAGAGATGAAGTCCACTTATTCATAATTACTGAGCTAAGCCAGCATTTGAACCCAGGCAGGATAAAAGTGTTCAATGCCCTACGTTTATTGTTAGCTAACATTTATTGGGCATTCAGAGTCCTGAATGCCTCACCTGCAGCATCTCATTCAGTCTTCTAACAGAGCCTGGTTCCCTAACCTCAAGTCAGTAAAACTCATCTTCTCCCACAGATGTTGGCACTACCAGGAATGGACTTCCAAACCCTCAAAAGATGACTCAGTCTTCCATGTGATACAATGAGCATAGATTGAAGGACTGCTTTTACCCCAGGAGAGATCCAAGGTTGTGGTCCCTTCCGGAATGCCAGGTGTCACTTGATGTGCTATTTCTCTGACGGGCCACTTTCCTATCAACCCAACCTTACCGAAGCAGAGGTGCCCTAACTCTGGCTGCAACACAGGCCTCAAGTCAGCCACCCCCCGACCCCATCAGCTCCCAACTACAGGATCACTTGGGTTCCTTCTCCACTGGACCCAGGTTCTTTGAAATGTCGCCACCTACCCAGGATGACCTCTGGGGCCCCATTTTGCCTTTGTCTATATTCTCTACTCTGCTTTTGTCAACCACAAAAAGATTGGAGCACCTACCCCGTGTCAAGCACTGTGCTAAGCACGTTGCAAACACAATTTCCCTTCAGCATCACAGAACCCTGGAGAGTAGATACAGTATCATCAAGGCTGTTCTCCAGGTGAGGAATCGGAGGCTCAGGAAGGTACAGTGACTTGCCAGAGCCACACAGCCAGAGTGATAAATCTGGAGCTTCTCATTCACTGTTTTGGCCTGTGTCTCTGCCTCCTGCTCACTGTATGGGCTTAGGCAAGTCGTCTAACTTCTTTGGACCTCAGAGAGAATCTCTAAGTTTACTTCCAGACCTAAGATTCTCGGATCCCAGCTAAGCAATGCCAGAGTGGTCATCATCCCCATACTACAGATGAGTAACATCAAGTCTCACCTTTTAGGGAGACATCCTACCAAGAGCCCTCTCCTCTCTGTGCTGTGCATTTATCCCAGGCGGCCATGATGCACCATTGTCAAAGCCTTTCCCAGTGAGCCCTGCCTGGAGTTGCCCCGAACAAAGCTGCTTGACCGGCTCCATGTTTACGTCATGCTTTTCAGAGCAATGATTTTCAATTTTGACTGCACATTTTTGGGTGTAGGAAATGGAGACAGATTTAAATGCCCCGATGCCCCAAGTCGTACTCTAGGCTAATTAAATCAGAATCCTCAACAGTGGGAGACAAGCAACCATCTATTTTTTAAATGTTTATTATTTATTTTTGAGACAGAGATAAACAGAGTATGAGCAAGGGAGGGGCAAAGACAGAGGGAGACACAGAATCCGAGGCAGGCTTCAGGCTCTGAGCTGTCAGAACAGAGCCCAACATAGGGCTCAAACTCACAAACCATGAGATCATGACCTAAGCCGAAGTCAGACACTTAACCAACTAACCACCCAGTTGCCCGCAACCTTTTTTTTTTTTTAACTCCCAAATAGTTGCAATGTACAGCCAGACTTGAGAGCCAGAATTTTCAAAGCACTGGCATATGAAGCAAAAAGCAAGACCCTGAAGCTAGAGCGATTTAGGTATTACATTCTCCATTCCACTATGCTCCAGCTGTGAGACCTCAGCAGAGCTAGTCTAACTGAGCTTTACTTTTCTCATCTGCAAAATGGAGATAATAGTGAACCATCCCAGCTAGTTCCCTTATGAGGGTAAATGAGATAATGCCCGTGAAGATGCATGACCCCTGGTCAGTGCTCGATAAATGGCCACTGTCATTCTGTCAGAAAGTGACCTGAAATTTCTGTTCTCTATTTCTTCCCTTCCACATTTAAGGAAACCAAACCAAATTATAGAAATTATAAGATTGTAATAAAATAGGGTAGAGTAAATGATGGGCTGGAGGCTTGGTTAATTCGTGCAACAATTGATATTTCATGTCCCTTCTGGGAGCTGGTGGTGAAAAAGACATGACTATTGGGCACATTAAGCTTCCACACCTTTGAGAGGAAACTGTGAGGAGATACAATGAAGAAAGTAACAAATAAAAACACATTTTGGTAAGTGCTCCTAAAGGAAACAAACGAGGTGTGAAGACAAAAAACAAGGGGGCTCACATTCCATATGGGTGATTCCTTGTGTTTGGTTTAGTTAACATTTGGACCTGGGACCCCACGGCACAATCGCAGACTGATAGCAAGTGTGACTCACTCAGTGGGGACTGCTAATTACTTCAGGGGCAAAGAACAAGATGTCTGAGCACTAGCCACCTGCCAGCTGTCCCAGAGCCAATCTCAAATGAGTTGCACCTTGGACTCCTCTGGCGTGGTTGGTGACAACTACCCCAACAATCCCTTGCACTCCATGCTCTCAGATGGGAAACAGTTCTGCAGCCACCATGTGGGGACCCAGAATCCCTGTTAGTGCTCCCTGCTTTTTTTCAGGAATGACACATACCTAGACTTTGCTTCCCTCTGTGCTAGGGAACTCTCCCAGTTTTCACCCCTGAGCTGGGGAAAACAATCTGACACTGTTGGAAAAAAATCACTGCTTTGTGTCCCTTCTCTCAAGAGTTCCATGGGGAGGAGAAGAAGATGTGGGTGACAACACCCATTTTACAGATAAGTAAACTGAGGGTCAGGGAGGAGACCATCATACCCAAGGAATCATCAGAATAAAGGGAGCCAGGTCAGATCTACCTCAGTACTGTGGATTCCCTCTACAGGATGCAGTCCATGCGCAAAAGGTCAGAGAAACCCAACTTTATACAGCAAAAGTAAATCCCTGTAAGTAAGTGCTTGTGGATTTGATATAAGCAGAAACAGAAGAATAAAGGCCCGATGCACAGGAATGTTCTCATGTCTCCAAGACATTCTTCCTGTCCACCAACACTTCAGAGGCATTGCCATCTTCTACCAAGTCCTCCAAGGCAGGACCCGGGGCCATCTTAGACTGGCCACACTCCCTTACCCCTGATAATTAATCACTTACAAAGGCTGATTCCATCCTTTCTTCTTTATTTCAGTAACCTCCTCACTGGTCTCCCTGTCCCAATTGAAGCCCACTCCAGTCCAGCCACCACATAGCAGCCCAAGTGGTCTTTCTATGATAAATTGGATCACATAGCTCTCCTGCTTTAAAATGCTCTAGCGCTTAGCATAATACCCTCCAGTTCCATCCACGTTGTTGCAAATGGCAGGATTTCATTCTTTCTCATCGCCAAGTAGTATTCCATTGTATATATAAACCACATCTTCTTCACCTATTCATCAGTTGACAGACAATTGGGCTCTTTCCATAATTTGGCTATTGTTGATAGCATTGCTATAACATTGGGGTACATGTGCCCCTATGAATCAACACTCCTGTATCCCTTGGGTAAATTCCTAGCAGTGCTATTGCTGGGTTATAGGGCAGTTCTATTTTAATTTTTTGAGGAACCTCCACACTGTTTCCAGAGCGACTGCAGCCAGTTTGCATTCCCACCAACAGTGCAAGAGGGTTCCCGTTTCTCCACATCCTCACCAACATCTATTGTTTCCTGAGTTGTTAATGTTTTCACTCATATGTGGAACTTGAGAAACTTAACAGAAGACCATGGGAGAAGGGAAGGGGAAAAAATAGTTTCAAACAGAGAGAGAGGCAAACCCATAAGAGACTCTTAAATACAGAGAAGAAACTGAGGGTTGAAGGGGGTGGGGGGGGTGGAGGAGAGGGGAAAATGGGTGATGGGCATTGAGGAGGGCACTTGTTGGGATGAGCACTGGGTATCATATGTAAGGATGAATCATGGGAACCTACCCCCAAAACCAAGAGCACACTCTATACAATGTATGTTAGCTAACTTGACAATAAATTATATTAAAATAATAAAATAAAAAATAAAATGCTCTAGCAGCTTCCTATCCACTTCAAGGGGAAATCCAAACTCCTGAACTTGGCACCCAAGGCCCTTCTTGATTCAGCCTCTACCAGTCTCTCTGCTTCAGCTGGTGTCCTCTTCCCCTACGTTGTAGGCAGTGGTATGCTGATAGATGTTTAATAACCAGCACACCAAAATAAAGCCCTAATGCGTACCATTTGCTGGTATCCAGGGTGTATTTTCACCATGATCAATTTCAAGCAGCTGATGTATTGCCATTGAGTAGGGAGTCAGGAAGAGACACATACTGGCATATCATCATATCAGATTTCCACCCCACAGATACAGTAGAAATAAGTAACCTCAAGAGGATAGATGAGAGTAAAATGTAGTGCCATTTAAGAAGTGACAAGTTTTTTTAATTTTTTTATTTAAAAAATTCTTTTAATATTTATTTTTGAGAGAGACACAGACAGCATGAGCAGAGGAGGAGCAGAGAGACAGGGAGAGAAAATCCCAAGCAGGCTCCTCGTTATGGGCATGGAGTCTGATGCTGGGCTCCATCCACAAACTTCAAGATCATGACCTGAGCCGAAATCAAGAGTCAGGCACTTAACCAACTGAACCACCCAGGTGCCCCCATAATAATTTAATTTTTAATCATGGCTGTGTTTAGTGACTGGCTCCCAAAATTCCTGAAAAGTTAATCCAGCTCTTGCAAACTGGTACACACTGGTTTCCACACCACTGGTCAAAGTGCTGCTTTTTCTCATTTCTTGGTCCACTTTTCACTCTGGGTAGAGTGCTTGCCTTGCCCCCTATCTCGGGAGGAAGACTCAGTTCAAACATTACTTGCTCTGTGGAACCTTCCCTGGATGACCCATGCAGGGGTTTCCTCAGATGCCACCCCCGCCCCACTCCCATCACAGCTCATTGTTTTTCTGTCTTTCTCCCTATTAGATGGTGTCTTATTCCCTCTTTGGAACAGCATCAAGTAGAGCTACATTTGTGGAGCAGACTGTTACACATAGTCTCTCCCCATTAGCACGTGCCTTCCAATTTCCAATGGGAGATGACTTATTGTTTTAATATTATCTGTTATTCTTAACTTTATTGTATCTTATTCACTATTGTTATCAATTTTTATTATTATTCTTTATTTCCCATCATAAATTATTAGAGGATTTGTCCAATCCTGTCTATCCCTGAGGATCTTGCCCAGAATGAAAACAAGCTTTATGTGGGGGCAGGAAGTAGGTTGGGAAAGGTGGGGATGGGGGGATCATTTCCAACTGAAATCCACAAAATAAATTTTTATCATTTATGTTTTGGCAGAAATATAAGTTCAGATGTCACCCTCGTCTCCATTCTAGACCAATGTTCCCCAGCAAGAAGAAAGGAGAGAAAGTCAGGACAAGAGGAAGCTAGACCAACCAAGCAGCTCATCCTGGAGCTTGTTCTGGAACTGGTCCAGAATGAACTGAGAGAGAGAATTTGAGCACAGCCATAGCAGGCTCAGGTGGTTGCTTTCCATTTACTCAATTTTTATTCAATTCTCAACATAATACCCATCCAGAATTATTACCTCCACTTCACAGCTGAATAAACCAAGGCTTCAGGCACCTGAGTGGCTCAGTTGGTTAAGCTACAGACCTTGATCTCAGCTCAGGTCATGATCTCACAGTTTGTGAGTTCGACCCCTGCATCAGTCTCCACGCTGATAGTGCAGAGCCTGCTTGGGATTCTCTCTCCCCTCTCTCTCTCTGCCCCTACCACCCCCCCACACACACACACACAATAAATAAGTAAACTTTAAAACAAAAAACAAACAAACAAAACCTGAGGCTTGAAGAGGTGACTCTTCTAAAGTCTTACAGGTCGTGAGCTTGGGAACCAAGATTTGAACTGAGAGTGGGCTGATTACAAAAACCATGTTCTACAGCTTTTTGTGATTCAATCACACCTTAGGGAAGTGGTTTTTATTAAGTGCTCTTCATCACTATAACAAAACATACTGCTTCTTTCTACCCTGTCTTCTCTAAGGAAGGGAGGGAGGAAGGAAGGAAGGAAGGAAGGAAGGAAAAGAAAAGAAAAAGAGGGGATCAGGGAAGGAGTGAAGGAAGGAAGGGACTGAAGGACAGAAAGAAGAGAGGAAGGAAGGGAGAAAGGGAAGAAGGGAAGGAACATTTACCATTATTGAGAACTTACCCTGAGGCAGGTACCACACTAGGAGTTTCACCTTGTTAACTCATTAACCTTACCTAGAAGATAGGTATTATTACTCCCATTTTATACATGAGGAAACTGAGGCCTAGAGAGCTTAAGAAAATTGACCAGGACTGCATGTCTCATAAGCAGAGGCTTTCTTCCCTCCATGCCCCACCATTCTGACCTGACACAATCTCCCAACCCTACTTCTGCCTGCGGCCACTCCCAGGAAATAGCTTCAATAGAAATCAATATCTCAGCATCAGCTTAAAAGAATGTAAATCAATAGACAGTTGCTCCAGAAGGACTAGGCTTAGCATTAGGACTATTCCAGAAGACAGAAAAGTAGCCCATGGCTGCATCAGATACTCTAAGCAGTGTTCCGTGGCTTTGTGAAATGAAGAAGGAAGCTAGGAAGAGAGTACTGAAAAACACTGGACATTTCCCTGTGCTTCCCCGCTAGTCCCCTAAAGTGAATCCTGAAAGGTTAAATGTGGTTTCATTGCAAGTGTGGGTGTCAATTTCATAAAGGAGAGAAGAAGTCAACCATAGGGAACTTAAGCCTTCTTTCCACAAAGGTATGTTGCATGAATCCTGGGCCCCAATGCAGAACCATGAAGGAAAAATGAAGCCCCACACAGTACAGCCTAGTAAAGTCCAGACCAAAAAGCCAGAGACACAGGTCCTGTATGTCGCTCTACCACATGCTCCTAGCCAGGTCACAGAACAAAATCACTGTGCATTCATTCAACTAACAGCAGCACTTAGTTCTAGGCTCTACTCTGAGCTCTGAGAAAAGGAAGACACTGGGACTTCTACCATGCAGAATAATGACCAATGGACTTAGCTTGTTGTCACAACAGCTACAAAACTGGACAAAATATATGGTGCAGCTGCCTAGGGGCATCGGCCAACAGAAAATGTAGGGCTGTGGCCTTGAAGATAAGGGAAATATGTGATAAGCTACATCCCCCTCAGCTTCCTGTCCATGCAATTTCCAAACAGTGGCCCAGGGAAGTATAATCCAAAGACGGTAGCCATTTGACAAGGTAGAGCAAACAGGTGTCAGGCTTTTGGTCTGCTGGGGAAGCTAGAATTTGTGGAGAAAGCTGCAGGAAAAAAGGATGCTATGCAGAGAAGCTACAAGCTGCAGAAGTCTTCGTGCAGGTCCCTTTGGTTGGATATTAAACTGTGCATGTGCCGAAGCATTGCAGAAGGAGTCACCAGGGGATCCAAAAACTGAATGAGGATCACAGAGGTCACACACTACTGGGCTCACACGGGGTTCTGAGCAGCCAGAGTAGAAACAGATGACTGGAAGCCCAGGCAATCGGTTGAGACCCCAGTAAGCCATTTCTAGGAGTAGGCTATACCACACTCCATGAGTCTCATCCTAACAAGCCCTTAGAACAAGCCTTGACCAGGGGCACCTGGGTGGCTCAGTCAGTTAAGTGTCTGACTCTTCTTGGTTTTGGCTCAGGTCATGATCTCACAGTATGTGAGTCTCAGCCCCACAACAGGCTCTGTGCTGACAACATGGAGCCTGCTTGGGATTCTCTCTCTCCCTCTCACTCTACCCCTCCCCCCACTCACTCTCTATCTTTCAATCTCGAAACGAATAAATATTTTTAAAAATGAAAAGAAAAGCAGATTTAAAGAACAAGTCTTGATGAAATCAAGCCTGCCAGGAAAAAAAAGAAACCCAACATAACAACAAAACTCAACACCTTTCAAAGGAAGACAATAAAAATCCAGGCTCTCAACAACATAGTATCCACATATCCAGCATATTAGAAAAAATTACTAGACATGGACAAAAATCAGGAAAAATGTGACATAAATCAGAAAGAGAAAGAAATCAGTAGAAACATACCCAGAGATGGCAGAACTGTTGGAATCAGGAGGCAATGTCTTTAAAATAGGTATTATAGATATGTTCACAATTTTTTTAAGAGAAAGAGCATGAGCAGGGGAGGTGGACAGAGAGAGAGGGAGAGAGAGAAAGAAGGAGAAAATCTTAAGCAGGCTCCACACCCAGCACAGATCCCGATGCAGAACTTGATCCCACAACCCTGAGATCATGACCTGAACCGAAATCAAGAGTTGGGTGCCAGCCCCCCTATGTTCACAATTTTAAATGAAAACAGTGGGGGGTGCCTGGGTGGCTCAGATGGTTGAGCGTCTAACTTCAGCTCAGGTCATGATCTCACAGTTCATGAGTTCGAGCCCCACGTCGGGCTCTGTGCTGACAGTTCTGATCCTGTGTCTCCCTATCTCTCTGCCCCTCCCACACACACACTCTCTCTCTGCCTCTCAAAAATAAAGAAAACTAATTTTAAAAAAAATTTTAAAGTACTGATGAACTCAAAGTCAGGCCAATAAAAATGATCCACACTAAGGCATATAGAGAAAATAAAACACTGAAGCAGGACCTCAGTGACCTAGGGAACAAATCCCGAGGCCCAATATATGTTTCAGTAGAGTCCCAGAAAGAGAGAAAAAAGGATTTGAAGCAGAAAAAATACTTAGAGAAATAACAGCCAAAACTTTCCCAAGTTGATTAAAAAAAAAAAAAAAAAAAAAAACCAACGGACCCAAGAAATCCAATAAGACACAAACAGGATACTTTTTTCTAAAAGAAACTAGTTAAGAAGAAAAAATGAACAAAGGCTTATCATATTCAAGTGAACAAAGAAAAGAAAAATCTTAAAAGCAGTCAGAGAAAAAAGGCACATGACATTCAGGCAAACAATGACAGTTGCACACAGCTGCTCAACAAAAACAAGACAATAGAATAAAGCCTTCAAACTACTGAAGGAAAAATAGATCAACACACAATTCTTTGTTGAGTGAAACTCTCAGAAACAAAGGCAAAGTAGAGATGAGACAGCAGCGCGGGAGACAGGAGACCAGTGCAGTAGCCTAGGCTTGTTGGGGGGATGAAATAAATCCTGACTCTCCAGCCCATCCCCTGAAATCTTGGGGAGTAAGAGAGAGGATGGCGATTTTACCAACCACCCCATCTAAAGGGCACTTTCTTCTTGTTACTCATCCAGAAATAGCTTTTTGCCTACCAAAAAGTTTTGAAAACTTTTTCTGTGAAAAAAAAAAAGTTCCTTTGGGGATCTTAACAAAAGATGGACAAAAAGGCACGTTTCTTTGAGGGGAGGGTGATTAACGGAGACAGAATGCACGGGAAACTTTCTATCACTCAGTGTTCCACCTCCTGATGGTACGGAGAAAATCTGGACAGGGTTTTCATGGAAACAGTAAAGTAAATGTGATACTGCCTCTGTGATCAGAAAGTGTTGTGTGAGCTGAGTAAATAGGATTCCCTGTTTAAAATGCCCCAGAGAATTTCAGAAGGGGAATTTCCCTGTGATTGACAACATACATCAACAAAAGGACCAATGGACTTGATGCCATTTTAGGAGGCCAATGCGTTCAGTTCATTCATTCCCCCAGCGTTTGGGGAGAGCTTACCTTGTGCCAGGCCGTGTTCTCTCTGCATGACACTATACCCATTAGGAACATAAGCAGGGTCTCTGCTCTCAAGAAGCTGACATTCTAGTGGGGTGGGGGTGGAGGATTTCTTAAAAACGTGATTCAGGGCAATGTACGTGCTACGTATGGGCAATAGGAGCAGTGGAGAGAGTGATGGGGATGGGGACTGAACCCCTAAACAGGGAGATGATGATGACGATTCTAAAATAAATGGGGAAAAAATGTATCAGGTGGAAAGGATGTTGACTGCAAAGATTTTAACTGTAACTCTAAGAGTCATCAGATCTCCCCAACCGAAGTAGTAGAGAATCTGGGGCCCAGCAATAATCCCCCAGGTGGACTGGGGGGGGGGGGCTCTTAATTAATTCTATAGCTAATAAAGCACTAGTGGAAGAATTTTCAAATCCTAACACTCAGATTCTGGATGCCTGGAACAAGGTGGTCTGGATTCCTTAGTTTGGCAATCCTAGTATTCAGGCACCAGCAGACTCTTCAGAAGATACAGTAGAGGGGTGCCTGGGTGGCTCTGTTGGTTAAGCATCTGACTCTCCGTTTTGGCTCAGGTCATGATCTCACAGTTCATGCGTTCAAGCCCCACGTTGGGCTCTGTGCTGCAGGTACAGAACCTGCTTGGGATTCTCTCTCTCCCTCTCTCTCTGCCCCTCCCCACTCATTCTCTCTCTCTCTCTCTCTCTCTCTCTCAAATAAATAAAACTTAAAAAAGAAAAAAGATACCCCCACAGAGTGGGTGGGGGAGGGGCAGAGAGAGAGGTAGACACAGAAACTGAAGCAGGCTCTAGGCTCTGAGCTGTCAGCACAGAGCCTGACCCAGGGCTCAAACTCACAAACGGTGAGGTGGTGACCTGAGCCAAAGTTGGACGGTTAACTGGCTAAGCCACCCAGGCACCCCTATTTTTATGTGTTTACAAGGCAGCAGGCACATCTGCCTTTCAGGGCTGAAGCCCCCCACACCTAGCACAGTGCTTGGAAGGTAGTGGCTCTATAATGAAAATGTATTGAATGAAGGAATTCAACTGGGAAATCACTCATTTAAAGGAAGAAATTTAGACTTAAACATCCTTAAATAGTTGTTGCACTATTAGTAGTGCAAACAGTACTACTGACTAGTCTTATAGTGTTTAATTATAGAGTCAGAGACTTTAAATTTTAAGTTGAAATTGAAGTATAAAAACATAAACATTCTACAAAGGATATTAATTCTATTCCTGAGGCATACTAAATATTGCAGCTTAAACATCATCATAAAAAAAGTCCTCAAAGCCAGAATACATCTACATTTACTCCTTAATAGAGAGTTCCCCATATGCTGAATTTTAAGCACACACAAATTTTATTTTGGTAATCTTAAGAATTCAAATTTTCATCTAACTGAATAACCCCAGTTGGATGATAGCTATAGAAAAGAGCTAAACTGAGAGCAGGGGAATATAATGTTTTGAGATGAAAGCAAACCTCAGCTTTTGCAAAGCCTTGGTTAAGATGAACAGAACAGAGAGGGTGTTGGTAGAGAACACAAAACACAGACAATGCATAGAGAACACAAGAGACCCAGGAAAAAAGAACTGCAGATTTTCTTGACATTTGTAAGCGTTCGGATAAAGGACCAATACATATGCACACACATACAACACACACATACACCCACACACAGGAGCCTCTTGAGAGATGCGTTATCTCATAAGCTAGATTTGCAAAATTTACAAGCATTCCAAAACCAAAATCTCCAAAAAATGAGGGTCTTTGAGGGTTTCTCTGTAAAGAAAAATCTCCACATCTAGTCCATTAGAAAAGCAAAGAAGTAATCATCTTCCCAAATGAAGCCCCATCGTGATGGTAAATCTTAGAAACTGTTTAACAAAGAATAAGGAGACAGCGTTCAACTACTGGGGTTGTGTCCTCCACTGTGCTCCTGACCTGCTGTGGGCAAGCCACGTAGGGTTTTGAAGTTCCCACCAGCGGTAGGACCACAGGCCTCGCCCTCTCCGTTAGCAGAATGAGGATGAGGATAATTATACCTCCTCATTCGTGAATATTAAATGAGACCCCGTGTATAAACTGCTTAGCGCCCTCTCCATTCTCTGCGGAATGTTATCTATTACTATCCCTTTTACCTCAGACTTCCATGGGCTGAACACTATCTAATGTCCCCATGCCCTTCTCCCCATTTCTACAAAAAATATTCAAGAAGGAAAAGCCAGAATCCTCTTGGGGGACATCAGCTCACAAGTGGTTTGAGTCAGCTGTTATGGGCAGGCCTGCAGACGTTGGGGTTTTTTTGTTTGGTTTGTTTTGTTCTGTTTTTCTGCTAATGTGAGCACATTTCTATCTTGTGTAGTCTGCCATTTGGACTGACATTTGGACCATCGAAGCAAGTTAATTTAAATGTTACTACAAGGGTGAACCAAGAATCCTGGGGAGAGTGAGATAAGCTTCTCCAGCCTAAAACACTGGCTTCGGGAAATCAGTATTAACCCCTCAGCTCCTGCAACGACGTGAGACTCAGAAAAGGTGTTTGTAATTGTGTCATGATGTAGCAGGATTCTCGCACAGAGAGTCGTGACACGGAGGCTTTTCTTTCCAGGAAGCAACTTTATTCGTGCCAGCTCGGCTCATTTAGGTTTGCACTCGAAGAACTGACCCCCAAATGCCACATGGCGTAGTTTTTTTATATATTTTCTACTTCTTTGCCTCCCATATATGGTAACACACAAACATGCAGTCTGATTAAGTGATCTCATGTGACAAGGTCGCGAGGGATGTTGTCATGTACGTCTATAGTCAGGTTGCCTTGAGATTTTTTTTTCCTTAGGGAGGTGACCCTACCACAATGGTGTTGGTCCCCAGCCCTCCACCTACTCCTATTCCAGCCTCAGGCCCACGACACACATACATTCACACACAACTCACCCCCATGCACACACAGACATACACACACATTGTCACACAACATGGCCCCATGTGTGCCTATATATACATTCACACACACGCACACACACACTTACCCCCACATGTACACACACCCCATGCTTGAACACACACACATATTCACCCCTCCGTGTGTGTATACACTTTCACACACATACATTCAACACCCTGTGCTGCGTGCGCACCACACACACAGAGACTTCGGGTCCCTTTGCTCTTCCTGACAGAGGACCAATCCCGCACACCAGTGGCCTCGCATTTGGAGAAGGACCAGAAAAACCCCCACCTAGCCAGTCTTGTTGCATTTGCCCTTGCTTTGGGGGCTCAAAGTGTGCTTGGGGTGGTCCCCATCGAGTGGAAAAATAAAACAAATTCGAAAGTCAGATCTAAGGGTTATTGTCCTCAATCACAGCAATTCTGATGTAATAGAGCCCAGTCAGAATGGAGGGGTACAGCACTTCTTCCACCCAGAGCCCTTTGTACCACATTCCCAGAACATCCACTCACTTTGAACCACTCAAAGCTCTCTCTAAAGCTCTTTGACAACCCAGTGCCTTTGCATGGGATGTTCCAAGAAGCTGGGAAGCCTTTTCTCATCTCCAGCCCCCTGCTCTCCCTCAGTCTCCTCTGGCTCACTCCTATTCATTGTTTGGGACTCCGATGACATGGCCCCTCATCCAGCAAGCCTTCTCTGACTCTACACATGCCAGCTGGGTTAGCTTCTCCCTCTTCGCTCCCTAGCAGAGATTAGCTCACCCAGAGCACTTACCTGCTCTGCTGTGTCATTTGCACTGGCCTCTCCTCCTGGACTGTGAGCTCTGTGAAAGAATGGCTTGTGTTTGCTTCATCTCGGAGTCCCAGGGTCTGTCACATGGCGGGAACCCACTGCCTGTTTCTGTGCATGTACATCTTATTACTCACAAAAGTAAACAGGAAATGAGGAGCTACTGGTGCATGGCCACCTTCTGGCAGACTTTGTTCTGATGTGTCTGGACTGAAAAACATGAGGATCTCAGGACTAGAGACCCAGAGACACTGAGTAACACTACTTGAAGACATCCCTTTTAAGTCCCTTTTTGATGTCTAGTACCTGAAATTCATTTAATAAATAGTTATGTAGTGAGGAGATGAATGAATTTGATGAACAATACTGCCGGGGAATGAAGAACCCTGCAGATAAAGGTATCCAGGGTTCCAGTTTTATGTAGGTCATGGATTCACTGTTTGAACCTGGGCAAGTGCCATCCCTTGCCTGAGCCTGAACCTTCCATCCACACAATTAAAAGATTAGACCAGAACGCTGCTTCTCCAACTAAGTTTCATGGAGACCTGGGTGCCCAATGAGCACTTTCTTGGAGCACTGAGCACTTCTGTGGAGCAGGAAGGGACGCTGCACTACCTAGATGTGGGGTTCCCTGCCTCTGCCTCCGTTGGAACACCTCACTTTGACTTCTATTGACATCTGACTGATATTTTGACATTCTAATATTTGATACAGAACATGGTTATATTCCAGGGTGGGAGGGCGTAGTCTGAAAACAATTAGATTAGATTCTTTCATTCAATAAATATTTATTGAACCTGTCATTATGCTAGGCACTGGAGAGATAAGCAGGACGCATGGCAAAATCCCAGCCCTCATGGGGTTTATGTCCTTGGACAGGAAGACAGATAATTAAGAAATAATTAAAAAAATTTTTTTTCAGATAATGATATGTAATGTGATAAAGGATAATCTTGGGGACTGGTTTATATTGGGTGGTCAGGTAGGTCTTTTTGAGAAGGTTACATCTGAGAAGGGACCTGAATGAAGGGAAGGAGCCAGCCATGAACAGATCTGGGGGAAGAGCATTCCAAGCAGAGGGAACAACAGATGCAAATGCCCTGAGTAGGGAAGAAGCTTAACATCTTCCAGGGATCACAGTGAGGACAGCGTGTCTGGACCCAAAGCTGAAGGGTAAAAGATGGAGAACGGTGGAGAAGGAGGGGGAGATGGTCAGGGATGACCTGGAGAAGGCTTCAAAGGCCACATCAAGAAGTTGAGGGTAGATGAGCCTGGAGGGCCAGATCTTTGGAAGTAACCTAAAAGGAGCAAGAAGCCCAGCCTGGTGGAATATGTCTAGAATTTTCCATGTAGACTGGAATAAAGCCAAGGCTCTAAAAGGAGCAAAATTTAAAAATCAAGGAAAGTATCCCTTGACAAGTGTTTTTGAAACATTCATTTATTTAGCTCACAAGAGAAGGTTCTCACCTTTAGCAATGACAGTTTTGGGAACCAAGGGAAGATGCTCTTTACCTGGGGCAGATTCGGGAAGAAGCTTGAAGCCCTATGTCAGGGCCCAGGTGTGGCTTTGGAAGCTTAGTCACTATACTTCCCGCATTGGAAAGGTTACAGAAGTTACCAAAAGCATGACAGGAGCTAAAAATTTGAAAGGACATTTGGGTGAATATACTAATTTCCCTTGTAGATGATGAAAACATCTCAGCCCTCATAGGAAATGAAATCTGCAAGGTATGGGGATTGGAAATTCTACAGTCATTCACCAATATCAATTTAGGCCATCGGAAAAAAAAAAAAAACAAGGGAGGCTTTTTTTTCCCCCTGAGTTGATTATTGCTAAGGAATGTATGAGAGATCTTGAATCCAAGATGCAATGAACCAGTGATGGAGGCCTCCATGTAAGAGGAGGGAGACACTCAGTCCCACCCATTTCTGCCTGATGTCCCACCCATTTCTGCCACAATTCTCTTCTGACATGGAGACTCAGCCAAATACTTTCAGGCCATGACCTTGGACTTTATCTCTTTCACACATGCTTCCTACAAGGTACAAATAGTGTAGAAAGCACTAGCCCAGTGCCCAAGATTCAATAGGTGCTCAACAAAAATATGATGGCAGCACCCTAGCAGCAGACCCGAAACTTCCAACAGGGGCCAACATCCCAATTTTGGAAAGTCTGGTAAATCAGAATCTCTAGAGTCAGGCCTGGATAGGTATTCCTTTAAATCTTTCTGTGTGGTGTCATTCAGAATCTACGGGGGAATAGATGGACACAGCAAGCCAAACATGAATAATCCCATTCTCTCACTTGAAACCCTCCAATGGTTTCCCATTGCAGTTAGAGTCAAATCCCCACTGTGGAGATTTGTGGACGTGGTCTACCAGGTCCTACATAATAGGACCCCTCCTTCCTTGACCACTGTTCCTACCCACCCCACCCCCTCAGGGATACCCAGGGACTTTGCACTGGCTGTCCTCATGCACACAATGTTTTTCCCAGAATTTTGTGTGGCTTACCCCTTCCCATCAGTTAGTCTTAGCTCAAATGTCACCTTCTTGGAGAGGCCTTCCTTACCCCATAGCAAGCCGGATCCCCACCCTGCAACTGCTACTCTATCCTACTTTCCATGCACACCATGTAGCACTATCCAGAATCATATTTGTTTGTTTTTATTGTCTATCTATCTCAACCCCCACTAGGATGTAAGTTCCTTGAGAGCAGAGACCCTGCGTATGTTGCCAATGTTTACAGAACACAGCATGGCACAAGCTAAGCACTCAACAAATACTGATTGAATAAATGAACTGAGTGCATTGACCTCCTAAAATGATGTTAAATCCATAGGTGCTTTCTGTTGATTGGTTGTGAATCTAAGGAAATTCCCTTGCTGAAATTCACTGGGTTATTTTAACAAAGGATTGGAAATCCTAATTACTCAGTTCATGCAATGTTTAATGAAGCTGCTTTTATTCTATTAAAAAACCTTTCTTTCTCTAGACCTTGCTGATTTAGTAGCCTTAAACTCTGAGAAGAGAAAGGGGGGAAGCACCTCAATAGCATTCTTTTTAGCCAAAGCAGCTTTATTTAATTCTATGGGTACACATTTCTCATGACTGTATTTCTCATGATTGTATTTATGGCGCAAGGTGATGAATTCCCAGCTCCTAAAACTTCAAAGCAATAATTATACTGAGGGCCTCAGGTCCTCTCCAAGACATATTGCATATGCATATTGCATAATGCAAATTCAACAATTTGCTGAAGTATGAAGACAGTGTATATATAGAGCTGTGGTTTCAACATGTTAACAGCAGAGCCCTTTGCTTAAATGAAATGTGAGATGCTTTGAAAATGAGACAGTCAGTGGGCAAGACCCCAGGCCACTATGGCAGTAACCACAGTAGATCATGTGAGGTTCTGCTGGTCATTTCACTAGGTGAACAGGTGTGATGCAGACATCTCAGCCCACATGTCCTTAAAGAATATGAGCTAAAGGTGGCCCCACCATTTTAAGGAATGGGTTATGCGTTATCCATGCAACGTACCCAGCAATTTGAGGATGATGTCACTCAGCTGAAGGTACAGCAGCCCACTTAGAGATAAAAGTGGCTGTGAGTGAATGTTGAGAGCCATGCCTTCCAAAGCCTCTCTAGAGCCTTTCAGAGCTGTGCCTTCCAAAGGGGTTTTCACAGGCTACCTTTAAAATCTCACCCTGGTTAGGATGGGATTCCATTAGATGAAAACAGATAAAGCACCTCTGCTCTGATGAAGTTACATGGGAGAAACTCCAAGAGCCTTCTCCTCCCCAGTGCAGCCTCCTTGCCTCTCTTCACCTGTCTAGAGACTGAGTCTGGAGCTATCTGTAAAATGCATGTAAGATGTGGCACTTGCCACTGTGAGGACTGCCAGAGATCTTATGATTAAACAGGCCTAACTTGCAGCCAGACCTCAATAAAGATGTGTCAGCCTGTTGGGATTGGGCTGAGGGTGGATCTTGAAGGATATGTCAAGACAAAAAGGACAGGCATTTTGATAGTGGGAACAATGTGAACAATACAGGAACAAAGAAAAGAGTTGATATTTAGGGCGGAAGATGACTTCACTGGGGAGAGAGATTGGCCCAGAGCAGGAATGCCAGATAAGACCAAAGCAGCAGGTGAAGCTCGTGTGGCCCTCCTGAGCTGGACTTTATTCTGAGTGTGCAAAAGTCACCGATGCTGGTAGGCAAGATGGTGCTTCTGGGAGACACGTTTTATCCAGTGTGTTTTTTGCCCTGGGCCTTGCTGGTGTTTCTTACTTTTAATAGCATTTTATTTATTTTTGGCCCAAAGGGAGCAGAACAAAAAATGTGGAAATGAGAAAGAAGGATCCATGAATATTCATTTCAATTAATATTTGTTGAGTGTCTACTATACAGCAGACATTACTGCGATGTTCAGTGATTAAATAATAATGCCTAGGCATTACATAATTAAATAATAATGTCTGGACATTATTGCCAGAGATACCATCGTGAGCAGGACAGACAAGTTCTGTGGTCTCATGGAAATAACATTCTAATGGGGGAGACTGGTAACAAATCAATTACTTCCTGGAGAACTAAAATATGGTGATGGAATCAGGAGTGGTTGGGTGGGCAGAAAGGAACCAACTGCAGTTGATCAGGAGAGGGATGATTCTAGGTACAGAGAATAACTAATGCAAAGGCTTTAAAATGTGATGAGTTTAAAGTGCTCAAGGAACCAACAGAAAGCCAGTGTGGTCTAAGAAGAGGAGGGAGGGGGCAAGCAGTGAAGTAGGAGATGAGGTCAGAGAGGAATATAGGGGCCTGACCATGTAGGGCTCTGAACAACGAGGAAGAGGAGGGCTTTAATCTACAGGCAACCAGAAATCTATTACAGGGGTACTTGGGTGGCTTAGTCAGTTAAGCAACTGACTTCGGCTCAGGTCATGATCTCATGGTTTATTAGTTCAAGTCCCACATCAGGCTCTGTGCTGACAGCTTAGAGCCTGGAGCCTGTTCCAGATTCTGTGTCTCCCTCTCTCTCTGCCCCTCCCTGATTCGTGCTGTGTCTCTCCCTCTCTCAAAAATAAATAAAAAACATTAAATTTTTTTTAAAAAGAAATCTATTATAAGTAAGCAAGGTAGTAACATAATCCAAGTTGTATTTTCAAAGAGCAATCTGCCTGCAGTTTAGAGAATGGATTGCAGAGGTGCAAAAGTGGGAAAAAACACACCAAGCAGGATTCATTTGGATGATCCAAGGCAACAAAATGGGACTATAGTCTATAGATGTGGATCCAAAGAAGTGGGTTATTTGGGACTATGTCTTTCAAATAGATTCCACATGCTTTAATACTGGATTAAATATGGGGATTGAGAGAAGAGAGAAGTCAAAGTAACAACTAGTTGTCTGTGTCTGGGCTTTAGCCCTGGTGAATGTTGTTACCATTTACTAAAGTGAAGTCAACCAATGGAGAAATGGCCTTGTGTGGCGAGGATCCAGAGTTATACTTATACTTACACTGTGTAAGTTTTGTGATGCCTTTTGAACAACCAGGTGGAGATGTCAGACAAGTAATAAGCATTACAAATCTACAGTCCCACAGGAAGTCAACCCTAGCTAATATATTTGGGTACCACCAAATCACCAAAGAGATTTTTTTTGAAGTACAGTATAGTTGACTACACAGATATTTTTAAAGACATGGGCTGAGTGAGGTTACCTAGAAAGATTGCATAGATACAGATGAAGAAGGATATCCAAGACCATCCTGAGACATCCCAAAATTTAGAGGTGGAATAGAAAAGAAAGCAAAGAAAACAGAAGTATCACCAGTGAGCTATAAGAAAATCCAGGAGAATGGGAGGTCAGAGAAGCCAAGAAAAGAGTTTTTCAAGAAGCGATGCTTCTGGAGACCATATAAGGTAAGACCCAAGAAATGACCACTGGATTTGATAACATGAAGACCATTGGTGTGTTTGATAAGCAGTGTTTCAGCATGGTGGTGGGGGTCTGCTTCAGTTACCTATCACTGAGCAACAAGTCACCAAGTACCTAGTGCTTTAAAAGAACAAGTTTTTATTTCCCACAATTCTGTGGATTGACTGGCAGTTCCTCTGCACATGGTGTCAGGGGTGAGCCGAGATGGTTTTCAGTCATCTGGAATTGATTGGGCTAGAACATCCAACATGGTTCACTCAATGGCTAGAATTTGATCCTGACTGCTGGCTGGGAGCTCCACTTGGACTGTGAACCAGAGAGGCTACATGTGGCCTTTCCGTGTGGCTTGGGTTTCTCACAACATATCACTTCTGAGAAAGAGTGTCCCAAGGGGACCAGTCCATGAGTCCCACCCAGGCAGAAGCTGCAGGCTTATTATTTTTATGAGATAGCTTCAGAAATCATGGAACACTGCTTGTATCATGTTCTATTGATCAAAGTAAGCCCAGAATCAGGGGGAGGAGAAAGAGACTTCACTTTTCTCTTTGTTTTTATTAAAGTATACGTTACACACAATGTTACATTAGTTTGCGTACAACATAGTGATTTGACAAGTCCTTCTGTCACCCTTCAACACCATTACAATATCATTGACTATATTCCCCATGCTGTACCTTTTACTCCATGACTTATTCATTCCATAACTGGGAGCCTGTACCTCCCATACCCCTTCCCTCATTTAGTGCACCTCCCCATCCCTCCTCTCTGACCACCGCCACTTTGTTCTCTGTTTTGTGGGTCGGTTTCTAAATTTCACCTTCCAATAGGAGATTAGCAAAGAATATGTAGCTACCATAGTCTGATGGAAGTAAGCTGAGAGGGGAATTTGAGACAAGAGGGGGAGTGAGAAACCTCAGACAACTCATAATTGTCTGCACACAAACTTGGCTACAACAAAACAAAACAAAACAAAATAAGGTCTTTATTCTGATCCTACTAACAATTCCTCCAAGCTTAACTCCCAATTTACAACCTATCAAAACTGAGAAATATTAAATTATTTGGGAATAAAAAATCAAACAGCAAAAGTACTGGAAGAAAGTATTGATAAAATAGTTATGCATAAAAAGGTGGAGATCTTCCTAAGAGCTCCGACAATAGAAGCCAGGAAGTAAATGACATTTGGATGGAATGAATATTAAAATTTCTATAAATCAAAAAGTAGGATTTTAAAAAATCAGCCCCAAACTGGGAAACATTAATAAAATCACTATTTAATAAATTCCTACAAATCAAGAAAAACAAATACCCCAATGGAAACAGGCAAAGGATATAGAGAAAAAAGAAAAAAACAAAACATCCAATAAATATATAATGAAACATTTAAGCTTCTCCGGAATTTTAAAAAATGCAAAATAAAATGTTGAGATGGCATTTTCTGAAAAGGTCTTTAAGCAACTGTCTTTAAGCAACTGTCTTTAAGTGATCACTCGAGGTAGGCAAGTTTCAAGGAAAATGGCACCATCAGATACTTCCAGAAAAAGTATGAATTGGAACATACTTTTCAGAAGGAAAACTCAGCATTCCTTATCAAAATTCCAAGCTGGATACAGGTACTATTGCTCTACAAACACAAATTGTTCTTCCTTATCATCAGGCCTTTCCCAAGAAGGAATCCCCTCTCTTGGGTTCCTTACCCCCCACACTCTATTGGTAGGAAAATCCTACTGTCATGTAAAACCCAGTTCAGTTGTGAATTCCTCCAGCAAAACTTCTGTAAACCCACTTCTTTCCAAGATAGGAGAAATCATACCTTCCCTCTTACTGTTTCTGTACCTTTCTCAAGTCTGCACTGCTGTTATGCTGCAACAGAATTATCCACATTTTAGCTGGGTAAAATCTTTAGCAAGTCTCTTAGAAGACTCTCAATTTCTTCATCTGAAATGAAATTAATACCTATTCTTCAGGGCTGTTGGAAAATTAAGACACTCTCAATTTGTTGGTATGTAAACAACCGATGACTATTTTTCAAATTCTTGCTCTTTTTATCCTCTGTCCAGGTCTCCCTTCCCACTGGGTAACGGGCTTCCTTCAACATGGTTCAATCCAACTCTACTTCTGCTCAGTCACCTTCAGTATTAAAAAGAGTCTCATGTCTATTATTATAACTTGGTCCATTAATTTTTTAATTCCCATCTCGTAAAATTCCCCTCCTCCCTTGCCCTCTAGCCCAGTCATGCTTGAGTTACCCACAGTTGGAGCAGAAGGAGTTGGATATGGTGCACGGCTCAGCTCTTCCATCTCCTCTGCCTCTCTTCCTCCACCTTTGGGGTGGAAAGAAGGGAGAAGGAAGGCGATGTTGTCCTTGACAAACTATTGGTGAGGGGACTGTCTGCTTTCTTCGTTGCTCATGACACCCATTCCCTTGTGTGAGCAAACCCACAGGGATCTTTCAGGGAGAAGATGAGTCCCCTTCTTGTCGGATGTCTCTGCTTCTCGGTCTGTCTGTTGAAGCTATTTCTCTCTGGGGGTCAGTGTTCAAATGCAGGCTGTTTTGCAGAGGCACTCTGTGGTTCTTTGGAGTGCCCTCTACTCAACTCCCTGGTGTAGGAATCCAGGAGATGTTGACATCTTACCCCCAGGCAGCCCCTTCTACACCCTCTGTGTGCAGAGGCCTCTTCCCCCATCAGTGGTCCACTTAGAAAAATCAGCAAGAAGGTTCAAGCTCCAAGTGTCTCCTTGGGGTTCACTACACCCAACGGAAACCCCTCTATCATTTCCGTGGGAATGAAGTTCCCCATGCTTCTCTCAGATCCACTGGTTTTCACCTCCTTCTTCTCCACAACCAGCACCATCAGCCATACAGGATCAGGTTTTCTTTTTTTTTTTTTATTTTTTTTTCAACGTTTATTTATTTTTGGGACAGAGAGAGACAGAGCATGAACGGGGGAGGGGCAGAGAGAGAGGGAGACACAGAATCAGAAACAGGCTCCAGGCTCTGAGCCATCAGCCCAGAGCCTGACGCGGGGCTCGAACTCACGGACCGCGAGATCATGACCTGGCTGAAGTTGGACGCTTAACCGACTGCACCACCCAGGCGCCCCAGGATCAGGTTTTCTAAAGGTCCAGATGTTCAAACGATTTCAGAAGTGAAATAATCAGTCTTCTCTAGCTTTGTGGGAGGGTGGGGGAACAGATGTTGGGTTTTCCCAGTTTTTAGGAAGGAGAGGGGCAAGTCAGACTCTCCTCCATGAGGAGGGGAAGAGTTAGGGGAGTGGAAAGTCCACAAAATCATTGCTCCCTGCCCCCACACTTCTTCTGGCTCTTATGCCCCACTCCTTCACCTCTCACTAGCAAAGGCCATCAAACTTGCCCACCCTCTGGGATCTGAGGACACATGGGAAGTCTTTCACCAAGAACTAGACTTTCTTTAACCTAGATGTGGAGGAGTCTACTAACTCAACAGGGTGCTGTCTCTACTGCAAACCCAGTCCTGTCTGGTAACCTCCAGCAACATGAGAATATGCAGTTTCAGACTAACCTATTCCTTCAGAAAAAGAAAACAAGTACCTATCATAGTGTTACTGTGTAGTAATCAACACCAGTCATCACTGTCTTTGTGTTGACTGGGGACTCTCAGAAAAGAGACTGTATGCTGTTAAAGTCACTTCAATTCAATCTAACAATCATCAGTTAAAACCTTGTGTGACCTAACTACACAGCTAGCCATTATCTCAAGGAGTTTATGCCTAGCTTGGGAAATAACAAGGAACCAGGCGATTACAGGAAAGGAAGGAGTGAAGGAAGGGGGTGTTTCAGGCAAGTATCCCAGTGGAAGGGACAACAGAGCTACTCTGCCAAGGCTGAAGAGGAGTTAGACTGGCAAAGAAAAGTTTTAGGTAGAAGAACGAGCCCAGGAAAAACCTGGAGGTACCAGCAGACTGGTGTGTTTGGGAAGCTTGGGGGGACTTAATATGATGGAGAGAAAAGCACTGGGGGTGGGAGGGCAGATTGAGGGGCACAGAGAGAAATGAGGCTGAACACGTAGCTGGAGCCAGAGATGAGATGCACTGCAGGGCATATTAATGATTTTGGACTTTCCCTGGAGAGTCCTGGGGAGCTATGAGTGGTCCTGACACCAGGGAAGAACCTGATACAATTTCCAGTTTGAAAAGATTATTCTGGCCACACTTAAGACCAAAAAAAAAAAAAACAAAACTGGTCGGGGGCAAGATTGGAGTCAGGAAAGCCTATTGGGCTACTACTGCTGTCACCCAGGGAAGAGAGGACAATGGCCTGGACTAAAGCATTGTCAGAGGGATGGAGAGACAAGTGAAGACCAGAGACACTGAGGCATAGCCAGCAGCCCCTGACAGCTGGTAGAATGTAGAATGTAGTGGTTGAAAGAGAAGGAAGCAAGTATGATGCACATGTTTCTGGCATGAGTCATTGAGTACATGATAGTGCTACTCTCAAAGCTAGATGACCCCAGGAGAAAACAGATTTGGCTTGGAGGCTAGGAAGGTGGTGTATTTAATAGTGTACATGGTTTACATACTCCCTTCAACAACCCTGGAAGATAGATAACACTCTTTCCATCCCTTAAATGGAGGCACGAACAGTCTGTGAGGTGAAAGGTCATGAAACCCGGAAGAAGAGGAGCTGGGGCAGAACTCCTCCTGACTCCAGGGGCCCCAAGGAATAAGGAAACCCCAGCAGGCCAAATTCCCACGACTAAGTTGGGGCTGATCATCATTAATATCATCCTGGAACTCACTCTTCCTGTTTAAAGGAACAAAGAAAGAAAATCCAGGAGATATCACCCATAGTCATTTCTGTCTATTTGAAATTCCCCACCAGACAGGGTTGGGTCCTGGACTTTCTGTATCTCCACTGCACAATTTGCCAGCCCTTCACCTATGGTTAAAATGGTCCCTATATGTAGGGAGTTAACATCAGGCAAAAGGTAGCATTTCCTCTTATGGGAGAATTGTCCCCACCTACTCCCTAGGCTCACCTCACACATGCATGGTTCCTTGGTCTTGGTGTTACAGCAATGTCCACTCCCCTCACTTCTGAATCATGCAAAAAAGAAGTAACATACCACCACAATTATTAAACTACTTCTCTCTGCTCAGATATGATCCTAGTTCAACCCATGCTTCTGGACTTTTGGAGCATGCAGACCTCATCTTCTTCCCCTCCCAGCAAACTCAGTCAACCATCAGATTTATATCCAACACCATCTCTATGCCAGTCATCACGTCTGGCACCACGGAAAGCTCAGTAATGAGGACTCATTATAAGCCAGGGCAGTTTTGTGTATAAGACCCAAATTAAAGTCATAGACTCACAAGCTGGGGCAACAACACTTTTGAGCACCTACTAGATACCAGGTATGACATTAGTGCTTTCCATATGGTAACTCATTCTATCCTCACCACAAGCCATGAAAGGGAAATGATTTTCCACATTTTATATACAGTGGGAGAAGAAGTTCGATATAGCAAAGACTGGTAAATCCTGAAAAAGCTCAGTTCTCTTCTACCTGTTCATGCATGTAGATTACATTTCTCAAACTCCCTTGTAGGTACGACTGAGAGTATGAGTCATGACCAATAGAGGTCACATGTGTCACTTCCAGACCTGGCCCATGAAAGTTCTGTGCAATCTTTCATTTTCCCTCTTCTCTGTCATACCCAGAAGAATGCTGCAAGTCACATGCTGAAGATGATTGAGACTCTTTTGGTCTGGTTCCTTGAATCATTGCCTGGAGCACAGCGCCTTGTCATTGGACTTCAAGCGAGTGACAAATTTCTATTGTGATAAGCCACCAAAGTTCAGGGATTTATCCATTCTTGTACCTAACATTCGTTAATGAGTACAATAGGCTTTAAGGACATCAAACCACCTGCACAAAGTCCACCAACTGGTTAGTGGCAGAGAACAGATTTGAATTTAAGTTTACCTTATTCCAAAGCCACCATGTCACACATTTTGCCCATGGTCTACAGAGGTTTCCTGGAGGAAGTCTAACTTCATTATGCAAATAAGATTATAAGGACAGAAAGGAAGGTAGCAGTGAAAAGAATCAGAGAAAAGAGGACAATAAAGTATTCTTGAGGAATAAGAATGGAATAAATGTTCTTTGCTGGAGTGTTACAGGAGTGAAAATTGGAAATACAGATTGAGGTATAACAGGGTAAATTAGGCCACATTGCATTAACAAGCAGAATCAAAATCTCAGTGACTCAACACAACCAGAGTTTACTTCTGGCTCACACCACATGTCCAGTGCAGGTTCCCAGGAGTTAGACACACATCACTTCTGATCATATTTTTTGGTCAAGGAAAGTAATATCACCACACTGAAGCTCAAAGTCGGGGCAAATACAATTCTACCAATTTACCCAGAAAACAAAGATCTGGAAATACTTGCTACACAGCAGTAATGGCTACTATAGGTTCAAAAGAGGAGCGTCCTGGAAATCAAAGTAAAGAAACATACGTTCCTCTGGGAAATATTTTTATTAGAGGAGTAGCCATATAACTCTTCACAAAAGTAGGAATTCTTATTTTTTCCAGATACAGAGCAGAACTATAGATTGAAAGACCCTATACAGCTTTTGGAAAGGCAGTTTGGATACAGATTGCAATTTTAAGAATGTGCATGCCATGTGACCTTGAATTGCCTTTAAATGCAATAGTTGCATAATATTTAACCTCCTTGGTTGTGGAATCAGACATATCTGAAATTCAAATCCAGATGGCCACCCATCAAGTGTGTGACATGAAACAAGTTGTCCAGCCCAACGCAGCCTTTCTCATCCGTAAAATAATGAAGGATGGCAGCAGTTATCCCACGAATATGAGAGTTACATGTAGAAGTCCTTCATTAATTCTTTTAAAAATATTAGCTGCAGTTAAACACTCAAGAATTCACAATGGCGGGGCACCTGGGTGGCTCAGTCAGTTAAGCTTCTGACTTAGGCTCGGGTCATCATCTCGTGGTTCATGAGTTCGAGCCCCACATCAGGCTCTCTGCTGTCAGCACAGCAGAGAAAAAGAATTCACAATGGCATACACATTCTTCATAGCACTGCTGGTATTACTAGAAAATTTGAAGTTCTCTGAAGTTCCATCAATGCAACACTTACTACATGTGTGTGCAAAGAAACAGAGAGAAAGAATACCAAATAGTTACTTTAAAAAATATGATAGAATCAGATATATTGATCTGGAAAAATATCCATAATATATTGTGGGATTGGGGAAAACAAGCTGCAGAACACAGTATACAGCTGGATTTCAAGTGTGTGTGTGTGTGTGTGTGTGTGTGTGTATGAGATAGGTTAGGTGTATTAAGTCATAAGTCCTATAAAAATATTTTAATCATAGGCAGCAATTGGTTGGGATGGGGTACCATCTTAGACTGTGTGATCAAAAACAGCCTTTCAGAGTTGAGCTGTGAATGGTAAAAAGTTTTGTATATAAAAAAAGGCATGACCCAGCACCCAAATACTGGTTTATAACTCCATTCTCCAATTAAAAACAAAAACAAGGGGCACCTGGGTGGCTTAGTCAGTTAAATGGCCGACTTTAGCTCAGGTCATGATCTTGCAGTCTGTGAGTTTGAGCCCCATGTCGAGCTCTGGGCTGACAGCTCAGAGCCTCGAGTCTGCTTTGAGTTCTGTGTCTCACTCTCTCTCTGCACCTCCCCCACTTGCTCGCTCTCTCTCTCTCTCTCTCCCAAAAACAAATAAACATTAAAAAAAATTAAAAACAAAAACACAGGACTCCTCGGAGAAATGACCGGTTCTATGGCTGGAGCAGGAGATATAAAAGATAAATCTGAGGCATCTTATAGTGCCAAAAGTAAAAAATGTTCAAAGAACAAATGGCTGGAGGCATATCCAAGGGACATAGGAGCCAACTAAAAGGAACGCCCAATGTTCAAAGTCAAGACAATTCGAGCAACAAAATAAATAGGCAGTGTTGGATTTTTACCCCAAGGTATAAAATAAATATTCATGAGTTCATACTGATATAAATAAGTGACTGAGTAAACAAATAAATCTGCAAGGATAGGTAAATCTCCTATGACAAAGAATTCCAGATGATTTATGCAGTCTGCCCTCAACGAAGTGGGGCATAACTCCCTAACTCTCTAAGTGTGGGCTGAACAAAGTGACTTCCTTCCAGAAAGCAGAGTGTATAAAGGGGAGGAAAGGATAGCATTATATGCAGGAAATCTGACAAACAATATCTCAGCCAAGTAATCAAGTTTAACATCATCAGTGGTTAAGTCATGTTGATAGCATGTGCATTTGATAGCACACGCATGATTGCATGTACCCTTATCATGCGATAGCATTTCACCTCTGTGGTCTTCCTCCCCAACATCCATAATTACAGCCTAATCATGAGAAAAACATCAGGCAAATCCCAGTTGAGGGACATTCTATAAAATATCTGGCCTCAAAACTCTCTAGGTCATCAAAAACAAGGAAAGTCTGAAACACTGTCACAGCTCAGAGGAGACTTTAAAAAAAGAGAGGGAGAACAAAAAAAACCACTATATGTAATGTGGTATCCTGAATGGAATTCTAGAATCACAACAAAAAGACATTAGGGGAAAAGGGAGGAATTTAAATACATTGTGGACCTTACTTAATGTTGTATCAATATGGCTTCATGAGTCGGCATGAATGTACCATACCAATGTAAGATGTTAACAATAGGGGAACTGTACTATCTTTGCAACTTTTCTGTAAATCTAAACTATTCTAAAACAAATACATTATTTTTGAAAAGATGAATGTATGTCCATGAATAGGAGAAGAAACAAAATGTAGTATCTTCACATAATGGAATACCACACAACAATAAAAAGGAACAGACTGCTAGTGAATGCTACAACATTATTGTATCTTAAGGTTATTGCCCTGAGTGAGAGAAGCCAAACACGAAAAAGCATATACCATATGATTCCATTTACCTGGCATTCTAGGATAGGCAAAAAACCTGGCAAAAATAACCTATGGCAAGATGTCAAATCAGCGGTTATTTGGGGATTACCAAAAAGGGGAGAGTCGACCAGGAAGGACATGAGGGAATTTTCTGGGCTGCTGGAAATGTTTGGTGTTTTGATATGCATTTATCAAAGTTACTTGAATGGTACGCTTAAGATCTGAATTAAGCATATAGATTAAGTATATATTATAGATAAATATATATAAATATATAAGATTATACATAAACTAAACATATATTATAAATACAAACATACATATGTTTATTACATTATAAATAAATGTATATAAATACACAAAAGATCATTTGAAATTTAAAATTTATAAAGTTAATTTAAAATATATATTAAAGTGTGAAAGGAAGGAAGATAAAGAAGGGAGACAGGGAGGAAAGACGTTTTTGAGACCTAGATGTTCTTGGATTGCAAGAAAAATTAAAATTCTGTCTACTTCCTTTGACTAAGTAAAATAATTTTCTTTTAACCTTTCAGACACATAGATAGCAAAAAATAGGATCATTCTGCTCCTGTTGGTTTGTAGTCATTTTTTAAATTAACAACGTATCTTGTATCTTACCCTTCAATAACATGGCACCTGCTAGGATACAATGGCATTGTATAACCTGCTTAGATATAACGAACACTGCTAGTTGCCTCCTAGGGATTATTCCAAAGGGTACTTGGGCAGGGATTGCCCTAAAGAAATCAATGATCTTCTATGTCCCTTTGGATACTTTCCTACAACTGACCTGCCTGACAATGTACCTTCTATTTCTGCTTATTTATTTATGGAACAAGGTTTTCAATGCTTGAATCTGTGAGGATAAAATCAGAAATATAATTAAGGGCTGTGCCCATTCTTCCCAGCACAAATAGTCATCCACAGACATATAAGTAAGTTTTTTAAAAGCCGCATTACTCCGAAACTAACATAACCATGTACATTAGTTATCCTTCAATCCTTCAATCAATAAGGCTCATTTTATGTTTTACATTGCCAAAAGAATGCTATGTTTATATTATTTGTATCAATTGTGCAGTATCTATTATTGTAATGCTAATTCAAAGAAGAATGTTAGTGGAGTCTTATAGCTACATGAAATTAAAAGCAAAATTTCTATTTCTGTACATACTGTTGTAGCTGAGGGGTATGATAAAGTGATCAAATATATGTTAGAAAAATATATATTAGGAAAAACGTCTGTAGAGGAAGTAGAATGAGAAAAAAGGAGTAAAAGAAAATTTCCAAATGGTTAAGAGTTTGTCTGTTTATTTTTTAGATGGAGAATTGTACTATCATATTGCAACGGCATGTATGTGCCACTGGACATATTTTTAAAGGTGATATAATTGTTTTGCGCCAATATAAAAGTGAACCGGAAGTTGTCTCCTTCACATGTGTATACACGGTGATTTAAAAAAAGGAAAATTTCAGGGACAATCTAGAAATGTACAACGCAGTCAATAATTTTCAAAATTCTGTTAAGGGATATGCGAGCAAAAACTAACACCACGCGCCTACCCAATATGCATTTTTCTTCTTTTCTTTACTCTTAAGCCAGAACTGCAGGCCATGTACCCAACTGAAAATCCACCCTCCAAGTCTCTTAGAAGATACATGTGGCCAAGGGACTAAGTGCTGGCTAACTACATGCTCACTTTTGCCATTCATCCCTTCCACAGGGGGTGTGAACACATGGCTACAGCTCCAGCAGCCACTTTTGACTATGCACTAAGAATAGCAGTGCCAAAAGACAGAAGGAACGTGGGTTCCAGACGACTTTGTCACTCCTCCACACCGACCCCCAAGGATTCTTTCCAGTAGAGAAAAGTAAATCCATACATGTGAAGTCACTGTTATTTGGGGTTTTCTGTTACACATAGCCAAACCTAATCCTGACTGGTAGAGTGCCTATCGCATGCTTCGTATAAGCAATCAACTATTGAACATTTAGGTTTTCTCCAGAGTTTGCTATTTGTTATAACTGGATACAGTGATCCTTAGTAGATGTACCTTCAGACACATTCATAGCTATTTTTCCAGGAGAAGGTCTAAGAAGTTAATTCTGGGTGAAGAATGTTTTGATACACATTACAAATTTTTCCCTACAGTTTACATCAATAGTGTATGAGATCAGAATTCCACATGCCTCATCATCATGGGGTAGTCTTTTTTCTTTAATTTTTCTTTTAATGTTCATTCATTTTTGAGAGATAGAAAGAGACAGAGCATGAGCGGGGTAGGGGGAGAGAGAGAGAGGGAGACACAGAATCCAATACAGGCTCCAGGCCTGTATTGCTGAGCTGTCAGCACAGAGCCAGACGCATGGCCTGAACCCACAAACCGCGAGGATCACAACCTGAGCTGAAGTTGGACACTTAACTGACTGAGCCACCTAGGCGACCCTGGGTAGTCTTTTCTGTTAAACACTGCAATTTAATAGAAAGGAAAAAGAAGTCTCATTTGTACATGTGGTACTAATAAAGTCAACATTTTTTTCTGTTTATAAACCTGCCGTTGGCTATTCCTTATTTTTATTATTTTTGAAAATTAAGATAAAGAGCCAAAGGTGCTTTTGCTCCAGATCAGGTTTCAGTTGCAGAACTAGAGGCAAGGCTACGTGTAGAGCCCCCATTCCACCCTACCCCCGTTTACTTTAAACTCCATGGCAACAGCAAGGTTGTCTGTCTCACTCTGTGCACAGTACCTGGCATTAAAACAGGCACTCATTAAATATTTGTTTAATGTATTAAAACCACTCCCTTATTATATGACTTTGAGCAAGGAATTTCCTGCTCTGGACTCAGTTTCTGGTTTATG
Source organism: Prionailurus bengalensis (assembly GCF_016509475.1). Lineage (NCBI taxonomy): Eukaryota > Metazoa > Chordata > Mammalia > Carnivora > Felidae > Prionailurus > Prionailurus bengalensis. Next base: position 74,842,226 of record NC_057359.1, on the reverse strand, counting down.
AACTAACAGGATTAGATGAGTCTATGTCATGGCCTTTTCCAAGTTCAAGGACTTCTTATCTGAACACAGCCAAATCCAAAAAACATCCATGGAGTGTCAGGTGGGAAGTACTCCCTTCCTTCGGGGTTATTTCTACTGTCAGGAGAACCAGAGGCACAAGAAGATAAAAAACAGAAAATGAGAATGTAGTATTCCCTTTTGTTCCACTCCTTCCACATTGCCAGAAATCAAAAGCATCACAAAGGCGGTAAGAAACACCCAGAAAGTCCCTTCTCTTCTGAAATCGCCCACTGAGGACCAGTGATAAACCCCAGCTCCAGCCCAATGTCTGTATCTTACGCTGTGGGAGCCCAGACATTAAAATCAGAGAGGTCTGGGTTTAATTGAGCAACAATCTGTAAATGAGGGACAACAGGGATCCTGCAGAATCAATTGAGATAAATTACATGCCCAGCATGTAGGAGGGGCTCGGTCACCAGTAGTTCCCTGGCGGTACCCGGTCCCTAAGCACCATAAGTACCAAGCAGCTGTGGCAGTGGTTTTTTTTTCTAGAAAAGCCCCCACAGTGGAATGGTCATGGTTTCTGGCTATGTAATTTCAGATTCTTGCTCTCTGGCCCTCCTGGAGATTCTGAGAGTTTCCTGATACCCTTTCAAAAATTCCTTTGCCACTTAAATGAGCCAGGATAAACTGCTGTTTGCAGGACCAGGACTGTTATAGCTCCATCACCCACCACAGACAGATTATTTGGTCTAAATCCCAAAAGAAGAGCCTCACTGGAAAGAAGTTTTAGTCTACCCATGGGGCGCCTGGGTGACTCAGTCAGATAAGCATTGAACTCTTGGTTTTGGCTCAGGTCATGATCTTATGGTTCATGGGTTCAAGCTGCTCATTGGGCTTTGAGCTGACAGTGTGGAGCCTGCTTGAGATTCTTTCTCTCCCTCTCTCTCTCTCTCTCTCTCTCTCTGCCCTTCCCCTGTTTGCCCGCTCTCTCAAAATAAATAAATAAATGTAAAAAAAAAAAAAGTTTTAGTCTACCCATGCAGCTCAGCTCCTAGTCTAGACATGACCTACTATGAATTCAAATTTTAACCCAATCAACTTGTAAGTGAATTGCCTTCTCAGCTCAACTGTAGCCCCTTAGAAACAGAGGTGGCTTCTTGAAGTCCAGTGGAAAATGACCAAAGGAGTAAGTGGGAATGATGAGGTAAAGTCTGAGTCCACCCTTGGAAACCCACATGGTCCAAAGTAAGTTCTTACAATACCCTGGGCCTTGGTTCCCTGGCCTGTAAAATGGGAAGATAGCATCTGGCCTAGGCAACTGGTGTGAGATCAAAATTACAATAGATCTGAAGACCCCTTGTCAACTGCAGACCTAAAGGACAACTTCAGTAGTGTCTTTTTTCATCTACCTCCCCTAGAGAGCAGGGACTGGGTCTTTCCTCTTCTAGGCACTTCCTTCTTACTCTAGTGAGCCGGTCTCTCAGCCCATGGGTGCGGTCAAAACACGGGGCATAGTGCCCTCTGGTGGGCTTAGATGGAAAGGGTATGGTTTTCGAATGAGCTAGAAAGCTACAAAACAGAACTCAGAATCCTGGAATTCCAGAAGTGAAAGGAAGTTTTGAGACCATTTAGTCTAACCTCCTCATTTACAATTGGGATGATGACAAAAGGCTTAATGACTTGTCTGAGGTCACACTGAGAATGAACATCAAAGCCAGGGCAGACCACAGACCCTGATGCCCATCTAGGGCCGAGATCATTGTCTCCTAAATGAAACACAGAAGCCCTCACTGCTCAGTGTTCACATGTCCCCGGATCCTTGGCACAGCTTAGCCGTGCCATCAGGGGATTGGGTATTTCCCCTCCCCATTATATTGTCAAAAATTTACATTCCTTCTATTTAAAACCTACCATGTTAATGTTCTGATTTGGGTACAAACAAACCTGGCTGTAACTATGGCAACTTCTTGGCAACTTAAAAAGAAAACACTCTCAAGCATGACTGGATAATCTAAGAGAAAATAAGACCAGAATGACTGATTTTTCCATGAACTAGATAAGTCCGTTATTTGAGACACCAGTCTCCCACGGGTGGTTGTCTCTGAAGAGAGAACAGTCCAGAAGGATTAAAAGCAAATCACCTTCTCATCAACACAGCTGCCGAGAATGACTTACCTAAAACCCACATTCTAACGATGTCCAGTTAGCCATCTTAATAAATGCCAAAGGCAATTCTTAGAAGCTTTTGTGTTAGCCCCTGGATCTGTCCAGAACCTGGAAAGGCCACGGAAAGATGTTGTCCAAGGTAAGGCTCCAATAAGCCACCTGAGCTCTGTCCCTGGACACAGCAGGTCAAACCTCAGGCGAGCCATTTTTCCCCACCCCAGCTTTCTCATGGATGGCAGGGCAGGGCCACTGAGAGAATTTAGTGGGCTTCATTCCAGGATCAGAAACACCCTGAGAAGGAATAGCCTGAGTGTTCTTCTCATTTATTTACAGGACCCTGAAGCCTAGCTTGATTCACGCCTCTGTGTCATTATTACTCAGCAATAGCAGTGGCTGATCTTGGATGTGGCACTATTCCAAGAGGTCTGCATAGATCAATTCAACCCCCACCAGTACTCCACCAGAAAAAATTATCCCCATTTTAAAGATGAAAAAACTGAGCCTCAGAGAGGTGAAGTCTCTCACCCAAGATCAAACAGCACGTAAGTGGAAGAGTCAGCAATTAACTCCAAACCCACCCATCTTCGGAGCCGTTCCTCAGTCTCACTCTGAAGATGATCTGTACAGAGGTGCAGCAACTTCTTTACATCCCTCAGCTAAATCCCAGTAGGGAGGGGAGCGTCAATCAAGGCTTAAAGGTCATAAGCACTAAAGGTTCTGTTTACCTCCCAAAGACACCTCTAGAATGTCTTTGGAATTTCCATGCTCATTCTAAGATGTTTGCCCTCATTATGCCTCCTTCCAGAAGCACAGGTGTTTACGCACAATCAGAGTCAGAGAGGAAGTGACACCACATGCAGAGCACATTTGGTGCTTCCTCCTTCTGAAGGCAACGTGATATTTTTTAGAAAGAATAAAGGCTTTGGGATAAAACAGACCTGCATTTGAAACCCAACCCTTCTGTCTCTGCTCCCTGTTTGTCCTTGGGTATGTATTCGCTCTGGACCTCATTCTTCTCATCTTAGAGAACGTGGACCATAATGTCAACATTCTACGACCATCGTGAGGATTCATTCAGACCCATCCATGAGTGTCGAGAGGTGGCTGGCTGCCACACAGTGGACATGCCAGAAACGGTAGCAATTAGACAATCAGCCCGTTTTCACTTTCCTGGGATAAGGAGAGGCTGGAGAAGGCAGAAGCATGGGTTCTGCAGGGATGTGTTGACCGATGAAGATGCTCCAAAGATTCCTAGGACTGGGACAAGAAGGTGCTGGGGCCCACCTGAGCCTCAGGATGTTAACCCAGCCTGAGGATGTTAACTGATCCATAAGTGTCTCGTAGGCCACAAAAGCAGAAAGGAACCCCAGCTCTGGGGCCACATTCAGGGAGCACTGGAGGCTCCTTCCCGCCAGTCAAAGGGATAATGACAGCATCTACATTGTAGGGTTGTATGAGGCTCACAGAAAGAAGGAAGTCCACAGCCGGTGACAGTACAGTGCTTAGCACATAGCAAGGGCCTGAGAGAAGCCACCTCTTACCAGGAATGTGCCGGCGAGTGAAGCCCAACTCTGTGTTGCCATCTGGACTCGTGCACAGGCCCAGCTCCTGCCAGCTGGACCCTTTTCTTTGACTCCAAGTTTCTCAAGCCCAGGGAACATTTGCCATGTCGCAACAACCCTTGGACTTGGAGATCCTTAGCCCAGCTTGTAGGAGAGGAAACGGACGCACATACAAAAGAAGCAAGTGGCCCCAAATCACGCAGATTTTGAACCAGATTTTCTTACTCCAATATGCAGGGTTCTTTTCACAGCACAATCATCCCGTAGAAAAATCTTTTCGGTGGGGAATCTGTCCTTGGAAGGAAGGGTTTGTTTTTTAAGAAACGCACAACAGACCACATAGGAATTTGACCTTGACATAGGAAATCAGACTTTGGGATCTGGGGCAAGGCTCGTTGCCAAACTAGGCCTCCGTTTCCTCATCTGTAAAATGAGTTTGCTGGACAACATGACCTTGAAGGGACCTTCAGGAAAGGTTTGAACAACAACATCCCAGCGGCCTTATTCTTATTGATGGATGGATGTGTGGCTAAATCTCTCTTAAATTATCATTGGCTTTATTGCATAGGGGCTTCCAAAATAACAAGGACAATCACTTTATTTTACAGGCAAAAAGAACAGGATGTGAAAGGTATTAAATCTTACTGAGGAAAAGCAACCCCCAACCAACTCCCGCCTCATCTGCAGTGATACTCTCCAAATTTGTTTGTTCCGTGACATAATCTGTACCATCTAAAATTAGCACCCATGCTTCTCCCCTCTCCCACTTCATCATCTCTGAGAGGTTCTATAGATTGGAGAATCGCTTATAATGACGATGGAATAACTCACTTTAAAAATCGCAAACTGAGAAAACAAGCTTACTGCCTTATCTTGGGGCCTGAAAGGAAAATTCTGTCTTCCACCAAATAAAGGAGAAAAAGCAATTACCTGAGATGAAAACCCCCAGCCCATCATTATGCCTCCGGAAGATGGGACTCATTGATCAGAGTCAAATTTCCAGGTCTAGGTGGGAAAAAATAATGTGCCCACATCATTAATTTCAATAGAATCTAAAATAATAGGATACAGCCAGGCAAAAAATACAATGAAATCTAATGTTCCCTGTTCCCTAAGTCACCTACTCTCGGAGTACAGGTGGGTGGGAGGCATGTACACATTCAGAGCTGCTCAGAAATGGTTTTCAAAGCCACTAGGCTTTCTTTTCTTTTAATTATGAGAGATTTCAAATATTGAGGAAAAATGCAGAGAATCATACAATAAATACACATTAACCCAGATTTAAGGAGTGTTGACCTTTTGCCATATTCACTACAGGGTGTTTTTTCGGCAATAAAATGTTACAGATACAACTGAAACTCCTTCACTGCCCATCCAGCCACCCATTCATTTTACTACTCCGATGAGATCACCACTATCCTGATACCAAGATACACAGCTCCATTCAGGGTTTCATACACACATCTATATGAGTTCTGCTTTGTTTTTTCTTATTGTGGTAAAGCAATCATAATAAAAAGTTATCATCTTAATCACCGGAGAGTATAAAATCCAGTACATTCACAATGTTGGGTAACTATCACCACTATTCAATTCCAGAACATTTCATCCCTACAAAAGGAAATGCTTTAAACAGTCACTCCTTCCTCTCCCCAGCCCCTAGCAACCACAAGTCTTATCGATGCTTCTGCAGATTGGCCTCTTCTGGATATTTCCTGTGGACGGAATCATACAACATATGGTGTTTTGAATCTGGCTTCTGCCACTTAGCATGGTGTTTTCAAGGTTCATCCATGGTGTAGCATATGTGAGCACATCATTGTTTTTTTTGTGGCTGAATAATATTCCCTTTTGCGGACGTACCACATTTCATGGAGCCACTCATCTCTTGGGCATTTTGATTGCTTTCACTTTTTGGCTAGTGTGAATAATGCTGGGATGAATAATCATATGTACGTTTTTGTGTGGGCAAACAGTTTTGAGTCTCTTGGTTATACGTCGAGGAACAGATTGCTGGGTCGTATGGTAACTCCACTTTTAACATTCGGCAGAATTGCCAACCTGTTTCCACGACTTCGTGTTTTTTTATTGGTATCCTTCTTAGCTCACTGTTATGTTTTGGAGAGTCTTCCAATTTAATATTTAGCTGTAGTGCATTTATTTTAATGGTAGTATAGATGCCATTGCACGAACAAACCACTGTCCACTTGCCATTCTCCTATTCCTGGATATTTAGGTAGTTCCCAGTTTTCGACTGCCATAAATCACATTGCCATGAAGGGAGCTTCAAAGTTTTTGGTCTGTGGACCAAATCTATAAAGCAAGAGATGCTGACACACCACTCACTGCCCTGTTCTTAGCTGACATTCCCCCCGACCCAGGTCTCTTAGGGTCACGGTTCTGGAGACTCAACGTGAGCGAGCAGAAGGAATACATCAGAACGCACTCCCAAAATAACCGAAGCTCTCAGAACAGAGGGTGGTCAGTGTGTTAGCATTTCCAATTACTGGTTGCCCTCCCTTGGAAGAGGATTATGCTGCCCTTCTCACTGCTCTGTGACCTGCAGTGCATCCTCAGAAGAAGAGGGTGGTCCAGTCCCTGCCCCCGCCCCTCTGCAGACATCAGGAGTGGCCATGTGATCGGTGTGGCCTCCGGCTGTGAGCAATGATGTAAGCAACAGTTTGGGGAGCCATCCGTTGCCTCCTCTTTCGGTTGCAAGAATGGTACATCCCAGATGAGGGCTGCTTTCTCAGCCTGGACCCCGAAATCGAAGAAAGCACGTGGAGGAGAGCCACAACTTGCCCACAAGGACCTACCAAGTGAGCAAAACACTCTTTTGCTGTTGCAAGCCTTTGAGATGGTGGCGTTCGACCCCACAGAATAACCTTGCAAGAGCTAATGCAAAGAATTTCTTCTTTATCCCCATCCCACGAAATTCTCTGCATTTCTGACCTAAATATCCACCTTCCTAATATGTAAACCCTTTTAGGCATCATTCCAATGAAAATGTATTTACCAAGTTTGGACTCTTTCTATTACCCAGCCGGAGCTTGGGGTTGAAAACCACAGGGACAATAAGAATAATGGCTAACGTTCACAGGAATCTACTCTGGGCCAGGTACACGTGTGCAGACAGCAGGTCATTTGTCTTCACGTCACCCCTCGGAGGCAACCGTTGTCATTATCCTCATTTTATTGAGGAGGAAATTGATGCTTCAAAGTATTAAGTAACTGTCCTCAGGTAACACTCGATGCGGCAAGAGGCAGCCGGAGGGACCACACCCAGCACTCCCACTGGCCTGGCCCGTAAGACACAGAGCCTGCCTCCAACCAGCTCATGCTGCCTGGTAGAGAAAACATACTCCTGTCACGCCAGCTGTTTGCCTGGGCCAGGGACTTAGCAAAGGCAAGCAGGCAGACTGGCACAATTCTTACCCTGGGGGGAGATGACGACACAGAAAAAAAATGTTCTGATGCTAACTTCATTCCATGAATGTGAAATTATGCAGAATAGGCAAATACATAGACACTGAAAGCAGATCAGTGGTTGCAGGGGGGCGGAGGGGCGGGAGAAGGAGGACTGACTGCTAAAGGTGTGCGCGGTTTTCTTTCGAGGTGATGCAAAATGTCTGGAACCAAATCGTGGTGATGGTCGAGAAATATTGTGAATGTATGAGATGTCACTAATAGTAAGTTTTATATCACATGCATTTTATGCCAATAAAAATAAATCTAAGTGTACAAGCAGGTATAATTGCGTAAGTACTGTAGGGAAAACTTTCAGGGAGCCATCTGGCCACAGGACAAGGAGGCCTGACTTGGTCTGGGGGATCAGGGATGCTTCTCAGAGGAACCCTGTTATCACCCCACAGTGTCCTCAGTGGAAACTCGACAGAGGTCAGGCCCCACAGATTGCCTCCTGTGTGTGCTGCAAACCTCCCTCTTTGCAGTGGCCACGATTCATAAGTATTTACTTATTTGCCTGCTGGAAACAGACTTATTCATTCAGTCACCAGGTATATTTTGTGTTTTTTTAATAATTTTTTTATGTTTATTTATTTTTGAGAGAGAGAGTGTGAGCAGGGGAGGAGCAGAGAGAGAGGGAGACATAATCCAAAGCAGGCTCCAGGCTCCAAGCTGTCAGCACAGAGCCCAACACGGGGCTCAAACTCCCAACCGTAAGATCACGACCTGAGCTGAAGTTGGACACTTAACCGATTGAGCCGCACAGGTGACCCAGTCACAAGGTATATTTTAAATGCAGAGCTTGTATAGACCCCATGGTGAAACGACAGAGCCCCCCTCCCCCAGCTCTTGAGGGGCTTGAGGCTTTGAGGGGGCACCGCCGACAGGCAAGCAAGTCAGTGCAAGCCAGTTGGGATGTGGGAGTAAAAGAAAGAAACAAAACAAGACCAGGACAGGAAAAAGAGGTGGGCCTCACGGATGCGACTGCCCTGGTTGTAAGGATGTAAGCAAGATGTAAAGGAAAAGGCATCAGCTATGCACAGAGCAGGCAGCAGGGGCTCCAGGCAGAGGGACTGGCAGGGGCAAAGATACCAGAGGCTGCAAAGAGTTTGGCACATTGGGGTGATGGGCAGGAGGCCATGGAGAAAGGGCTGCAGGAGGGGGCAACTGTGTGGAGGTGGGGGGCTGGGCACGGAGCACTTGGCACGATGCCCCAAACGCACTAGTTTGTCCTAGGAGGGATGGGGGAATAAGGAGCTGGTCCTGGAGCCAGGAGGTCTGGACTCTGGTCCCAGCTCTCTCCCCTCTGCATTATGTCCTCAGGCAAATCCTGGCACCTCTCTGAGCCTCAGTTTCCTCATCTGCGAAATGGGCAGGGGCCACCACCTCTATTGTTCTGTTTCTGTGTTGTCGAACGCCTCTGCCAACAGTGCGTCCACAAGGCTGTCACTTCCTGAGAAAGAGAAGACAATGGACAGAGGAGGGGCAGGAGCTTAGCATTCCTCACGGAAAGCCAAACCACCCCACTACACAGGGAGCCCCCATGGGCCCTCAGCCCCTTTCCTGCAAGGGGGAGGTCTGGAAGCCAGCAAAGTGCATCCTAAGACCTCCCTGGGCCCTGACCCTGCTCCTCTGCCAGACTCACAGATGAGGTCGTTGGAAGAAGGGGCTGTGGAGGGGTTTCCCTGCAGCTGCCAGGGAAGGAGATTGGCCTTTGCCTGACACCTTGCCTGGTAAAAAGATCTTTCATGAATTGAAATTTGCTTCTTGAAGAGTCCACTCGGCCTTCGTCCTTCCCCAGGGAACTACACAGAACTCTGCCTCTCCTAAAGAGAGCACAGAGCTTGGAGTCACATGCCTGTGTCTGTAACAGACCTTTCAATCTTCAATGGCCTGTTTCTCTGTGCCATGGAAATTGAAGACGATGCTATTTTTGTCGTCATTATTATTATTTTAGGTTATGTCTCCTGGGTGCTTATTATGTGTCAGACAATGATAGAAGCACTTTGCTTGCCTTACTTCACTTAATTATCACAAACAACACCATAAGACAGGTACCATTATCCCTATTATACAGAGGAGGAAACTGGCATTCAGAGATGCCAAGTAACCAGCCCAAGGTCACAGTGCAGGTTAACGGTATCTGCCTCTCCAAGTCATTGCTGGAATATGGCTGACTTTTACTGAGCCCTGACAGTGCTAAGCACTTGTTTTAAGCAGAATAATGGACCCTCAAAGATGTCTATGTCCTAATCCCTATAACCTGTGAATATGTTACTTTATATGGCAAAAGGGACATTGCAGTGTGATTAAGTTAAGCACCTTGAGGTGGGGAGATTATCCTGCAGTATCTGGGCCTAATCTGGATTATCAGTCTAACCACTGGGTCCTTGACAGCCAAGAAACTTTCCCAGCTGTGCTCAGAAGAAGGTGTGACCATGGAGGAACAGGTGCTCAATAAATAGACTCTCCCCACTTCTCTTGCCTTGTCACCATCTTTGGGATTTTATTTTGGATGCTTTATCATGTCAGTCAGAAGTCATTTCTTCCTAGGGAGGCCTCACCAATAGCCCAGACCCCACCCATCAAGACTCTAAAGCCACTGGTCTCAAATGCAGCCAGACAATGAAGTTTTTAAAATCTGCCCAGGGATTCCAGCAAGCAGGCAATTTTTGGGACCACAGGTCTGCAGCCACACCCCAGGACTCAGGTTGCTGACTGTCCTCCCAGTCCTGAACAAATGCACTGATATCAGATACAGACCAAGTCTTCCTCCAAAATGTATTAACAAACAGGAGGCTTCCGGCATCTTCTCCCTCCCTCCCTCCTTCCCTCTCTCTCCAGCAGAAACTGCAGCAATGTTGACAGGCTCCCAGTCCTGGACAGTACGCTTTGGTGATGGCAACTGCCAAATTACTAGAAGGGTCAAATCAGTGAAGCCACCTCCCCGGTGAGCAATAGGCATGCACCTGGAATTCTACAGCGTCTTCTACATGACACTCTTTGCACTTTCTTTCCACATCCTTAACCATGGCTGGCTCCAAGCACCCATGTTCCCATTCTGCAGACCGTGAAACCTGGACTCAGCGACAAAATGCCTTAGGAAAACACAACTGATGCTAGAAGTCGGCTCCAAACCCTAAAGCCTGACTCACTCACTCTGGCGATCTCCCTCGGCCAAGCTCCTTACCGCTCTGAGCCTCAGTTTCTCCATCAGAGGTCACTGACAGGATCTGGAGGTTAAAGCAAATGCACACTGAGACCTCGGGGGTAAGTGGAAACAGAACTCGGCCTTGCTGTGTCACCCTGCAGCCTAGCTCCTCACGGGCAGCCCTCCCCAAGACCAAGCCCAAGCCCAAGAGTGGCTCCAAAGAGCGATGAAAGGTACGTAAGTTTCTACAACAGTTGGTTCATGTGAACCCCCATGGATGGCCGGTTACAGCACAGACTGCAGGGCCTCACCCACTGGGTTTCTGATTCAATAGATCCAGGGCAGAGTCAGAGAATGTGCATTTCTAATCTTTTTTTTCTTAATTGTATTTAAATCCAAGTTAATTAACATGTAGTGTAAAAATGATTTCAGGAGTAGAATTCAGTGATTCATCACTGACGTATGACACCCAGTGCTCCTCCCAACAAGTGCCCTCCTTAATGCCCATCATCCAGTTAACCCATCCCCCACCCAACACCCCTCCAGCAACCCTCAGTTTGTTGTATTTAAGGGTCTCTTACGGCTTGCCTCCCCCTCTGTTTTTGCCTTACTTTTCCTTCCCTTCCCTTATCTAATCATTCCTGAGTGATGCTGCTGCTGCTGCTTTACTGGTTTGGGGACCACACTTTATTGAATATCCTTTATTGCTTTACTGAAAACCCTTTGAGGACATTGAGAAAGGAAGTGGACTGCTCACAGGGTCCTCTTCCCCAGTCTTTCTCACTTTGTTCAAATTCCAGAACCTTCTCCCTTCCCCCACCCCAGAGACTTCCACCCTGTTTCCCTCTACACCCCAGCGGGCAATATCAATCAAAGGCACCCCTTGCAAAATGGAGGAGGAATGACTGGGCCGGCAATCACTTCTGCTGTCTTGTGTAACAACACCTTAGATGTATCCAGTCCATAAAAATGTGTGAGGCCCATGCTGTGTTATCAGACACTCACTGAGGGTCCAACGGTGGACAAGAGGGCCCCCTCCAGCCCTCGGTGAACTCATGTCTAATGCGGTTCGGGGGGCAGAGAGACCCCTACAAGGAAGGAGCAGTTGCCGTGCAATGGTCATTTCTATGGGCAGATCTGTGGGGGCCCAAAACCCAGAATGAAGTTGGGGTTCTCAGAGAGATCAGCACTCAAGCTGACACCAGGTGGATGAGTAGGGGTGGGGCAGGCAAAGAGGAGGAGGAGAAGCTTCCAAGCAAAGGGAAATGCATGTGCAGAGGCCTCGAAGCCAGAGAGAGGGATAAAGGATTCAAGTCACCAAAAGCAAAGAGATGAGACCCCACATGGACGGAGCGAACATGTGAGTGAAGAGCCTGGTTTCCCAAACTCCTGGAAGGGTGATCTGCAGGCATCAGACTGGGTTCCACGAGGAGGAAGATAGTGAACAAAGCAGGGCCGGTCGGGTAGGATGTCCAGGAAAGGAGGGACAAGAGGGAGGTGTTGGCCGAGCTGCCTTAGACCACCCCAAATGTGTCTGGATCTCCAGACTCTCAGCACACTGGGCCCCTCAATGGCGGTCCTTACCCCGCCTGGAATGGGAGCCCATGGGGAGCTTTGGGAGCATGGACACCCCAGTCCTCCCAAGAGTCTCGGGAAGTGGGACAGCTCTGTGAGTATGACCTCCTGTGTGGGTGAGGAAACCGAGGCACCCAGAGATCACACAACTGGCAATGATGAAGCTGAGATTTAAATCTGTGCAGGCTGGCTTCGAGGGTGTGTTCTCCTAACCACTGTGCCCTATTCACTCAAGAAATGGAAAAAAAACAAAAACAAAAAACCACATACTTACTCTCCTTACCCTAATTCCAGAATTACCAATCACTTTCGGACAAGCATGGCTACGGGGAACGGAGCGCCCTCCAGGGACTCACGCAGGCCAGACTGTGGAGGGGGAGTGCTCTCATGATGAACTCCCCTTCACATCAGCTGTGTGTGTATATATATTACACACCATTCTTTCTGAGTTGGCCGGCGTGACTCAGTTCTGGAGCGAGCAAAACCAGGTTCACACTCTACCTTAGTCCCTACAAGCGGCGGCGTCCTGGGCAAGCCAGGGAAACCCCGTGAGCCTCCCTGGCCCCACGTGTAAAGTGAAGAGAAGGTGGGGGCTGCCATGTATAGCACTGAGCAGGTGCCTGGCACAGAGGCAGGGCCCGGGCAGGGGCAGGTGGGTGGTTTCCATTCTCAGTGGGCTGACCCCGGGGTTTCTGACCTCACAGAGCTGAGGCCACCAGCCCCCAAGATGGAGATCTCAGCCAGATAACTGCCACTTTGTGGGCCCTGTTCTGGCTGTCAGCAGGTTTCCCAGGAAGCCTCATGAGGCCCATTCTCCTTGCACCCCTGCCTTCTTTGGGCACCCCTGGGACTGGAACCCCTATTCCCCAAAATGCCTTTGAGAACTAACAGAGACCAGGTATAGGAGTTTTCGAGGCTGCCAGAGCAAAGCGCCACAGGCCAGAGGCTTAAACAACACACATTTTCTTCCTTAACGGTTCTGGAGGCCAGAAGTCCAAAATCAAGGTGACCGCAGGATCGGTTCCTTCTGAGGAAGACACCCTCTCCTGGTCTTACAAATGGTCATCTTCTCCCTGTCCTCACGTGGTCTTCCCTCTGTGCATGTCTGTGTCCTAACTCCCTCTTCTTGTAAGGACACCAGTCATATCAAATTAGGGCCCACCCTAATGACCTCATTTTAAGTTACCTCTTTTTAAACCCTACCATAAAAAAATTTTTTTTTAACCTTTTTATTTATTTTTGAGAGACAGAGAGTGAGCAGGGAAAAGGCAGAGAGAGAGGGAGACACAGAATCTAAAGCAGGCTCCAGGCTCCAAGCTGTCAGCACAGAGCCCGATGTGGGGCTTGAACTCATGAACCTCGAGATCATGACCTGAGCTGAAGTCAGATGCTTAACCGACCGAGCCACCTAGGCACCCCTTTAAACCCTATCTTTAAATATAGTCATAATCTGAGCTATTGGCTGTGAGGACTTTGACACACAAGCTTGGGGGGGGGGGGAGGGGATCAACCTCACCCCAGAACATCAGTTATATCATGCATCTGGTGCAGTGTTAGGCATTAGTGAGCACTCCAGAAGTGGTCCCAGGGGCGCCTGGGTGGCTCAGTCGGTGAAGCACCCAACTTCAGTTCAGGTCATGATTGCATAGTTCATGGGTTCAAGCCCCAAGTCAGGCTCTGTACTGAAAGCTCAGAGCCTGGAGCCTGCTTCAGATTCTGTGTCTCCCTCTCTCCCTCTCTCTCTCTCTCTCTCTGCTCCTCCTCCGTTCATGCTCTGTCTCTCTGTCTCTCTCTCTTAAAAATAAATAAATGTTAAAAAAAAAAAAAAGAAGAAGAAGAAGCAGTACCAAAGGTGAGGGTAATGATAGAGACAATGACCCTCCAGCCTGGGAACCACTGTGACAGGGTGACAAGACACAGCTCAGGAGCCATTGGGAAGTCCTTCCGAGTCAATGGAAGTCCTGGGATTTGGAAGTCAAGGCACCTAATGAATTTGTGCATCCATGAACTTTGGAGTCAGAACCACGTGGGTTCGGACCCTCATGACAGCAGTGAGCAGAGCAAGAACTGAGCAAATCATCCCACAGAGCTAAGCTTCCACTGCCCTCATGTATGGAGGTGACAACTGACGAGACCCTGACAGGGAAAGAGCTCTTTCCTCCTCCTGTTAAGTAGGAAGACCAGTCTGGCCAACTACCCATAATGGCCAGCCACTCTCAGGGTCTCCTCGTTCCAGCTCTTGACCGGGAATAACAATCCCAGCCACAGGGTCATCGTAAAGTGGAAATGAGGCAAGATGTGTGATCCTGCTTTGTAAGTGCAGAGTGCTCTGTACAGGTCAGCTGGTTGTCTGTCTCCTTTCAGGACGCATCGCGTCAGAGGTCTTCGTGAGAGGGTGCTCACACCCACACAGCCAATTCCAAGAAGAAACACAAGAGGTGGGGGCCGCGTGGTTTCGTCCCTCATGACTCACAGAGGCCCCTCCCGCCAGCTATTCAAATCCTGTGGCTACAGCAGCTGTGCATTTTGACTATTCGACCAAGTTTGCTAACCACTCCCTAAGGCTGCACCTCACACCCACTCTTCTCTGGCCCAGAGGGAGGGGAGGGCCAAGGTGGCTGGGGAATTTATTCCAAAGCAATGCAGCTGCTGCGGGGAGGGGGGCGGTGCTGCCAACGGTGTGAACTGGAAAGTCGGGAGGGGGCACGAATTTTCTGGTCCAGGAGGAAAGAGTGGATGCCCATCTCTGACAGCAGAATGTCCAAGTAGAAAAGTCCAGGAGGTGGCAGGAGATGCTGGGTAGGGGTCAGAGGAAAATGATAAACGATGAGGCTACAATTGCAGAAATGAGAGTCAGAGCGCAGAAAAGAGAAGAAAGAGGGGGAACAGGAGAAAAGGAGGGGAAGGACAGGGAGTAAAGGGGGAAACCTCCGAGAAGGCTAACACTCTGGATCTCAGGAAGAAAAGGAACCCGAGTGTTGACAGATGAAGCAGCAGGGGCGAGGGGAGGAGCAGAGCAGAGAGGGGCTGGGAGGGGTCTCAGCTCTGGGGCTGGAACAAAGACCACAGGCTGGGTGGCTTACAGAACAGAAGTTTGTGGGGCGCCTGGGTGGCGCAGTCGGTTAAGCGTCCGACTTCAGCCAGGTCACGATCTCGCGGTCCGTGAGTTCGAGCCCCGCATCGGGCTCTGGGCTGATGGCTCAGAGCCTGGAGCCTGTTTCCGATTCTGTGTCTCCCTCTCTCTCTGCCCCTCCCCCGTTCATGCTCTGTCTCTCTCTGTCCCAAAAATAAATAAAAGTTGAAAAAAAAAAAAAATTTAAAAAAAAAAAAAAAAAGAACAGAAGTTTGTTTTCTCACTGCTCTAGAAGCTGGCGTCTGAGGTCCGTGTGCCAGCATGGTGGGGTTCTGGGGAGGGCTCCCCTTCTGGCTGGCAGAGGGGTCTCCTTCTTGCTGTGTCCTCACGTGGTGGAGTCTGCTAGTGTCACTAAGTCTATTAGATCCAGGCTCCACCCTTAAGACCTCATTTAACCTAATTACTTCCCTAATGGCCCTGGCTCCAAATACTGCCACCCTGGGGGTTAGGGTTTTAACATATCAGTGGGGCAGGCCGGGGGACATCATTCAGTCCAGAGCAGGAAAGTAGACGTGGCATAAAAGAGGGGAGCCAGTGGCTCAGGTGGGAAGTCCTGGCATCACACTGGGCCTAGAACACACTACCAAGAGTCTCCACCTGGCAGGAAGAGCCCTGTGTCCAGACCTCTGCCTCTGCGCCTCCAGGAGGTGGAAGAGACAAGCCCCTTCCCCTCTCTGGTCTGTTGCAGTGTATCTACATTGCAGGAGGGATAGGAGGGCATCCGATTCTACAAGATCCCCAGGATACTACCAGGCCATCACCTAAGGGACAAATGCCTCTGGGGCTCAAAGAAGAGTCTGATTGTTTTCAAACAGGCTCATTCAAGGTAAAAAGAAGGGAAGGAGGTAGGGCAAAGTTTAGAGGCTTGAGCCCTCCCTTGAGAGCATGGGAGCGGTCTCAGTTGGCCCCTGGGCCCCCCCCCCAAGAAGTTGCCTCCCCGAAGGCTCTGTGCTTTGAGGGAGGGGGAGTTGGACGGTGCGTTTCTCCCCACCCCCCCCCCCCACACACACCCAACTCCTTCTCACTGCAAAATAAGAATGTGTTTGGGTGGTGTTTAATTTTGAGAGCCACCGTCTTCTAAAAAAAAAAAAAATGGCCTTCAGAGCCAAGACTGACGCTCATTTCTTTGCATGTTTAATTAGGGGAAGGCTGTTTCCCTGATGTGACTCTGTGGGTCTCAGGCTGTTGTTCATCCCGCAGAGTCTGTCTATAGGCCCAGGCCATGGAAGGGCCTCAGCAACGGGAGAGATGGGGTGGGCGGGGTTGAGGCTGTGGGGAGCTGGAAGGGCATGAGAGGCACAGAAGAAGAGCATCTCAGTGAGCCGGTAGGTGGGTGGGAGGGCAGGTTTGGAAGGTGGGAGGGCAGGTTTGGAAGGCTTCCTGGAGGAGGTGACATCTGAGTTGGGAACTAGAGGAGGAGTTCTACAGGGGAGAGGATGGGGTGGGGGGAGCAGGATTCCAAGCAAAAGCCTTGGAGTGAGAGAAAAACTCATGCACTGGAGCCTGTTCCATGTTCAGGGTGGAAGACAAGGCAGGCTGGCCGAGCCAACACCCATAGAGCCCGGAAGGCTGTGGTGAAGAGTGGACTCTTTCCCGAGGGCCATGAAGCAACTATAGAGTTTGAGCAGGAAAGTAGCTTCATCCGGCTTGGTTTGTTCTTACCTTGTATGCTTTGAGGAGGTGGCAATGAGACCTTGCGTGTAGGCAACATATTCATGGCACTATTCCTCATCCGCCTTTATGAGGTCCCCCTGTTTTGAGTCCCCTTTTTGGTTGAGGTGAAAGATTTTTACTCTTCAGTTTCATCAGGCCTTTAAGGCACACATGAAATGAAGTTCAAACAGCTGTCTTGCAGAAGATAATGAAAAGCAAAAATTACCTATCCCGTTTTATAAAGCTATCGTAAGACAAATTTAAATGTGGCCACAGACTTTTTAAAATCTTACATGGAATGCTAGCAATTTGGATTCAGCAATGTTTAAAATCCCTTATGATTAAATATTACCACAAAAATATTCCTTCAGATAATCCATGAACATAATTTAGCTATTACGAGATGAACTGAGGGCCCCCCAAGCCCCAACATTCACATGTTGAAGCCTGAACCCCCAGGACATTAGAATGTGACTGTATTTAGAAATAGGGTCTTTAAAGAGACAATTCAGCTAAAATAAGGTCATTAGGGTGGGTCCTAATCCAACAGAATCAGTAATGTTATAAGAAAAGAAAAGAGGGGCGCCTGGGTGGCTCAGTCGGTTGAGCGTCCAACTTCGGCTCAGGTCATGATCTCACGGTCCGTGAGATCGAGCCCCGCGTCAGGCTCTGTGCTGACAGCTCAGAGCCTGGAGCCTGTTTCAGATTCTGTGTCTCCCTCTCTCTCTGACCCTCCCCCGTTCATGCTCCGTCTCTCTCTGTCTCAAAAATAAATAAAACGTTAAAAAAAATTAAAAGAAAAAAGAAAAAAAGAAAAGAAAAGAAAATGTGAACACAGACAGGTACAGAGGGAAGAAGTTATGAAGGCCATCTACAAGCCCTCAGAAAGACCTCAGAAGAAACCAACCTTACTGCCATCTTGACCTTGGACTTCTGACCTCCAAAATTGTGAGAAAATAAATTTCTGTGGTTCAAGCCACCAAATCTGTGGGACGTTGTCATGGCTACCCTAGCAAGCTCATATAATAAATATCATAGTAAAAGATGGAAGTAGAAAATCCATATAAACATGTCAGCAAATACAGTAAAAGCAATCACTAAAACTCAACCCTTTTTTAAAACACTCTTTGAAGGATAATGTGCCTACAGAAAAGTATGCAAATCATAAGTGTGCCATTGGGGCTTCTGGGTGGCTCAGTCGGTTGAGCGTCTGACTTCGGCTTCAGGTCATGATCTCGCGGTTTGTGGGTTCGAGCCCCACGTCGGGCTCTGTGCTGACAGCTCAGAGCCTGGAGCCTGCTTCAGATTCTGTGTCTCCTTCTCTCTCTGCCCCTCCCCCACTTGTGCTCTGTCTCTCTCTGTCTCCCAAAAATAAATAAATGTAAAAAAATAAATAAATAAACAAAAAATAAGTGTGCCATCAATAGATTTCCATCAACCAAACACACCTGCACAACGAGCACCTGGAATCGGGAGACAGAATGTACAGGTATCCCAGATGTGCCCTCTAGCCCCCTTCAAAACCAACAGGCCTATTAGCTTCTGAGTCATTTCCCCTGCAAATTCATATGTTGAAGCCCTAACCACCAGGTTTACTGGATTTGGAAATAGGGCCTTTAAAGAAGGTAATTAATGTGGGGCACCTGGGTGGCTCAGTCTGTTACGTGTCTGACTTTGACTCAGGTCTTGATCTCACAGCTCATGGGTTTGAGCCCTGTGTGAGGCTCTATGCTGACAGCTCAGAGCCTGGAGCCTGCTTCAGATTCTGTGTCCCCCTCTCACTCTACCCCTCCCCTCTCATACTGTCTCTCTCTCACTCTCTCTCTCAAAAATAAATAAACATTAAAAAATTTTAAAAAGAAGGTAATTAATGTTGAATGGGGTTATTTTTTTTTTTAATTTTTTTTCAACGTTTTATTTATTTTGGGGACAGAGAGAGACAGAGCATGAACGGGGAGGGGCAGAGAGAGAGGGAGACACAGAATCGGAAACAGGCTCCAGGCTCTGAGCCATCAGCCCAGAGCCCGACGTGGGGCTCGAACTCACGGACCGCGAGATTGTGACCTGGCTGAAGTCGGACACTTAACCAACTGCGCCACCCAGGCGCCCCTTGAATGGGGTTATAAAGTGGGGCCTTAATCTAATAGGACTGGTCCTTATAAGAAGACAAAGGGACACTGGGGAGAAAGACACACAAAGAAAAGGCCATGTGAGGACAAAGCAAGGAGGTGGCCATCCACAAGCCATGGAGGAAGCCTCAGGAGAAACCAGACCTGCCCACACTTCCATCTTGGACGTCCAGCCTCCAGAAGTAAGAGAAAATAAATTTCTACTGTTTAATCCACTCAGTCTGCGGTATTTTGTTTTGACAGCCTAAGAAGACTCATAAATACAACGCCTCTCTCCTATTTAATTTTTTTATTACTTTTTATTATCCCCCCACCACATGGCTGTACACCAAACTCTTTAAAATAATTACCTACTGTGGCATAAGAAGGAAGGTAATAAAAAGAATAGCGCCTGACACACAAGAAGATCTGAAGTAGCATTAACTGATACGGCAGCACTGAGTGAACAAAGCAAGACACAGAATGGATTTAGGTTCATTTAAAGCACAGGTGTGCACGTTCTGGTAAAAAAAAAAGATCTGTGCACACATGTTTTCAATTTGCCCAAACAGCCTGTGCAAAGACATCATTCAAAGCTAACTATGTTCCAATTCATTTCTGGGTTTTTTTTTTTCAAGTCATTCTTACAATTATTTAGAATGTATCCACGTTGGTGTATGTATAACTAGTTTGTGGATTCTGGCCACCGCATAATATTTTCTCTTGTGCCTACACCATAGTTTACTTTTCCATCCCCCGCAGTGGTATACCCCAAAGAGCTCCAGTCATCCGACTGCCAAAGGCAATGCTGCCATGAACATGTTTGAAGTCCGCCCCTTAAGGACCTGGGTAGAGGACCTAGGAGCTCACCAGTGCAGATGGATACATTTCTCATCTACATTCTGCCTTGTGGCTCTCCCGGAATCATGGTCTCAGTCTACACCCCACCAATGGTGTGCAAGGGTCCCAGGTTCCCCACAGCCCTGGGAACACTTGACCTTATCCAACTTTCCATGTTTGCCAGTCCAGCCAATATAAAATAAACAGCTTAATATTATGTTAATTTGTAACAGTTCACTGTTGTGTTAATTGGTATCTAATCCTTAGTGCCTTTGAGCAACTCTTCAAATATTTATGAGCCATTAAGTTTTCCTTCTCTGTGAATTGCTTATTTGTACAGTTTGCCCAATAATTCTGTTGGGTTCCTTGTCTTTTCCTTAACAATTTATGGGACTACTTGAATATTCTGGGTTTTAGTCACACGTAGGTTTTAGAGGTGGCACCTGCTTATGACAACAGGATTTTGCAATCTAAGCACCATTGACATTTTGGCCAGATACATGTTCATCAGGGGTTTGTTCTATATATTGAAGGATATTTAGCAACACCCTTGGCTTCAACCTGCTAGATGCCAGTAGTACCTCCCGCCCAGCAGTGACAACCGAAAATGTCTAGATGTTGCCAAATGTCCTTGGGAAGGAAACAAAATCACCCTCCCTCCCCCCATTGAAAACCACTGGTCTATAGGTTCTTTCCATTAGATTCTAATCCCATTGATTAGAAATCCATAATTTTGATTAAAAACATAAAATTCATTCAACTTTGTGTTGTGTGGGTTTTGTTTGAAAAGACTTCGTCACCCTTAGGTTACAAAAATCTTCACCTGTGTTTATCCAATCAGCTTTATTTAACTTTTGTGTTCCAGGGAAAGTAATGATCCTGTTTTATGCTGGTATATGTAGTCAGCCAGTGTTCCAAAGCCATCTAGAAGTCATTGGAGCCTTTCCCATTGATCTGTGGATCAGGCTCCCTCTAGGCGTGGTCTATCTCTGAGCTCTCTGCCACCTTCCATTGGTCTGTTTCCCTGTCCTTCAGTCAGAACCCAGTAATTCTTCTATGACTTTTTAATATATTTTAATGTCTAGGAGATAAGTCCCTCTTCTCTTTAAAAGCTGACTCAGCTATTTGCAGACCTTTATACTTACTAACTTCAGGATAAGTTTGTCAAACTTCTCAACATATCTGTCTGGAATTCTGACTGAAGTTGCATTAAACTTATAAATTAATTTGAAGAGAACTGACATCTGTGCGATAATACATTATTCTATCATGAATATGAAATATCTCTTCATCTGTTCAAGACTTCCTTTTATGTCCTTGAATTAAATTTAAATGTTTCGTCCATAGAGGACTTGTTGGTTCCCTAATCAGTGAATCCCCAGGTAGTTTTGATAACTCCCATGAATGACATCATCCTTTCCATTGTATCTTATGGTTGGTATTTGCTGGTGTGGAGACATGTTACTGATTTTTAGTAGTTGACCTTATGTCTGGCGATCTTGCTGAATTCTCTTACTTGTTTTTTTTTTAATTTTTTTTTAACGTTTATTTATTTTTGCGACAGAGAGAGACAGAGCATGAACGGGGGAGGGTCAGAAAGAGAGGGAGACACAGAATCTGAAACAAGCTCCAGGCTCTGAGCAGTCAGCACAGAGCCCGACGCGGGGCTCGAACTCACATACCGCGAGATCGTGACCTGAGCCGAAGTCAGACGCTTAACCGACTGAGCCACCCAGGCGCCCTCTCTTATTTGTTTTAAAAGAGGGTTATAAATAAACATTTAAAAAAATTTTTTAAAGAGGGTCTGCTGGTTCAGTTGGCTTTCTTCGTAGATGATCAGAGCCCTTTGTCCCTGTGCCCCACTGCAGGGACAGCTTTGCTGATGACTGGGACCCTGTGTGGGACCAGCGGTGGCCCAGGCTCACACTCCAGGCTCTGGCTCTTCAGCTAGTACTCACCAGCTCAGCTATGCTTCTAGGGTGCCCTCATATCAGCGACGAGGACACAAAGAGCCACACAGAACAAGTTTTGAGTAGTGACATCATGTAACTATCACAGAAGCGAGGGCAGCCAGGAATTCTTTGAGCTCTAAAGCAGAACTCATCCCGGCCGCCTTACACCTAAGAAAGTCACAAAGATTCCTAACCATTGTGGGAGGTAACACAGAGAGTCCAAAGGGAGATAGGAAACTCCCTGCTAATCAGGACAAGGAGTGCTCCTGCAAGTAATTCAGAAGGAATTCTAAACAACCCAGTGTCCATCAACAAAAGAATGAATGAATTATGGTATATCCACGTGGTGAAATACTATACAGCAGCTAAAAATGGGTGAACAAAGCTATTGCTACGTAAAATATCATGCAGAAAAACACACGCAGCATGACCTAATTCCACATAAAGGACCGCAAAGCAATGCTATGTAGATACATACATGCTGATGCAGTCAAAGTATAAGAGAAATGACTGGGGCTGATAAAGACCTTATTCTAGGAACTGGTTTCTTGTTGGGTGAAGAGGTGATGGGGAGATGTAATAGGGAACAAATACCCAGGGGTTTCCACAGTATTGGAAATGTTTTGTTTCTAAGGATAAACTGGATACCCCCATCTCAGGGGATTCTTGGGCCTTTTTGCTTTTAAAATATATTTCCTAATATTTCTCTGTGCACCATGTTTATGCCCAAAGTTGGGGGCTCGAATCACAGTTACCGTGTGTGTGAACAAATCTGTCTCCCCTGCTGAGGTGTGCGGATACAACTCGGGGGCCAGAACCACCCAGCTGCAGAGGCTCCCAACCACCCCACCCCCCTCCTCCAACACTGGCTGGGGGAGTAATTTTGTTACATAGAAACAGAAAAACAATTACAAGGAAGCACTGAGCATTCTGGAGCAAGGCAGGGACACCATGAAAGTGGGATCTTTACCAGGCTACCCTGTAGCCCCCAAAGGCCAAATAGCTGAATGTACTTTTGATCTGCAAAGCCTTAGGTGGTTAGCACAAACCCAGAAGAGCCTGCAGCCCCAGACTTTGTGGGCGGGGCAGGCTCAAGTCAGTAATTTCAGTGCAGCCTCTGCCCACCATGCTTGGTGAACTCTGCACTTTTTGCAAGCAAACCTATTTGTCTCAAGGGGACACCCCCTGAGGACAAAAAGTAGACCTCGGGCTTCTCTGCAAACCTCCAGAACTCAGTTGGTCAGAGGAAAGGAGCAGCTGGTGGATGCTGCTTCCAAGGACATGAGGAAAACATCCCCATCCCGGCCAGGAGGTGCTGTGCAGCGTAAAGGACCACGTGGCCAAGAATGGAACCACACGCCCCTAACGTAGCAGCTGTTCTTGCAGCCTGGTAAGATTATTCCAAGTCTGATGTCCCATTTACCATCTCAGACCCATGCTTCCAGTCAGAGGTGAGGGTGGGGTCATGGCGGCTACAGGAACGCTTTTGCAGCCACACCCTTTAGGGAAAAGATCAAGCATTTGGCAAAGCAAAGAGAGCAGTCTTTTCCCCCTGGGCTGTAGTTTCCAAAGCTGATTCCAAAAGAAAGCTCTGTGCCAGGTGGAAAATGGGCTCTTCCCTAAAATAAGCTCTCGAAATTGTTCACAAATTGAGCACTCATTAGAGGGAGAGGACAAGGTTGGTGACAGAAATAGGTACAGTCCCCTGGGTGGGAAATGTGTGTGTCTTCATTCCTGTGTGCTGGTAGGAACTCAGCTGGTGCCCATGGGTGGGGGGAGACTTTGCTGGTTAGGCGCAGTGGCCTCAAAACTGAACTTCACTCCCCCGTTTTTGGGGGCCAAGTAGAGGAGAGTGGTCAATTATGTTTGGGCACAGGTCACACTATAAGAAGAAAAAATACCGCCCCCCCCCAACAACAGCAAAATGGGGGTTGAGAGAGCTGTTTTTTTGTTGACATAGATCAAAATGGAAAGGACAGAGGAAGTCAGAATTTTATGCAGAGGCCCGAAGCCTCAGCTTCATGCCTTAGAAACTCGCTAAGGATTGCCTTCATTTAACGCAGACAGAAAAGCTGAGGTCCAGACAAGGGAAGGCGTGGAGACAAGGTTACACAAAGATTATTGGCAGAGCTGGGAACAGAACCCAGGGCCCCACCCGGAAGGGGAAATACCCATGAGGTGTCTGAGCCTGTGGTTCAGGTAGAGAATGAATGGAAGGGTGAAGGGCTGGGCATCTGTGTTAGCTGCTACTGCCACCCACCCTGGAGGGGACGGCCTTCCCAGGTCCCACACGACGCTGGGGAGGGAATGAGGACTGGAAGCCAGGAGCTGGCTGACCTGGCATTGTGTGCACGGGAACAGCATCTGGGTCTCTGGGAATGGAGCTTTCTCCTGTCTGGGTGCACCAGGGACTTCCCCAGAAGCTGGGCCTGGGGACAAGTCAGATTAGCAATATGGTGGGCACGCCACTTGAGACAGAAGGGGGCCCTGGACTGAAAGAGAAGGCAGAGAAAGGCAGCAGGTGACATGGCGCAGCACCAGAAAGACGCGGGTATAAATCCCCGCCCTGCGCCTTCCAGCAGCTTGACCTTGGGCACACAAGCCTCTAAGCTTCCAGCCCCTCCTCTCTAAAACATAGACCATAAATATGCATCTTGCAGAGAGCTGGAGATCTGGAAGAAGGCCTTAATGAATGCCATTAACTCCTGAATCCTGAGCTGAACAAAGCAAAGGGAGAAGACACACATGCACGCACACACCTTGTGCCCAAACTGACAAGACTTGCTGCTGTTTTTAGACCATCCTTCCAGCCGCCGTCATACATAGGGGTCTTCTGAACACATGAAGGTTCTGGACACAGCTTCAGTCTTGAAGGTCACTTAGCAGACTCAGTCCCCAGCTCTCCAACAGACCAGATAAAATCTCAGTCCGTTACGGAACCAAGACATCCTAGACTCCCCCTTCCCCCTCATTTAAACCTCTGCCACTGTGCCAATAACGGCATAGAAGACAGCGGGCAAGGGCATGGGTTCTGGAGTCAGGCAGCGCGGGGTTCAAATCCTGCCTCCACCTCTAACTGGCTGGGTAAACTTGGCCAACTGTCCATATCTGTTAAGTCTTCGTTTCCCCATCTGTTAACCTGCAGGAACAATAAATACCTATTTCACCGGGTTGTCAGGAAATTTAAAAGAGGAGAAGTAACCAAAGCACAGTCGGCCAGGGTTTGTGGTGGTTGCTGCTGGCAGACCACACGCCATGAATTCAGGAAGGCTGTCTTCCCCGGGGGGGAGGTGACGGGATGGGGCGGTGGTGAGTCCTAGAAATTCTGCCTGTGGTGTGGAATAGTCGTGTGGTCCTGAGCAAGTCACTTAACCTCCCCAAGCCTCCCTTTCCCTCTCATGGACAATAAACATAATGCTTTCCAGATCTCAGAAGGCTTCTGTAAAACCCAAGGAAGATCATGGAAACAAAAGCGGTCAGGAGAGTCTGTGGCATGACTGCATTGGGGGTTGATCGTTATTCAGATGAGACAGGACACCTGTGATGCGAAAATGCCTTCATCCCAGCAGCACCCAGAATGGGCAGAAAAAGAGACGACAATTAGCTAGGAGAAAGGTAAGAGGAAATCAAAGGATTTTAAAAGCTTCTACTGCATAAAATTCACTTGAAGTAGAACGTCAGAATTTCATCTGCGCTGGCTTCGTGTTGCTATCTTTCTCTTTCAGCTGAGGCTGGTTTTGTTTTGTTGCGTTTCGTTCCGTGTTGTGTGTGTGTGTGTGTGTGTGTTTATTTTCCAAGAATATCTGTCTTCTCTTTTCTCTCAAATTACTAAACACTGTAAACATTCTGGTTAAGAGCTTTAATAAGTGTATGAGCCTAATCATCCGTATGATCTGTCAGGAGCCAAGATAAAATCCTAGGAGACAACATACATGAGGTATGAAGCAACACCGGCCATTCCCGTGGGTGGGAGAAGAAATTCCAGAGCCATTGTAAGCATCACTTCCAGAAATGTACTGTCTTTCTAGGTCTTGAAAAGTGGCTAGGAGCAAAACACTCTGGGTCACATGGCCCTGGGACTGAACCCTAGTGCTGTGGTTTAATTTTTTTTAAAAAAATTTTTCAGTTTATCTATTTATTTTGAGAAAGAGAGATTGAGCAGGGGGGGAGTAGAGAGAGAGGGAAAGAGGGAATCCCAAGCAGGCTCCACATTGTCATCATGGAGCCACATGTGGGGCTCGAACGACCCCAAGAACCATGAGATCATGACCTGATGAAATCAAGAGTGGACGCTTAACCCACTGAGCCACCCAAGCGCCCCACCCAGTGCTGTGGTTTAAATGGCAAGTGACCTAGAGCCGCCCCATTCGTAAACAAAGATAATCATAGGGTCGTTTCAAGGGTTAAATAAATATCTATGCAAATAAAGAGCTTACCCAAGTGCCTGGCACATTGTAAGTGCTCAAGAAATCTCCACCAGAAACTCTGAGGCCTTGGTGGACTTTTCTGATTGTAACTGATATTCCCTTTGGCCTCTCCACAACCCAAGAAGGTCTACAGATTCATTCACACCAGCTTAGTGTAGAGAAAATGGAGTCTCAGAGGAGTGCAGGCACTTGCCCACCCAGTCACACTGGGGATGAACACAAATGAGACTCGTGTCCCAGAAAGGTTGGTTCCACAGGCCTCCAAGTGGGAGGCCAGAGGTGCAAGTTCCCCACACGGAATCCACTACTTGGGGAGGAGTTCAAGACCTCATTCTCCTCACAGGACAGTGAATGTGACTCAGTTCCCCTGGCCCGACTCACCCACCTCCAACCTGCTCCCCACACGCAGCACGGCCCAGTTGATCTCAGTCTCAAGGTGGGCAGGCCCGGCTGCTGCTCGAAAGCCCGGATGTTCTGCCCCACACTTTCCAGGATCTGACGTGTCCATTCGCCGCTCACCTGCTGGGGGAGATCTCTCTGCGCAGACCTTGTCAGCAGCTTTACCGTAAAGCGATCCTCTGTAGCTCCCAGCCCCGGGCCCCGATTAGTCATGTCCCCTCCCATTTCCCTTTGACCCCAGAAATAGGGGAAACCGCTGGCGTTTTTGGAGCCCCACAAGGCCCTGTACGCCTAGGCTGTCAGCACCCCAGACTTCTGAGGGTGGGAAAAACCCCCAGAGCCCATCTAAACCAGGGATGGGCAAATTTTCTCTGTGAAGGGCCAGGTAATAAGTATGTCAGGTTTGGTGTGTTGCATTCGCTCTCCTTTTATTTTTCAAAAGCCCTTGAAGATTATAAAAATCATTCTTACTCAAGGCTACACACAAACGGGCCTCTGACAGAATTAGCCCACAAGGCCATGCTCGTGATGTCGGATTCATCCAACCCTCCCATTGTACAGATAGAAAAACTGAGGTCCCAAGAGCCTATAGTACATTTGTCCGAGGTCACTCAGCAATCAGGACTGTCACTCACACTCGGATCTGACTCATGCGCCCCTGTGCCTCTAGAACTGAGAATGCTTTCCTAGGGGCTCCTGAGTGGCCCAGTCAGTTGAGCATACGACTTCAGCTCAGGTCATGATCTCGTGCTTTGGGAGTTCGAGCCCCACATCGGGCTCTGTGCTGACAGCTCGGAGCCTGGAGCCTGCTTCGGATTCTGTGTCTCCCTCTCTCTCTGCCCCTCCCCTGTGCATGCTCTGTCTCTCAAAAATAAACATTTAAAACAAAAGCTTTAAAAAAAAGAATACTTTCTTCTTATTTCTTCAAAAATCTGTTAACCCCTAGTTCTTAACCAAAATAATTGATTCATCCCATTTTCAATATTTAATAGTACAGACGCTATATCTCGATGCAATAGAAGGAAAACATGTTATTTAAAATCGAAACTAGCTGTGGTTGTTTCTCCTCCCAAAGACAGGTGAAAACATTCCTGCCAGAGGAAAGATACATCTGTGCAGGGCCCTGTTCTCTGGCAGAGTCAGTAGGGAGAGAGGAAGGATAGACTGATATTTTCAAAGCCTTTCCTGATTTTCTTGCGCTAGTGAAAAGGCAGGTATGGAGGGTGCTGAGGAAGATCGCCATTGCTGCACAGTCTTTATGCAAAGGGAGACGCCGCCTCCCCAGGCCTAAAGTGCTCTACTTAATAAAAAAAAAAAAAAAAAAGATAGAGAATCAGGGGTTGGTGGGGGCAGGTCCTAAGGATGGGTGCAAAGAGGGGGTTAGAGCAGAAACAGGAGAGCAGACGGACAACGTGGTGCAGACAGAAGGGTGGGATCAAGAAGGTCCGATGTTAGCATTGAGTGACTTGCCTTAATAGGATCCGAGCCCCGTTCACCTCCTTCACACCTCTGCTAGAGTGTGCTCCACACAAAAGCCTCGTATGAGCGCTTTTGCTGTTGTCTTTTGAGCAGATTGAAGAAGATGGGCAGGGGAGAGCGGGTAGACTAAGTCAGCACACACAGAGGCGATCCAAGGGCTGAAAGAACAAATTGAGCAGAGAGAATCCCAGGAGAGGTGGCCAGGAAAACAGAAGCCTCTCCCCACCGCAGAATCACGTGCTCAATATCCTGTCCCCTTCTTTCTTGCCCTCAGAACCCCAGTCCTGTTTGGGGCCACAAAGCACCTGACCCTGTTCGAGATCCTCATTTTCCTACATGCCCTTGCAGCCAGGAAGGTCCAGGAGACACAGTTCCAGTCACTAAGACAGTGGCGGAAGTCTTGTAGGGATTCTGGAAAAGCATTTCTCTCCTGATAAGAAGGTACAAACATGGCTAGCACCACCACGTTCTGTTTTTCTTCCTTCTTTGAGCACATACGCTATAGCTCCCCTTCAGGAGTCATCTTACAGTTGCCGGGTAGAACTTTCCACAATGATGGAAATGTTCTATCTTCACTGACTCAATGCAGTAACCACTACCCATTGAAATGCTGCTAACACGACGGAGGAACGGAATTCTTTTTAATTTTTATTTTTATTTAACTCTGATTAATCTAAATTTCAACAGCTGCCTGTGGCTAGGGGCTACTTTACTGGGCAGCGAGGCTAGAATCGTAGGATCTCTGACCCTGATTATGAGCCACCTACCTCCAAACTCATTATATAAGAAAACTAAGTCCCTAATTTTTAGGTCACTGTAAATGGAGTTTTCTGATACCTGCAGCCAAATGCATCCCAGCTGACACTACCAGAGAGAGTGACCAGGAGAACCCCAGAGCTCCCACTGCCCAGGGATCCTATTCAAGCAGTGAACCTCCTTTTATGTTCATCTCAAAGGACATCAGGTAACAGCAGCGTAGAGGGCTATCCCAAACAGAAGGGTGGAATGGAGTCGTCCTCTCCCTCGCTCAGATTCTCTTGGACCAAGGATACAAAAGCCTAAACAGCCAAGGCTCAGGGAAGCTGGCAGCCTGAGATCAAAATGAAGTATAGCTATAGAGGTACAGGGAGTCTGCTGTGTCCTGGGGTGGATCCTTTCCCTGCTACATGTACCTTGGGCAGGCAAGTCACTTCCTCTCTCTGAAGCTCATATCCCTCGTGTATAAAGTGGAAGATAATCAAGCTCTTCCTGCCTCGTTCAAGGCAATTACTTGTCGGGCCCAACTTAGAATAGTTGGAAATATATTTCATAAGCAGGAAAGAATGCAGAAGAATGTTCTTGGAAAGACTGGAGGCCCCATAAAGTACCACTACCTAGTCTCAGACACGGAAACACCTAACACCCTGGTCTGGTTGGCTCTTCAGGTCCAGATTCCATGTTTAAGTTGCAGAGAGTTCCATCCGCCTTGCTAAGGACCACATAGGGGAATTGGGGTGGCCTGGAGCTGGAGGAGCCCAATTCTCATAAACAAATATGGCACAGGCACAAGCCACCCACCCTTGGAGGGACCATCTCAGGTGGTACCTAGAGTGACTGCAGATCAGTACCCACAGGTAGATGCAACCTAACTGAAACCTCACCACAGTCCCATGGAAGGGATCACAGTGAATCAGATCTGGACACAGAGTAGGGAGTAGGTTAGCAAGGCTTTTAGGGTAGCTTCAAAGTGGAGAGTTAGGAAGGATGGATCCCCTCCCAGGGAACACAAAGAGAGAAACCAGGGGACAGAGTATTCGTGGGAAAGAGTTTGAACCAGAAAATCAGCTTCTAGGCTGGAAGTAGAGAAAGGTTTATACGTCCTCACTTTCAGCCCTTACCCACCAATAATGCCAAAGAGACTTGTATTATAGTTAGCTATATATCATTTAAGGACAATCTCTCTCTTTTTTTTTTTAACTTTTAAAATATTTATTTATTTTTGAGAGAGAGAGAGTGAGAGAGAGAGAGATCGGGGAAGAGGCAGAAAGAGAAGGAGACACAGAATCAGAAACAGGCTCCAAGCTCTGAGCTGTCAACACAGAGCCTGATATGGGGCTGGAACTCACGAACCATGAGATTGTGACCTGAGCCGAAGTAGGACACTTAACCAACTGAGCCACCCAGGCATCCAAGGGCAATCTCTGTTTTAAAGATATATAATCATAACTCTCACAGAAATATAAAATAAACATGTATCAAAGATTTTGTTTATTTATTTCATTAATTAGTGAGGAAACCAGCTGGAGCCCATGACTGGTTTATAGAATCACATATACACAAACCAGAAATGCTTCAGTGAATTCACAAATAGACACACAACTGGCTTATTCCACAGGGGGTGTGGTAAGCCAACTGTATTTCCAACTGGAAAAAAAAAAAATCATTTGCATATCCCTGGACAAGAACCTTTCACATTGCTCCTGTTTTGAAAGAGTTGTGAAATAGTTCAAAGGCAGTGAAAGGCACAGAGGCCTCATAGAGACACCTAGTTTTCCACTGCAGACACCCAGTAATCTTTTCGGTCCATGTCAGAGTCATTCACTGTCTTTCCTACAACATCTAGGTCATACCTCTCATGGTGGGATCACCCCTTGAGATGGAGGCCAGCCTTCCAGGAAGTTCAGGCTGTTCTGGAGCCGGAGGAGGGATGTAAGCACTAAAGGTGTGCAGTATAGGATTCTCGAGCTAGAAGAACTCCAATACTAAGGACTTTATCTTACAAAAGCGGAAACTGGGGCCAGAGAGGAAAGGGTTTTTCCCAAAGACAGAGCAGAGTGGGAATGACACCTTATCTTCTACCACATATACTCTTTAAGGCACAGGGGTTGACAAAGAAGATGCCAAGGGGCTACTCATTCCCCCTGTCCTCAGAAGGGGAACCCCCGGATCCCTTCCCCCCTTCTTGTGTTCTTTCCCTCCCTCAACCATGTGTGCAAAACAGGGGTGGTAATAACACCTCCCTTCCTGTGCTGTGTGATGTGAGGTTTAAATGGCATGATTTAGATTCAACGCCACATAGCAGGTGCTCCGCTGAAATCATTTCCCTTCCTCCTCCTGAGTGGCCTGGTGACCCCAGGGCAGTGACAGGAGCCATTCTGCTTTCACTACCCCTGAGGGGTTGCAACAAAATAGGAAGACCAGCTTCTTGCCCAAGATGAGTCACAGGCTCCTCTCTGGCCCAGATTCGATTAGATTGGAATGGCCCCCAGGCTACAGCTGCATTTCCTTGTGTGGAGTTGGCCCATTAAAATTGATTTTAAGGAGAACACACAAAAAAAGAGGACACAAAAAAATTACGTTTAAAAGTCGTCCCTACGAGGAGGGGCTCTGGGGCAGATGTCAGACGGTGGATGAGAGAGACGGCTGGGCAGCAGTGGGAACGGGGGACCCAGAGCCCTCAGCACAGGGAACCCACAAACAGAGACACTGAGTCCGTTTCCCAGCAGGGTAAAGTTGCTGTGACCTTCAAACAGCCCGCAGGGCAGGGCTCTGTGCGTCTTCTGGGTCCTGATATGACTGAGCATCCGTCACATAACCGTGTTTTGAGCAACTCGGCCTCAGTTCTCGGCCACATTCTCAATTTCGGGGCATCCCTGATTTCCCTCTCAAGAGGCCCCAGGCTAGAAAGTGGTGGGGTTTTGTTTTGCTTTTTTCCAACATGCACACTCACCCCAATGTGCAGTGGGGCCTTTCCCCTTCTCTGGGAGGAAAGTTGGCAAAAGCATCAAAGTCAGACAGGAAGGGACCCCCAAAAGCTTCGGGATCCAGTCGTCTGGCTTCTGCCGGCTCAACTGGAAAACCGACTGCCGGCAGAGTCCTGGCTTTTCCAGGACTGATCAAAACGGAGAACTGGGATGAACACCCTTCACCCTTCTCTGACACTTCGGAGTTTACAGAGCGGTTTCTTGTCCCAACCACTTGAGACAATTTGACCCTATTTTGCCAGATGAGAAAACATGCCAGATCTGAAAGCCCATCGAGTTGACTGGGGACACACAGCTAAGCCAAGACTAAGCCCCACATCTTCCATCATAGATGTGAGCTGCAGCAAGGGGGAACTGATGTCAGAGAAGGGAAGACCACTTGCCTGCGGGCACACGGGAGGGAACCGGCAGGGCTGGGACTGGCACCCACATCCCTCCCAGGTCCAAGCTGTTTTCTTTCCACCACCTTGCCTCTCTCCTTGCTGATTTCTCACAACATACATTCTATCTGTGGCCCCATACACATTTCTTCTTAGCGCAAGGACGGCAAATAGATTTCCTCTCAGGTGGATGGGTCCGCAATGGCTGCGTGGAACTCCTTGTTGAGAAGACCATGGGGACCAGGAGCTCAACAGGGGACAGGACACTTGCTGGGCGGTGTCTGCCATCGGTACTGTAGGTGGACTGGTCACTCTCGATTTCCTGTCCCTGTCCAGACTCTATTTTCACTCCCTTTTCTCCTGCATTGAGTGGCATTCCTGTAGGCAGACCATGAAAGGGGCAGAAACTGTCAAATCTAGAGCTCAGTCTACTCCCTAAGACTGATAAGAAGACAAATGGACTTTCAGCTCCTGAGGTCTGCCATCTTTAGGAGAATTCCGATCTCTCTTGGAGAAACCAAAGTTCATAGCTTGAGTCCATGGCTACTCTGGGAGATGAATGGCTCCCCAGTGCCTCCCACTATGTGAACATAGCGTAGTTCTCTGTAGTAGAGTGGATGGCTATTCCCAATTCTTCCTTGCCCTATAATTATTATTAGGACTATGTATCCTAATAATACAGACTTGTATTGTCACCTCTGAGTAGAAAAGCCCATCAACACTGGACTTGTCCATAAGACTTGTTTTAGCCAAATGGGACATGGGTCAAAGTGACAGAGTGCCAGTTCCAAACAAGAGCCTTAAGAGGCATCATATGCCTCTACTCGTATCTCTTATGCTCCTGCCGTTTGCTATGATAAGAGTTGCCCCAAGTAACATCTACCCCTTCAGTTCACGTGCCTAGAATGAAGACATGGAAAGCAGACCCCAACTGCTGGTCCAAGCTAAGCCCAACAGAGCCACATGAACTGGCTGCAAATCTGTAAGAAAGATATGTTATTATAAGCCTCTGATGGGGAGAGGAGGGTATTTGCTCTGTGGCATTATCGAGCAAAAATAATAATAAAATACAGACCCTGCCTGCTATTTGGGTATTCCATCTAAAACCTAATCTCAAAATTTAATCAATATTTTCATATCATATAATAAAAAATTGACAATTTTTTTATTTATATAGATTGTAAATTGATACCATGGCATCTAGTTTACACATCAGTCTCTTATGAGTTTGGACAAAACAAGTCTGCTCCTGAGACTAATTACTACTCGGGAGATCTTCAGGGGTTCAAACCAGGGCCAACAACCAGAGATACGAAGAAAGGATTCACATGTAAGAGGATGAAGGAAAGTCCACTCATTGCTGAGATGTTATGGACAAGGAAGGGTTTGGGGAATTATGTTTCCTCACTGCCCCCTCGCATGTCCCTGGGAATGTTCAGGAACAGAAGTTCTCAGACAGCAAGGATAGACCACGTTTGTAAGAGGTGAGAAAGAGTTTAGGCTTCCTTTGCAACAGCAGAATGCTTTGAGCACAATCTTGCATGTATCCTCAACTTAGAAAGTTGATTAGAATTCGAGCTGCTTCCAGCTTACTGTTCTGCTTGAAGCATGTACAAGAGCCAGAGCTCTTCCTTTTCAGCCTTTCTCTAGTCTCCTGGCATGACATCTACATGGGTATCATCTCTAGCAGTGGGGAAACTGAGGTCAAAGAAGGGAAAGTGATTGTACAGATTCTGATGAGAAAGCCATGCGAGTTCAGGGTCTCTGAAGACTCACTCCAAACCCCAGCGCCCCAGATGCCTTCCAAACCAGTACTCGAGAGGCAGTCAGTTTCATCCTATTTAGAAGAATACAAGATACAGAAAAAGAAGTCATTCATTGTGAACCGTGATCCCAGAGGCCTAGTCCTGGCCATTGTCAGCAAGCAAGGTCGGGACTGTAGATTCTCTCTGAAGAAGTAAAACTCCAGAGGCAAGGTTTCAACTCAAGGAACCAGCAGGTGAATCTCTTGTATTAGAAGGCATCGTTCTGCCCACAGGCATTGTTGTCCCATGTGAAACAAAGTGACAGGGCCAGAGTCCCTGGGCCACACTCCTTTAGGATCTATTTGCCCTCTGATCAAAGGAGATTTGAGGCGGTCCTGGGAGCCCCTCCATCTCTCAGCTGTCAGCGCTGGGTGTGGACACGTTCATCTCTTTCCCACCCTGCATTAGTAATAACGTGAAATCACAAACTGTGCACCAAGAAAAGAAGGCATCTCTTCGACATTCCAAAGCCAGCCATGAAGAAATGAAATAGCTATTGCTCCACTTCCCCCTCTCTTCTGAAAGCAGATATAGAAATATGTTGGGAATTAGTCTTCTAGGGACTGGCAAGTCACAGTTTAAAGGGACACGAACTGTGTAGGATGGAGGGTGGTGATCTGATGCAATGCGCAGAGGGCCAAGATGAGGATCCAGTGTTCCAGGTGGACCCCTGAGATGCAGGTGGGCACATCTCTTTCCTCTTCTGGGCCTCAGTGTTTCCCAAAATTTAAGGGTTAGGGAAGGATCAGAAAAGCCTATCTCAGGCATTCAGAATTCAGCTACTCATAAATCGTCCTGCTTTGGTGCTCTTGACCTTGACCCTGAAAAACCAATAGGATCTTCAGATGCCAAGGAATTGGATTTAATTTCGCTTGCATTTAAAATAACTTTGGGGTGCCTGGGTGGCTCAGTCGGTTAAGCATGCGACTTCGGCTGAGGTCATGATCTCACGGTTCATGGGTTCGAGCCCTGCATTGGGCTTTGTGCTGACAGCTCAGAGCCTGGAGCCCGCTTCAGATCTGTGTCTCCCTCTCTCTCCATCCCTCCCCAGCTCGTGCTCTGTGTTTCTCTCATGCACTCTCAAAAATGAATAAACATTTTTTAATTAATTAATTAAAAATAAATAAATAAACCAACTAAGCAAACAAAGCATTCACTTTGGGTTGAAGATTCACGGAAACTGCCAGAATCACTTCTACAAAAGAAAGAAAATGACCAAGTGTGTTCATCCTAACACCATCAAAACAAATTAAATTTTTCTCCGTCTTTGAGGAAAACATGGTCACGTTTAACTGCTAAATCTCTTGCATCGACTATTATGAAATTTAAAATCATTAATTTCCACATTAGCGATGTTTTATTTTAATGTCCACACTATCATTTTATGACTTCACATTTTTACTCTGGCCATCATTTTATGACTTACACAAATATTTAAGCACTATTGTGAAAGTATTTGAAACAACTAACGGTAAAGGATCTTCAATATATTGACAACAGAAAACTAAATTACCAAATTTATTAAAAGTATGGGGATTTTCATCTTCTTAAAGAATATATTAATCAGGAACTCAGACATGAAGACTGAGAGAAAATGTAGCCTCCTCTCTTACTGACAAGTACTGTAGTACTTAGAAATTACCCAATAAAAGCTCTTGTCTGACTTGCCAGAGGCACCACTGAAACCCAGGTCCTTTGCTCCTCAGTTCAGTTCTCAGGCCACAGCACAACTGTCTTCATGTTATGAATTGTTCTCTCTGAAAAGGCTTCTTGTCTCCAAAATAGACTCTTCCCAACCCCTAGGTAAAGCTTGTGAAGCCTTTCATAATGACTCACACAGAAGCAAAGATTCCCCGGTGGAGAAGCAAGTCATAATATAAACACCCCACAACCTGGGTCTGTGACAAAGCTCCAGCCCCTATGTGCCATGGGCAGTCCCCAAACCAAGATGGCCCCAGAGTGGCTAACCTGAGAGAGCATTAGAGACTTAGGAAAGTGCCCTCTAGTGCCTCCTTTGCCCGTGTGATGGACACAGGTGAATAGAACTTCCTCCCATTGTCTGCCTTTCTTCTCTCTTTTTCCATCCATCCCTCTATCCCTTCAGTTGTCCATCTGGAGTAAATTGGATCCATCAAGGCCCCAATTCTCATCCTGTTCTATGCTCATACCTTTGCCATGTTAACAGTGGAGTGCTCTCCCACTCTGTCTTTGGGTCCTGCCCTGGGCCTTGCTTTGGCCAATGGGATATTAGCAGACACATCACAAGCAGAGGCAAGAAAAATTGCCTGCATGTTTTCACTCATTACTTGTGGCCTTTAACACAAGTGAGAGCTAGCCTGCTGGGATATGAGAGACATGTGAAGCAGAGTCGAGTGACCCCAGCTATATAGTCATGGCCACCCAAACTCATCCTGTAGCTAGCCAACTCCCCAGATGTGTGACCAGGCTGAGCCAGTTTCAACAGAACTGACTAGCTGAGCACCCCAGACACGAGTAATAGGCAGGCATTGTCATAAGCTACTGAGGTTTTGTGGCTATTTATTACTGAGCACTACTGTGGCAATAAGTAACTGATACAAGACCCAACAACATTTACCAGTGTCTTATACTTCCTATGCTGAACTCTGAACTACAGAGGAAACTCAGTCCTGGTCTTCTTCTTGGCGTCCCAGTCTATGGGAAAGGACACACAGACCACCGCTTTATCTAGGAGGACCTTGTCCTACCATCCCCTAAGCAGAACTCCTAAGACCTAAATTTTGTCCTCTTAACAACAAGAAAACTGATCTGAAGGCAGAATGAGATAGAATATCATTAAAGACAAGATCCGGGTGCATTTGACAAAATCATTTTTTAGAAAAAAAAAAAGCCTGTTAAACACATGGCTTTATTCTCTCATATCCAAAGCCCAGAGGTGGGCATTCCAGGAGTTGTATAATGTTCTGCAAAGTCAGGCACTCAGGGTCCTTATCTGGATGCTTCACTATCCTCAAAATGGCTTTCACTTCATCATCTATAATGGCTGCTCAAGTTCCAGCTGTCACCTTCACATTCCAGCCAGCAGGATGGAGGAAGAACAAAAGGATGTTTCTAGAAGTCACATAGGACACTACTGCTTATATGTCATTGGCCAGAACTTAGTCTCATAGCCGCCTCTTTGGGCACCAGCATCCTAACCTATATAATGGAGCAAGGGACAGAGTAGGTCTGCATGTCCTCTTAAGTCCCTTCTGGCCTTTCCTTTTCCAGGATCATACAGTGAAGATTCTGAAGGGGTTAGCCTTCCATCAGATGCTGGCAGAGATACACCTGTTTATACACCCAGGTGACATTTCCCCTTCGGTCTGGAAGCATTTATGGAAAAAAAGACACACATGAAGCACAAACCAATGTCAGATACATAGAGAGAGAGCTATCTAAGCTCTCTCACTGCTGCTCTTCAAGTGATATAGAAGTGGCTGTCTTGGGGGCCGGAAGCTTCTCAGTCTGACCTGAGCTATAACCTTCAGGCACCAAGTCATGGTCAGAGAACAAAGATCTAACTATGCTACTTGACTCCTGCCCTGGACCCAGGACAAGGAAGCTTATGAACCAAAAAGATATAAGAAGGAAGCAGTCAGATACCCAAAATCCAGCCAGGCAACGTTTATGTGGCCCTGTTTAGAGTGAGAAGAGAGAAAATACATTTTAATTTACCACCATCAAATTATATAGCCTATGTGTGCACTTTATACAGGGAAGAAACGTTTGCTCGGAGTCTGATTTAGGCCTTCTACAGTGTTATAAAGCCTTACTTTATAACGAAACTGTCCTGTGACGAAACTGCCTACTCCCTTGTAGGCTGGGACAATATCTCAAGGCTTTCAAATTTTATACAGTAAAAGTGTTTTCCATTTAATATACATAAGAACAGCTTCTTTCAAAAAATGCCTAGATCAACAACTTTGCCTTTATCTACCTGGAAATCATTGTTACTGGATTTGCAACCAAAGTTCTATAAATCTGACTCATTCAATTTCCAACTCAGAAATCCTCTTACTTTGAGATTCAAGTATTTATCTCCCCCTTTAGGAGAAAAAAAAAAATCCAAACATGGCACTGAAGCCCAGCACCAGGAGAATGCTCCATCTGCCACAAAATTCATGGCTGTCCTGAATTTTGTATAAAATGTCCGAATAAGAAAAACAAAGCGCAACACTAGGTATTGAGTGTTTACCCAGAACTTTGGGTTCAACATCTTAAAGAATCCTTAAAAAACTCAGAGAGGAGTTATGATCCCGTTTATAGGCATGGACATTGAAGCTCAGAGAAGCCATGGTCCAAGGTCACACAGCCGACAGAAGGCTGAGTTGGGATTTCATCCTAGGTAGTTGCTCCAGATCGAAGCACTGAGTACACTACCTGGCACACAGTTAAGACTCATGAGTGAGTCATTATGCTGACTCCCCTTGAAAGTATCCTTGCCCATATTTGGGCAAGGTGGTTGCAAGGTGGGCTTCAACCCCTCATGTCGAACTGACTTATGTGGGAGAAGCCCATAAGCTCTCCTGTGGGGTTCCAGCACCCCCTACCAAAACCAGAGGGTTTGTCTTCTGCTGTTGGTTCCTGAGATGCACTTCATCAGAACGGTCTTAAGAAATCATCTCTTCCATATCCCCAGGGAGTTAACAAACTGTCTTGTGAGTCAGTTATAAGGCTGAGGAAAGAATCATCCTGAAAAGGGTGCCAACTGTCTGTGGTCTCAAACCTTCCTTCACAAAGAGCACTTTCTCATTTATCCACTGAGGCCACCGATAAAGCACATTCGGGGGGTGGCAGATGATGGAAATGGAAAAGTTGCTGTATGTTACATACGGAGGCACCACCCCTTTGATGGTGCTACTTTGCCTATTAGCAGACAGAGAAAATACTGGAAGAATGGATGTGGATACACCAGTGGAGAACTCTACGGATTTAGGAA
This sequence comes from Prionailurus bengalensis, assembly GCF_016509475.1. Taxonomy (NCBI): domain Eukaryota; kingdom Metazoa; phylum Chordata; class Mammalia; order Carnivora; family Felidae; genus Prionailurus; species Prionailurus bengalensis. The sequence continues at coordinate 74,803,425 of NC_057359.1, read as the reverse complement.
TCTTGAATCTCTTTCTTAAAAAAAAATTTTTTTTCTGTAAGAATTTGGTGTTTGCCTTATCTTCTGTCCTCATATAGCTTAGCACTATGTGAGAGTATGTTTCCTTACAACCCCTCTGTTTACATCTTTCAAGCAGCAAGGCAACAATAAGTATAGATTCTTACTCAAACCCAGTTATATTGATGCACCATCTTCCATGCATATATGGCACTGTGCTGGGATCTGTGTGTGCTCTAAGGAGACAGAATAAACGGTATTGCTGTTCAGAGGCCAAGAGCTTGCCTGTTTATCATCCAGTCTACTTACCCCATCCCCTTCTGGGTCAGGTAAAACGATGGAGCTTTGTGAGCATAAAAGCTCACAAAGGGAGCACAGAGATGTGGGTGGCCACATACAGGCAGCCTGGTATGACATCAGGGAAGGTGCAGATCTCCTTCCAAAATACACCACACAGGACAGTGTAGCAACTTCATCCACACCGGTTCTTCTTGCCCTGGGCAAGGCGGGAGTTGTGGGTGCCATTTTAGACACGAGCAAACGAGACACAGAGAAGGGAAGTGATTTGCCCTGAGTGGGAAGAGCAGAAGTGTGAATCCACCTAAGGATGAGTAATCTTTGGGGCCATGGACCTCCCAGATGACTTGGTGTTAAGGGGAAAACATCTTGGAAGGAATGGGGGAAGCCCACAATCTGTGTCTGCGTTACATGCTACCCTACACTACCCAGGACTCCTTTGACTCTACCCACTCTCCTGCAGGAGGAGGGAGGAAGCATACAGCTCAGCACCAAGAGGGGTTGCCCACCAGGAGTTCCTGAGAAGTTTTCTGCCACTGTTGCACAGCTGTCCCAGGTGACAGACACTTGCCAAGGGCATGCATCACCTCTTCCGAAGCTAAGCCCTCTTGGCGGCTGCCCCAAAAGACCCAGAATGAAGCCCTCTGGCTCTGCACCACGGCAAGTGATGCCACTGTGAAGTTTCACTGTAATAAAGAGATGATTCAGTAATGACTCAGAGAAACCATAGGACTTCAGAGACGAGCCCCTGAACCACAGCATGTACAGGGATGCGAGCTCCGTCTTCCTGCTGTCTCTTTTGTACTTGGTGTCACATCTGAGTAATAAGTGGCATATTAAATGACTGGTGACAGTCCTTACCCTTCCTTCCTCCCCACCACCACCCCCCCCCACACTCAGAAGTCAGCCAGCGTGACAAAATCTCAATACCAAAACCTTCCCCGAGAACAGTGAAACTTTTCTTCTCTTCATTTTCCCACAAGTCTCAAACTGATACTGGAAATTTTTTTCTTTGTCTCCAGTGTAATCGAAAAATATGTTTTTATTTAGAAGCAATCCAAAAGTCAAGCCTATTTTTAGAATGTGAATTTACAGAGGATTTTTTCCAAGGGGTTCTTGGGTATTGATTGTGTAAGAGTCACCAAAGGGTTTATTTGCGACAATCACCTTGGGGCTTTGAAGGGGGTCCAGGGGTTAGGATTCCTGGAAATTGAGAAGCCCAAACCCTTTGAAAGAATAAAACAAATTTCCAGCTCAAAAAGTGTGGAAAAGATATGAATTCACATTCAGAAGGATGCTGTTGCACAAGCTTTGTAGAAGGGAAACCTAAATTTACCCCATAACGCTTATTATGGGTCACAGATCTCCGTCATACAATAAACCTGTATTTCCTAAACTCCATGTTTTCTCACATCGTCGTGACTCCACCAGTTTGCCTACTATCATTTCCTTGATTTTTTTCTTTAAACCATCTTATTCTTTTACACTAAAACAAATCTACAATCACTACCATAAGTGGAAAAGTTCAACACTAAAATAAATACAATAGAAACAAAGTAAGGTGATTAGACCCTGGTCTCATGCTGTCATCTGCCAAAGATTCTGAGCCTGTAAGCTATTTTCTTTTTGTTAAAAACGGAGATCAGTGGGGCACTGGCTGGCTCAGTTTGTTAAGCAGCCAGCTTTGGCTCAGGTCATGATCTCAGGTTTAGTGAGTTCAAGCCCTGCATTGATGGTGAGGAGCCTGCTTGGGATTCTCTCTCTCCCTCTCTCTCTCCCTGCCCCTCCCCCACTCTCTCTCTTTCTCAAAATAAATAAATAAACTTTAAAAAAAAAAAAAAAGAGGGGCACCTGGGTGGCTCAGTCGGTTAAGCATCCAACTTCGGCTCAGGTCATGATCTCGTGGTCCGTGAGTTCAAGGCCCGCGTTGGGCTCTGTGCTGCTGGCTCGGAGCCTGGACCCTGCTTCAGATTCTGTGTCTCCCTCTCTCTGCCCCTCCCCCACTCACACTCTGTCTCTGTCTCTGTCTCTCTCTCTCTCTCAAAAATAAACATTAAAAAAAGTTTTTAAAAAAGAGGGGGTAAGATCATCAACCATTTGTAGGCCTCACGGAGTGGGTAGCACCTGTGACCTCTCCCTTTATGTAATTGAAAACCTTCCAAAGGTACAATTTCTCTTATATGTGGAAACTAAACAGCAAAACAAGCAAGTCAAAAGAAGCAAACAAACAAAACAAGCTCATAGGTACAAAGAACAGATTGCCAGAGGTGAGGGGGACAGGGGGCTTGCAAAATGGCAGGGGGATGTCAAAAGGTACAGATTTCCAGTTATAAATAAGTCATGGGAGGCCGTGTACGACATGGTTATTACAGTTAACACTGTCTTGCATATTTGAAAGTTCCTAAGGGAGTGATTCTTCAAAACTCTTATCTCACACACACACACACACAACATTTTTGTAACTATTTATGGTGACAGATGGTAACTAGACTTATTGGGGTGATCACTCTAGAGTGTATACAAATGTCAAATCGTTATGTTGTACACCTGAAACGAAACGAATATAGTCAATTATGCCTCAATGGAAATGAATACAAGTAAAAGGGAAAGAGGGATTCTCTCTCTCATGATGGGATTTAGGGCTACATACGGTCATGTCCATGCTCAAGCTTACATCATCCTACTTCCCACCAGGGGGCTTTGCCCCACACTTCGGGAAAATATAGTGCTAATGCCCACACCTAGCAAACATCACGAGGTCTCTAAATGATCGGATCTCTATTCAAACAGAAGCAGATTTAAAACAAAGTGAAGTGAGAAATCTCCATCTTAACTCTCATGGGGACAGTGCTTTGTATATGTGAAGAGATCTTGGGGTGCCTGGGTGCCCAGTCGGTTAAGCATCTGACTCTCAGTTTCAGCTCAGGTCATGATCTCACAGTTCATGAGATTGAGCCCCACATCTGTCAGAGCCCACTGTCAGCACAGAGTCTGCCTGGGATTCTCTCTCTCCCTCTCTCTCTTTGCTCCTCCCCTGCTCATGTGTTTGCACAAATGCTCACGCTCTCTCTCTTTCTCTGTGTCTCAAAATAGATAAATAACTTTAAAAGAGAGAGAGAGGGGCGCCTGGGTGGCGCAGTCGGTTAAGCGTCCGACTTCAGCCAGGTCATGATCTCGCGGTCCGTGAGTTCGAGCCCCGCGTCAGGCTCTGGAGCCTGTTTCTGATTCTGTGTCTCCCTCTCTCTCTGCCCCTCCCCCGTTCATGCTTTGTCTCTCTTTGTCCCCAAAAAAGTAAATAAACGTTGAAAAAAAAAAATTTAAAAGAGAGAGAGAGATCTCATGCCCATGTCTCACTTAACCAAGGCTGTGTGCAAACTACCCCAAAACTCAGTGGTAACAATCACCTATTATCATTTCTTTGTGTGGGAGTTGCATAGGGGTTGGCTGGTCTCAGTTGGGCTTAGCTGGGGTGCTTGTCTGGCGTGGCCCTGATCTATGTCTCTCCGCTCCCTTCTGGACTATAAAATATGGCTTCTGGAATATGGCTCATGGGGCCATATTCTTTTGTGTCAAAGGCAGAAGAGCTAGAACAGAAGTGGCAACCAGACAGGCCTTTTAAGACCTAGGCTCAAAATTGTAATATTCTAATACTGTCCCATTTGCCAACACAAATCATTGGCCAAAGCAAGTCACTTAGTCAAGTCCAAAGTCAAAATCAAGGAAATATATTCTGCTGTGTTGGTGCTACGGCAAAGGACGACTATAGGCAGGAGTAAGGAACTGGAACCACAGTGCCACCCATCACATTCCATCTCTCATTTAATCTTTCTGGAAATATTCATTTGACTGCCCCTTACAATATTAACTGCAACATGCTCAGAAGTAAATTTAAGTTTAGGGGCACCTGGGTGACTTAGTTGAGCGTCCAGCTCTTGATTTTGGCTCAGGTCATATCTTGCAGCTCACGAGATTGAGCGTCACATCAGATCTGCACTGTCAGCACAGAGCCTGCTTGGGATTCTTTCTCTTTCTCTCTCTCTCTGCCCCTACCCAGCTCATTCTCATTCTCTCACTCTCTCTCAAAATAAGTAGACATTTTTTTAAAAAGGAATGAAAGAAGTAAATTTAAGTTCCTACACTTGTGGTCAACCTATTCTCAGCAAGAGTGCCAAGGCCATTCAATGGGGAAAGAATAGTCTTTTAAACAAAAGGTGCTGGGATCACTGGATATCTGCATGTAAAACAATCAAGTTGGACCCCTACCTCACACCAGATACAAAAAATTAACTCAAAATGGATTAAAGACCTATGTGTAAGAGTTAAAACTATATAACTCTTAGAAGAAAATATATGAGTAAATCCTCGTGACCTTGGGTTTGGTGGTTGTTTTGTTAGATACGACATCAAAAACATGAGCAACAAAAGAAAAAATAATTAAATTGAACTTCATTAAAACTAAAACCTTTTGAGCTTCAAAGGACACTACCAAGAAAGGGAAAAGACAATCAACAGAATGTGAGAAATATTTACAAATCGTATATATCTCATAATGGTCTGATATCCAGGATATGGAAAGAACTCTTAAAACTCAATCCAATTTGTCAACAGGCAAAGGATTTTAATAGACATTCTTGCAAACAAGATATATAAATGGCCAATATAAACATGAAAAGATGCCCAACATCATTAGCCATTAGGAAAACACAAATCAAAACCATAGTGAGATACCACTATTTCGTGCCCACCAGGATGGCTAAAATAAAACACAGACAATAGTGAGTGTTGTCAAGGATATAAAGCAAATGGAACCCTCATACATGGCTGGAAGCATTGCAAAACAATACAGCCACTCTAGAAACAGGTTGGCAATTTCTCAAAATGCTAAATGTAGAGTTACTGTATGACTCAGGAATTTCACTTCCAGGTATATAGATACCCAAGAAAAATGATAACACGCTGATTAAAAGACTTGTACACAAATATTTCTAGCAGCATTATTCATAGAGTCAAAAAGTGGAAACAAGCCAAATGCCCATCAACAGATGGATAGATAAAATGTGATATATTCATACAATGGAACATTATTTGACAAGAGAAATGAAGGACCAATACATCTTATGGTATGGATGAATCTTGAAAGGTTGTGATAAGTGAAAGAAACCAGACATGGAAGGCTACATAAGATTCCATATATATGAAATATCAAGGATAGGCGAATCCTTGTAGACTAGTAGGTGCCAGGGGCTGGAAGGAAGGGGGAAGAGAGAGCAATGCCTAATGGATACGGAGTTTCCTTTGGGGGTGAGTGAAATATTCAGGAATTAGACAATGGTGGGGGATACTGGCACAACTCTACGAATGTACTAAAAACTACTGAATTTTCTAAAACAGTGTATTTTGTGGTATACAAATTCTATCTCAATAAAGCCATCCTTAAAAAAAACTGAATTTAAAAAAAACAATACAAATAGGAAAAAAAAACCCTATCTTAGTAGAAAATGGGCAAAAAGCACAAAGAGACCTTTTACAAAAGAAGATACAGGAATAACTAAAAAGCACATTAAGAGATATCCCACATCATTAGCCATTAGGAAAAGGCACATTCACATCACAATGAGATACCAGAACTCACCTAGCTAAATGGCTAAAATAAAAAATGGCGGGGGGGGGGGGGAACCTACCGGAGGAGATGCAGAAAAATAGGATCCCTCGTAACTTGCTGATAGGAATGAAAAATGGGACAGTCACTCTGGAAAATAATTTGGCACTTTCTTTCAGAACGAAAAATGGATTTACCATACAATCCAGCGATCACACTCTTTGGGCATTTAACCTGCAGAAATGAAAACTTATTCTCACTTGGAAACTAGTACTGAAGTGTTCATAGTAGCTTTGTAATAAAGACTGGAAACCATTTAAACATCTTTCAATGGGTGAATGTTTAAACACATTGTGGTCCGTCCATACCATGGATTATGACTCAGCAATTACAAGGAATAAACTACTAATATACACTGTAACTTGGATGAACCTCTAAGAAACTATGCTGAGTGGGGAAAGAGCAGCAACCTCAAAAAGATACATACATACTGCATGTTTCCATTTATGTAACATTCATGAAATGACAGAATTATAGAAATGGAGAAGGATTAGTGGTTTCCAGGGGTTAGAGATGGTGGGGAGAGAGGGTGGGTGTGACGGTGAAAAAGCAATACACAGGAGCCTTGATTTCCCTGTGATGATATTGTTTGTGAGGCAAGATGTTAACACTGGGGGAGTCTGGGTGAAGGGTTCGCTGAGCCACTCTGCACATTTCTTTACAACTTCCTGTGAATGTGTAATGATTTCCAAACAGAAGTTTTTAAAAGCCTAAATGTGTCCTCAACCAACATGTGCTTCTCTTTCTGGACTCTCTCATTTCACACCCACAGACAGGCAAGTGAGGCACAAAGGCATGAGCCTATGCTCCTCCTTATCCTTCCCTCTCAACATCAAATAATAACAACGGTGATAATGAAAAGAATAAGGCAACATTTATTTTATGCTTCTTCTCTACCCTCCTACTTACGGTATCCATGGTCAAATTTATTCCTCACATCAACTCTATGACCTTTGAAATTATCCCCTTTTAAAGGTAAAGAAATGAGGATTTGAGGGGCTAATAGGTATGGCCATGGTAGTACAGCGAGCTAAGAAAGAAGGCAGGCTTCTCGCCCCAGCAGTCTGACTCTATTGACCATGAGCTGTGGAATCACCAGATTCAAAGTCCACCCTGTCAAAGCAGGCCAGTGCCTCAGTTCAAGATTTCATTATTCTCTGCCTGGACCAAAAATTAGTACAGGATCCTGCTGACTAGTCTCCTACTCAAGACCCAAAGGAAAGGAAGCAATGAGACCATATATCCTTGAATGGTAAACCACCCCAAACAGAAGACAATCCCCCAATCTCCTGTGCAAAGACTTTTTACAGTATTTTTACCAACTTGCATATATAAATGTCCAGTGCTATGGGTGAGATAACCAAGCTCTAGGGGCGCCTGGGTGTCTCAGTTGGTTGAGCATCTGACTGTTGATTTCGAATCAAGTCATGATCTCACAGTACATGGGATGGAGCCCCTGCCAGCACAGAGGCTGCTTGGAATTCTGTCTCTCCCTCTCTCTCTGCCTCTCCCTCGCTCATGCGCTCTCTCTCTGTGTGTCTCTCTCTCTCAAAAAAATAAATAAATAAATAAACTTTAAAATATATATAAAGAAACAACAAAGCTCTATCTATAGACAGCCAGTATGATATGTGTTTACAATGGGATATTACATAAAATACATTAACCAGACCAACACTAAACCATCCTGCACACCTAGAAAACTGATCTGAGGATTAACACAACCTGCACAACCTGAACCACAGAACTGAGCAGGTATGCGGCGCAGAGAGGTGAACTGGGGGAGAGAGAAGCCGCGGGGGGGCAGGAGCTGTTTTTGCTTGCAGAGGATGGAGACAGGGGAGAATACAGGAAAAGCACCCCCCCCCCCCCCCCCCCGCCAAAAGCAGCTGGAGAGAAAGTGGAAAGTGGAAACAGCCGCAGGGACTGAACTAACAAGGGAGAAAGGAGTAAGGAGAGGGTTTAAATTCCATTAAGACTCTATAAAGAGGGGGAGCGCAGAGTCTGGAATGCCGCAGCTCCATACCTGGCAGTGCTCCGGTGGGAAGGGCGAATCCTCAGGAGCAGAGTGGGGTGCGGAAGTCTTCCGTCCAGACGGCAGGGGTGGTTCCCCTGCTGGGAGGACGTCTGGTAGAAGCTGCGTGGCTCCCCCTCCACAGGCAAGCACCCCAGTGGACTTGGGAGAAACCACATTCGCTGGTGCTGGAACAAGGACTTTAAGGGTGAAGGCTGGTGCCAGATGCAAGTTGTGATTTTCCATAATCCCTGAAATGCTGCTGCTATATGATCACATGAACTTTTTCTGGGGCGGGCTGGCACCTGGCCACAGTCTCTGGGCAGCGGCAGCAGCAGAGTCCCTGCAAACGTTCCTGGGTGTGGCCGGCGCCCAGCCATTGCTCAGGGAGACCCTCCCCGAGAAGGTCTGAGCAGGTCAAAGCTGCAGGCCCTCAGAAGTAAGGGGCCGGGGAAAACAGCCGCATCTGAGATAAAACTCAGGAGGGAGGTGCCGCCTGGGGCTTAGTCACAGACAGTGTGGAAGCGGGAGGGTCAGAAGCCGAAGACAAAGGACAGGTACACGATTGCTGATGGGGAGAACAGAGTTCCGATACTAGAGACTGGGTAGCTGGGTGGCGCCATTTTCACCGCTCCCGCGCATGCGCATACGCACCTACGAGCGCGGCAACAATCCACCCCTGTAGGCTTGCAGCGCCATCTAGTGGAGAACGGAGCGGTTACACTAAGCCCTGGCCAACGGGGCCAACGGGGCCAACCTCGCGCTTCAGAAACACAAATCTCTCTGCTTGCTTAGTTTACGGATTATAAAGCACTTCATAGTTTGACTTCTAAGGGAAAATGAAGTAATTTCAATCGTATTGCAGTCTGTTCACTGATCTATATATTCAATTTTCTTTTTTTCTTTTTCTTTTTCTTAAATACAGAAAGAGAAAATTTTTTTTTATTTTCAATTTTTATTAAAAATATTTTTCTTTCATTTTCTCTACTATATATTTTACTTTTGTGTAAACTTTTTTCAAATTCTATTTTACTTTCATCATTTCATTTTATTCTATCTCAGTGTATTCAATTTTTTAAATTTTTCAAATGATTTCCCTTTTTTCCTTTCTCCTTTTTTCTCTAATCTATCAAGCTCCTTTCAACACCCAGACCAAAACACACCTGGGATATAGCATCATTTATTTGATTGTCTGTGTGTGTGTTGTTGTTGTTTTTAATTTTTTTAATTTAATTTTTTTATTTTAGTTTTTTATTTTATTTTTTTTTACTTCATTAATTCCTTTTCTCCCTTCAGAATGACAAAACGAAGGAATTCACCCCAAAATAAAGAGCAGGAAGAAATGACAGCCAGGGACTTAACCAACACAGATAGAAGCAAGATGTCTGAACCAGAATTTAGAATCACGATAATAAGAATACTAGCTGGAGTTGAAAATAGATTAGAATCCCTTTCTGCAGAGATAAAAGAAGTAAAAAATAGCCAGAATGAAATTAAAAATGCTATAACTGAGCTGCAATCACAGATGGATGCAGCGGCATCAAGGATGGATGAGGCAGAACAGAGAATCAGCGATATAGAGGACAAACTTATAGAGAATAATGAAGCAGAAAAAAGAGGGAGATTAAGGCAAAAGAGCACAATTTAAGAATTAGGGAAATCAGTGATTCATTAAAAAGGAACAACATCAGAACCATAGGGGTTCCAGAAGAGGAAGAGAGAGAAATAAGGGTAAAAGGTTATGTGAGCAAATCATAGCAGAAACCTGGGGAAAGACACAGACATCAAAATCCAGGAAGCACAAGGACTCCCATTAGATTCAACAAAAACCGACCATCAACAAGGCATATCATAGTCAGATTCACAAAATACTCAGGCAAGGAAAGAATCATGAAAGCAGCAAGGGAAAAAAAGTTTTTAACCTACAAGGGAAGACAGATCAGGTTTGCAGCAGACCTGTCCACAGAAACTTGGCAGACCAGAAAAGAGTGGCAGGATATATTCAATGTGTTGAATCAGAAAAATATGTAGCCAAGAATTCTGTATCCAGCAAGGCATTCAACATAGAAGGAGAGATTAAAAGTTTTCCAGACAAACAGAAATTAAAGGAGTTGATGACCACTAAATCAGCCCTGCAAGAAATTTTAAGGGGGACTCTCTGAAGAGAGAAAAGATTAATAAATAAGTAAATAAATAAATAAATAAATACCAAAAGCAAAAAAAACTAGAAAGGACCAGAGAACACCACCAGAAACTTCAACTCTACAAGCAACATAATGGCAATAAATTCATATCTTTCAGTGCTCGCTCTAAATGTCAATGGACTAAATGCTCCAATCAAAAGACATAGGGTAACAGAATGGATAATGAAACAGGATCCATCTATATGGTGTTTACAATAGACCCACTTTAGACCTAAAGACACGCTCAGATTGAAAGTAAGGGGATAGAGAACCATCTGTCATGCTAATGGTCAACAAAAGAAAGCCAGAGTAACCATACTTCTATCAGACAATCTAGACTTTAAAATAAAGACTGTGACAAGAGATGAAGAAGAGCTTTATATCATAATTAAGGGGTCTTTCCACCAAGAAGACCAACAATTGTAAACATTTATGCTCCAAATTCACATTTGGACCCAAATCCTCATTGGAGCACCCAAAGATATAAATCAATTAATCACAAACATAAAGAAACTAATTGATAATAATACCATAATAGTAGGAGACTTCAACACTCCACTTACAACAATGGACAGATCATCTAATCATAAAATCAATAAGGAAACAATGGCTTTGAATGACACACAGGACCAGATGGACTTAACAGAAATATTCAGAACATTTCATCCAAAAGCTGTGGAATATACATTCTTCTCCAGTGCACACAGAACATTCTCCAGAATAGATCACATACTGGGACACAAATCAGCCCTCAACAAGTACAAAAAATCGAGATCATACCATGCATATTTTCAGACCACAACACTATGAAACTCGAAATCAACCACAAGAAAAAATTTGGAAAGGTAACAGATACTTGGAGACTAAAGAACATCCTACTAAAGAAAGAATGGGCTAACCAAGAGGTTAAAGAGGAAATTAAAAAGTACGTGGAAGCCAATGAAAATGATAACACCACAGCCCAAAACCTCTGGGACGCAGCAAAGGTGGTCATAAGAGGAAAGTATATAGAAATCCAGGCCTTCCTAAAGAAGGAAGAAAGTTCTCAGATACACAACCTAACCCTACACCTTAAAGAGCTGGAAAAAGAACAGAAAATAAACCCCAAACCAGCAGGAGGCAGGAAAATAAAGATTAGAGCAGAAATTAATGCTATCGAAACCAAAACAAACAAACAAACAAACAAACAAAAAAACAGTAGAACAGATCAATGAAACCAGAAGCTGGTTCTTTGAAAGAATTAACAAAATTGATAAACTGCTAGCCAGTTTGATCAAAAGTAAAAAGGAAAGGACCCAAATAAAATCAAGAATGAAAGAGGAGAGATCACAACCAACACAGCAGAAATAAAAACAATAATAAGAGAATATTATGAGCAATTATATGCCCCAAAAAAATTGGCAATTTTTTTTCTAGGCAAATTCCTAGAAACATACACTACCAAAACTTAAACAGGAAGAAATAGAAAATCTGAACAGACCCATGACCAGTAAAGAAATAGAATTAGTAACTGAAAATCTCCCAAAAAACAAGAGTCCGGGGTCAGATGGCTTTCTGGAGGAATTCTACCAAACATTTAAGGAAGAGTTAATGCCTACTCTCTTGAAGCTGTTCCAAAAAATAGAAATGGAAGGAAAACTTCCCAACTCTTTCTATGAAGCTGCATTACCTTCATTCCAAAATCAGACAAAGACCCCACTAAAAAGGAGAACTATAGACCGATTTCCTTGATGAACATGGATGTAAAAATCCTCAACAAAATATTAGCCAACAGGATCCAACAATACATTAAAAAAAGTATTCACCATGACCAAGTTGGATTTATATCTGGGATGCAGGGCTGGTTAAATATCTGCAAAACAATCAATGTGATTCATCACATCAATAAAAGAAAGGACAAGAACCATATAATCCTCTCAATAGATGCAGAGGAAGCATTTTACAAAATACAGCATCCTTTAAAAAAAAATACAGCATCTTTTCTTGATAAAAACCTTCACAAAAGTAGGGATAGAAGGATCATACTTCGAGATCATAAAAGCCATATATGAAAGACCCAACGTTAGTATCATCGTCAATGGGGAAAAACTAAGAGCTTTCTCCCTAAGGTCAGGAACAAGACAGGGATGTCCACTCTCACCACTGTTATTCAACATAGTATTGGAAGTCTTAGCCCCAGCCATCAGACAACACAAAGAAATAAAAGGCAACCAAATCAGCAAGGAGGAGGTCAAACTTTCACTCTTCACAGATGACATGATACTCTATGTGGAAAACCCAAAAGATTTCACCAAAAAACTGCTAGAACTGATTCATGAATTCAGCAAAGTTGCAGAATATAAAATCAATGCACAGAAATTGGTTGCATTCCTATACAACTAAGTGAAGCAACAGAAAGAGAAATCAAGGAATCAATCTCATTTACAATTGCACCAAAAATCATAAAATACCTAGGAATAAATCTAACCAAAGAGGTAAAAGATCTATACACTGAAAACTATAGAAAGCTTATGAAAGAAATTGAAGAAGAGATCAAAAAATGGAAAAATATTCCATGCTCCTGGGTAGGAAGAACAAATATTGTTAAAATGTCAATACTATCCAAAGCAATCTGCATATTCAATGCAATCCCTATCAAAATAACACCAGCAATCTTCACAGAGCCAGATCACACAATCCTAAAATTTGTACGGAACCAGAAAAGACCTGGAATAGCCAAAGTGATCTTGAAAAAGAAAAACTAAACAGGAGGCATCACAATCCCAGACTTCAAGCTATACTACAAAGCTGTAATCATCAATACAGTATGGTACTGGCACAAGAACAGACACTCGGATCAATGGAACAGAATAGAGAACCCAGAAATGGACCCATAAATGTATGGCCAACTAATCTTTGACAAAACAGGAAAGAATATCCAATGGAATAAAGACAGTCTCTTCAGCAAAGGTGCTGGGAAAACTGGACAGCAACATGCAGAAGAATGAACCTGGACCACTTTCTTACACCATACACAAAAATAAACTCAAAATGGATGAAAGACCTAAATGTAAGACAGGAAGCCATCAAAATCCTCAAGGAGAAAGCAGGCAAAAACCTCTTTGATCCTGGCCACAGCAACTTCTTACTTAACACATCTCTGGAGGCAAGGGAAACAAAAGCAAAAATGAACTATTGGGACCTCATCAAAATATAAAGCTTCTGCACAGTGAAGGAAACAATCAGCAAAACTAACAGGCAACTGACAGAATGGGTAAAGATACTTACAAGCAACATACTGGATAAAGGGTTAGTATCCAAAATCTGTAAAGAACTTATCAGATTCAACACCCAAAAAACAAATAATCTAGTGAAGAAATGGGCAAAAGACATGAATAGACACTTCTCCAAAGAAGACATCCAGATGGCCAACTGACACATGAAAAAATGCTCCACATCACTCATCATCAGGGAAATACAAATCAAAACCACCTCACACCTGTCAGAATGGCTAACATTAACAACTCAGGCAACAATAGATGTTGGCGAGGATGCGGAGAAAGAGGATCTCTTTTGCACTGTTGGTGGGAATGCAAACTGGTGCAACCACTCTGGAAAACAGTCTTGAGGTTCCTCAAAAAATTAAAACTAGAACTACCCTATGACCCAGCAATTGCACTACTAGGTATTTATCCAAGAGATACAGGTATGCTGTTTTGAAGGGACACATGCACCCCACTGTTTAATAACAGCTCTATCAACAATAGCCAAAGTATGGAAAGAGCCCAAATGTCCGTCAATGGATGAATGGATAAAGAAGATGTGGGATATATAAACAATGGAGTATTACTTGTCAATCAAAAAGAATGAAATCTTGCCATTTGCAACTACGTGGATGGAACTAGAGGGTATTATGCTAAGCGAAATTAGTCAGAGATAGACAAATATCATATGACTTCACTCATATGAGGACTTGAAGACACAGAACAGATGAACACAAGGGAAAGGAAGCAAAAATAATATAAAAACAGGGAGGGGGACAAAACATAAGAGACTCTTAAATATGGAGAACAAACTGAGGGTTACTGGAGGGGTTGTGGGAGGGGGGATGGGCTAAATGGGTAAGGGGAATTAAGGAATCTACTCCTGAAATCATTGTTGCACTATATGCTAACTTGGATGTAAATTAAAATATACATATTTATATTTAAAATATAAAATATGCATATTTAAAATATACATTATATTTATATACAGTGATTTAAAAAACTAAAAATAAAAGTAAATTCTTCACAGACATCTTTAACAGCAGTTTTCATCTAACACAGGCTTTCAAAGTATATTATTTCAATTTCAAAGTTATTTGAAAAATAGTGCTTTTGAATCCATATATGACACTGCCCCTGAAAAGCTAAAAGGATCCACTCATAAAGCAAAAAGAAAATTAAGGTTTTTTTTAAATTTGCTCTGTAGGTCAGTGGTTCTCACCACTGAATGAGAATTTAAGTCAGTGTATTATAAACTTCCAAGTTGCTAAAAGACTAGATCTTCATTGTTCTCAACACAAAAAAGAAATGATAACCTTGTGATGTGATAAAAGCATTTGCTAAAGCTACTATAGTAATCATATTATAATATACAAGTGTATCAAACTACTGCATTCTATACCTCAAACTTACACAGCTTCGTATGTCAATTATATCTCAGGTTTTTTTTAATTGGTGGGATTTCCTGGGGAGCTTTAAAAACTATCAATGCCCAGAAATGGTGATTTTCCTGGCCTGGAGTGGACACTGGGTGTGGCATTATTTGAAGTTCCTCTGGTGATTCCAAGCGTGGGCTGAACTGAGAACCAGTTCCTTGCAGGTATAATGAGAGATCTCTACAATGTAACTCTGTGGTTCTCAGTCTTGTTAATATACACGAATTGCCTGGACAGCTTTGTAAAAAGACTGAAGCTCTGGCTCCACTAAAAAGATTCTAATTTAGTTAGGCCCCCGGGGAATTTTTACATTTCCAAAACCCTCAGAGGAATCTCATCAGCAGCCAGAGTTGAGAACCTTTAACACTGCCACTTAAGAGTATTGCTTTATACCAATAAAAACAGTTAATAAACTGTAACTCACAATAAGTATAAACAGTTTAAAAGACTGTTTTACCACCATCAAACACTTAGAACAGTAAGGTCACATTCCACCCCCTCCCCCACCTAAGTCCCTACCCAGCTGACTCCCTGACTACAAAACTGTGTAGAATGTCTTTGCTTTCTTCCCTTCCCTGTTATCAGGTGACCTCTATACACATCCAAGGATAGCACTGATGGAGAACCTTGTAACCTAATTTAGCTTCCCCAAATAGTGCCTGGTTGTTCTAAATAAAGGAATTGAAAGAGTGTCCCTTAAGGTGAGAGATTTTGTGAGAACACAAATATAAAGCAATTCCCCTTTTATCTGGAAGATAGATTGGGAAGATGTCACTTTATTTTTGCACATTATCAACAACTATTTCTTGAATGCTTACTCTACCTTGTAAGCACCATGTTAAATGTTTTCTATCTATCTGATCTCACTTCATCCTAAAAGTATATCTAGGACATGTAATTAGCAACATTTCCATTTTTCAGAGGAGAAAAGCGAGAGGTGAAGTCCATTTGCCCAAGGTTAGCACCCAGCCGTTGAGCAGAGACAGAATGCGGACGCGGGCACTTTACATTCAGCGATGTTCTGCCCCTTTCTGGCCCAGCCTTCCTCAAGACGCTTCCACAGAAGACATCAGGACTTCTGTTCCAGTGCCGCAATGGATGTCATGGCAGAGAGCATGGCGTCGTGGACAGAGGGAAGGATAAACCACTGGAGAAAGGGTCGGCAGACCTCCCCCCTCCTCCCTGATATTGTGGTCCAGGCAAACCCCCAACATTCCCTGGTTCCCTGGCTCTGTGACATCACAGCCTCCTCTCTTCTCTGCCAGTTACAGGTGAGTGAGCCTCAAAGGTCAGACCTCAGAGCAGGACGGAGTATTTTTTCTGTACTTAAAGGGACAATGTCTCCATCACTCCTGGACACCTTTGCTATAAGAAGCAGACATTACCCCTAATTTGCCTCGACTCCACTGTTTCTGTCTCTGGGCCCCAGTCTCCCCACCTGTGCCGACTGACCCCTAAGGGCTCCTCCAGCTCCAGAAGCCTTCCTGTTTGACCTCGCTGGGTCTTTCTTGTTCTGGTCCAAGTGCTGTGGGTCACTGGAGACCTGAGGCTCACAGCCCACTGGGCATAACCCAAGAGGCTTTTTCTTTGGCTCCTGCCTCCATCTAGAGGCAGGCACTGGTAGTGCAAGAAACCGCGCACTCCTGGCCCGCCCCAGCCAGCGTCAATTCAACTCATTTCTTCGCATCAGCATTTATGTTTGTGGAGCTTTGGCAATATGCCAGGCAGCTGTGCTAAGCACTTTCCATCATTATTTAATCCCCGCAACCACATTCTAGGGTAGATGCTATTATCGTCATCCCCATTTCACAGATACGAAACTTGAGGTTCAAGGGAGTTAAATTCTTCTAAATTTCATAGCTTACTAAGTAGGGGATCTTTAATTATTATCCCCCAAAGAATGTGCCTGTCACTGCTGCAATACCTCCCTTAAGAGCCTTTCCATTTCTGAAGAGGGCTCAAAAGTTCAACACTCTTTGCTACTAAGACTGAAAGGAGAAAGTGTTTTTCTACTCCCCTCTTTTTCTCATGAAATTTCTGGCCAGAGTAAACATATGGAAAGTATTGACACTAGATTTAGACAAACCTACATTTCAGCCCCTGGTGAACACCTAATATGGAATTTTGCATGTATGTATTTGTATGTATGTAAGCTATTTGTATGTATGTAAGGCTCCAGGCTATTTGTATGTATGTAAGCTGCTGCAGAGAAAGAGCCCCCCACTCAATGTGTGAAACAAAAACTGAATTTATTTTGGGTTAAACAAGGGAGAATTGAGCTTTTATGACAAAGTCTCGGAACAAAGCTAAGCGCTAATATATAACAAGTGTGGGAGGGTGTTGCATTCACGGAAGGTGGCATTTCAGAGGCAGGAGTGCTTGGGAATGGTAGACCATGAACTGGCGAAAGTGTACCTACTATTATGTGTCTCTTACTTTGGGGAGAATGGTCACCGAGGCAAAGTTTTGTTAAAAGATTAAATGACTTTAAAACAGGTTCTGGGGCTTACCTGTTACTATGGTTACAGAGCAATCGGTCTTTACTTAGGAGACTGGGGCCTTCTTTTTTCTTCTTAGTCTCCCCCTTTTTGGTCCTCCCTCAACCAAAGCTGCAGGAGAGACCCTCAGGAATTGTGCAGATCTTCACCACTGTTGTCCACTTTCCTTGAAGACACAGTTCCACCTTTCCACCTACAGAGATCTGATGTTCAGTTTGAGCATTAGCCAGCCTGATGCCTTTTGGTTTCGTCTTTGAATCATCCGTGGAGCTCTACGTTGGGCCAGTGGCCGCATAAAATCATTTGACTCTCTGGACAGCAGCCAGTAAATGACTGTGAGGCAAACAACAATCATTAAAAGGTTTTAAGTTTTAGATTAAATCATTAGATCAATTAAAAGAAGGATCTGGAAGGCATTCCAGAATCATCATCCACAATTTCCTAGGCGTGACCGAGAAAAGAAATTCCAAATCATTCTCTGTATCTGCTTTAGATAGTCAGGTTGCCTTTCTTTGGGCTTAGAAACCTCACCTGTGGTATTAATCCAGGTACACCATGAGGAGCTAGCAAAGGTGCATGCTCTCCCTGATTAGCCAAAATAAAATCCAAAGGTGTTCTATTACCCACAATTACTTGAGCTAAGGAATTTTGATTGGTTGGTTGGTGTTCCATCGCATGGGCTGTATTATTTAATTTACTATGTGAGCCAAGATGAGAGAAAATGAGCACCTTGAGTTGTCCAGCCCGTACAGAGACCTCACTGTCCTCAGAATAGGCCCATCTATTGGTATTGATAGCCCCATCCAAGTTTTTCTTGTTTCCAGTGTTGTGTAAGACAACACAGTCTGCTGAGGGCGTTGGGAGTTGTACACTTGGAATGGTCAACTCTTCATCACCCAGAATAGTCTCAGTTCTAGTTGGAGTGGAAGAATCTGGTTTCCACATAGGAAAAAAATCATGTCAACCAGTGGTATTGTTGTCTGTCTGTAGTTATCAACAATTCCCCTTGAGAATTTAGAGGAAGGATAAGAATGTATTGAGTGTTAAGGTCTCCTCAGAGTAGCATCACTGGACAGACTTGGAGAGCTGTCCTCCTACCATTATGGAACACGAATTCCTCCAATGGGTTCCTGCTTACCGTAAATACGAGGGTCCTTATCAACAGGCTCCACGTTCGTTATGGACAGAGGAGTTTTGACCTTGTTTTTATTTTAGAAGTCAGTTGTTTTCTCCAAAAGGCCATTTCTGGTTGATTTTTTAGGACTCTTTGAAAATGATCAGGAGATCTAAGTTGGCATTTCACCTCCTAATTTATTTTATCTAAGTCCTCTACTTCAAGTCTGAGCCTTTCGCAAAGAGAGAAGAAAAGGCTCCTTTACTTAAGCTGTTGGTCGCCCTAGAATGTTCTTTGAAAGTGTCCTGAAGTCCATTAAAGTCTCCTGGTAATTCATCTTGATTTTGTTTGCAATTTTGGATCTTTGCCCGATCTACCCTTGGGGAAAAGATTTTTGAAATAGTTTTATGTGGTACCTTTTCTATTTTTCTTCTCAAGTCCACTTTTTTGAATTCTGTGTAGGTGGGTTATTTAAATCTTCTGGTCTTTTCCATCCTGCTGCTCTTAAACATTTTTCCCCATTGCTGAAGGTCAACCATTAAGTGAACTGACTGGTACAGACACAGGAGTCAATAAGTAGCAGGATAACTAGCAGAATCCTGAGTTATACAGCAGCTTTCTGTCATTCTGAAATTTGGGGTGATCCTATATATTCACCCTCAGCTCAACTCTCATGCAGGGTTTGAATTCAACCTCTCTGGACCCACCTCCTGGTACAGGAGTTTTCAGGGGATATTGTGCAGTGTTGATTGTTCTTTTCTACAGAAATGAAGGGAATTTATTTAAGCAGTCACGGGAAGGAATAGAAAGAGTGTAAGTAGGTGGTAACGATAAAGCTGGGTGGAGAGAGAGAAAGAGATGTAAAGAAAGCAGGTTTCAGAAGGTTTGAGTAGGAGTACGTCTTTTTTTTCCCCTTCTTTCTTTCTTTCTGAGGCCAGAACATACCAATCAAAGACGCTCTCTACTGAATATGTGGTGTTTTTGTCTTCTCTCTTCTCTAGAGTCCCTCTTAAATCTCATACTTTTGACATGAAAGGTTTCCCTTAGTGCCCATAATTCCAAGTCATCTGGTTAAACTTTCCCATCTATTAACATAAACGTTAACACACATGAAAGTACACGTATTGAGGGTATATATGTGAAGCAGGAGTTGTTGTTTTGTTTTGTTTTTGTTTTGTTTTGTTTTGTTTTCAGGAAAAGGCAGCAACTTTAAGGTAGATAAGACCATGACAAACAGCAGAGATCACATTACAGTTGACCACAGTTATACATGGTGTCTTGAATTCTGTGGCCTCACAGAGCCTAAAAGAGGCCATCTGATCACCAACCTGGAAGTCACTGACTCCTGAATATAGGCTGAGTAAAGTGACATTAGCTACTTTCATTAGGTTAACAAGACAGAACACGTGCTCGTGAAGGTTTGGAGGCACCCGAGGCAGAGGCTTAGCAATCACACTCACACAAATTGATCACCACCTAACAGACCTCCAACCGTTAGTCCTTGGGGCTGAGGGTTGTGGTGAGCCCTTGCCACACCTCTGCTTTCACTCCTTCCTTAGGAAACACCTCCCTCTACATTCAACATACATGAGGCAATCTGGAACAAAGCAAAACCCCACAAGGCAAGAATTTATATGAAGGAAATTGAAACGAAAGCAAACAGAAGAATAAGTATATTAATGGCAAGCATACTTGCTAAATGGTGCATCTCCTAAACAAAATACCTAATTGCCTTAAATAAATCTCTCTTTTTTAAAAATTTTTTGTCAAGTTAGCTAACATACAATGTAGTCTTGGCTTCAGGAGTTGATTCCCATGATTCATCAGTTACATACAACACTCAGTGCTCATCCCAACAAGGGCCCTCCTCAATGCCCATCACCCATTTTCCCCATCCCCCAGCTCCCCATCCCCATCAACACTCATTTTGTTCTCTGTATTCAAGAGTGTCTTATGGTTTGCCTCCCTCTCTGTTTGTATCTTATTTTTCCTTCCTTTCCCCATGGTCTTCCGTTAAGTTTCTCAAATTCCACATATGAGTGAAAACATATGATACCTGTCTTTCTCTGATTGACTTATTTCACTTACCATAATACCCTCCAGTTCCATCCACGTTGTTGCAAATGGCAATATTTCATTCTTTTTCATCGCTGAGTAATACCCAATTGTGTACATACACCACATCATATTAATCCACTCATCAGTAGATGGACATTTAGGCTCTTCCCATATTTTGGTTATTGTTGATAACACTGCCATAAACATTGGGGTCCATGTGCCCCTTTGAATCAGCATTCCTGTATCCTTTGGATAAATTCCTAGTAGTGCTATTGCTGTGTCATAGAGTAATTCTATTTCCAATTTTTTGAGAAAACTCCACGCTTTTCCAGAGCGGCTGCACCAGTTTGCATTCCTACCAACAGTGCAAGAGGGTTCCCCTTTCTCCACATCCTTGCCAACATCTGTAGTTTCCTGATTAGTTCATTTTAGCCACTCTTACCAGTGGGAGGTGGTATCTTAGTGTGGTCTTGATTTGTAAATTTCTATCTGTTCATAAATCCTAAGAAGATACAATAAATTCATTAAAGAGAGCTCAAGGAAATATATCAGAGCTCAAATCATGTGGAAAAACTCACTGGGCAGAAAATCCAAAAGGCTATTAGAGATGGGGGCTAAATGGCCCCAAGGAGTACTACTTTGGTCCAAGGATCCCACAAAATGGAGATATTTGTATGTGTCTAGGCTGCTGGATGTATCTAGCCACAATATATTAATTGTGCTGTATCAAATATAGTACATGCCAGAAGTTAAAGATTTTGGGTTAATTGAAGGGGCCCAGGGTAAAAGAAACAAAGACATCACTTAGGAAGCTGTTGTTCTGCT
This sequence comes from Prionailurus bengalensis, assembly GCF_016509475.1. NCBI lineage: Eukaryota > Metazoa > Chordata > Mammalia > Carnivora > Felidae > Prionailurus > Prionailurus bengalensis. Next base: position 74,782,099 of record NC_057359.1, on the reverse strand, counting down.
TTAGGCAAGACATAATGGTGGCTTGGGCCAAGGGACAGCAGTAGAGAGAGTGAGAAGCAAACACTCACAAGTGTGGCAGCTCACATAGAGAATTGGCTTGTGAGGGACATCAGCCGATACCATGATAAGAATTTCCTTGGGGGTGCCTGGGCAGCTCATTTGGTTGGGCATCTGACTTCAGCTCAGGTCTTCATCTCTCAGTTTGTGGATTCGAGCCCCGCGTTGGGCTCTGTGCTGACAGCTCAGAGCCTGGAGCCTGCTTCAAGTTCTGGGTCTCCCTCTCTCTCTGTCCCTCCCCTGCTCATGCTCTGTCTCTGTTTCTCAAAAATAAATAAATGTTGAAAAAAAATTTTTTAATGAAAGAAGAATGAAAGAAAGAGGAAAGAAAGAAAGAAAGAAAGAAAGAAAGAAAGAAAGAAAGAAAGAAAGAAAATCTGGTAGCAATGTTGAAAAAAGAATTTCCTAAAAGGGGGTCTTGCCACAGAAAGGCAAGTGAGAACTGGAAGCATTCAGAGACAAAGGAATTGGTGACTAAAGCAAGGTTTTATAATTCTGGACCCTCAGAACTAGAAAGATCCTTGAAGATATCATCTAGCCTAACTTCCTGTTATTATTGATGGGGCTCCTGAAATGCAGAGACACACGTGGACTTAGCCACAGCCAGTGAGCAAGTTGGTGGCAGGACCAGGACCTAAACCTTAAAGACTGTGCTTCATTGCCATGTTCCCCTGGGACCTGGGCCAACTGGAGTATTTTGGAGCCAGTGAGCCACATAAAGGGAAGGGAAATGGAATGATCATTGCACACTTATTGTGACTTTTCATATACTTAGTCCTTTACTTTTTCTGCAAGTAGGCACTGCACTCCCATTTTCCCCATGAAAAAATTGAGGTTCAAGAAAGTTAAGGAATCTACCCAAGAGAATGCACCCAGAACTGGGGTTGAACATGGATCAACCTAAAAACTGGATGCTCGTGTGCATGAGCCTGGATGTTATGGTAGGGGGATCCTATCTAGAGTGTGAGCACAGATAAAGGACTAGCATTTTTCAACCACAGTCTTATGTTTATTTAGGAAACAGCCCTGCCCAGGGAACTGGGTTCAAATTCAAGGTTAGCTGACTCAACAAGGCGCCCCTACAGGCGAAGCTGGCAGAGTAAAGGCTTCAACTTCTTCTCCATGGGTAAGGAAATTTTGCATAGAATGGGAAAAATAATTTTAAAAGAGGACAGCCTAGGCAGAAGGGCCTGGATCTGCTGGCCATGGGGAGCTATGCAAGATTTGGGAGGGAGGAAGGCTATTATATCTTGGGAGAGGTTGACCCAGTAATGACCCCCATCACAGTGAATTTCCAGTGGGCATCTGGAGTTCAGATCCCAGAAACCATGGCCCCCATTCCTTCACCTCTTACAGCAGCCCACCAAAACTTGGCTTCGAAGATCTTCTGTTTGTGCTGCAGAGACTGTGAGGACCCCCAGGCCATGGATGACCCCAAGGCCCCCAGTGAACCCCAGGATCAGCAGCCATCCACCTGCAGTAGGTACCAGACAAGGACACACCGTCCAGCCTCTCTAGACCTCTGTTTTTTCATCCCCCTTCTGCTGTGATACCCTCAGGTTTCCTTCATTCTTTGAGTGATAATTCCAACCTAAAATTAAGTGGGAACTGGGTGGTTTCCTAACGCAAACCAATAAACAATAGGCAGGGAGGCCGGTCACGTGTCTGGCACGGTCCCATCAGGAAATGGAGCAGTTTAACAGCATGAGAAAAATTCTCATGGCATATTCTTCCAGAAAATCCATGGTGAGGGTCTTTAAAATACTCCCCCAGGAAATAATTTCACAATAAAAACTGAGGATCTTAAAAACGTCAATCCATTTTTCCAAGATAATAATAATGGTGGGGCGCCTGGGTGGCTGAGTCTGTTGGGTGTCCAGCTTCGGCTCAGGTCATGGTCTTGTGGGTCGTGGGTTCGAGCCCTGTGTCAGGCACTGTGCTGACAGTTTGGAGCCTGAAGCCTGCTTCTGATTCTGTGTTTCCCTCTCTCTCTCTGCCCCTCCCCCATTCATTCTCCCTCTCTCTCTCTCTCTCAAAAATAAATAAACATTAAAAAAATTTTTTTAATAATAATAATGGTAATGACTGAGACCTTCTTACTTACAAAGCACTGTCTAGACACTAGGGAGCCCACTGTGATCAGATAAGTCCCCTACTATATCAGAGCTGACACTGGAGAAAAGCGATATTATCTGATCCCTACCGTAACTCTAAGAAGGGGACATGATTATCCAAAATGGATGTGTCATTTTGTAGCTCTGAGAACAGAGGCATGGGAGGGGAGCAGTTTGCTGTACTTGTGCAGCTAGCAAAGGACAGAGATATTTATTACAGAACACAGTTCAGTCTGTTGACAGACTCCTATGCTATACCTTTAAGAATTTAGAATTATGAGGCGCCTGGGTGGCTCAGTTGGTTAAGTGTCCAACTCGATTTCAGCTCAGGTCATGATCTCATGGGTCTTGAGATCGAAACCCATATGAGGCTCTGCGATGTGCATCAAGCCTGCTTGGGATTCTCTCTCTCCCTCTTTCTCTTGCTCCTCCCCCCACTCTCAAGCGTGTGCTCTCTCTCAAAATAAATAAACATTAAAAAAAAAGAATTTAGAATTATATAAAAACAAAGCCTTATATACAACCATGTTCACCATAATAGTATTTATAGTAGTGAAAAACAATTTAAACACCCAACAATAGAATATTGATTAAATAACTCTTGAATTATCTGCAAAATAGAATATTATACAACCATCATTTGTTAAAATTTAGTGGCCTGAGAAGAATGTTTATGACATAACGTGTATGAAAAAAGGAAAATGCATACATGGCATGTAAGATATGATGGACTGTGTAAAAGTATGTGTGAGAAAAGACCAGAACTGTGATTGCATCTGAGGGGCCAGGAGTTTGGGTCATTTCTATTTCTACTTCATATTCTTCAATCTTTCCTAGCTTTTCTATAGTGGATATGCATTAGCATTTATAAACAGGGTGGCGGGAGGTAAACTTTGTGTTTTAAAAAGAATACATAGTTTGAACCCAGCATGTGCTTAGCGGGAGCACTCGGAAGACTGGAAGAGGGAGATCCAGGTGGTCCCCGTCCCCATGACAACCACCACTGGCTCTCGTGCACTGACTCAAGGTTGGCAACGTACCTTCACTTCCATCACCTCCCCTGAGCGTCCCCACCTGACTGTGTGGAATTATCACCGCCAGGTTTGCAGAAGGAGGGGCTGGACAGCAAGAATTCGAAGCATGCTAATGAAGCCTCCCACTCGCCTTTGGGACAACCTCTGATCCACCCAGAAAAGAGAGCCTCCACCACCAGCAACAATGAGTATGAAGGTGAGTTCCACATTGGGGTCCTAACACTGACCAGGAACCCCCATTGTCCTGATGACCAAGCCCCATTGATCTTTGAGCTAAACTAAGTGTGGTGATAGGAGAGAGAGGACCACGCCCTCCAGGAAGCTTCGGTCATTCTAGAACACACTGGAGCAATTCCAGGAGTCTGCTAGGAATTATGTGAGGAGCAATAGGTCTGGGAGGAAAGAGCACGCATCCATGCTTCCCTTCTAAGCCCTTGGGATCTTATCTTACACGTCTATTTTGTGTGGCTGTTGCTTTTGTGTCTGCTTTGGCCACTAGACTGTAAGTCCCAGGAGGACAGCTGTGTTCCCCCAAACCCCACAAGGTGCATGGCAAGTAAACAAGGCCAGAAAATGCTTGTGGACTGAGTATAGTTGGGGGTGAAACGCCTCAGGGTCATGGAAGAAGGATAGAAGTCCAGTCCAGGAAGAAGAGACGTCGCCACATTGCTGGGCACCCACACTGCCCGGGTGATGTCACTTAGCTCACAAGCACCCTCTGAGGCTGCTGCTAAGAGCTAAGGACCAGCCCAGCCTCCGCATTTCAGGATTCGCAAAAACAGCTACACCGTCCTTGCAAACAAAGTCTCACACAAAGTCCCATTGTTATAAAAGACAGAAGGGCTCCCACTACACTTGAATCGAGGGTCAGGCCCGGGAACCCCACTAGCTCCACCACCCCGCTCCCTCTCACCTCCCAACCCCCACAGGGCTCCATGGAACACAGTTTAAAACCCCACCTCTCTTGGGGCACCTGGGTGGCCTAGTTGGTTGAGCATCTGACTTCGGCTCAGGTCATGATCTCACAGTTCATGAGTTCAAGCCCCATGTCGGGCTCTGTGCTGACAGCTTGGAGTCTGCTTTGGATCCTCTGTCCCTCTCTCTCTGCCCCTCCCCTGCTCATGTGCTCACTTCCTCTCTCTCTCAAAAATAAACATTAAAAAAAATTTTTAAAAAATAAGCCACATCTCATTATATAGAGAAAACTGAGGCCCACAGGGGAAAGGGACTTTCCCAGAGTCCACCCAGGAAGTAAGGTTAGTGTTAGAAGCAGATTGGGCCCGATCCTCTTACCTTCCAGGCCTCTGCTCCGTGCAAGGCCCCCGACCATCACTGAACACACCAATGAATTACAAACACAGAACCTACTGGCATGGCCCTGCCACCAAGGACTTGCGAGTCCGGCCTGGGGGTCCACGTGGCTCACACGGTATTCCAGGACCCCACCATGATCAGGGATGGAGGTGACTGGGGCGGTGCATCCAAGCCCAGTGCGAAGGTTCCACCCGGCATTGTAACCGGTTCCTTTCTGCTTGCAGAACTGAATACACAGGTCTCCCAAAGAGGTTTCTGCAAGAGAAACCTAAACCGCTACTCCCGGGACCGCTGGTCATTCCAGCCGTGTCACATCGGGAGGCCCTGAGCATTCTAGACCGCCGCTCCCACGCGGGCTCCCAGGCTGCGGGCCGCTGGGGTGTCTCCGGAAGGAAGAGGCAGTGAGCAGGGGCCATGAAGACGGATTCAGAAACTCCCCCGGGAGGAGAAGACGTCTGAGCCACCCCTGTGCCACCAGCAGGAGTCACTCCAGCTCCTGAAAAAGCCACTGTGGAGGGAGCTGTTTCCAATTAAAGCCCTTGGTGATATCGCAGGACTGTATCTCTCTTTTCCCCTCCTCCTTACGGGGAGCATCTTCCAAATGCCTCACTGGTTTTACATGTATTATCCTGTCTCCCTAACCTAAAACAAAAAACTTAAACCTTATGGGTAGCTTTTTTTTTTTTCATTTTGAAACCATCTTGAACTTACTGAAAGTTGCAGAACAAAGAACTCCTAGTTACCTTTTACCCAGACTCAACAATTGTGTACACCCCCACCATTTTCTCTGTCATTTCTTTTCTCTCTCTCTCCCTGTGTTTTCTGAGCCATCTGACAGGAATCCCGTTATTCCTGAACACCTCCCTGTTGTGTTTCCTAAGAACAAGGATGTTCTCTTAGGTAACTTCAGGACAGTTACTAGAAATAAGAAACTCAATATTGATACACTAGTATCATCAATTGTCCCGAAAATGTCTTCCAGCTGCTTTCTTGCCAAGTGCAGGATCGAATCCGACATCGCAAGTCACACGTCATTGTCACGTCCCTTGAGTGTATTTTTAATCTGGAACGGTTCTGTCTTTATCTTCATGAGCTTCCCGTTTCTGAAGCATACAGGCACAACTCTCATAAGGTGTCCCTCAATTTGTGTTTATCTTATGATTCCAATTTTGCTTTTTTTTTTGTTTTTTTTTGTTTTTTTTTTGGCAGGAAGATCAGAGAAGCAACACTGTATCCTCCCCAGTGCATCATGTGAGGGGACATATGATGTAGGTAGGTCCTGCCATTGGTGACAGTAATCAGATCACTTGGTTAAGCTGGTATTTGCTGCCAGGCTTCTCCACTGCAAATTACTATTTTCCCCTTTGGAATGAGTAAGTCATTTGGGGAGAGACTCTGAACAGCTCATTGCTAATCAAATTTTCACTCACTAGTTTAAGTGTCTAGGAAACCTCCCCCTCCAACCCCGAGAAGAACATGCCCAGCTAACATACTATTCCAAGAAGGATAAGAGACACATGAGGCAGAACCATCCCAGCCGATCTGATGGGCATGGTGGAGAGTATGGAATCATCACAGAGGGAAGGACAGACTACTGGAGAAAGGGTCAGCAGACCTCCCCCCTCCTCCCTGACATCGTGGTCCAGGCAAACCCCCAACATTCTCTGCTTCCCTGGTTCTGTGACATCACAGCCTCCTCTCTTCTCTACCAGTTACAGGTGAGTGAGCCTCAAATGTCAGACCTCAGAGCAGGACGGAGTATTTTTTCTGTACTTAAAGGGACAATGTCTCCATCACTCCTGGACACCTTTGCTATAAGAAGCAGACATTACCCCTAATTTGCCTCGACTCCACTGTTTCTGTCTCTGGGCCCCAGTCTCCCCACCTGTGCCGACTGACCCCTAAGGGCTCCTCCAGCTCCAGAAGCCTTCCTGTTTGACCTCGCTGGGTCTTTCTTGTTCTGGTCCAAGTGCTGTGGGTCACTGGAGACCTGAGGCTCACAGCCCACTGGGCATAACCCAAGGGCTTTTTCTTTGGCTCCTGCCTCCATCTAGAGGTAAGTGCTGGTAGTGCAAGAAACACCACATCCACCTCGCCCCAGCCAGCGTCTCTCCTACATCACCCTTAATCACGTTTTTAGGCACTTACCATGTGGCAGACACCGCGATAAGCACCTCACATCTTTATGCCACCCAACCCTCACACAGCATTCTGGGGTAGGTTTTTCCATCCCCACTTTACAGAGAGAAAAACTGAGGTTCACAGACTTTACGTTGCTCTAAATAACCCATCATGGTGCAACAAGAATTACATCCCAAGTTGTCTAAGTACTAACAATGTATGCTCTTAATTTCTGCGCTGCTCTGCCAAGCTTCTTGGCGGTCGTTCCATTTCAAAACCACCTGCCATCAACTCTCTGAGGAGCAGAAGGTGTTTCTGAACATCTCTCTGCCCCTGGAAGTGCCTGTAGGGTGAGGCCCTGGACAGCAGAGGCTCGGGTACCAGACAAAACTGCGTTACAATCCCGGCTGCTCCTCTTGGCCATAAGACCTGGGAGTCACCTTTCTGGGGCTCAGCTCCACCATCTGAAAAGCTAAATGAGCTCAGAGATGTCCAAGGACCTGCCCAAGAAGCTCGGTGAAGGTCAGTGTGCCCTTGACACCGTGGCTGTCTCTCTTACCCTGTTAATTTCCAAGATTGAAGTCACCGGGGAGAAGGAGGGAAGTATAGAATCGGGATGTTTCTATCCATTTCTATGAGCAGGGAGTAAAACACCTGTTAGTGGAAGGGAGCATAGGGATGATATTGTGTCCATTGTTGCCCAACAGTCAGAGAGAGGGCTTGTGTATTTACTCAGGTGACATTGAGAGAGAACCTACTCTGTGCAAATCCCTGTGCTCACTGCTGGGGTCCGAAGGTGAATTGGACCCATCCCTGTCTCCTTGAGACCCAGGAATCTCTCATTCATGTTCACTGCCAGATCCCTCACTTAGTGCCTGGCACCAGTGGTCCTCAATAAAAACATGCTGAACAATTTTTTTAAATCACAGATTGGAATGACCCAGACTATGGAGTGGACTCTCACATAGGCAGATCATAGGCAGGCTGTGAAATATTGCTCAACAAATATTTATCGAGCACCTGTGATAGGGTTAGGCAGATGCTGTGCAATGCCAGGCACTGGCCATGACCCAGTGTGGGACCACTAGAGAGGCCCCTAATTCCTCCCAGGTGTAAGGGATGGCCTCCCGGAAGGAGCAGTCCCTGAGCTGAGTCTCCAGTGTGAAGGGTGAGGGAGTGAGAACATGGGGGTGGGGGAGACGGTTGGCACAAACGCATGGTGGTAACACAATGAGAGCAAGTTTGGGGCACTGCTGGCAGCTCCTGCGGCCAGAGGGCAACAGGTAAGGCTGGGAGGGAATGAGGCTGGCAAAGCTGGCAGGGCCAGACTACCAAGCAGTTTTCAGCAGAACAACAGGGAGCCGCTGAGGGTTTGAGGCACAGCATGGTGATGGGATTGCAGGCAGATGGGCCTGCAAGTGAGTCAGGGGCCAGCAGGGAAGTTGTGGCCAGGGGGGTGGCCGAGGGCAGGGGCTGGAGGGTGGAGGGTGGCAGGTGGAGGAGATGTTTACAAGGTAGAATCATAATGCCTTGATGAATGGCTGAATGGGTAGAGAAAGGGAGGCAGGGGCCAGGAGGAGAAGGGGTTCGCCAACTCTGACTCCAAAGTGAATATAGGACACGAAAGGAAAGGAAATAGGTTTGGGTTGAAAAGGGTGGGGAAGGGAGATGGCCCCATCAGCAGTCAAAAGCAAACCTATCCATTGTTCTTAAAGCCATCAGTCAGCTTGACGGTGTCTCATCAGCAGTGAGACACCAACAGTGTCTCACCAGCCTTCGTGTCCCTGGAATAGTGGCTTATCTCACTCCTGGGGCGGTGACAGCATCTGCTCATACGCAGGACCAAAGTTCAACCAAAGTACAGGTTCGTCCAGCCATCCCACAACTGTTTATTAACTGCACGCTTGGCATCCGGCACTGGGGACCCAGCAGTGAACCCAAGAGGCTGACCCCCTGCCTCCGTGTGTTCCACAGCAGGAAAATTGCAAATAAACTCCGGGGTGTGCTCTGAGACAAGGGCTATGGAGAAGAAGGAGGTGGGACGGGGAAGAGGGAGGACTGGGGGAGGGACAGTCCTGTAAACTGGGAATTGAGTGGTAGAGGGAATAAATAGGGAGAATTAAATAGAGGGAGAGGCCTAAATAGGGAGGGGGGGGAATGCCTCACAAGAAAAGCTGACCTTCACACAAAGCCTTAACGGAGGGGAGGGAGGAGTTCCCTGAATCTCCAGGGAAGAGCATCCCAGGCAGAAAGCGCGGGCAAGGGCAGCCTTGTTCTGTCTGCTTGGAACAGAGTGAAGGGGAGGGTGGGAGGAGACAGCAGGGGAGGGATGGGCAAAGGTAGTGCTGAGATTACAGATTTTTTTCAGGGGATGCCCAGAGAAAGACTTTGGCTTCTCTTCTGCATGATAGGGCACCAGGACTCCAAGCAGAGGTGTGACGTGATGTGACTTACATCATAAGAGGATTCTGCTGTGCTGACACCAATGAAGACGAGGGTGGAAGAAGCAGGGAGACCAGTTAGGAGGCCATCGCAGTGATCCAGGTGAGACACGGTGGTGGCCGGGAGAGGGGGAAGCCAGTGCCCAAGGACGATGCCCTGGAGTGAACCCAGTGTGCACTGAGGGAATACTGCCGCCATGATGGAAATTCCCAGAGTAGGGCTTTGGCCACAGGGAAAGGGAAATGAGAACAGGAGCTGGGAAGAGGCCTGGAAAAGACAAAGAAGTTTGGGAATAAGAAAGATAAGGATGCACAACCTTGAGTCATCAGACCTGGAAGTCTGATCCTTGGAGACACGGTACAGCCCAACCGCTACCTGTCAGATGGGAGCCTAGGTCCGGAACAGATGAGCCCAAAGCCACACAGAAAGGCGGAGCTGTGTTATCAGCTGATCTGCTGATTCAACGAGGTACCCCTGCAGGTAAAGACTGGCAGAGTAGAGGCTCCAACGTCTTTCCATGGGTGAGAGAACTTTGAATGGAAGAAGACCTAGTCAGAGGTAGGCCCACATAGGTGGGCCTGGACGTGCCAGCCACAGGGAGCTATGAGAGGTTTGGGAGGGGAAGGGGCGTGATACGTTGGGAGAGGCTGGCCCAGTATGACCCACTGCTGAAATAACAATGGGCTTCTGGGATTGAGGCTACAGGGCCAGATGCCCCAATGCCCTTTCCTCTTCCCATGACCCACCAAAACATGGCATCAAAGATCTTCTGTTGCTGCTGCCAGGCCAATGAGGGGCCTTCTTCCACTGTTGAATCACCTAATAGTCCAAGAATATCCCAGAAGCACCAGCCACAGCTCTTCAGTAGGTCCCAGGCATGGGTGTGTGTAGTTGGCAAGAATGTTGGGAGTCCCCTCTCTGGATTTCAGTCTCCCCAGCCACCCTCTGCTGGCACACCTCAGATTTCTTTCAAGCCTTTCGGGGGTGTGGGACTAGTTACCCAAGCCTGTAACAATTTAGCCTAATGACTATATTATTTATTAGATACCAGATAGTAGTTAAGATCCCTGGCTTGTGTCCTACATACGCGTTAAATTCTGCCTCAACCACTTACTAAGCTTGAGCATGTCGTCGAACCTCTCTCTGTTTCTTTATAAAACAGGGATAATGTTGGTACATTACCTACTTCTCAGGTTATTGGGGAGGCACACGTAAGTGCCTAGAACATGGCCCCACACGGAGAAGGCTCTCCAGAGGCGGTAACTGTGTATGTGTTGTGGTCAGGACCAGCAAGGCTTTGCTGATGTAACAAGTAAACTATAAAATCTCGATCGCTTGACCCAGTGTGGGGTTATTTTTAGCTCAAGCCAGAATTGTTTTCAAGCCATTTAATAATACGAGCAGTCCCCACGTGGGATGTGACCAAGACTGTTTATTCATGTGTAATTCAAACCCTTTACCAAGGACAAACATTTTCCTTCACTCTTTCAGATCTGAACACGGATCCTCACACAAATGGTTTGAAAAAGAGACACCCACATCACTTCTCCAATATTTGGGCGCTGAAAACTTGCACTATTGGGAGACCCTGAGCATTCTAGTCAGCAGCCCCCATGCTGTGCGGCTGCCCGAGCGTCTCCCGAATAGGGTGGTGAGCAGGAGCTATGAAGATGGGTTCAGAAACTCCCCTGGAGAAGAAACCATCTGAGCCACCCCTGTGCCACCAGCAAGAGGTGCTCTGGCCACGGCGGGAGGAGCTGCCTCCAATTAAAAGTCCTTGGTTGCATCACAGGACTGGGTCCCTCTTCTTTTCCCTTCCCCCAGCCCTGTTTCTGAGATTCCCTTGCATGTGGAGCAATTAGAACCCAGCATCGCTTATAGAGAAATGTGGTTTAATCCTTCTAAAGCCTTCTCGGTCACTCCTAACCAACCTAATGAGGAAGTGCTTCGGAGAGGCTGGTGAGTGTAACAGGTGGCTATAAAAGGATGCTGTAAGAAACGCCTAGAGCTTGAGGGCACAATTCTGCTCATCTATTGGGTGACTCCATTTGGTGCTCAGGGCCACAGTGACCATTTTATGCAGAGCATGCAAACATGATAATATGCAGGAGATCCCAGGTGGCTTCAACTTTAGCCAGGGAACCAGGCACAGAAACGTATCACTCCAACATAATAGGACAACTTGGGGGAGCAAGAGAATGGGAAGTATTTTGCAACCAACTTGGGGCTTTGGGGAAGGCTTCCTGGAAGAGATGTTTGCTGAAGTTTTCTGAGTGTTGAAAGGGAATTGGCTGAGGAAACAGGAGGGGAAATGGTATTCCAGAAGGGGGAACAAAATAAGTAAAGTTGGAAAACAGAGGCACAACGTGGGAGGGGTGTGAGGATGGCAAATGCTAATGTTTGGAATGACTAACATAAAAACCTGACTCAGAGTGTGATGGGAGGTGAGGGGTGCAGAGGGTCATTAAAAGTGTTATATTCTAGGACAGTAGGTTGGACCCTATCCTGAAGGTGATGGGGAGGGCCCAGGTGAGTTTCAGGCAACCAAAACAACATAGCCCGATTTCCAGTGTTTGCAAGGTGAACATGGTGAGTTGTTAAGACAACTTCTTGGGGCGCCTGGGTGGCGCAGTCGGTTAAGCGTCCGACTTCAGCCAGGTCACGATCTCGCGGTCCGTGAGTTCGAGCCCCGCGTGGGGCTCTGGGCTGATGGCTCGGAGCCTGGAGCCTGTTTCCGATTCTGTGTCTCCCTCTCTCTCTGCCCCTCCCCCGTTCATGCTCTGTCTCTCTCTGTCCCAAAAATAAATAAACGTTGAAAAAAAAAATTTTTTTTTAAAAAGAAGACAACTTCTCCTCCTAGCACTCCCTGTGTCATCCCTGACCTCAGAAAGGAGAGGAAGAAAGAAAAATGATGTCTTATGCCATAGTACTGTCGACTAACACTCATACCTATGATGAGAAGCCCATTCTGGCTACAATTGAGAGGATGTGCAGTTTGAAGGAGTGTGTAAATTCCGGTATATCGCTTACTCTTCTAAGTGCTTTATAAATATCAACTCACTTAGCATAATAACCCAACAAGGTTAGTACAGTTACTACCTTGGTCTTACAAAGTAGGAAACTGAGACACGGAGAGCTTATACATCTCTGAAGGTTATACTAATACCAGTGGCAGAGCTGGGACTTGAACCCAGGAAGCCTGATTCCAGAGGTGACACTCTTAACCAACCAGTTATGCTGCCCTTCACAACGATAGGAGAGTGACACTCATTTATTGCTCCAAATTGACTATTCATTGACTACTCTTCAAAAATGGACCCTTTAAATCTTTCCCCCTTGGCAGCTGGTGTAATGTTACACTTTGTCAGTAGGGGGTGCTGGAGACACTGGAGGAAGAACGGCTTTCCTTCCTGGTTCTGGTGAGCTCATGGTAGCAGGATCCCACAGCCCAAGAAGTTCCTCTAATTATCTGGCTCTGGCAGTGCACACGGCTTCTCAAGCACCAGTTCCTGCCACGCAGAAACTTCTCCAAATCAGGTTCCTGCAGTGTAGACAACTTTCCAGCACCTGGATCCTGCATGGGAGTAAGCAGTACTTAGCAGCCAACAGCTTCTCCCAGTGCCCACCATCAAACTGGGAAGTGCCTCCATCTCTGAGATAGCTTTCCCTGGCACCTTAAAGTGCAGATTTCTAGAACATCCCATCAACACGGCATCTCAAGAGATTTCTCTGCATCCGGTGAGCCATGGCCATGTCCTTCCCTACAAAATCCAGATTTCAGCTGGGGATGGGGCATAGAGAGATCTTCCTTGAGGGGCTCTATCTCAGCCCTAGGGGTAATGACTGCTCCTTACATGTGGTGCTCTTCCTGTATTTTTTTTTAATTCTTTTTAGACTTTATTTTTGATAGAGACAGAGTGCAAGTAGGGGAGGGGCAGAGAGCGAAGGAGACACAGAATCCAAAGCAGGTTCCAGGCTCTGAGCTCCGAGCTGTCAGCACAGAGCCCGACATGGGGCTCAAACTCACAAATTGCAAGATCATGACCTGAGCCGAAGTCGGACGCTCAACCAACTGAGCCACCCAGGCGCCGCATGCTCTTCCTGTATTCTTTACAGTCTCTACTTCTTACTTCCAATCCATGATTCAAATTCCTTGTTATACTTAATAATTCTTTATGTTAAACTTCCCATAGTCAAATTACCATGTGGCTTTTGCCTTCTGATTGGATCCTGAGTGACACAAACATGTAAGAAGAGGCCGCCGAGGAGGTCAGGACAGCCAGTAATACAGGCATGAGCTAGGATGGCAACACTGGGATAGAGACCAGAGCCCCGACTTACAGATTTCTCAGGCAAAGCTGGCCGGTTCCTAACTCACAACCATACAGAGAAGATTCTGGGAAAGGAGGTTCTTGATTTCTTCTGCCACACCCAGAGCTGAGAAGGGAGGTGGTCCTGAGGCCAAGCTGACAGCACACAGATCATTTCCTCTTGGGCTGTGCCAAGTTGGAGGAGCCCATGGGATGTTTGGGTGGCCATATCCAGAAGGAGGTTGGAAATATGTAGCAGAAAAGGGTAAAGGAACAACGGCTGGAAGGAAGCAAGAGGGCTTGCTAATCGTGTGTGCATGATCAGTTCGCTAGGCTGTAGCGCCTCTTTGACTCAGGGCCTCCCCCCCCCCCCACCAGGAGCATCTGTCAGGTGAAGGGAAAGGACACTTCCCCGTGGCTTCTTTATCCTTGGTCCTCTTCTGCTGCCGGTTGTCACCCTGCTCCATGCCCTGGACCCATCCTCTGACCCAGATCCTTCTTATCCTATGCATTCCTCACTACCTCCCATGCCAAGGTCCCACTCTCCTTCCCCAGAGAACCCCACATTCCTAATGTGCTGGAACCATTTCCTGCAGCAGATATAACAGGTGCTTTGCACGTAAAAGATGCTCCTTAAATGTCACTTCCTGCTTCAGTTCAGTTAGAAGCCACTTCACAGAGGGATGGGAAGAGGCTTACATCTTATGAGTTTGCCAAAGGGTTTTTGGCCTCAGGGTAAGATCTTTCTTTGAAGGATTTTCGAACAATAACAATAAGAAAACTAACAGAGGCCACAGCTGGAATTTCCCTCTAACTATGGCAGACTAGATTGTATCAGAATGATCCTCCTGCTGAGAGCAGTTTAAAAAGCTGTAGTTTGTTGGGTTTTTTTTTTTTCTTAAATCTGTTTGAATGCATCAGAGAGTGCAGAGAGTTGAAAGGGACATTGAGGTCTCCTGACCTTCTCAAGGCACCTGCCAATTCCTAAGCAGGGTCAAAGAGGCTGAAAAACTGAGGGGGGGGGGGGGGGGCTTTTAGCAGACTCACAGCTTGGGGCAACAAAAATCAGAAGTTGAGGGCTCACCCTGAAGGAGGGATTCATCCCACAGGAGGAGTCCTGGTTTCAAAAAGTTTGTTTTTTGTTTTTTGAACAGGTTTTCAGTTAAAATCCCTGAAGAGGAAGTCAGGGCTAACCAGAAATGGACCAGGCCTCACTAGGACTGAAACCCAGAGTCAAATCTATCCCACCCCTACTTTTCTCAGAAGCAAAAGTAAATCCTGTCTAAAGTAATATCCAGAGTGGGGGCACTTGGGTGGCTCAGTCGGTTAAGAATCTGACTCCAGCTCAAGTCATGATCTCACGGTTCCTGAGTTCAAGCCCCGCGTCGGGCTCTGTGTTGACACCTCGGAGCCTGGAGCCTGCTTTGGATTCTGTGTCTCCCTCTCTCTCTGCCCCTCCCCTGCTCATGCTCTCTCTCTCTCTCTCTCTCTCTCTCTCTCTCTCTCTCTCTCAAAAATAAACATTAAAAAATTTTATTAAAATAAAGGAATATCCAGAGTCTTGTACATCTCTTCAGCTGTTCATTTGTCAAAAAAAGTCTAATATTCAATCCAAAAACACCAAGAATACCAGAAGACCAACTGACCGAAAAGCAAAAGAAAACCAATCTAACAGAAGAACCAGAAACTGGAGTCAGCAAACATCCACTTCAGAACACCGAAGAAAAGTGATGACAGGAAAATGGATCGTTTCAGCTGAAAACTGTAACCTGTATTTTAAAAAGTCAATTAAAAATTTTTAGGACTGGGGCTGAAATTAAGAACTCTGTGGAGAGGATTAACAATCAACTAGACACAAATAAGGGCAAGAGTCATGAAGCAGAATGTGTAGGGAACCTTCAGACTGAATCAGGAAGAGCCAGAAGAACACGAAACACAGAGAGCCACAAAAATGCAGCGAAAAGGTGTTCGCAAGCCTGTCGTTAGAGCCTCAGAAGGAGAGGGGAGAGAGGAGGCTGGAGGCTACATTGAAGGAAGCCTTGTGTCGCAGATTCAAGAGGCACTGGGAGCCCCCCAGCAGGAGAAGCATAAAGGAAGCGACACCAGGAGGCATCAACACACACACCGCAAGCCCACAGCAGAGACATAGCCATCACAGCCAAGGGACTGAGAGCTGACTCTGCAAACAGAAAACAATGAAAGCCAAGGATGCCTTCCAAAGTTTTAAAGAAAATTAACTGTAGTGCCCTAGGATTCTTGACAGACCAAAAACACCTTTCAGAATTCAAAACAACACAGAGGCTTTCCGGCCAACAAAAGCTCCATCCGTCACCAGAGGATTGGTCTTGGAAGGAAAATGCTAACGGTACCTCCAAATGTGCTCGGTACTATGCTATACTAAAGGAAATGCCAAAGGTTAGTTCCAGGAAAAAGGGAATATTCACAGGTAAATGTGCAGAGATGCAGGCAGACACAAAAAGTAATAAAGAGGTAACAAATAAAGAATAATAGAACGTATACGTGTAGATAGATCGAAGTATAGATAGATCTAAATGAATACTGGCTGCATAAAGCACTGATAATAATGCCTGTTGTGGGGGTGCCTGGGTGGCTCAGTTGGTTACGCATCCAACTTTGGCTCAGGTCATGATCTCATGCTTTTTGCATTCGAGCCCTGCAATAGGCTCTGTGTTCACAGCTCAGCGCCTGGAACCTGCTTCAGATTCTGTGTCTCCCTCTCTCTCTGCCCCTCCCCTGCTTATACTCTGTCTCTCTCAAAAAAAAAAAAATTAATAAATAAGCATTAAAACAAATTAAAAAAATAATGCCTGTTGTGGTTTAAAATAGAGAGAAGGGCCAGTTCAGTCAGAGGAGTGTGTTCTGTGACTCTTGGTCTCGGGGTCATGGGTTCGAGCCCCACATGGGGTGTAGAGATTACTTAAATAAAACTTTAAAACAAAATAAAATACAGAGAGAATTGAAATGCACAAGAGGCAGAATGGCGAAAGGGTTCTAAGGTCTTTGGATTGTCCAGAAAGTGGCAAAAGTACTCTCTTGGACTCGAATAAGTCAAGGACACATGCCTAACTGCAGTGACCACTCAAAGCACAGAATACATACGTCCTAGGCTACTAGAGGAGAGATTATGAAAGAAAAAAATCTCAATGCAAAAGGAGACAGAAAAAAAGAGAAAAAAAAACAGAAAAAAAAAGAACCAATGGAAAATAAACCATAAAATGGTACCAGTAAGCCCAGATCTAACACATCAGCAAATGCATTAGACATAGCATAGGAAATGCTCCAGTTAAAAAGCAGAAAACAGATTTTTTTTCTTAATTTTGTAATGTTTATTTAGTTTTGAGAGAGAGAGAGCATGCATGCAAGCAGGGGAGGGGCAGAGAGAGGGAGACACAGAATCTGAAGCAGGTTCCAGGCTCTGACCTAAGCTGAAGTCGGATGCCAAACCAACTGAGCCACCCAGGAGCCCCCAGATTTTTTTTTAATCACACATGCCCATAAGAGGGGCACCTTCAATACAGAGATGCAGATAAGTTGAAAGTAAAAATCTGAACAAAGATATACTGGGTAATCACTAATCCAAAGAAAGCTAATGTATCAAAGTAGATTTTAAGGCAATAATCTAATAGAGATAAGAAGAGACATTCCATAAAGATGAAAGGGTTTCAACTCATCTGGAAGTTTTAACAATTCTGTATTCGTGTGCATGTCATAATAGAGCAAAACTTGTCGGAAGTGAACTAAGAGATACGTTCACACAAAGACGTGTATGTAATTGTTCATAGCAGCATCATTCACAAAACCAAAAAGTAGAAACAACCCAGCTGAAGAAATATAAACAGAATGGGATACATCCATGTCATGAAATATTATTCTGGAATAATAAGGAGTTGATCATTAATACTAAAAAATAAAATCATGATATGTGCTCCAACATGGATGAATCTTGAAAATATTGTGCTAATGTTAGAAAAGCCAGACACAAAAGGCCACATACTGTAGGATTCCGTTTACATAAAATGTCCAGAAGGGGAAAATCCAGAGACAGAAAGCAGGTCAGTGGTTGTCAGGGCTGAGGAGAGTGGGGGGATCCAGAGTGATTGCTAATGGGGATGGGGTTTTTTGCGGGGGAGGGGGAAAGGTTATGAAAGTGGTCTACAATTAAACAGCGGTAAAGGTCATGCAATCCTACGAATACACTGAAAACCACTGAACTGTATACTTTAAAGTGGTACGTTTTCTGCTACGTGAATTATATCAAAACTACGCAATACAAAAATGTGTCAGAAGTAAAAGGAAAAACAGAAGATGCATAATCATAGTTGGAGGTTTGCCACTCTTGGTCACTGACAGACAAACCAACCCCAATCAGTAAGGATACAGATGTGAACAACACAGGTCAAAGCCTGCACAAATGGACTCAGCTAGCAAACAGCACGGAGCAGCTGAGAAATGCTGTCGTCGACGGAGCCCTGGCTTTGGACCTTACGACAGACCAGACCTTGTACTTCCCATGCAACGCCTCAGCTAACCCCCGTTATCATCACACACCCCCTTATGGGTGAAGAAATGGAGGTACAGCAGGAAAAGAGAGGGTAACCATCTGGCCCAAAGTGACCAGCTTGCTCTTAACCTCCCTGCCACACTGTCTCCAGGAACTGAATTTCAGAGAGGTTTGACTAGAATCTTTATTCCCATAAACACACCCCGTGGTGCTGGAGTAATGCCGTCTGAGGCAGACTGAATCGACGTAAACTGTTAATGACCTACTACATCAGCAAACACGTACACTGGGCTCCTACGGTGTAGAAGCCATAATGAGAGATAAAAAAAACAAAACAAAACAAAAAAAACCAGCAACAATTTATTGTGCTCTGACTCAAGCTTGTAGCTCGAAGTTGCAAGCACTTTCCATTCTTTATATTATCTCATTTTCACAATACCTGCCGGTTGCGTATGCTAAATCCTCATTCCATGCACGAGGAGTGACACCCCAGGGTGGCAAGGGACGGTGCTCCGAGGAGCGGAACCTGGATCTGAGGAACTCCAGAATCCAGGCTCTGAGCCCCTCCCTCCGCACCCACCATCTGCACTGTCTCCGTGCCCGTCCTCAACACAGAGCCTTAAAGCAGGGTGCGTGTCCAGGTATGGGTTCTGAGCTTCGCACGACCCTGTGAAGTAGCCAAGACAGAGATCACAGAATTTTCTAAAGGAGGAGAGCCAGTGGCGAAGGCAAAGAAAGCGCCTGTGGGGGGGGCACACGTGAATGCTCTGCCCACTAGGTGAGACCACCAGCAACTCGGGAAAAGGCAGGGAAGAACACCTCAAGGAGCGTCTGGACATTAGCCTTTCGTCATTTAACACAGACATGTTTATTCTGTTACTATACTTACCAGGGTTTCCGGTTGGATGATAAATACGGGCTTCTACGGAGCCCATTCACAGCCCACGTTCCTTCTGTGGCAGGGGAGCGAGACAGCGACTGCCTTCATGAATTACTCTGATGGAGCACAGCGGCCCTGAGAGCTGGCTAAAGAGAAATGCCTAAGGTAGCCATTTCCCGGGGTGGGTCTATGTACATGATTTGTCTTCTCTGGGCCCAGAGAAAGCAAACAGTCAGACTGGCCTCTTACACAGTAAGTCACCCACAGGATTACATTTCGTGTTCACCAGATCCATTTAGAAAGAAGTAAACGGACACTCAAGAGAGGTTACGTGACCTGGCCAAGGTCATGCTTCTAAGGAAGCAGCATATCTGGGACGAAAATCCAGGTCTCCTGCTAACTAGGCCAGTGTTCCGTCTGCAGGTCCGACAGGTCTGGGACACCTCAGTCATGTAAGGCTGGAGGACCCTTCTACATGTGGATAAAGGCATAACAGATAGGCCAAGGGCTAGACTGGAACAGAAAAAGCCAGAACTTCAGCTTTGGAAGGGAAGCTAAGAATCATCCAACTACCCATTATGTATTCATTTATATAAAGATGAGTAAACTGAGGACTGGCCAAAAGTCACACAGCTAGAAATGTCAGCAGCAGGACCAGAACCCAGGTCTGTGCCAACCTCATTCAACTGAGCATAGAGAGCAATCTGCAAAGGCTACTCTAGAGATGACAAAGCCCTCAATCCACTGGGTTGGTCTGTTTTCCCCTTAGCAGGTCTAGGCCATGCACAGAAATTATAAGGTGAGAATTTTGTCCTTCAGAAATTGAGTCTAACTAGAAAAATGTGCATGTGCACAGGAAAACAGAATTGATAACGTAAAACATCAATAAAGGTAGCAGCTACATTAAGAATTTAAAGGAGGCAGAGAAGCAGGGCATGTTCTATGTTGAAAGGCTTCCTGAAGGAGAGGTAAGTAAAGCTGGGCTTTGAAGCATGCATAGGAGTTCAAAGGATGAGATCGAGTAGGTACATTAGTCCAGGAAAGAGTTTCAACTTATGAAGAAGTTTTGTGGGAGATGAAGCCAAAATCACAGATGAGGGCTGGGTCCTGCAGGCTGGGGAGCCCTTAAATGCCAGGCCAGGCCTTTTAGATTTGGGCCTATGGAATAATTGGTCTTCAAACTTGCTCAGGAGCCGAGAACCTGAAAACCCCTGACCTCTTCATGGAACGTCATGAGTGACAGATTAGCGTCAGAAAACAGGACTGCTGTTCTCGGTCTGGAGTATAAAACCACAACCACAGGCATGCATGCCTTTAAACGAAATACATCCTCAAATCAGACAGAATCAATCTTTCCCAAACAGTCTCATTATCGGTTACGTGCCGCTGGTTTCTCTCTTCTGCCTCCTAGAAGTCTGTGTGCTAGCAGACAACACAAGGCCATTGTTTGTCATAAAACAAAGGGCATGAGAAACTTACAAATGGAGAACGTTCTGAGAATTGACTTCTTTCCTTCCGATTAGGAATTCTGGAGGCCCGAGACAATGCTACAAAGAGCAGAGTCCTCTCTGAGGTTCAGTTTTCCTGTCTGACATGAAGGAGCTGAGGACAGGACCATCACCTGAGACTGAGCTCTGGACACATGGTTGGCCCAGTAGGGGCATCTTCACATTTTCTGGGCTCTCCAGACAATGAAGGGCATGGGAGAGGCCTTCCATCCATGCCCATGGTTCTAAGCAGCATAGAGACTGGTTTGGAGTGGGACCAGCTTGGCAACCATCAGCTTCTGAAAGGGCCAGGGGTCAGCATGGGATGTGGAAAGGTATTCCTGTGCAGAGTCCTGAAGCAAGCACGATACCCATGCTCTGACATGACTGACAGTCTTCCGAGTGCTCCCAGATGCTTCTCTCCTCCCCTGGGGCTCACCGTCAGCCGCCTGGCGCTCCTAAGCCTTCCTGAGGACCTTCAGTCTCGCAGGAAGCGGAGTACCTTCCTCCCTAGGTCACCTGGCCAGGAATGGGCAGCACCCAGTACCCAGGATGTGGGCTTCTATGAGCTGGCAGGGGCACGGAATCCTTGGCGAGTCCGTGTGTCGTGTCCCCACTGCCTGGGGAAGCTGCGAGGTCACCAGGAGCCGGATATAGTAGCCGCCAAATACCGCCAACAGCTGCTGGGCCATTTCCTGGAAGAGGCAGGGAAGCAGAGTGAAGGCCACAGAGAAGCATCTAATGTACGAGGGGAAAGCCAAGTGGTCCTCACACCCCTGGACCAGCAGTGATGCTCACTAGGAAGAACCCCGCCAGGTCCTCACCTGGGGCTCTTGGGAGATGCGTGGCCTGGTCTGGAACCCCAGCTTTGCAGCTCACCCCATGGGGTTCCTGCAGCCTCAGCTTCCTTACCTCCAAAGTAGGTGACCTACCTGAACAAAAAAGCTCTGGAGTGCCAAAGCACTAGAGACATTACCACTGATTCATAGCAACCGATCTCACACACACACACACACACACTGGTTCCAGTTTCAAATGTCGGTGAGACTATAAAACGCATGAGGTCAAAGTAATGCACTTGATAATCACTAGTAAATGAGGATGGGGTTAGGGGATCATCCCCATGATGGCAGGATTCTTCAATTCTTACAAGGCACCTGCTGGCTTTCTTTAGACAAGTACTCCTACTATATGAAGAGTTTGCTTTTAAAAAGCAGATTTATCACATAAAGGCAAATACTTACATGAGGCATATAGAGTAGTGCATTCATAGAGACAGAAAGTAGCACGGTGATTTCCAGGGGCTGGGGAAGGGGGGAGAGGGGGAGTTCTCATTTTGTGGATACGGAGTTTCAGATGGGGAAAATGAAAACGTTCTGGAGATGTTTGGCGGTGTTGGTTACATGACAATACGAATGTACTTAAGGCTCCTGAATCGTACGCTTAAAAATGGTTAAGGGGGCAAACTTTCTATTATATCTATTTCCATATCTATATCCATATCTGTATCTTTATCTATATCTATATCTATTTATATTTTCTGTAATGAAAAAAATTTAAACAGTAAAAAAGAAAAAAAAGAATTTAAAAAATTGGATTTAACGTATGCTCTTATTAACACATTTGTCTCCAAAGTTCCATTAATTGGACTGGCAGCTGGGATTCCAGGGGAAATGCTTCGGTCCTGTAGGTGCGACACTGAAGGCTTACACAATCTCCATGAGCGGTCAGCATGTAATAAAGTAAGGTATGAGTCACATCAAGGCTATTCGTGTCAGTAGAGCTAGTGATTAAGAACAGGCTCTCAAATCAAAAGGACTGAGTGGGAATTTGAGCCTAGGCCCCGACGATGGACCCTGAACAAGTCCTATGCCTTGCCGAGCCTTTTTCTTCAACAGGAAAAGAGGGAAAATCACAGCACCTGTTTGGGGGAGCTGGCGTGAGGATTAAATGGACTAATTGATAGAAAGCCCCCCACCTAGTGTTCCTGGTGTTTCCTTTGAGTCATCCTTGGTGCTAGAAAATACTGAAAACCTCAAATAGTCTGCCACTCCCTAATTCAGATTGGTCTCCTTGCCAATCTACTCTAAAATCAACAGCATAAGGAGCAAAGAACTGTGGCAAGAAAATTGTACTTAGAATTAGGAGGGCTGGCTTCTGCCCTTGGCTTTGCCACATGCTCCCTTGCTCGGTGACCTGGGGCAGGTCAGATGACCTCTTGGAAGCCCATTTCACCCGACCAGGAAGAGGAAACATAATCCACGCCTCACAGGGTATGCTAAAGGGTTTTATGCATAATAAGAAATCTGCTAAAATGTAAGAGGTGATTATAACTATTTCCCTATCTTTCACAGGCGTTGGTTTCCTATTGAAATATGATGGTCTATCTGGCTATGCTGAGACGTGGGCACTGATTATATTTTCCCTAGCCAAGTTACAAAAGGTAGCTACTTTAAAAACATGTGCATACACGCTTGATATTCATGACAGGAAATTGTATTACTACTGGTTCGAATGAATTTGGAAAAATAATTTAAAAGACCCATCAGATTTAACAGGCTATGTCATATAAACCCAGGCATGCCACAGTAAAGTGCATGACCTTATCAATCTTTTCTGCTCTAAAAAAAGTCAATGGGATTCAAGTGAAGACATTAATATATTTATCATTCTCTCTCTTGAGTCCCATTTGCCAATCCCCCTACTCCCCACCGATGCAAAAGGGAAAGTCTGGGCTGGTTTGCACCTTTAATCTTTCCCTGAAAAGAAAATTCAGGTGCTTCCCTGCATCACAGCATGCCTGAGGTCACCCCTCTCTGCATGTCTCCCAGCCAGTCCAGGGTCCGACCTCATGGAGGACACAAGCTGAAAACCACACTATCAGATTTCTGGTCATATCGAACCAACAGCTTGGGTGGCAGGGCCCAATAGAACTCGGGCTAGGGGCACTGGAATTCAAGAGAGATGCCTATAAGAGTTACACATCCAACTGCAATTTAAGTAAATGGATGGATAGATGCCAGACTGATTGAAAAATAGATTTAAAAAATGACCTGAATACTCATTAACATGTTTATGGCTAGGTAGGCTATGACCAACCGATCAACATCCAACAACCAGACATTCCGTGGAGCTACCAAAAAGAATACCCAAGATATTAAAAGATGGGGGCGGAACCCAGTAAGCAGAAAATGATTCCTATAAATTATTTTTTCAAATGCTAGAGTAAGGAGGGACACCTGGGTGGCTCAGTTGGTTAAGCATCCAACTCCAGCTCAGGTAATGATCTCACGGTTCATAGGTTCAATTCCTGCATCAGGCTCTCTGCTGTCAGCGCAGAGCCTCCTTTGGATCCTTGGTTCGCCTCTCTCTCTGCCCCTCCCCCGCTTGTGTGCGCATGCTCTCTCTCTCTCTCAAAAAATAAACTTAAAAAAATGCTACAGTAAGGAAAACATATATTGAAAACTAGTAAGCTAAAAGATACGTATGGCCTCTACCTACTCAGTGAAGCCATCTTCCCTGGGATTTACAACTTGAGGCCCCACACAGACTCCACACAAATACCATGAGGGACGGTGGCCCTGACGGGCCCAAGTGCCCCTTACCTCTGGCTCAGCCTCAGGCACGAGCTGGCGAAGCTCAGTCTGCAGGAGTGGCCTCTCCTCCGAATGAGGACTGCCGGGCAGGAGAGGGGCTTCCTCCAACAGGTCCTCAGGCCCCTCTTCTGTCTCGGGGCTCACTCCGGTTTCCATGACAACACACAGCTGGCTCAATCTGCTTCTCAGCAAGGACTACAGAAGAAAGAGAGACAGGGCTTGGATGATGTCCGGAGTTGGGTGGTATGTAGGAGGTTGGGTCACTGCCTGAGCTGTACAGACCCCACAGAGGACGGATGGATTCATCTACAGACTCAGATGTTGACCTCAGGAGTATCTGGAACTGAGCCACATTCGACATATCAGATAATTACCTACAAAGTTCCCTACAGTCTTTAATAGCTTCGAAAGCATTTTTCTTTCCATGCTCTCATTTGCTTTTCAAAGCACCCTGGGTCATGGGTATCTTTATCCACATGTTACAGATGAGTCAAGTGCAGCAAAAAGGCCTTGCCCAAAGCCACACAGGAACAAGTAGGCTGGGATCGGGCTCCACCACAATTCTGACTTCAAGACCCCCCGCCAGCACTGCCAGGGCTCCAGGCAAGGCTGATCCCAGGGAAGGAGCACAGGGCTCTGAGACGGGAAGGCTGCGCTCCAAATTGGGCATCACCAACTGGCCCCATGACTGCATTCAGGCAGCAACAGGACTTCTCAGAGCCTCGGTTTCCTCATGTGTCAGATCAGAGCAAGAACGCCCTGATCACAAATGATAGGAAGGCATTTTGAACATGGGAAAGTCGTCTAAATACCTGGTACTTTCCCCAAGGTTCCCACTGCCAGAACTTTTATTAGTAGTGTTGTTATTACCATTTATTGTTAATCTAATTGCTATATTATTAATAAATATATATGCTCACTCTAGGAAATGTAGAAAGTGCAATTAGCTGAAAAGGAGACTAATTGAAATCTAGTTAAAAAGTAATAATTCCCTAAGCAAAAACAACCAGTGATTCCACATGGGTGTTCTTCCTTCCAAGTAACTTTTCCTTAGGCATTTTTCCAACACTGAGGAAATGCAATCTACGCAAGGTGGCCTCCTGGTTTATTTTTGTGTGTTTGTTTTTTCACTTGAGGCCTCTTACCTCTTGGCTAGTCTTCATCTCTTGAATGTGGTCAGACAAAAACTGCACACAGTTCTCCAGGTCGAAGTAGACGAACCAGAGCTGGGGAGAGAAGCAATGACCGCTGAGGCTCAAAGCCAGCCCCACCCTGAACTCTCCATCCCTGACACTATCTTCCACCTCCTGCCTCCTTGCTGGAGTTCGGCCCTTCTGAGGACAAGCATGTTCTCTGGTGGGAACATGCCATTCTGCTCTCTCCTCAGACTAGCGAAGTCTCCTTTGTACAGCTGGGAGAAAGATGGCTTTGTGTGCACATTTGGAAAATGTCAAACCCTGTTCAAAATGGCTGCAGCTCCACTTCCTACAAGTCACTGAGCATCCCACAGAGATGCCAAAGCATCCCAGACATCGCGTATCCACCTGGAGCTACCACCTTCATCCTCAGGGGCCGGGGTGCCTTGCTGTCTGGAACCCCACATACAAAGGAGTGAAACCCTTCAGTCACCCACCCCCACTGCTCAAGGCCAAGGGGGAGGAAATCCAACTGGGGTGCTCTGGGAGGAGGGGGGCAGGGTAAAAATTACTTCACCATTATCTCCCCTTCCTCCTCAACCTCAACAGTCCTCAGAAGGTCAAGTGTAACACAGCCAGGCCAAAACCCTCCAAGTTCACTTACAATATCTTGTTGACTCCATACCTGCCAACATCACAACTGAAGTTCTGCAAGAAGCTCGTAGTCCCTGCCTCAATGCCTCCAGCCACTGACCACTTCCTCTGAATCCCAGACCTCCTTCCTCCCAGTGACTGACCTGTGAGACCCAAGGTCACATCACCTTGCCAACGAGTCTCTCCACTTTCTTAACATCAAGGGACACTTTTCAAAATGAATTTCTTTTTTGCCTTTTATTATGAAAACTTCCAAACAGATACAAAGGTGGAACAAATGATGGGGCACCTGAGTAGCTCAGTCGGTTAAGCCTCTGACTTCGGCTCAGGTCATGATTGCACGTTTCATGAGTTCCAGCCCCGCATCAGGGTCTGTGCTGACATCTCAGAGCCTGGAGCCTGCTTTGGATTCTGTGTCTCCCTCTCTCTGCCCCTCCCCCACTCATGCTCTGTCTCTCTCTCAAGATAAAATAATCTAAAATTTTTTTTTTTAATTGGGGCGCCTGGGTGGCTCCGTCAGTTGAGTGTCCGACTTTGGCTCAGGTCATGATCGAGCGGTTTGTGAGTTTGCGCCCCACGTCGGGCTCTGTGCTGACAGCTCAGAACCTGGAGCCTGCTTTGGATTCTGTGTCTCCCCGTCTCTCAGCCCCTCCCCTGCTTATACTCTCTCTGTGTCTCTCAATAATAAATAAATGTTAAAAAAAATTTTTTTTAATTTTTTAATGAAATAATTAACTTCCAGCTGCCCATCATCTTGGGTGGATCAGTGGTTCTCAGTTTATGCCTACTCTTATTTTTTTTTTTACTTTTTTTTTCAACGTTTATTTATTTTTGGGACAGAGAGAGACAGAGCATGAACGGGCGAGGGGCAGAGAAAGAGAGGGAGACACAGAATCGGAAACAGGCTCCAGGCTCTGAGCCATCATCCCAGAGCCCGACGCGGGGCTCAAACTCACGGAGCGCGAGATCATGACCTGGCTGAAGTCGGCCGCTTAACCTACTGCACCACCCAGGCGCCCCTCTTTTTATTTTTTTTAATGTTTTATTTATTTATTTGAGAGAGAGAAAGCACAAGAGTTCGGGGGTGCATAGAGAGGGAGAGAGAGAGAGAGAGAGAGAGAGAGAGAGAATCCCAAGCAGGCTCCAAGCTGTCAGCACAGAGTGATGTGGGGCTTGATGTCACGAACCTGAGCCAAAGTCAATGGACAGACACTTAGCCGACCAAGCCACCCAGACACCCCAGTTCATGGCTACACTTGTTTTATCTTTACCCCCATCCATTACTCACCCAGGACACCTGGGTGTCTAATATCCCTCATCCTAAGACACCACAGTACTTTGAGACTGAAATTATTTTTTAAATTATTTATTTTAAAAGATGTCCCCAATTATTTTGAAAGGTGTGTCTATTCACTACTCATCCATCCATACATTCAGCTAACACTTTCCAAGTCACTCCTATGTGTCAATCTAAGAGGATTCACGGACAAATTGAAGACCCCCAGATTCCAGGAGCTCCCAGTCTATGATGTCACACTTGAACTGCCAGAAGTCCTGTGATGTCACTGAGTTCACCACCCTCCCCCCCACACACCTGGTATCAGGCAAGATCCCTTGTATCCTACACCATCTCAGGTGTGCGGGGCCCATGACACAGGGATCCACGCTTGTCTGTTCTCTGCTGCAGCCTCAGGACCTGGAACAGGGCCTGACACATACTAGGTTCTCGATAAATATTGGTAGGATGAACAGGTCATGTGCACAAGAGCTTCTTCCCAGGTCCCGCCCTCACGCCCCCTCCTGAACTCCAACTAGGTGAGGGGGACCAGTGAGAATGCAGAGGTAGCACTGAGGAGATCTATCAATCCCACTGGGCAGAGGCCAGCCAGGACCAGGAGACCTGGGCCCCAGCTATGTCCCAGACCCACTGTATGACCTCTTACTAGTCACCTAAGGTCTACCCAGGGAGCCTGGGCCAAAGAAAAATGACCGAGCCAAGTGGACAAGGCCTCAGGGTCTGGCCTGCCTCTCCAGGAACTGTGCATGGGCTCCTTAGCGCCCAGGCAGGGGCCTGGCACAGAAGAGGCCCCCTCTGTTTGCTGAATAAATGCTGAATGAGGAGTGTGGCTGAGACAGTCCTGCCCCATGCAGGTCCTAGGCTGCAGGCCACCACCCAGAGATGAGTCTCCAGGACAAAGTGCTGACGCAGGGACAAAGGGCAGGGCTGGCCACGCTCATCCCATTAGCAGACTCTGAGACACCACGCCGCCCAGGGGAACATGGGGCCCTGTCCCCCACCAACCCAGCCCTCACGTGGGTCCCCAAGCAGAGGCCGCTGCCAGACACAGTACCTGAATCACACTCTGGCAGCCTTCCACCGTGTCCGTCACCCCCAGCAGCACCCGGTGCCTCAGGAGGGCTCCGTTGGCAGCCGCCAGCCTAAGGTCCGTGTTGGTGTTGGCCTAGAAGACAAACGCCAGGCTCACAGTCAGATCTCCGCCCTGCCAGGGAGGTCTCAGGCCCTGAGCCACACCCACCTCTAGCAGCTGTCCCACCTCTAGATACCATGGGGGCAATCCTGGCATCGAGACACATCCATTGCTCCCCCTATAAAGTGGGGTTGTGGGGTTTGCAGCCAATAAGTTCAATAGTGTCAGACAGCTGTGGGTAGAAGCCCAGCCCTGCTACTTCCCAGCTGGGTGGCCCTGGACAAGTGACGCTCCTCCCCTGAGTTCTGCTTTCTTCAGTTATAGAATACGGACAATGTCCCTACCTCCTAGGAACATGGTGAGGCTGAACTGGGACTGTGTGTGGAACACTTAATCCAGTGCCTGGGACACTGTCTGCTGTGCTGACAGAGATATCTGCTGGCGGTGGGGTGGATGGGTTTGAGCGCTTATTGTGAAGAGTGCCTGGCCCTCAGAAGGGGACTCTGGGAATCCAGCTCCCTCTTTTCCTACCCAAGCCCATCTGGGGCCATGGATCGAGTTGACTAAGCAGATGTTAAGCAGCCCTGGGGGAGGAGGGAGGAGGAGGAAGAAGCGTGTCAAGACCGAAGTGCTGGTTTGGAGAAGAGACTCCCTAAGGATTTAGAGAGGCAACCAGATGACAGCCAGGTGGAGGACAGTCAAGGTCCCCAGGAGTGTAAGGACTCCCTTAGAGAGCTTTTGGAAATGTGAGAAAGCCCTTTGGTTGTCACAGGGATGGTACAGGCAATGCTGGCACTTAGGGACAAGGACTGGGGATGCCTTCCACTGATGACAAAGTCCCATGAGAGGCAATCCCACAATCGGAAGAGGGGTCTCCCGGCCTAACCAAACTCCACATTCCCCACCAGATGTGAACACAGGTGAATAAGCTACTTGTAATTCTGACCGGCCAACCAGGTTCTATTTGACATGTAAACCTACGGTGTTGTTTTCTTTTTTGAAAGTTTACGTTTATTTAGTTTGAGAGAAAGAGAGCAAGTGGGGGAGGGGCAGAGAGAGAGGAAGAGAGAGAATCCCAAGCAGGCTCCATGCTGTCAGCACAGAGCTCAATGTGGGGCTCGAACTCACAAACCATTAGATCATGACCTGAGCCAAAATCAAGCGTCAGATGCTTAACCAACTGAGCCACCCACGCCCCTTACGTTGTTCTTGTTGTTGTTGTTTTTAAATGGGTCTAAAATATACTGAATTTTCTAGGAATGCTATGACTATGAAAACATGGGGTGATTATATTTTGTTTTGCCTAGAGTGTTAGTAAGGGTTATTCACCCTAACCTGTATCACCAAGAGTTCAAATCCTGGCTCTGTCTCTCACCCCCTGTACAACCTTGGGCAAACTACACCCCACTTCTCTGCCCCCACTTCCTCATCTCCAAAAGCGGAGATGGGGCGCCTGGTGGCTCAGTCAGTTAAGTGCCTGACTTCAGCTCAGGTCATGATCTCACAGTCTGTGAGTTCAAGCCCTGCATCGGGCTCTGTGCTGACAGCTCAGAGCCTGGAGCCTGCTTCGGACATGTGTCTCCCTCTCTCTCTCTCTCTGCCTCTCCCCTGCTCATGCTCTGTCTCTCTCTTGCTCACTCTCAAAAATAAATAAACATTAAAAAAAATTGTTTAAGTGGAGAAAATAACACCTCCCTATAACAAGGGTTATAGTAAGGATGGAATAAGTCAACCCACATTGAACACTTGCAAGAACGAACACTCCATGCCTGTCAACTAATGATATCAGTTCAGTGACAATACTGAGTTGCAAACTTTGTCTTCCCCTGTTCTTTGTTGGCCACAGATATTTTTCAGAACTTCCACATGCTTTAGAAACCTGCTTTACTCCGCCCGGGATACCAGGCAGAGTCTTGTGTGCCTTCACAAACCTCCCAGTCTTGAGAAAGGCTAATAATGCCCCAAACAAGGCGAAAACAAGGCAGTGTGTGCAAAATGCTAAGGCTCTCAAGGCTGCTATGGTACAAGGACACTAACAGGAAGAGGGACAGATGATGGTCGGGAAGGGGGAGTTGCATAGTCCTGAGTGCTGAGGGATCCGAGGAGGAAGGAATACTTGAGCTGAGGCAAGACCAGAGGAGCCTGTGTGACCGCAGACTGGTTACTCTACCTCTCTGAGCTTTGGCTTCCCCACCGGCAAACAGAGGCAATGTAACAGTTGATACTTATTGAACATCTACATTATATTAGGTACTATTATAAGCACTTTGCATACATTAACTCATTTAATTCTCCCCAAAATCTTCTGAGGGAGCTACGGTTATTATTTTTTTAATGTAAGCTCTACGCCCAAAGTGGGGCTTGAAGTCACGACCCTGAGATCAAGAGTTGCATGTTCTACCAGCCGAGCCAGCCAGGTGCCCCAGGGGAGCTACAATTATTATCCCATTTTACAGATGAGAAACTAAGGCCATGAGAGGCAGAGTAATAACTTAGCCCCGGTTGCAGAGCTAGCCAACGGCAGAGATATCCTGCCGCCTCATATGCTTGGCGGGTGTAGACAGCCGGTGCCAAACACAGAGCACACAGGAGGCGCTCATTAAATGGTGGTCATTATTAGGAGTGAAGGAACCCCAAGGTTCCCTGACTGAACAAACACTGACGGCAGGGGGGCCACTGCATACCTGGGGCCCCCATGCTTTACCTCTGAGTAAAGACAGAGGATCTTATATAACCTGTGCCCTGTGCCTAGCACACTGCTTGGTACTTGCAGGGGCTTCATAAACACTGAGCAAGGCAGGAAGGAAGAGAAGAAGGTGGATAGCCACTGTGGGCATTCTCTAAACTGCATGAATTGCATCTGCACCCTTGAAGCACCTGCCAGCTGCCAGGTGTTTCGCTGGCTCTTGCTAAAGCAAAATAGTCTACTTTCTCCCTGCCCCAAGAGAAGTTTCTTGCGGCAGGAGCAGCCAGTTCAATTTATTTTATATGCCAAGCACCAGAGCCATGAAAGCTTCAACAGAGCCCAAGGGCAGCATTATTTCGTCAGCCTTGTCGCAAAGCCCAACAAAGATCTTTTCAGAATGATTAAGCCATAAAGTTCCTATTTGTCCCTCTGAGCACAAGAACTAAATGGAATTCACACCCCAAACTCTGACCACATTTCCCAGCATCCCTCTCCTCCTGAGTTAAGCCAGAATGGATCTCCAAATCCAACTCTGTGCCAGGTACTGGGAGGAGCTTCTTAAAGCAGCTGGAAAGACAGTGGAGGTGTGGTAGGCAGAGTGATGGCCCCCAACAGTGCCAAAGTCCTACTCCCCAGAACCTGTGAATATATAAAAGCAAGGGGGAATTAAGGTAGTAGATAAAATTAACGTTGCTAATTAGCTGACCTTAAAAAAGGGAGATTGTCCCAGATAATCCGGGCAGCTCAATGTAATCACAAGAGGCCTTAAAAGTGGAAGAAGGAGGGATGCCTGGGTGGCTCAGTCAGGTAAGCATCCAACTTCGACTCAGGTCATGATCTCGGGGGTCATGAGTTCGAGCCCCGCATCGGGCTCTGTGCTGACAGCTCAGAGCCTGGAGCCTGCTTCAGATTCTGTGTCTCCCTCTCTCTGTGCCCCTCCTGCACTCATGCTCTGGCTCTCTCAAAAATAAAGAAACATTTAAAAAACTAAAAAAATAAAAATAAATGCAAGTGGAAGTAGGAGCCAAAAGAATCAAAGATATGGGAAGGTCTAGACCCACCATTTCTGGCTTGGAAGATGGGCAGAGGGGTTATTGGCCAAAGAATGCAGGTGGCCCCCCAGGGCCTCGAAAAGGCAGCAAACTTCATCATCCCCTAAAGGCTCCAGAAAGGATGCAGCCCTGAAGTCCAGAACCATAAGATAATACATTATGTTTTTTTAGCCACTGTGTTTATGGTAGTGTGATAGGGAGCCGTAGAACGCTAGTGCAGTAGGGTACTGACTGAGAACATGGCTTGGCCTTGAATCCCAACTCGGCCATTTACTAGTGTGAAAGGGCTCCGTAAACCCAAAACACCCTCCTCCCCTGTTCCAGACTCTCAAAACACAGCTTGCTTCCAGAAAAACAACCCACAGGGATTAGACAGGAAAGACAGAAAGGAATTAATCACACATGTGATTTCATTTCTTTCAGTCACTGGACTCATGGGCCCGCATGGTTGCAGAAATCCTTTGAGGCAGGGAAAAGAGAAAGATCAGACCTGGGCTTGTCCTGCCAGAAACACCCTTTCTGGAGGGAGCGTGGCTGGGGTCTCCGAACATCTCACCTTCCTCTGGTGTCTCTCGAAGATGAGCACGAGGGTCAGAGTCAGGCTCATGGCAGCCAGGGTCACGAGCAGCACACCTACCCAGTGGTTCCCCAGGGCAAACATCTGGCTGGTGGAGTAGATGTTAGCCCACACCACCACATAGAACACCTGTGAGAAGCCAGAGAAAGAGCGTGGTCAGGAATACCAGTCCTGGAATAAAGCAGTTCCATTCAAAGGGACACACTCTTTTGGACATGTCTGATGCCCTCCTTGGAGTCAAAGAGCTCACAGGGCCAGGAAGGGACTGATCAGGGTCTGTAGGAAGGAGCCCTTGTTCCCTGTCCATAAGCAACAGTAGAGAAAAGGGGTTAGAAATGGCTACTCTGGGGCCACCTGAGTAGCTCAGTCAGCTAAGCATCAGAGTCTTGATTTCGCCTCAGTTCATGATCTCATGGTTCATGAGTTTAAGCTCTACAGTGTGGAGCCTGCTTGGGATTCTGTCTCCCTCTCTCTCTGTCCCTCCCATGCTTTCTCTCTATCTCTCCTCAAAATAAATAAAAAGAAATTTAAAAAGAAAACAGGATAGTTACTCTGAATTCTTGCTCACCTGGATTTTATTTTTTATTTTTCTAATTTATATCCAAATTATTTAACACATAGTATAATAATGATTTCAGGAGTAGAATTTAGTGATTCATCACTTACATATAACACCCAGTGCTCATCCCAACAAGTGCCCTCCTTAATGCCCCTTGCCCATTTAGCCCACCCCCCTACGTAACACCTCTCTAGCAATCCTCAGTTTGTTCTCTGCATTTAAGAGTCTCTTATGGTTTGTCTCTCCTTTTATCTTATTTTTCCTTCCTTTCTCCTATGTTCATCTGTTTTGCTTCTTAAACTCCACAAATGAGTGAGGTCATGATGTTTGTCTTTTTTTAATGGACTTCTTTCGCACAGCATAATACATTCTAGGTCCATCCACGTTGTTGCAAATGGCAAAATTTCATTCTATTTCATCACCGAGTAGTATTCCATTGTGTATATATATATATATATATATATATATATATACCACATCTTCTTTATCCATTCACCAGTTGATGGACATTTGGGCTCATTCCATACTTTCTCTATTGTCGATAGCGCCACCATAAACATTGGGTCACCCGGATTTTAAATAAAGCAGAAAAGGGCAGAAGGCCTGGGAGTGAAATAAATTTGATTTAGAAGTCCACAACGATCCTTCAACAGCTACAGGTGGCCTTGGACAAGTTATTAACAACACTAAGCCTCAGTTTCCTCAACTGTAAAATGGGGATAATACCTACTTCACAGGTTGTTATAAGGGTTAATCAGATAGCATATATAAGCTCAACACTTGTTGAAGAATTAACAAATGCCAGTGGCCATTCCTTTTCCTTTTCTAGAAGCAGACGTGGGAGTCAAGAGTGCCATTTGGTGGGGTGCCTGGGTGGCTCAGTCAGTTGAGCATCCGACTTCAGCTCAGGTCATAATTTCACAGTTCATGGGTTTGACACCCGCATCAAGCTCTGTGATGACAGCTCAGAGCCTGGAGCCTGCTTCAGATTCTGTTCCTCCTCTCTCTCTGCCCCTCCTCCACTCTTTTCTCTGTCTGTCTCTCTCTCTCTCCCAAAAAAAAAATAAACATTAAAAAAAATTTTTAAGAGTGCTATTTGACCATTTATATATACAGAGAAGCAGCAAATCAGAGTGGTTAAGGGCACAGATGCTGAAACCAGACTGCCTGGGTTCAAGTACTGGTTCTGCCATATGTATGTGTGTGTGTGTGTGTGTGTGTGTGTGTGTATAGGTGTACACAGATATTTATACGTACGTGTCTTTGATGAGTGTACATATACACATACACATATATGTTTATACACACCCATGTATTTATGGTGAGAGCTGGAATGGACCTACCTGTTGTTGAACAGATGGGGAAACCAAGTCCCAGAGAGAAGACAAGTCTTTTTTTTTTTTTTAATTTTTTTTAACATTTTATTTATTTTTGAGAGAAAGAGACAGAGTACGAGTAGGGGAGGGGCAGAGAGAGAGGCAGACACAGAACCCAAAGCAGGTTCCAGGCTCTGAGCTGTCAGCACAGAGCCCAACGTGGGGCTCAAACCCACAAACAGTGAGATCATAACGTGAGCCGAAGTCAGACACTTAATCGACTGAGCCACTCAGGTGCCCCCCAGAGAGAAGACAAGTCTTAACCAAAGCCAGACATTGAGTCCAAAGTCTCAGTGGTGGGTCTGTAGATTCCCAGTCCCAAGCCCTGCCCTTAGTAAACCCTGCCTCCAATCCTTTCCCTGGGAATCTGGTTACGACTCTCTCCCATACGTTTCCTCTTATACCAAATCCAGGTACACGTGTACTGCTCTATCCCAGGCGGCCGGGCCACCAGCCCCAGACCCGTTACCCACACCAAGAGGCTCCAGAACACAATGCCCAATTCAGCAGTGTGACGGGGGGTGGGCGCGGCAGGTCAGTGTGCGGCCCCCCTGCCTCCTTACCACAGCAAAGGCCAACCGCATGGGCCTGGAGTTGTAGATGATGTATCGCCTCACTTGGGGCTCCAAGAGGGCGCTTTCGGCCAAGCTCCTGTACTGGTCGGCGGGGACCTGCTTGGCCATGCAAGGGAAAGAGACCAATCAGCCACGGGGAACCACTCCCACCTCCTTCCTGCACGCAAGCATGTCATTTCCAGTTCATGGGACTGTCACATGGGAGGGGGACCAGGCACCTTCCAGGCTGCCCTGGAAGGCAGACTGAGGAGCTCAGAGCACTAGGAGTGGTAATCACAGAATGCAGCTCAGGAAAGGATGAGTGCCCTGGGGAGGTGGGGTAACTCGAGACCCAGGAGGACGCCCTTGGTGGGGGCAGAGGGGGGGTGCGGATCTTGCAGCCCGAGGCACAGGACCTCACAGCAGACCCAAGAGAGCCTAACAGTTAAGGCACAGGCCCTAGAGTCAGTAGGCTGGGTCCAAACCTTGGCTCTTCCATTCACGTGCCAAGTAACCCCACTTCTCTGAGCCTCAGGTTCCCATTTATAAAGTGTGGACAAGAACACGCACTTGTAGGGGTGGTATGCATATGAAATAACATGATGCATATGCAATACTAACGTGTGTGTTGCAAAATAAGTATATGTGTACCATGTAGATACATACAGACATCTCTGGGGGCGGGGGGGGGCTCTGTTCTGCCTCCAGCGGTTATGTGTTACTTTGACAGATGTGTGTCATATCTAAGTGTACATGCACACTGGCCCAGTATGGTCCGGTCCGTATGGACACTCGATACATGTGAGCAGGTACCAACACTGCAACACCAATAACGATAAATACCGCCCAAGGCTCTGAAAACTCGCATCTCTCTGCCCAAACAAAAATGGCATAGCACGTAAAGGCCCTGCGAGAGTGGACTGCTCAAGAAAACAGAATCGAACCATTAAAGATGATGTCTGGGAACATGGCAGAATAATATGTGGACTGTTTTCCCTGGTTAAGAAAACCCCATCTGAAGACAACTGTTGAAGAAAAATGTTCTTTTGTACAAAGGCTGACAGGAAACATGGCGTGATAAACCAGCCATTGTGCTGACGTGGGGTGAGTACCGTCAATGTGGAAAGTTTCCCTTCAAGTGATAACATGCTGATTTAAACAATAATGCAATTCAGTCCGAAAGAAGTGAACTCTAAAATCTGCAGGGCAAAATGAGCAGTGTATCTTACCTGTCCACGGTTAGTCCACATTATTTTCCTTACTCGTCACAAACACCCTGTCTGATAGGTATTAACGTGGCCCTCATTTAATAGAGGATGAAACGGCCACCCGGAGAGGTTAATTCACCTGCTGAAAGCCACCCAGACAGATCTGCATCCAGACCTCTGATCTGAGAAGCCTAGGCTTCAAATCGCTGTGCTTCAAAGCACTGCATGATTATCTAATAAATTCACGTACTCTTCCGTTGAATATGCAGTTCCCTCTCCTAAAATGCCCTTCCTCCTGTCTACCCAGCAAGCCCCTATTTTTCCTTCAAGATCCCAGATCAAGCATCTGCTCCTGTGTGACGCTTTCGAAACCACTGCTCCCCCAGGCGAGTTCATCGTTTTCTCCTGTGAAGGTCTTCGGTGCCTTGTACGTGCCTCTGCCGCGGCATTCGTACCCTGCTGACCTGACCCGATTGGGCGCGAGTCCACCTCCTGTGCTGGGCCCCATGAGCTGCGTGAGCACAGGCGCTGGGTACTGGCCACCTCTATGGACCCCAGTGCCCTGCGCAGTGCCTGGCAAACAATGAGCGCCCCAAAACACGCACCTGTTAAGTGAAGTAACTGGGAGGAGGAGACACTCCTAATACATCTTCCTTATACCTCCCACCATACGGAGCCCAGAGTACGTGTTTAACAAACGTTTTGTGGACAACTGGATGAAAGGATAGGTGGACGGGCCAGCAGGTAGGTGGCTGGAAGGAGGGGAAAATGGCAGGGTGTCAATAAAACCCGCACTCACCTGAATGCCCCAGGTCTGCAGTTGCTCTTCTGCGGCGCCCAGATCGAAGGCGATGGGCGCACAGGTGTTGTCGATCCGCAGAACCGTGAGGACCTGGCCATTGCGGAGCTCTGAAAGCACACCAGAAGCTTCACCTGGCTGAGCGAGCACCACTGTGGACGAGCCCGGAGCCCGATGGCATCACCTCCTCTGGCCATGAGAACCTTCTCATGGCAAGGAGGGACGTGGTGGCGGTCCTCGAATCCCCACGCGAGAAGGACCGAACTTGACCAGAACCCCTGAGGAGGCAGAACTGAGACCAGAGCCTGGAGGCTACCCGGACACAACGCAAGACCCTATAAAGGAAGAACCTCCCAAGAATGAGAGCTGTCCAAACAAAGAATTGGGAGTAGTGAGCTCCCCATCACAAAAGATTTTTTTTTAATGTTTATTTATTTTGAGAGAGAGAGAGAGAGAGAAACAGCAAAGAATGAGCAAGGGAGGAGCTGAGAGAGAGGGAGACAGAGAACCCTAAGCCGTCAGCGTGGGGCCCGACGCAGGGCTCCATCTCGTGAACTGTGAGATCGTGACCTGAGCCAAAATCAAGAGTCAGATGCTTAGCCAGATGAGCCACCCAGGAGCCCCAGAAAAGATATTTAAGCAGACTGCACAACTAAGTACATGGAGAAGGTGATGTTTCAGACATTTGTATGAACACCACCACACAGGAAGCTCACCCAAATATTACATTCCCAGCGGGCTCCGTCTGACTGTGGTAGGCAGAACAATGAACCCCCAGACATGTCCCCGCCGTACTCCCCAGAACCCATGAATATGTTATGTTACACGGCGAAGGAGAATTAAGGTTACAGACGGAGTTAAAGTGGCTAATCCACTGGCCCGAAATAGGGGGGTTCTCCTGGGCTGTTGGGGTGGGCCCAATGTAATCACAAGCATCCTTAAAACTGGAAGAGAGAGGCGACTGAAGGGTCAGGAGGGATGTGACCAGGGAAGAAAGAGACAGAGATGGAACACTGTTGCCTTTGAGGTGGAGGAAGGTTCACGGGCCAAGCAGTATGTGTGGCTTCTGGAAGCTGGACACAGATTCTCCCTGCGCTCCTGAAGGAAGGCGGCCCTGCTGACACGGGGGCTTTAGCTCCGGGAAGCCAGCGTCAGACTTCCAGCTTCCAGAACTGTCAGAGGACGGATCTTTCGCCAGCCACTGTGTGGGCGGTAATTGGTTAGGGCAGCCACAGAAAACGAAGACGCTGACTTACTGGTAACCCCTCCCCAGGGTATCTGCAACTCACTTGACAATTCAAAAGCACCAACTGAATTAAGCGTAACCTCACAAAACACCACACATCAACTCAGTCTGGCCACAAGCCAGGCAGGACGTCGACTAGGCCAGCCCAGTGAGGTCTGCTGGGGTGAAAGCCCCTGGGGACTGAAACCCCTCAGGCCCAGGGAGGAACAGCCAAGGAATGAAGCTAAATCTACCTTCTGCTACCAGTAGAGAGAATCTGGACAGAAGGATCCAGATGTCCTTCCACCACAGCAGGAGATCCCGTGAGCCACCCTGTCAGCAGCCACGCAGCTGGGGTGGGCAGGAGAGGGGGGATCCCCAGTGTTCAGCCATGCGAGGCTGGGCCTGGATATGCTGGCACATTTTCTGTGGGCGAGGCTTAGAAAATGGGGCAGCATGAAGAGATTAAACCATAAATACATTATCTGCTGGCCCAAACTTCCTGTCACCTGAGCCTAGCTCTGGGCAATATGTCTTTTTTTTCTTTTAATTTTTTTTAATGTTTATTTATTTATTTTTTTTGAAGGAGAGAGAGACAGAGCATGAGAGGGTGAGCGGCAGAGAGAGAGGAAGACACAGAATCCGAAGCAGGTTCCAGGCTCTGAGCGGTCAGCACAGAGCCCGACGCGGGGCTTGAACTCACGAACTGTGAGATCATGACCTGAGCTGAAGCCGGACGCTTAACTGACTGAGATACCCAGGCGCCCCTGAGTCTTTAAAACCAAATGACTAGCCCTACCTTCCTGACAATTCCTGCCCCACCCCCACCATTGTCTCCACCTCCTCACTCAGCCCCTCTCTGGGCCCTGCCAGCTGGGCCAACAAAATGTCTCTCAACTCCACGCACCTCCTGGCATCTCCACCACAACCCAGGCCAGGCTACCTTCACCTCTCCCTTGTGCCCTTTGGCAGCCTCCTCATTGGTTTCTCCAAACCTACCCGCTTACAATGCATTCTCCACACATCAGCCAGTGCATGAACTGGATGCTATTAGTCCTCTGAGTAAAACTTTCAATAGCTTTTTGGTGTTCTACTGACAAAAACCAACCTCCTTACCACACTCGCCCAGCCCTCTGAAGAACCAGCCTCCTGCCAAACTCACCTCGAGCCATTCAGCTTCCTTCTGTGGAAGGCCAGCGTCCTTCGTTCTTGGAACAAACAGTGTTCACTCCCACCCCAGGGCCTTTGCAAATGCTGTTCCCTTTCCCTAGAACACTTCCACTGGGCTTCACCCAGTGAAATCCTATTCATCATTGATATTCCAGCTCATTAACCACCTCTCAAGGGAGTCTTCCCTGACACTACACCCCTAACAGATCAAATCCTTCTGCTAAACCTACTCAGAACTGCTCTTCAAAGAAGTACATATTCAAAGATAAGTACATACGCTTGCAATTATTTGCTTACATAGGTTTTCAACTAATTGATTAAAGTCTATCCCCCAATGTGGGAGACTATGTACTCCCACACTGGTTCTGCTCAACACCGAATCCCCGGAGCTGGGTTCATACCTGCCATACAGTAGGCACTAAATAAATGTTTGATGTATAAATGAATTGACACGACAGAACCCTGGCCCCTAACCCCCAATTAGAGTTCTTTTTTTATGTCTTTTTTTTTATCATCTGTCATCTCAACGGTAAAAGAGCATTGGATGCCCTGCCAAAAAGAACTTTATTTGCTTTCTTTTTTTTTTTTTGTCTCTTTTTTAAGTTTTTGCAAGAAGGAAGGGGTGTGGAGGCAAGGTGGGGAGCCAAGGAAAGTATAAGCTAGACAGCTAGCTATAGGAGTCAAAGGGCAGCCCAGCCTCTCGCTCACAGAGTAGCCACAAAAAAGCGATCTAGGGACGCCTGGGTGGCTCAGTCAGTTGAGCGTCCGACTTCGGCTCAGGTCACGATCTCGCGGTCTGTGAGTTCGAGCCCCATGTCGGGCTCTGTGCTGACAGCTCAGAGCCTGGAGCCTGCTTCATATTCTGTGTCTCCCTCTCTCTCTGCCCCTTCCCTGCTCATGCTCTGTCTCTCTCTGTCAGAGACATTAAAACATTAAAAACAAAAATAAACATTAAACATTAAAAAAACATTTAAAAAAAGAAAAAGTGATCTAAATCCCTGGCCTGCTTCCTTGCTTGGAGGGGGATCATATCACCACACGCAGCTTTGCAGAGATGATGAAAATAAATGCTCGGAGAAACACAGGGGTTGAATAACTGGCCACTGTCGTTGCCAATTTAAAAGCAAGCTTGTTGGGACTCAAAAGTTACAGTAAAGCAACCCATGCATGGATTTAGTTGTATTCGTTCTTACCCTCCCACTCCTGGATTTAAGGTGGCTTTATAAAAATAAAATATGAAAACAGGCACCTGGTTGGCTCAGTTGGTTAAGCGTCCAACTTTGGCTCAGGTCATGATCTCGCGGTTTGTGAGTTCAAGTCCTGCATTGGGCTCTGTGCTGACAGCTCAGAGCCTGGAGCCTGCTTTGGGTTCTGTGTCTCCCTCTCTCTCTGCCCTACCCCCACCTGCATTCGGTTTCCCTCTCTCAAAAATAATAAATAAATAAATAAATAAATAAATAAATAAATAAATATAAAATTAGATTTAAAAATAAGCAAGTGTGGGGCACTTGGATGGCTCAGTTGGCTAGGCATCCAACTTCAGCTCAGGTCATGATCTCGTGGTTTGCGGATTCGAGCCCCACGTCGGGCTCTGTGCTGACAGCTCAGGGCCTGGAGCCTGCTTCGGATTCTGTGTCTCCCTCTCTCTCTGCCCCACCCCCACCTGCACTCTGTTTCTCTCTCTCAAAAATAATAAATAAATAAATAAATAAATAAATAAATAAATAAATAATAAAATATGAAAAGATAAAATTATAAAATTAGATTTAAAAATAAGCAAGTGTGGGACGCTTGGGTGGCTCAGTTGGTTAAGCTCAGGTCATGATCTCGTGGTTTGTGGATTCGAGCCCCATGTCAGGCTCTGTGCTGATAGCTCAGGGCCTGGAGCCTGCTTCGGATTCTGTGTCTCCCTCTCTCCCTGCTCCTCCCCTGCTCTCTCTCTCTCTCTCTCAAAAATAAATAAATATTTTAAAAATAATAATAAAAATTTAAAAAATAAAAATAAGCAAGCGAGAGAAACTAGACAAAAAGAAAATAAAGGCAGAAATGAGTTTGCATAAGGTACAATAAGAATAGCTTCTAAGTATTGAGCCCTTACCAGGCACCAGGCACAGGGCTGGGGCTTCAGGGTCCTAATCTCATTTCATCCTCCAAGAGCCCTAAAAGGTGGGTACCACTGTCAGAGAAAAGGGAACAGAGCCTCTGAAAGGCGAATAGACCTGCCCAAAGTCACCAGAGGAAATGAAAGTAAGAAACAGGGGCAAAGGCAGTGCCCAAAACCTGGGCGGTCCCACCGGGTGGGGCCACAGACCAGCACCCCATTTCACGGCACAGCACAGAAAACCCATGTGGACCGGGGTACTAGGCATGGAGAACACCAGCTGCTTCCCTACACTGGCTCTTTGCACACCAAAGACTCTGCAGGATGACTCTCTTTGTCTTTCAAACCAAGTTCCTGGATTCCTGGCAATAATCTCTCTCATCTGCTCCTTAGAGTGGGAACAGTAAGTCTCTACTTAGAAATACTTTTATTACACCTAGATAAGAAAAAGAACTTGAAAAGTGACCAAAGGAATGGGCATTCACAGGTGTGTGTGCACACGTGTGTGTGTGTGTGTGTGTGTGTGTGTGTGTGTGTGTGTGTAGCAAGGAGGAATTTCCTACAAAGAAGCAAGAACTGGCTTGCCAAAAACCAGTGGGGCGATGTCTTCAAAGTTCTAAAGGAAAATTATTTCATTCCACTCCATCCTACTGGTGTGTAGGTGTGTGTGTGTGTGTGTGTGTAAACTGTTTTACCAATAACAGTAGTAGAAGAAACCCTTGTTTTTAAGTAGTCAAGTTTCAAATCATCTAAGTAACCAGCCGCAATTCAAAATGCCAATGCCCAGCCACCCATTCATCCTGTTCATTCAACAAAATACGTACTGAGCATCTACGACAGGCCAAGCCTGTGCTAGGTACTGCAAATGCAGGAATGAACAAGACAACACAGAGCCCCTGCCCTCGTGGAACTTACATTCTAGTAGAGAAGCTGGAGATTCAACATTTTATCACACAGGTCAGCATTTAATTACAGACTATGCTAAGTGCTATGGGGAGAAGCAGGAATGTGTCAGGGAGTCCTGGCTTAGGCTGGGACATCAGGAGAGAGTTCCCTATAGAAGGGATATTTGAACTAAGCTCTGAAGCATGAGTGGAAATTAGTCAGAAGAAAGGAGGTAGGGAAAGAGCATAACAAGCTGAAGAAAGAGCAGATGCAAAGGCCCTGAGGCAGGACAGCATGGCAGGAACAAAGAACGGGTAGCAGGAGCCACTAAGGCAGGCCTTGCAAGCCAGCGATTGACAGATCTTCACACTAAGCCCCATAGGAAACACTGAAGCAGAAAGTGACATGGTCTGTTCTGCATTTTTAAAAGGTCACTCTAAATGTCACATAAATGGAAGAGGCAAGAAGGAGAGATCAGCTAGGAAGATACGGCAGGGATCCAAGCAGAAGGTGACAGCGATTTGGTCTAACAAGATGGTGATAGAGAGAATGGGGAGAAATGACAGACAGGCCTAGAAATGTATCCTAAAATGCCCACCCCTAGCTAAAGGCTCTCCTGTGTCCTTCACTCCCCTCCCCTCCATTGTGCTATGTGAGTCCAGCCCAGCATCCTGGGGAGAGGGGAGGGAAATAAAGGGTCATGACCTTACCTTGCCCCCAGCCTGGGGGACGCCCTCCAGGCAAGGCATTCCAGCCAGGAGAGGAGGTTGGCAATGGGCCGGCTGCCCCGCTGGGGCCCATCTGAGGTTCGCAGGCCATGGCAGAGAGCCAGCTGGGTTTCTACTTCCCCATCTTGGAGCTGTGGTTCATTCTGGAGCGGCCAACTCAGCTTCACTTGCCTTCAGAAAACAGCACAGGAAAGAACTTAAGGCCTGGGCAGGCAGGGCTTCTTGGCCTTGCCAAAACCAAAGACATCCCAAAACCAGAGAGAGCCACCAGGAGTCTTTCCACTGACTTTGCTCTTTCCATCTTGCTGAGGAACATTCTCAGGAGTGAAGAGGAGGAAATAAAACCCTCCAAGGGAGAACTGAGAACTTCCCTGTGGTCTTGGGTCTTCTCTAGCTCAGACACATCTAGACACTCACTTGGAACTCATGAAATGACCAGGCCCCACTCCCAGGCATCTGGGAGTTCTGTTCCCTTATTCAGAGCACCCAGGCAACCAGGCACAGAACCAGTATATTCATCATGGGGAGCCTTATTTATACAAAGGATCTCAAACAGCTTTCCAGAAGACATTGCAAAATACAAATGAGAAAAAAAAAAAATCAGGATGGTGGGAAATACAGAAGAAAGAAAGATTGAAAGAAAGAAAGAAAGAAAGAAAGAGAAAGAGAAAAAAGAAGGAAGGAAAGAAGAAAAGAAAAAAGGAACAAAGGAAGGAAAAAAGAAAGAAAGAAGGAAGGGAG
Source organism: Prionailurus bengalensis (assembly GCF_016509475.1). NCBI lineage: Eukaryota > Metazoa > Chordata > Mammalia > Carnivora > Felidae > Prionailurus > Prionailurus bengalensis. The sequence continues at coordinate 74,738,342 of NC_057359.1, read as the reverse complement.
AAAGAAAAGAAGGAAGGAAGGAAGGAAGGAAGGAAGGAAAAGAGAAAGAAAGAAAGAAAGAAAGAAAGAAAGAAAGAAAGAAAGAAACAAGGAAAGAAAGAAAGAAAGAAAAAGAAAGAAAGAAAATGAGAACCATGAAGAACGAAAATAACCAGATATTCAGGCAATCAAGGTCCCCAGCAGAGGCAGTGGAAGTTTCTGCTGAAGAGCATGGGCTCCAGGTTCAGACTAACCAGTTTAAACAACGGTTCTACTACTTACGAGTTAAGTAAACTTGGGCAAGTGGTTTAACCTCAAAGAGATTTAGCTCCCTATCCTCAAACAATGGTACCTTCCCCACAAGGCTGTCACGAAGAATCGGTGCGGTGATACATATAAAGGGCAGACAAGGGCCTCTGGAACAAAGGACACATCCCACAAATACTAGCTCTCACTGTTGCTGCTTTGAGGTTTGGCACAGTTGTCACGCCTGAGCCAAGAATTTGGTTTTGAGCTTCCAGGTGGCCAAAGCTAAAACAGAAATACTGTCAGTTAAATAGTTCCTGTTCTCTATTAGGAGATGAGAAACAGGAGGGTGAAGAAGGCAATGCATCCTCCTGGCATTTAGTGCTAAAAGACCTTGGAAACACTTCCAAAGTCTCAGGAGTTGGGTCAGTGACAGCACAGTGGGCATGGTCATGACCCTAAGCCACTGTCATCAACAAAGCAGCAATGTCCTTCATGGGGATTCTCTTGAAGCCAAAGCAGAGTCCCCAGTGCCACACACTGGCTGGAGCCCGCACTTAACTCTCTCTGTGTCTGCCGGGGGCCCTGAGAATTACCCATCACCAAGGAAAACCTTGCCTACGTCCCTGGGATGACACCCCAGCCTTGCTAACCATCTTGGTGAAAGTCCAGTAGAGTCGGTTTTTGCTGCCATGGTTCCTGATACTGGTGAAAACAAGTGTCCCCTGTCGGGGGCACACATCTGCTTAATTCCAAGCTGGCCCGAGGGCGGATCGCCATTGCTCAGATCTCCAAAAGAAGGGAGGCTGACTCCCACACCCTCACCACCCTCCGTTTCTCTCGGTCTTTTAAAAAGGACCGGCTACATAATTTGTGGGGCCTCCTGCATAATGAAAATGTGGGGTCCCCTTTTCAAAAATGACAAAGAATTTCAAGATGGTCACAGCAGAGCATTAACCCAGGTTGGGGGCGGGGGGCTTTCTAAGTGGGGGGCCATGTGTCTGAGCAGGCTGCAGGTACCTCAAGTCAGCAGGGACTTTAAGCTCCAGAAGATCACTTGGGGTCACTAACCTGCCCTGTACCCAGCTCTGAGGCCACAAAGTAACAAAATGTTATGAAAAAGCAATGACTTGAATACCCAAGAGCCTGGATCTGAATCCCTGCTCAGCCACTCACATGCTCTGTGGCAAGGTTCTTAATTCCCTGAGCCTTGCTGTCTCATCTGTAAAATGGGAACAGGGAATCCTCCCTGGCATGGCTGCTGCAGGGATGACAGAAAGAGATACAGGCATGACATCCAGGACCCTGCTCACCAAACAGGCCTCTTTCCTCAGAAAGAGAGAAAACTCAGAGTCAAAGATATAAAGAGACCTGCCCATGACAGGGTGGCTGGAAGATACAGGTAGGACCAAGAGGGGAACCGAAGTCCAAGCGCATAATTGCTAGGCCCTGAGCCGCAGGACCCAGGTCTGGCCATCTCTCAGCCTGTTCTTTAATGCACCTTAAAGGAAAGAAAAGAAAAAAGACAGAGAGAGTGGGTCCAGGGAGGCTATGTCTCCCAGGCATGGTGCACAACAAATTCCTGCTGGCTTCTGAGATGCTGATCCCCCCCCCCCCACCACCACCACCAATGCCTGCCCACAGCAGGCATTCCCAAATACTGCTCTGCATTAACCAGACTATGGCACCACCCCTTACTTCCTTCCTCTTATCTTACATGCCCCAGAAGCACAAAACCAACAACAACAGCCCAAGGAAGCCTACCCTGCACCTGGCAATTTCTGAAGCCCTTCCCCATCTCCTCTGATCATCTCCTGGGCCCATGAGGCGAACATAAACCTTAGACCCATTTCCCAGACCAGAAACCCAGGGCCGGTCATAGCTAGCAGCCTGCAGAACAGCCCAGAGAAGCTGTTCAGGAGTCTCAGAAAGGCCTGTGGGACACAGGAGCCTGCCCTCCCTCCTCCAGGCAGGAGGGACCACCCACAAGCTGGAGCTGCCCAGACACTCTTCCCCTATGGAAAGTTTCCATTAGTTGCAAAATCCCACAACTTGGCATTGTCTTTGAGAAGCAATCCCAGCATCCCAGTTGGCCCAATTAGCTTCCCACAAAGTCTCAATCAGAAGTCATTCATTTGCCTGATAATGTGTAATGGTTAAAAGGTACCTGTATAGTTGTACCATTTCCCTCCTGTGTGACCTGGAGCAAGTCACTTAACTTCTCTCTGCCTCACTTTCTTTACATGTAAAGGGTGATAATAATGGTAACTGAGACTAAAACTGTTTGTGCATGTAAATCACTCAGAGCAGCACGGGGCATATAGGCATCATCGAAGGAATACACCTATCACTATTTTTACTCCACCAACATTCCCTAAGAACCTTGAAGTGTCAGGCCCTGTGCTTTCTTGACTCTAACACCAAAAGCAAAATCTTAAATCCTTGGTCACCCCTCCCTGCTGGGGAATCCCATATGGTGGGAAAGTTGAACTCAGAAAGGGAAATAAATAATGACCAAACTAGGCAGGCAAAGGGAGCAGACAGGACATGGGGGGCCTCAGAACCCTGGGGTGGGGGAAAGGCTTTGCAGAGGTGGCAGTGAGAGAAAGGGCTGCCAAGCAGAGAGACATATAGACCAGAGGCCAGGATGGGCCCCACCAGGGCCCTCTGCCCTCACCCTGCAGCCCCTGGTCCAACCTGGAGGCTGCAGAGGGTGGAAGGGGTTTTAGCAACACTGGCCAAGGGCTGACATGGACCCATCACCTTCCAGCATGTCCTGGGCTCACCATTCTGCTCAGCCCCGCACCAGCCCTAGGGGGACCTGGGAGAGAGACCCAGACACCAGGGTGGAGGCAGAGCCAGCGAGTAAGCACAGCCCTGGGGCTCCAGCAACTAACTGGTCATCCACTCCCCAGTTTCCTTAGTTTCCTTTGCTGATGCTGCATTTTAACCAGAACTTCCAGTCATACGTCTTTTTCTAATTAGGTGGTAAGCCCCTGCAGACGAAGAGATCCTTAAGTCCCGCTGAGCAAAGGTCTCCATTAGTGCAGACAAAATGCCCAGGCTCCCCAGGAACCTTGTGCCTCACTGAGGTGGACGAGAGAGAGAGAGAGAGAGAGAGAGAGAGAGAGAGCGCTTAACAGTTTTCTCGAGTCAGGTTTTGTTTTCATTACACTGGAAAGCCCCAACAAAAGGCCATAAGAGGGCCTGTCACAGAAGTTTTAGGGTGGAAAGACTTGAAAGACAATGGGTCCAAGCTCTCCATTTTGCAGATGAGGAAATTAAGACCCAGAAATGAAAGTGAACTATCCAAGGTCAAAGAGCCAGTGCAGGACGGAGTCCGAGCAGGACAGGGCTCATTCGGACCGTGGATGTCCCGCCACACCTGGCCTTGGCCTTGGGCAGCTGTCCTGCTCCAGTCTCTGCCTTCAAGTCCTGTCCACCGAGTCTCCCTCACCTCGGAAGCCCCCCCCCCCCACCGGCCCCAGCCCCCAGCCCCCAGGAACTGCCCGAGAACGCCTCCCACGCACGACACGCGCGGGAACGGGGCCCAGGGCGCACCGAGAGCCCGGCCGCGCCCGCGCCGCCGACCCCAGGCCGAGAGAGGACGCCCAGGCGGCCGCGCCGCTCCAATCTGGGCTCGCGGCCTCCCGCGCCCGCGCAACCACCCGGGCGCGCGCCCCGAGCCGCGCACACTCACCGCTCGCGCCGCCGCCGCCGCCGCCCGGGGACGCGGAAGGTCCGGGCCGCCGCAGCCCCTCCGCGCCGCAGCCTCCGGCATCCGCGCCCCGCCCCGCCCGCCCGCCGCGCTCCGCGGTCCCGCCCCCGGCCGGGCCGCCCCGCGCCGTCACCCCACCGGGAGGGGCCGCCCGCCCGGCTCCTGGGGCCCAGAGGGTGACCTCCCTTGCATCAGCCAGGCGCCCTTCGGGACGCCGGGAAGCGCCTCCGCGCCCGCCGACCACGTGCACGCCTCTGGGGCCCGCGGGGACCCGGCCGCCCGACCCGAGCCTCCGCACCTGAGTCTCCCGCCCGCCCATCTAACACAGGCGCGGCCCCGGGGCAGATGGGGCGGATGAGGCCGTCTTGGGGACCAGAAGCTTCTCATCTGGTGCATCTAAAACCCTAAGAGCATCTGTTGGAGGATCAGGCTACCTGAGCTCCGAGCCAATTCTCTGGGCTTTTTTAGATCATCTCCGGTCAAATGGTTCATGTCCTGGTGTCTTCGTTTTCTGGACAGAACAGATCATTTCATGGGACTGTAAACCTTTAATGAGATAATCTGTATGAAGTGTTCACAACTGCCGGACACAGAGCTGCTCACCAGACATTGGCTGCTGGCCGCACCCCTCCCACTCCGGGCTCAGAGGGGTCTACAGGGAAAAGTGCCCTCCCCCCCCCCCGGCCCCGGGAGCCCACGAAGTATTGCTCCATAGGGCCCATATGGACACATGAACACGCCTGTGTATTTCTACCAAAGGGAGCCTGTTCTACTCTGTTGGGCACCCTGCATTTTCATTCAACAGAGTTCCCTGGTGTTCACCTCATGCTAAACACTCCGCTCTGCCTCCTTTCGAAGGGAGACATAAATCTGCAAATATTGTAGGAAGACTCTTTCCTTTGTCCCTCTCCCCTGGAGGACACATGGGGGGTGAGGGGGATGTCCCCACTGGCTCCCAGGCCTTGCTGGGATGGTCCTAGCCACGTTGCTGTGTACATGCCCCAGCCTGCATTTCTCCAAGTGGACTTGCTGAGTCAGAATGGATGCATTCTTTTCAACAGATGTTGCCAAATTGCCGGGGGGCCTCTGAGGCCACAGGACTTAGTTGGCTGAGTGCTCGGCCTCAGGGTGGAGTGCTTGGGGGCAGTGAGCAGCAGTGATTGAGGAACAGAGCAGTAGATACTGGCCAGGTGCCTTCACTCACCAGGCAAGTAGAGATCCAGGCAGTAGGTAACTAGAGATGAAGTTCATTCACTTATTCAGCAACGAAGGACACTGGTTGCCTGCTAAGTGCCAGGCCATTGTACTGGGCAGCACTGAACAAGATACACAAGATCCCTATTTAGTTTGCCTAATTTCTGAAAACACAATTTGGGGACATGAGAGTGAGCCCCGTGGGATGTTGGAACTTTACTAACTGCTGATGGGATGTCGAAAGGGATCCTTTGGCGGGTGTGTGGCCAGGTCAGAACCTGTCCAAATCCTGCCTGTCTGGCCAGGCCCACCCCCTGGATGAAGCCGGGGACTGAACTCCTGTCCTTCCTGCCAGGCTCCCTTCACTCCCATCCCCACTGCTTGTCACTCCAGCATGAACTTAAACGTGTTGATGCATTAGTCCCCTTTGCTAGGGAGGCACAGAAGACCTGGGCCTTTGGAACTGGCTGACCAAGCGTTGTGGTCAACTTCCTGGCAGACGAACTTGCACAGGTGGGCTCACCTCTCTGAGCTTCAGTTCCCTCCTTCATGAAAGAAAAGTAACAGTATCTGCTACACTGAGAGATGGTCAGACTTAAGGGAGACGATGGATGAAGTGCTTCATGGGAAGTCTCCAGTGGGAGTGAGCTGCATTCTTGGACAGCAAGGCAAAGCACCTCGTGCTTCTCTGAAACTTCAGCACATGGTTAAGTGCTGGCTCTATGGCATGAGGGTGCAGGGGCTCCACCTAGAAGAGAGAATGGTGACTCAAATCCGGTAAAAGGTGAGTAAAATCTAGTCACGTTCGCAGACTTAGCTAGCAATATCTTGATGGATTCACAAGGCTGTAGGTGGCAAGCCCAAGCCCCTCTCCACCCCCAGCCTACCCTGACCTAATGTTTACTAGCTCTCCCCCAACCCCAAAGTCCAAGAACACGGAACATTTCTCAGTTCCTCCTACACCCCCGTGCCCTTGCTCACTTCCCATTCTCAGTGGTCTCCATTCCTCTCCATCTGGAGGGTAACCCTCAACCCCATTCCCCATCATCAGCTGTCACATTGTCAGGTCTCAGCTGAAAGGGCCCTTCTTCTGGGTGGGAACCCTTTCCTGTGCCCCATTCTCATAGGTATCCTTGTTTAACTAAGGCCGACCCCAGCACATGATGTGGTCATCGCTCAATGTCCCCTTCCCCCAAAAGAGAAAAAAAAACCTTTAGCGCATAGAGCGGCTTCTGCCCGTGCTCTTAGCTGTCCCCCAGCACCCACCCCGCCCTCGGTATTTGCTACCTGCATCTGAAGTAGTGAATGAAAAGCTGTGAATGCAATCAGCAGGGCTTCAGCTACAGATAAATCCAGAAAACCACAGGCTCTGGCCAGAGCCACCATTGCTCAGCAGCTCTACGCTCTGCCCCGTCGTGTTTGCAAGGGTTACAGACTCGTGTCTGAGGGCTGGCTGCCCACTCTGGCAACCTGGATGGAGTGAGAGGGAACGAAGTTCTTCCCAGCCTGGCAGAATCTCCAAGTGTGGCAGCGGATGGGACGTGGTGGGGGGAGGGGGGGCTCAGAACTGCCGAATAAGTGATTCCATCTTGTTCTTTGAAACAGGTCTGCCAGTTACAGATTCACTTTCTAACTCCTTTAGAAATGGACCACTTGCAACGTTGCCACGGTCTGAACAATTTGAATTGAATCGTGCAGAGATTCGGGTTGGGAAGCTAGACAGACCCAGGTTCAAATCCAGACTTAGCCACCAATTGGCTCTGTGACCTTGGGCAAGTGACTTTATTGCCATGTGCCTCAGTTTCCTAATGTGTAAATGGGAATAATATCTCAGAGAGACAGAGGGAGAATTCAACTATGTAAAACACCTGGAATTGCTCCTGGTATAAAGTTGGTGTTAGTAAGTGTGAGCTATTTTTATTATTTTAATTTTTTTTTACGCATTTATTTATTTTTGAGAGCGAGACAAAGCATGAATGGGGGAGGGGCAGAGAGAGAGGGAGACACAGAATCCGAAGCAGGCTCCAGGCTCTGAGCTGTCAGCCCGCTGCGGGGCTCGAACTCACTGGCCGTGAGATCATGACCTGAGCAGAAGTCGGACACTTAACCAACTGAGCCACCCAGTCACCCTAGTAAATGTGATCTATTTTAAAAACCACTTCCTAAGCATGTCCCACAGAATTTTCCTTTCCATTACGTTGATTTGAAATCCTGGACGCCACACTGCACAGTGGGCCCTCCAATGTGAGATACACACAATATAGGTTAACAGCACATGAGAGCTTGGACTGAACACACAGCTGTCCTTGTCAGGAGGTGTGTGGGCAATAAGACAAGTCACATGCTGTTTGTCAGGAAACTGGGTCAAAACCAAAAGAAATACTCTGAATTCCTGTCAGGAAGGCCTGGAGTGTCGGGGAGCTGTTTCTAGTGTGCAGGAAGACAAGAGCCAGGGACAGGTACGAAGAGAATAAAACAGGGCAAGGCCTCAAGGATGAGAACAAACGTGTCTGGGAGAGGAGGGAAGGGCAATTGAAGCATACTCACGCTTTCGGGGTGCCTGGAGGGGCTCAGTCGGTTAGGTGTCTGTCTCTTGATTTCAGCTCAGGTCATGATCTCACAGTTCGTGGGTTCAAGCCCCAAGTCAAGCTCCAGGCTAACAGCAGGGAACCTGCTTGGGATTCTCTCTCTCCCTCTCTGTCTCTGCCCCTTCCCTGCTCATGCACCTGCACATGCCCTCTCAAAATAAATAAACATTAAAAAAAAAAATACTCAGGCTTTTAACTAGAAAGCTCCACCCTCTGGTCTTTCTATTTTTTTTTTTTTTCAATGTTTTTTTATTTATTTTTGGGACAGAGAGAGACCGAGCATGAACGGGGGAGGGGCAGAGAGAGAGGGAGACACAGAATCGGAAACAAGCTCCAGGCTCTGAGCCATCAGCCCAGAGCCCGACGCAGGGCTCAAACTCACGGACCGTGAGATCGTGACCTGGCTGAAGTCGGACGCTTAACCAACTGCGCCACCCAGGCGCCCCGGGTCTTTCTATTTTTAAAAACCGCACAAGACAGTGGTAGCCAACACACCAATCATGTTCTTGGAACAACCAGCCTCGCTTCTCCCTTTATCTTATCTTCAGCTGCTGCCATGTGTTCCAGAATGTTGCTACTGTTCCCTTCCTTACTTTCAAGTAGGAGAAAAAGGCAGGCTGTGTACCTCCTGACCCTCCAAGCCCACCCATCCCCATCGCTCATCCCCTCCAAACACAGTGAGCTATGGCCTTGAGCTGACATTTGACCCACGAGCCGGTGTCGTCTGAAGTTTTTCAAAAGCCAGAGAAGATAGATGTTGACCTGATCTGGCAGCTTCCTCTCCCAGAACCACTGGCCGAATCTCGCCATTAAGAATGTGCCTCTCCTGCCTCGTAAGACCAGCCTACGCAGGGGAAGGGGAGTGGGAGGGAGGAAAACCGGAACTGATGCCTGTGTGCAAGCTTTTTCGGGAATTTCGGAGCCACTGAAGTGACGGGAGCAGCTGACAGGACAAAACCCTCTGCCGTCTCCCAGACTGCCCCTCAAGGAAAGAAAAACAGAAGAGGTGAAAGAGGAGGAGCACGGGAGGCTCATGGGCGCAGGTCCTTTCCACCGAGCAGCTTTCATGGACTTCTGGTGCCATCAGTCTTCCAGCGGGGAAGCCCAAGCGTGCCAAGAATGTTAGCTACGGGCTTTGAAGCTTTACGAGGCTGAGTACTCCACCCACCACCCACCTCAGGAAAAGCCTGGAGGCCTGGCACGGTAGGTTTTCCCTCGCAGCCTTCAGTCTGATCCGGTTGGACTTGATGCCCACTCTTGTGGCTCCCTTGCCCTGTGACCTTGAGCATTCGATAAACCTCTCCGGGCCTCAGCTTTCCCATCCATGGGAGTGAGATCCTGTGCCTAAACTGCAGGGCTGTTGTATGGTTACACAAGTGCCTGGAACACAGGCTCCGTCACTTGAAGGATGCAGAGACTCTGTGACTGGCCTCTAACAAACTGCCTCACCTTTCAGCAATTCAGGGCTTGTTTTCCACCCATAAAGCAGGAATAGCACATCTTCGGGAATTTGTAGGTATTACACACAAGGTCTGACTTTCTGTAAGCTATTTCACGTCTTCTATCAAGGAGAACGTCAGTAGGTCTGAGCCATGGCATCAAATAGAATGGCCAAAGAGTTTCTGTGCTTCAGTAATGGACAATACTGAGGGCATCCTTCTCTCTAGACAAAGGGGTCACGTGTCACGAAATTGGCCAGAGGAGGAGCGCCTGGCTGGCTCAGTTGGTAGAGCATACCAACTCTTAATCTCAGGGTTGTGAGTTCAAGCCCCATGTTGGGCATGGAGCCTCTTAAAAAAATTAAAAAAAAAAAAAAAAAAGAAAAGAAATTGCCCAGTGGAGCAATTAATCTAGGATTCAAGAGCGGTAAAGAAAAGAATCACACAGGTGAGAAACATAAAAGGGGAGACACATATGCTCCGTGCATGCAGTGGTTAAGCACAGATTCTTGGCTAGACTGCCAGTCTTGATCTTGGCTCCATTATGGCGCATCCTTGCAACTCGGCCTCATCGCCCGCAAAATAAAGTGCTTTGAGGATGTTAATGTACACGCAAAAGTACTTAGAACATCAGCCGGCATAGAGAAAGCTATTAACAATTGTAGATGGTTTTTACTCACCCAAGATCCAAAATACCCCAGGGCGATCCCTTCTGACTCCCCTGCAGTTAGGTTGGCTCATGTGACCCATGCCCATCAGTGGGCTGAGAACAAGTGCCCGTGTCATTTCAGGACTGAAGCACGGAAGAGTCGGGGCGTGTTTGCCAACTTTTCCTTACCCCCCGCCGTCAGGGAAACCGTGTGCTAAGATGGTAGAGCGGCAAAGTGGAAGTAAACTGAGTCACTGGATCACCACATGAACAGCTGCCCTGCAGCGAATTTTAGAAAATTAGGAAACATTTGCTGAGCACCTGGAGCTTTCCAGAAATTACATGTAGTACTTTGTTTTTAATAAATCTGTGTTGCTACAGGACAGTGGTTCTTAACTGGGGGAGGTTTGGGCCCCCAGGGGACATCTGACAATGGAGATAATGACTGTCACAACCGAAGGGCTACTACTGGCATCCAGTGGGTAGAGGCCAGGGACGCTGAATGACCCTGTACGTGGATGAAAAGTGCACAAAGAAACCCTCCTGTGGCAGCCCAGGCACTGTCTCCTGCAATGAGCACCAGTGTCCTCAATCTTCCAGAAATCTCCTGTGCGTACACACAGGCACACCCGTATCCTTTACGCTCAGTGGGAACAAATTGCACACTGTTCTACACGTGTATCTTCACGTTCTTTCCGTGTCAGAACCAACCCTATCTGCCTTAGTGCTCAAAGAACCAAACATGCTGATTTCTCACATCAGGGCACAATGGAAGGCCTTCCCCAGGGGTGCTTTATCTTCGTCCCAGCCCCACTCCCAGAAATCGATAGAGTCAACTGGCCCGGGAAGGCCTGCATACCCACCATTTTCCCTGAGTACCATCAAGTTTGAAGGCTACAGCTAGTCCTTCCCTCTGCGCCTGGCTCTCGCAGGATCTCACTCCACCCGAGTCTCCAGTCTCACTCACTCTATTCCCCCTTCCCCACAGGCATTTAAACGTGTTCTCACCTCCCTCACACCACCTCGTCCATCAGCCACTACTGCCACCCTTCCCCCTTCTAGAACAGCCAAGTCTCGTCACTCACTCACGTTACATTCAATTCACTCTTCAGACCGTTTAGGTTCCTCTCTCCCAGACCACCAAGCTCGAACTTTTCACATCTTACCTTTCCTCTCAACTGACCCTACAGCACACCCCTTTTGAAGTACTTATGTTGCTTCTACAACTTTACCAACATTCAGCTGGTGGGCTGGAAGCAGAGTCCAGCAAAAATATATGTGAGTACAACCCTATTAATCCAGGATGAAAATATTGGTGGCAACCAGGTTAAATACTGGGTGTAAACCAGTGAATGCAGGTGCTGCTTCTTCATGGTCCTCCAGTTTGGGAAATCTGGATTGGTGGTAGGCACGGGCGTGGGGTTTGCTGCACTTAGCAACAGTAGGAGTAAAGTCCTAACAAAACCGGGTACACTACGGAACACATGAAGATGGAGAGATTTATTACAGATCCAAATCAAAATAGCAAACAAGCAATCTGACAACTCTAGAGTTCAGGAGAGAAGTTGGATATAAATTAGGGTCTTCAACATAGATGGTATCCAAAGCCATGAAAAGTAGGTGGGTTTCAACAAGGGAATGAGTGTAGACAAGTCCAAGAACAAATCCCTGGGAAAAGAGGAGCTGGAACTGGCAAGAGACAGAGGAGGAGCAGGGTAGCACATCACTGCACAACAAGGCTAAGGAAGCGGTTCTGGAAGGAATAGTCAGACCTGTCAAATAGGACTGAAGGTTAAGTAGAAGACTGGACCTCTCAATGTGGTCAGCACTGCTGACCTTGCCATGCGGCTTCAGTGGGGTAGCAAGCCTGATGGGAGTGCTTGAACAGTAAAAACTGGGAAAGCTCGTATAGAAAACTCACCCGAGGAATTCTACTATAAAAAAGAACAGAAACTGGAGACGGACGTGGCCTGAGACCAACCCATCCTGAGTCATAGAAAATGTGATTTCTTTAAAGGGCATCTAATTCCCTCCTACTATTTCAGAACAAGGAAGGAAATCCCATCATGCTCTCTTTCAACTGTTTTCATCTACTAGAAATTATTTTGCAGCCAGACTTGCTGCTAATAGAGAGCCACAGAGCATTTAATTCCTAAGAGTGAAGTTCCTATAGGTATTAGGCTTATCAGGTAGCCCACCAGGGAGGAAATAGGGCCCCCCCAGTAGATAAAAGGCAAACTACAGACTTACTAGTTACATGCTGTTTTCAAACTAGTGGGTTGGGTAAAATCAGAAGTGATTTCTTGGGGTGCCTGGGTGGCGCAGTCGGTTAAGCATCCGACTTCAACCAGGTCACGATCTCGCGGTCCGTGAGTTCGAGCCCCGCGTCGGGCTCTGGGCTGATGGCTCAGAGCCTGGAGCCTGTTTCCGATTCTGTGTCTCCCTCTCTCTCTGCCCCTCCCCCGTTCATGCTCTGTCTCTCTCTGTCCCAAAAATAAAAAATTAAAAAAAAAAAAAAAAAAAAACGTTGAAAAAAAAATTAAAAAAAAAAAAGAAGTGATTTCCTTCCTGCTAAGATACATACCGCAAATATTTTCTAAGTATGCGTGCAAATGGGTACGTGATACATGTGTTAATTTAATATCCTAAGTGAAATTCTGCACAACATCTGGGTCAGAGTGTACTTTGCATTATCAAAAAGGATGAACCAGAAGAAGGGAAAATGCATGACAAAGTCTTTACTTTTAAATGATTATCAGTACACGATGTAACAAGTTTTTGAATTCTATCAGCTAGTAATTTTGATTAAGAGAAACTAAAAGCAGCCCTAACAATTATACTAGTATTTATTGTTCTAACCCTTAGCCAGAAAGGACTATTTTAAGGCTGGCTGCTGCTTCACACAAGTTACAAATAACTATGTACTACTTTTTCATAGATAAAGCCCCTGACCTTTAAGAAAGCTATAGGGAAAAAAAATATTTAATCCCTTTCTTTCTTTAAAAAAAAAAAAAAAAAAATTTCATTTTTTTTTTTTTTACTACATCTAAGAAAGAAAAAGTATTGATATATATGTTGCTTGAGCTAAAAGGCATAGGAAACAGACAACATATACACTTTAAATTTTAAGAAATATGAGGTAAAAGAAAATCTTTGGATAAGCTCTAAGTTTGTACAAAGAAGCTAGATCTGCTATTCTCTAAAAAGTGAAGGGATCTACTATATGACATACAGAAATAATTTAATGCCTTTTCACAAGAAAGTAACTCAAGCTTTGCTGAAGCCTCATAACCACGAAGGCATCGAAAAATGCCAATCCGCGCGCAGAGCTGCTCCTTCCTCCCCTATCCGTTTATGCGGTAGTTTTCGTGGATTTCTGGCCGGATGTCACAGACAAAGGCCAAGAGGTTATCCAGGACTTCATCCCTGTTCTGCTGGAAGTAGGTCTGGAGGATGGTCATCTTCTCCTGGGTCTCCTTCTCCACCTCAGTGCTGCAGCTGCCGTGGGATCCCAGGGCCTGGAGTCAGGGGGCAAGGACACACAGGGAAGGTCAGGCTGACGCTCTGGTTGGCACAACCTCCTTAGTTCTGGAGAAACCCAGTCTCGTCGGTGAATACAAAGAATCAGCTACAGGCAGTGTGCCCTCGTGACTGAAGAGTATGCGGGAAGGTGGTGTTCCCAGTTACTGGGAGCAAAGAAAGGACGCAATCCCTTGGTGGCCAACCTTCACACATCTATCAAAAGGTAAACTGCACAGCGTTTCCACCGCTCAGAAATTACCCCGGAGAGCAGTCCCTTCACATCTCTCTAGTGTCTAATGGACCGCCTTAACCAAAGACTGGAAAGAACCTTAAGACCCGTTGTACAGCAAGACGGTACAAACTGTCAAATATGCAGTTTAAGAGGAAAAAAGCAAGACGTAAAATGGTGTCAGCGTGGCTGGTAAATGCATATCCTTGTGTGGTTTTAAAAGGCAGAAATAAGTGATGTTAAAAAAAAAAAGTCAAAAAAATAAATAAACCTGAGGGCACAACAGGATGCAATTCGGGAGGAACCCGCAGTTTACATTAACCAACACTGGTTAATGCTCTAGTTCTTACATTCGGCAGTGGATTCACCAGCATTATGAATACATGACATCTTTTCTTTCAAGCAGAATATTCTAGAAGGATTTGCAAGAAACTACTAACAGTGACTGCCTCTGAGGAGGAGTCCAGGTCTGGGTGGGAGGGAAACTAACTTCACCGTTGCCCTATTTTACTGCTTGAATTTTTTTACCATATTCATGTCTTACCCCTTCAAATTCTAGTCACAATATAACACACATGGACGGATAAATTTCCTTTATCCTCAGTCTTCACAGTATGGCTGGCTTTTGTCAAGTGTATGCCTACTTGATTAGAATGAGACCTATCAGGTTCTTGAAGACAAAGCTTTTTTGCATTGATCCTTTCTATCTTGTAACCTGTTTCTGCCTCTTTACGTGTATGTTAACAGCTACAGGCCTTCCTATCTGTATGCACACTACAGTGCTTAACGAGAAAGCATTCTCTCGCATGTTACCTATTCCTCCAAAACCTGTCCAGAAGCCATCCCTCCACTTTTCACAGATGAGGAGACCCAGGCTCAAAGAGGTCAAAGTGAACATGCAAGGATTCAAACCCAAGTTTCCTGAGTTCAAACTTATGACCCTTCATCCTATATTGTAACTGTTCATATTAGCGGAATAAGGGGCCATCGCATATTAGCTCAGTCGCTAACTCCTACTTTTAAAATTTTAGTCCAAAAACCCTACTGCGGGGAAGGGATAGGAGAGGGGGACACAACCTCTGTTCTACGAATAGACACTGTATGCCAAGTCTGGGTTCGCGGTCACAAAGCCCAAGGGGTTACCACAAACATTGCTGGAAAACCTCGGGGCTCATGCCTACACCACAGTGCTGATCCAGGCTCTGTGAGTAACTGCAGCGTAGATGTAAAAATAAGATGAAGTGGTCGCCCCGACAAGAGTATTTCCACACTGTTCTGTGGGCGGTCTGACAGTTTACAGCACCCATCTACCCCGCTGCAAGAGCCAGAGACACTTTAAGTTTTAACAGCACTGTAGCCGCCCAGTGCAAAGATAAAAGGAACTTTTGCCACTTACTGCTCAGAGGGAGGCACGTGCCTCAGGCCTGGGAGGGTGTGCGCCTGGAACACCCAATGCAGGCCACAGGGCAGAACTTGAGAATGGAGCCCACAAAGACAAGGCAGAGTTGACAGATGGAAATGAAGTCCTGAGAGCATCATTTAAGCTCCTGATCAAAATAAAGTTAGCCTTTTGCCTGGGTTTTTCATTATACAAGCCAATAAATTCCATTTTCCTTAAAATCAGCCTGAATTGCTTTCTGTTACCTGACAGTTTCTTTTCTCCGTAAAGCCCTCCTTCATCCCTTCCCCTCTCTGGGATCTGTTGCTGTACTAGTACTTCATGCATCTCACGCTCCCTGGCCCGGCCTGTACTGTCGCTAAGTGTCTCTACGACACTGAGGTGGGGCTCCGTCTGATGTATGCTTACGACCACCGTGGCTCTCTCACAGCTGGAACTCCGCCAGACTTGCATTTCATTGCCGAGTCTCCCTGACCCTCAGACTATAGGAGGTAAGCTCCACGAGGCAGGGACCATGTCGACTTCTGCTCACAGCTGACCCCCTAGCATCTGGCACAAGCTAACATGTTTAACAGATATTTGTGAAATGACTAAGTGAAGACCAGGGTTCGATGTTAGTTAAAAACTGATCACCGAGGAGACTCAGCCTGAGCATCCAAAAGACAAACCTTCAAATTTCTGCCAGAAATCACAATCTCCAAGCTATGCTAGATATTTTGAGAGCCTGGGGAAAAGGGAAGAAGAGGAAAGCCTCAGGAAACTAAAGCAGTAATGAAAATAAACCAGGCCCACCGCAGCTTCCTTGGCCTTGAACTCCTTCTCCCTTTGCAGGCGGTACTGTTCAATTTCAGCCTGAGCTTCTTCTTTGGCCTGCTTCAGCCTCCGGTTCTTTCCTGTTTTCAAAGGAAAAAGCTACATCAAGAAGTGGTTAAAAGACAAGTAGAAGAGGAAGCAGAGACTGAGACAGTAAATTCTAACAGGTAACAAGGAAAAAAGTTTTATGCTATAGTCCCAAGAGACATGCACGGGGGAATTCAAAGCTAACTAGCAGTATAGGTTCCTGCCTCCTGCAAGCTGTACTTAGCTAGGAAGTGACTAGATAAAAAGGACCGTCTTCCATAACTGCAAACAGAAAAATGATGGAAACAATTCTGCAATGTGTCAGAATATTCTCTCAATCTCCACTGTTAAGAACCAACATAAAATGGGTGACATTACCCATCTGGGGAATTCTTGCTCTTCCTAAGAAGTAAACACCTAAGTATGCTGTTGATTGTAACTAGAGGTCTGAGTGAGGAGAGGAATATGCTCCCAAGAGACAGTAACCTAAAATGTAACTAATGAGACAGATGATGTAATATTGGAAACTAAAACCATGCCTGTGCACAAGGAAATAAGTAACAAAGTGGTTCTGGGAAGGTATCCTGAAATGGGGAGCACTGGACAGTAAGACTGCACAAGCATCTAAGAAGTGAGGAGACACAGGGGCTCTGGTTTCTAGAGAATAAACATACAGCTGAAAAGATTCTTTAAATTCCATCAGACCCTGTCTGAAAACAGACCACAAGACCAGCCAGCATATATTCTCTGCTTTGATCCTCTGCTCACTGATCAAACTTCTCAGAAACCCAAATTGAGGCTATATGATCAACCTGAGCATTTATTTAATCCAGAGCAAAAGACATCCTGCACCTAAAAGTAAGCTTTATTAGACATTCTTGTACATCAATTTCCCAAATGCCACTCAACCCATGTAGACAAATGAAAGTGAATTTAACCTCCCATCTCCTGATGAAGAACAGGATTTTCGATGTATAATGACCCCACATCAACACTCCATCATGTTTCTGGTGAAACAATCAACAGACCTCTCTAAAAACCCCAAACCTATTTCTGTAAGTGTATGTTTTCTCCAGTATTATTTAGGGCCTACTGCTGTCCCTGTGAGCTAACTTCTACCCCTATCCTCCACATGCCATCCTCCTTATCACCCATCTCCAAACCCATACTTCAGAGCTGAAGGTCTTTTCTAAACCAACAATCTACAAATAACACTTATGACTCAAACATTATGCTAGCTCCACATAATTTCACAATACCACTCTCCTGGTCACTGCTAACTCCCAAAGTTCTCTGAATTAAGATAAACCATTCCCTGCCCATCAGATATCTTCAAAGTTCAATGCTGACAGGCTTGTCTGAAAACCAAAAATAAATACTTGAACAGGAAATCATATTTCTTTTACACCTTATTTTTGTGGGAGCCAGTATTTTATTGGCTCCCATAATGAAATAAACATCACTGAAACAGCTACGTCAATGAAATAAACCATAACACAATTTTTTTTTAAGTTTTATGGTCCAAAGAAACAATTTCAAGAAAAATTTAAGTAGGATCCCTTTGCCACATATGTACTGCCTCTTCCCAATTCCTAAATGGGCAAGATAACCATAATTACAAATCAAAAAAGGCAGTGATTTTTTTCAAATTGTAGCTCTTGTCAATACTTCTGTTTCTTTAAAAAAAAAAAATTTTTTTTTAACGTTTATTTTTGAGAGAGAGAGAGACAGAGGATGAACAGGGGAGGGGCAGAGAGAGAGGGAGACACAGAATCGGAAGCAGGCTCCAGGCTCTGAGCCATCAGCCCAGAGCCCGACGTGGGGCTCGAACTCACAGACCGTGAGATGGTCACCTGAGCTGAAGTCGGACGCTTAACCGACTGAGCCACCCAGGCACCCCTCAATACTTCTGTTTCTAATTACTGCAAATTCTGAGGTGTATATTAGCCATAAACTCACTCCTTTAAAACAAATTCATTCAGTAAATATGTAATAGCTATATGACCTATACAAGACCCTGCACTAAACTTGATGAGATAAAGAAAAATGTATAACATGACCCCTACATCCAAGACACTCAGAATTATTCTGACCGTTTTACAAATATTTGTTCCTGCACCTCCCCCAAATAATCTCACATACTTCCCAACAGTAACTTCTGTTACTAATGAGCCACCACAGGACAAACTCTGAGAAGTCATTCTGGAAATACTTTATCATCAAGGCCATGATGGGAAATATTCTATGAAGAACATAAAACTTTCCAGTCACCAGCGCAAGAATAAAAGGCTTGTTCCCATCATCCTCAGCTCCCTCAAAGAAAGCTTTTCCTATGAAATAGAGTATTTCATAGGAAATACTCTAAGCCAGAAAATATAAGAGCCGTGCTTGAAATCTACTTGGGTATGGGATAAAAGTGTAAGTCTTATAACAAGAGAAACACCAAAGAATTACTGAGGGCCATACTCCTTGCATGGGAAAAGAGGCCTCTAGGCTCCCGCTATGCTTTTTCTCACGGTATGGTCAAATCATTTCAATAAGCCTCCTATCACCCATCTGTATAACAGGGATAAGGATACCTTTCTCACCAGATGGGAAAATGAATACATACGATTAAGTTACACACAGTCCATGTACTCCAGGAGCTTAGTCTAGTGACTAAGCCCTATTAAGAAACCTGTTATCGCATCGCGATGACAGAAATAAGGTCTTAGGAAGGACTCAGCCTGGTTTGAGAGAAGGAGAAAGCAGGGAAGGCTTCCTGGAAGAAATGCTGCCTAAATTTTGAGATCTGAAGAAAGACTAAGTGTTAAAGAGAGAGGAAACTAGGAAAAGGCACTTTCAACTGGAGAAAACAGCTGTACCGAGGCTTGCAGGTGAAATAAGGCATCACAGTGGCCCAGGATGGCTGGAGGAGAGAACCCAAAAATGAGATGAGGGAAGAAAGCTAGAGCCCGATCCAAAAACACTGCCTACACCCTATTAAGGAATCTGGTCTGGGCAACCCAGCCCTCTCACTCTTGAGACCTTTGTACTTTTGCTCAATAAACCCTACTGTTTTGCTCAGAAAAAGAAAAAAAGAAAAAGGAACCTGGTCTTTATTCTGCAGGCACTAAACTGACTGTAAAGGAAGTGGGGAAGTCCTATCTGCACCCCAGGGAGGACTCTGATGGAAGGAGAATGCACTTGGAGGAGGTTGGATCCACCCGTTAAGTTCCTTAGCAACCTTACACTTCTAACTCTAGCCCCCATCTCATCTGCAACTAACCCACCCAGCATTGGCTTCCTCCACTGGGGCTTTTGAATACCATGATGATGGAGACACCGGTCACCGGTACACCGGGTAATGCGTCTGGCACATATTAATCACATTAAAAAAAAATTTTTTTTTAAGGAATTAACGAAGCACGCTGGTACCAGAGCCTCATAAAACCTAGTGTCCCGGACTAAGATGCTAGCTGTCGGGATGGGGGAAAAGTTAAACAGGCGTATACACCTTGGCTACTGTCTAAACGTGGCGAACAAGAGAAGAGCAGACGTGGCAAAGAGGACTCTGTGTTCAACAGCATGGATTACGGTAGCTCTGTACACTGACACAAAACAACCCAAAGGAGCAAGTGACAGGGAGAAAGACGAGTTCCGTTTGAAAAGCCCATTTCACAAGCCAACCAAGACCCCAAGGTCATCCACCTACTATTGTCTCCACGCCCTGTCTACTACCCCACATCGCGGCTTCCAGTCGACCCTCAAGCCTTCCAGAGCCTCAGATCCAGACAGTTTCGAGCCACACAAGATCCCGCGATTGTCACCACCCCTCCACGCCGCAGTTTTTCGGGCCTCATCTACCTACGACCTCCTGCGGCCTGGCGGCGTTTCGTGCACTGGCACCACGCCTGGCCGCCCCACCCCGAAACTCACGCTTGCGGGCCTCCGACACCTTCTCGGCGGCCCGCTTCTCGGCCTGCAGCAGCTGCTGGATGCCCTGCGACTGGCTGGCCATGGCGGTGGCGACTCTGAGGCCGAGGTAAGCGGCCTAGATCGGCGAGCTCGCCCCCTCGGGTCAGCTGACCCAGGAGCCTAGGATCTGCGCCTGCGCTGTGAGGCGGCGCCCCGCCCGCCGCCACGTGACTATCGCAGCGCCGCGTCAGCTGACTGCACAAGGCGTCTGGTGACTGGACCGGGAAGGGAGGGGCGGGGGGGAGGAAGAGCGGAATGTCTCGGCTGCGCCTGCGCAGGATCTGTCTTCTGTCTTTACCCCGTTCCTCCTCTCAGCGCCCCCGCTCCTTGCGTGGCTGTTCCTTCGCTAGTTCGGTTGTGGTAGCTGCCCCGGTATGTCGTTTTTGCTATGATCCCTCGCTTTACAATATACGCGCCTTAAGGTCGGGAGAGGAAGAGCCAAGCCAAACACAAAGAGGTTCCCTTATTTTGCACTCTTCTTTACTCTCCCCTTTCTGGAATTTTCTTTGGCACTCAAATATATTAGGGGGCACGTTAGAAAAATTATTACCAGGCTCAGGGGATAGAGTGTGGGTTGGGAATAGGGACACATGGGGACAGATATGCCACTTACGCTCTGTGATTTGGAGGAGGATGCTTTCCTCCTGTCTGAACCTCAGTTCAAACAACGAGGTGGACTATTTGCCATAAATATTTGATGAATGCCTGCCATGATCCTAGACCACTGCACGTACTGAGGAACTAGAGAGCCAGACAGAGTCCCTGGTGGAGTGCATAGTTGACGAACAAAAAACACATTAAAATAAATAGGAAATGGCAAACTGATACAGTAATGAAAAGAAAATGCAGAGTACTCTAAGAAGACGGGCATGAGGGCTTTCCAAGGAAGTGGCATTTAAAATGAGATCAGAGGGGCGCCTTGCTGGCTCAGTTGGCTAAGCGTCCAACTTTGGCTCAGGTCATGGTCTCACGGTTTGTGTGTTCAAGCCCCACCTCCGGCTTTGTGCTAACAGCTCAGAGCCTGGAGCCTGCTTCAGATTCTGTGTCTTCCCCCACCCCTCCCATGCTCATGCTCTGTCTCTGTTTCTCAATAATAAATAAACGTTAAAAAAAATTTAGAATGATATCAGAAGAGTGAGAAGTTAACCAGGAAAGAATTGGGGGGTGGGGTGGGGGTGGGAAGAGGAGTTAGGGTTGATTAGTGGAAAAGAACCAGCATGTCTGGATTTGGTGGGAGCAACTTGGCACAGAGATACCTCCCACCACAAATTGGTAGTTAGGAAGCCAGTAGTTGAGTTTACAACATGAAGGGTATTGCCCTAACACTTGACTGGTTCTGACAGCAACTCTAAAGTAATGTTATTAACCCCTTTCTATAACCAGACTGAAGCTCAGGGAGGTTAAGTAACTTGCCCAAAGTCACTCCCCTATTAACTGTCAGATGGGATCAGATGGGATATTTGAATCCAACCAGGCCTGCAAAGTGGAACATCTGATCCACTGTGCTCTGCAGGAATCTCGTGGGCTGTGGGAAGGACCAGATGGTCTCCTGGAGCCACCAAGCACTGGGAACATAAAATAACGCCAGAACTTTTTGATAGAAGCATCTCTGCACTCTAGGAGGAGCTGGATTCATGGTTCAGGACATTGTTCACTGGATTAATGTTAGAGATAGGGTTGGAAAGAAAGCTAAAATCCAGAACATCTAAGAACAGCATTTGACTGGTCTCTGGGACTTTAAGTCCAGTCATTGATTTCCTGGAAAGATTTGTCATTTTCAGTGTTCTAGGAAAATGTAATTCATTGAATCAACAGAGGACAATACATGCTTCTAAGGGTGGCAAGAGGATTAAGAGATGGTGGTAGCCAAAAAGTGGAAATAACCCAAATGCCTATCAAGTGACGAGTAGGTAAACAAAATGTGGCTTACCCATCGATGGAATATTATTTGATCATAAAAAGGAGTAAAGTACTGATACATGCTGCAATACGGGTCAACCTTAGTAACATGCTAAGTGAAAGGATCTGGGCACAAAAGACCACATATTGTGCAGGTCTGCTTATCTGAAGTGTTCAGAATAGACAAATCTTATAGAGACAGAAAGTAGGTTAGTGGCTACCCAAGAGCTGGGGGGGGGGGCAGGGGGAGGGGGGAGAGGGAACAAGGAGTGAGGGCTCACTGGCAAGGGGGTTCTTTTTTGGGATCATGGAAATGTTATGGAATGAGGTAGTGGACAGCTGCACACCCTTGTGAATATACTCAAAATACCAAATTGTCTACTTTAAAACGGTAAATGCTACAGTGTGTGAATTATGTCACAATAAAGCTGTTACGAAGAGAGAGAGAAATGATTATAATGATGGAGGTGAAGCTTTTGCACGGTTTCTAGTCTGTCATCAATGCCAGGAGATGGAAGCTGTTGTTTTTATCTGGCTAGGGGGTGATTGTTTGATTTACAAATCTGGTCCTCCACTTAACAAAAGCCTTCACATGAGGGTTCCTCTAACAGCCAGCTTCCTGAAAGCATCGAAATTTCTACACATTCCAGAATTTTTTTTGCTTGCAACATTTCAAAAGTTTATTGTATAAAGAGAACAGTACTAGACAAGCCATCCACTGAAATTTTCAGACTAGTGTATGTTTTCTGGTTATCTGAGTGGGTGTTTGTTGTCAGAACTTGGGTACTCTGGGGAGATGTCCTGAAATAACTAGGAAATGAGGGTGAAGCAATTGCCCTCCAGAGGAAACCCTGAAGTCTTGAGCCAGCAGTCCAGAGCAAAGATTCACAAAGTCATCTGAGGGACACAGAGTGGATCCCAGGCTTTGAACCCCTGATGTAAGGCTGTATTATCACATCTTTTTTTTCCCCCATTTTATTTATTTGAGAGAGAGAAAGCAAGTGGGGGAGAGGGGCAGAGGGAAAGAGAGAGACAGAGAGACAGAATCTTAAGCAGGCTCCACACTCAGTGCATAGCCTGACACTAGATTCGATCCCACGATCCTGGGATCATGACCTGAACTGAAACCAAGAGTCTACGTTCAACCGACTGAGCCACCCAGGCACCTGAAATGTATCAGCACATCTAAGAAAAGACTGTGCCCATTCTGATATGTGGCTGTTCAAACACAAGTCAGAAACAAGGTGAAGGACAATAATGACCTATACGGGTCCCAAGTCAGCAACAAGGGAAGTGTGACCTCTCATTGCCTCGCCTAAGGAAACTAGACAGTTGGGTTCAAATCCCAGCTCTGACATTTATCTGTGAGCCTCAGACTCCTCATATGTTAAAAATGGAGTTAATGATAGTATAATAGGGTTGTTGTGAGAGTTGAATTCGTTAATTCATGGAACTAGCTTTGAATGTACTCACTACTCATAATAACATAGGTATCTCAATCCCTGTGACCGTGACTTCTCAAAGAAAGGTAATCAGTGAGCCTTTTGTTTTTATCTATCAACCTGGTGTCCTTAGTTAATGGAAGTTCACCTCAGACAAAGTGACTGCTCTAGAGAGACTTTGCAGGACCAGTGCTTATGGCTGAACAGGTTGTTCACCGCACAAGGAAGTGAGACTATGCTAAAAACCAGCTCATGCTCCACCCACTCTCCCCAGAGAGAGCACCTTTCTCTAATTCATTCAGAGGCTCCATGTGGCCAACTAGTAGTCCTGTAACAAAATCCAGGGTGGGGGGCCTGACTTGCCTCATGGGAGACTCATAAAGGAACTAAATGCCCCACCCTACCTCCACTCCCACATAGGGCCTCCTATGAGATAGGTTCTTGGTCTCTGCATATACATTTTCCACCTTGGAATGCTGATAACTAATAGTTATCCCTTACTCTTCCTTGATTTACACTGAAAATAATTCTAGGGGTGCCTGGGTGCCTCAGCTGGTTAAGTGTCTGACCCTTGATTTCAGCTCACGCCATGATCTCATGGGAACCCCACATCGGCCCTGCACTGACAGGTGCTTGGGATTCTCTCTCTTTCCTTCTGTCTCTGGACCTACCCCATTCATGCTCTCTTTCTCTCAGAATAAATAAACATTTAAAAAAAATTTAAAGTGGGGCACCTGGGTGGCTCAGTCAGTTAAGCATCCGACTTCCCCTCAGGTCATGATCTCACAGTCCGTGAGTTCGAGCCCCACGTCAGGATCTGTGCTGACAGCTCAGAGCCTGGAGACTGCTTCAGATTCTGTGTCTCCCTCTCTCTCTGCCCCTCCCCTGCTCATGCTCTGTCTCTCTCTGTCTCAAAAATAAATAAAAACATTTAAAAAAAATTAAAGAAAATAATCCTAAAGAAACTAAGATTCTATTCTCAAATTTTACTGGTGTTATAGAGAGAATATTTATCCTCCAGTGAACCCAGGTGCTGTGTATTGCTGTGATAGTTACAGGGTTCAGGATACATAAACCAAAAATATGGCACCTGGACATATTGACTATTTTAAACTGAAAGAATTTGAGAATCAGCATGTGCAGGAAGGATTCTTTGGCCTTCCCTTAAAGCAGGTCATGAGACTCTCATGTAAAAAATGTCTTCCTTATCTCCAGAGGAAAGGAACATCCTTATCTGCAAGGACCCCAAGAGGCTTCAAGAGAAATCAGGACAAACAGGCCTTGCTAAGTTTCCTCAAGTTTCCTCCTCTTAGCTCATACCCCTTTTGTCCTAACACATTTTCCATGACTTCCCACACTTCATCAAACAAGTGTAAAAATACTCAGTTTGAAGCACTTCCTCTGGTCTTCATTTCCTTATGAAGGCTCCCATGTCACATAGAACTTACCTTAAATAAATTTGGATGCTTTTCTCTTGTAAATCTGTCTTTTGTTATAAAGACCCAGCCAAAAACCTAAGTTGGGTAGAAGAAAGATATTTCTCCTCCCTTACAATAGCATTTACTTGCTATTTCCATCTCTTCACAGACACAGATCTAGGATCTGCCTGGGTAACATTTATTTCTCTGCTTTCCCAGGAGCTAAGAAGCAGGCCTGGAAAGCAGGTCAAGGAACAAAGCATTGCAAATTATTCCTAGAAATTAACTACAAATGACTCTGAACAAAGTCAGGACAAAAAGATATTAATAGAGACACTCTTCATTCATTCATTCATTTATTAAAAAGTGTTTATTGAGCACCTGGTTTGTGCCACCCTTCAGCAAGCTACTGTATATGAGCAAAACAGACACATTCTTTGTCCTCCTGGAGCTTGGAGTTAATGAGGGAGACAGCCAGACAAAAATGCCCACCAATGAATACATAATAATTAATTGAGTTAGATGCTCTGCAGTCGGGCTATCCAATATGGGAGACACTAGCCACATGTGGCTATAGGGAAATTGAAATGTGGCTAGTCTTTTTTTTTAATTAAAAAAATTTTTTTAACATTTATTTCTTTTTGAGAGGGGGAGAGTCAGAGAAAGGGAGACAGAGGATCTGAAGCAGGCTCCATGCTGTGAGTGCAGAGCTCAATGGGGGCTCGAATCCACGAACGTGAGCTTGTGACCTGAGCCAAAATCAAGAGTTGCTTAACCGACAGTGACATGTGGCTAGTCCGAATTGAAATATGCTCTCAGAATAAAATATATAACACATCTCAGGCTTTGCACCAAAAAATGTAAAATACCTCATTAATAATTTTTTTATTGATGGTAGACTCGATAATATTTCAAATACACTGGGATAAATAAAATGTCTTATTAAAATTAATTTCACCACCTTATACCCATTAGGGAGGCTACTATAAAAAATAATGAGTGTTAGCAAGGATGAAAAGAAATGAGAACCCATGTGTGATGTTGGTGGGGATATAAAATGGTGCAGCTGCTGTGGAAAATAGTATGGTAGTTTGTCAAAAAATGAAAAGTGAAATTATCATGTGATCCAGCAATTCTATTTCTGGGCAGATAACCCCAAAGCAGGGTCTTGAAGAAATATTTGCACATCCATGTTCACAGCACTACTCATAATAGCCGCAATGTGGAAGAAACCCAGGTGTCCCTGAAGGGAAGAACAAACCATACAAAGGAAAGAAATGCTGACACCTGCCACAACGTGGGCGAGGCTTGAGGACATTATTAAGTGAAATAAGTCAGTAAAAAAAAAAAGATACTGTATGATTCCTTTTATGGGAGGTACGTAGAGTCATCAAACTCCTAGAGACAGAAAGTAGAATGGTAGTTGCCAGAGACTGGGGGAGAGGAGAATGGGGTGTGGTTTAACGGGTCGACAGTTTGGGTTTTGCAGAATGAAACAGGTCTGGGGATTGACTGCACAACAATGTGAATGTACTCAACACCGCTGAGCTGTGCACTTGAAAATGGCTAGGATGGTATGTTTTATGTGTATTTCACGGCAATTAAAACTTTTTAAATTAAAAAAAACAAAAACATTGAATTTCACCTCTTCTTTTTACTTTTTCAAATTTGCCAAGAGGAACATTTAATATCACACGTGTGGCTCACATTGTATTTCCATTGGTGCTGCTCTAAAGGAAAAGAATTTTGACCTCCATGGATTTTTGTTTTGTTTTTTTGTTTTTTTAAAAGAATAACTATTCACTAAAGTAGTTATGCTCAAAATGTAATAGCGCATTACATGTTGTGTTTGTGAAACCATTTCTGTTAACAATGTTCATAACCAAAAATTTCGATAGATTACAGATTTATTTAATAGTACTTGTCAGACACACAGTTGATAACCTTGAGGTGAAAATACATCAAAGGCACATATATACAGTTATAGGAGTTCTTATTGCACATGTATCATGGAAGGTACATTTATTTACCACTTTTTACATATTCTAGATGACATTCAAATGAAGATAGTTGCTTCAAAGTGGTTGATAAACTTCTGGTGGTTGACAGATCTCTGGCAATTTTTAACTAAGGAACCTAGTCTGTACTGAAAAGGTAAGGGTAACCAGAAAACCTTGAAGTGTCTAAACCCGGGTGGGGTTGAAGTCAGGAGGGGTGGAGAGTTTTTGAGGCAGAGAAAACAACTTGGGCAACAGTTTTTAGACAAAAGAGAGCATGGAAAATTCCAGAAAGAGCAATGGAGACTGAAATGCCCAGATAGAGAGGTAAGAAGGCCCAGAGATGAGTCCAGAGGGGCAGACAGGGGCCAGATCATGTAGGGCCTGGAGGTCTTGCTAAGAATTTTCATCTTTATCTGGAAAACAGTGGGAAGCCAGCAGAGAGGTGACAAGGATGCATTTGTCTTTGGAAAAAAAATTACTCTTGCTGCATCTGTGTGTGTATGTGTGAGTAGTTTCTGTTTTTTTTTTTTTTTTATCATTTTTTATTATTTTTTTAAATTTAATGTTTATTTTATTTTTTTAAGAGAGAGAGTACGAGCCAGGGAGGGGCAAAGGGAGACAGGGAGAGAGAATCCCAAGCAGACTCCACACTGTCGACAGAGTGCCTGGTGTGGGGCTCAATCTCACAGACTGTGAGATCATGACCTGAACTGAAATCAAGAGTCGGATGCTTAATCAACTGAGTCAGCCAGGTGCCCCTAAGATTTTATTTTTAAGTAATCTCTACAACCAATATGGGGCTCAAACTCACGACCCCAAGATCAAGAGTCACATATTCCACTGACTGAGCCAGCCAGGTGCCCCTCTTTTTATCTTTTAAACAAGTGAGGCATAATATATAATTAAATATAGCTTAAGTTTTATATATTTTTTAATGAAATTGACAATGTTAAACTTTCTCTGAGTCCTGTGATCCTGGAAAACAGCAACAGTTCAAAAGTCTCCCTAACCTTTGTTTTCTAAAATCCCCCCATCTTTGTGTGTTCCTAGAAATGACTCACCCAAAAGGACCACTCTTCCCCATACAATTTATTTATCTATTTATTTATTATAATGTTTATTTATTTTTGAGAGAGAGACAGAGTGTAAGCAGGGGAGGAGCAGAGAGAGAGAGGGAGACACAGACACCAAAGCAGGCTCCAGGCTCTGAGCTGTGAGCACAGAGCCCAAAAGGATGCTTGAACTCACGAACCGCAAGATCGTGACTTGAGCCAAAATCAGACGCTTAATTGACTGAGCCACCCAGGCGCCCCTTTCCCATACAATTTACATAAGGCTCCCTGGACACTCGTTGTCATGACTACCACAAATTCACAGATGACTCCCTTGTTTACTTAACAAAACCAACCACCAAGGACCCTGGACTTCCCATTCTTTGCCTCACGAGTGATTAAGATTAGAATTGTTTTGGGGCACCTGGGTGGTTCAGTCGGTTGAGTGTCCGACTTCAGCTCAGGTCACGATCTCACCACTGGTGAGTTCGAGCCCCGCGTCGGGCTCTGTGCTGATGGCTCAGAGCCTGGAGCCTGCATCCGATTCTGTGTCTCTCTCTCTCTCTCTCTCTCTCTCTCTCTCTCTCTCTTTCTGCCCCTCCCCTGCTCATACTCTGTCTCTGTCTCTCTCTCAAAAATAAATAAACATTAAAAAATTAAAAAAAAAAAAAAAAGATTAGAATTGTTTGTCCCTCCAAAACCAGCCAGACACAGAGATAAACACTTCCTGTTCAGCTAGCTGAGACTTCCTCTGATTGCAAAACAATTCTAGCTCTACATCACCCTACCTGGAACTTGTGTGCTCCTCCCTATAAGTCGAAGGTAAAGCCACCCTGCCAACATACCTTGACCTTCACACCTGGATGCCTCTCCCTGTTGTGATAACCTGAACAAAAATATCTCCATAATTCCCCTGTGCATTTTTGTCTCTGACAAGATCTTTCCAGGAAATACATTCATAAACCAGAACTTCAGTCGAACATACCATTCATTGAGCATCTTCTCCGTGCAAAGCACTTTGTGGGGCTCTAGATCGTGGGATGGATAAATCTGCCAGGAGCAATACACAATTACTTCTTTTTTTTTTTTTTAATTTTTTTTTTCAATGTTTATTTATTTTTGGGACAGAGAGAGACAGAGCATGAATTGGGGAGGGGCAGAGAGAGAGGGAGACACAAAATCGGAACAAGACTCCAGGCTCTGAGCCATCAGCCCAGAGCCTGACGTGGGGCTCGAACTCACGGACCGCAAGATCGTGACCTGGCTGAAGTCGGACGCTTAACCGACTGCGCCACCCAGGCGCCCCCACAATTACTTCTTAAGTAAATTGTTATCCCCACCATTTTCTATACAACAACCTTTCGAAAGTGATATCTTCAGAGAGGCGTTATTATCTCTGTTTTCTTAGCCTTGCTTTTGTCTTCTGTAAAATGAAAATAATAGTCCTACCCTACAGGAATGTTGCAGGGGTGGGGTTGGGTGGTCAATGAGATAATGCAGGAAGTGTTGGCCTTTTATTTTTTTTAATCTTTATTTAATTTTGAGAGAGAGAGAGAGCGTGAACAGGGGAGGGGCAGAGAGAGAGGGAGACACAGAATCTGTAGCAGGCTCCAGGCTCTGAGCTATCAGCACAGGGCCTGATGCAGGGCTTGAACTCACAGAGCACGAGATCATGACCTGAGCTGAAGTTGGACACAACCAACTGAGCCACCCAGGTGCCCCAAAACGTTGGCCTGTTATTATGGGCTACGTTGGGAAGGCAGTCTGGTCTTCTGAAAGGAGAGGTCATTGTCTACAAGAAGATGCCCGATCACACTGTGTCTGCCACTCTCTCAGCTCACTTATGAGCCAAGTGGCCGGAAGGCAGACCCTTGCACACAGGTCGTCATGCTTTTGCTCACATAACCCGGCAACCCTGATGGAGCAGCAGCTGTCATTGCCCCATCCAGTTTCCTGTGACCTTTTAGCGGGCTCTAGCCCATTTCCAGCAGTCAGTATCTGCATGTCTCAGCCTGAAGACTTTTTCTAACCCCCTTCTTCCGATGTGCAGGGCCAGCTGAAAGTGACCAGGAATTGACATCCCCAGGGAGCAACCCTCACCCAGTGGCACTAGGGAGTTGGTGTATGGATATCTGTTTTCTCTCGACCTTTGAGTGGAATAATTCTGGGGCAAATGTTTTGTGTTGCATTTTCCCTAGGGAATTAACGATAGTCTCCCACCACAATCGCTGGCTCAATAATGTTCCTCCCCTTCCTTGAGTCACTTCTGTATTCCCCTACCAATCTGCCCCCCTGCACCTTCCCAATGAAATCTTGGGCTTAAGTCATTGCTTCAAGGTCTGCTTCCCAGAGAACCCACACTAACCATCAGGTTCAACTGATGAGACAAGGATTGAGCCTTGATCCAAGAAAGCCACCAACCGTGGGCCAGAACTCCACTGTGTGCATGATTATGACTAAGCAAAGCAACTGGATTCTTTTTCTCAGGGAGCAGAGAAGAAAGAAACGAAAGGGGGAAAAAGGAAACAGCAACAGAGGAGCTAGATCCCGTGAGTGGTGGCCTGTGGCATCCTGAGCGAGGCTGGTGGTGGCTCCACCAGCCCCAGTGATGCGCTTTCCTGGGTACATGCATGTCTCTGTGCAGTTTTATGCCAGCTTCCACCACCTGAGTCAAAGCATGGTGATGTTCACAGTTCCAGGAGGTGCAATTCACACAGACGTCAGGGCTAGGTGGTGCCAAGTTCAGATCTGTGTGGTCTTCAGCAAATGGCCTAGTGCCTCTGAGCCTCAGTTTTCTCAGTGTTAAATGGGGTAATACTAACATCCTTGTAGGTGTGTGTGAGGATTAAATAAATAGATGCTAAGCAACCTGGTCCATAGTTCATTGTCAGTAATAGCTTCATCCCTTACCTGAGATCTTCTACAGGTACTGGCATCTACAAGTAGTTCCTGTCTTCTGGTCACCATGGCGACCCTAGACAAGCTCATAAATATCCACTAATGAAGCAGAGATATTTTCACTTTTCCCTGCTGTGTTTGTCTGTGTCTCGGATAGATTAAAAACTCCCAGAGGAGTCACATTTTAGAGTATGCAGTCTGGCCATTTATAATCCACATCATCTACTGTGATATGGGCAAAGACCATCAACTAGGAAAAATAGAAAAAGTTCAATTCAGTCTTCCCTGAGCACAAAATTGCCTCTATATTTCTGATGGTTTAGGGAACACCTAGAGAGTGGGAATGAGAACAATTTTGGGTTGGTTTTATAAGGAAGAAGAGCCTTTGGTCAATTGGTGTCATTCAACAGACCATCAAGTAAGGTGCCTGCCTTGATGCCTTTCCTTCAAACTTCCCTTTGGGTTTGTCATTAATTTTGATTCCTCTTGAGCACCTGATCATACCAGGTCCTGAGCTAAGCATGAGGGTCTCAGATATGAAACTTAGCCTTGGAACTGACCCAAGGAGCTCACCATCAGCAATACCATTTTCCTTCTTCATAAGATAAAGGTCTTGGACCAAGAGATTTTTAAATCCCTTCTCACCTTGAAATTCTGTGATTTTCATGACTATGAGGTCAATTCTAGGAGGAAGCCCTGTACAGAAAGGCTTTACTTGAAGATAAAGAGGAGAGTGAGAGAGAATGGAAATACCATGGATTTTTGCAAAGAATCTAAAGTATTACCAAAATCTGGGTCACCTGGGGGACTCAGTCGGTTAAGCAGCCAACTTCAGCTCAGGTCATGATCTCATGGTTTGTGGGTTAGAACCTCGAGTCAGGCTCTGTGCTGACAGCTCAGAGCCTGGAGCCTGTTTCAGATTCTGTGTCTCCCTCTCTCTCTGCTCCTCCCCCTCTCATGCTCTGTCTCTCTGTGTCTCTCAAAAATGAATAAATGTTAAACAATTGTAAAGTATTACCACAATCTTTCCATAAGTTTAAAAGACTATCACGTAACTGGGACCCAAGTGTGTGAATAAGCTGCCTCCACTGTTGAGATTCAGAATGTCTGGGCCAGACATCTGTAGTGAGTTCAGCTTTAACACTTGTTTTGAAATGTGAATTTGTTCCTATGCCATGGATGCACTGGAGAATAATCTAAGCATAATACAGATGTTTATTTCATCCACAAGAAACGCTAGGTGCAAGCAGAACCATCCTGAACCAACTTCGTAGTGTCAAATAAAACACAAATCTGGACCGAGACAAGGAGATGCTTTATTTGATAGGTTTTTGCAACGGTGTTAGACGGAAAACTACAGTAGGAAAAGCTCTCCCACTGGGAGATCTGCAATGCTTTCAAAAATTAAGTGAGGGGCACCTGGGTGGCTCAGCTGGTTAGGCATCTGACTCTGGCTCAGGTCGTGATCACGGTTCGTGAGTTCGAGTCCCGAGTCGGGCTCTCTGCTAATAGCTCAGAGCCTAAAGCCTGCTTCCGATTCTGTGTCTCCCTCTCTCTCTGCCCCTCCCCTGATCACACTCTGTCCCTCTCTCTCTCTTCAAAAATAAATAAATATTTTTTAAAAATTAAAAAAAAAGATTAAGCAAAAGGATTTTTCTTTTATGGAGAGAATTAATCAAGGCCTGAAAGAACCAAGCATGGAGAGAGAGAAGGGCATGATCACACAGAGTAGCTCAGAAGATTCCACTTTTTGAGGGTGGACCAACAAAGCTCAGGGACCTAGGGGAAGGAGAGAAAGCTTAACCCAAGTTTGGGTAACAAGCATTTTGTTCCAGTGGATCAGTGGGACAAAACAACTCAGCTAATCATTTCTAAAGCAAAAAAAAAAAAAAGGGAATTTGGAGGGTCTGTGTCTGGCCTTGCCACAGGTTAACAAAGGGTCATCCGGGAGTCTTCTCTAAGTCACATGAGGAGGGTGGTTCTTTGCAGTGAGCTGTTTCTGGAACACCGAAAGGAGAAGGGGGTTCTCTCGTCATTCCTATTACCCAGGATCATAGGACTCCAGTTAAATTCAACACTGTTGGCAGGATTACACAAAATGCACGCAAGCATACGCTTCAAACATCGCCAGCTGCCTCAGCTCTCCCCCAGATCAGGGTTACAGCTGCCCCTCTGGCTTCAGATAACCCCCTCCCACCACTTGACCATTACTCGCAAGCTTTCCCTCACTTGTATAAGCCAACTTCAGGTCTTCCTCAAGGTAAGGGGCCATGCATAGTGTGGCATTCATGTATTTCTTAACAACGTAATATATGCAAGACTGTGACATCATTTCTGTCAGGCTCCTTTCTTTTTATTAATGTGTCCCTGCAAAAGCTTTTGAGCGTTGGGCCCTAAGCCCATTTTCGCCATTGGCCCTGGGGTTTGCACTTGCACTGCCTTTTATAGCACCAGGATTGTCAGGAGCACACATCATGTGACGGCAGAACTGACTGTACCGGCAGTGGGTCCCCAAGGAGCTTCCTAGGAGAGAGAGCACCCCCCGAACAATGCTCTTGAGTGAAGCACATTCCAGGGAACACGGGTCTCCCACATTCTCTGTGGCACAGATGCAGTCTTGCCGTGCTCTGCTCGGCGGTGAAGGGTTTGTCTCCAGACAGGGGGTGGGGTGGGGGGATGGCAAGCTGAGATCCAGGGCTACCCCTGCCTGACAAGCCCACGGCTCTGTCTGCTCAGAGGGAGTTCCTGAACCCGCCTGTGAAAAAACAGGAGAGTTTTTCATTGCATTTGGAATTGGAGGGAGTTAATTACATGAACAAGAGTGTATCTTAAACACCAAAATGAGACCCTGCTAATGACCTAAAGAAGCGCTTCCAAACCTTACAGAAAAAGATGATATTTATTAATCGCTCTTGGCCCAAGGCAACTGGTGAGGAGATCTGACTACCCCAGACCCCACCCAGGCTGCTCTGAGGGTTCAGGGGGTCCAGTGTCCCTGTACCTTCAGAGGCCGGTGTGCCATGGATGGCTTTGACCCAAGGAGAGGGTAAAACTGAAGAATCTCACAAAAAGTGAAATCATGGGACCACCACTCAATGGGAAAGGGGAAGAGAGGAAGGGAAGGAGAGGTATATGGCAGTTTTTAAGCTCCTACCGGAAGAAATAAAGCTGTTTCTGTATTAAGGTTACCACACATCCCTGGGGCACCTGGATGGCTCGGTCAGTTGAACATCCGACTTCGGCTCAGGTCATGATCTCACAGTTTGTGGGCTCGAGTCCCACATCAGGCTTTGTGCTATCAGTTCAGAGCCCAGAGCCTGCTTCGGATTCTGTGTCTCCCTCTCTCTCTGCTCCAACCCCACTCGCACTCTGTCTTTCCCTGTCTCTCAAAAAATGAATAAATGTTAAAAAAATATATATTAAGGTTACCACACACCCCAATGTACCCAGGGTAGTCCTGGTTAATGTGACCCCTCTTATTCTCAAAGGGTTCCACTCATCCTATTCATATTCCAACAAAGTTGACACTCCTTAATAAATATTTGGTCAAACTGTGGTATAGTAAGAAATATGTCTGGTCTTTGTCCCTGGGATCTAGCATAGAGAGCCTAAAACCCTTGCAATTTCCTGAGTGATAGGAGCATCTTTTATTATCCATAATGCCCCCTTTTCAAACACGGCTGAGTTTATGCTAATAAGGTGAGGCTTGGTGGGCCCTTAGAGAGCTTCCGGATGGAGACTGGTCCCCAGAGACACCAGCCATATGATTATAGGGTTGGAACCTTCAGTCTGGGACCCCCTCGGGTTGGAAAAAGAGAGGGAAAGAGAGAGGGGCTGCTGATTGAGTTCAATCACTAATGGATGATTAATCAATCATACTTACAAAGTGGAACTTCCATTAAAACCCCAACATGGTGAGATCTGGGAGCCTCTGGGTTGGTGAACATATCTACGTGCCAGGAGGGTGGCAATCCGCTCCCACCAGACTTGTGACTGGTGTCTGAAGGGAAGTCAATCTCATGAGACTAAACCCTGAAACTTACGGAGTCTAGCTCTGGGTAGTTAATGTCAGAATAAGACTGAAATATTGGACACCCAGTTGCTGACAGAGAATTAGAGACAGCCATTTCAAGTTTTCATTCTAACCCCTTCTAGAAGACCCAAAGTCTCAGACAAAGGGTTTGATATCTGAGTGGCAGATGTCAAATCGAAAATCGCCCTTCCCCCTCAGCAACAGCAACAGTGATCCTGGGGTCACGTGTCTCCCTGAGATGCATCAAGGCTCTATGTTGCACACGTCCTCAGGCACCACTCACCGTGTTTCATGTGAAGGTGTGGACTCCATCTTCTTTAGCTCCTAGGAAGGAGGAAATCAAGGTCACATTTCTGGCACCCTCTCTATCTGATCACTCCTGACTCTGCCATCTCTTCATGATTTTCTTTTCCCTGCTCAGGTAGTAGATGAGAAGTTTTGCAAACCAGCTGGCTAAATAGATGTCTAATTGTGCAACAAAATGCCAGTGCCCTGGGCACCTGGGTGGCTTAGTCGGTGGAGCACCGACTCTGGCTCAAGTCATGATCTCATGGGGTTCCCTGCTGTCAGGACAGAGCCTGCTTCAGATCCTCTGTCGCCCTCTCTCTCTGCATCTCCCCCACTCGTGCTCTCTCTATCTCAAAAATAAATAAACATTAAAAAAAACGCCAATGCCCTTTGTGGCAAACATCCCACCTAAAGCCTTGTGTTTGTCTTAGTCTTAGGGAGGGAACAAGAGGGTCTCCTTGACCAAATGCTACACCGTCCACAAAGCCAACCACATCCACCTCCCTCAGTCCCCTTCTTCTATCTCTTGGAGAGGGTGTGGATCTATCCCATTCCATCTTTTCTCAGTAAGATTTGTGAGGACTTGCATACTCCGAGGAGGACACATATCTACTGTCATGGCAAGTGACATTGTTAACACATCTGCCACAGAGTCCTGCTCACAGGGAAGAGGGCTGAAGCTAATCAGGTCTCTTAGGAAGCATATGTGAGACTCTACAGAGGCCTCCAAGAAACATTAGATGGGACATCACTGAGCTCTGAGGTCCTGCATTAACAATCGAATTACCCAGGGCAGCTGGGTGGCTCAGTCAGTTGAGCATCCAACTTCGGCTCAGGTCATGATCTCACGGTCTGTGAGTTTGAGCCCCATGTCGGGCATGCTGCTGTCAGCACAGAGCCTGCTTTGGATCCTCTGTCCCCCTCTCTCTGCCCCTTCCCCACTTGCTCTCTCTCAAAAATAAATAAACATTTAAAAATTGAATTACCCATTCGTTCATATACATATTTATGTGTTCATTCAACAAATATTTATTGAGCACGTGCCTGTGTTAGGCACCAGTAATCGCAATCTAATCTAATGAAAGAGAAAGGAGAGGTAATCTTTTTGGCCTGGCCCAAGGTTGTTACCTTCTTCCAGCTTTCCTCAATCCATCCTTCACCTCCAGCTAGAGTAGATCCCCTCTTTCTCTGAGCCCTGGTGGTGGACCAGGACCTGTTAAAGACCTGTGACTGTTCACTTGCAGCCCTTCAGAATGCTTTTTGGCTACAAATAACGGGAAACCCATCCAGCTGTGGCTTAAATAAAGCAGACACTACTGTACTTCATAAGACTAGGGGTCTGAGAATCCAGGGTAGGTCAAAGATCAATGAAATCCTTCAAGAGCCCAGTCTCTTCCTAACTTATAGCTCCTCCTTCCTAAGTTGCTAGGGTTTTTGTTTTGTTTTGTTTTGTTTTCTGTTTTTTGGCTTTTTCCATTTTCACGCATCATCTCAAGGTCACGCTATGGCCATAGCAGTTATATATAAGTCCTCAAACCAACATCTCACTGAAGAAAGAACTGGCACAAGCAACAAGGTTTTTCCTTCAGAGGCTCTGCCTTTTTTCTAGGAAGGGAGGGCCCCAAGCACACCTCCCCTCTGATCTCTTTGGCCAGAAGTGGGGCCAGAAACACATGATGAGGGATGACATTGCCCGGGCTGCCTTAGACATACGGTGACTCACCCCTGGGACTTACTACATCCCAGGGAGAAGGGTGGAAAGTGGGGAAAGCCACTGGGCTTGGAATGGCCAACCTTGACCAGTCAGCCCCTCAGTGCCCCTGAGTCTGCAATGTCTGCACCCTTCTTGCCGACATCCCAAGTGCAAGCCCCTCCTCTCTTCCCCCTCCCAGGAGTACGGCCCTTCCCATAAGCTGCTGGAGCCACCCCATAAATGTTTGTGAGTAAAAGACAACCAAATCAAACCAAAACAAAGTTTGGTATTATGGAAGGTATGGAGAGAAGAATTTGGAAGAAGAGTATTTCATAGACTTAGTGAACAAATAGAACCCATAGACCAATAGCTCTTTGCCAGAAGACCATGAATGACTGTTCCATGAACCCCGGAAACTATAGGAACCATTTTACATAAATGTGTATATGAAGGTTGGGTAGGGTGTGTCCTTGGTTTCTATGGAATCCCGAAAATTTCTGCAACCACCAAGTCTTGGAAGCCCCGCCTCAAATGGCCTGCGGCAATACTCTCCAATTACCCAGGGGCACACCAGGA
Organism: Prionailurus bengalensis; assembly: GCF_016509475.1. NCBI lineage: Eukaryota > Metazoa > Chordata > Mammalia > Carnivora > Felidae > Prionailurus > Prionailurus bengalensis. The sequence goes on along the minus strand of NC_057359.1, from coordinate 74,701,283 downwards.
GCCAGGGTCTTACAAGGAAGGTAACCCGACTGGGCAGAGCACCCAAGCATCCAGTACACTGGAATCTTACCACTTCTCTTCCCATGGTCACAGACTCCAGCTGTTCTATTTTTAAGAGGCCGGTCCAAAGGGTGTTATTATTCTGTCTTCCAGCACCGTCTGAGAAGAGTCTCTCACCATGACTCACCACCATCCTCCCCTGAACAATGGCCTGTGGGCTCCATCACTCACTCTTGCTGACACACCGGACTGGAAAGAGCTGATTCTAAGTGAGCAGTTGTGTGGGTATATGGAATACTGAGGGCAGGGGCAGAGGGAGGAAGGTGGGCTGGAGGTAGAGCCAGTACTCACCATCCAGACTTACCGAAACCCTGGGGAAGGGAACGGAAATTTATTTATAGATGCTGGAGGCCGGTGACCTACCCGTTAAGTTCCAAGTGGCCTCTGATGGCCCAAAGCATATACACAGGAGGAGGGGATCCGAAAGAAGCCCCTCTTCTCTCCTCCGTCAGTGGGCAGCTCCTTCCCACCTATCAGGATGGAGAACAGGCTGCTGCTGAGTCGGCTTTGGGAGGCTGAGTGAGCTAATTGGAGGATAGCACCCACCCCCATAATTCAGAGTGAGACGAGACACAGAAGAGTTTCCCCTGTTCAGCCTCTCTGGTTTGCACCCTGGTTAAGCCCTGATCTTGTAACACTATCTTGGGAAACATGTCTGGTTCTCAGGTGGTTTTCTTAAAGGGAAAGTTACAAGGCTGGTTTTTACTATTATTCCCAACAGCCTCTGATCACATGAAAGTAACTCTGGGAAGGATCTAGAGAGGCCAGGAGGAGAGACACCTTGGGGGACTAATGAGAGGCCTCCGAGAAGAGGGAAAAGTCAGACTCTGGCCTCTGAACATCTCATACCTATGGTTCTCAACATGGCTGCCCCTAGAATCAGAAAGATTTGTCAACATCAGGATTGCTTACCCCTTACCTACTGACTCAGAATCTTGCAGAGGATGGGACGGGCACCTGGACTTTTCGAAAGCTCTCCATGAAACTCTGAAGCAGCTGGTGCTAGAGGTCCAAGATCTGAGCCAACCCAGATCTGCTCCACTGCCTGTATAGGAGATGCCCATTCAAGGGCAGTCCCCACTTCAAAAGGAAAGAAAAGGCCTTCAGAAGCCAGAATCTCTCAAAACAATGGGGTCCAGACCTCAGCCAGGTCCTCTGAGGGCAGCGGATCTCCTGTTTCTAGCTCCTCCAAGCTCGCACGCATGTGTCACCCTGCACTGCCAGCACCCCCCTCCCCCCCAAGAGGCATCATTCCCAGAGCCACAAGTCTATGGAGATCTTGACTGGAAATACCTCTGTCATCTAGTGGCTGACAGACACAATAATAAGTGCACTTATTATCACTGGAGAAAAAAAAAAAATGAATGGGATTTCGAATAACCACGGAATGGCTCACACAGTGCTCAGGAATTCATTATCAAAGTTGGCTCCGCTCCTCTCAGACGTGCCTTTGGCACTCTTGGTTCTGAAACTTGCACTCCTAGATGGAGGCTGGGGCTGCAGAGAGCAGGCACCCGAGATGACGTGGGGAAGGGAAGGGTTCAGAAGTGGGCTGGGTGGTGGTTGCCTAGGGGAAAAGCACGATATCCACTGGAATTGTTCAGTTACAATGGCAGAGTCTGTGTGGTTTCAGAAAAAAAAGGATATTTCTGAGCATTGATGAAAGCGCCCAGAGTTATAGCTAAGGAATCTTTCTCCAGCTCCCGGTTCTGCTTTCCTCTTGGGGGGCTTTGATCTTGGCCAGGCCCGCCCAATATGGCAGCAGAGCCCAGGTGGATGGGCTGCCAGCATAGCCTCTCCAGGAAAGCACTTCTCTTTGTCCTAGAACATCCAGCATAAGACTGAGGGTGGGATCTCACTGGCAGCTGTGTCTTCTAGACATTTCGGAGCAAAGCACAGTGGCCGGGCCTGGAGCTGAAAGGAAAGTTCAGCTCCACTCAAACCACATGAATTGGCAGGATGGCAATGGCTTCTTAAGGGAAACTTAAGGTGCTGTCATAAAAAGTCGGGGGAGCAGATGCTGGGAAGGCATGCAGGAACTCTTCCCAGACACCATAGCAGGAATGAAAAGTGCTTGCTCTGCCTTCTCTCACATGACGTGCTCATCTCTACTATAGATTTTTCTAGATGGCCATTTCTTTACTCTCTGCACCGGTTATGTGCTTTGGGGGAGCAGCTGTGACGCCTCTCATCCTCACCCTAGTAGCTCGACACCTACTATGGAGTAGATGCTTAATAAATCCTAGTGGAATGATGTAAATAGCACAGAACTGAGATTTAAAAATCCTGGGTCTTTGTCTTGATTCTGCCCCTAACTTGAATGTAGACTTTAAGCAGCAACTTCTCTTCCTTGGGCCTCTTTTGGAGATACTAGTTGAGGGTTTGGCAAACTTTCTTTGCAGAGGGCCAGATAGTCAATATTTTGTGCTTCGTGCGCCATGGGGTTCCCAACGACTCAGCTCTTCTGATGACGCACAACCGCAGAAAAAGGCAATATGTAAATAAGCGGGCATTGCTGTGTTCCAATAACATTTTATTAACAAAAAGGCAATGGCCCAAATTTGGCTCTCTGGCCCTAGCTTGCCACCTGTCTGGTAGATGCTTTTTTCTTTCCTTTGTCTATTGCTGTGTGATAGTCCGCTCAAAAGTTCAGCAGCTTAAACAAACAGCAATCATTTATTTTGCCCGCACATCCGCAATCTGGGAGACTCGTAAGGTACACCTCATCTCCGCTCCAGGCATTTTCAGCTGAAGAAGCTCCATGGAGGCTGAAGGACCCACTTCCAAGATGGTTCACTCCCATGGTTGGCAAGTTGGCGCTGGCTGTCGGCTGGGAACTCGTGTGGGGCTGTTGACCAGGGACTTCATACTGCTCCATGTGTGCTTCTCCATGGGGCTGCTGGGGCCCCAAAAGTTGTTCTCATCCAACAGATGAGAAGAAGAAGCTGTCAGAGTCGTAAGGCCTGAGTTCAGAAGCTGGCACGGTGGTGTGGTGGACTATTGGCCCAGTAGCCACAGAGCCCGGCCAGATTCAAGTGGAGAACACACAGTTGCCACCTGTCAATGGGAAGAATGTCAAAGAATTTGTAGCCACACACAGTCTACCACGCTGAATGCTAAGGGCTCTGCTAGTTAAGATGTCCCATGGTTTGAAGGCTCAGTCTGACCTTGGATTCCAGGAACAACTGTCCAGTTCCCTAAACTGATTCTCTAAGAGCATCACCATACCCCATACCTGAATCCCTCAGGTCCCTTGACCTTTATAATGTCCCTGCAATCCCTCTTCTCCGTCCCCACCGCCACCACCCAGAGCAGCCTGAATGTTGCAGTGAGCTCTAAACTGGTCTCCTGGTTCCCAGGCTACCCATGTCTGCTGCCAGCGTCATCCTCCTAAAGCATTCAGTGCTTGCCTGTCAAATCGCTAGGGACTCCCTCCTGCCACATTGGGCTCCATTTTCTTTCCCAGCCGTACTTCTGAATACTTCTTTCAAGCTGAAAAGCCACATCCTTTGCCTGAAATTTCTAATTCTCTCTTCCACCCTTCTTACTATTGAAATAACCCAGCTTTTTATTTTTTTTAATTTTGTTTAATGTTTATTTATTTTTGAGAGAGAGAGAGACAGACCATGAGCAGGGGAGGGGCAGAGAGAGAGAGGGAGACACAGAATACAAAGCAGGCTCCAGGCTGTGAGCTGTCAGCAGAGTCCGATGTAGGGCTCGAACCCACAAACCACGAGATCATGACCTGAACAGAAGTAGGACACTTAACCAACTGAGCCACCCAAGGCACCCCGAGACTCAGCTCTAATGCCACCACCTCCATGAAGCATTCCCTTAATCCTTTCCTCCCCTCTCAACTGGTTAAGATGCCCTCACTCTGCACCCAGGGATGCCAGTATTTCCTTTGGCCATAGCAACTATCACACGGTGCTCATGGCACTTAAAAAAAAGTCCATTTAGGGGCGCCTGGGTGGCGCAGTCGGTTGAGCGTCCAACTTCAGCCAGGTCACGATCTCACGGTCCGTGAGTTCGAGCCCCGCGTTGGGCTCTGGGCTGATGGCTCAGAGCCTGGAGCCTGTTTCCGATTCTGTGTCTCCCTCTCTCTCTGCCCCTCCCCCGTTCATGCTCTGTCTCTCTCTGTCCCAAAAATAAATAAACGTTGGAAAAAAAAATTAAAAAAAAAGTCCATTTTCCACTAGACTCTTATCTCTTTGAGGGCAGAGATTTGAGCTTTTTCTCTTATAATGCCAATGCCTGGCACAGAGCCTGGCATATAGCTGGCATTCAGCAAATGTTTATTGGATGGATAAATGTTTGCTCATTACTTTTTAGGCAATTTTGAAAAACAGAATAGTAAACCTTAGAAGGCAAATAACACACTGGGGAAAAAAACAAACAGTTGTTATAGATATGATAAAGAGCTAATCTATCTATATTACAAAGATCCTTTATAAACCAATAAGGAAAAACTTAACCTCAGAGGACCTTAGGCTAAAAACACAAACAGAAAAGAATAAACACAAATGGCCAATAAACACACGGAAAAAACGTCCAACAAAGCCTTACAAATTAAACACTATGCCATTTTATGTTTCATATTAGGAAGCACAAAAAATGGCAATACTTGGTTGTAATGAGGTTGTGAGGAAGAGAGCACTTTCATCCACTGCTGATGGAATATTCTTAAGCTCATTGTCACACGTTCTAAAAGTCTTTTAAATGTGCAGCCCCTCATAGCCAACCATTCTACTTCTAGAATTTTAATTCCAAGGAGTTAATTAGTAATACGCCTGCATCTTCACATACAGGTCCCATTAATTCCTCATTATTTTCTGATTGATTGTTCAGCCTCTAAGAACACACTGACATTACAGTCACGGGAACAGATAGTATCTTACCACTGATAGTATCATACCAATCTGGGGCAGAGAACAGAAACTCCCCTAGTCTGCTTATTGGACACCAGCCTGGGGAAAGCATTTCGAGGGCTGCTATAACTTAAAGTTGGTCATGACTTATATAGGGTCAATAAATTCCATCATCTGCAGTGCCAATTGGAAAATACCCAACAATTACTTGAAAGATCAGTTTGGGAGGGGAATTCTGCCTTGGCAACTAGAAAGGAAAAGTATTTATTGAGCACCTTCTGTGTGCCAAGAAGTTACTTACATGACTTCAATTTAGTTCTTTTTGGGCAGCCGTGATTATCCTATTTTACTGATAGAAAAACTAAGATACAGGACGCCTGGGTGTCTCAGTCAGTTAGTGTCCGACTTCAGCCCAGGTTATGATCTCATGGTCCATGAGTTCGAGCCCGCATCGGGTTTTGTGCTGACAGCTCAGAGCCTGGAGCCTGTGTCAGATTCTGTGTCTGCCTCTCTCTCTGTCCCTCCCCTGCTCACACTCTGTCTCAAAAAGAAAAAAAAGAAAAAGAAAGAAAGAAAGAAAGAAAGACTAAGATACAGTGTAAGGAGAAAAACTAATGTATGAACCAGGCATCCCCCCCCTCCAAAGCCCATGAAAATTGTACCTAGAATAATCCTTAAGAAAGTAGTGCTTGGACATGCTGTTATTTATGCAAAGGAGATTGAGCGTAACCATTCTGGTTGCTCTTCATTAAATTGCATTGAGTGAAATATTGTCCAACATCCACGTTCCATAGCCTCAAATATTCTCCTGGGTACACAATAATAACCTATCATTCACATGGGAAGGAAATAATCTGATTCTGACCAGGACAGAGTGGAACAGGCTGCTGAATGGATTCTCACTTGGAGCGTCTTCTTTTAAGTAAGTTCTCAGTCAACATACCTGAGCATATTGTGATAATTGCCTAAGGACAGACTGCCCTGCCCTGGCAGCTTAGAAATTCCTCTGAAATTATTCCTTTCTGCACATTCTGGGAAATAAACACACAAGCCCCAAATGCACATTTGCATCCACATGATAAGCTAATAATTATTACTTGGCTGATGCCTCACCCCTCCTCCAGAACCATAGTGTTTTTTCATGCCTCCAAGGAGCCTTGTGGTGAATGTACAGAACCTGGCCCAGGGTCTGTGACTGGGGTCCTCAGCAGAGAGGAGGGACAGGAAACCATCAGACTATTGGAAATGACTAATGGGGTCTTTTGTTTTAGTGCTGTTATTGTTTTGCAGGGATTGGTTCAATTCTCGGTTAAGCTTCTCAAAAATACTTGGGTTTGGGGTGCCTGGGTGGCTCAGTTAGTTAAACATCCACCTTCGGCTTAAGTCATGATCTCACAGTCCGTTAGTTCAAGCCCCCAATCAGGCTCTGTGCTGACAGCTCAGAGCCTGGAGCCAGCTTCAGATTCTGTGTCTCCCTCTCTCTCTGCTTCTCCCCCACTTGCACTCTGTCTCTCTCTCTCTCTCAAAAAAAAAAAAAAACAGTAATTTTTTTTTTTTTTTAATATTTGGATCTGGTTTCTTGGAGGTTCAACAAATATATGTAGTCAATTGTGGATTTTTTTTCCTTTGGCTTAGTTGTTTGTTAAGGTACGTTTTGGTTGCTTTAAGTTCAAATACCTGCTTTGAAGTTCCGATGAAAGATGAAATTATACACAAGCATACACTCAGCAATAAAGCCAAGGAATATGATTGTAACCATTCATAATAAAATCAAATTGTACCGCTCATATCAGCTGTCTTCTTTTATCCTTTTTATTCTTGCCTATCACCATTATACAGTTGGGGGTTTATTGTTAAAAAAAAAAAAGTTAACTGACTTGCGACTTGTGTAATATATCCAATGATTCTCAGTCTCCTTGTGCGAGGAGATGCCTTTGAAAACTGGAGTTTGGGGCAGACCACATGGTGGGAAAAGACTTAAAATGTAGTAATTATGATACGATGGCTGCCAGAATGGGAGAGCATTCTAGAGCATCATTAAAGAGATAGTCAAGGAGGACCTGGGTGGCTCAGTCGGTTAAGGGTCCGACTTCAGCTCAGGTCATGATCTCACAGATTGTGGGTTCAAGCCCCGCATCAGGCTCTGTGCTGACAGCTCAGAGCCTGGAGCCTGCTTTAGATTCTGTCTCCCTCTGTCTCTGCCCCTCCTCTGCTCGTGCTCTGTCTCTCTCGTTCTCAAAAATGAATAAACACAAAAGAAATTTTTTAAAAAAAGAGGCAGTTAACACACTGTTTCCTGGAAGGCACCATCCCCTGCAACTATGCCCCTCACCAACTAAACTTCTTTAGTGCCCTGACCATGCCCATAAATATTCTAGCCCCGCATTGTGCAATATGGAAGCCATCAGCCACATGTGGCCATTCTGAGTTGAGATGTGCTCTAAGTATAAAATACACACAGGATTTTGAGAATTTAGGACAAAAGAAAGAAGGTAAAGTATCTCAAAAATAATTTTTCTACTGGTTGCATATTGAAATAACATCCTGAGTATATTGGGTAAAATAAAATATCTCATTAAAATTCACTTCACCTATTTCTTTTAACTTCTTTTAATATGACTACCAGAAAAAGTATAATTACATACAATGTTCACATTATATTTCTATTGGGCCGTGCTACTCTGGAAGCCAAGTTCTCCCATGTTCTGGAAAATACACAACACCTCATTCGAGCTGGCTTGATGTTGGCCTTAGCTTCTCACCTGTAACAGGGCAGTGCAAGGGACAGGGTTCCTGAAGATCTCACGTGATTCAGGACCCAAATCCTGGGCAAGGAAAATGGGTACTTTAGTTTACCAGCCATGAATCAAAATTCCAAGAAACCCGGAATACAACTCATCCCAGTCCTTTTCCAGTTTGGAAATCATTCTTTTCATGGTGCTTTTTTTTTTCTTTCAATTTATGGGAATTTGCATCATTTCAAATTTTGCGGGCAGTATGAAAGCTTAATGAATATGTTTTATATCGCCACACTTCTAGTTCACACAATTCAGATTTCTATTAAATGTATCCTTAGAGTAACGGGAGAGGCGTGTCCTGCTCTGCCCTGTATCTGATAACCACTCAGAGGTGCACGGTTGGAGAATACAGAGTAGCATCTTTTCTCAGTTATAACCAAAACATTTTTTACATGGTGATTAAAGCTTTGCTCCAGACAGGTAGAGACAATCCAGTGGTCAGGAAGTGCTGAGTCAGTCAGGACAGGGGCAGGGCAGGAAACAGGACAGAGATCCTTTCTCACCCTCAACCTCACATATAATAGCAACCGCGTTCTGAGTGTAAGCTTAGCATTCCTGTTACACACTGCCTGCCTGGGAAGGGACCTCAGAAGTCGTCAGGGCGGGCCTCCACCCCATGCATAAGGTTTGATAGCAGCCATCTGGCTTCTACTAGACCCTCTCTTGTAATGAACCCCGCCCCCCAGGTACAACCCAGGTGGTTAGGTTCTAGGGTTCATTTCTAACAGCTCCGACTGTATAAAGTTCATGCGTCTGCTGACAAAGTGGTCAGATGTTCATTCTGCCGTGAACGGAAGGAGATGGGAGAGGAGAAAGGGCTCCCTAGATGCTAGGTGCTGCACGCATGCTCGTCTGTCTGTCTGCATTCAGAGTGCCTACTTCTTTAAAACAGGCAGGGGCTGCCTTCCAAGTGCCCAGAAAGCTCTTGCTTTCACAAAGATGCATTGGCAATTACTCAGCCCCGCTCTGGTCCAGGCATTTACAAATTGATTTGTTCCCATGTTTCCAGGTACAGAAAATAGGCAGCTGAGTAATGATCCATGGGTGAGAACTGGGAGTCCAGGGTGGGCTTTGTACGTGGAGGAAGAGGTGCAGAGTGAGGAGGAGGTGACCCAGAGACGCGTGGGAGAGCAGAGGCCTTGTGCGTAGGGTCTGCTGACTTCAAGTCGACAGCAGAAACGTGGACCGTAAAACAAAAGGAGCAGTTGATCTGGAGTCAGCCAGACATGGATATAAATCCTAGCTCTGTCACTTACCCTCTGTGTGGCTGGAGAAGGCCCATCATCCCTTCGACTCTCTTTCATCCATAAAATGGGAATAGCAGTAGATACCTTGCAATATAAAGTAGTGCTGAGCTACCGGAGCCAGGCTGCAATGTACTAGTCGCATGACCTTTGGAAACTTGTTTTGTAACAGATTTATGCTGGCGTGATTGACATACAATAGGCTACACATGCTCAAAGCTACAATTTTATGAGATTTGACACACATAAACACATGTGAAACCATCACCGCAGCAGCTGAGATGATGATGAACACACCCACCCCCCCAAGTTTCCCAGTGCCCCTCCCACCTCCCCAAGCCCTCACCTCCAGGGAACCAGCGACCTGCTTTCTATCCTGCATATCAGGATTACATTTTCTTTGTTTAGTGTCAAATAGTTTCTATTGCTGTGTCACCAAATTCACTAATGTCTGACGTCTAACTTCCAGTGAATCCCATCTGATGTATTTTTACCTCTGACATGGTGGTTTTCATCTCTAGAACCTCATTTGGGGTATTTTGGTTTTTCAAAATATCTTCCTTGGATCTATTCAATATGTCTGACCCTTCCTCTGGCTTTTAGAACATACGGAATAAAGTTATAATGGCCGTTTTCATGTCCTTATCTGCTAATTCTATCATCGATGTCATTTCTGGGTCACATGTGATTGATTTTTCTCCTTATTTTGCTGCTCTTGGGCGGCTGGTTATTACTGGATGCCAGACATCATAAATTTTACCTCGTTGTGTGCTGGACATTGTTGTATCAAACAAACAAACAAATTTGAATAGATCCCGTTTTAATTTAGCACACTTACTACCACAAATGGTAAAGGTGTATATATATACTTTTTAAACTTTTTGCACATTTAGCCCATCCACTTAAACATCTTCTCTGGCCCAGCCACAGTTACGTATCTCTAAAATGTATCTTTGAGGTGTGTTTTCTGGGATGTGGAAGCAGTTTGATCCTTCCAGGGCTTCCTTTTAAGCTTTGCTAAGACAAGAGCGGTATTTACTCTAGTGTTAATTTTCCCCACTACCAAGGCAATACCCTTCCTGGCCCTCTAACCGCCCCTACGTGTGCTGAGAGTTTCCCACACTGGCTGTAGGGATCAGGAACTAGTCCCGGTGGTGCCGGGTGAACTCTCAGCAGGCAATGCTTCCTCCTGTTCTCTGGGGTCTTTTCTAAGACTCAGTTTCTTCACACACAAGGCAGTGATCAGTGAACTGAATACTTGCAAGTGACCCTTTGCAGAGGTCCAGAGCTCTCTGTCGGTGAAGTTCTCCTCTCTCTGGTGCTCTACCCTGCACACCCGAGCCACCTTGACTTCCTTGGACTCCTGGTGCTCTGTCCTGGGCTCAAGAATGTGCTGTGTTCTGCTGGATTCCCCGTATCGGCACCGTGGACTGGAAACTCCCCAGGCAGCGAGCTGGAGCATGCCTGCAGCTTGCCTCATTTGTTTCCTGTCCCTCAGGGCTCACTGTCCTTCCTTCCACAGATACCCAAAGTCTGGAGAGCTGTCATTTGGTTTTTCAGTTATTTCAAGAGGGAGAGTAAATCTGATCCCTGTTACTCCAGTTGGGCCAGAAGTAGAAGCCGGGAAACTTACTCTTTTAAATTCTCTAGGACTCAGTTTCCTCACCTGTAAAATGAGAGTAAGAATAGTGCCTGTGTTGCAGAGCTGTTGTGAGGATTAAATGCATGAATACTTGAATCTAATGCATAGTAATTGCTCTATCAGTAGAAGCTACCATTCCTTGGATTGTTGTTACTGTTCTTCCCCCCCCCCCCACACCCCGCCCCTCAAATCTTTAGTTAAATTCTAATTAGTTAGCATAGAGTGTAATATTGGTTTCAGGGGTTAGGACTGAGTGATTCATCATTTACATATAATAGCCAGTGCTCATCACAAGTGCCTTCCTTAAAACCCATTACCCATTTACCCCATCCCCACCCTCCTCCCTCCGCCAACCTTCGGTTTTTTCTCCATCATTAAGAGTCTTTTGTGGTTAGCTTCCCTCTCTCTTTGTTGTTGTTCTTCATTATTATTATTATTATTATTATTATTACTATTACCATCACTGTAGGATCTATAGATGGGTTTCTGGGATCTGTGAAACTCCTGACTTTTTGATCTCAAGCACAGCACTGACACCTCATTGGTATTATATATTTGTACCTTTACTATTCTACTCCAGACCTCTCCAGCAGATAACTACTCATCCTCTTACTTGGGAGCAAGCTAAGAATGACCTTTGAGATCTTTAACAACCATAATTTCTATGCCTCAGAGATCTAATTGATATTCTCATCGAGCAAATTAGCATTTGCAGCAAACATACCTCACTCCAGATTTATTATGCTCCCTAAATTAATGTAACAAGGATATTCTGAAGAGCAAACCAGAGTTTAATTCATATGAGTCTGGAGGTCAGTCTCTGAGTTGGCTAGAGGAATTCAAGGCAGGAAAGAAAAAGGCTGATTCCAATCTTTCCCAGGCTAACCATATGGGCAAATGGGACAGAGAACTCAGCTCTCAAGAAAAGGAAACAAACCTATTTGGGACATGCAGTTGAATCAAAGGAAATAATGGCCTCAGCCCCTCCACCCCCTTAATTTCCCACTCCTGGCCTTCGGACAGCTTCCTTCAGGGTTGATGTGTTTGGTATCAGATGCAATGGTCATAAGTCTTCATGGACCAGACACTGACGGGGTCCTCCTGGACACCTGGGGAAAGTCAGCATTTGAGGCAGGTCACAACCCAACACCTGCACAAGTCTTAAGAAGCAGCAGCCCAACCCCCTTGCACCGCTTTATCTCGTGTAAGAAAAGTAGCTTTATTGTCCTAAGAACTAAAATCTTTATGCTTGAATCAGCAATGACTACTTGGTACCCTGGTTTCTCATTAAGGTACCTGCAGTTCATTAACGAACTGGCATTTGCCCTTTTTCTCATCTCTGAAAGCAAGATAATCATGAACAGAATTTTCACAAATATCTATGCACTGAAAAGGATGAAGTCTGGTCCCAAAGGGTGTTTTAGGGTTAAGGGGGTATGAAAGAATCCAGGATGTTCAGGGAGCATGTCTGCCTTTAAACCTAGGGCCATAGTTTAGGGCTTGTATTGATTCTTTTATTTGACAGTTATTAAGAAAAGGTCTGAAATAATTTATTCTCAGACATCTGCAGTTCAAGAGGGGATCTAAGTAAGACAAAGACACAACTAATCGGAACTCATGGTAGAAAATGCTTAGGGCTAGAAAGTTTATTACATGGTAGTTAAGACTTAGAACTTTGGAGTCAGAACTGGGTTTGCCCTACTGATTTTGTCACTGACTAATTGTGTGTCCTTGGGCAAGTCATTTCATTTCCTGAGCCATGGTATTCCCCATTGGTTTCCTCTTTGGTAATTTGAAGGTCAGAGAGCAGTTGTGTGAATCAAACAAGGGGAGATATACAAAGTAGTTAGGACATTGGTCTGAGTCAGTTAGCTAATACTATGAATTGTTTTTCCAGTCCAAAGGAGGACAAGATCTTAAACAGTTCCCCATGGGGGGTGGCAGTCACTTGGTGGCTCCCTGGACCAGAGAGAGGGAAGGATTTTGGAAGCTGGAGCATTTTGCTTCCACTCCCTGATGGCCAAAGGCTTCAAGGAAGATTCAGAATGGTTCTACTTTCGTCTGGAGGCCTGGGCAGCCTCGGTGTGAGCTACATAAGCTCTGTATACACTCCTTTTCTTGCCTTATGCTCCTTGACAACTTCATTCGCTCTCAGAGGTTGAACTCTCACCCAATATGCTAAGATTTCATATCTCTGGGCAATGCAGCTTGTCCCAAACCAAATGGCCCCCTCTCTGTGGCTGCAAACTCATTTATGAATGGCATCATCTTTACAGGAATTGAAGCCAGAAAACTTACTGACACCTTCGGTAGCTCCTTTTTCTCCTTTCCTTTACCCTGTGTCACCCACCATTGTGCCCATTCTCGCATTCTGATCCCATACAATCAAGTCTTGTCAATTTGATCTGCTAAGTATTTCCTGAATCCATGTACACAGCCACGGCCCTGTGCCGGTCATCGTCACCCTCCCCCTGGTGGCTCTGCTGCAATCTTGCCTGTTGTCAACCCAGCTCCACTCTGGTGAGGATGAATGAAAATCCACCTGTGGGTCTATCCTGCTGCTGCATCTCCCATGGCTCCCTAAACACCTCCTTCCTCCTAGCCTTATGCTCCTCCCCACTCTTCTTTTCTGATAGATCCCAATTTTGCTTGAGGCAGCCATATGCTGAGTTAAAAATCTTACTTTCCAGTCTCCCTTGACGCTTGTGATCAGGTTCTGGTCAAGGAGATGTAAGCAAAGTCTCTGGGCTGGGCTTGTATAGAAACCATGTTTTCCTGATAAAAAAGGAGGGGGGTGTTCAACTGTACGAATCACCTTTTTCTCTTCCCTCTGTCTGTCTGACACACAGACTGATGCCTACAAGAGGAGTCCTCTGGACATCAGGAAGAGGAAAGTCACCCATTAAGGTTGGTAGGGCAGGAAGCTAGAGGGAGCCTGTTCACTCAATGACTTCCCGAACCAGCCACAGTCACCCAGGACCATGCAGCCCCAGATTTCTTGTTACGCAAAGAAAAGAAATCTCTATTGGGTTAAGTAACTGCATCTCGGTTCCTATTGCTGAAGTCAGATTTGGTCTTAACTGATATACTCTTCCATGAACTACAGGAGCAGTTTGCAAACTTGAGTGAGCATCCAAATTGCTGGGGCACTTGATCCAAGTTCGGGGTGGGGACCCTACCCCAGTGGATTCTGCTCTATTTGGATCTGCAGTGGGGGCCTGCAGCTGGTATTCACTGATGTTCTGTGTAGAATAGTTAGGAAAACACCAAGTCCTGGAAATGACACTTGGGCAGTTAAGGAAAGAAACACACGAATTCTGTGGTTGTAAGGAATGTCATGAATGGCCTCTACAGCTTTTCTAGGCTCATCTCTGGCCATTCCCACTGGCTGTCCCTGCCCAGAACTTAACATTCGATGACTGTGCCTGTGCTGTTTCTGTGTCTTTGAAGCCCTTCCTACCTCTCTGGACCTGGGCCTTTCCCAGTCTGCAGTGTGTAGCTGCCAACCACTCAGGAGCCCTTGAAAAGTTTTGGGTGGAGAGAAAGTTCTGGAAGGTAGGGCGGGGAAAGGTGGGAGGATATGTTGTAGGGTCAGATTTGCATGCCCACCTGATCCCACTGCTTTGGCTTGACTAGAGGTTGGAGGGTGAGGGTTGTAAATTGTACTGGCTTTAGTTTCAGCTCTTTTTTAATAATAATTTCTGAGACTGGAATCTGTGGCCAGAGTGGAATGCCTGTCTCAGAAAATTATTAATTTTAGTGGACTGTTTTCTCCTTTTCACTTTCCATTTCCATTTTGAGAGTTAGAGTCAACACCAAGCATAATAGAAGCAATCAGATAGGCTCCAGTGGAAAGCAGGAACATCTAATTAAATCCTTATATTTGCAGGTCTAGCTCTCAAGGGAGGAAAGAACATTTGACTAGTTTGATATTTATGGAGGGCATTCACTCATTCAATCATGCATTCTCTCATTTACTAGCTCCCTCACTCTGCACTGACAAGATTCTCTTTGTTACAAATAAAAGAAACACAATTCAAGCTGTCTTAAGTCAGAGAAAGAGAATTCATTAGCTCCTATACCTGGAAGGTCTAGGAGTTCAGCTGGCTCCCCACATGGGGGCTTAAATTATATCCCCAAATGTGTCCTCCTCCTCTGTTCCTTCTTCTTTTCTCCTCATTCTCCTTTTCCCCTCATCCTGCCTCTCCTTTTCCCATCCTTCAGTCAGACTCTTTCCTTGTGGCAAATAAAGGAGCCTCCAGCAGCTTCGAATGAACATCCCTACAGTTTAGCAACCCAGGGAAGAGAGATTGTCTACTGCTAGAACCAACCAAAAAGTCCCAAGGAGAACTCTAACCTGGCTTGTGTTCTATGTCCTTGCCTGAAACCGAGTTCTGTGGCCAGAAGTTTGGAACAGTCTGATTAGGCTGGCCCGGGATGCATAGCCAGGTTAGAGAATGTGAGGGGTCAAGCTTAGCCCCACCTAATCATGGAGAATGTGTACAGGATACTGAAAAGACATAACCAACAGATTCCACCATTCCATCTATCCATCATCCATCCATCCATCCAACCATCCATCCAACCACCCATCCATTCTTCCATCCATCCACTCATCCAATCATCCATCTATCCATCCATCCACGGATCCATCCATCCTTCCATCCATCAATTTGTCCACCTGACAAGGATTTTTTAGAGCCTTTTCTATGCTTGGCTCTGTGCAGGCACCCGTGTCAGGTCCTCTGCCACACAACTAATGGGCAGGATCAGGGCTTAGCACAAAGCTTAGCCCAAAGTAGGTGTTCAGCCAATGTTAAAATGAATTAATAGATGACCTGAGTCTTAAGCCTAGGTCACTAGGATGATAATGCCCCTGATGTAAAATGACAGTGAAGACAGGAAAAGTGGCCCTGGGGTGAAGGGGCTATGCCAAGCAGAGTACTTGAGTGTCTTATGCTGCCCCCATGACTGATGGAATACCACCTCTCCCCTGGTAGCAAGAGAGCCAGGCAAGGGTGGGAATTCTCTGTGGCTCTGCACTGCCAGTCTCAGAGATTGGGGACTGAGGCAATTATTCTGAGCCATCAAATGAATAAATATTTTGGAATGAGAGTCAGCAGGGAGATGTGATGGGATTTAAATGCTGATGTAATGTGCCCAGCTGCTTTCAGGAGCCATAGTCACTGATAGGACTGGGAGAAGGCAGGCAAGAGCTCACCAGCTAGGGCACTAACAAGCCAGTAACTAAGGTCTTCGTTTCCCTCGTCTCCTTCGGGGGATGCCCCCAGGGAAGGGAAGGATACTCTGCCCTGCTGTATTTTTGGCCGTTATGTCCACCAGCATTTGGATCATGTTAGTGGGCATTCTATGTCTCCACCAGTGATGGGAAATCTCCTGGTGACAGAGAGGTAGACTTCACTGTAAGAACCACCATTATGCTTGCCACTCAGC